>NW_026542594.1:54830405-57230405 GCF_028750875.1 Macrosteles quadrilineatus
TACTTCCTTCAACATTCCCTGACAGTTCCCACACTCTGCACTGCTAGCCTTACTACTTCCTTCACCATTTCCTACGTCATGGACCTGTTTGCCTCCCTTCCCATACCATTTTAGGATTGCAGATACTGTACCTTAATCTAATCGGTATTAACAGTTCCCACACTCCGGACTGCTTGCCTTTACTACTTCCTTCACCACTTCCTACATCGCGGACCTGTTTCCCTCCCTTCCCATAGCATTTTAGGATTGCAGATACCTTAATCTAATCATCATAACAGTTCCCAAACTCCACACTGCTAGCCTTTACTACAATCATAGATAAAAAAGTACTGCTAGAATGTATAGAGTAATCTTCAGTATACTCTTTGCTCAATAGTAACATACTAATGTTTTTCCTTTTGTACTGTATTTTGTAATTTGATAGTATACTGTAGAGTGTAGATAGACATCTTACAAGTCTTTTGTTTAATTTTTCCTTGTTATTTAATTCAGCCAAGATGGTTCTTAGCAACCCATAAGACTAATGTTAAAAAATGTGACTTTCAGTTTAATTTTTCTATGTAATTAGATTTTTGTTGGCAGTTGTAACTGCAATAAACCCTTTTTTAGGCCAGGAATAAACTATTTACAACATTTGAAGAAAATTGTCGGAGCCGTTTTCGATATCTTGGTGCAAGCATACATACATACAAGCAAACATTGCTCATATTAGAGTATAGGATATCAGTGACAGCTAGAAAAAATAATCTTGATCCAAACAGCTGATCGTTATTTCATAGATGACGTATGTGATAAACATTGTGAGAAACTTGACAAAAATCGCACAAAATTGTGGTTTTGAACTCCGACATTTTATTTACAAATTAAGGAGGCCATATTGTAATAGCTAAAGACACTCTCGCCAATATTCATAGGTACTCTCGTTTTTCAGAAGAAGGCCGCGTACAATGCCTTCTGTGCCGTGACATACAGACAGACATAATAGATAAGACCGGTTTCGGCTTCTTTAATGTAGAAAACGTAAAAATAACCAAAAAATATACAGGGTGTCCCGTAAGTAAACAGCCAAACTCCGGGAAATGGTTCTATGGCTCAAAATAAAGAGAAAATCAAGAATAATATTTTTCCAAAATCACTTGGTTAACCAGATATCCGCCATTTTGTATATTTTACATAAACATTTTTATTTTTGAAATTTTTCAACCGATCTTTATAAAACTTGGTATGTAATTCTGAGCAATGTAGGCTACAGATAAAACTCTAATTTTACTTATATAGAAACGATATGACTAAGTTGTTTACATTTCCTGGTCAAATAGGCTACTATTTAACCATTAAAAAAACCAAAGTAATTTACAGCCAACGATGGATTCCGAACCACTAAGCCATCATTAACCTAAAAAAATTGAATGTTACCTTAATTTATCAATACGATATGACTTAAGTAGTTTTTATTGCCTGCCAGAATAATATGTTTATTATTTTGTTTTAATTGAGCTACAGTCAAATGAGGGTTCCGAACCACTGGGCCATCACCAGCTTATAAACACATACAATGTTAACTTGATCTAACAAAACAATATTACCATTGACTATACAATATGGTATGGCTGTTGTTGTTTACATTGCCTGGCAAAATACTATTTAAAATTGTTTACAGTTTAATCTACAACCAAGAACCAAAGGTGGGTTCAGAACAACTGAACACTTATTCAGAACACTTATTGAAGGTTATCTTCAATCAACAATACAATGTGACAACCAATCTACAACCAACGTTTAACGACTGATCGCTGATTTTTACCATCGCTGATAATTATGCCTTTTTATGAAATTGGGATTGCAATAATTTTTTTCTGTGAAATTGTACATTCTATAACACTCATTAATTTACACATATATATAAGAAGAAAGTTTGTTCCAAAATATCAAGCCAAAGCTGATGATAGTAAAATAACATTGGCAAAGCTTTAATAATTTTAAAACGTTACCTATTTGTTAGCAATCTACAAGTGCAGGTGAGTTCCGAATTATTGGAAAATTGCCAATCACAACGGTAAGTTAATTTAAAGAATCGTAACAGTAGAATAATTTGTGATAATTAGTCAGCAAATAATGATTAATTATCAGTCTGTTGATGGTTAATCCGTGAACTGCTGGAGCAAGCTGGTCGTGTAGGAGAGCGTGGGACTTCGGCACTGGAAGTCCAGAGTTCAATTTCCGCCAATCTCCTATGGATTTTATTCAAGTGATAATGCCGCAGCCTCTAGGGCTAGTCTGAAGCAGGTCTGAAGTGATCGATGTAAAATAAAATCCCTGGCATTAGTCTCGATGGAAAATCAGTCAACAGTGTAAATTTTGTCCATTGTAGACAAATATCAAACCACTTTGAATTAATAATACCTACTTTCTATAACAAAAAGTGTGTTCCAAATGCAGACGCAACGTTAAAAGTGGGTAGGTATCAGACTCATTGTTAGGTAGGTCTGGCATGATTGGACCATGTTATTTCCCTTCCAGCGCATTAAACTAACTGTATTATTCTCTTCTGAATGACATATTTATGTTCGTTTTTTAATGCTTCAATTCATACTTGGCTTAACATACCTACATTGGTGTGGTCGCCATATCGGAATAAAGTATTAAGTATTAATTAACTATAATTATTATACAATTATTAAATGCACGAAATGGTTTTTTATTGTGTACGATTTGTTTATCATACCCTAGAATGCCAGGCTCTATTACTCAGAACTGTTAACACATTACACCCTAGGCCTAAAGAGTAGGGGAATTATCACTATAAAGAACATTAGTGTTAGGAGGGATTTGAGCCTAGTTATTATAAAATGCCGTAACTTATGCCATTATGATAAGAACACTGTTATACTTTATCACGAATTAGTAATAATGTATTTGTTTGAAAACTTTAATATTTTTGTGAATTGAATAAAGTGTACTAGAGATTAGCTGGATTTGAACCCAACACTTTGGGAGACGCTTCACGCTGTACTTCTAGCTCTAGAACAACTCGCTTATATTTTTTAAAGCAATACAAATTAGTTGTAATAAAAAAAAACAATTATTTACAGCACTATTAGTGACAGTTGCAGTATTATAATTTTTCACGAATTGGTAGTATTAGATGAATAACCTAAAGCATTTATATCACCAAGATAAAGAACAGTGGTGATTGGCGGAATTTGAACCCAAAACCTCGTGACCGAAACCTTACGATCTGCAACTAGACCAGGCTGCTCCCACTACCACTTGTTAAATACATTAATTTTAGTTCGAATAAAATCAACCATTTTACGGTACCATTATTTGGGCACTATTAATCACGAATTGGTAATTTTAGCTTGTTGAGTCTTAATAATTTTTACTAATTGGATAGGGTTGGTTAGTAATTGGGGGGAATCAAACCCATAACATCAATACCGCCCCACAATCTACTCCTAGGACTATACTAGCACGCTCCCATTTGTTAAATCCATTAATATTAGTTATAATACAATAACAAATATTGAATACACTTTTAGTGACAATTAATATACCCTAGTTCATCATGAATTTATAAAATTAGATAAGTAACATTATGTATTGTTTTATCACCTAGATAAACTCAATTGGTGATTACTGGGATTTGAACCCAAATGCTCGAGATCGAAGCCTTGAGTTCTACAACCAAACCAGCTCGCTCCAATTTGTTAAATCCATTATTATTAGTTCAAAAAAATTAAAAATTTTACACCACTATCAAGGACAGTTTGATTTTATTACGAATTGGTAATATTAGATAAATAATAACATATTATTATTTTTCATTTTATGTCCTACATTTACATATTAGGACATTGTATTCACCACGGAACTGTTTAGGCATCATCAAGCTAAAAGTAATTATATCTGTGATTAGAAGGATTTAAACCGCGGACCTCAGGGACCGAAGGCCCGTGGTTACGTTGTTCCCTAAATCCCCGTTTACACGCTTGAATTATTTATCTGCACAAACCTGGATTGCAGAGAAAAAAACTGAATATGTACGTTGACTAACAGAAAATTTAAGCATAAATCCACGAAGGCTTTGCGAGACAGCTAGACATATTTTAGCTACAGAAATAATTAAAAAATAATGTTCAGTGTAGTTTGCAGAAGATAAAAAGAAGACAGGAAGTGGACTTCCGGTAGTCAAATCGCGATCCCACGATCGGCGCGGCGGAATATTTTTGGCTGGGCCGATAGTTCCCGTGGACGCCACTAGATTCGGCCGAGCGCTGTCGTATCAAGAGGTATCAACAATAGTCAGTTGTTTTAAGGTATCAACTTTGGTGCTGTTTTTATGAATGCAGAATGATGGCTCTATACAAGTCGAGGTATCAACTTGAGGTGATAATTTTTAAGAATATCAACTTTTCATTACTATTGGTTATACAAGACTATAAACTAAATATATAAGAAAGTAACTGTCTAAAATGTTATAAGACACAGAAGTAAACAAATTTCCATAACACATGCTTTAAAATAAACCAATATATACGACGGAAAGAGGTATCAACATAGTCAGGTGTTTTAACGTATCAACTTTGGTGCCGTTTATATGAATGCAAAATGGCGGCTCTATATTGTTCGAGGTATCAACTTTAGGTGATATTTTTTAAGAAGATCAACTTTTGATTACTATTGGTTGGTTATTAAAGACTATAAACTAAACATTTAAGGAAGTATCAGTCTAAGATGTTATAAGACAAAGAAGTAAAACTATTTCCATAAGATAGGCTTTAAAATAAACCAATATATACGACGGAAAGAGGTATCAACATAGTCAGGTGTTTTAACGTATCAACTTTGGTGCCGTTTTTATGAATGCAAGATGGCGGCTCTATATTGGTCGAGGTATCAACTTGAGGTGATATTTTCTAAGAAGATCAACTTTTGATTACTATTGGTTATACATGACTATAAACTAAATATATAACATTAAATAAGTCTGAATTTTTATAAAACTTAATAATATACCATCCACTGTAACGTAGGATTCAAAATAAAAGAATATATACGATGGAAAGTGGTATCAACAATTGCAGCACATTTTAAGGTATCAACAATGGTGCTGACTTTATGAATTTATATATATATATATATATATATACTAGCTGACCCGGCGAACTTCGTATCGCCTAAGTTATAGGTTTCCCCTAAGACAGACCGATGGAAAGAAAGTACCGTTACGTTTAATTTTCAAGATGATCTCGTTCGCATCGCTCAATCACGTCCTGGTTGAAGTTCGTTCGCTACGCTCACTCACCTTTGGGTTGGAGCTCGTTCGCTACGCTCACTCACCTTTAGGTTGGAGCTCGTTCGCTGCGCTCACTTGCCTTCAGGTTAGCTCGTTCGCTACGCTCACTCGCCTCCAGGTTGAAGTTCGTTCGCTACGCTCACTCACCTTTTGGTTGCAAATTAGCTGTTGTCATAAATGTAAAAGAAATAATAGTGCTGCACCCTGTTGGTAATCCTTGTAACTTTAATGCTATTGAACATCATAGAACAGAACCAACTTGTTTAATTGAAACAGCTGTTAAGATTCATTAATTCCATTTCTCATAAGGTTAACATGGGAAACTCCAGAGCCAGGGGCGGAGCCCTTTTAAGAATTTCGAAACGGGAAATAGTTTACGTCCGATTCGCATACCTACAGAATTTACACACCAAATTTCATAACGATCGGTGAAGTCGTTCCGGAGGAGTTTGCAGACAAACACTGTGACACGAGAATTTTATATATTAGATTTATATATTTGAACGGATGGTGTTTTTGGCCTCTAGGGACCTAAAAACGAAAAAAAAAATCGGTCCTGTGTCCAGGTCTTACCATGCTGTTATGACTCATTGACACCTCTGCGGCCGCCGTCAGCTTGTCACCACGACAGATTGGCACCACCCCTTTCTTGAATGAGGTCTAAAAATACTAGGTGTACAACGCAGTTTTCTGCTTGCAATATTGAGTAACAGTAATAGCTTATCTATATATATAAAGCTCAAATACCATTCACTCACTCATCACGAAATCTCAGAAACCATAAGACCTAGGAACCTGAAACTTGGCAGGCATCTTCCTTTTGGGTAGTAGACGCTCACTATGAAAGGATTTTACCCTCCGACCTCTGGGCTCCGCCCCAGTGGCCAGGGCCGCGTAAGGGTCAGTGGCGCCCTGGGCAAACCCAAAAGCAGCGCCCTCCCTTATATATATATATATATATATATAACTATAAAGGTTTTGACCACAGCAGTGTAGGGAGGGGAAGAGGGAAGGGGGGTTGACTCATCAGTTCGCCGAAATTCACTGCAGGTGGGTTGGGGTTTGGGGTGAGTGCAATGAACTTGACAGTAATTGCTATGCGAATGCCTCTTGCCCTTCGCCAATAGCTTAATGCACTACGCAGTGATTTGATTACTGTTCAGTACAGTACAGTGAGCAGTTCATTGTATTACACACGTATTGAATGAGATTCCACTAAGGAGTATGTTTTTTCCATGATTCTACTATAGGCCTATGCATATAAATATTTATACATTTGCGTGTTTTTTTACCAGTTTTGTTTCGGGAGGGAGTTTTCAATTCCGTATCAATGGAAATACTGGTTAATACATTTCACTTTCTTTAAAACTGCTTCTTGAGTTTGTTTTCTTTGAGCCAACCGCTTGCGTCTCTCGGCTGCACTAGGTTTTTTATGCATTTTTCACTGTTTATAGGCCTACTTACTTGTATCAACACTTCTATTTATTTATTACTGGTTCACTAACTGCAATGTGAGTGTCAACACTGACTAGTGACTGTCACAGTTTAGGTTGTGTTGTGACTGATTTGACTACTGAGGAGTACTGTACTGGACTGGCGCCGCACGGTAGTTGGTAGTTGTGACTTGTGGGGATAGGGGTGGGACTGGAAGGGAGAGGAGGGGCACGTAAACCGTAGGCCTTTAGACTACAGCTGGCCTACATGATATTCCCGTAATTTGCTGACGTTACCCAAATTGCAAACAAAAAATCAGCTGATGTATTGCCATATAAGTATATATTTGTTTTGATTTGATTGTTATTGTTTTACAATTTTTCTAAATGGTAAAATGGTGTTTGCAATCTGAGTGAGGTCAGCATATGATGGGAATAGCACACCTATGTATTTTCCTTCCACCATGCAGGCCTCCCTGCCTCTGATAGTATAGTGAGTGCGCCCGGTTCACACTATGCTGCCTGCCTTTCCCTGACTACACGAGGTATAACCTGAAGGTCGAGTATTTTCAGTTTTGTTGTATTTATTTACTTTTGCAATAAGGGAAAATCACTTAACTAGAAGTTGAAATCACCCATTTTATTTTTGAAATCCCGGCTGATAAAACCCTATTTTTCCTAGTCCAGGCGGTGGTTCAGGGCGCCCCCCAACCACCTGGGCATATGCCCAGTCTGCCCGTTTATAAAAGTGGGCCTGCCAGTGGCTCTGGAGTTTCCCATGTTAACCTTATGAGTACTCATATTTAAATGGAATTAATTAATCTTAACAGCTGGTTCAATTAAACAAGTTGGTTCTGTTCTATGATGTTCAATAGCATTAAAGTTACAAGGTGTCAAATAGTTAGTTTTGTTAAAGTTTAAGTTTGTTAGTTTTATAAGATTAAAAGTTTGATAAAACTAAATAAGTTGAGAGAGTTTGATCCACAGTTTTTGTATTTCCATAGTAACAATTATAAGTTCAAAACAATAACAAATCAATTCTAACCAGCTGACATTTAATATATAAATTTAATCCATGCCTTTGGCACACAAGGATTACCAACAGGATGCAGCACTATTATTTCTTTTACATTTATGACAACAGCTAATTTGCAACCAAAAGGTGAGTGAGCGTAGCGAATGAACTTCAACCTGGAGGCGAGTTAGCGTAGCGAACGAGCTAACCTGAAGGCAAATGAGCGCAGCGAACGAGCTCTAACCTAAAAGTGAGTGAGCGTAGCGAACGAACTTCAACCAGGACGTGATTGAGCCATGCGAACGAGCTCACTTATGAAGTTTAACGGGGCAAAGCCCGCGGGTTCAACCAGGACGTGATTGAGCCATGCAAACAAGCTCACTTATGAAGTTAAACAGCTAGTTTCCTATATGGGAAATTCGCTAAAAAGTCCATACAAATTGTGAAATATATTTTCACCTCAAGAGTAACGATCCATATTGTTTCTGTTTAATATATTCAAACGCATTTAAACTATGAATTGAGAACTGTCCATATGGATTAAGAAATTAAACTATTCTAAACTAACCTAACATAACTAACCAAACTTGTTGCAGTGTAAGTTACCAATTGAAAACTTTATTTGATAACATACAAAAAAATGAAATTTTACAGCAAGTTTGGTTCTTAGTTAGCCTATGTTAGTTTAAAACAGTTTCATTCCAATATATTTTTTAATGTTTGTTGATACTGAACAATATATTTATCGTAGTTGTCAGCTGATGTTTCAATTCGTCAATATCGATATATGGGATCAAAAAATTAAATATCAATAGGCCTATATCAAAAAGAAATCATCGATAATAATGAATGTTCCCTTTAACAGGAAAGTACCAAAAAATATGCGGGAAATGGGGTCACAATGCCAAACCATTTGCCCAATCTTTTAAAACTGTAGCAGAAATTTGTAGGGACGAGAGCTGCGAGGAGTCAAGTTAGATTCTTATGTGCATAGTGTGAGACAAAAGTAGTAACTTCCCTCGCTACAATGATGCTACCTGTATAGATGTCGCAGCTATTTTAAAGCAAACAGAGCACCGCCTGGCCAAATTACAAATAAATCTTAGTTTTTTATTTTCAAAAACTAATAAACGTGAATCACGTGATTTTCAGGGTGAAATAGGCGTTTTCCCCAAAAGTGCCAATGGTAAAAAGTGCTTAAAATAGTCTAATTTAGTTAGATAAGGAAAAAAATGCAATAAAACATAGGCTAAGTAGTATAAGTTCAGTACTCAACTTTACTTTAGCTTTTTCAGGCTGCACTTTAGGTCCTACACTCATTCGAATGAAAATATCGATTTTTCGATTGTTTCATTCGATATATCGTTTGGTTAGTTAGGTTAGGTTAACCTTACCTAACCAAACGATATATCGAATGAAACAATCGATTAATCGATATATCGATCGATATTTTCATTCGAATGAGTGTAGGACCTAAAGTAAAGTGCAGCCGCCCTATTGGGCCGTATGCATAAAAAAGAGCATATTTGCTCAAAAGGAAAAGGTAGAAGGAAAAGCAAATGCTTCAAGTAAAAGGTAGAAGTAAAAGCTTTTCCTTCACATAATATGCATAATGATTTGCTTTTACTAGGGAGTAAATCCTTCGAATCACAAGTAAAAGAACGAGGGTAGCGGAATTTTGTCCCCCTGGAGTTTAACCCCCTGGGCGAAACTGACGTCACAAACCAGGGGGTAAAATTCCGGCCGCGAACTTTTGAGCTGCACAACATCAGTTCAATAGATTAAAGGTGGAGTTAAACGTATATTTTCACTGTGAATTTAATCACAATACATCAAATTATAAAACCTAGAGTGTATGGGCTGGAATTTTACCGCCAGACTTTTACCCTCTTTATGAGGTCAGCTCAAAATGTACGGCTCGGATTTTTACCCCAGGAATTTTACCCCCCCTGATTTTTCCCCCCGGATTTTTACCCCCGGAATTTCACCCCCTAGCTAGATATAAAAATTAGTGAGATTGATTAATTTTCTTCTTTCAGTTTAAATAGTAAACATTTTACATTCATATTAACCAACGGTTGGCCCAAACCCGAATATCAAAATAATTTAATAATAAAATGTCTACTATTAAATTAAAACCGAAAGAAGAAAATTAATCATTCTTAATAATTTCTATATATGGCCAGGGGGTAAACTTCCGGGGGGTAAAAATCTGGGGGTAAAAATCCAGGGGAAAAATCTGGGAGGTACATTTGCATAAACACTAGTTCTATGGACAGGGGGTAAAATTCCGGGTTTTATTGAAAATCTAATTCATCACGCTCTGTCTATTTTCATTAGATTTCCGATTTTGCTGGGGTGAAATTCCGCCCATGAACAAACTTTTGAGCGCTCAGGTTACTTCGTCTGAGTGACGTCAGCTTAGCCCAGGGGGTAAAATTCCAGCCACCAATGAACTACTAGGCGCACTGATTTAACAATGCAACATCTGATTTATCAAATATTAACAGCTGATCAGCTGTTTTCTCAACACACACAACAGCAATACACTAATTTTCCTGTAAATAAAGGGTAAATATGTGCCTTATATTCACAGTGCCGGATTTAGCGTACTTGCAGCTCCCCCCCTGTGGTGGAAACTCCTTGCGATTGCGGCAATGCATCAAGGGGACTTCATCATCAACACTCATGATCGTGGATTAAATCGTGGACATCTCTCCTAAATCAAATCAATGCCATCATAGGTATATGTGACCGCGCCAAGTCATTAACATCCCCCGCGGGCTGCAACAAAAGGAACATCATCCTTGACACTCGCAACCGCAGTGGAATCGTGAATATCTCCCGTGGGCTGCAATCACGGGGACATCACCATCGATACTCGCGACAGCGGCTAAATCTTGAACGTCTCCTAGGTCCGCAGTCACGAGGACTATTATCGTCACCTGTGATCGCGGCAAACTAATGGTTTAGAAAAAATAAATTATTTCGTCTAAAAAGATGTTTTTATCCTCTGCGGCCCCTTATGCTTGCGGCCCTAGGTTCAACCTAGCGTCTGGGGGATTCTCCAAATAAGTGTAGTTTATCTTTCGGGTTTCGTAAGTCATGATTTCATAAAGTGATGACGAACCGGGTGGTGTGCAAACTGTAGATTGTAATAATGAGGTAATGTTTATTGCTAATGAATTATGTTTGTTTACCATAATACTGGAAAAATCCCAAATTCCAAAAAAAAAGAAACTTGAATAATCAATTGATTAAGTTTTTTTGAAGTACACATCCATGTTTGGAATGAAATTGGATGGAAAATGAATTATGAAAAAATAATCAACATGAAAACACGATTAACGATAAAAACTGACACTAAAGAGACTGAAAAAATTAATCCTGGAATAGGAGAAAAATTGCTTCAGGCTTTGAAGACTAAAACCCAAACATTGCGTGAATCCAATACCTTTTTGAAATCCGGGATCAGACAGATATCTTAAAACAAATTTTCATTTTATGTACTGCGGTTAGCGCGCCCCGAGATTCTACAGTCACCCCTACAAATTTATTTGCCAACCAATGCACGTTATTTTCTTCAAAACAAAACACACTTTTAATGTCCTTAGGACTACAACGAGGTTGATACACGTTTACTTCCCGAACATTCACCATACTTGCCATATCAAACACAAAAATAACATTTTCCTACAGTTACATAACAATGTACATGTTCTCTCACTGATTTGAGAAAGCAAATTGGCCAATTCGCTCATCAGTGAGACAATGTTAACATTGTCTAACTCTAATTACTTTGTCTCACTCCAGATTTGCAACGTGAAGGCACGAAATAGTGAGCGTGTAACATGCAGACAAGGTCGTATGCGCGAGAAATACGTTGGCAGCACTGGCTGTAAATCAGCTGGTCAGCTGTTGTACTGTTGTATTTGTCACTTCACATTAAATGTCATATTAAAAGTTCATTTCTGTGTAAAAATATGTTACGTTTCTTTCCCAATTTATTTGTTTTATGGTAACTGTAGGAAAAATATAATGTGCAACTCGAGTGCAAAGTACAATTGCTTCACTCGAGAAACCATTCCTCACTCGCCTACGGCTCGTGAGTAAGGATTTCTCTCGAGTGAGTCAATTGCTCACTTTGCTCACTAGTTGCACAAATAACTATTTCCTTGAGAGATGAGTCAACTACTAACTTGATGCATCAGATTTGAAGGATTTGCTTGCCAGTACAAGTAAAAGGTAGACTTTATGCATACTCATTTACTACTGTTCCGAGTAAATGATCTGAATCACTGTTCATTTACTTCTTACTCCAAGTAAAAGGTTTTGCTCTAGTTTTTACATAGAGGATACGCGTCCGGTAACCGGACGTGGATAAGGCGTACGGCAATGACGTCATGGGGTTGCGGGAGCCTGGAACGCCTTTACCACAACAATACAATGACCAGCCATCGGTGTTCGTGGTGTAGTGGATAAGGTGCTCGGCTGATATGCAAGAGGTCCAGGGTTCGAATCCCATTGATGACTTTAACTTTTTGTCGAAGAGTTTGCATTGAATACCATTTATTCTTAACTGTACATCTTTTATTAGAATTTTTGGCATTTATAATTTTTTTTATAGAGAAAGAATTTCACCTTAATTCGATTTTTTCACTATCAGCAAGTTTGGTTGGTTAGGTTAGGTTATGACAGTAATTGCCGGACGTCTAATCCACGTCCGGTTACCGGACGCGTATCCTCTGCCTAGTTTTTATTCATATCTTGTGAAGGTTTTGCTCGAAATTCGAAATTTTACAAGTAAAAGGTTTTACTTCTTTTTATGCATACGGCCCATTACCTAGTTTTCATATTTCTATAATCAGTCATAGAGATTACTTTTGAGTGACTCTATGATTGAAGTTTTGCTGTTTATGTTTTTGTTCTTCTTTATTTTATTACAAGTTGCAGTTTTGCTCGATGCCGAGCAACAGGTTATCTAGTATTACCTGTATTTGTAGAATTGTAGTTGGACGTCATTGTAAATATCGCTATGGCAATACTGACTGACACTGTGACTGTAAATCTTCTGCTAAATCCACAAAATAGTGTTAGTTGTATGTGTTGTGTGTATTGTTTTAGTTATAAGTAGGCTAGTTGTAGTTGTACATAGCTTTTTTATATTTTTTTTTGTGAAATTTTATAAACTTTCATAAATAGCCTATGATTACCGTGTTCAACCTGAACTTAAAACTGTGACTACTGGTAGGCCTACTGAGTAGAGTACTGAACTGACTGACTACTGTTTACTGTAACCTAACCCTAACCGTAAACAGAAAACAGACGAGAGAAAAAAATTTGTATTAATTGAATACTAAAACAGCTGTTCATAGTAAACACACGATACAGACAAGAGCGCTTTTTTCAGAGTGAGTTCGTTTACAGCTTACAGCTTCGAAAACTGGAGTGGAGTGATTAATTATTATCTTTGAGTTGACTCTTTTGTCAATAAATAAAACGCTGTGGCTACGGTTACGGGTATTACGGATACCCGTAACCGTAGCCACAGAGTATATATAAACCTTCGCAAATACAGTATCTGACAGTTCAAGCCAAAATATACGTTTAAGTTAACCGATGTGGAAAGTAACTTTCAATTATAGGCCTACTTTAGGGCTACGCTTCATGGATCTATAAAACATTTTTTTAGTTTAATCATTGGACATATGGACCATAACGATCCGGGTGACATTTAATTGCGAAGCATTTTAGGCCCGATTTCACCAAATTCTCGCTAACGATGGTTTAATAAAACTTCGGTTAAAACTAACCGACGATTTAAACCACAGTTAAGGAAATCTGGTTTCACCAACGAAAACGCGTCAAAACTAACGCTAGTTTTATAAACGGTCGCTGTCAATGCGCCACCACGTCAAACCGCCACCTCGGTGTTTTGGTCAGAGGCGTCAACCCGCCACCAGAAAAAAACCAAGGTGGTGGGTTGACGTGTACGTACAGGTCAACCCGCCACCTCGACAACAGGCCACCACGACAACCCACCACCACACAATTTTCCGAGGTGGCGGGTTGTCGTACACACTCAAGTCAATGAGCCACCACGACAACATGCCACCACGACAACCCGCCAACACCAGTTTTTATCAGAGGTGGCGGGTTGTCGTGAAGCTCCATGTTCGATGTCGGCAACCCACCACCTCATACGTAGGCGACAACGTGCCACCCCGTCAATCCGCCACCACTGTTTTACGAGGTGGTGGGTTGACGTGTACGCTCAGTGTTCGGTGCCGTCAACGCGCCACCTCGCTCATAGGCGACAACGTGCCACCTCGACAACCCACCACCTCGCGGTTGAATTTTATCAATAAATAAATCGGTTGGATTTATATTCTGTAGCATTAAATATATTGTACTTTGATTCAGTTAATTTAGAGAAAGTTAATGTACCTAACTCTTAAATAGCATTTCTGGACATTTTAGTTTATTTTCGGAAGAAAGATTGATAGGTAATACAATTATTAACATGGTGAAAACCCGACATTTGAAAGGGTCTCACGCCCTTAAGGGTAGGAACTTTTAAATTCTAAAACCTTAATGCAAAACTACGAATTGGTCCGAATCCTTTAACACCAACACCTTAAACGTTGAAATTTTTCCACAAATAAGGGAGCAGGGAGGAGTAGTGTTCACAAAACACAGTCCTCGCAAATTTGTTGCATGAGAAGGAAATGTGTTAAATATGAGGGAATTCTTGAAGAGGTCAAACGGAATTGACAGCTCAGACTAAGATTTTACCTCTATATTCGTTCACTATGACATAGAGATAATGAGTATTAATATGAGATGATAAAAACGTATACCAAAAATAGAATAGTCATTTTACTTAATTGCCAGTGAATAAACAATTTTTTTTCATTAGGCGTATATATATATATATACTGTATATATAAGTTTTTATGCGCACCTACCACCACGTGCGCACGCAACATACGTGTGAAAAGCATGCATTTTATACATTTAAACCGGCGATAGTCAGGGATAGTCTTGTGCCATTTTATAATGGTGATTGCGAAAGCAAGACGCAAAGAAAATTGTATTCACTTGAATTCAAAAGGTAATTCGGGTGAAATTATTGGTATTCTGTAATTAGACCACGAATACTAGAAGAGACTCGGTATGGATTATAAACATAAAAAATTATGTTTTAAGAAAATAGTACAACACCCCATTGCTGTAACAATTATGGTCCAAAAGTAATAGTATATTTCGTACCTAGGGCCGAAAATGAGGTTTTGCAGGCTCGAGATAGTTTTTAAGTTCGAGACGAAGTCGAGAACTTAAATCTATCGAGAGCTTCAAAACCATTTCGGTCCGTGGTACGAACGCTATTTTTCACCACACTATACCCTATTACCACTATTCACCACTATAATAATGCACACTGATAGTCAACACAACTACAACTTTAAGGTTATGTGAAGAAATAATTTGAAGAATCAGCAAAAATAAAAATAAATAGTTGCTAGGCTACGGTGACAATAACACAATTCTATTGAAATGCTATGGATTTTCATTGTGTATTTAAAATGCATTCATATTTTAAGTAAGTAAGCGGACAGCTGATTTTGCGGCCCCGGCCTGTAAAAACCTGCTCGGTCCCCAAATTACGATGACAGCTGGCATGGCCAGCAAAACGTAACTTTCAGCCACCAATTAACGTATGTAATACAGCCAAAAACATCATAGTGTGGTGAAATAGTATATTACGTTACTAGTCCTGAAAATAAGTGTTTACCGGACGAGTGTGGTCGTTCCCGTGCGAGACGAAGTCGAGTACGGGATTACCATACGAGTCCGGTACACACATTTTGGACGAGTTAGGTACGTACGATAGTTTACGCCATACTACTAAATCCGTACAAATCCTTATATATTTCCACCAACTAAAGGACTAAAAATCACTAGTCGAGAGGTTATGTTTTTGTTTATAACCACTCACTGCCACCTAAATACAGCTGATTGGTGTCCGGCAAAACTCATTACAGCACAGTAGTACGCAATGAAACCCCATTTGAATAAGCTGGCGGCAAACAGCTGTTTTCTGGACTAAATCCTTGCGTGGGAAGTTCTTCAAAATAATGTAGTGTGGCGTAAAAGTTATTTCAGCTGATTTTGAACTATATACTATCACCGCTTTCCCATGATATAGGATGTTACCAAGCTTATGGGAGAAAGTATGTTTCAGAATGCTGATACCTGTACTGTACAAGTGTGTACAGTACAGTGCTGATATTTATTTTTACATTTATTTTGTCATTTCTAATGGTTGATATTAAGTAATCGTCCGTGATATGAAGTAAATTGAATCACGTATATTGACGCTTTCAATTGGCTGAAGGCCACTGGGGCAGAGCCCTGATGGAATTTCAAATGTGTTTTGTTTTATGGCAAATTTACATGTCACGACCTATCCAACGACACCTTAAATTTGATGATCGGATGTGTAGCAGTTTCAAAACAATAATCACAACATTTGTGTTGGCCAATTAAATATTTAAATAATGATGATGTTTATGTGTAAATGTATCCACGACTAAACAATTTTTACAATGTGCAGTATATCGTATCTACATAGGTTAAAATAATATTACTGATTCATTTGAACCTTAATTATGCATCAAGCAGTTTCATTATACGATTAGATACAAATTTGACTTAGGATTATAACCTGAAAAAAGTCAAAGCCAAAGTCTTTTTTTGTTAACCTGATTTTTGTTAAAAAAAAAAGGTTTTTTTCGCAAGATGACTTTTGGTACCATATGCCTCCGTTTAATAACTGACCAACGCTGTTTGGTGAAATAATATTACATTTGGATGTTAAAAATGTAACTGGCCTAAGCGTTTATTTCAAGAAAGCCGATTACGGCCTGATTCATACGTTGAAGTACAGTGCTACTTTACTAATATTACAAATGAATGTTTGTGTGTTTGTTTGGGGTTCAATCACTCAATACTGGGTGGTGTGAATTAAGATTCATTAATTCCATTTCTCATAAGGTTAACATGGGAAACTCCAGAGCCACTGGGGCGGAGCCCTTTTAAGAATTTCGAAACGGGAAATAGTTTACGTCCGATTCGCATACCTACAGAATTTACACAAATTTTATAACGATCGGTGAAGTCGTTCCGGAGGAGTTTGCAGACAAACACTGTGACACGAGAATTTTATATATTAGAACTTTAATATATAAACCGACTGGGACGGGTGGCGTCGTCCTGTAATCCAGCTACTGGGAGGTCACGAATTGTGGATATTTATAGGGATGCACTTTGGATGCGATGCTCCCTGGTGTGGATTAACGTCCGCACTAGTGAGTACTACGACTATCCGCAGTATTATCCTGATAATTAGACCAATTCGTAAATTACAAGGAAAAATGTGGTTCGGATTCCACTATAAACTGTAGGTTCCTTAGTTGCCATTAGCTGTATGGGCTATTAATTAACAGCTGTGTCTAAGGAACATGTCGGCCTTAGTCACTAACAAGACTACAAGATCGCGCCACTCATCCTACACTCATCCTTCACTCATATTCGGGTTAAAATACGCACATAGTGGCGTCCCCATCTTAAATAATTGAATTGAATTGAATTGAATAACAATTCATTGGGCACATCGGGATTAGGCTTAAATTTGGCATGATGATAACACTTTCCTGATTAAAATATAGGCTTGTTATTACCTCAAAAGTTTTTTCTTTCTTTTTGCCTGTTTGAGTATCTCTCGTATGTATTTAGAACAATAGCACAATATGCCTCATTACCTATTAAAAAATCAGGAACGAACCACGAATTATTACTGGGAAAGGTGAACGAAATGCATGTTGTAAAATGTAGACGTGGACACCTGGTGAAAAGTATTTGGCCGATTGTTTAATATAAACAAACCCATTACAGTCAGTACTGGGAACTTTAAAGGAAATATTAGGGAACAGAATACAGGGGTGTCCCGTTAATCCCCTCGCACATTTCTACGAATGGACTTAATCTGAAATTTCTTAGATTTTTCTTTCCCATCAACAGGCCATTCCAAATATTGAGGTGTCGGGTCACTCAGGTCAGTTCACTTTCCCGTAGTTGCGAGATCGCGATTTCCAACCTAAATACTGTTTTCATTTCACGTAGTAATCACAAAAGCGAACCAAACTAATATTCTGCTGTTGATAAAACTATTCTATTTCTTGTATTAATTTATTTTATTTAGTCCTCGGATTATACTTTTTGAAAGATTTTTAGACAAAACAATCCAAATCACTGTTTTGAATGATATTGGACACGTTTCTTTAAAATTGTACTAAAACGTCAATTACCAAATACCATAATGTGACTACTAAAAGATCAACTAAAAAGTTGATTCTATGATATGCAAAAGCATTAAAAACTTACAAGGATTACCAACAGGGTGCAGCACTATTATTTTTTTTTTATCTATGACAACAGCTAATTTGCAACCAAAAGGTGAGTGAGCGTAGCGAATGAACTTCAACAAGGACGTGATTGAGCCATACGAACGTGCTCACTTATGAAGTAAAACGGGGCAAAGCCCGCGGGTACAAGCTAGTTGCATATAAACCTACCACATAGTTGTGTAAATTACATAATGTTTACAATTAACATATGTTCTTCTTCTCATTTTTAATTTCTGACAACAGCTGGAGTTACATAACAATGTCTGTTTCCCATTAATCTTATGGAGAAATATGAATCTGTAAAGGGCCCCAGGGCCTCACCCTAATTATTTCCTTAAAAAGAAAGTTTCCTGCACAATTTCACGTTACGCTCTTTCCAAATGACAGATGTCACAGAAAAACCTGCTTGCGTATTAAATAAGTTAAAAATCCCTCACCTTAGAATTTTGAAAGCCCGTGGAGCAGATACTAGTTCAATATCGAAGGTGGGGGGTAGTTCTAATCCTGGGAGCGGTAGCTTGATTTTTGTCCAATTTGAGTCCAATCGGTTCAGTAGCTTATAGTTTATCTCATACAAACACCACCTCTTCTTTATAATAGTATAGATAGATTTAGTAGATGATAGATGGATAGATAGATGTCATTATTATGTGATTATTGTTATTGTTTATATTTGATTTGTTTACAAGTTGTACACAGATTTAGTTTAGTTAGTAAAGATACTTTTAAATATGAATCAATTATTTCATACAATTTTCAACAGTACATTAGTGGAATGCCCCGAACCCATTGTGCCAAGAGTAAACGTACGGTATTAGCCTAATGCTACTTTCATATTATCCGGAGGCCACCCTTATACAGCGTGCTGCGTGCTGCGGCGGTTATGTTAGGTTGGGTTATCATAAATATGTTTGTAGAACTTTCTTAGTTTCGTTATGGATGGAATGATACCAGATGAGTCATACCATCGCCAAATCCCCTCCAAGTAGGCCAAGGTCAGGTCGTTGACCAATGGCCGGAGCGTGCGCATCACCTGTCACCGCCTGTATCTCAGGTATCGTCACTCATGTTGTATTGTTAGATTCATAATGAAACGAGGAAACCCAACATACCTAACATAACCGCTACAGCGCGCAGTATTTACCTTACTCAGTATCTACTCGGCGGAGATCGTGTGGCAGCTAGGGGCGGTGACGCATTCAACTCAATCTTGCCTTCTGGGAGACAGAACTCAAAAACCGCTAATTGCAATTGCAATCATTTCATATTTGGACAGTAAGTTAATTAAAGTATGTTCTTTCTGATTATGTGTTTTTTTGTCTTAGGTAAAAAAAATCCCTCTAGAAAACAAGTGGCCTCCGAATAATACCAAAGTAACGGTACGGTATTTCCTGAAGCATGAAATGGAATTTCAAGCAGAGCATGATAAATTCAATAGAAATCTTGGTTTAAGATATCTCCTAATGAGATTTTTGGAATATATCTGTCTGGTATGAACTTCTCTGGGCAATACCCTTGACTCAAGAGGTCAAAGTATGTTACCGGTTGGGTCGAGTCTAGTTCTGTATCCTTTCTCAGATTCTTCTAAATAGAAAAACAGGTGCGCGCTAGTCCACACACAAAGTACATTTTAGTCTGTTGTACTCTGTATCAACGATGTATATTTTGTTTTATGTTTTTGGTTGAATGTATTATTATTTTCACCTCAATACGGTTTTAAGAGAAATTATAACCGAACAATACATTTTCATAATTTTTGTTTAGGCCATACACACGTGATTTACAATTAATTGATGAAGTTGTTGTCAGGTAGGTAACTTATTTTTCCTACATTCACCCGACAAAGTTGGCTTCCTTGTACTGTTTATAGTACAGAAAGCTGCTAATTGCTGCATATTTATACTTTGCCGTACGGTTTATACTTTTCCGTACGGTTTATACTTTGCCGCACATCAGGATTCCAACGAAACAACACAAAACAGCGTGGTTCTATTATGCGCGTAATCCGTGTACGCTTGGAAATAGGTTGGCAACACTTAAATATAATAATACTATGAGCAGCTGATTGACTATTATAACTACGATTTAACCTGTCATTTCGTGTTTATAGTTTCGGTATTTCTGAACTTTCTGGACTTTTCTTTTAAACGTTTTTAAAACATTCCTACGATCTTAATAAACAAGAAAATACCTTTAAAGCATTTATTTAGGCGCGGAAACCACTTCAAATTACAAAAACATACGGAACTATATTCTCAAAACGCGGAGCACATTTCTTGCCGAGGAAAAATAGCGGAGTGATACGGACCGCGGGTACTACTTTCTCTAGGGCACCATTTGTGTTGCCAGCTGAACCTAAAAACGTGTTGTATAGTGTTTGAAAGACTAATTATTTATATGCTTTATAGTGACTGTAGGAAAAATATAATGTGTAACACGAGTGAAAAAGGCCTTTGCTGCACTCGAGATCATTCCGCACTCGCCTGCGGTTCGTGCGTAAACATTGCTCTCGTGTGCAGCAAAGTGCCACTTTCACCACTAGTTACACAAATAACTATTTCCTACATTCACCCGACAAAGTTGGCTTCCTTGTACTGTTTATAGTACAGAAAGCTGCTAATTGCTGCATATTTATACTTTGCCGTACGGTTTATACTTTTCCGTACGGTTTATACTTTGCCGCACATTGCAATTCGATTGTCATAATACTGAAAAAGGTATACACCTATAAAAAATCCTAAGAAACTGATAATTTATTTTTCAAAATTATTAAAGTTTCATGTTTTTGTCTTCAATAAAAATATGCGAAAACATAACAAATATTGTTATTTTAATTCTAGAATGACCCTAAGTCGTTAATTTGTAGTGAGTTTATCTTACACATTTTTTTAAACAATAACCGTTGATTAAAAGGTAAAATTGTATTGCGTGGATGCGCGTGTACTTTATTTCTATGGCAGATCTTTTTAGGAAAACGATTCGAAAATTAACGAATTCACAATAACTAGTCCTGCAGCTAGCTATACTTTAGTGTGCAAACTTGCGTATACTCAATGTTCTTGCAAAACGTTTTAGTTTGATGTCTAGGGAGTTTAAAAAACCTGGGTGTTTACCTCTTACCCCCCATGTTTTCCGGCTATGACGTAATCAAAATGGCGGCCATTGATTTTAAAAAGCGTATATTTCGCAAACTATTTGTCGGATTGGAATAAACTTTTTTTATTTGAAAGATAAGTTTAAATGCTATCTGTTTTATATTTACACATTTGTTGTATGTTTAGTACATTTTTTGTAATTTTGCAAAAACCTGTGTTTTTTAATATTTTTGTGTTATTTCTGTTTGTAACGTTTTATTGATACAATATATCAAAAACCACCAATGGAAAAAGTTGTAGAACATTTAAAAAGCTTTACAAAAATACCAAATTCGATATGTTTTACTCAAAATATTACGTCAGGAAACTAGATGAATCTCATAAAAAATCTATTTTGGCGCAAAAACGCCTATTAGTCCGGCATCTAGGGCAGTGCACAAGTCTTATATAGACAGTTTTACCATTCAATGTTGATGTATGTGTCTAAATAAGTGTTTTCAACTCGGGTGTCACTTCTGCACCCACTGCAGTTTCCGGTTATGACGTCATCAAAATGGCGGAAAGTGCTATATTAAAAATAACTATATTTTACATACCATGTATCGGATCGGAATGCACTTTTCTTTGTTTGAAAGATAAGTTTACATGCTATGTTTCATACGTTTACACTTTAGTTGTATGTTTAGTGCTTTTTTCGTAATTTTTTCAAAAACCTATTTTTTTAAATATATTTGTGTTATTTTTGTTGATTACGTTTTATTGATACAATATATCAGAAATAACTTAAAGAGAAGAGGTTGTAGCACGTTAAAATGGCTTTACAATAATACCAAATTCGATATGCTTTACTCAAAGGATCACGTCAAGAAACTAGAAAAATCGTACAAAACAACCTAATTTGGCGCAAAAACTCATATAAATCCGACATCGATGGCTGTGTACGAGTCATATATAGACAGTTTTACCATTCAATGTTGATGTATGTGTCTATAGAAGTGTTTTTAACTCGGGTATCACGTCTGGACCCACTGCAGTTTCCGGTTATGATGTCTTTAAAATTGCTACATGTTACGATTTCACCAACTATTTTACTTAAAATAAGACCATTACCCCCTTTAATGCAAATAAAAGCACAACAAATCAATGTAATTAGTCCATAGGAATGTTCCCACTATATAAATACCCCGGGTGCAGCAATCCTGTTGACTAAGCGAATTTCCATTTGCCTGGGTTGATTTTCAATTAATCTATTAAATTAAAATTGTTTAAGAGTGCCTAGGTTTGCTGCTAAAGGGAAACTAAGAAAGTGGTTTTTTTATTAAAATATTAATGGCTTAGTGTTGGATAAATAAATCTGCCAAGTTTGATCAAAATATATCCATAAACAAGCCAACTACTACATTTACAATATCGTCCATAAAAATAACATTGGAATTTTAAATGAAAAATGTTTTTATTTTCTCCTTAACCAATAACCGTACAAAACACTTTTACATAGGCTACTACATTATTTGTTTTTTTCAAGGTCTTTCAAAAGGTTCGGAGAAAAATTGATAAAATTTGTGTTATAAGGGTAAAAAAAGAGAAAATCCCATTTTAGTCCCATAAAACCCCTCTTCGAACTCCGTTCCTATGGTCCGATCATGCTGGTTTGCGCAAATATCCATATTTATCCCGCCTTACACCTTCAAACCAAATTTTATCTAACAGTCTAACATTATTTGAACACACAGGTTTTTGGCCTCTGGGGACATCAAAATAAAAAATGTTAACGGTCCCGGACCATTACCATGAGACTTGCGATAATAGCTATATACTTATAATAGTACTAATTAATAGCTACTATACTTTCAAATGTGGAATGTGGAAAATTCGCTAAAATGTGCTTTTGAAAATCACGTAACTGCCTTCCACCATTTGTGTCCAACTAATAGTGCAAAAGTACTTGATTCTGTCGCAAATAAATATACAAATTAACTTAAAAAACAACTTTATTATTAAAATACAATACTTATTTGTGCAACTAGTGAGTGAGCAAAGGGAGCGATTGACTCACTGAGTAAGGGTTTCTCGAGTGAGGCAATTGCACTTTACACTCGAGTTGCATATTATATTTTTCCTACAGTTACCATAAAACAAATAAATTGGTAAAGAAACGTAACATATTTTTACACAGAAGTGAACTTTTAATATGACATTTTTAATTATACAACAGAACAACAGCTGACCAGCTGATTTACAGTCAGTGCTGCCAACGTATTTCGCGCGCATACGACCTTGTCTGCATGTTACTCGCTCACTTTTTCGTGCCTTCACGTTGTAAATCTGAAGCGAGTGAGACAAAGTACGGTAATTAAAGTGAGACAATGTTTTTTGATGAGCGAATTGGCCACTTTACTTTCTCAAATCAGTGAGAGCACATGTACTAACAATGTACTTATCTTTAGGTATCTTTAGGAAAAAGTATTTCCTTATCACACAACCAATGGACTGTAAACAATACACATTGTTGAATACCTATCAAGTAATAGTACCAAGTATCAAGTAATTAACAAGGTATTCAACTATAGTTATTTGTGCAACTAGTGAGAAAAGTGAGCAGTTGACTCACTTGAGAGAAATCCTTACTCACGAGCCGTAGGCGAGTGAGGAATGGTTTCTCGAGTGAGGCAATTGTACTTTGAACTCGAGTTGCACATTATACTTTTCCTACAGTTACCATAAAACAAACAAATTGGTGAAGAAACATAACCTATTTTTACACAGAAGTGAACTTTTAATATAACATTTAATGTGAAGTGACAAATACAACAGTACAACAGCTGACCAGCTGATTTACAGCCAGTGCTGCCAACGTACTTCGCGCGCTTACGACGTTGCCTGCATGTTACGCGCTCACTATTTCGTGCATTTACGTTGCAAATCTGGAGTGAGACAAAGTAATTAGAGTGAGACAATGTTAACATTGTCTCACTGATGAGTGAATTGGCCACTTTGCTTTCTCAAATCAGTGAGAGAACATGTACATTGTTTGGTGACTGTAGGAAAAATTTATAACTGTCCTGATTGTTTTTTTTTTTACCCGTCTGATAACCAACGCACTCTTACTTTACTTAGGTTTACTTAGGTAACATACCAATTAAATAAGTTATAACTTAACTTAATTGGCCAATAGTGGTATTGCTTGCTACTAGCTCAGCTTTTGCTTAGGATTAAAATTTTAAAGACAATTTTTAAGACATCATAACCGGAAACTGCAGTGGGTCCAGACGTGATACCCGAGTTAAAAACACTTCTATAGACACATACATCAACATTGAATGGTAAAACTGTCTATATATGACTCGTACACAGCCATCGATGTCGGATTTATATGAGTTTTTGCGCCAAATTAGGTTGTTTTGTACGATTTTTCTAGTTTCTTGACGTGATCCTTTGAGTAAAGCATATCGAATTTGGTATTATTGTAAAGCCATTTTAACGTGCTACAACCTCTTCTCTTTAAGTTATTTCTGATATATTGTATCAATAAAACGTAATCAACAAAAATAACACAAATATATTTAAAAAAATAGGTTTTTGAAAAAATTACGAAAAAAGCACTAAACATACAACTAAAGTGTAAACGTATGAAACATAGCATGTAAACTTATCTTTCAAACAAAGAAAAGTGCATTCCGATCCGATACATGGTATGTAAAATATAGTTATTTTTAATATAGCACTTTCCGCCATTTTGATGACGTCATAACCGGAAACTGCAGTGGGTGCAGAAGTGACACCCGAGTTGAAAACACTTATTTAGACACATACATCAACATTGAATGGTAAAACTGTCTATATAAGACTTGTGCACTGCCCTAGATGCCGGACTAATAGGCGTTTTTGCGCCAAAATAGATTTTTTATGAGATTCATCTAGTTTCCTGACGTAATATTTTGAGTAAAACATATCGAATTTGGTATTTTTGTAAAGCTTTTTAAATGTTCTACAACTTTTTCCATTGGTGGTTTTTGATATATTGTATCAATAAAACGTTACAAACAGAAATAACACAAAAATATTAAAAAACACAGGTTTTTGCAAAATTACAAAAAATGTACTAAACATACAACAAATGTGTAAATATAAAACAGATAGCATTTAAACTTATCTTTCAAATAAAAAAAGTTCATTCCGATCCGACAAATAGTTTGCGAAATATACGCTTTTTAAAAAAACAATGGCCGCCATTTTGATTACGTCATAGCCGGAAAACGTGGGGGGTAGGAGGTAAACACCCAGGTTTTTTAAACTCCCTAGACATCAAACTTAAACGTTATGCAAGAATATTGAGTATACGCAAGTTTGCACACTAAAGTATAGCTAGCTGCTGGACTATGTCTAGTTAACTAGATAACACAAGTCCAGGTAAACTGCAAAAAGTTATGCATTTTATAATACACAGAAAACAGCGGCTTTTGCCAACAAAGATGGCGGGTTGTCGTGTACGCCCCATGTTAACTCTCGTCAACCCGCCACCTCGCATGTAAGCGACAACGTGCCACCACGCAACCCGCCATCACTATTTTATGAGGTGGCGGGTTGTCGTGTACGCTCAATGTTTGGTGTCGTCAACCCGCCACCTCGCACGTAGACGTCAACCAGCCACCACGACAACCCGCCACCACAATAAAGAGGTGGCTGGTTGACGTGTATGAACATGTCTAAGCACCACCAGGACAACGTGCCACCACGACAACCCGCCACCACACATTTTTCCGAGGTGGCGGGTTGTCGTGCACGCTAGAGTCAACGTGCCACCCCGACAACGAGCCACCACGTCAACCCGCCACCTCAAACTTCTTCTTCTTTTTGATGGCGTGTTGACTTGGTGGCGGGTTGACGTGGTGGCGCCTTGGCGCGTTCCCTGTTGAAGTAGTGGAAGTTGAAAATGGATTGGAGGGCTTCTGGTTCTGCTGACTTAATTCAAAGACTGTTTGTTGTTGTAAACTAAAGTGCAGCCGTTGTAAAGTCAACTTAGGCAAATTTTTTTTGAGAGTTAGGCCTACATTTTATTAACCTAACTTAGCCATTACTTAATAATGAATCAGCACCGTCATAGTTTGCATCGGACAAATCTTGGTTTCAAAGTTAAAATTCGTTTTTATTTATGAAGCCAGTGACAAGAAATTCAAATGTTGATTTTAAAGCTATTTTTTTATCCAGTAGGCGCCTTTCTAACTTATAGTTCTTGTATATTTCTGTCTCAAACTCCACTGTTGTTGTTTGAAATAAGAATCCCTAAAAACTAAGGCGCCTAACTTAATGGATGAAAGGTACCGATAACAAAAACTGATATTTCAATGTTAGGTCTTAAAAATATTATAAAAGATTTTGATCCAACAAGTCAATGGAGATTATCAGTAGGCCTGAGTTAACTAATAGTAACTTATACAATAATTAAATAAGTTACATGTTAGACAGGCTTTATTTTATTTATTTTATCTATTTCAACACAAACATAGCTAAATGTTAAAAGAATTGTATTTAACATATGTTCGTTTACAATATTTGTAAACATCTGAGTTCATTGTTTTTCATACCAAATAAAGGTTCATAATCAATTTCTTCTGTTTAATATCTTCATCTTTTTACATTTGGTCCGATTACGAGCCGGATCATAACTAGTTATCAATCATTTTTGTTATTCATCAATTTTAACATCAAGAAAATTATCATCGAACCTGTTATCTTACATCTTTATCCTGGAAAATCGTCATGTCATCTCTGGAATCCAAACTGAATTTACAAGAATCACGAATTATATTAATTTAAAATCACCTCAAACCTTTTCAAAATGAAAATGCAGATTCTACATGTTTGAATAAATCAGAAGTTAAGACAAGACTGGAAGTTTTGGAATCAACATGGATGAAATTTGAACGTTATCATGAAAGGATATGTGAGTCAAAACCAGAAGTTCTGAAGGACAGCATGTACATCATTGAAGATCATTATAGTATTGGACAAGAAGCGTACATGATGAGTAAATCAGCAATGATTAACCATTTAGAGAGCCTACAAGAAGAAAACAAGGCTGCAGATCGAATAGGAACAAATCCAAAACCAATCCTTCCTAAAATACCTTTGATTCAATTCTCTGGGGACTATGAATCGTGGAAATCTTTTAGTGATATCTTCATGTCCTTAGTGAACTCAAATCCCGATTTAACAAATGTTTCAAAAATGCATTACCTGAAAAGTTGTTTGACAGGAGAAGCTGCACAACTAATTTCAAATCTAACCATATCAACAGAAAATTTTGAGCTTGCTTGGAACAAACTTGTTGGACGTTACGAAAACAAACGCATTCTAATCACCAAACACTTGGATGCGATCTTCAAATTTAAGCCATTGGTGTCAAAATCTGCAAAAAGTTTGAACAACCTACTGTCTACAGTGACCGAGTCTCTGAGCTTACTCAAAGCCCTTGGGTGTCCAACAGAACATTGGGACCACATCATTGTCTACCTCATTGTAAATCGACTGGATCACGACACTCATGAATCTTGGGAATTGAAACAAGGAGCCTCGGTAAGTCCATCATCGCTCAAAGATCTACTCGACTTCGTCGAAGGAAGAGCTCGAGCTTTGGAGAACATAGAAGGTCGTAGTATCCAGAAATCAGCAAGTAGTCTCAGTCCAACACAGCAGTTTGGTAATGTACCCTCTAAGATCATATCTAGCTTCAATCATGAGAACAAAACCAAGCAAAAAACTAGTCCTTGTGTTCTTTGTAATCAAGATTACTATCTGTCTAAGTGTCAATCATTTTTTCATAAAACTCCACTTTGTAGAAAAGAGTTTTTACAATCAAGGCAGTTGTGTTTTAATTGTCTTGGACCACATCTCTTGAAGAATTGTAAGTCCGAAAAATGTTGTCTAAATTGCAACAAACGTCATCATACAATGATTCATGATGCAATGATTCATTTTGTACCTGCAACAAAATCTCTTTCATCAAATCAGTCATCTCAAAATCTAAATCAAATTGAATCTGAAAGTAAAAATTCTAGCAAATCCAACAAATCCATTAATCATGCTTCGTCAAACCTAGACCGAGATCAATCTGTCGTGTTTTTGGCAACAGCTCAGGTCAATGTGATTGGTCCCATGGGGAACACTGTCACAGCTAGAGCCTTAATTGACCAAGGCTCTGAATTATCATTTATCACTGAACGGATCGTTCAAGCCCTAGAACTCAAACGATCACCAGCATCTGTTCCTTTAGTCGGAATAGGTGGGACTCACAGTTCCACCACTCGAGGAAGAGTTAACATTACTCTTAGCTCAACCTTTAATCCCGATGCAAGTTGTTCTACTAAACCGTATATCCTGTCAAAGCTTACATCTATCTTACCATCAATAAAAGTTCCCAAACAGAATTGGCCTCATCTTCATGGTCTACAACTCGCTGATCCTCAATACATGAATCCAGCAACAATTGATGTTATTATTGGGGCAGACACCTTCGGTGAAATTATTCTCCCTGGCCTTGTAAAGGGGCATCCATCCACTCCAAATGCACAATCTACCATATTTGGTTGGATTATTTCTGGGCCAAGTGGATATTCCACCATTCATACAAACGTTAATACCTATCACTGTAAGCTTGATGATAACATTGGAGATCTAATCAAATCATTTTGGGTTCAAGAAGAAATTCTAAAACCAGTATCAGAAGGTACTCCCTTATCACCTGAGGATAAAGCCTGTGAGAATCATTTCATGTCCACTCATTCAAGAACTAAAGATGGTCGGTACGTATTTAGATTACCTTTGAAAGAACCAGTAGAAACTCTTGGAGATTCACGTTCATCTGCATTAGCAATGCTAAACTCATTGAAAAAACGTTTCCAAGCTAATCCCAACTATCATAAACGGTATTCTGCCTTCATTTCTGAGTATGAATCCCTAAATCATATGTCAAAAGTTGAAAATCATTCTGAAAATGATAATATAAAATTTTATTTACCTCATCATGGTGTTTTGAAAGAATCAAGCTCAACTACAAAACTAAGAGTAGTTTTCAATGGCTCACAACCTACTTCTTCAGGGAAATCTCTAAATGATATCTTACACTCTGGGCAGAATCTACAAACCAATTTATCTGACGTCCTAATATGGTTTAGACAGTTCAAATATGTATTCTCATCTGACATTGAAAAAATTTATCGACAAATAGCCGTACATCCTGATGACTGGGATTTACAACGAATCCTTTGGTATGAAGAGGAACAACTTTGTACCTATCAACTGAAAACTGTAACATATGGATTATCATGTGCTCCATTTTTAGCTTTAAGGACAATGGAACAACTAGTCATTGATCACGGCAGTCAGTTTCCTTTGGGAGCTTCAGTCCTCTCAAAAGGTAGATATGTTGACGACATCTTTGCAGGTGCTGACACAATTGAAGAATGTCAAGAAGTTGTGAAACAGGTCAATAACCTCTGCATGGCAGGCTGCTTTCCTTTGCAAAAATGGATAAGTAACGATCCCTCAACCTTAGCTTCTATATCTACTGAGTGCCATATAAAAGAAACATCGGTCAAAATCAAAGAATCTCTCAAGGTACGTACCTTAGGCTTAATCTGGCAACCATCACATGATAATTTCCAGTTTCAGCAGGATATTCATCCTCTAGAAATAGCCAATAAAAGAAATGTTCTATCAACTATTGCTAAGCTATTCGATCCCCTAGGTCTCATCTCACCTGTAGTTCTTAAAGCTAAAATATTTATGCAACAGCTATGGCTCATGAATCTAAACTGGGATGAAATTCTTCCCCCGTCCTTATTGAAACAATGGCAAATATTTGAAAATCAACTTCAAGACCTACCTGAAATATCAATTCCCAGATTCTTAGGAGTTACAAAGTCAAAGAGGATCGAGCTCCATGGTTTTTCAGATGCATCACAATTTGCAATGGCCGCTGTTATGTACATCAAAGTGATTTCTTGTTCACAAAATGTAACAAACATAGTCTGTTCAAAAACTAAAGTTGCTCCACTTAAAAGAATGAGCATCCCCAGACTGGAGCTGACAGCAGCACTATTGTTGGTACGTCTTGCCCACTATGTCAAAAAAGTGTTAAGTATTGAATCTGCACCATTGTGGTTATGGACAGATTCTCGTGTGGCTCTCACGTGGATCCAAAATCAACCATTTAAGTGGAAAGACTTTGTTTGTAATAGAGTTACTACTATTCAGGAACTAGAACCATCAGCTCAATGGAGATTCGTTCCCGGCAAAGATAATCCAGCTGACTGTGCTTCTCGTGGATTATGCCCTAAAGCCCTCAAAACACATACGTTATGGTGGTCAGGTCCCTCTTGGCTTGCAGAAGACTCTACAAAATGGCCTACAACTTCTCATGAACCTGCTAAGGAAGCAGTATCTGAACTTAAACGGCAGAAGTCCTCAAATGTAGTTTGTTCGTACTCTGAACCTGAGTTACTGAGTCGCTACTCTGATCTTAATAAACTATTGTGTATTACATCATGGTGTAAACGGTTTATAAATCGTCTCAAAGGGAATCATGATACTGCGTATACTCCATACTTAACTCCAAAAGAGTTGAATGATTCTCTCTTATTCTGGACAGGGTTTGTCCAAAACCAAGCGTTCATAGAAGAATTTAAACTGCTAAAAATGAACAAGCCTGTACATCAGTCCAGTAAACTTTACAACTTCAATCCATTTTTTGATCATGACAAACTCATCAGAGTTGGCGGAAGGCTTCAAAATGCATCTATTGAGTATGATACAAAACATCCTTTCATTCTCCCAAAAGATTCCCTCTTATCAAAACTAATCATCAACGATGCTCATATTCGCACACTTCACAGTGGAACTACCAACACTCTATCAAAAGTAAGACAGCGCTTTTGGATTCTTGGAGGCCGTCCAACTGTAAAGAAAGAATTATCACGCTGTGTTATTTGTGCTAGATATAGAAGTGAACAAGCTCAACAACTCATGGGACAGTTGCCCCCATCAAGAGTCACCCCTTCACGTCCATTTCTACATTCAGGAGTTGATTATGCTGGACCTTTCATTATTAAAACTTGGCATGGAAGAGCAGCAAAAACATACAAAGGATACATAGTATTGTTCATATGTTCTTCCTCTTCAGCAATTCATCTTGAACTAGTCACAGATTATTCCTCAGAAGCTTTTATCGCTGCATATAAAAGATTTACTGCTCGTCGAGGGATATGTGCAACTATCACCAGTGATTGTGGAACAACATTTGTCGGTTCAGACAGTGAACTAAACCGCCTTTTCACAGCTTCAACATCAGAATCAAACAAATTAAGAGATCTGTTATCTAAGGACGGAACCCTATGGAAATTTAACCCTCCTTCTGCTCCTCACTTTGGTGGTCACTGGGAAGCTGGAGTGAAGTCTGTTAAATATCATCTAAAGAGAGTTGTAGGTGACCACATATTAACGTATGAAGAGTTTCTTACAGTTCTCATCGAGATAGAAGGAGTATTAAATTCAAGACCATTGTGCAAATTGACTGAAGATCCAGATGACTTAACAACTTTAACACCAGCTCATTTTCTGGTTGGTGGTGCTTTATCTGCTGTTCCAGAACCAGATCTAAAAGGAGTGCCACAAAATCGACTATCACGGTGGCAGTTATTGCAACAAATGAAACAAAGCTTTTGGAAAAGATGGTCCAAAGAGTACCTACAAAAAATGCAAACAATGTACAAGTGGAGATCTCCATCAACACCGGTGGAAATCGGATCAATTGTTCTCATTATCGATGAACAATACCCCCCATCAAAGTGGCCTTTGGCTAGAGTGATTGGCGTTCACCCCGGACAAGAAAAGATAACTCGAGTTGTGACACTTCAAACCGCTACTGGGATATTGAAAAGACCGATTGTAAAGTTTTGTCGTCTACCAATATCATCTGCAAGCTGATTCTCTCTTTTTCTTTTGGTGCGGGAGAATGTTAAAAGAATTGTATTTAACATATGTTCGTTTACAATATTTGTAAACATCTGAGTTCATTGTTTTTCATACCAAATAAAGGTTCATACCGTAATCAATTTCTTCTGTTTAATATCTTCATCTTTTTACACTAAACTTTACATCAAAGCAAGATGGTTTACGTTTACACAAGTATGAACAACGATTATACCGTTATATAAGTTGTGTACATAAGTTAGGCCTAATTCATATAGACTTATAATACATAGGCTTTAGGCCTACTTAATTAATGCTGTAAATATAATTTAATTTGGTCAGAAATGGTAACTTATCGATATAGTTAGGCCTACCTATAAGTACTTACTTAAGTACCTTTTTAAGATTTACTTGAAAACAACTGGGTACGGTAGTTCAAGTTATTGGATTGAATAAAAATTTAACTCTAGAGCTGATCAACATAGTGAACAAGCAGTTCACTCAGAAATTTTAAACTGTAAACAATATTATTTTAAATAAGTGTTTAAATGTATTATCCGTGATTTGTTGATAGACCAACTGGATTTATTATCTATCAATTCTGGACCTCCATATTTATTTATTTATATTTCCTAAAAGCTATTTTCATTTACAGGAATGGTACGGTACGGTACGAACGGTGCAAATACAATGCAATGCAAAGCTGCTATAACTTATTCGATACCGTAACAACAAACTAAAACTATCGAGCACCAACTAACCACATCGAAAGACTAGCTTAGCTATCGATCGTATGAACAATGACGTCATCATACCTGCTCTGCTCTGTATGATATTTCACTCACCAAATAAAACACGTTCAGCTTGCACGTGACGTCACTATCCACAAACCTTGTGAAAAAGGCCATTGGCGGAGAGGGGGAACGTACCCTCCCTCTCCGTTACCTCCCCTACATGCGCTAAAAATTTCGCGCAGGTCGTTTTCTAAACGGCCGACCTATAATCATTGTTATTGTTTAGAGAATGCATAATCTATTAAACTAGGCGAAACCCGTCGAAATCGACGGTTACTTTCAAGACTTACGTTTATTCATCTAACTGAGATAAATTGGGTGAAATATACATATTTTGAGCCTTTAGCATTGTTTAAGATTAATAAGTGTAAGACCCGATTTGGGAACGCGCCAAGGCGCCACCACGTCAACCCGCCACCAAGTCAACCCGTCATCAAAAAGAAGAAGAAGTTCGTGGTGGCTGGTTGACGTCTACGTGCGAGGTGGTGGGTTGACGACACCGAACATTAAGCGTACACGACAACCCGCCACCTCATAAAATAGTGATGGCGGGTTGACGTGGTGGCACGTTGTCGCTTACATGCGAGGTGGTGGGTTGACGAGAGTTAACATGTGGCGTACACGACAACCCGCCATCTTTGTTGGCAAAAGCCGCTGTTGTCTGTGTATTATAAAATGCATCACTTTTTGCAGTTTACCTGGACTTGTGTTATCTAGTTTACTGTTAAGTTAACTAGACATTAGTTATTGTGAATTCATTGTGGTGAAAATAATAATACATTCAACCAAAAACATAAAACAAAATATACATCGTTGATACAGAGTACAACAGACTAAAATGTAATTTGTGTGGACTAGCGCGCACCTGTTTTTTCTATTTAGAAGAATTTGAGAACGGATAAAGAACTAGACTCGACCCAACCGGTAACGTACTTTGACCTCTTGAGTCAAGGGTATTGCCCAGAGAAGTTTATACCAGACAGATATATTCCAAAAATATCATTAGGAGATATCTTAAACCAAGATTTATATTGAATTTATCATGCTCTGCTTAAAATTCCATTTCATGCTTCAGGAAATACCGTACCGTTACTTTGGTATTATTCGGAGGCCACTTGTTTTCTAGAGGGATTTTTTTATCTAAGACAAAAAAAACACATAACTAGAAAGAACATACTTTAATTAGCTTACTGTCCAAATATGATTGCAATTGCAATTAGCGGTTTTTGAGTTCTGCCTCCCAGAAGGCAAGATTGAGTTGAATACGTCACCGCCCCTAGCTTCCACACGAACTCCGCCGAGTAGATACTGAGTAAATACTGCACGCTGTAGCGGTTATGTTAGGTTGGGTTTCCTCGTTTCATTATGAATCTAACAATACAACATATGAGTGACGATACCTGAGATACAGGCGGTGACAGGTGATGCGCGCGCTCCGGCCATTGGTCAACGACCTGACCTTGGCCTACTTGGAGGGGATTTGTCGATGGTATGACTCATCTGGTATCATCTGGACTGGGACGGGTGGCGTCGTCCTGTAATCCAGCTACTAGGAGGTCACGAATTGTGGATAATTATAGGAATGCACTGTGGATGGGAAACTCCCTGGTGTGGATTAACGTCCGCACTAGTGAGTATTACGACTATCCGCAGTACTATCCTGATAATTAGACCAATTCGTATATACCAAGGAAAAAATGTGGTTCGGATTCCACTATAAACTGTAGGTCCCTTAGTTGCCATTAGCTGTTTGGGCTATTAATTAACAGCTGTGTCTAAGGAATGTCGGCCTTAGTCACTAACAAGACTACAAGATCGCGCCACTCATCCTACACTCATCTCCATTCATACTTGGCTTAAAATACCTACATTGTATGGTCGCCATTTCATAAGAAAGTATTAAAAGTATTAAAGTATTCCATCCATAACGAAACTAAGAAAGTTCTACAAACATATTTATGACTAGCAGAGTACCCGTCCTTCGTACGGGGTTGGAATATAAGTATAAAATGCTTATTGCAGTTATACTCAAGCTTTGCGTTTGCAATAAGGGAGGAAACAGTTTGATAAAATTTGCTTTTTTAAATTTACAGTATTCTATAGTATTACACATCTACCATAGCCATAATGTTCTACCACTTCATCTAAACAATAGAGAAAAATAAATTATAAACAATTTGCAAAATATCACAAAATATTCATGAAATGAAAAACATAAACATAACTGTAAACAATCCTACTTTGACAGTTCTCATTGCGAATCACAGTTTTTTGTTGCTGCTTAGTTCATATTAGCAGTTTTCATAAATGCAAAAAAAATATAGTGCTGCACCCTGTTGGTAAATCTTATAACTTTTTAATGCTTTTCTATATCATAGAACCAACTTTTTTAGTTGAAACAGCTGACTAAATTCTTTAACTCCCTTTAAATATGAATACTCATAAGGTTAACATGGGGAATTACAGAGCCACTGGGGCGGAGCCCGAAAGGATTTTTGAGATAAGAATATGCCTATATTATGTTAATCGGGAATGTAAGTTATCATCATGCAAAATTTCAGCCCAATCCGTCCAGTGGTTTATGCGTGATTGAACTTCAAACAAACAAACAAACAAACAAACAAACAAACAAACAAACACACAAACTTTCACATTTATAATATTAGTAAGATAACCCAACCTAACATAACCACCGCAGCACGCTGTATAAGGGTGGCCTCCGGATAATATCAAAGTAGCATTAATACCGTACTTTTACTCTTGGCACAATGGGTTCGGCGCATTCCACTAATGTACTGTTGAAAATTGTATGAAATAATTGATTTATATTTAAAAGTATCTTTTACTAACTAAACTAAATCTGTGTACAACTTGTAAACAAATCAAATATAAACAATAACAATAATCACATAATAATGACATCGATCTGTCCACCTATCATCTACTATATCTATCTATACTATTATAAAGAAGAGGTGGTGTTTGTGTGTTTGTATGAGATAAACTAAGCTACTGAACTGATTGGACTCAAATTGGACAAAAATCAAGCTACCGCTCCGAGGATTAGAACTACCCCCCACCTTCGATATTGAACTAGTATCTGCTCCACGGGCTTTCAAAATTCTGAGGTGAGCGATTTTTAACTTATTTAATACGCAAGCAGGTTTTTCTGTGACATTTACTCCTCCGAAACTACTAAACCAATTGGCATGTTTTTGGTGTCATTTTTGGAAAGAGCGTAACGTGAAGTTGTGCAGGAAACTTTCTTTTTAGGGAAATAATTAGGGTGAGGCCCTGGGGCCCTTTACGGGTTCATATTTCTCCATAAGATTCATGGGAAACAGACATTGTTATGTAACTCCAGCTGTTGTCAGAAATTAAAAACGAGAAGAATAACTTATGTTAATTGTAAACATTATGTAATTTACACAACTATGTGTAGTAGGTTTATTTATGCAATTGATTATTGAAGTGAAGAAAAATTCTATAACCATAAGTTATAAAAATTATGTTATTGATATATTTTAATGTAAACAGTAGGGTAATTACAATGTAGGGCATACATTTTTGTAAAAATTTGATTGCTATTTGTTTAAAAAATTCAATCTACTTAACAAGTGTTTGGATTAAGCAGTATGGACTTTTGGTACATCTTCCCGTTGCGAATCACGGGCACAGCAGCTAGTTCCGTTTATTCACTAATTGTAAATAAATTATAACGTAAAGATATAATTGACAGTTGGTAGGAAGATGATTACACTAAACATGTCGCCAATTGTTTTCAGATAACGTATTATCTCGTCACATTATGGTATTTGGTAAGTGACTGTTTAGTACAATTTTAAAGAAACGTGTCCAATATCATTCAAAACAGTGATTTGGATTGTTTTGTCTAAACATCTTTCAAAAAGTATAATCCGACGACTAAATAAAATAAATTAATACAAGAAATAGAATAGTTTTATCAACAGCAGAATATTAGTTTGGTTCGCTTTTGTGATTACCACGTGAAATGAAAACAGTATTTAGGTTGGAAATTAAAGGACAATCGCGATCTCGCAACTACGGGAAAGGGAACTGACCTGAGTGAGGCAACACCTCAATAACTGGAATGGTTGATGTGAAAGAAAAATCTAAGAAATTTCAGATTAAGTCCATTCGTAGAAACGTGCGAGGGGATAAACGGGACATCCCTGTATTCTGTTCCCTAATATTTCCTTTAAAGTTCCCAGTACTGACTGTTATGGGGTTGTTTATATTAAACAATTGGCCGAATACTTTGCACCAGGTGTCCACGTCTACATTTTACAACATGCATTTCGTTCAACCTTCCCAGAAATAATTCGCGGTTCGTTCCTGATTGTTTAATAATGAGGCATATTATGCTATTGTTCTAAATACATACGAGAGATATTCAAAAAGGCAAAAACAAAGAAAAAAGTTTTGAGGTAATAACAAGCCTATATTTTAATCAGGAAAGTGTTATCATCATGCCAAATTTCAGCCTAATCCCGATGTGCCCAATGAATTGTTATTGAGTGATTGAACCCCAAACAAACACACAAACATTCATTTGTAATATTAGTAAAGTAGCACTGTACTTCAACGTATGAATCAGGCCGTAACTTGAAATAAACGCTTAGGCCAGTTACATTTTTAACATCCAAATGTAATATTATTTCGCCAAACACCGTTGATCAGTTATTAAACGGAGGCAACTGGTACCAAAAGTCATTATCTTGCGAAAAAAAAAACAATTTGTTTTCAAACAAAAATCAGTTTAACAAAAATAAAGGACTTTGGCTTTGACTTTTTTCAGGTTATAATCCTAAGTCAAATTTGTATCTAAAACTGCTTGATGCATAATTAAGGTTCAAATGAATCAGTAATATTATTTTAACCTATGTAGATACGATATCCTGCACATTGTGAAAATTGTTTAGTCGAGGATACATTTACACATAAACATCATCATTATTTAAATATTTAATTGGCCAACACAAATGTTGTGATTATTGTTTTGAAACTGCTACACATCCGATATCATCAAGTTTAACGTGTCGTTGGATAGGTCGTGACATGTAAATTTGCCATAAAACAAAACACATTTGAAATTCCATCAGGGCTCTGCCCCAGTGGCCTTCAGCCAATTGAAAGCGTCAATATACGTGATTCAATTTATTTCATATCATGGACGATTACTTAATATCAAACATTAGAAATGACAAAATAAATGTAAAAATAAACGGTATCAGCATTCTGAAACATACTTTCTCCCATAAGCTTGTTAACATCCTATATCATGGGAAAGCGGTGATAGTATATAGTTCAAAATCACAAAAGCTGAATTAACTTTTGGACCATAATTGTTACAGCAATGGGGTGTTGTCAACAACCCATTGCTGTAACAATTATGGTCCAAAAGTTAGGTGTTGTACTATTTTTTTAAAACATCATTTGTTTATGTTTATAATCCATACCGGGTCTCTTCTAGTACTCGTGGTCTAATCACAGAATACCGATAATTTCACCCGAATTACCTTTTGAATTCAAGTGAATACAATTTTCTTTGCGTCTTGCTTTCGCAATCACCATTATAAAATGGCACAAGACTATCCCTGACTATCGCCGGTTTAAATGTATAAAATGCATGCTTTTCACACGTATGTTGCGTGCGCACGTGGTGGTAGGTGCGCATAAAAACTTATATATATATATATATTTATACGCCTAATGAAAAAAAATTGTTTATTCACTGGCAATTAAGTAAAATGACTATTCTATTTTTGTTTTTGGTATACGTTTTTATCATCTCATATATTAATACGTGAGGGCTGTTTTTTGTGAACAAAACTCCTCCGTTATTTCTGGACCGATTCTAACGTTTGAGGTGTAAATAATTTGTCTCAATTCGTAGTTTTGCATAAAGGTTTTAGAATGAAAAAACTCTTACCCTTAAGGGCACGAGGACGCTCTCAAAGGTCGCATTTTTCCCATAAGAATTACACTGGAAACAAATTTAAAAACAAAAACAGCTGTATATAAAAAGAAACTCACCAGCTTTTTGGGAGTAAATATTGATTTTTGTAATATATAGGAGGTTATAGACAAATCTAAACAGTCAATCAGTTTTGTTGGAAGAACTTATTTTGGAAGTAAAAAAAATCATGAAGAATATACACATCATGTTGTCACAGTGATAAAGTAAACCTACCTAAAGTCAGATCAAATAAATACATGCAAGAAATGTTTACTGGTAACAGATTTAAGTCGGGAAACATTTGTAGAAAACACAAAAAAATAAGGCCGGGTCCAAAAAATGCTAAAATATTTTTACAAGAAGCTTTTACTATTTCAAAGTGCTATTAAATCGTGAGTATTAATTCAATTAGTTACATAAGTTAATTTAGTCGGGTCTTTATATTAAACTCATCGAAAATTATGACTGTTATTACTGTAGTTATAAAATAACTTCTTTATAATACCGGTACTTGACAATTGCTCGATTTCGAGCAACAGGTACACTAGTCTCATATTAATACGCGAGGACTGTGTTTTGTGAACGCTACTCCTCCTTTATTTGTGGACAAATTTCAACGTTTAAGGTGTTGGTGTTAAAGGATTCGGACCAATTCGTAGTTTTGCATTAAGGTTTTAGAATTTAAAAGTTCCTACCCTTAAGGGCGTGAGACCCTTTTAAATGTCGGGTTTTCACCATGTTAATAATTGTATTACCCACGTATTACCTATCAATCTTTCTTCCGAAAATAAACTAAAATGTCCAGATATGCTATTTAAGAGTTAGGTACATTAACTTTCTCTAAATTAACTGAATCAAAGTACCAATATATTTAATGCTACAGAATATAAATCCAACCGATTTATTTATTGATAAATCCAACCGCGAGATGGTGGGTTGTCGAGGTGGCACGTTGTCGCCTATGAGCGAGGTGGCGCGTTGACGGCACCGAACACTGAGCGTACACGTCAACCCGCCACCTCGTAAAAGAGTGGTGGCGGGTTGACAGGGTGGCACGTTGTCGCCTACGTACGAGGTGGTGGGTTGCCGACATCGAACATGGAGCTTCACGACAACCCGCCACCTCTGATAAAAACTGGTGTTGGCGTGTTGTCGTGGTGGCTCATTGACTTGAGTGTGTACGACAACCCGCCACCTCGGAAAATTGTGTGGTGGTGGGTTGTCGTGGTGGCCTGTTGTCGAGGTGGCGGGTTGACATGTACGTACACGTCAACCCACCACCTCGGTTTTTTTGTGGTGGCGGGTTGACGCCTCTGACCAAAACACCGAGGTGGCGGTTTGACGTGGTGGCGCATTGACAGCGACCCGTTGCTAGTAGGTTTATAATTTAAAACTTTTGACTGTAAATTACTGTGAATTTTAGAGACGGAAGACTGACTGAAACCAACTGACGGACTATTGACTGAGAAATTGCTGATGCAACTGAGACTGAACTGTTACGAAACTGTGACTGAACTGATATGTGTGAATCGACATTAATTATTTGAGCTCTCTCCCGTCGTTCTACGACTTCCCAGTCGCCCACAATTTTGACGCAAAGAATCGACTTACGTAATTAATATATAGATTTTGATCAAATTTAGAAAATACATTCACTTCTTACTAAACTACAGTATTAAGATTTTACAACAAAAAACACTTTTTCTCTACCTGTTGCAGCAAGCCTAAGTACTCGTTAAATTACTTTTATTGAAATAGGGAATAGATGTAATATTTTTAAGAAGACTTTTAGTGCAAATCCAATCAGGCAAATGGAAATTCGATAAGTCTGCAGGTTCGCTGTGGCGGGGGAATTATAGTTTTACAATACACCGCTGACCAAAATCAATGGCAAATAATATTTACTTGCCCCTGATGCTGATAATAATTTAAACAACAATACTAGTATAATATAAGACTACATACTATTTGATTAAGCCTGCTAGAGATGGCAAGACTGCTAGAGTTAAAACTAGAGAAAGAGAGAAAAAGAAAAAAAATACAGCTAAATTTGAATTTTTTCAGTTTGATTCAAGAAGTGGTAAGTTTGTTGTTTTGTGTACTAAGTTTACCATAGGTACTGTACTACCAAAGATAAATCATTGGTACTTACTAAACCAACTACAGTACTACTGATACTATTAAAAAATAAAAATAAAATAGACACTACAGACGGCTATGACGCTATGTTACTCAACAACTCACAACTCAACTCATACTCTTCTCACTTACGTTACGTTAACGTTAGGCCTACTGACTGAATGAATTGAATACTGATACTGAGTTACTGAATTAAATTAAAGTTACCCAGTTTCAGTTCAGTAAGTTACTGACTGACTGAGTTACTCTTAAAGCATAACAGGCAGGCCAATGACTGACTGAATCTGGGCGAAGGCAGGGATAGGGATAGGGAATTTTGTTTTGTTTTTGTTTTGAATCAATACGAATACGAATTAATTAACTCACTGATGATGTACGTTTACGTTTAGGCCCAAAAGGTACGTTACATTGGTTTATTTGATTCTGGGTATATTTTCGTTAGGAGGTCCATTCCTGGGATTATAGGCTAGGCCTAACTGAATTTTCACCCATAGGCTGAGGCTATTGAAATTGAAAACAGCGAATAGGAGGAGACTAGTTGAAGGCTTGAAGGTGAGTATTAAATACAAATTAATACAAAATATATGGGTACAGTTTCTTAACTGGACTATGCTAATATCGATTGAAACTATCGAATTGAAAATATTGATTAATAATCGATATTTTTAAATATATGGCTGCACTTTACTTGACGTCCTACACTCATTCGAATGAAAATATCGATCGATATATCGATTAATCGATTGCTTCATTCGATATATCGTTTGGTTAGTTAGGTAAGGTTAACTTAACCTAACTAACCAAACGATATATCGAATGAAAGAATCGAATGAAAATATCGAATCGAAAAACCAATCGAATGAGTGTAGGACGTCAAGTAAAGTGCAGCCAAATATATTTATTATTAAATTAAACTATCATAACCTAACCTAACCAACCAAACTTGCTGATGGTGAAAAAATCACACGAAGGTTTACTTATCAAATCGATAGTTTCAATCAATACTAATAGTCCAGTTAAGAAACTATATATATGAATTTGAACGGATGGTGTTTTTGGTCTCTAGGGATCTCAAAATGAAAAATTAAATGGTCCCGGGTCCAGGTCTTACCATGAGTACTCCAGTAATAGCTTATATTCCCTATAGCCTATGGGAAATTCGCTAAAAAACATTATTTCTATTTCTTCTAAGTTACTTGGTGGTTTTCTATGACTTTCCTATGTTTCCATGTAGTTTGAAAATCGGCTCTTTCAATGATAGCTCAAGAAATGCAGCACAGTGTTAATTTAGTTTTTTTATTAACTTAGTAGTAGGCCTAGGCCTATTCCATTTTAACATTCAGGCTACACCAACCCAAATTAAAATAGTAGGTAGGCTAGACTAAATATTTCATTTCAACCAAGTCAGTAACTTACTTAACATTTTGTAGCACTTGTTTCCATTTAAGTTAAATTGCAACTAAAATATTAACAGCAATTAAGTTATCTAGCTGATCATAATGTAAACAAATATGTTCTTCATTTAAGGATAGCATGGGAACTTTAAATCCACTGGGACAGACAGAGCCCAAAAATTTAAGGTCAGTTTGTAGGCCTAAATCTACACGTCTAACTTAGATGAACATTTTGGTACCTAGGCCTATATGTGGGGTTAAATCTCAAAATAAAAAAAAACCTTAAAGGAAGTATTGTTCACAAAGTTTCATGTCACGTATTAATAATATAGCTATTAACTTACTAGGTGAAACCCGTCGAAATCGACGGTTGCTTTAAAGGCTTGCGACAATTCTTCTAACTGCAACAAAAAAAGTTAAATGAGTAATAAATAGTTGTAGAAACAATAATGGCTATTGCGTTAACTAGTTATAAAATATGGTTGATCATTCAATGAATAATAATTTCTTATACTTAAAAGGCCCCTACCGTACTTTAATAATTTTATATGAAAAGGCGACCATACATAGTAGGTATAAGCCAAGGTATTTTATACCGTCTGTCATGGGGGAGTTATTGTTCTTATGTTACCTGGTTTATCTTCTTTTTGATGAGTATAATATAAAGAATGCTTTTAGAAGAATCTTTAAATAACTTAGGTAGTATTAAAATCATATTGGTGGATGTGGTTCACACTTCTGCGATAACATAACATTGCAAATACTTCTTTTTGGCAAACTCAGTAACTCCCTATAATGTGTTGTTTAAAATGCAATTTAAATATTAACAGCTCTGTTTCATTAAAAAATAATGAAACATTATCCATATGATGATAATGTAAACAAATCTGGGAAGGGAACTTTAAAGGCTTCTGTGGCAGAGCCCTAAGGGAATTTACTTTGATTTTCTTTTGATGGCTCATTTACAGACCGAGACCTTTCTTTGGACACCTCTACCAAGGTTCTACGCCCAGCCATTATCTCAAATTAGTGGAGACAAAGTTTCCAATAAAATATTTGGTTTCCCCCATAGTAATCTTATGGGAGAAACCCCAACTTTGATGGAAGATCATGCCCAAACTAATAAAGATTTCAAAAAATGAAAAGCACTTTGCAAAACTACAGATCAGGGCCATTTTTTTGACACTTTGAGCTACGCGCGCACTACGGCGGCACGGCACGGCACGGACGGCATTTTTAAGAGGTGGTGCGCGCACTAGGGCGGCACGGCACGGACGGACGGGACGGGACATCCGCACATCCGCAATTTAGGACAGTTGACAGTCTGCGAGCTAAAAATTGTTAGTAAAGATGGATGTAGATAAAGTGGTGATAGTAGGTTTAATTTTAGCAGAGGAAGAGGAAACAAGAAGGTGCAAGCAAAGATTTTAGATACACCACATAAACAGGAAAAGACTAAGTTTTGGAGAGTTCCACACCTTGTTTCCTGATCTTGTAGAAGGATTATGTGTAAAACTTAGGCCTACCTGATTGTTTCATAATATATCATATTTCTGCCCATATATTGTCACGTAGGACGTTATTAAAATATTCCGGATGTCGCATGTTGTACAGTTTCGGGTATTTCTCAACGAGAAAAATCAACTTACTAACATCTATGTTTACAACATACGAAAACACTGCTACTTTGAAAGAGATTAGTTGAGAATGGCGGATGTCCCGTGCCGCCCGCCAGGTCGGTGTGCAGTGCTCCCGGTCGGTACCGGCGGTACGGGCGTCACGGCAGCTCGGAAATGTCCTGGAGTTCTGTCTCCCGGACTTTTTAACAAACGGCGGAAGCTGCCGAACGTCCGTTGCCGGCCGTACCGCCGTAGTGGGCGCACTCATATGACATTCAATGTTATTAACTTTTGGAAATTGCCGTGCCGCCCGCCCGTCCGTGCCGTGCCGCCGTAGTGAGCGCGCAGCTTTAATCATCAAAATCGGTCCAAAAATGAGGGAGGAGTTCTGTTAAAAAAAATCGGCTTAGCGTAGATAGATCTACCAGATAATTATAAAATGAAACTGTTCTAAACTAAAACTAACCTTAACTAAACTGCAGTATGTGCATACGTTAAATGTAGGACGTAAACTAAAGTGCAGCCAAATGAAGTTCAATGTAAAAACCATAGAACCTTGATCAGTTTCTCCTAAAGCTGTAAGTTAAAATGTCCTCCATAACTACAAAATCAATTGCAACCAAGTAGGCTATATTAACAATCCGAACCTCTAAGCATTGATAAATTCAACACCTCAGCTCCATTTTAGGTTTACATTGCAATGAGTTAAGTTACCGGTAGGCCTACGTCACTAGTAGTAGTGTTAAACGTAATTTTCACGGAGATGCAAAAATCTAAATTTGGTGCTCTTAGGCTATTTTCAACGTTTGCATTTAACGGAATTTTCATGAAGATGCAAAAACTCTATTAGGGTCAGATGGGGTAGTTATGGCCAGCACCATTTTTAAAAAACCTAATGACAGTAAAATTATAAAAAAATTTGTTTTTGTTTATTAAACATATTTAGATCAAATTAAGAACATTTATTTATTTCATACTGAACTATTAATTAACATTTTACTAAAAATCCTCTATTACCTTCTCTGTAGTAGCAAACTTTAACCGTTAAACTAATGTTAATAAAATTGGGAATAAATCTGTCAGTTTTCTGAAGGAGATATTTTAGTGAAAGTACAATCAGGCAAATATAAATTTGCTTAGTCTGCAGGGCTGCTGCGGTAGGGGTATTTACTCCTCGCTTGTATTTTAACTAACTAGTACTACTATCTCATCAATTTGTACTTCACCGATTTACGATTTATGTGACTAATGTAGTTATTTTTAGGTTGGAACAAATCCACATAATAGGAGAAATATATACACTATGGAGAGTGCACCTGATCCAAGTTTGACCAACAGTCCGAATATAAACTCAGTAAGTAACTAGTTGCTAATAAGTAAGTTACAAAAAAATCTATATAAGTTATTAGGCATGCGTGTTTCTTTAAAACCTTTTTTCTAAGCTTGTGTGCATCGCAGGGAAAATCTACGACTGTTAGAAAGATATTCTTCTGTAGAAGTGCGGAATCCCTTTATAAATTAAAATAGGCTAAAATAAACGGCATCAGCATTCAGCAAACTTACACATACTTTCTCCTATAAGCTTGTAAACAACCTTTATCACGGGTTAAGCGGTGGGGATCACTACGGTATGTATATTCTATAGGGATGGATCACAAAAGTTGCAATAACTTTTGAACCGCAATTGTTAGGCTACATCAATGGGGGTTGCACTATTTTTGTTTGGAATTAATTATAAGCAACATAACACATTAATTTTAACCAAAACCGGATTTTATCCTAAATTCCGATATTGTGTTATTTAATGGGGTTTTTATTTGAACATTGACAATTTTGCCCCCAAACAAAACCTCTCTCTTAGAGGTTGAGCATTAATGAGTTTCCAGTTGTAAGAAAGAAATGTCAGTTTTGCTGCTGGCTCCCTCAGGTTTCTTTTCTTGGAATGCAATAATTAAAATCCATTCAGTTTCATAAATTAAATAAAATTACAGGAATGTACATGGAATGACAACTCTTAGATTTAAATGTAAGAATTTTTACTATAGGTAACATAGTTTTAAGGTTCTTTAACCGTCAATAGGCTATGTGTTAAAACGTTCAGAATTAAAAAAAAAAAAAATTCCCAATTTTTGGGAATATTCCCAGTTTTGGGCCAAATAAATATTCCCGGCAATATTCCCATTTTATAAGTTCCCTCCCACTGGGAATATTCCCGGCCCACATCACTAACTGCCACTCATCTAATAAATTACAACTTGTGGTGGTCAGGTCCACACTGGTTGAAAACTTCACCCTCTTCTTGGCCTATAGCTCGTGTCAGCATCTCGGAGGATACTCTTCCAGAAATAAAGCCTACTACCATTAGTCTTCTCACAAAAGAAGAAAACCATACTTTTGACTTTATTACTGCTCCAAAATACTCTTCATGGACCTCATTACTGCACATTATGTGTTATGCTCTACACTTCATTAAGTGCCTGAAGAAAAAAATCAAATATTACGCACCCTTTGACACTTGAAGAAATCGAGGAATCTTAGAAACAAATTTGGTTTTTAATACAAGCAGAAACATTTTCTCAAGATATTGAACTCTTACGGAAGGATAAAACTTGCTCCAAACGCCAACAAAGGTTAACTCCGTTTTTGGATGAAAGTGGATTAATCAGAGTTGAAGGTCGGCTCAAACACTCCAATCTTTAATTTGTACTCAACCAAGCAGATAATCAGATAATCCTACCTAAGAATCACATTGTGGTTAATCTTTTAATTGGGAATGTTGCTGGAAGTCAACAGTCCCGGAAGATCAAATAATTTATACCTGTGCCGCTAGGTCAAAAACTACAATGTTTGCAGTGTCTGTAGATCAAAAGTCCCAGTAAGTCAAATAATACAGTCCGAACTAAAAACGTGGTCTATGTTAAAGCAATTGACTTATTGGGAATTTGACCTAATGCAACAGCAGTTTTAATATAACGAAATACGGTAAAATACAAGTTCAGTTTCGCTGAGTCAACAGTGCCGGAAGATCAAAAGCAATAAAAGTGAACGTCGATTCAGTGTAAAGTAGACCTCCTGCAACGCTTACTACACCAACAAAACTCGCTTTTAGTTACTTCGTGTTTTGTCATAATTAGAATAGAGCTAAAATTATCATATTTGGTACATAGCTTATCTATTAATGCATCTTGCCAATTGTTTGGTCAACACTGTAAATAGGTATAGTTTATGTAATGAAAAGCCTTTCGTCAAAATTTGTGGCATAAAATACACGCAAGGACGATCTGTAAATTTCTGGTTATTATATACGTTTGTAAAAGGAGATCCATTTAATTGTAGAACTATTTTATGAGTTATAATGTAGTCTACATATAAACTGTGTAAATTTAATACGCCTCGGAAGGGTTGAAACCTGTCCAAACTATCATATACATGATTAAAACGTAAATGGGGTTTTTTCACATTCTGAATCAACCAGTCGACGGATTTTCATTATTTTTGTGTTGAAAGAAAGATAATTTTGAGAACTAGGGAATGTCATAGCCATAATTATAATTAAGGGTCCCAGTTTTTTAGAAATTAAGTTTTAATTTTTTTAAAGTCTAGCAGCCGACGCCAACCTTCTAAGCTGGCTTTTAGTACAATATAATTTGCTTAACATAACAGCTGTAAACATTCAGCATTTGGGACTCAAATTCAGCATTTGGAAACAAATTTAAAGACATATTTAGAGTTGCCTTATTTATACTATGTGTAATGCTGACCATTGATACATTCAATTTAGGTATGAGGATGGCAGATTAATTAAATATGCATAGTAAAATAGTAGGATGTTCAAATTATTTTTTAAAGGAATCTTTGTAATCATCGTTTTGTTTTAGTCCCATATAATTTGTTTTAACTAACAGCTGGTTGAATGTAATATTGTTCTATATAACTATTAGGTTTTTGGAGAATTTCGCATATAGGGAATAAGCTATTACCGTAGCTCCTTGGCAACACCTGGACCCGGGACCGATTTAATTTTTCGTTGTGAGGTCCCTAGAGGCCAAAAACACCATCCGTTCAAATTCATATATACAGGGTGATCAGCTCAAGGAGGCCACCATTGGGAAATCGGAAACGGTAAGAATTAGAGAAAACTTTAAATGGGGGACATTCCATTATTTTTTGTGTCAGTTAAAAATATGATTTTAGTTTTTTTATCATGTTTTCGGATAGAATATGCAATTTAAAAACTTTTTTAGCCTCGACATTTTTTCGATAAACCCACTCGTTTAGGAGTACAGCCTATGGAAAAATTACTTCCGTTGTACATTTTACATCATGTAGCTCCTAAACGAGTAAGTTTAGAGCAAAATTGCAAAAAGTAAATTACTCTTAGAATTGCATCTACATTCCTTAAAGACTATAAAATAAGTTTTCCACTTCTCAAGTTTGCCGCCATTTTTTAAATAATATAATTCATATTTTTAATGAATTATGGTCTTTTTGGAATGTGGATGCAATTGTAAGACTTTTTTACTCTTCGCATTTTTGCTATAAACTTACTTGTTTAGGAGCTACATGATGTAAAATGTACACCGGAAGTCATTTTTCCATAGGCTGTAACTCCTGAACGAGTGGGTTTATCGAAAAAATGTCAAGGCTAAAAAAGTTTTTAAATTGCCTATTCTATCCGAAAACATGATCAAATATGGAGTGTTCCATAAGAAATTTCAAATTTGGCCGCCATTTCGGAAAAAACTTAAATCATATTTTTAACTGCCACAAAAAATAAAGGAATGTCCTCCATTTTAAGTTTTCTCTAATTCTTACCGTTTCTGATATCCCAATGGTGGCCTCCTTGAGTTGATCACCCTGTATAGCCTATATTTATTTATTTATATGTTTTTCCCGGGGGAAACCCCAGGACCCCCTCCTTTTTTGGAGGTATTCCATACCACCCAGGCCCCCGGTGACCCCCCAAAATATATGTCTAGGACCGCCCTTGTCTTCTTTGCCTATAAAACACATGGGATACAGCCTTTTTTCACTGATCACGTAATGCGTGATTTTCTATAAAGTCTTGGAAAAATAAAAGGTAAAATAGATTGAATACAGGTGTACGGGTATGTGGTTTACACACAAATATTCATCAAACTGTGTGATATTTTGTTATTATTGCAATGAACAATTTGAGAGTATCGTATTGTTTAAGTCGATGGAGAATCTCTGTTGATCCTGTTTTACAAGCAAACCAAAAAGATACAGTAGTCACCACTCTAAAAAATTGTAATCGTATGATTCTATAAGCATTGGTAGGATTGCAAAGTACTACACAAACATTATTTCAAGGGTAATAACAGTCACAATTTCCGCTGACTTTATAAGAGTCAACTAAAATATTATACTAAACTAATGGACACACAACTAAATGGAACAACTAATGGAAATTCTCACGATGTACATTCGTTCGATATAAGCATTGAGTATACACGTCAGTACATACGTGTATACCCAATGATATAAGCTACGGTTCTTGCAATTTATTGCTTATTGTTTTTTAGAGTTGTTTTCGGACTTACTCTGTTTTCGGACTTACTCACACTCGTGTAAGGTTTTCCACGTTTGTCATTGATAATGTAGCCATGTTGCTTTGAAATGGCGACCATACAAATGTATGCATTTTAAGCCAAGTATGAATGGAGATGAGTGTGGGATGAGTGGAGCGATCTTGTTGTCCTGTTTGTGACTAAGGCCGACATAATCCTTAGACACAGCTGTTAATTAATAGTGCATACAGTCAATTAATAGCAGCAGAGGTCAAGTTTGGTATAAAATTAAAGGTTTTATTCATAAAAATACATTGCCGCAAACCCAAACTCAAACGATGATGATGATAATAACGTTAATGATGTCGCTAAAACGTATCGTTTGAAATTTAACAGCTAAAAATAAGTGAAATAGAAAAGGTTTTGGTTAAATCCATCAAATTGTAATTGGACACTAGTAAATACTAGTGCACTTGTTGCTACCTCCCCCCTTCGGTTTCATGTATTCCTCTCAATCAGTTCAAACCTAGGAGGATTAAACATTAATGTTACCTAATTAATGTTAAATCCTCCTAGATTCAAACCTGAAACACCCAGATCGAAACTCGCCTGTCGTTATTTTACCATCGCCTTTTTTTAAATATTATTTTCAAAAAAGAAAGATTATATTGATTTACTTTGGATTTTAAAAATTTTAACGTTTTATTTTGTTAAAGATTTATGGTGATACCTAAATATTGTGGTGTAGTAAAGTATATTATATTTTCATCTTGTGTATTATATTGTATTTAAGTGTTAAATTTTGAAATTTTAGGGTGAATCGAGATGAATCTTTTTTTATAACATGGGTCTCTCCTACCTTAACATGCATACCAAGTTTCATAAACCACGGTTGGAAAAGTGCAAAGATAAATATTTGTATGTAAAAAATACAAAATGGTGGATATCTGGTTAACGAAACGATTTCGGAAAAAATGTTATCCTTGATTTTCTGTTTATTTTGACCCAAGGAATTACTGGGTAAAGCATCTCCCCGCTTATTTTTAACACCCTGTTTATGATGTATTCTTATGAGTGAAAAATGTAAGCTGGTAATACAGAAAGATGTTTTATAAATAATATGAATGTACTGGTGATCTGTATATTCATCTTTTTCTTGTTCTTAGAACTGTAAATTAAAAGTCCACTCAGCAGTCGCATCGTACGATGTAGTTCTTTCCATGTGTTGCGAAATGCTAAATTTGCCGTCCTCTTCAACCCAAGTTATCTATTGAACCACTGATTGTAAAAAATTCAAAAAAATATATTTTACGCATCACACTTTTGGCTACAACTTTGCCACAGACAAAACCTGTCCAACCCAAAAACAAAAAAAAATCTTGCATGCTAACTTTTTCATGTTAGAAATCACGATTTAAAACTATTTCACCATACATATAAATTTTTATTAATTAGATCGGTAAATAGTTTAAAGTTACAACAAAATAGACATCGAGTAGGACTAACCAAGAAGCTCTGTGCCAATTTTCAAAATTTTAGCACAACTTTAAGTACCGTACACCAAAACACGAAGTTATTGAAGTCATGCGTCGAGAGGACTATCGTTGTTTTTAACAGATTATACTTTTGACCTTCCGGCACTGTTGACTCAGCGAAACTGAACTTATATTTTATCTTATTTCGTTATATTAAAACTGCTGTTGCATTAGGTCAAATTCCCAATAAGTCAATTGCTTTAACATAGACCACGTTTTTAGCTCGGACTGTACTATTTGACTTACTGGGATTTTTGATCTACAGACACTGCAAACATTGTAGTTTTTGACCTAGCGGCACAGGTATAAATTATTTGACCTTCCGGGACTGTTGACTTTCTGCAACGGGTCCTTTTAATTGACCATTACAGTAGACTCTCGCTCATCTGGATCGGCATTGTCCGGACTCCTGGTAGTCCAGATCGGCGATCATGATTTTTTTAGTGGCTTAGTACAGTAGAAGTCCGATTATCCGAGCGAAACGGGACCGAGACTACCTCGAATAATTAAAAAAACTCGGATAACACGGCAGTAAAAATTATTACCGGTGGAAGTGCATATGCCTGGGCTACAATTACTGTGGACCTGGAACAAAATTCGGCCGAAAACATTATTACCGGTGGAAGTGCATATGCCTGGGCTATAATTACTGTGGACCTGGAACAAAATTTGGCCGAAACAATTATTACCGGTGGAAGTGCATATGCCCGGCTATCATTACTGTGGACCTGGAACAAAATTGAAAAAACGGCTATATATAGTACTGTGTATTTGCTGGACTCTCGATAGTCCGGATTTTTCGTAATCGGGACCGGACGTCCCCCACATTAGTCCGGATGAGCGAGAGTCTACTACCATAAAATCAACCTTCATGTTGGACCTCAACAGCTTCAAGCTTTCCTTTAAGAAAAGTTCTGGATATTAAACGCTCAATGTCTTATTAGGTCTAGAGTGTTCAAATGCTTGAAATGTTACCGAGCCAAACCTAAGCCAACAACCCCTCTCATGGGAGAACTTCCTGCAGCACGTGTCATCCCTTCTCGTTGCTTTAATATATCAGCCGTAGACTATGCTGGGCCTTTCTCAGTTAAATTGTTTAGACACCGCAGGACGCAACCTTTGAAAGTGTACATTTGTCTTGCTAAAAAGGCAATACATTTGGAAGTTGTTACTAACTTGACAGCTGATGCTTTCATTGCTTCATATCTCGAAGAGGTTTATCTTACATATCTTAGCTGTATTCTGACTGCGGTACTAATTTTGTTGGGGCTGCATCTTCCCAAAGAAAGTGCGCTTTGAAGATCTTATGCACAATCCTAATACTAAAAAATTTGCAGAGAATCACAGAATTCAGTTTAAATTCATACCACCAAGAGTTCCTCATCAGGGAGGACATTAGGAGCGAGCGGAGAAAAGTGCAAAATACCACCTTACCAGAGGTATGGGTGAACAAACATTGACCTACGACGAATTAATCACTCTGACCGCTAGTGTTGAACCGTTTTAAACTATAGGCCTATTACACCTCTTTCAGCTGATCCTAATGACTTACAGCCCATTACTCCTGGTCATTTTCTGACAGGTGGTCCACTAAAATCTCTCATTGAGCCACATTTGATAAATTCATCAACAAGTCATGTACAACGTTGGAAATTGATACAAGCCTTTACTCAAAAGTTCTGGGTTCGATGGCAAAGAGAACATTTGCAAACACTTCAGGAACGTTCGAAATGGACTTCAAATGGAAGAAATCTACAAGTCCTGGGGACCTGGTCATCGTACATGAAGACAACTCTCCACCTCTCTCTTGGAAGACGGGACGAAAATGCATGCACTCTTTAGTTTCCTGTGCTAGGTTTTTCAATGTACCAACGTACCGTACCAACTGTTACAGCTTCAATAACTAAAATACCCCCGCCGCAGCAAACCTGCAGACTAAGCAAATTTCACATACAACAAGCAAACTTGCTTAGCTCCCAGGAACTTTCCAAATACCACATCAACATTGAGAAAATCGTAGAACCACCCCTCCCAAAGTATAAAAACACACTACAAACTAACAAAAACCAAAGTTGCACACAAGAACCCCTAAACACTCCCACCTCCCAACATCATTTTTTAGAAGAACACCCTCATCCCAGAGAAAAGCACAAAAACCAGCTCAAAGATGTAACACATCCCCTCCGACACTCCGTACAGTAAAATTCCAAACACCTAATAGCCAACAAAGACTTCAAATTCTACACCGAAACATAAATTGGTTATCTAAAAAAACTGAGAGACTAGCACACTTCCTCCAAGATGAAGACCCGGACCTGATCATAATAACAGAGCACGGCGTAGCACAACAAAACTTACAAAACACGTGGGTAGAAAATTACTCACTTATTGGAGGCTTCTCAAGGAAATACCATGTCAAAGGAGGAGTGGTCGCTTATGTAAGAAGTGGCTGGGAAAAGCATGTATCACTCATATGCACAAGTAGCGAGGAAACAGAACTGATTTGCGAAACTGTGCTCTTTGAACTGAAGCTAAACAGGAATCCACTGCTGGTCCTCGGAGTATACAGGCCACCAAGTGCAAACCTAGACCAAGCCATCGTACTCTCTAAACAACTGGAAACAGTGCTCACTATGGATAAGCAAATATTAATAATGGGAGACATCAATGTAAACAACCTAGTTGATGACAATGAAAACGAAAAAATTGAAGAACTCCTAACCTCCTTCAATATCTCAAGACTGAGGCTACCTCACACTCGAATTACAAGTGACTCAGAAACATCAATAGACTGGATATGCTTAAACATTGATAATCAACAAATAGAAACCTCAGTTATAACATCAGGACTATCTGACCATACCGCACAAATCGCAAAAATCATCACTAGAAAACCGGTCATCAACAACATCAAAGAAAATAAACGAATCTTCAACAGAACAACAATAGATAACTTTAAGACACAACTACAAGAACAAGACTGGGAAACTATAATACAAACTCATGACGTAGATGAAGCCTACAACAATTTCAGCAACATCATCCAGACAACACTAAACCACGCCTGCCCTCTTAAAACGTCAAGAGTTAAACAACATAAAAGGAGACAGTGTTGGTATCAAGAATCTGCTAGACTTAAAAATGAATATATAAAGGCCTTAGAGAAGGAACAAACAACCGGACTTATGGAAGACAAAGCCAGAACAACTATTAAAAAAAAAAAAAGGAGTACGACCAGCATTTGAAAATGCTTCGGAAAGAAAACAACACAGCTCACATAAACCAGGCTGAAAACAAGTCTAAAGCACTGTGGCAAATAATAAACCGAGAAAGGGAAGCGAGATCAAATACTGAAAACCAAATCCATCTTCAAGTCAACAATAAAACAATAGACGACCCAATAGAAGTTTCAAACTGTTTTAGCGAATTTCCCTATAGGGAAGTAGCTACAGTGGAACCTGGATAATTCGAACTTCTTTAATTCGAAATCTTCTTTAATTCGAATTTTTCCCGTGGTCCCTAGCATTTTGTATTAAAACAATGCTAAAATAACGTGGATAATTCGAATTTTATTTTGGATAATTCGAATTTTTAAGTGCCAAATCATTAAATTATTACTCTAAATATATTCAAAAATAATAAATAAAAAACATATTCCAAGCCACATTTGACGAAATGTTTGCGTTAGAACAAGTGCCAGCCCTCGCGCGCCTGCGTTTAGTCTGATGACTCATACCTCCCCTCCCGCCACCGCCCTACAGGTCATTGTACCCTACACTCCCTTCCCCTTTCTCCTCTCCCACCCACCACCACTGACCTCTTTTCAGTGTCGCATTGTGCGTGGTCTGTATCGGTTTGCGTGAAGGCCGTTACCTAACGTAGTTTTGCTGTTGTCTTAGACTTTTAGTTTCAAGTGATTACGTGTACAGTACTGTAGTTTTAACGTACCGTACTGCACTACTGTATACATTAACTTTTAGTGAGTGTAACTGTGTAGTGATCATGGCATCAACCTCATCGAAAAAACCAGGGTCTTATAAAACTTTGACATTAGCTGAAAAAGTCGCTGTGATCAAAGAAGTGGAAAAAGGAGTCAAGAAAAAATCTGAAATCGCGAAAGACTTTGGAATTCCACCCAACACCTTATCAACTTACTTAAAAAATAAACATAAAATTCTCAGCAGTGCAGAGGAATTTGATAAAGACAGGAAACGATCGCGAGAGCCAGGAAATCCGGATGTCGACAATTGTGTGCTTAAATGGTTCAAGCAGACCAGAGACAAGAAAGTTCCTGTGAGCGGTCCTTTGATTAGAATGAAGGCTGAGCAATTTGCTAAAGAATTAGGGAAGCAAAACTTTAAAGCTAGCACTGGGTGGCTGGATGGTTTTAAGGAGCGCAATAAAATTTTGTTTAAGGCAGTGTGTGGTGAAAGTGGGGCGGTGAACCTGCAGGAAGCTAATCAGTGGAAGAACGATCTGGAAGAGATGATCCAGGACAGAGACCCGAGAAATATTTTTAACGTTGACGAAACCGGTCTTTTTTTCAAATGCACGCCCGATAAAACACTTGCATTTAAGGACGAAAAGTGCCACGGGGGGAAATTAAGCAAGGAGAGAATCACGCTATTGGTTGGTGCTAATATGGATGGTTCGCAAAAGCTGCCTTTGTTGATGATTGGAAAATCGGCCAATCCTCGTTGCTTTAAAAATGTCAAGTCTAAGCCAGTAGAATATGTAAGCAGTTCTAAGGCTTGGATGACAAGTGACCTTTTTGCGAAGTGGCTAATGAAGTTGGACAAACGGTTTGTTAAAGAAAATCGACAGGTTCTCCTTTTCATTGACAATTGCACGGCACACAACACCATACCTGTCATGGAAAATGTCAAAGTGGTTTTTTTCCCAGCCAACATGACCTCTGTTGTCCAGCCCATGGATCAAGGGATCATAAAAAACTTGAAACACTTTTACAGGGGTTTGTTGGTCGAGAATATCCTGTCCGGGGAAGGAAACGCCCTCAAAATAAAGCTGGACATTTTAGAAGCATCGCGAATGTGCAAACAAGCGTGGGACAAAGTGAAGCCGGAAACAATAAAAAACTGCTTCAAAAAGGCAGGTTTTGTTAAAACCGACGAAGAAAGCGCCGAAGAAACTGTAACGGACGAAACTCTACCAATCGACGGCTGGGAGGATGTGGCACCCAATCAAACCATCTTGTACGAGGACTTTCTTAATGTAGACGAAAATGTCGCTGTGTGCGGTGAATTAACTGACGCCGACATCGTAGCAGAAGTCCTCGACACCGAGGAACAAAATGACGATGGATCGGGGGACGAGATCGTCGGGTCACCGGCCGATGAAGAAGAAACGCCAGTACCGAATGCAGCCGACGCCATGACCTACCTGAGAGAAATTCGGCGATTTGTGGAGAGCAGAAATGATGTCGGTGATGTACAGTTTAAATCATTAGATGTTTTAGAATCATTTATCATGGCCGAGAGATTAAACTCAAAGAAACAAGCCAAAATCTCTTCTTTTTTTGTAAAACAATAAATTAGATTTGATATGTTTTTTGTTTAACAATCAGTCAATACGGTCTCCAAACTTTTAGTTCTCTTTGGCCGATATTTTTCTATTTCTGTCCTGTTGTCCTGTATAGGGCCTATTTTGCTTAATATTTTGCTTTGGACTATTGGTAATCGTGTGAAGTTTGCGTGCAGTTCAGCTATTGCTGAGGACATTTTAAGGTTAGTTAATTTTAGTTTTGTACATAATTTCGTTGTCGTTTGAGCGATTGCAAGTTATTTTTATTGTATACTATTACTGTAATAGGCATTATTCAATAAATTAATGTTCAAATAGTATCAATAAAGTTAATAGTTTGAATTTAAAACGTGTTTTTATTGTTTACGGCCCTGGTTATAAGAACTTATTTAATTCGAATTTTTGGATAATTCGAAGTTTTTAGCTGGTCCCTTGAGGTTCGAATTATCCAAGTTCCACTGTATTACCGTAGGTGGCACGGTAAGACCTAGACCTGGGACCGATTTATTTTTTCATTTTGATGTCCCCAGAGGCCAAAAACACCATTCGTTCAAATTTTTATATATGTATATATATATATATATATATATATATAGATTTATATATATATATATATACGTCCGTGAACGCGATAACTTGAGTAATTTTGGTCCGATTTTGATGAAATTTGGTTTAAAGGTGTAAAGCGAGATAAACTTGAATGAGTTCGCGAACCAGCATGATCGGACCATGGGAACGGGGCTTTAGGGGGGGTTTTATGGGGTAAAAATTGGTTTTTCTCACTTTTGACCCTCAAAACACAAAATTTCCCAATTTCTTTTTAGACCTTTTTAAAGACCTTAAAAAAACAAATAATTTAGTATATAAAAGTATTTTTGTTCGATTATTAGTAACGGAGAAAATTAAAAAAATTGTAAATTTAAAATTCCCATGTTATTCTTATGGAGAATATTGTCAAATGTTGTAATTTGCTTGTTTATGGATATATTTTGATCAAACTTGGCAAATTTATTTATTTTGTACTAAGCTATCAATATTTTACTCAAAAACACACTTTATTAGGTTTCTTGTAGCAGCAAACCTAGGTACTCGTCAAACCTAATGTTATTAAAATATATTTAATTGAAAATCAATTCAGACAAATGGAAATTCGCTTAGTCGGCAGGTTTGCTGCGGCGGGGGTATTAATGATTTTTCTCATCAATAGCCGACCGAACACTCCAAAATAACAATAACTCTAGAACCAATGCTTTAACAGACCACTTACCAGAAACACATCACACACTCCAGTTCAGACGGGTCACACAAGAAGAAGTGCAAAAGACCATTCAATCTCTAAAGATGAAAAATTCATCCGGAACTGATGAGGTATCAGCTAAACTTCTAAAAAACTGTAAAAATGAAATAGTAATACCCCTGACAGACCTCATAAATAAATCACTCTCACAAGGAAAATTCCCAGATAAATTAAAAATAGCTAAAGTCTACCCAAAATACAAAATACCCCCGCCGCAGCAAACCTGCAGACTAAGCGAATTTCCATTTGACTGATTTGATTTACACTGAAGTATCTACTTAAAAATATAACATTTATTCCCGATTTAAAAAGAATTAGTTTAACAAGTACTTAGGTTTGCTGCATCAGGGAGGGTAAAACTATTTTTTTTTGTAAAATGTTAATAGTTAGTAAGAAATAAAAACGTTTTCCAAATTTGATCAAAATATGTTCATAAACAAGCAAACTATAACAGTTTACTTATTCTCCATAAGAATAACATAGGAATTTTAAATTTACAATTTTTTTTGAATTTTCTCTGTAACCATTAGGCGCATAATAATGCTTCAATATACTAAATTATTTGTTTTTTTAAGCTCTACAAAATGGTTTGGAAAGAAATTGCTAAATTTTATGTTTTTTGGGTCAAAAATGGGAAAAACCTATTTTTACCCCATAAAACCCCCCGTAAACCCCCGTTCCCATGGTCCGATCATGCTGGATCGCAAACTCGTTCGAATAAACGTAGGTTTACACGTTTGTACCAAATTTCATCAAAATCGGATCATTTTTGCTCGAGTTATCGTGCTAACGGACACACTTATATATAAATTTGAACGGATGGTGTTTTTGGCCTCTAGGGACCTCAAAACGAAAGAAAAAATCGGTCCCGCGCCCAGGTCTTACCATAAGTACTATGGTAATAGCTTATTCCCTATATGGGAAATTCGCTAAAAATGGACCAACGATAGAAAGAAACAGCTACAGGCCAATCTCCCTAATATCAATGTTTTCAAAAATAATCGAAAAGATAGTACTGGCCCAACTCCTACACCATCTTCAAGAACACAACCTTCTCAATAGTCAACAGCATGGATTTATCAAAGGCAGATCGACAGCACAGCCACAGCCTTAATACAACTGACGGAGCACATACTAGACCAACTAGAAGAAGGCAGCACTTCAACAAGCCTCTTCCTAGATTTTAGTAAAGCTTTCGACTGCCTAAACCACGAACTTCTTCTACTCAAGATGGAAACACTAGGTGTGAGAGGAAGAGCAGCAGAATGGTTTGAAAGCTACATTAGTAACCGGAAACCTGCCCGGAAACAGCTTGTGGAAATAGCCTACATAAAGAACAACGCAAAGTATAAGGCCCAATCCAAAGCTGTAGACGTGCAAAGAGGAGTACCCCAAGGATCAGTACTTGGCCCAGTCCTTTTCCTCCTTCTCACGAATGACCTACCTAGTTGGATTGGGGAAGATGGACACACAACCATGTACGCAGATGACACGGTTCTCACATTTGCGGAAAAAACAATGGAAAATCTGGAAGAGAAAATCAACACACAACTCCAGAGAACAAAGCAATACTGTACTCCAACGACCTAGTTCTAAACGAAAGCAAAACCGTTCAAATGACTTTCACCACCAAACGCAACAACACAGACATTATAGCCTAATACCGGGACTACAAACACAAAATACCTAGGCATCATAATTGACTCCAAGCTATCATGGAAACCCCACATAGACCAGCTCTGCAAAAAGCTAAGTTCAAGTTTCTACGTTATACGTAGGATCAAGCAAGCTTGCAGCCCAGAAGTAGCCAAAGTTGCATATTTTGCTCTACAGCCTGCCCTCGCTAGTCCGACGCTTTGAAATCCGACGTACTCGGTAATCCGACGCGCCGTCAGGCGCCGCTACGGGAGCAAAAATAAGCATGCAGTGACATGAAACACTGTGACTCACGTCTCGTTGCCGACGGAGCCCTTCCGTTCAGTGTTCAGTTGACTATCGAGACGTGCAGTTCACTTTTCCGTTGCAGTCGTACCTTTGTTAGTAAGTGCAAGTGTTCGTGTACAGTACAGTACAGTAGTTGTGTGAAATGGCTAGTACAAGTGTTGTTAAACGGAAACACAAAACTTTAACAATATCGGAGAAGTGGGAGATTATTAAAAGAATAGATAGCGGTGAAACGCCGACTGCAGTAGCGAAATGTTATGACATCGGACGGCCCACGATCTATGATGTAATGAAGAAGAGAGAAAAAATTGAAGGGTTTATGAAGTCTGTTGAAGACGACGCTTTAAACAGGAAAACACTGAGAACAAGCGAGTTTCCTGAGGTGGAAGAAGCACTGTTCATTTGGTTTAAACAACAACGCACACGGAATGCTCCTATTTCCGGAGACATACTTAAACAAAAAGCGCAATATTTCTACACAGAAATAACAAAGAAGGATGATTTTCGAGCTAGTCATGGATGGTTCGAAAACTTATACGTATACGGTTTATGAAGATGAGTGGTGAAAAGGTATCTGCTGACAAGTCTGAGATTGATGCGTTCATTGAAATGTTGGACAAAAAAATTACTGAGCTTGGTTTAGTTCCCGAGCAACTGTACAACGCCGATGAAACCGGGTTGAATTGGCGATAGCTCCCGGCAGAAACATTTGTAAGTGATGAGGAAAAAAAAGTGTCTGGAAGGAAATTGCAAAAAGAACGACTCACGCTTATGGTGTGTGCTAATGCATCAGGCACTCATGCTTTAAAACTGCTTGTTGTAGGAAAATAAAAAAACCCTCGAGCATTCAAAAATGTCAAGGTTGAATCTCTGCCAGTAACTTACAAGTCACAAAGTCGCGCTTGGGTCACAAAAGAAGTTTTTCATGACTGGTACACTAACAGCTTCGTTCCACAAGTTAAGGCTGAATTAAAGAAGAACAAGTTACCAATGAAAGCCCTTCTTTTACTGGATAATGCGCCAGGACATCCTGATGCTGATGAATTGAAAATCAAAACTGCTGATGGCTACATTGAAGCTATTTACCTACCAAAAAATACCACAGCTTTAATCCAGCCCATGGATCAAAATGTGATAAAAACTCTCAAAGCTCACTACAAAAAGCGCATTCTTATGGATGTTGTCAGTCAACCTGATGCTGATATTGCAGCGATTTTGAAAGCTTTCAACATTAAGGACGCCATTTTGAATGTTGCATATGCTTGGCAACAAGTAAAAAGCACAACTTTGATCAAATCTTGGAAAAATGTATGGCCTAACAATCCATGTCTTACAACATGTAATCCTACATCCAGCAGCGACCCAGAACCCGTTTTGGAGGCTACATTGGAACTTTGTAACGAAGTGCAACTTGCCCCCGCATCAGTTGAAGAGCTTAGGACATGGATCATGGAGGACAACCTTGATGCTGACGTGACAGACGCAGATATAATCCAAGAAGTTACAGCAGCTGATGACGACGTGATCGAGGACGCAGCGCCAGAAAAAACCTTCACCGTCAGCTGTGATGACGCTGTATCGGCTGCTAATACTTTGTTACGTTGGTGCCAAGAGAGAGATGTGGACAGGACAAAAGTTTTAGTTTTAAAAGGATTGCAAGAAGCAGCAATGATGGACTGTGTACAAAAAAAGAAGCAGAAGTCAATCACAGACTTTTTTAACAACTAAATACCGTGCTGAAACACGTATGTATTAATTTTACAGGGGCCTACTTTTTTAATGAATTGTGTACTGTAGGCCTACTTTTATGCGTATTTTTTGGGATGTACGTACAGTACTGTTTGTAAATACTGTAAAATAAGTTTAGCTACATAAATTAAAATTGTGTTTACTTTATTCTGTGTATTTAATTCTTCCCAAGAATTTAATAGTGATTAATATATTGTTTAAAATGATAGTTATATCTTTTTGGCAATCAAATACATTACAGAATAGCCATTTTCGATAATCTGACGTTTTTGAAAATCCGACACTGCGTCAGTCCCGTACCTGTCGGACTAGCGAGGGCGGGCTGTATTCGAGTCCCACCTCAGATATGGCATTGCGACTTGGGGTGGAACATCAAAAGGCAACATGGAAAGAGTACTCCTAAAGCAAAAAAAGAGCAATTAGATGCCTTGCCGACCTGAACTACAGAGACAGTTGCCGAGAAGCCTTCAAGAACCTTAAAATTATCACATCAATTTCACTCTACATAAGAGAAGTCATTATCCACACCACTAAAACAGCCCAGCCAAGACACAGAGACATACACCAGCACAACACACGACATGCCGCCAATTTTTCCCTCCCACAACACCATCTGAGTCTGTACGAGAAGAAACCATCCTACAAAGGTGCTCTGTACTTTAACAACCTACCAGAGCACCTCAAGAGAGAACAACCCAATCTGCTCAAGAAGCACCTGACAACATGGCTTAAGGACCGGCCGTTCTATTCTGAGGATGAATTCTTAAACAATAAGCTACCATGAAAAAAAGAAGAAAAAAAAGAAAAAAAATTCTAATTGTAATTGCAAATTACTGTAATAGTTTACGTACATACTGTACATTTTATGTACCTGACGCATGAATGTTCTCTAGGAATATTTCAATAAAGATTTTGTCTATTGTCTATTGTCTATTTCCATCTACTTGGCTGGAATTCCACTAAATTATTCCTTTAAAATTGTCAGATTTATTTCCTACTAGTGTACCTGTTGCTCAAATTCGAGCAGTTGATAAGTACCATTACAGGCGTTATTTTGAAACGAATAACAGTCATAATTTATGATGACTTTAAAAGATTCGACTCAAAGATTATGGAAATACTCATAACAGATCGATACAATCAACATTTCTTGTAAATATCTTACAATTTTTCAAAAGCTTATCTTGTTTTTAACGAATTTCCTTATAGGGAAGTAGCTATTACCGTAGGTAAGACCTAGACCCAGGACCGATTTACTTTTTCATTTTGATGTCCCCAGAGGCCAGAAACACCATTCGTTAAAATTTTTATATACGTATATATATATATATAGACTTATATATATATATAGACTTGTCCGTGAACGCGATAACTTGAGTAATTTTTGTCCGATTTTGATGAAATTTGGTTTAAAGGTGTAAAGCGGGATAAACTTGAATGAGTTCGCGAACCAGCACGATCGGACCATGGGAACAGGGCTTTACGGGGGGTTTTATGGGGTAAAAATTGGTTTTTCTCACTTTTGACCCTCAAAACACAAAATTTCCCGATTTCTCTTAAGACCTTTTTAAGGAGCTTAAAAAACAAATAATTTAGTATATAAAAGTATTTTTGTTCAATTATTTATTAGTAACGGAGAAAATTAAAAAAATTGTAAATTTAAAATTCCCATGTTATTCTTATGGAGAATATTGTCAAACATTGTAGTTTGCTTGTTTATGGATATATTTTGATCAAACTTGGCAAATTTATTTATTTTGTACTAAGCTATCAATATTTTACTCAAAAATACACTTTATTAGTTTCCTTGTGCAGTAGCTAACCTAGGTAGCCTACTTGTTAAACCTAATGTTATTAAAATATATTTAACTGAAAATCAGTTTAGACAAATGGAAATTCGCTTAGTCGGCAGGTTTGCTGCGGCGGGGGTATTTAGTGTTTTTTACAAATTATAATGTTAAAATTTCAAAGACAAGACTAAAAGACAATTAATGAACTTGAAGTATATTTAACAAAGTTGGACAAAATGTTTACAAATCATAAAATAATAAATAAAACATATGTTGGCTCAATTAAATAAGAAAGAAGGTAAGCATGGATTATTACATTTTCTCCCATTACATTTTCTCCCCCCCCCCCCCAAGAACTGCGACCTTGCTGATATTTGTCCAAGAGGCCATGAATTTCTTTGATTATCTTTTTCAACTAATATAGCCAAGTCCCCTACTTGAGGTGGTTCTATTCTTTTGTGCCACTTGCGACGTCTTGATAAACAGGACAGGTATTCGTGGATCCAACGCTTCCAAAACTATCCAAAAGTGATCTTACACGGGCTAGTTGTATCTTACATAGTATATCTTCATCAATATTTACTTTGTAGGCTTCGTGTAGAAAGTGGTTTTTGGTGTGATCGGCTCAGGGTCCAACGGGTCAATTGATACGTGTGTGAGTGGACGTGAATTAATAATAAACTCCACACGAGTCAAAAACTTCTGCAGTTATTCATCTTTTGGGTACTTGGATCGCATGAAACTTTTCAATGCTTTTTTTACTGACCTTATCAGTCTCTCCCAACATCCCCCCATGTGTGGCGCACGGGGAGTAATGAAATTCCATTTATTCCCACTCTTGACGACTGTCCGTTGAATCTGGGCGTTATTTAAAGACTTAACAGCATTTTGAAGTTCATTGTCTGTTCCTACAAAATTTGTACCATTGTCAGAAAACATCTCGGAAGGGCAAGGTTTCCGGCTTATAAACCTTTGAATTGCCATAACGCAACTCTCCGTACTTAACGAATGAGCCACTTCGAGATGAGTTGTACGGGTAGAAAGGTATGTAAATATTACACCGTATCGCTTTTCATGTCTTCGGCCAACAGTCGCTTCAATTGGGCCAACAGTCGCTTCAATTGGGCCAACAGTCGCTTAAATTGGGCCAAAATAGTCAACACCAGTGTAAAAGAAAGGATACTGTGCCTTGACTACTCGTGACATTGGCAGGGGTGCCATTTGAGGTGGACTTGGTTTGGCGTTGTCAATCCTACAACGCATACAGCTTCTTTGCACTTTCTTCACTGTTGTGCGAAGATTAAGTATCCAAAATCGTTTTCTTGTCATGTTCATTACGGTTTCTATTCCTTGATGGAAGCATTTTTCATGGAAGTTCTTCACAATAAGTCTTGCTACATGACATTTTCCATCTAAAATAATTGGGTCAGTGCTGATATCAGGAGAATTTTGTATTCTTGTAGACATCCTGATGAGGTCTTTCTCGTCAACGAAAGGATCGAATGTGAAAATTTTACTTGACTTCGGTAGTGACTTGTTATTTCTTAATAAGGTCTTTTCTTCTTTAAAACTTAAGTCTTGGGAATTCAACATTAAGATGTGTTCAGCCTTAAGAATTTTATCTGGTTGAAGTTGCAGTATCGATCTGGGGTTATAGTTCTTCTTCAGTCTGTCTTTGTCATTTCTTTTGATCCTGGATTGAGAACCAATGTATCTCAGAACACATGCGATGCAGTTACTCGCGTTACCTTATTCCAGGAAGAAAACCGCTCAATATTGATAACATCTTCTTTGTCTTCGTTGTGTAACCCAACAAACTTTTGTTTTACCTCTTCACTTTTTTTGTTTGCATGGTTGTCGGTTGCTGTGGCCAATGACTTGAGTCGTATTTTAGAAACTCGGGGCCATAAGTCCAAAATTCATGAGTACTTGTAGTGAATTTCTGGTTGCTTCTCGTAGCGACATCAGCAGGGTTATATTTTGATGGCACCCACTTCCATTCATCAGCTTGTGAAACTTCAAGGATTTCCACAAGTCGGTTGGAAACAAATTGTTTAAAGCTTCTCGGATCAGATTTTATCCAATGTAACACTGTAACAGAATCTGACCAAAATATCTTTTGGACGATGCTGATGTCTATGTCGTGTATAATTGTTTTAACTAGCCTACATCCTAGGACAGCAGCTTGTAGTTCCAGTCTTGGTATGGTAGTTGGTTTTAGAGGTGGCACCTTTGCCCTCGACATAACCAACATAGTGTTGTATCCAGTATTCTCGTTAGCATTCTTATGTCTTAGATATCCAACAGCGGAGTACGCTTCTTCACTTGCATCAACAAAGACATGAAGCTCAACCTCATTTATCATAAGGGTTTTGAAATAGCATCGTGGAATGGTAAAATATTGTAGTTGTTTAACTTCTTCCAACCATTCTTGCCATTTCTTAGTAAGTCCTGTTGTTAGTACTTCATCCCATGTTGTTTTTGTTCTCCAAATCTCTTGCACTAATATTCGATCTTTGATTGTCACAGTTATCTTGACCTATCAAAATGGTAAGTTTGGCATGAGATGTTGGTAAAGGTTGATCAATTGACTGAAAATGAGGCCACCTCTCACAAAGCTTTACTAAGTCGATCGACTGTTCGGGTAAATCTAGAGGTGGTTGAGGTCTTACATTATTTAATGTAAAAACTTCTTCGTAGAGCCCTTTTATTTTAAGTTCAACTCGTCTGGACGTTGCGTCAAAATGTTTAGTTGCATTTGACCAACAAGTGGTAAGGGGTTCAATGCTACCACTAACACCTAATTTATCGGCTGTAGTCGAATCTAGCAGAGATATGGTTGAACTGTCATCTAAAAGTGCGTATGTGTCGATCTGACAGCTTGGACCATATAACGTTACTGGACAAGTTCTTAGTAAAACACGGTTATTTATTACCGAGTGATTGCTTATAATTTCTTCTTTTGATTTACCTTCCTGCCTGAAAGTTTTCTGAACTCTGTCCTGGCTGATCTCTTGGGCATTTTTTGAGGCACTATCAGTATGCAGAAGGCGATGGTTCTGCATACTGTATCACCCATTGATTCCACAAGGTTTCTTTAATTTACAAAATTTGATGTGGTGACGGCGGAAGCAAAAGAAACACGGTTTTTTTCTCAACTATCATCTTCCAACGCTGCGCGACTTCTGCTTTTCTGAAAAGCTTACATTTATCGGTTTCATGACTCTCCGAGCAAAACATGCAAACATTTTCATTGGGCGAATTAGTAAAAACTGGTTTAGGGTCACTTCTCTTCCGCGCTGTCTCCTCGAGTGGACAAAAATAAATACTCATAATGGAACACTGATTTTCAAGCCAGTTACAGAATACTTTCAGGTTAGTAGGTTTTTCTAAATGCATGCTATTTATATGTTCAGCCCACCTGTACTTCAGAGTATAAGGGAGCTTACTTAAAAATTCATTCAACAAGAGAGGATTTATTAGGTTCATTTCCAAAAACCATCCAAAAGTGATCTTACAAGTGCTAAGTTGTTTCTTACATAGTTTATCTTAATCAATATTTACTTTGTAGGCTTCACGTAGAATGTGGTTTGGTGTGATTGGCATGACTTAAAAGCAATTAATAAACTTGAAGTATATTTAACAAAGTTGGAAAAATGTTTACAAATCATAAAATACTAAATAAAACATATGTTAGTTCAATTAAATAAGAAAGAAGGCAGGCATGGATTATTACATTTTCTCCCATGCAAAATAGCCTTACTCATAGCCGCATTAGGTTATCCATAATAAAGATTATAAAAAAATAAAAACATTATTTCTATTTCTTCTCCTTGGTGGTGTTCAATGACTTTCCTGTGTTTCCATAGTTTGCAAAGCGGCTCTTCCAATGATTACTAAGAAATGCAGCACAGTGTCAATTCAGTTTTCTTTTTAGTATATCAAATTATCCAGACTCTCTCGCTTTTTTCCATTGTAATATTTACGCCAACCCAAATTCAAATAGTAAATATTTCATTTCAACCAAGCCAGTAAATAGTTGTAGCAAACTGTTAAATTAGCAAACTTATTGACTGTTTACAATTAACATATGTTATTCTTCTCACTTTTAATTTCTGACAACAGCTGGAGTTTCATAACAATGTTTGTTTCCCATGTTAATCTTATGGAGAAATACAAAACTTTAAAGGGCCCGAGGGCCTCACTTTCTAATTATTTCCCTATAAATAAAGTTTCCTGCACAACTTCACGATACGCTCTTTTCAATGACACCAAAAACATGTCAATCGGTTCAGTAGTTTCGGAGAAGTAATTGTCACAAAAAAAAACCGGCTTGCGTATTAAATAAGTAAAATATATATGGATTTAAATATCATTAATTTTGATGAGCACCTAGGTTTGCTGCTACAGGGGAAAAAATAGGATTTTTTATTGAAATATTGATAGCTTAGTATGAAGTAAACAAAATTTCATAAAAATATGTCCATAGACAAGCAAGCTACAACAGTTTATTTATTCTCCATAAGAATAACATGGTATTAAAAAATTTAGACTTATGTGGGTTTTTTTCTGTAACCGTTAGACGTAGAACAATGCTTCAATATACTAAATTATTAGTTTTTTCGAGCTCTACAAAATGGTTTGGAAAGAAATTGCAAAATCTTATATTTACAGGGTGAAAAATGGGGAAAACCCATTTTTACCCCATAAAACCCCCCATAAACCCCAGTCCGACCATGCTGGTTCGCGAACTCTTTTGAATAAATGTAGGTTTACACGTTTATACCAAATTTCATCAAAATCGGATCTTTTTTGCCGAGTTATCGTGCTAACGGACACATATATAAAATATATGTATATATATATGAATTTGAACAGACAGTGTTTTTTGCCTCTGGGGACCTCAAACCGAAAAAGTAAATCGGTCCCGGGTCCAGTTCTTACCATGAGACCTACGGTAATAGCTACTTCCCTATAGGGAAATTCGCTAAAAGTGTACTTTTGGACACGCTAGTGCATATGACCCATGCCACCTTTGAATGATTTTCTTATTTTAAATAATTATTAATCTTTAAGCTCATGATTACCTGTTCCAGGTATTGAAGCCACCAAAACCTCGAATACCATTGAAGGATTTGATGGCAGCTGCTCCTGAGGAAGATAACACTGCTGCTCGTAAACGACGAGTCAGCTTTGCCAATGTCAACAAGATCAAGTAAATATTGGATATTTTTGTTTGTTTCTTCCACTAGATTTAATACCTACACGAATTACTAAAAGGTGTAAACTGTTATCGTTGCATTTGTTCAGTAGGCTTACTAAATTACAGGACATTATAATTGAATGGTGTCAGAAAATAAGGGAGGAAATAGACTCATGGCACTGTGAGAGGCTCAATCAACGATGTTATTTTATTTTAAAATAAAAAATTGGCTAATGCTGGTCCGTATGGATGGATTAACGTGCTGTTTGAAACTAAAATTTTCCGTGACAAATATTATATTGTTGGTTGATATTTGATATTACCTTGATGAATTAGTTATCAGCTACGTGTATCAGCTATCTATATATTTTGTACTAAGTAGGCGAATTATTTTTCACCCCTTACTTAAATTAAAAGAAAGAGACTTTGAAAAGAAAAAAACTTGTATAAATTGAATTTTGAGTCTAAAATTAATGTAAGATAGATGTGTAACTATTTCATACTATACTTTTTGTTATATCTACCAAACTAAAAAAAACAAATGATACCAAAACTGCTAAACTATCAAAACTTACCAACTACATAAAACTACCAAACTTGGATTTTACCAAACTGCAAGTAGGTCTTTTTGATGGCAAAAATTGGCCAACTTGGAAATATAAAATATGCATACTTCTATGAAGCATACCAAAAGCTTTGGACGTTGTTAAGGGTAATCTGCAAATGCTCAAGGAGCTGAATCCAGGAGCAATAGGAGAGGAAAAGGCTAGGTATCATTAGGATGTAGCTAATTTTACCAAGGCTGACAGCATGGCAGTGATAGTTATGACGACAAACATGACGGAGGAAACTTTACAAAAAGTTATGTGTTTTTTTAAAGGCTAGGGAAGTATGGCTAGAACTTCAAAAGCTGTACGATGGTGTATCAGAGGACAAAGCTAACAATATTTGTTTGGAATTTTCTAGCTATAAAAGAGATTCCACTGATGACATATCCAGCCACATGTCAAAGCTCAAAAACCTATGGAATGACCTAAAGCTAGAAATTAGTTAAGACACTCAAAGTAACTGTGACTTACCTGAATTATTTCTAATTTGCAAAATTTGGAAATCTTTAGTGCAGTCCCGTCTGGTACAAGTTTCCAACCTACTCTAACATGAGAAGGAATCAAAAGTAGGCACCCGCTAATGCCGGAATATTTTTTTTTAATTCCCTATTAATTCTTTTATATTTAATGAATCATTTGTTTGGCTATTCTATACAGTAAATATAATAGGCTAGTCAAAGTAATATAATAAGCATTAAAATAAAAAATTGTTATGACAAAACAAGAGTGCCTTCTTGGCGGGACATTTGAGTTAGGTAGATCAGGCTGTGGAGGTTAAGCTCCACAAGATAAATAAGAGTATATTATTTCATTATTTGTTATTTTAGTTTAGAAATTATTGACTCTGTTCAATGTAATTTACATGTGTATATAAAAAATAAAGTATATTTTGACTTGACATGCACTTGCACGAATACATATGGAAGCGTACATAATACTACTACATGATAATTAATACAGTAGAACCCCTCATATTCAACCATAACGGAACCTAGCCATGGTCTGAACGGCCGAAAGGTCGGATATCGGGAGGTTCAAACTTGCTTTCTGGGCGACACCAATAATCGTCTCCTGCAATCATGCCAACCCCCGTGACCATATCTTCATTTCTCTGCGACACCGGTAATTGTCTACTGACATGCAACTACCGTGAGCATGTCTTGCGTTCGCGGCGACAACCGTAATCGTCTTCCGCGACCACGGCAACACCAGTGAATGAATTGAATTTAAAAATTCTTTATTGCTCAATGTACATAATATATAGTTGTTGTAAACAATCACAATAGTATTGAACACAATTCTGGTTATAGTATTTATACAAATATGCCCATATTATATACTTAAACAGCATTTTTTTACCTTAACTGCTTACTAAACATGAAAATAGAATAAAAGGAATCATAGAGCAATAAAGCCCTGAGGTTATAAACCTGTGTGGGATCTAGGCTATATTTGAAACTTACACAAACTCAGTATAGTAGGTTAGAGAGTGCCTGGCCGGAATCAGTACCACAGTTATACTACACATATATTTAAAAATAACATAAACGTGGCTTCTTCACATGAAACAATATTAACTTCTTTAATTCTTACGTCTTATTAAAGTATTAGGCATTGTTTAAAATACTATAACTATAGACTACTAGCAGAGTACCCGTCCTTCGTACGGGGTTGGAATATAAGTATAAAATGTTTATTGCAGTTATACTCAAGCTTTGCGATTGCAATGGGTGGAGGACACAGTTTGATAAAATTTGCTTTTTTAAATTTACAGTATTCTATAGTATTACACATCTACCATAGCCATAATGTTCTACCATTTTACCTAAACAATAGAGAAAAATAAATTATCAATTCGCAAAATATCACAAATTATTCATGAAATGAAAAACATATACATAACTGTAAACAATCCTACTTTGACAGTTCTCATTGCGAATCACAGTTTTTTGTTGCTGCTTAGTTCAAATTAGCTGCTTCATAAATGCAAAAAAAAATATAGTGCTGCACCCTGTTGGTAAATCTTATAACTTTTTAATGCTTTTCCATATCATAGAACCAACTTTTTTAGTTGAAACAGCTGACTAAATTCTTTAATTCCCTTTAAATATGAATACTCATAAGGTTAACATGGGGAATTACAGAGCCACTGGGGCGGAGCCCGAAAGGATTTTTGAAATAAGAATATGCCTATATGTTAATCGGGAATGTAAGCTATCATCATGCCAAATTTCAGCCCAATCCGTCCAGTGGTTTATGCGTGATTGAACTTCAAACAAACAAACAAACAAACAAACACACAAACTTTCACATTTATAATATTAGTAAGATAACTAGCAATGAAAAACACTATGCCCTTCATATTAGAGTAGTAAAAAATTGATTAATGTCATTATGGTTAAGTAAGTAGTTACGTATCATTTTGATTTTATTGAATTGGTTTTTGTTTTTACACTCTTTAATATAGTTTGGAAGTAGATTATAAAACTTTGGTGCTAAGTACAAAAAATATTTTTTGAAAAGGGATAAATTGGGTCGCAGAACATACATTTTACCCACGTTCCTTAATGTGACTGTTGGTATTGCTATAACCAGCTGATCTCTAGTTGTTGATTTTTATGTTATGTTATGAATTTGGAGAATAAACACTATCTTGTTTAGAAATGATTATTTAATTAAAATAGTTTAATTAATAGATAAAATAACATGGTGTCAGTAGTACCGAATCCACTGGACTTAAGTAACCCAACGCGAGTAAGAGAAAACTGGGAAGTGTTCAAGAAACAATGGAAGAACTATTTGATCTTAGCTGAAGCAGGAGCATTAGGTGGTACAAGGTTAAGTACACCTAAACTGAAGATGGCCATGTTTTCAACTGTAATTGGCCGCGATGGACTATGTTTGATTGAAAAAATACTTGGCTCCAATGAATCAACCCTGGATCAGGTAATTGAAGCTTTGGATAAGTATTTTTTAGGGACAAACAATCCTTTGTATGACAGATTCATTTTTAATGGCATCGTTCAAAAGACTGATGAAGCAACTAAAGACTTTATAGGTCGTTTAAAAGAGCAAATACGATTGTGTGATATTGATTCTTTAGCAAATCTGGGCAAGATAGGCCTTGAAGATACTCTAATTTGTGACCAACTAGTTGTAGGCATAACCAATACTGAATTAAAAAGGACACTTTTGCGTAGAAAAGACCTAAAACTTGATGAAGCTATAGAAATATGTATGCATCATGAAACAACTGAAAGGTTTGTTACAAAAATGACAGTGAAATCAGAAGAGGCGGCATTTCAAGCAAAGAGTAGACACTTAAATAATAAATGGACCTGTCGTTTTTGTGGTAAAAACCATATCAAGGGAGCAAAAAACTGCCCTGCGTTTGGTAAAGTTTGCAGCAATTGTGGAAGGAAGAACCATTTCAGCAGCGTGTGCCGAAGTTCCGGTAAAGTTAATTTGGTCCAAGATAATGACAGTGAAGCTAATCAAGATAGCCAAAGTGAAGAGGAAGTAATGGAACTTAACGATATCCAGTACAAAAAACGAATTTTTGTAAAAATGATGGTCAACAAAAAGCTCAGAAAGTTCCAGCTTGACTCAGGTGCAACTTGTAACGTTATGGGGCTACGAGATCTAAAAACTATTCTGGACGATGAAAATCCTAAACTTAACAGTAGCTCCACTACTTTGTGTTTCTATGGCGGGTCATCCCAAAACTCACTAGGCAGCATTGTGCTTAAAACAAAATTCAAAAAGAATATTTTTGATTTAAAATTTGAAATTCTGAATTCTGAGAGAAATCCTCTTATAGGAGCAGCAGATTGTCTTCGACTAGGCTTGATTTCAACAGATGAAGAGGTTTTCCAGGCTCTCACAGCATCTAACCAAACGGCCACACATCAACATACGATATTTGATAAATTTCCTACTGTATTTGAAGGATTAGGGTGTTTTGAAGGTCTTTGCAGCATAAGAACTGACCCATCGGTACCACCTTCAATAGCAGCACCCAGGCGACATCCTCTAGCGTTGAAAAAAGAAATATGTGCTGAATTAGATAGACTTGAACAGCTCGGAGTCATCGTCAAGGTAACAGAGCCTACTGATTGGGTCAGTAGTTTAGTAGTAGTGAAGAAACCTAACAAGATACGGCTTTGTATAGATCCAGGCCTCCAAGTCGTCCTACTTTTCCTACTTTTTAGTTGGAAAGTAAGAAAAGTCCTACTTTTTACACATTTGTCCTACTTTCCTACTTTTTTATAAAAATTATGTCGATTTTGCGATATTTTATTACACTTATTAATGTTAACTTATCAATATTTCCCAATGAGAAGTTTTTTCCTAAAAAATATGACTGACTGAGATAATTTTGTTATAAAACAATTTGTTAAATGATTTTAAATTTTAATTTATAAGTTCCAGTACCGGTAGTATCTGTATGGTTAATCTTATCAACATTGTTATTGGGTGAAAACATTTTTATTTTCAAAGACATGGCAATACTATTGTGATAGAAAATAAAAATTGTGATTATTATCAGTGCTTACTATTCTGACATGTCTTTTAGATTCCCCAATGAAGTAAACTGAGGGGAAATCAATGCTCCTTGGGAGCCCTGGGATACTAGTTCAAAAGTAGTTTACTTTAGCACTTATCTGTCCAGTGTTTCCCTGATTAGCCTAAACATGATTTTTTGACTTAACTGTATTCAAAATAAATTAAGGCTTAATAAGTTTAAATGTCCAAGTTTCACTGGCTCAAATAGTTTTTACTCATTACAATTCAAACATTCCTACTACTTTTAAGATCGCTCTAATCTAACTAATTCAAAATACTTTTGGAACATATTTTTAGAATTTTATATTATATCTAGTTCCGTACTTTATAGGCCTACTTAAATAACTATTCATGCTTCTGTTTTCCACCCAAAAAAATTCATTTTACTTTTATATTAATTTTAGTTCTAAAATATTAAATAATATAAAAAAAGAACAAATTTCTTATTTACAACACCATTTTAAACACAAATTAGGGTTGGTTAACGTTAGGGAAACATATTTATTTTTATCCTTTATTTAATGCTGCTTGTCCTAAATATTTTTTCGTGATGACTGTAGATAATGACTCCTTAACATTTTAATTTCTCTTGTGCGTTACTTCTGAATATTTGGTGTACAATCTCAGTTAAAACTATGTCCGGCCTTTTAGTTGAAGATTTTTTAAATAACAATAATTAATTATTGATTTTAATTTTAAAATTTATATATAGAATTATTTTAGTTATGTTTCCAAATTGTCTGGACATATTTTGTGGACTTCTTTCTTGGGCTAAAGCCGGGTTTTCCTAGGCGCGGAAGCGGAGAGCGGACTCCACTTGTCTTAGGTAATTTAATGTTTCTGTTTTCCTAGAAGCGGAGCGGAACACCATGTTAATTTCTTTTCTGCTCTCCGCGTTCCTCTCTCCGCTCTCCGCTTCCGCGTCTAGGACCCAGCTTAAGACAAACATAAAATTCCATATAAGTATGGGTCTAAAATGCCTAGATTTTAATTTGTCGGTCTGTTTGTGATTTTTAAGAATTATTTTATATCTTGGGCATTTTTCAAGATGGAACTTTTAAAATGGATATAAATGTGTATTTTAGAAGGTGATAAGAGCTTGCAAAATTTTGATCCAATATCTCAAGCCGTTTCAATATGGCAGCCATTTAAAATATTTAATGCCAAATTTAATTTGAAACCGTAAATATTTAGAATATAGTTTCCTGGATCAAAAAGATAGAGAATTCAAATACAAATCAAATGAGACCTTGTTTTTTTAAAATCTGATGACAAACAACCAAATCAGTTTTTTTCTAAATTTGTTTACGCAATTTAATAGGACTACCCATACTGCACTGAAAAATAACAAATAAGAATACAGTATGGTAGTGCTATTAAATTGCATAACCGAATGTTAAAAAAAACTTATTTATGGTTGTTTGTCATCCGATTTTACAAACAAGTTCTCATTTGATTTGGATTTGAATTCTCTATCTTTTTGATCCTGGAAACCATTTTATAAATATTTACGGTTTTCATGAAATTTGGCATTTAAGATTTTAAATGACTGCCATATTGAAACGGCTTGAGATATTGGATCGAAACTTTGCAAGCTCTTTTCACCTTCTAAAATACACATTTATAACCATTTTAAAAGTTCTATCTTGAAAAATGCCCAAGATATAAAATAATTTTTAAATGTCACAAACAGACCGACCAACAAAGATTTAGGCATTTTAGACCCATGCATACTTATATGGAATTTTATGTTTGTCTTAGCCCCAGAAACAAGTCCACAAAATATGTCCAGACAATTTGGAAACACCCTGTATATTTATATACACTATTATATTTGATAAACTATTGTGTATGCTAGTATTATTTGGTTTTTAATATATATTGTATCAGCAAAAAAGTTCGATTTGTATGTAAAATTAAGTCCTACTTTTTGCTGAAAAAGTCCAACTTTTCCTACTTTTTTGAGGTCAAAAACCACTTGGGGGCCTGTAGATCCTTTTCACCTTAATAAAGCCATTAAAAGGTCTCATTATCAAGCACCAACTATCGAGGAAATAGCTCCACAGCTACATGGAGCAAAGTTCTTTAGTGTTCTGGACCTTAAGGATGGGTTTTGGCATGTAAAGCTAAATGAGGAATCTAGCAGGCTAACCACGTTTTGGACCCCCAAAGGCAGATTTTGTTGGACTAGACTACCTTTTGGTGTTGCTAATGCTCCTGAAGAGTTTCAACGAAGAGTTCACGAAAACCTTGAAGGTCTTGAAGGGATTGTGGCAATAGCTGATGATGTTATGGTATTTGGAAAAGGAAACACAGTTCAAGAAGCTAAGATTGACCATGACAAGAAGCTGAATGCCCTTTTGCAACAAGCTCAGCTTAAAGGGTTAAAGTTCAACAAGAATAAGTGTAAAATAGGTGTAGAAAAGATTCCATACATGGGACATCTTATTACAGCAGATGGGTTGAGTCCTGATCCTAGCAAAGTAGAAGCTATAAGCAAACTTTCAGCTCCTACTTCAAAAGAAGAAGTCAAGAGATTCTTAGGATACGTTGTCTACCTATCAAAGTTTCTACCAAGACTATCAGAAGTAGCAACACCGATTAGAAATTTGCTGAAAGATGATAGTGAGTGGGTATGGGACAGCCCACAGAAAGATGCTTTTCAAAAGTTGCTCAAGATGGTTCAAGAAGCTCCAACATTAAAGTACTTTGACCAGACACAGAGTTGTGTTGTGCAATGTGACGCTAGTCAATATGGCCTAGGGGCTTGTCTCATGCAGCAAGGTAAGCCCGTTGCCTATGCTTCAAGAACATTAACTAAGACTGAAGTTGCCTACGCACAAATTGAAAAAGAGTGTCTAGCTATTGTGTTTGGACTTGAACGCTTTGAACAGTATTTGATGGGACATAGAGATGTTATAGTTGAATCTGATCACAAGCCCTTGGAGACAATATTCAAGAAGCCCTTGATTTCAGCTCCTAAGAGACTGCAAAGGATGCTTTTACGACTTCAAAAATACAGCTTTTGTGTACAATACAAGCCAGGCACATCAATGCATGTCGCAGATTTTCTGTCCAGATCGCCTCTTAAAGTAACCGGCAGAGAAACAGTTGACGACCTAATCTTCCAAGCAGAGTTAGAGAACATTAATGATTTAGACAACATTAATATTACCGATGAGAGGATTAAGGAGATAAAAGAAGAGTCAAGCAAATGCCCTGTAATGAATAATCTTGTGGACACAATTAAAAAAGGGTGGCCTGATAAACGTACTCATGTTCCTCAAGACCTACAGGAATACTGGAGTGTTAGAGATCAGCGATAGATGGAATCGTAATAAAAGGAGACCGTATAGTAGTTCCACGTTCTTTGAGACCTGCCATGTTTAAAATTTTACATTCTTCTCACCAAGGAGTTGAGTCTTGTTTAAGAAGAGCAAGAGAGGTGTTATTTTGGCCGGGAATGGCTGGAGATGTCCAAAGAACTGTCGAAACATGTTGGCCTTGCCAAAAGTATGCTCCAGCTCAGAAATCCGAACCCTTACAGCCTCATAATACTCCAACTAGAGCATGGCAAAGAGTTGGAATTGACTTCTTCAAGCTGGGCAGTGACCACTTTCTTATAATGACGGATTATTTTTCATCATTTTTTGAACTAAAGAAATTGAATTCACTGAAAACAGAAGGCCTGATTCAGTTTTGTAAAGAACAATTTGCTCGCTACGGAATACCAGACGTTGTTGTTTCTGACAGTGGTACCCAACTAGTTAGCCAAGACTTCAAGCTTTTTGCCCACACTTGGATGTTCAAAATTGTTGTTTCTTCACCGCATAATCACCAATCCAATGGTAAGGCAGAATCAGCGGTTAAAATTGCTAAGAGAATGTTAAAGAAAGTAAAAGAAAGTAAAGAAGACTTTCAAGCAGCTCTATTAGAGTGGAGAAATACACCACTGGCTGACTTGGGTGCAAGTCCTGTGCAGTTATTAATGTCTAGATCAACAAAGACTCGGTTGCCAGTAACAGAGATGAAACTAAATCCAAAGATACACATAGGAGTCACAGACAAGTTGAAGGAAAAACAAGAAAAATACAAGAAGCACTATGATAAAGGCACTCATGCATTGGACCCACTTAAAGTTGGGCAAAAGGTATTAATACAGAAGAGACCAGACATGAAAGCAGAACCGTGGACGCCTGGCGTAATAGTAACTGTGGATGGGTTGAGAACTTACATTGTAGCAATTGAAGGAAGACTATTTAGACGCAATAGAAGATTCATTCGTCCATTTAAAAGTTAAAGAGGGAGATGTTGGTATTGCTATAACCAGCTGATCTCTAGTTGTTGATTTTTATGTTATGTTATGAATTTGGAGAATAAACACTATCTTGTTTAGAAATGATTATTTAATTAAAATAGTTTAATTAATAGATAAAATAACAGTGACATTGCTCTGGTTCATTCTGTTTGTATCACATCTATTTAAAAAAATTCTTAAAACCTTAAAAATGTATAAGTTTCTAATGGCAAAATATTTAAACTTTACAAAAAGAGGTAGAGAAGGTTTGGTTTTTGTTTCGTTTATATATTATTCTGACGAAGGCTTTTTGTAGTGTGATTATTGGTTTTAATGTGGTAAAATTTGCACCACCCCAGATTTCTATGCCATATTCAATTTTTGAATTTATGAATGCAAAATAAATTGATCTCAGAAGCTCTATATAACATACGCTCCTGAGCATGTAGAATATACAGATGTATTTGACTAATTTTAATTTTAAGCATGAAATATGCTCTTTCCAATTAAGTTGGCTGTCCACGTATAAGCCTAAATATGCTAAATATGCTCCCTACTTGCTCAAGGTCTTGACAGTTACAGATGTTAAAACTTGTAGGGCGTGTTACGTTGTGATGTTTCAGGGATTTTGCGAAGTGTACGTATGTTTTGTTAGGTTGAATTGAATATGATATATTTGGTTTTTGGGCTCATGACCGTTAAATTTGATGTAAACCACCACCTCAGAGTATTCACGTCATGCTGCATTTTAGTATTTAACTCGCATAGTGAGTTTGCTTCATATGACAGAGTTGTATTGTCAGCGAAAGCAACTAAATTACCTTTAAATTTGCCGTTACAAAGGTCATTGATAAAAATCAGAAACAAGGGACCAGACAAAACTGAGCCCTGTGGTATGCCAAGTTTTACTCGACCTTCCTCACTAACACAATTATTTGCCCTTGTGGTTTAGCTTCGTCCTGACAGGTAGGAACGGAACCATTTTAGAGCAACTCCCCTTACTCCAGCATGATACATCCTTTCCAACAGAATTCCATGGTCTACCATATCAAATGCCTTCATCAGGTCTACGAATATACCTCCATAGACTTTACCATTATTAACATTTGTGTAAATATCAGACATATACTCAATAAGAGCAGAACAAGTGTTTAATTTGCTTTGGAATCTGAATTGCTTTTTGCTAAAGAATTGATGCTTGGTTAAAAAATTTACCAACCTAACTTTTCCTATTTTTTTCAAGTATTTTTGAGAAAATTTGTAAGAGGGCTATTGGTCTATAATTACTTGGATTATATCTAGCATTCTTTTTATATAAAGGTGTAACAACTGCTTTTTTCAATTTAACTGGAAATTCCCCAGATGCTAAACTTGAATTAAAAATGTAGGCTAAAACATGTACAATGGAATTAGCTATAGTTTTTATTATATTAGGAGTTAAATTATCATAACCTGGTGCTTTATTATCACTTAATGAATTTACAATTTTCATTATTTCCTCCTCGCACGTTGGGTAGAGAAAAATTGAATCTTTATTTGAGGTCCTTTTAAAGTTATTCCTGTAAGGGTCAAATACACGATTGATGTTTACCTTATCGTACAAGATTTTGTTCCTCAAGTCATCAGCCACTGAGGAAAAAGTTATTTAAGGTATTCGTAACCTCATCGAGGTTGTCAATCAATTGCCCGATTTCATTTTTTAATACAATTGTGGTACCGGTACTACCTTTTTGCTTTGCACCTGTTAACTCTTTTATCAAATTCCATTGGTTTTTGCTATTTTTCATGTTATTTTCTATCTGGTCTGAAAGTACTAAAAGTACTTATTTTTCGCATACCTTATTTGGTTTATAACGAAATTCTTAAAATGTTGTATCTCTGTTCTTATGTTGGGTCATTTGGTTTTTTCAAGAAATCTTTATAAAGTTTGTTTTTAATTTTAATATTATGTTTTATATGTTTACTATAGATAATAATCTACTTACATATGCCAGTAAACACCCATGACTCATTTTTTGTGTCAATTGTAGATAATTAAGCTGTACATGTTTCGAGCCTAATACGGCTCATCTTCAGCAGCATTTTTGTAAGTAAGAATTTTCACATCGAGAGATGATTGTCAACTATTTACAGGAACCACATATATACACAAACACAGAACATTTTAGCATGCTATTTACACATATTTTTGTTGCGTACACTAGTTTAGGTAAAACTCGACCGGACGACATTTGTAGGCCTACTGAGGAACACGAACACGGGAGGGGGAGAGTGACGTCACGGTATCAGCTGACTTGTGGTTCTTATTTACAGTTTTGCTATGTACATCGTAATACAGCTGATATGTAATCTTGTCCGAATATTCCTCTCTCATATTTAACATGGTTTCATTGCCGTGTTCTTTCATATGTTGGTAAATAAATAATTCCTCCCATACTTTGGCTTTGTTTTTCTGGCTATAGGCCTAACTCTTCAAAATATTTAATGATTTTTCAAACTCGATTCTATGACTTATATTATCTTTGACCGCAATCTTGCTTCATGACCGTTCTGCTACATGGTAGGATTATGAACTTTTTATTTGTCTGTATTTTGAATCGTTTGGAAGAGATTTGCAGGTTAATGATGATAGTTCATGTTATTTGTGGGAAACAGGTCCCGGTGTAGGAAGTAGTGAAGGAATTGGTGAAGGTGAGGAGTCCGGAGTGTTGGTACTGTTTATGACGATTAGATTAAGGTATCTGCAGTCCTAAAATGCTATGGGATGGGAGGAAAACAGGTCCGCGACGTAGGAAATGGTGAAGGTAGTAGTAAAGGTGAGCAGTCTGGAGTGTGGGGACTGTTTATAACGATTAGATTAAAGTATCTGCAATCTTAAAATGCACTGGGATGGGAGGGAAACAGGTCCATGACATAGAAAGGGGTGAAGGAGGTAGCAAAGGCGAGCTGTCCGGATTGTTGGATCTGTTTATGACGATTAGATTAAGGTATCTGCAATCTTAAAATGGACTGAGAAGGGAGGGTAATAGGTCCGCGACGTAGGAAGTGGTGAAGGAGGTAATAAAGGCGAGCTGTCCAGAGTGTGGGATCAGTTTATGACGATTAGATTATGGTATCTGCAATCCTAAAATGCTATGGGAAGGGAGGAAAACAGGTTCGCGACGTAGGAAGTGGTGAAGGAAGTAGTGAAGGTGAGGAGTCCGGAGTGTGGGTACTGTTTATGACGATTAGATTAAGGTATTTGCAATCCTAAAGTGCTATGGGATGGGAGGAAAACAGGTCCGCGACGTAGGAAGTGGTGAAGGAAGTAGTAAAGGTGAGCATTCCGGAGTGTGGGTTATGTTTATAACGATTAGATTAAGGTATCTGCAATCTTAAAATGCACTGGGAAGGGAGGGAAATAGGTCTGTGACGTAGGAAGTGGTGAAGAAAGTAGCAAAGGCGAGCTGTCCGGAGTGTGGGATCTGTATATGACGATTAGATTATGGTATCTGCAATCCTAAAATGCAATGGGAAGGGAGGAAAACAGGTCCGAGACGTAGGAAGTGATGAAGGAAGTATTCAAGTCGAGCAGTCCGGAGTGTGGGAACTGTTTATGAGGATTGGATTAATTAAGGTATCTGCAATCTTAAAGTGCAATGGGAAGGGAGAGAAACAGGTCCGTGACGTAGGAAATGGTGAAAGAAGTAGTAAATGCTAGCAGTGCGGAATGTGAGAAATGTTTGTGGCAATTAGATTAATGTATTTAAAATACTAAAATGCTATGGAAAGAGATGAAAACAGGTCGATGTAGGAAGTGGCGTAGGCAGTAGTAAAGTTTAGCATCGCAGAGTGTGGGAACTGTTTGTGGCAGTTAGATTAATGTATCTGTAATACTTAAATGCAATAAAGAAGGGAAGGCAACAGGTCTATGACGTAGGAAATGGTGAAGGAGGAAGTAGTAAAGGCGGGCATCACAGAGTGGGGGAACCGTTTGTGGCAGTTAGATTAATGTATCTGTAATACTTAAATGCTATGATAAGGGAAGGAAACAGGTCCATGATGTAGGAAATGGTGAAGGAAGTAGAAAGGCTAGCAGTGCAGAGTGTGGGAACTGTCTGTGGCAATTACAATAATGTATCTGCAATTCTGAAATGCTATGGGAAGGGAGGGAAACAGGTCCACTACGTAGGGAGTGGTGAAGGAAGTAGTAGTTGAAGAAAAAGTAATTTGAGTACAAGACATGAATACGATTAGACGGGGTATAAAAAAATTAGAAATCAATTGAATGGTGCTATATGGCATGCTAAAAAGAACTTTTATATAGATAAAAATTGTCTGACAGTAAAGACACCAAAGAGTTCTGGAAATGCCTTAAACAAAATTATATTTCGAGTAAAGAGAGCAATAATACGATTCTTCAAGATTTTAATGTCAGTGATATAAATAAATATATTGTAAAACACACATTTTATGAAGTGGACAAAGATATAATGAATACGTACAGAAAGACGACCCATAATGACAATAAAAATATATTTAAATTTAAAGCTGTGTCAGAATATGAAGTAAAATCCGCTATGAATGAGATAACTTCCAGAGCTGTGGGAATTGATAAAATAAGTATTTTAATGATAAAAACCATTAGTCCGTTTGCTATTGAGGCCATAACACATTTAATAAATACATCTTTAGCTACAGGAATTTTCCCTATAACCTGGAAACAAAGTATCGTCCATCCAATGCCTAAGAAGGAGAATCCTAATTTGAATGAACTTTTCAGCCAATTTCAGTCCTGCCAGCTCTGTCGAAAGTACTCGAAAAGATAACTGTTCGACAAATTACGGATTTCATTGATGAAGAATAATTATTGCCTAAATTTCAATCTGGGTTTAGAAAAAATCATAGCACAAACACTGCATTGATAAACCTGTTTGCGGCGAGAGACAGCGGCCGGTGTGCTCTTTGATCATGCTTGATTACTCGCAGGCCTTTGACTCCATCAGCCATGGTTTGCCACTCAGCAAATTGAGACACTTTGGATTTGGAGATATGGCAATTAGCTGGCTAAGGTCGTATTTTCGAAACAGATCCCAGGTAACCAGGATTGGTGCAGACACCTTGCCTCCCCTTAAAAACTTAGGGGAGTCCCGCAGGGGAGTTGTCTGGGACCCATCTTGTTTACCCTCTACACAGCCGACCTTACCACGTGTGTCCTTCACTGTAATGTGCATGCATATGCAGATGACTGGCAGTTGCATATTTTCTACCCAATCGGCTCATTCAACAGCGACTTTGAGGATGCAAACATGGATCTTGAGAGAATAAGTGAGTGGTCAAGGAAGCACGGCCTTAAGTTGAATGTTGAAAAATGACAGTGATCCACATTGGATCACCACCCATCGTAATCAAAAAAATCTGCGACGGTGAAGTGCATATTCAAATTGACAATGAAAAGCTTAGGGTTTGTGACACTGTCAGGACTTTGGGTGTGGTTCTTGACAGTGGTCTTACCTTCTCCAACCACATCACTTACGTTTCTCAAATTGTTTTGGGAAGGCTGTGAGGACTGTACAGATTCCGTTAGATTCTTGCAGAGACTGCAAAATTGAAGTTGGTTCAGTCTCTGGTGTTGTCAGTGATGTATTACTGCATTCCTGCATACGGCAGCAGTATTTCCCGGGAGGATATGAACCGACTTAATAGGCTGCAAAACACCGCAGTTCGTTTTGTCTACGGACTTCATAAGCGGGAACACATATCCTCTTTCTGGGATTCTGCTGGTCTGCTGCCAGCCGATGCTGTATGCAGAGTGCAAACTTGTTGTCTCATCCATCCGGTATTATCTCACAGAGAACCAAAATACCTGGTGGAGAGACTTGTGACACGTGGAGCAATTGCTCGACGGGGCACTAGACAGGACACCCTCCTCCACACTCCAAAAGTTTGGAAATAGGAAGGAGGGGGTTCTCCTATTTCGGCCCAACCATTTATAATGACCTCCCCTATCAGTTAAAAAGCCTTTCGGCCTTAGCTTTAAAAAAAAGGTTAAAATGCATTGTAAAGCAGGCAAGTAATTTGTTGTTGTATGTTTATCCTTGTACATAATTTGTAGTTATGATATGTGACTTGTAAATGTTTAGTTTTAGTGACGTGAGTTATTCTGTAAACCAATATTGTATTGAGAAGCGCTCAAGAATAAATGCATTTTGATTTGATTTGATTTGATTAGCAAGGGCGAGTATTGTGGAGTTTGGGAATGGATTAATGTACCTGCAATACTAAGACTGCTTTCAGAGTAAACTAATGATTTCCCCCTTATTACTAATTAGTGTAGTTCCTATAACAAACTATAATAACTATATAAACTAACGATCTGGTAACATATTTGACGTTTGTTTCAGAGAGTTTAGTGCTGGTGCAGAGTCAATGGTGGTTTGTCAAACTCCGGCATATGAAGAACCATTTTCAGTTTCCTCAGATTCGTCATATCCCTCTGGGTAACATTCTTTAAGTTAATTACATAAACATTTATCTAGAAACTTGAAGCAACTTTTTATGAAGACAGAGTACCCACCAAGCTGTGAAAACTTTAAAACCTCTAATAAGATTTAAAAAATACATATTAATGTAACACAAAATTATTGATGGATCTAGTTGTACCTAACAACTAAAAGTAATTTTCTCAACTTAAGTTTACACAAACAGTTTAAATAAAAGGCAATATAAAAATCGACCTCTTAGGGAAAGCTCATATTGGGATTGCTATCACTTGGGTGTTAAAGTAAGAAAGACTGTAGCTATTTACATGCATAAATAATCTAAACCCTTATAAAAATTTTGCTCAATTCCAAACTCTTTGTAAGAGTGAATCTGTGTATTTGCAGCCATCAGTATTTTGCCATAACTGACATTAAATATTACTAGTTTCTGTTACCACCTCGTTTATGTTGTATTCATGACTGTGATTTTGACTGTGTTGATCATGATATATTGCTAGAAAAATTAAGCAGACATGGGATAAAAAATGTGGAATTAAAATGGTTCATTTCATATTTAAAAAGTCGTAAACAAAGAATTATTTTACAGAAATGCCAAACTAAATATAAGTCAGAATGGGGTTATACACCCTATAGAGTTCCTCAAGGTTCCATTCTTGGACCTTGTTTATTTTTAATCTATGTAAATGATTTATGTAATGTTACAAAAATGCATACTTTTCAATATGCAGATGATACTGCTTTAATCTGCACTGAACAAAAAACATTGGATTTTAAACAAGACTTAATTACTAATGAGTTTCAACTCCTCGGGGACTGGTTCACAGCAAATGGTCTATCTATGAATGTGTCAAAGACACAACTAATTCACTTTTCAGTTGCTAATGAGAATCGAGTCGAGACATTGATAAATTTGAACCAAACATCAATATATTCTCAAAACTCTGTCAATTACCTGGGAATTGATATAGATTGGCAACTTAATTGGCAAACAAACAATAAGAATCTATCAAAGAGACTCAGATCAGCTATACTTGTTCTTCGGGTAATTCGACATACTACAAATTTAGACACACAATCAGCAGTATATCACGCTTATTTTTCTTCCATCATGAATTACGGTTTAACAGTATGGGGTTCTTCTAGTCATGCCGAACAAATTTTTATCCTCCAGAAAAGAGCAGTTAGAGTCTTAGCCAAAGTGTCTCGAATTACTCACAGTAAAGAGGTTTTCATTCAGTTTAAAATTCTTACTTTGTATAGTTCTTATATCTTTAAACTGGCTTTAATGGTTAAAAGTGATTTTGACACATTCATGGAAGATCAACATGAACATCCTCATAACACTAGATTTAAAAACAATATAAAACCAGTTCAACACAGACTTAAAGTATTCCATTTATCTCCTCAGTACATGGGTCCAAAAATATACAACAAATTACCTTCTTCAATTAGGGACACTGATTCATTCCCTAAATTCAAAAAGAAGTTAAAAAACTTTCTTTTGGAAAAGGCCTTCTTCTCATTGGAGGAATATAGGTATGGAAGCTGTGTAGATGTTAAGGCTCAGCATATGAAATTTATTTTAGTAATAGTTTTAGTATAGAGACTATAAATTATTGTAACAATGACAAATCACCTGTCTGAATATGATGTTATGTGATTATTGGAAAATAAATAAATTCAATGATAGAACCGACCTCTTCTAACAAATAATCAAGCAAAGGTCTGTACTGTACCTGTTCTACATAATAATAATAATAATTAGTAATTACTACTAAACATACATGAACAACAAGAAAGGCGCTAGACTCTTGTCACAGCACCAAATAAATTTCTGTACAGAAATCAGCTGATGACAGTGAAATATTCTAAAATGTGTTGTATATACAGGGTGGCTGAAAAGTAACTTACACCCCCCATTAACTTTTTAACTATTTGAGATATTTGAAATCGGTTTGCGGCAACTTGTTTGGATGTGAAGGGCTACAAGAATTATGGTCAGTTTTCAAAATATTGCCCTTAGGGGTAGCGGGGTAGGGGGTAGCTCAACAATTTCAATTAGCAAGTATAGTCGAGTTTGGTATCATTTTGCAGGTCTTGACAAAACATAACGATTAACATAAAGAAAATAGAAATCAGACCATTAATAACAAAATGGCAGCTAAAAATGATTAAGACAATGGTCATTAAAAGTAATTTTGAACTGCCATTTTGTTATTAATGCTCAGATTTCTATTTTCTTTATGTTATTTCTTATGTTTCGTCAAGACCTGTAAAATGATACCAAACTCAACTATACTTGCTATTTGCAAATTTGAGCTACCCCCTACCCCTGCTACCCCTAAGTGCAAAATTTTCAAAACTGACCATAATTATTGCAGCCCTTCATATCCAAACAAGTTGGCGCAAACCGATTTCAAATATCTCAAATAGTTAAAAAGTTAAAGGGGGTGCAAGTTAATTTTCAGCCACCCTCATGGTTATTTGAATTTGAAACGTTCTAGGGTGCAATTTTGTTATTAGTGGGCAGATTTTGGTTTTCATTATGTCAATTTTTATGTTTTGTCAAGACCTGTAAATTGATAACAAACTCGACTATACCTGTCATTTGAAAATTTTGAGCTACCCCCTACCCCCACTACCCCTAAGGGCAAATTTTTCAAAATTGACCATAATTATTGTAGCCCTTAATATCGAAGAAGGTTGCCGCAAACAGATTTCAAATATCTCAAATGGTTGAAAAGTTAAGGTTTAAGTTAATAATAATTTATAAATAAAAAACTTTTTTAAAACAAAACGTTTTCAAACACACTAAAAAGTAGAAAATAATTTATAAATATGTGGAGAGTATAAATACTTGTAGGATTTAAAAAGAAAAACGTTGGGTGCATGCAATAGATAATTTACAATTACCTTCATCTATTGAACTAATGTATTATTATCAATTGCATGCACCCAATGTTTTTCGTTTTAAATCCTACAAGTATTTATACTCTCCACACATATATAAATGATTTTCTACTTTTTAGTTTTTAATGTGTGTGGATGTTAAATCTATTTCAAGCATCTATATCAGGTTGAGACAGAGGCATGTGGGAAATCTAAGGTTTATTTGAGTTTCTTTTCATATAATTATGTATTAGATTGAATGTATGGCCTACCTACTAACTATAAATATATCAATCTATTTAATTAATTGTTTACTTTATAGAATACTAAATAAATAACAAATGACAATATTAACAAACACCTTTATATCAGCAATCAGATTGTTTCAATTTATTTTGAAATGTTTGTTCGTATAAAGAATCTCTTGGGAGCATAATCTGTACCTCTTAACCTCTGCTCTTCGAACTGTCAAATTTAAGTATTTACAGCTGACTTAAATTAATTGATATATTTACATTCTTTCAAATGTAAACATGGAAAATTTGAAAGCCCATGGGGCGTAGCCCAAGGAAAATATGAAAATTTAATGATATAATATTGCATTGTCAACCTATGTTGTTGATTTGTAACCTATGTTTCAAATTTCAAGTCTCTAGCTAATCGGGAACTTCGTTTAAAATTGATATCAAAATTTGTAGGAAAGCGACTAGCGAGCTAATAAAAACAAGGCCATAGGGCGTAGCCCAAGGGAAGTATGAAAATTAAATGATATAATATTGCATTGTCATCCATTTGAGAGCTATGTTTCAAATTTCAAGTCTCTAGCTCATCGGGAAGTATCAAAATTTGTAAGAAAGCGGATCAATAAAAACAAGCCCGTGGGGTGTAGCCCAAGGGAAATATGAAAATTAAATTATATAATATTGCATTGTCATCCATTTGTGAGCTATGTTTCAAGTTTCAAGTCTCTAGCTCATCGGGTACTTAGTATAAAATTGATTGCAAAATTTGTACCGGACCAGAAAGCGAGCTAATATTTTAAAATAGTAGGGTGGGTTGAAAAAAATCAATAATTTTTTTAAGTTGTAATACCTTGGAAAAGTTTCTAAATTGTAACACAAAAACAGTGTAAAAATATTAAAAATATTGGTTGTTATCTTCCTGTCGCGCATGTGCTCTTAAAGTTTGAACAAAAAAAAACTCATTTTTTATCAGAAATGTTTACATTTTTTTTTAATTTTGATTTTTAACATGCAATAGTTTAAAATGCCATTTGATATTTAAATAATAGTATTGTATGTTAATATCTTCCGGTCGCACATCTCTGGGGCTATTAATTAACAGCTGTGTCTAAGGAATGTCGGCCTTAGTCACTAACAAGACTACAAGATCGCGCCACTCATCCTACATTCATCTCCATTCATACTTGGCTTAAAATACCTACTATGTATGGTCGCCATTTCATTAAACAGTATTAACAGTATTAACATCGGCTGCAAATATTGCCAAAAATCAAGAAAAACGTAATTTTGTACTAGTTTTAATTAAAATTTAATAATCAATATCAAAATGTAATACCGAAAATCTGTTTGTACACATTCAGATAGTAACCTAACAAAAAGAACAGAGGAAGTCAGAATTGATCTTTCGGTCGCGCATTACAAATTCACTTTAGCACGGCACTTTCGGGTCAGTGACCCGTGCGACGCTATGTGATTCCGAAGTGTAAGATTCCGAAATTGAACAAAACAATTGAGATGATAATGTATCCCTGTGCGGCATTACAAAACACATTACAAAACTAAAATTTACTATTCTAGTGACAGCAATAAAAAAATACCCCCGCCGCAGCAAACCTGCCGACTAAGCGAATTTCCATTTGTCTGAATTGATTTTCAGTTAAATATATTTTAATAACATTAGGTTTAACGAGTACCTAGGTTTGCTGCTACAAGGAAACTAATAAAGTGTGTTTTTGAGTAAAATATTGATAGCTTAGTAATAAATAAATAAATTTGCCATGTTTGATCAAAATATATCCATAAACAAGCAAACTACAACATTTGACAATATTCTCCATAAGAATAACATGGGAATTTTAAAATTACAATTTTTTAATTTTCTTCGTTACTAATAATCGAACAAAAATACTTTCATATACTAAATTATTTGTTTTTTTAACCCTCCGAGTGTCCATAGTTTAGGCCTCAATGTCCGCCTATTTTTGGCGCATTTGCAAGGTTTTATTAAAACCGATCTGAGAAGCTTAAAACAATGTTAATTCTACTGTTCTATTTACCATTCAAATCAAATCAAATCAAAAAATCCTTTATTCAAACAGTCAAGTCAAGAATAAACATAACTATACATTTGGCAAATTTACTACACTAATTAATTAAGAGCTATAATCTATATGTATACACTTTCTCCCCTACAACTAATTACTGTTCAACCATTACAACTAACTATTGATTTGACATACTAATATCTAATTGAAAAAGTCCCCAATCTTGTAGCAGCATTTATCTGACAACAATTTGAACAAAGTGGTTTTAAATCTTTTAAAATCTGTCAAACCCTTTATGGTGCTAGGCAGGCTATTATTATACAATTTTATGCCAGAGTAATATGGAGAATGTTCAATGGTGGAGGTGTTATGTCTAGGGTATGTAAGGCTATTCTTTTGTCTTGTGTTATAGTTGTGAAAATCAGAGTTATTTGGAAAATTTGATAAATTTTGTCTTATATACAAAATTAAATTATATATGTATATACTAGGAAAAGTAAGAATTTTGTGATTTTTAAAAATACTCTTACAGGATTTTTTCCTTTAAGTCCAAAAATAATACGGATAATTCTCTTCTGCATTTTTCCCCAGAAGATCACACCATAATTAAACAAGTGATAGACATAACCGTAATAAACCATCATGAGAGTGGATATGTCAACAGATTTAGATAAAATAATGAACATAAAATGAGCTTTATTTAATTTTTTTACAACTTCACCAATATGATTTTGCCAAGTCAATTTTTGATCCACTGTGATGCCTAAGAATTTAACTGAGCTTACTGAATTTAGAGAAAGATTCAAATCTAATTTTGTTAATGAGTCTGATTTCTGGTAGTTTTTTTGGAATTCCATCAGAAGAGATTTATCTTTATTTAACGCCAAACCATTTGCTTCAAACCATTTTTCTAGCTGAAGGAAATCTTGTTCAGCTGTTTGTTGCATGAAAATTTTACTATGATCAGTGAAAATAATGGAAATGTCATCAGCAAACATTACTGATTTTGACTTTAAAATCAAAGGTAGGTCATTAATATAAACCAAAAACAGTAGTGGACCTAGTATTGAGCCTTGTGGCACACCCTCTGTGACTAATTTGAAATCAGATTTCAGATTTATTAACCGTAGGTCCACACACTGTTTCCGCATTGATAAAAACGAGGTTATCCACTTTATAGCCATGCCTGACACACCATAAAAGTTTAGTTTTTGTATTAATAGGCTATGGTTTACACAGTCAAATGCTTTTGACAGATCACAGTAGAGACCAGCTACTGCCTGCGATCTGTCAAGAGCACCTGTGACTTCGGTAATAAATGAAATGAAATGAAATGAAATCAACTTTATTCATACTTTGCAAACATGTGCACGAATGGCGTCATTACATTGGATCAAAATCATAATGCTTAATCCTAAAAAAGTACAAAAGATATAATCACTATTGAAAAAGTTCTTATTCTAATATATTATGTAAGAGGAAAAATTCGTTCTTTGAATACAGGGGATTGGTTAAAAAGTACATTTTAAGATTATTTTTAAATTTTGTAGTCCTTGTGTAGTCCTTTAGTTTTGTTGGAAGAGCATTGTAACATTTTATACCCATATACATTGGTTTTTTTTTTTTCAAAAAATCTTAATCTATGTGAAGGTGTTGCATAGTTATTTCTGTTTCTGGTACAATATTGATGAGAATCCCCTACCAGTGAGACATTATTTGAATTTTTGACAGTATATAGTATACATTGATAGATATAATAGCTAGTCATTATGCCTAGTTCTTCAAATTTTTCCCTAACAGAATCTTGCCAATCCAAATTTAACATAATGCGTATTGCTCTTTTCTGGAGAATTAAAATTCTGTCTAAATTAGCTTGTGATGTTCCTCCATAAATACTTATACCAAAGGATAAATGTGAGTGAATATGAGCAAAATAAACCAATTTTAGGGATTCAAGTTTACAAAATTTTGATAATCGATAAAGTGCAAATAGGCCTGTTGACATTCGATTTGCCACATGATCAATATGATCATTCCAGCTTAATTTACTGTCTAAATATAATCCTAGAAATTTAGTGTTCTCAACAATTTGTATATCTTCACCGGCTAATTTTAGTGCTGGGTAATCTGAATTGGTATTAGTTTTTAGATTAAAGCGTGTAAAATTAGTTTTGGAAAGATTTAGTTATAGCTGATGATCTGAAAAAAAGTTATTGATGTTCATCAAGTTATCGATGGCAGATTTTTCTATCTCATGAACAGATTTTCCGCTTACAAGAAGATTAGAATCATCGGCATATAAACAGATGGTATTCATTGTTGAATTTGAAATAACATTGGGTAATCCATTGATATATGTAAGAAATAGTAGAGGACCCAAAATAGAACCCTGTGGTACACCATGTTTAATTGTTCTCAACTGCGATCTTGTTTTAACCATCTGGTTATGATTGTTTAAGTGTGTAATTTCTACGAACTGTTTCCTATTAGTTAAATATGATTGAAACCATTTTAGTGAAATTCCTACAACCCCTAGTCCTTCCAATTTTTTTAACAATTTATGATGAGATACACTGTCAAATGCTTTGCTTAGGTCCATAAATATTCCAATTACTTTATCTCCCCTATCTACAGAATCAATTATTGACTCAATATATGTAGCAGCCGCTGATATTACAGAATGGTTTGATCTAAAACCGTGCTGCTCTTTATCGAGTAGATCATTACTTTCTAAAAATTTAACGAGCTGATTATACATAGCTTTTTCATAAATTTTAGACATGACAGGTAACAAGGCTACTGGGCGATAGTTTGAAACATCTAATTGGTCCCCTTTTTTATAAAGAGGTTTTACTTTAGAAATTTTTAATTTATCTGGAAATATGCCGGATATAAATGATGAATTTACTAAGTGTGCAAATGGTTTTTTAAGTGAACTCTGGGCATGCTTTATTACTGTTATGGGAACATCGTCGAAGCCTGATGATAGTTTATTATCAAATATGGAAATTATTTTACTGATATCTGTCTCACTGATTGGTTCACATCTAAATTTATTTTTTTGGTTATTTATTACTAAATTAGGTACTGAAAAATTGGGTGTATTTATTTTTGGAATTACATCAGAATCAACTACATTGACATAAAAATCATTAAAAGTGTTACATATAACCGTAGGGTCATTATATACTTTTGAATTTACCTCTATTTCATCTATGCTCTTCACAACCTTTTTTTTGTTTTTTATATTTAAATTAATTAAATTCCAAGTTGTCTTGGACACATTCCCTGATCTCAAAATTTTTCCATCCATATAACTTTGTTTGGCTTTGAAAATATTTTTTTTTTAATGCTTTGTTCATTTCTTTAGCTGAATTCACTAAAGATTCATTTTTTGTTATCCTCCCTAATGTGCTTTTTTCTATAATTTTTTTCCTCTCGGTTTCTAGCTCATGATTATTCCAAGGGACTTTTTGATCAGTATCTCTACATTTAGTAATAGGAAAGCATATATCAAAGTAATACATAAAAATACTGTTGAAGATGTTAAATTTCAACTCTACTGGTGCAAAGTAGACCTCCTCCCAACCCTCCTGACTCAGCATATTTGAGAATTTTTTAAGATTTTGGTTAGAAAATATTCTTACTGATTTGGTTATTGGTTTATTGTTCATATTTTTATTGGGCAAGTTGAAGGTTAATAATTGAGCATCGTGATCAGAGATTTGTGTGTTTAAACCACTAATTTGCATGTTGTTGGGATAAAAATTAATGAAAACGTTATCAATAGCACTCTCAGTCTTTTCAGTTACTCTAGTTGGAAAATTTACTAAAAATTCAAAATTATGTGAGCCAAGAATATCATTAAGTAGTCTAAACTCATTACAGTTTGGGTTTAGAACATTTATGTTAATGTCTCCAGTCATAATTACATTAGTGTATGTTTTTGAGAGTATTTCCAGGGATGCATTTAGTTTTGTCAAAAAGATATTAACATCAGAGATAGGAGAGCGATATATACCAGCTAGCACAAAAGAAAATGAATCACATTTAAATTCTATCAAACAGCATTCAAATTCCTTTTCAGATGTTAACTGATTCATTGACGGTAAATTCAAACTTTTAATTTTAAAATTTTTAGCCTTTAAATTTGTTTTTGATAGTATTATGACTCCACCTCCAGCATTTAAACTACGTGAATAAAAAGTGTTAATATTATATCCGGTTATGGTGAGAAGGTCCAATTCATGACTTTTCATTTTGTGTTCACATAATACTATTATATCTGGGTCAATTTCTTGAATAGTAATTTCTAATGGTTCTATTCTGCTCGGTAGATGTTGAATATTAAGGTGAAAAATTTTTAAGATGTGTGAATTTTGTGATATTTTATCGTGTGCTGCTGGTTTACAATTTTTTACTTTATTGGTATATTTTTCGGAGTGTCGGAGTTTAAAGGTAGGTTGTGTTTATGGGCTGTGTGAGATTGAGGGATGTCTAGGAAGTGGGAATTGTCGTTATCTTGTCGCCCACACTCACTTTCACTCACACCGGACTGACTCAGATCACGCATCACTACACTGCCGGACCGACTAGAACTCTTAGGAGATGGTTGCTGCTGCGTGATGGAGCTGATGTCACTCATTCTCTTGATTGGACAGGGTGTGGAGGTGTTAGTGTCTGTGAGCTGCTCTTGGAATGCTGTGATGTCCGGGACAGGCAGATGCGAAGTTATTAGGCCTCTCAATGTCTCTACAAACTCTTCATGAGAAAGTCCTCTCCATAAGCTTCTTCTTGCATTTTGGTTGTATGAAACTATAACTACATTAGCCTTGGTTTGCTGGTGAAATTTGACGATGTTTTTGATGAAATGCTCAGGCTTAATGAGGTCTCTAACGCAGCCCATTGCTGAACAGATTAAAGTTTTCAGCCGCTTAGACCTGAAATCTGTTGTAAGCTGATCAAAAGCTACATCATAGTCAATCTCACTAGGTTTGCCTGAGAATCGGTTTTTTGTGATCAAACTGTATACAGTAGGCCCTCCATTTATTCTTTGACAGGCCAACCTGCTGTACACCAGATCACGAAAACAAGGACGTCCGTACCTCTCTCGGAAGGCAACAGCCACACCAGCAGACATGTGATTCGGATGCTGAAAGTCCGATGAGATGGTATGGGCCAGAGCAACTGAGGAATCCTGGTTAATTTTTCCAAAAATATCCTTCATATTGGTTTCTATTACAGATATTCTGTTTCCTATGAGGAATGGCTGAGATGAGTTTGAGTTTGCGTTTGTTGTAGGCTGTGCTATTTCAGTCTTTCCTTCCCCTGTGATAATTTTCACAACCATTTCAGATACTCTTGCTTTCCCTCTCTTGTTTAGATGTTGCCCGTGGTTTGTAAATAGGTGGCGAGGTAGATGGTGAAGTGGTAAAGTGAAACAGTTATTTTTAGCAGCCATTTCTTCCAATTTCTTATTGATACTTGAGATTTTTAAGTCTAAATTAGGTTGATCATACCTCAAAGGCAGTGTTGCTAGAATCAAGTTTGGACCTTTGGATCTTTCAAACAGACTCTGTACTTCGTTCAGGAATTGTGTTGAGCTCATGGTTTCAATGTTGTTTGGAACCTGCAATTACAAGCACAGTATCCTCTTTCTTCATGTTTTTAGTAAAGGTGTCTATGTCCTCAATCAAATTTCTAAATTTAGCTCCAGGCCTGACACAGGAGAAAACGCTCAGTGTTGATCTTTGCTCAACACTATGGCTTAAATTTTTTCCGTGACTGTCGGCTAAGATAAGTAGTTGTCGTTTGGAAGCCCCCGATACCGTAGTTGCTTTCTTGCATTTCTTATTGAATGTCTCATTTTTCAATGTACTATTATTCTGATGAAAGTGTGTAGTGGGAACTTTCACCATGGTACTATATTCATGATTTAAGTCAGTCTCAGAGAGTTCCGTAGAAAGAACAGCAAATCGAATGGCGTTTTCCATATTTGATGTATGTAAATTATTTATCTTGGTGCGACAAATAGTGTTTGTTGGTTTTATCCAGGGATTATTGTCCGGTTCTGAACTCCTTAATACAGGGAAGCAATGCATACATCCTTGAGTTTTGTTTTTCATTGTTTGTATTTCATTTTGTAAATTTTTATTGTCATTTTGAAGGCAGTTTATGGCACTGTTCAGACTCAAAATTTCAGTTTTTGCTCTGTTAAGTTCTTGTATGAGAATTTGCGTATGAAAATCTTTTGTTATTGGTCTACTACTAGACGAGTCACTTTCCTGTGAGATGTCAGCACTTTTCCCCTCTGACGTATTTTTTTCTGATAGCCTTTTATCTAAGCTTTGTGATACTGCATCTTGCTGATAGGTCAGGCCTAGGTCTGGACTGGTACTAACACCACGTTTGTTCCCAGTTACTGTAGTTGAGGTGTTTTCAGAGGCAGGGGAAAATGGGGAAACTGTTGAAATGTTGTTGACTCCAGAAATACAGTTTTTGTTTATTGATTTCCTTAATGGCTTAGTCTTTGACCTTTTTCTTATTTCTTCGTCAATTTCCTTTATTGCCAATTTTAGATTATCATTAATTTTTTTCCCATTGAAGAAAATGTGCTTGTGCTCGGTGTAGCTACTCAATTCACCACACCTACACACACTAGTTTCTCTAGTTCCAAAGAAGGTCACCTTAAATATATGTGATTTCCCTTTCACTTCTATTTTATCAATGATAGCTGGCCAGTGGGGATGGCCTCTTAATTTCACAATAACCAAATCATTTATTTGAAACTTGGATTCCATTGTGCCAATATTACATACAAAATTAATTGATAATACGAAAATTAATTCATATATATTTATAATAGTTTACAATGTGTTGATAATTGATTGATTAAATTGTATATCAATAAAATATATTAGTTCAATTCAAATATGATTTCCAATTGAGTCTTGCTTTCAAAATATTAAAATAAATTTATTGCAGCAGATAGTAATTAGGTAAAATTATGTAAACTTTGTAACATTTGGTTCCATTTGATTGTCTGATTTTCACATATAAAACAAAATAAATTTAATTTTTTATTGAATAGTAAAATATTTTATATAAACAGAAAAGCAAAGAGAGTATTTTTAGATAGCAAACACAGACAGATAGTGCATAGAAACAGTAGAGAAAGAGGGAATGAGTTGGCTCTAGATATCAGCTGGTCAAAGGTCAGTTGACTCACTCCATTGGGCTCTGATTCCTTATCTACCCCGTCTTATCTCTCAACATCTACTCTTGCAGGTAGTTACCCAAATTTTATACTTTTAATCATTAAAATGTCACACGATGGTATAATTTTAGACACCTATCCAATAATAATCTTGAAAAGCAAAACTTACTTCACACTTTGGTATCAATTATAACTTTAGAAAATTGCTAAAACCACTGATAAAGCACAATTATTCAACAGAAAGACACACACATGTACTGCTCCAACAGGGGTCTTCCCCCACTCTCTATAAGGGTCTCCCCCATAAAGCTAAAGATTGCATCTGTCGTACTCCGTCCCTTCCGGAATCCAAACTGACATGTATCCAAAATTTGGGATGTTTCAAAATGATCACACAATCTATTGAAGACGACTTTCTCAAATATTTTTGAGAAACTAGGCAATAAAGAAATAGGTCTGTAGTTGGATATATCTTTTGGGTCACCCTTTTTAAAGACTGGTATTATGTTTGATAGTTTTAATAGGTCATTTTGTTTGGAAAATCATGGGCTTCAATATTATACATATAACATAAGGAACATTTGTTTCAAAAAAATTTTTTAGGTAAAAAAAAAATTGGGAAAAAAAAATAAAATAAGTTCGCGCTCAATGAAATTGGATAAATTATAGGCCTATAAATATTTGAAAATAGCCACTTTGTTCTAAATTTTATAAGGATTACAAATATATAATAATATAAGGAAGTAGATTTGCAAATAAATAAGTTATGGGCAAAAAACAGATTTCAGTACATAGCGTTTAGCTAAGAATGCATAGCCTAACCATAGCTAGGAATCTGGCTGATAATTTACATCAATATCACTACCTACTTCTTCAGGATTATCAACCAGCCCTTCAAAATCACTTAAATCTTCTTATAATGCACCACGTATATCACTACTTTTGATTTTTAACACTAAAACAATGATAAACGTAATAAAACACATCAGTCATCGGTCCGAGGGTAACCTAGCTATTTACAAATACGCACGTCAGCTGTCTGCTACAATTACGATCGGCTCGGAGAACATACAGCGCTGAGACAGACCTCTGGAGAAAGCTTAGAATATAACGAGAAGAACGATACCTAACTCGATCCAGTTCAATCCGATTCAGTCAGTCATAGAGCCTTCGCCGTAAACGATGTTCGCGCGTCGAAAAATCGACGCGTGTGTCGCGCGTCGATTTTTCGACGAGTGACACTCGGAGGGTTAAGCTCTTTAAAAAGGTCTTATGAGAAATTGGGAAATTTTGTGTTTTGAGGGTCAAAAGTGAGAAAAACCAATTTTTACCCCATAAAACCCCCCGTAAAGCCCCGTTCCCATGGTCCAATCGTGCTGGTTCGCGAACTCATTCAAGTTTATCCCGCTTTACACCTTTAAACCAAATTTCATCAAAATCGGACAAAAATTACTCAAGTTATCGCGTTCACGGACGTGTATATATATATATATATATATAAGTCTATATATTAATAAGCAAAATAATAAAAACCAGAGTACCCTGAAATTCATTTTTCATTTAAACTGATACGTATTTCGGCACTAAGGCCATGATCACAGTATGAGTGTTATGAAAGTATGTAAACAATTAAAATAAATAAATAGTTAATAACATATGTTTTTAATTCATAGTAAAATTTTGATTAAATGGTTAGGTATATTTTTTAACATGTAGATCTGTAAGATTCTTCTCTGATTTGTCACATTTTTTCATGAATTGGATTTTGTTTTTGTTTTTGCATTATATTGAGAATTTGATCTCCGTGTTCTTTTGAATGTAGGTATATTTGTAATTCTTCTTTTATATCCATTTTTCTCCCTTTTTCTCAAAATTTAGAATTTTGACACAATCTTCTTCTAATTTGCCATAATTATGATTATTTTCTAATATATGTTCTGCATACATTGATCGTTGAGATGTTTGATTGTTTGATTTTACGGCTTGGATGTGTTCTTTGAATCTGCATGAAAATGCTCTTCCAGTCTGACCAATGTAGAATTTGGGACAATTTAGACATTTAATCTTGTATATTCCAGATTTGTTATATTTGTCAATTGTATGTGGGTTCTTGTTTGATAGTTTATTAATTAAATTGAATGCGTTGTTTCTAGATCTATAGCTAATTTTGAATCTGGATTTTTTTAAATGTTTTTCTGATTGGTTTGTTTAATATCGAACTGTACGGAAGACAAATAAACTCCTTCTTCTCTTCTTTTTCTAAATTTTGGGTTTTCTTATTTTTCATTTTCTTGATTAATTTATCTATTAAACTATCTTTGTATCCATTTCTTGAAGCTATGTCTTTTATAATGTATTTTTCCAAATTGTAATTATTTTCATTTAAAGGTACTCGTAACATTCTGTGTACCATAGAGTTGAAGCTTGCCATTTTATGTTGCCATGGTGCATTTGAGTCAGCAGGAATAACAAAATCTGATCTGTTTGAGTGGCTTTTCTATAAATTTTAAAATAATGTTTGTTATTGTTTTTTCCAATTGTTAAGTCAAGAAAATTTATTTCATCTTTTTGTATTTCCATTGTGAATTTTATTTTTTTAGATATTCTGTTTAAATAGGATAAAAAGTCATTGCACGATTTTTCATTTCCTTTGAATAGACATAATATGTCATCTACATATCTATGCCAATATATTATGTTTTATTTGTGAGGGTTATTTTTGTTCATCTTATTCTCTTCTAAGTCATTCAAATATATGTCAGCTAATAGGCCAGAAAGTGGTGATCCCATCGCTAGACCATCACATTGTTTGTACAATTTAGTATCATACTGAAAATAATTTTGATTAGTTACGTTTTTCGTTAATTTAATTATGTCATCAATTTTGTGATTTGTAATCAATTGATTTTGGTTTAAATTATTTTTAAGAATTTTGATTGTATCTTGTACTGGAATGTTAGTGTACATGTTAGTTATGTCAAATGATACAAAAATAGTATCTGTTGGTATTTTGATATCTTTGATTTTTGTTATAAGGTCTTCAGAATTTTTCACATTATAATTGGTTGTATTTGTTAAACATTCATGAATTTGTTTGTTAAGATACTTACAAATTTTATATCCTGGAGCGTTTTGGTAATTTACGATTGGCCTTATTGGGTTGTTTGGTTTGTGCATTTTGGGTTGACCTCTTAAATTAGGTGCTGTAGGGTTAATAGTTTTCAATCTTTGTTTTTCAGCTTTTGTAAGTGTTTTGCATGATGTAATTGTACTATTGAGGGCCTCTGGGGACATCAAAATGAAAAAGTAAATCGGTCCCGGGTCTAGGTCTTACCGTGCCACCTACGGTAATAGCTACTTCCCTATAGGGAAATTCGCTAAAAAGACCTATGGTAGGCAAATGAGGATTTACTCTACGCCTAATGCATTGTTTAGTGATCATTATGGTTTTTTCAATCGTGCTACAACTGCAATTAGCCTCTGGTGTTTTGCAAGACGTTGGCATAGTCCTAAGGATGAATACAAAAAACATCAAAACATAAACTTCATTTGTGAGAATTCTTCTCACGGTATTCAAAGTTTTTACTTAGATCCTTACAAAACTTTACATAGACGATGTTTAAAAAAAAAAAAACTGTGCCTCTCTGCGATTATAGGCTATTAAGAATAAACATTATATTAATGTATTAATTAAAATAACAATTTCCTGTCAAGTATGTAAATTACAATACATTATTAGATATAAACGCGTTTCAGTTCAAATAATGCCTTACAAAGTACGGTGTTTTCTAAATATAATCATTGATAGCTAGAAAATAAAATTAGAAACTGTGCCCAAATCGGTAAAATTCAGACCAAGTCAAAATGTAAATCATGACATAAATGAACACCTACATAATTATTAGGCGTTAAATAAAGGTACAAACCCCTAAAACAACAGTTAGCTATGGCTTAAAAGTAAATAGTCTAAGTAACAAATCTAGGGGGACAAGAGTCAGAAAATGCTTTATCCAGGCGTAAAATGATTCAAACCAATGAGCATTTAAAAATAAGTAAACACACTATAATGACTAAAAAAATTAACACAACCATTCAAGGTAGCATTAACATTGGTTATAAAACTCGGGTAGAATATTCCAAGGTCAGAGTCGATTATAACCTTTACACGGTCCGTGAACAGATACTTCAATTGCTTAATGGCTCGCCATCGCCTTATTTAACAATTATCTTAATTGCAAATTGTCAGAAAAAGTGACTATCCCAACTTCGTGCAAAACAATAGAGGCTATTGCAGTTGTAGCACAATCGGAACGGTCGCTAACCAAAACAGTAGAGTTAAGGTTCATCCTCATTTGCTTACCATGGGTCTTTTTTTTGGAAGTTTAGGTAATGATCCTTGGTTGCTGTCACTAGAATTGTAAATTTTAGTTTGTGAGCACAGGAATACATTATCATCTCCAATTTTGGAATCTTAAACTTCGGAATCACATAGTGTCGCCCAGGTCACTGACCCGAAAGTGCCGCGCTAAAGTGAATTTGTATTGCTATTCGCGACCGAAAGATCAATTCTGTCTGTTGTTTTTGTTAGGTTACTATCTGAATGTGTACAAACAGATTTTCGATATTACATTTTGATATTGATTATTATATTTTAAATAAGACTGTTACAAAATGACGTTTTTCTTGATTTTTGGCAATATTTGCAGCCGATGCGCTACCCTAAGATATTAACATACAATACTATTATTTAAATATAAATTTCTTATTGTCTTGTAGATGGTATTTTAAACTATTACATGTTAAAAATAAAAAAAATTAAAATCGTAAAAATTTCTGAAAAATATGAGTTTTTCATTTTTTGTTCAAACTTTAAGATAACAACCAATATTTTTATATTTTTTTTACCCTGTTTTGGTCTTACAATTTAGCAACTTTTCCAAGGTATTACAACTAAAAAAAAATATTGATTTATTTCGACCCACCCTAATATATAGTGCCAGTTTGGACTCTTTTCTATTCAGGTATGCTTGCTATCATCAATAGACAGGTTTTTCTTTTCAATAGATAGTTTTCAAAAGCCCCAGTAACATGTTTCAATACAGGTTATTTTAGGAGATATTCATGATGATATCAGTGTTTTTGTTGTTACAGAGTTGATGGGTGGACGCCTGGCAAAGTACAGTCATCGGTAGAAAAAGAAAACATGTCCATTCCAACTTTGAGAATGTCCACAGAAATGGATTTGACCAGATTAGTTGAGAACCCAGCTTGTAGAACTAGGTTCTCTGTTAACGAAATGGATCTAACAGAGGTTGCCAATTCATGCAGATCTGCAAACTTTGACCAACAAACAAGATTTTCTCTAGGAATGGACTTAACAAATGTAGCTACCGGATATTCCAACCAAAATACAAAATATTCAGTTGGGGATATGGATTCATCTGAAATGGCCCGGTCTCATCGTGTACTTGATCAAACAAATGGCCATTCTACGGGTATGGACATGATTGGTAGATATTCAATTAATGGAATGGATTTGACTGAAGCAGCTAATCTTCATCAGACACTTCCCAATCGGAGATCTGCAAGATTTTCTGTTGCAATGGACTTTACTAATGTTATTGGTAATCCTATGAGCACAATAAGATTTTCATGTAATGAAATGGAACTGACTGAAGCAGCCCGACCATTTACATTCAGTGAGCAGCCTTCTAAAGATGAACACTCTGTGAATGCATCTCTGAATGGTTCAGAAGAATTGGAGCTAACAGAGGCTGTTGAAGGTGCACAGTTTTCTGCTGTATCTCCTAAGTATAAAAGTATTGATGTCGGTTTAACAGAAAATGTTCTATACTCTGTAAATAACACACGATATTCAGTTAATAACATGGATATGACCAGTGCTGTAGCTTCAGGCATGTCAACTAATCGTAGGAAATCTTCTAGATATTCCTTGGTAAACATGGATTTAACTGAAATCGTAGACAATAGCTCTGATGCTTTGGAACTCACACAAACTATTGGGGACCCTCAAATAAAATCAGGGTTGACAAAAAATTCAGTGTGTGAAATGGATTTGGCTGAGAGTGTGGACCAAGGTTTTCCCGAAATATCCAATCGTATGGATCATCAAACTAGTGATAGTATAAAACTGGAGTATTCTGTTGATTCAACAAATCTTATGAACCTGACTAAACCCATACACAATGCCCCCGAATTTAATGAAGAAGATTTAATACCCACTCCGAGTTTTAAAGCTGATGATACCTGTTCGTCGTTTTTGTCCGGTGAAGATCTTAAAAATGTTGATGAGAAATTGAGTGATACAAGGTTTTGCTCCACCTCTACTTCTCAATCTTCAACCACAACTACTACAGATGTTCCAGTAGTCAATGAGAATGAACAAAATAACCCCCATAATACTATCCACGTAACAAAGCATTCCCACCAAACCACAAAATTAAATGATTCTAGTAACAAAAGTTCCTCAAATTCTGAAGGCCAGTTAAAAAAGGATCTACTAGGATCTGAGTTAAATGTGTCATTAGTTGAAAAAGTATATCCCTCAGCAAAAACTGTAGATCGAGAAGAAAATCTTAAGGAAATCCTTGATTCTTCTAAGCATGAAAAGAATCTTTTAAAAATGGTAGAGAAAACCTTCACAGACAGTGAAACTGAACTAAATGAAAATAAACTATGTTTATTGAATGTTGATAACTGCTATAGTGAGGATGATAAATCTTCAAGTTATTTGAAAAAAGAATGTGAACAAGAAAACATAATAATTATCATGAGTGGTTCTAATCATTATTCTAATATAGAAGGTGGCACCTCAGAGCAAAAAACCCGTTCATGTGCTACTTACCAAAAGGATTTAATTTTTGAGAATGAGTCTAACAATAAAGACCCTATTAGCAATGAAACTATGATAATTGACGATGCTCTAAATACTTCTATTACAAACAGCACTGACATCATAGAAATAAAAGCAAATGAAGTTGAACATTCGTGTTTAGATGGTGAAACAATACCTGAAACTATGACTGAAGGAAGTTGTTGTTTGAATGAGTCTGTCATGAATATGTCACTAGGAAATACCTCTGTGGATCAAGTTCAGGAATTTGAAAACTGTAACGAACAAGTAAAAGGTATCGATGTCATTATTGAACCACCATTTTCTTTTCCTTTATCAAACCTTGATGAGGAAGATAGCCAGAAAATAAGTACTATTCATAAAGATCAATCCGCTGACTCCAAAATGTCACCAAATTCATCCTTGAATTTGTCCAACAGAAGTGTTTTTTGTAATAAAAATATAACAATGACACGTGGAAGTAGTAAAAGTTCAGTTATTACATCTAACACGTCTCTAGAGATCAGTTGTAAGGATACTTCAATTGAACTTAAAAGTAATTCAAATTGTAAGATTTTAAATCAGTCAGAAAGCAATATTAGTCATGGAGTAGTCTCTCAACACCCAGAAGCAGTTAGTGGATGTAGTAAGTATGACAATATTTGTTTTTAACATTTTTAGGCAAAGATGGTTTTTAGGTCAGGGATTTAAAGGATATTGTGATAGATAGGTTTTACAGGTAGCTTACCTTACTGCAGAAATAGATGAAAATGCACCATGGCCCGGATAGAGGGCTGCACCGCTTCGTACAAAAAACTATTTCATAGTAGGAATTGTGCACGCGGCTTGATTTTTGCGCCGAGCTTTTAGTGATGCAATATTATTGTGATCGCAGGAGACGACGATAACTTTTTAGTAATCATCGCATAAGACTATGTTCAATATATTGCCAGAATCGTGAGAGATGATAATGATGTCTCCGTGACCGCAGAAAATGTTCAGTTTTATGTTGTGATTGTGGAAGACAATGATAATGTTTCTGAGCCCGTGGTTAAGTAATCGGGATTTGTGGGAGGCAATGATGGTATCTCATTGTCAGTATTCTACTTGAAGCAGTATTGTTTGCTTGTAGATAAGCAGTAGACCTACTTTGCTGTGATCCCAGAAGACAATGATAAGGTTTCTAATACTGTGATGAGCATTTTGATGTGATTGCGGGAGAATATGATGTCCCATCAACCGCGGAAGAATGGGATATGCTCAATATTTTGCTGCGTTCACAAATAAGTTTTGACCGTGGAGATATATTAAGTCTTTAACAACCCTAACTTTTTTTTTAAGTAATGCCTTTTGAAGAAAATTAAAAGTCCTTAATTTTGAATTAAGTACCTTGTTTCATCATCCTTTTATCATTTACTTAAAAATAATATTTAACTCTCCATCATAACGTTAATTTGAATTTTAAATGGAAGATATTTGACAGATTATGTTATGTCAAATTACATAAAAGTTCATGATATATTAAATATTTAGCACGATCAAAAATCTGAAGCTTGAATATGTCTACTTCCTAGCTCTGAAATCACTCTTAGTAAGCTTCATCTAAGGGTGTAGGGCCGTAAGAACCCTAAATGCGGAACTGAAATGCACAAGAAATAAACACATAGAATTTTCGGAGCTAGTTCAAAATATTCTTTGTGTTTATTTGTGCTTTTTCATATATTTCCGTCAGCAAGGTTTAGTCTACTGTTAAACCTTTCTACCACAAAATCCTAAAAAATATTTGTTTATCTTTTTATAACTAGGCTATGCCTTGATATTTGAAATAATATTCATAAGTAGGCTCCTGGATGGATATTTATATTTCAGATCAAATCAATGTTCTGATTTTTAAAGAGGTTGGCTTCCTCTTTTAACCTTGCATTTGGCCGTCCACATTATTCAGTTGGTAATGTTCAGGTAGAAGTTGAAAAATTGATTTTTTTTTATCAAGTGACTTGTGGAAAATATGTAGCCTAATATTTAAAAATGATCCACGATAAATTTCAAGTTCAATCATTTTGTTTGTCTATTATGATTGTGTTAGCAGGGTTGCCACCAGCCATGAAAACCTTGAAAAGCTTGAATTATGCATGAATTCCTGTGACCATGAAAAAAGGCATGGATTATGCATGAATTTCTCCATTGGACCATGAATTTTCAAAATCAGGAAAAATTCTACCAGTACCATTAAATTTGCCACATATAAAATATTTCATATTTAAAAACAGTTCAAGAAGACAAACAGTAAGAGAGAATACCATATGGTGATAATTATTTAAAATTTTCCACGTTCAGAAACAATTGCTTAGTTCATTCCAATTCATTTTAGGTTAGATGCTGATGTCAGCTGAGTCTTCCCAAGGACTGTATGAAAAATCATTAGGTGGCCTACCCCCGCGTATGGTTAAAGGGGCAAGGGGACTTAAACCACAAAAACAGAAGCCTTAGACCATTCACAGAATTGAAACGGGCCACATAATAAAACAATAAAACAAGCTAACAATAAAACTTAATTTCCGGCTCTCACGCCTGATGTTTTTAGCCTTTTGGTTAAAACCACAGACAATAGACCATTAATTGTGTCTATAGTCTGTGATAAAACCAATAAGTACATTGTGTAATAAGACAAACCAGAATACAGGATATTTCATGACATTCATATGGGGGGGGGGGTAAAACAGATCTTTTTGGCTGGGTGAGCGAGATTTTTGTTTTATTCCAGTGGCAAGACTGAATTAGACCTACACTTAATATATTTTACGATTCTTCTCCAATTTGTCATTTATAAAAGCTGGACCTGTTTTGTTTTCAACTTGGTTTTGAATGTATATTTATAAATCACTATGAAATAGTTGGATTTCATGTATAAAAGTTTAATTCAATAGTAACACACAAAAAAATCAATTTCTGAAATCAGCAAAACTCAATTGTGTTGAAATTATACAGGGTGCGAGAAAAAAATCTATTTTTCGCAGCACACTGTTCATCGACAGGTCGTCTGAGGATGGTGGGGTTAGGCTCGTTGGAAAGCCTATACGATGCCATTATCTGTATTCATAGAGCAGTGGTTACCTGAGCAACACGTGTTTGTTATCGAGCCGTTTAAAAAAGTAATGATTCAGTCATTGCAACTCAGCGGCATTTCCATGCATTCTTTGAATAAGGTCCGACATGAAGAGGTTTCGGTGAGATTGTCTGTATGGTTAATCAACAAAATTGAACAGATTAATACACATTAATCTGTAGGGATAAGAATTAAGATCGAACCTCAAAATTAGTGTAACCGAGCGGTCAGACATGTTTAAAGCAGATGTTTGTTTTCAAGCGGGCATACGAGGACTGTTTTCCACAGCAGCACGGACTCTATCGAATGTTAGTTGTCTGACGTCTGATCTGACTTTGGACGACTTGTCAGCTTCTTTTTGAACGCAGAAGCCATTGTTCTAAAGTTGATTGTCCACCACATGATTGTGCCACTTGACGGAATCGACGTCACCGTAATTTTAAAAAAATGCACCGAACTGCCGCTGAGTTGTAATGACTGAATCATTACTTTTTAAATTTGACTCGATAACAAACGCACAATGCTCAGGTGACCACTGCTCTATGACCACAGATAATGGCATAACTTCATCTATGGTGTAGGCTTTCCAACTAGCCTAACCCCACCAATCTCAGACGACATGTTGCTGAACAGTGTGCTACATAAAATAGATTGGGGTTTTTTTTTGCCGCAACCTATATGAGCACATTGACTATGAATTTTTTCAAACTACCAATGAAAACCATGAATTCTGCATGAATTTTGTCATCCCACTATGGTGGCAACCCTGGTTAGTGTATATTATATGTCAAACTATATTGAAAAGAATGCAACAATGGATTGATACATACTTTTGATATATGCGATCGCGTACAATTGAAGTTTACATTACAGGAGCTGATTTTTACTCCCTAGGAAGAAAAATTGCTACTTCCCCCCGCATCACGTATTCAAAATAATGGTGTTTTTTTGCTGCATTATGATGAAAAAGAAAATTTTAAAACTGGTAGGATTACAGTGATATAAAAAAAACTTAACACTCTTGTGGCAGTTCACTTGACTCTTAATTACTGTATCATGTGTAAAGCTATAATTAGTGGATAATTTTACCATTGATTTTTTGAGGATCATTAGGATATAGAATCAAATGTATAAATAGCATTTCTATACTTATAAAAGTCAAATACCATTCACTGACTCACTGATCACTCTATCTCAAAAACTACTAACCAAAATAACTCAGGAATTGGTATAAAGATTCTAATCAGTCTCTAGGTGTGCAATAAGAAGCGTTTTCAAGAAATTCAATCAGGGCTCAGCCCCAGTGGCCTTTAAAGTTCCCATTTTATCCTTACGGAGGAAAGATTTGTTTACATCTGAACAGATGAATATTTTTTAAATTTTACTAGCTGTTTGGCCCGCTCTTCGCTCAGGCATTTTTTTGTTTAATAAATTATAAATACAGCTGTAAAAACTTTGATTAATCTGTGTACTGACGTACTTGATGCAATCATTGAGATACCTTCCATAGATCAAATGCCTTCAAATTGCATAAAGAGGTCATGAACCTTTTTCCATATGGAGAGACGTCCAAAGGCCACCAAAAAGGTGTAGGTACTTTGTTCAACTTAAAAATGCAAGATGCATATTTCTAAAAGAAAGAAGAAAATAGAAAATTACACAAATAACGCACACAAATAAGCTGTGTAGTGTCAAATAGAAGTAGTAAAAACCATATTAGCCAAGCACACAACCCTTTAGATTGATAAACCATAAATAAAAAATAATAAAATCTCAATATGAACAACATGGGAACTTGGAAGTACGGTGGTCAGAGCCCTGAGGTCTAAATCAAAATTCTGGCTCTGTCACGACCTTCTACACAAAATGACCTTCAAATAAAAAAAAGAATCATCAAAATCCGTCAAGCGGTTGTATAGAAATCTGCGAGAATATCATAAGTGCTTGATAAGTTAAATAACTTCCATTCCTAGGCTAATAAAAATTGCACTATCATGCAATTTCAGATGAGTACGTTGCTCTACAATCCCAGTTCACGTTTTAAGCAGATTATGTAAAAACTACTAGCTTTTTATGTTTTTTTTTGTTTGTAAAGAAATGCACACTATGAAGCCAAATATGAGGAAAGACACTTCTGCTTGGTTAAAACATCATAAACACTGTAGACCTGTAACTGATTAGGCACTTTGAGGGTTATAAGAACCACAATAAAACATGGGGCAAGGTTTTATGTCACTGTTACTTTAAGATAACACATAACCCCCAAAAAAGTTATGAGAGTTCTGACAGTACTATTGGAAAGTAAGGTTTTTTAAGCATGTAAACCAGTAAACCTATGTTTTCTGGCCAAAATAATATTTGGCATCACACTGATAAAGGAGGTTTCAGAGTGATCAGTCCAAAGCTCCTGGTAGAAGGACAGTTAATGTTGTTAATAAAGACAAATATATGTTTCTCTCATATTTTAATTAACTTAAGTGGTCACATATATTAATTAACATTTTTGTGAGCAAAGCCACAACGGTGTAAGCTAGTTTAACTATAAAACTAAATATATAGAAATGAATTTAAAATGTTCTTGACATTTGTTTTATTGTTTTAAGGAGGAAAGAGAAGTTTTGAGGCTGCATTAGAACCTGAAAATGACACAGAAGAAAGTCCTGTCAAACAGTTATGTATGTCAAGAGAGGAACGCTCTACCGAATATGAGATTCTGAACAATATCACTGTACCTTCATTTCTAATGGACACAGTGTCTGCACAAAATGAAACTGATACATGCTTAGATCATAATGAAACACCAGAAGCTCAACATCATATAGACTCTACAGCTCACATCCACACTGAAAGTGCATTGTCTACACAACAAAACAAACAGGGGTTTAGTTTGCTAATAAATAGTTCATTCAAATGTAATATGTCTGAAAATCTATTGCGTCACGAAGTGATAGATCTTTGTGAGTCAAGTTTTGATGCAACAACGACAGAAGTGAGAGACTTAATGAATAACAGTCGTTACAAAACGACAAATGTGACCAACAACGAAGAGGTTGCATGCAAACAACAGGACAATTCTGATTGCGTAGTAAGAAAATGTGACTCTTCTGGCTTTCATGAATTGGACAACAAACATTTTGACCAAGGACCGCAATCAGAATTGATTAAAGAAGAACTTGACAGTGGCAATTTAAACACTGAAGACACTTTAAAGACTGAGCTAGGAAGAGAAAAAGAAAGTTGGTCGCTGGAACCATTAAACCTTCCCACAGACATACAGTCAAGTATCTGCTTCAGGTAAGCTTATCACTGATCTGAAATTAATTGTGTCACATCAGGATGTACCGGTACTTGATATTTCTATCAAGCATGTATCATGATGTATTTTTAAATTCAATTCAAATTGTCTTTATTCAGTCATATTTGCTTGGACTACAGTAGCTTACACATGAATAACTTAAATTATAAGGTAGTTTTCAAAATGTCAAATATGTTTCAAAACTAACTTTTAATCGTCAACAGTATAACAAGTAAAAGGGTTTGGTCCATAAATAACGGCTCATTTTTAAACACAAGTCAATCAGCTGTTGTTACGCATAGAACTGTCATTGTTGTATTAAACAACAACTGTCATGCCGTTTGAGTAATAATGGATCTTTGGACAGTGCAACACCGTGCCTTTTGCATTGATGCCTATTTAAAAAATAACGAATCTGTGATTGTAACTCAGCAGTTATTTCAAAATCATTTCAACGGCCGTCGTCATGGTGTGATTCCTTCCAAGAATACTATCTATAGGTGGGTGTTTAATTTAAGAACTAAGGAACCTGTTCTCAAGAATAAACCTCCGGGAAGGTCTAAGTCTGTACGTACAGATGAGAACATTTGCAAGAGTTTGGGAATCTGTTCTCCAAAGTCCAAAAGATCGGCAAGAATACATTCTGTTGCTTTAGGTGTTGTAAGGACCAGTTTACATTGTATTTTACATGTTGATTTGAATTTATATCCCTAAAAAGTAAAAACTTGTTGTTGCACAGAAGCTCAATCAAGGTGACTAGATTACGTCTGGTGTTTTATCAAAGACTATCAGGTGATTGAAGGCAAAAACCTTCTGGAGCGCATTAAAATGTCACTTATAATTAAAATTGGCATTAATGCAAAAAAAAGGCACAATGTTGTACTGTCCAATGATCCATGATTACTCGAATGGGATGACATTTGTTGTTCTTTAATACAATTATGAAAATTCTACGCTGATTAGATGATGATTCTAGACTGATTAGAATCTTTATACCAATTCCTGAGTTATTTTGGTTAGTAGTTTTTGAGATAGAGTGATCAGTGAGTCAGTGAATGGTATTTGACTTTTATAAGTATAGAAATGCTATTTATACATTTGATTCTATATCCTAATGATCCTCAAAAATCAATGGTAAAATTACAACAGCTGATAGACATACAGTAGTGCCTAAAAAAAGACCATAGGTAGTTCAGATTACCGATTTGTTTGGATTTTCAAACATAACCTAGAAATGCCTAATGGACACATAATTAGACCTACAGTATTAAAAATGCAGTTCTAGGATTCAGTTAAATAAAATAAAAACAATGGTTTTTGTAATTAGGTATTTTCGGTACATTACCGATAAGCTGACTGTTTTGCCTGTGAAATCGTAAAACATTTGTTGTTTCAGTGCTAATGACATTTTTTTTAAACCTCAGGAGCGGTTGGATTTTTGAAACTCTACTGTATGTTTAAAAATGATCCATTATTTATGGACCACCCTTCAGTGGCGGCTGGTGGGTTAAAGTAGTGGGAGGGCGCATACGATTTTTTTGCGTGGTTACTAATACCGGGGAGTTTAGTTAGAAGTTAAAAAACGAGTTATTTATACATTGGTTTAGGACACTTTTTAGGATACAAACTGGTTTATATATAACTGTCCGTATACGCATTCAGTGGTGGGGCGTTAAATCAATTGGCCTGTATAAACAAGAGAAATTGGCTCTATCGTGATTTTTGAGATCGTGTTATAACTAAATCGGGTTTTGGTGGGCCTAGCAGTAGCAGCTTTAACTCAACTCTCTGTTCAAAACTTACCACCTCACCAATCGTATACTTCGTAGATATTTTTTTCACCGAATTCATAGTTCATTATTAGCACTGAACTATACTTCTAAAGAAACAGTGGTATATTAATTAATTAACAACTTGAATACCGGCGGTGCGGCACGATAAACATAACCTCACAAAACCAAAACACTACAGTATTCACTATTTGACTGATCTCTAAATAATTGGGTTGACAGATAGAGATCGCTCGCTACACCCAGCGCTTGTTGTGGCAATAGTGACTACTGTTTGGACGTTGGAGTCACTAACACCCTATATCTGTTGCATTAGAGCCTGATGCAGCGCTGTGATTGGTCGAATATTTCCATGCAGTTTGTATGGGAGTTTGGACTTATACCTACTGAGTCCCGGCGTACTACCTGTTGCAAAAACATCTAGCGTCCTTTAAGAATAAGAATAAGAATAAGAAATTTATTGACCATTAAGTAAATACATTGTTTACAATAGATCTCGTCAAATTAGTCTAAACAAGTGTCAGGCTTTAAAGCTAATACTATTTTCTATTTAAAGCTATGTAGGATGACAGCATATTCAAATAACTATTTCAGAATTTAAAAACTCATCAATCTGGTACATTGGGTTTTCTAGGAGCCATTTATACAGAATTTCAAAGAATACCTTATCACTAGTAATATCTACAACGTAGTTTGGCAGTTTATTGTAAAGCTTTAAACCCAGAGTGTGATGATACTTTTGTGTTCTTGTCAATCTACATCTAGATATGTCAATTTTATTCCTAAACCTAGTAAAGTGGTCATGAACATCAGTCCTAGACCTACATATATTTATCAATATCTTTTCTCACTAGCCTTATTACTTCATAAATGTAAAGATTTATCACAGTCAAAATCCCTGTTTGCACAAACAAAGGCCTACAATGTGCCGGGAAAGATGAACCAGTTATAAGTCTAACTGCTTTTTTCTGTAATATCAAGACATCATCGATACCAATGCCATTACCCCAGACAACCAAACCATACCTCAATATACTTTCAAAGAAAGCATAATAAGCCATCTTTAAATAAACATCAGGTAACATTTTTCTTAACTTACACAATAAACATATTACTCTTGATAATTTTTTACAAACTAATTCAATATGATTCTTCCATGACAATTTACTATCAATAGAAATTCCCAACAGTGTTACACTACTTTCCAGGTTTTGATTTGATCTGTTATTAGTCATAGACACAAGCATGTTTTTAGTTTTCTCTTCATTCATAAAAAGCCCATTGACAGTAAACCAATACACAGCTCTTTCAAAACTATCTTTGACCATATTACTTAGTACATCAGGGTTATTATGATAAGAGACCAATGATGTATCATCTGCATATACAGTAGAAAAACAGTCCAGATTAAAGCTAACATCATTTATCAATATCAAAAATAAAATGGGCCCCAATATTGACCCCTGCGGTACACCATGCTTGACCTCTGAAACTTTAGAAACATTTCCCCTAATATCTACCAACTGAGATCTGCCTGTTAAATATGACTTGAAAAATTTTAGTTCACAATCTCTAACACCATAGAATTCAAGTTTCTTAAAAAGAACATCATGTGAGACACAGTCAAATGCCTTACTCAAATCACATAATGTGATTTGAGCAAGGCACCTACTTTCCAAAGCTAAATACAATTCAGCGACAAGCCTGTCAACCGCCATCACTGTGGATCTACCATGTCTGTAACCATATTGGTTGTCATTGAATAGGCTGTACACAGTAAAATAATCACATAACTGAAGTTTGACAATTTTTTCCAAAACTTTGGCAAAGACAGGAATGCATGAAATAGGACGGTAGCTAGCAGGTACATTGGGGTTACCCTTTTTAAAAATAGGAACAACTCTAGCAAACTTTAAAGACTCAGGAAAGACCCCTTCAGAAATACATAAGTTAAAACAATAGGTTAATAGAACGAGAATTGAATCGATACTATGTAAAAGTAACTTACTGGTAAGGCCAAACACATCTTTGCTATCAGATATTTTTAAGGATTTCACAACACTCAAAACTTGCTCACATGAAACCTGTGAAAATACGCAAGTGGAAGTAGGACGCACAGATTTTTCCAAACACTTCAACGCTTTCTCAGGATCACCACTGACTTTCGCACAGATCTCATCCACCGAAGTCAAGAAGTAGGTGTTAAAGATGTCCGGAGAGATGTTTCCCGTGTTGTTCACACTTGAAGATTTGCCTGCCGCCTCATTAACAATTGACCACGCCATACTGCATTTGTTGTTAGCCTGTTCTATCCTTGCGGCGTTGTAGCTTCTCTTAGCTGCCCTCAGAGCTTTCCTGTAGGTTTGTCTCTTGTTACGCAGAATCCCAAGAAGTTCACTATTCTTCGTCCCCTTGTAAAGATCAGCAAATGCCATGATGTCGTCTTTCATATCTTTAAGGCCAGTGTTATACCATTTATTGTTAATAGGCCTACATTTCTTCGAATTTCCAGTAGTTTTTTTGAAATCACTATGATCTACTTTCTTAATAGTACATGGTATACAGTCTTGAAAAATTGACAAAAATTTGTTCAAAAAGATTTCAAAAGTTGCATTGGCTGTAGAAAATTCTTCCATTATATGATCCATGTATAACAAATTATAACAGTCTATTTCACTCAGTGCCAGTTTAAAAAAGTCACTTGCCTGTGGAGTTATGTGTCTTATCTTAATAACATGATCACCAGCAGTTGTAGAGTTGTTGTGATACTTACACGGCTGCAAATCAATTTCTAACTGTAGAGCATCATGGTCTGAAAGAGATGGATTTAAGACACTAATGTTACAGAACGAAGGTACTATATTTGTTATGATGTTATCGAGGCAAGCCGTTCCCCTTGTAGGACTGGTATTAGTACAATACATATCAAACTGTCTTAACAAATTAACCAGTTGGGTAGCTGTCGGTTTTTTAGTGGTAATATCAAATTCTGCATTTAGATCACCGCAGATAACCATTCTCTTTTTGAGGCACATAAAATATCTTGGCAGTTTCTCTAATTGCGTCAGAAAAACATCAGGACTGCCATTAGGTGACCTATACAAACAGATTACTACTAGATTATAGTCACATAATTCAACTGCGGTTGCTTCAAACTGTAATTCAATGCAAAATTTACTTACGTTTAGTATGTTATAGGAATAAGACAAACTTTGTCTGAGAAAAATTGAGACACCACCATGGATGTGTATAGTGCGACAGTAATTGCTCACAACAACAAAATTTTCAGGAACACAAAGGTCAACCTGTTCATCCTTGAGCCAGTGTTCACTAAGACATATCATCCCAAAGTCAGAGTTAGATAAGAATCCCTCAAGTTCCTCAATTTTTCCTCCCAAACCTTGAATGTTAATGTAGAATATCTTCAACAGGTCATTTTCCTTCTGTACACTACTAACACTGTTTCTAGTGCCACAAGAATCAAATAGGCCTAGTCCTCTGGTCTCTAGTACATCAATCGACTCACAATTATTGATTACACAGCGTGCATCGACTTTAGAAGATAGGATTTTTACGTTAGGGTCTATGTTTGTATCGACAGGGACTGATTTTTGAAGTTTAAATCAGCTCGGTTCCAGCCATATTGTGGCCTGCGCGCCGCAGGTACATATTCTTTCACAAGAATTCCTTCATCCCAAAACTCCGGGCTTAACACTGTTTCATAAAGGTCTTCTTTCACTCCTATCTTAAAGGATTTGTATGTATCAAACCTGGAGCGAACATCTTCACACACAAAATTACCTATGTTGCAGCTAGTCAAATAAGATTCCATATCAGCCTTGGTCACCGTAGAATCCAGACGTGACACAAAAATCCACATCCTTTTCTCTGCTGGTTTCAGCTTAACATCGCCACCCACTTTAGTACCAAACATAGGTTTGGGTTTTGATGACTCACCAGGGATGATGGTTTTATTCTTCAGATTGGGATTATTCGGCCTAAATTGCCTCTTTCTCCTGTATGTGACTGTGTGGAAGGTGTCATCATCACGATTATCACTATTAAGATGGGTAGATTCAGGTTTTCGCCTCTTAACAAAGTTATTGTTACTATCAGACACAACACTTGAGTAGGTTAGGTTAGGGCTAGGGCTAGGGTTGTCATTGATTTGGTTGTCAACACTGACAGTGTGTTGTTTAACAGCAGAAGCAGAACCAGTCATTGTCTTGCATAGAGTATCATCAAATCTATGTCCATGTTCAACAGAATGCAAAGTTTTTTCCACAGTCGGAGTAAGTGCAGTCGATGCTCTCAGATCTTTAACTTCAGCACTTAATTTTTCGTACTGTGCAAAAAGTACATCCATTCGCCCACACAATGCTAAATTATTATTGCTATTAGATTCAAGTTCAGTCAAAACTATGTTTAAAACACTAGGCCAGTCACAGTTGTCATCTATTTTTTCTTGTTTTTTGAACATTTGTTTGAACTTTGAATCACATTTATTACAAAACCATTTAACATGATCTGCAATATCATTGATAACTGCATATGTTTCGCTGTCCATATTGATACATTCAGCATGATGCCACTGTTGGCAAAAACCATCACAACACATGGCTAAATCCTCTGGAACAGTAATCCCGCAGACACCACATAATGCAGATACATCTGGTGGAGATTCCTCAGAATTATTTAATGTATCACTCCTCATAGTCCCAATTTTCTTTGTCCGGCTCCGGAGAAACATAGGGAGGGGGTTATTTTAATTGTAGCCTAACTTATTTCCTCTCTCCTATGACTAACCTGCTGGAACCTTTACTACCCGTCCTAAGAACATTGACCCTACTAACGTTTATGTTCCATTAAATGTAGGATTACAGGTTATTTTTAAGTAGGTTATTATTTTTTTTACTTTTATCTTGAAAATGGGAGAACTCCGTCCCAGAGTCCTTATAGACCAGCCGCCACTGCCACTCTTTTTAATACTACTATGGGCTTACAGTACCTGCCATGCAGTTCCAAATGGTAACAGCCATGTGCTACATGTTTCAGTGGAATGCCATTGTCATACACATCTCCAGTCCAGGAATTACAATACATTAACATGATTTTCTTCAATGGTTTCATTACACACAAACATTCAGGTCGTATAGGACTAAATAAATAATTTACAACGATAGGCCTATCACGAAAATACCACATTGCCGGTACATGAGCAGGAACAGCATTGTGGAATTTTGGTGATAGGTCTATCGTGGTAAATTTATTTATTTATATGCCTTATGTAATGAAACCATGAACGAAGCTACCAAACACAGATTAAAAACATTTTTGTGGAAATTTTTGGATGATATAGGATTGGTTACATTGAGAGGTGTTCTGTTCATTTCAATTTGTCGCTGTCAGAATGCGTGGTTTACGATTTGTGATATCACGGAAGATGTTAGTAAAGCATTCAATGAGAAAATCTAAGTTTTATTTCAACTGAAGTATTGTGTTCCCAACAAAACCAAACAAAAGACTAAAATGTATTACATTTAACCCTCCAACTGGCAATGGGCAAACCCTGTAGTGGCAAGGCATTTTTGGTGATTTTGTAGTCATATTTTTTTAAACTCATACAAACTAAACCAACAGAGGGAGATGAGTGTAGGATGACTGGCGCTATATTCAATAGAAGAGTTTTGAAGATGAAATAATTAGAAATACGTTATGTTATAACCTATGTTTTGTAATTTTTCATTTAGGATATATAGGCCTACCAAATTTTGTTTTTGTTTTCTTTTCTGTGACGCAGTTCATGTATTTACTGTCAAAATAATTTCATGAATAAAGCTGATTTGACTGTATTTGTTTTTGTGTATTGTAATATTTATAATAAATAAATGATTTAATATTATAATATAACACAAAGTATCTTTTATGGTAAAAACTTATTCAAAAGCAATGAAAATGGTTAATTTATAATTATATATTCAAGAAAACTACTAATCCAAATGTATTTTACAAGTTATTATGATTATTGTACAGTATTATACAAATAACCAGCTTTATATGACACCGCTTTATTGATACAGTAGAGAGTAAAAAATCCGAACCGCTCCTGAGAGTTTTAAAATATTAAATTAGCACAGGGACAACAAATGTTTTACAATTTCGCGGGTAAAACAGTCGGCGCTCGGCGAGGAAAAAAGTGAACGGGCCGAGCCAGTATGTGTTTTGTTCGTTTCCAATGTACATATTTTTTTAAGAAACAAATTACAGTAATGTAACGAAAATACCTAAGTACAAAAATCATTGTTTTCATTTCATTCACTGTATCCTAGAACTCTATTTTCAATACTGTATGCCTAATTATGTGTCTATATGAGGCATTTCTAGGCTATGTTTGAAAATCCGAACAAATCGTTTATCTGAACTACCTACGGTCCCAATTGGTTCGGATTTTTAACTCTCTACTGTATGTAGAAAGAGTATAGCATATATATAATATTAATTTCAAAGCTTAGTATTTAAAACAAAATAATATAAAGTTGTATTGTATATAAATCCATAAAAATAAATTAAAATAAAATGCTGATCTTCCCCTACACCTTCAAACAAAATGGAAAGATCGTCATTTTTGTTGACTTTTTATAAATCGCCACATAGTATTGGATGTTAGGTCTCTATTTGAGGTACCCTTTTAGCACAGGAGCACAGGTAGCCAGCCTGTAGTGTGAGACTGCTGAATTTATCAGATTACTCACTAAAAAACCCCTTCTACTCTGTTAGACACAGACCTGGAATTGTTTGACACATTACTTCAAGTCAGGCCAACATGTGACCTAAGCCCTAAGGGCTCGCACCGTTTCTGGCATTTAGATTCTTTATGACCTACACCGCATCCCGGTGTAGGTCGAGCTTCTTGGCGCGGAGAATACCCTGGATGTAATGTGACACACAGATCCAATTGTCCTCACCGTCCGTCATCATCGGTATGACCGTGTCCACCGACAGCAGTCCTACGAACTGTTGAGCCTCCAGGCGGAGCCTTTCCTAATGCTGGCAGTGGAAAAAAGTATGTTCCACGTCATCGGGAATGCCTGGGTAGTATATGCAATCAGGTGATACGGCTTTACCCATCCTAAACAGGTACAATCGGAAAAAGCCGTGACCCGTCAGAAATTGGGTCAGGTAGAAGTTCACCTTCCCGCACCAATGATTAACCGACGATTAAGGTTGGACTTGCTGTATCAGTCACCTGGTCCAGCGTCCCCGTGTCTCCTGCCACAGCTGGTAGACAAGGGGTGCTAACCTCTGTTCGTGCCTGGTCCTCTCCACGACGCTGATAAACTATGACTATGGTATGACTCCAGCAACCACCTGGGGCCTATTGCATAAAACTACAAGTACAAGTTTACAAATTTACAGTTTACAGGTCCCTGTAATTACAATTTAACAGTTACAGGTGTTGCTAGAATAATTTGTATACTTGTAAGAACAAGTACAAAAATTGTAAACAGCTGATTACAATTTTACAATAAAATTACACATACGTCATTTGAATTTCCCATATAGGGAATAAGCTATTACCGTAGGTCTTATGGTAAGACCTAGACCCGGGAACGATTTACTTTTTCGATTTGAGGCCAAAAACACCATCCGACCAAATTCATATATATTTGTGTGTGTGTGTGTGTGTCCGTTAGCGCGATAAGTCGAGCAAAAATTAATTGATTTTGATAAAATTTTGTACAAAGGTGTAAACCTACGTTTATTTGTACGAGTTCGCGAACCAGCATGATCGGACCATGGGAACGGGGTTTTATGGGGTAAAAAAATGGTTTTCTAATTTTTTACCCTCAAAACACAACATTTCCCAATTTCTCTATACCTTTTTAAAGAGCTAAAAAAATAGTTTAGTCAATCAAAGTATTTTTGTACGGTTATTGGTAACGGAGAAAATTAAAAAAACTGTAATTTTTTTAATTCACATGTTATTCTTATGGAGAATGTTGTAAGTTGTTGTAGTTTGCTTGTTTATTGATATATTTTGATCAAACTTGGAAAATTTATTTGTTTTATACTAAGCTATTAATATTTTACTGAAAAATACACTATTAGTTGCCTTGTAGCAGCAAACCTACGTACTCGTTAAACCTGTTATATAAATAGATTTAGGCTGATTGAAAATCAATTCAGACAAATAGAAATTCGCTAGATCGGCAGGGTTATTTATAAATAAAACATACAAGCTCACACTAAAACACTAACACACACACTAAACACACTAAACACTAAACACACTAACTATAGTTAGTGTCTAGTCTATTAAATTAATGTTAATCAATAGTTAACTAATTTGTTTAGTGATAATAAATGCTATAGTTCTTATTTGACTATGTCATCATCACTTTACTATAACATTATGAAAATATTATAGTTGCTTAGTTTTAAGTTTCAGTTTGAAGGTTGTGGATCAGAAGAATCATCACTATTCCACATCTTTGTCTTAAAAAGAATAACTTGTACAATAGCAACAAAGATTTACAGGCCAAAGAAGCTAGGTAAAAAAATCTTACATTTCTACAGGTAAATGTAAAATTGTAATAATTTTATTGTAAATACAAGTCTACACACCTGTAAAATTGTTAAAAAATGCCTGTAAATTTGGGTTTTTGAGTAGTTGTTACAAGTCTGTAACTTGTAGTTCATGCAACACCTGTAATTACAATTTCTGAAGAATTCTTCAGAAATTTGCTTGTAAACTTGTAAAATTGTAGTTTTATGCAATAGGCCCCAGGAAGGCGGGTTCGGACACCGTTCGGTAGGCAGATGCTACCCTTAGTGCTGTTTGACGCTGCACTCGGGCGAGCCGCATCCTATATACCTCCTAATGGTAAATATTACAGTAGAATCTCACAAATTCGAACCTCGATAATTGGAAAACCTCTATAATTAAAAATGTTTGTTTGTTCCCTTTAGAAAACCTTTAAAATTCAAAAAATAATATATCCATAATTCAAAGTGATTTTTACGCTTAATGCAGCCTCTACAATTCGATTTTGCGCATTCCCGAGCTTCTACAAGTCGAACTTTGCTGCCGTAATTCAAACTGTTACCATAGATAAAAGGAGTATAGACACAGATACCCCACGCAATGCTAATATGTGTTAACAATTTTTGGCCGAAAAACCGACTAGATCCTAGGCGGCGCTAGTCTCGAAACCGACTAAGCGCGGTTGCCATGTCGTGCAACTCAGTCGGTCGACCGACCAACTCAGCCGGCTGGGAGAGATTCCCTCGCCTCGCACCCGCAACGCACTTCGCTCACGCTCTTCTGCTGCTCTGTCCAGTGATGAGCTTCAATGAAATACTGTATGTTTTCTTCTGAAAATCTTAAAGACTTTGTGTAATAAACATAACATTAATTGGTTGAATATTGTTGTACGTTTACCATAAACTAAAAACATTTTATATACTCAATTTAAAATGTAATATATATTTGTTTTCAATTAAAAAAATTAAATTTAAGACTGAGAACATATATATTTAAATTATTGTTTTTTAGTTTTTATATGCAGGAGTCTAAGCAATATGTAACCTATGCATTAAAACGTGGAGGATTTTTTTAAATATTTGAAACATTCCAAACAGAGAATAAGTGCTATTCAGGGTGTCTTGTACACATATGAACAAACTTTGTCACGTTATTCAGCTGTTAAAAGAAACAAAAAATTTAACATTGTCCTATGTGATTTTTACAAAAACATTCATAACTCACCGTTTGAGCTACAGCGTTGAAATTCTGTATGGCTATCTTATTGACCTCAATCTTAATACATGCGCAAAATATGAATAAAAACTCTTGAACTATATTTAAAACCAAGGATCACGTTATCTATTATTGAAACGATATATATGTATACAACAACAACCAAAGTCAACAGAGATACGTTTTATACAAAGATAAAATTGTGTACAAAGATATCCATCTTGAAAATAAAAAAATGTAATTCTTAGTTTTCTTTTAGATATTACAATAATTTGTTTTATATTTTGAGCTTTTTAGGGACTTCATTCAACTCATTCAACTAGTTTAAACATAAATAAATGTCCACTATACCCATGATTTTCAGCGGGGAGGGGATACAAAATTTTAAAAATACCCCCTAAATCAATTACACAGTTTGATTAAATAAACCTACTACATGGCTGTGGGCTGTACACAGCCATGAGGTAAGCCAAATAAATAATTAAGCAAATCAGAGTTTAGATATGGTTTACGAACTCAAAGCATACAATTATTAGGTATCAATTGTCTTTGCCCTACATGTTCTTTTTGATGCCTTCTGTATATTGTTTCATATCTAAATTATAAAGTTGGGAAAGTTATTTCACAAAATGAGAGTATTAGTTTTTGGCTTTTTAAAGGTAGTTCAATATTTTCGTTTCTCGAATATATCTATTAAAATTGTCCGTAAACAAGTGTGAGTACATGTAATAAGAGATTTATCTACAGTACTTTCAATTAAGATATTATAGTTTGTATATTGGCAATTAATGTTCTTTTCAATACTCTACAGGCGAAAGTAAACTTTTTTTAAACGTACAATGAGCTAAGAAAATAGGTTTTTCGCTACACTACTGTAAAATGACATGTTTCGTTGCATATTTATCACCTGCACAAATCTGTTATTACATTGTTTACTATGGCAATAGTATATTTCGTACCTAGGGCCGAAAATGAGGTTTTGCCGGCTCGGGGTTTTTAAGTTCGAGACCAAGTCGAGAACGATCGAGAGCTGCAAAACCATTTTTGGTCCGTGGTACGAACACTATTTTTCACCACACTACTACTATTCACAAACGCAACTTTAAGGTTATGTGAAGAAGTAATTTAAGGAATCAGCAAAAATAATAATAAACCGTTGCTAGGCAACGGTGAAAATAAAACAATTATATTGCAATGTTATGGATACTGTTTTGTATTTAATATGCAAGCGGGCAGCTGATTTTGCGGTCCTAGGGATGTAAAAACCTGTTTGGTCCCCAAATGACGATGACAGCTGGTACGGTCAGCAAAACGTAACTTTCAGCCTCTAATTAACGTATGTAAAACAGCTAATAACATCATATTGTGGTGAAAAAGATTTTTTACTATGCGAGAGTATGTTTACTATTTTTATTTTTGTATTTTGTCGATGTAAACAAACAATAATATTTGTAATTGTTTTATAAACTGTTTAAATTTTCAACAACTAAAAGTAAACATTAACTTTAAATTGAAGGTATGACCTAAAGATTCTATGAGTTTTGTAATAAAGAAATACAGGGTGAAGCAGTGAGAGCACCCCAATTTTCTTTCGTTGTCACACTATAAGTAAAGCCACAATTAATTAACAGCTCTGCTTATAATGTAAATTAAACTATGTCATTTTAGTAAACATTATGCCTGAGGCTATTAAGACAGATTTTGATGTGGAAACCCATTTCTAAAATAGTGATTCTTGTACAAAACCCCAGAGATTGTTTGGACCACATTCCATCCTTGGTCAATATGGTGCTGTTCCAAATTGGAAAACAACGGTGAACTGGGTAAAATAATTTAGTATAACAGCTTAAAACGAAAAAATAATCGGTTGGGGCCGCAAAACCCTTTGTACACCAGCAAATGCTGTAAAAGTGTGAGCCGCAGTAACTCGAAGTCCGAAGAGATTTGCCAGGAAGCTTTTGTTGTTGAAAGCTTTACGTTGGCTCTTTTTTTAGGGGGGGGGGGGGTATTCTGATAAGCTACTTGAAGTTCGAGGTTTTTTCTAAGTCGCCCCACAGATTTGCTTAAACGGAAGCTAAGAATTGTCCAAAACTAAAGTGATTCCTGAAGAAATGCTGGAGGAGTATTTGATGGAGTTTTCAAGTGACTAAAAAGGAGTGTCAAGTGGGACAAGGACGTCACTTGCAGGATTTTGTTTTCAAGGAATGAAAAAATGACTTTAAGCTCAATTGGCCAAAAATAAGCTGTGTTTTGATGTGGTATTTATATCTATTGGGTGAATATGTTTAATTTATAATATAATGGAGTTAGTACAATTTATAAATTGGGCCGCTTTCATTGCCTCACCCTGTAGTATTTTTGGAATAGAAAATGGGTCTATACATATTTTCGACCATTTAAAGTACTCGATAATTTTCGCACTGCAAACATGATGTCAAATATGAAATTTTTTGCAGACTTGCCACTCTTGTTATGAAATATACTAATTCCCGATACTGCACGGCAAAATTTCATCATTTTAACTTTCTTTGCACGGAAAGTAACTGTTATGGGATTTTGCTGTGCAGACCGATCAGCGTTTGCACTTGACATAAGCACGGAAATTGTTGTAAATTTAATGTGGACAGTAAATCTAATATTCAAAGTTGTAATTGTAATGTGTACAGTTCATAAAAAGTGAATTGTACTTAAAATTACATACAAAACTAGACCAACCCACGCGCGATTTGAGACGTAGTTTTAATGTTCGATGAAATTCCAGGGTGTTTGATATAAGTGTGCCAGCTATTCTATTCAAAAGTTATAAGAGATATGACAAAATTTTAAATCGTAACTACCTTGGATTTGTTATGAAAAAAATTGTTCAGGTTGAAAAAATAATTTTAGCCGCCATTTTCCAATATGGTTGCCAACTTCGATTTGTCGTATGGAAGACCCATATTTAATGATTGTTTTAGAAATTGAGTGCAATTTAAAAAAGTTTCCAATCTTGGAATTTTTTCTCTAAAGCTACTCGTTTAGGAGTTACAGCGTGTTACAACCGAGAAAATGACTTACGGAGTTGCGGTGTACATTTTGCATCATGTAGCACCTAAACTAGTACGTTTGGAGCGAAAATGCAAAGAGTAAATAAATATTCTTAGAATTGCATAAATATTCTAAAAAGACCATAACATACACCGTTTTCCTGTTTTAAAATTTCACTGCCATTTTTGAAACGATGGAATCAATATTTGTTATGTATGTTATGGTATTTTTTGAATCTAGATGCAATTTTAAGAATATTTTACTTCTTGCATTTTTGCTCTAAACGTAGTCGTTTAGGAGATACATGATGCAGAATGTAAAACGCAAGTCATTTTTTCTTAGTTGTAACACGTTGTAACTCCTAAACGAGTAGCTTTAGAGAAAAATTGCCAAGAATAAAAACATTTTTTAATTGCATTTAACTTTCCAAAACAATCCTAAAATATAGGGTCTTCCATAAGAAAAATCAAAGTTGGCGGTCATATAGGAAACATGGCGGCTAAAATTATTTTTTCAACTTGACCAAAATTTAAAAAATAAAAAATCCAAGGCGACTTGCCTATCTTGTGGGGTATCTGTGTCTATACTCCTTTTATCTATGCTGTTACCTCCAAAATTTTAAATCAACCTCTATAATTCAAACTGTGACAGTAAGCCTCTGTAATTAAAATTCAGGACAAAAAATATGCATGTTGAAACATGAACTGACCCTCTTATTGATGTTCCCACGTTGTGTTCATTGGTATCCGTTCTTTCAAATTCTCTACACTTAAAACTGGGACCTCCATAATTCAAATTTTATTTATTCTAACCTCTATAAATGAAAACTCTCTATATTTCAAACTTCCCATGATTCAAAATATAATGTCTATCCTTTGAAATTAGAATTAGCTGAATGAATCTACTGAATGAAGGGAAAGAGGGGGCCACCCAAGCTGTACAGGAATTGCGTAGAGGGCCACTAGGCGTGGCCGGCCCGAGCTGCAGGGCTACCTTCAGTGCTGACAATGTCGCGTCATTAAACAAATAGAGAGGGCCACTAAGTATGGCTTTCCTGTTCTATAGGGAAGGAAAAGAGAACAATAAATACAACTGCAAAGCTTTAAGTGGAACTAAACATTCACGTGGGAATTAATATAATGTTGACGTGGGAAACATTCACGTGGAACCCTGGAAAAACTTTGAAAAACTAAGAACAAACCTGGAATTTCACTTTAAAAATATAGTATACACCCTGTTAAAGTATGAAGGTCTATCTATCTATACTGAAATATCGATACAGAACAGCCATCTGTTAACTCTCTTCCCTCTCCATTGAAAAATGAGAATATAATGAGACATAAATGGCAAAAACACATAATTTACTAATTGTCCTTGAAAGTTTGTTTGATATTACCATGTCTTCTTAAGTTGAGAAATTACATGCAACAGACTTTTTTACCCAAGTCAATCAAATGTAAGCAAAAATAATTTTCTCAACCAATCGACTAATTCTTGATGATTCTTTCAGAAAATGGGGCAAGCTGAAAATTGTCAGAAAAAATACTTTCACAGCTTGTTTTATCCCGAATTGGATTGAAATTCTATTTACAGTTGACTCCTGGGGCAATGTGGTCAATGTTAGCTACCAAAGCATTTGTACAGGTGAGACTTTAATTTTTAAATTCACTTAGCCTTAAAAAGTATTTTAATTAGTTTACATTTTGTGATGTAAGTTGATTTGGAATTGATAATGTGTCTTTGAATCTTTCAACTACTTAGTTTGTGTTGTGACTTTAAATTAGAGTAAATAATTGCACACATTTGAACAAACTCTTTTATTGAATGTAATTTCAAAGATTACACATGCTACGCAAAATAGATATTGCAGCCAAGGCATTTTTGTGATAGCAATTTTCCTGCGAGGCCTAGCGAATGCCTTCACAACCAAAGACCCAATTGCCGACATGACCAGCTGTTATTTATGTATTTTTGTTGTTGTTTATTGTGTTATGGTTAACCTTTATTTTGTGTTTGTTTACTTATGTAAGTAACTAGAGGATTATTGGAAGATGGATTAACAGGAGTGAAGAAGGTGTGTAGTAAATTACAATTGTATTTTGATGTGGATATTTTCTTGAATGCCTGGTGGCGTGCTCTTTTATTGGTTGTCTGTCGACTCGTATTAACAGTCCGAGTTTGAGATTTTTCAAATTTCCTATTAAAATAAGAGTGTATGTCATGGGTAGCAAACACGGCAAACGAAAAACTGAAAGGCCTTCCTGACACTGCTTTACATTCATGTTTAGTGTGTGAACTGCTTCTTGAACCTAACTGCTTTAGAAATAATATGAGAAGTGAACTAAATAAGGAAGCTGTGCCAACATGACTAGTTATTTTCTAGGGGCCTAACTATGAATATACACCGGTTGTTACTCAGCAGTCTGCACTCATTGCTGCTTCTACAGACGATCACAACTGTCTCGCTGTAGCAGGCCCTTCATCACCAGTATTTCTACTGTCGATGGCTAGAGTCTGCCTTAAGACGGGTTGATAGAGTACCGAAATATATTATTACCTACTAATTATACTATAATCCAATAATTTGTAATTTGCTATTCACGTTAATTTAATAATTATTTTGTGTAATTAATAACTAAATGATGACTAAATCGGTCCTATATTGAACAATACATTGAAGCCTGTTTACAAACTTTTGATAAGGATATTAAAACAAATTTATTTTGTTGGGTAAATTTAACTTTGCTCAAACAACTAAAAATCTATATCTATATAAAAGAGGAAGTTTGTATGTATATATATATATATATATATATATGTTTGAACGTTATGGACTCCGAAACCGCTCGACAGATTGTAATGAAACTTTCAGGAATTATTAAGCATCTTTCAAGGATGGTTTTTGTGAAGTTTGGTGCAGATCCGTCAAAAGGGCTCCGCCCCAGAGGGTTTTAAGTGGGACAATGTCAGACTTTTTGAACTACAATGTTTACAAATAAATATAATTTAAAAGCAGATGTTTTCTTTCACCAACTGTTTTGTTGGTTTGAATAATCACAACGTTCTGTATTAGTCATGATTTGAAATAGTGCCACAATGTTTCTACAGAGTGCAGCACAGAAAACTATTTTACTTTTGAATAAGTCCAAATATATTAAACCCCAATCGCAGCACACCTGTGCACTCAACAACGTTTAAATTCTCCAATGTTGAATATGTAAACATAAAAACCTTGATTAAAGTATTATAAACAATAAAAGGGATGGTAATGCCTTAATATTTTTATCTTTTGTTCTATACCCACACAATCTAACATAAATTATTAAGTGAATAATAATCGTGCGTGCTATCTCAGGTATTCAAATGCCATTACTGGCATTAAAAGAAGGAACTCCATTAATACTAATGCGAAACTTAAATTCACTTAAAAGGAGAAATAGTCTTAATCCCAAGAATACTGATGACTTCATCCAAATTACCCTCTGAATTGAAGCAACTACAATTTCCTTTTTTTGTCTTTCTTTCCCAATCACCATTATAAGGCACTAGGGCAAACCCTGACTATCGTCGGTTTAAATTTTGAAAATGCATGCTTTTCACACGGACAGCTGTATGTTGCGTGCTCACGTGGTGGTAGGTACGTCTAAAAACTTATAGAAAAAACAAAAAAAAAATTGTTTAGGCCCTATTCACTGGCAATTAAGTAAAATATTCTATTTTTATTTTTGGTACACACTTTTATTATTCATCGTAAAGAACAAATTACCATTTACAATAATAGTTGTTAAGCGCAGCAACGCGCGCCGGGTAACTGCTAGTTATGTATAAATGGCAATAAACCTATTACACATAACAATAATACATAATTTTGCACGGTAAATTACATGTTTTAACAATAATACTTTGAACATAAAACATTTGACAACAAAATGATGTTCATAAATCTCTTCAAAAATACTTTACTGTCCCATAAATGGTACAAACTTTGTTAGATGGTGCCTAAATCGACTTTCATGTAGGCTAACTTAAAAAAAATATCCTTTTGTGTTTGTTTTACTTTGCTAAAACAACTATAAATCAAGTGTAAATGGCAATAAATTAATTACACATTACAAAAACACAGGATTTGCACTCTAATTTATAAGATTTTTATATAAATAATATATTTATTTCAGATAATAGAGCTATTTTATCCGTGTTACTATTGTTTCGCCTAATTAATGACTATCAACCACAAAATCCAAACCAGGAAGTTGACTAAATCATCATTGTTGCGTAACTTTATGAGCTTAGTTCTATATGTTTTAAAATATAACCATTAATAAACTTTCCATGATATCACAATTTTCTCTAAAGCTCGGTCCCATATAGTATTAGTTCATAAAATAAACAACTACAATAATGGGTTTTTAGCGAATTTCCCTATAGGGAAGTAGCTATTACCGTAGGTGACACGGTATGTCCTAGACCCGGGACCAATTTACTTTTTCATTTTGATGTCCCCAGAGGCCAAAAACACCATTCGTTCAAATTTTTATATATGTATATATTTATTTTTTTATAGTTCTGTTCACGTTTTAGGGCTACTTTTTCAATTAATAAGCAAAATAATAAAAGCCAGAGTACCCTGAATATATATAGGCCTATATCAGGGTGTCTACCAACCGGGAAATCCGGGAAAACCGGGAATTGTACTTAAATTTTTACTGGCCATGAAATGTACGGAATTGTCCTTAAATGCTAGACTATGTCCTTAAATTTTTAATGGGCCATAATTTTATTGATCGCTAGTTGGTTGGGAGCACATAAAAGGTTTATCAGATGTTTGTTTACATTTTCATAATTTATTACTAGAGTAATTATGCAATAAAAATCCCATTAACAATCTCAAACCCATAAATATTTTATCACGACAATCAAGTGTCAAGTTAAGTACTTCCAAGAACTGTTGACTCAGCAGCTAGCTCATAAAAGTTGTATCACTTTAATTCCTTTACAACTTCTTTTTTTATTACTAGGGTAATTATTATTAGATCCCAAACATATTTTAACGTGAAAATAATAGCTTTTTAATGGCTGTTAAATTTCACTTCAAACATGTAAATAATCTACAGTCTTATTTTGTAAGTTAACCCCTTTTTTATGGACATTTTATCTTTCAATTGACAAAACCACAAGCATTGTTGTTTGCATTAATGTTTTACCACTATGTAGGCCTGCTTGGTTTCAAATTATGTCATTGCATTTTCTGTATCTTTGTCTTATATTGTTGGCTATTCAGGTTTCAATGTTTTTTGTTTCCCATATATTTATTTATTGAGTTGTATGCTTTAAGCAATCAATATCTTATGAACTAGAATGATGATAGTGACTTTGCTGCTATTATAACCTCATTGTTTGTTACTCAGTTTATATAGGCCCTCCTAAATAATTAGGTCTAGGCCTGGGTATTTTGATTCTTGAAAGAGCTGTAAAATATATTAAGAAAATGTAATTGAGCCTAAGATAAACAACTAATGATTGCTATGTGTTGATATTAACTTTGCAAATGAAAATACAATAATCTTACTCTGTGCTTATTGCTTATTAATAGCCGCTTACCAAACCTTGAAGAATTGAGTAACAATATGCATTAAAGATTTTTTTTCAAAAGTAGTCGAGAACCTAACGTTGTGCCAGGGCGAATCATGCCAAATTAATCGGCCTGGATCGGATAAGCTATGTTATGAAGTTTACGTGACTGATGGAGATATTTGTCCCTATCGCAGGAGACAATGATTGCGTTTCTCTGTTACACTATAAAAGCTTTACCTAAAGTATAGGTAGGCCTATATTTGTTTACTTCAATAAATTTCTATTTTGTTATTTTTAACTCTTATCTATTATTATTTACTTTTCTCTCTGGTACAACTACAGTGAATAACAAGATTAATACAGTTTGACAAATCAGGAAAATTATTCGGTAGGCCTAATGACACCGACAAAGGTTACGGCAAAGTGTCCTTAAATGTACGGGAATTGTCCATGAATTTTTTATCCAGAATGTAGTTGACACCCTGCTATATATACGTCCGTGAACGCGATAACTTGAGTAATTTTTGTCCGATTTTGATGAAATTTGGTTTAAAGGTGTAAAGCAGGATAAACTTGAATGAGTTCGCGAACCAGCATGATCGGACAATGGGAACGGGTCTTTACGGGGGGTTTTATGGGGTAAAAATTGGTTTTTCTCACTTTTGACCCTCAAAACACAAAATTTCCCAATTTCTCTTTAGACATTTTTAAAGAGCTTAAAAAAAACAAATAATTTAGTGTATAAAAGTATTTTTGTTCGGTTATTAGTAACGGAGAAAATTAAAAAAATTGTAAATTTAAAATTTCCATGTTATTCATATGGAGAAAGAAAGAAAGAAAGAAAGAGTTTTATTTCTCCATAAATATACAAATATGTACATGGAGAATAGTCATAAATTAATGATGAATAAGTACAATGTCATCTCAAAGTTTAAACTAACTTAGCACTACTGTTAAAAAAGTCATTCAAAGTATAAAATGCATTGTCATACAGGTATTGCCTGACTTTCTTCAAAAAACAATTGTTAAAGTCTGTGTCTTTTTCTAATAACAAGAATTTATTAATTACCCAACGAGTCATATAATCAGGAGATTTTTCAAATTTTGCTGTTGAGTGCGAGGGATATATTATAAAATTACGTCTTGTGTTATACGCATTCGTGTGATTTTCAAAAAGGATTCTATTTTTCATGAAGTATTTACATAATTAATAAATATAAAGACAAGGTAAAGTTAATAATTTTGATTCTTGAAATATTTGTTGACAGTGCTCATCAACCGGAATATGATGCAAAATTCTAATGGCCCTTTTCTGAATTCGGAATATTCTATTAAAATTTTCACACGAAGTACTACCCCAAATTACCAAACCATAAGTTAATCTAGATTGAATAGTTGCAAAGTAAACAGTTTTTAAAATGTTTTTATTAACTGAGTTTGCAAAATAAGAAGAATTTAATTTTTTACTTAAAATATTAATATGTATAGAAAATTCTAATTTCGCATCTATGGTTATTCCTAAAAATGTATAAATTTTTTCGGTTTTACTTGAATTTTCTGAAGGTTCACGAGTTTTGAATTTGATTATTTCAGTTTTGTTTTCATTTAATTTTAATCTATTTTCTTTAAACCAGGTGCTTAAGTAAAAAATGCAATCCTCAATATTAAGATCAAGACCACCTTGACTCCCTTCTTGGACTACTAAAGTAGTGTCATCAGCGTACTGAATTGTATTCAATAAAGTGGAATCAGCATTTTTGGGAAAGTCTGCGACATAAATTAAAAGAAGAATCGGCCCTAATATCGATCCTTGTGAACATCCTGTATGGCAAATTTCCCAATCGGAGTCATATGAGCCACTTTGGTCATTTATTCGCACCATCTGAAAACGTTTTTCAAAATAGGATTTAATTAAGTTAATTGCTTGACCTCTGATTCCATAATTTTCCATTTTTTCTAGCAATATATTTCTGTCAATAGTGTCAAACGCTTTTGACAGGTCACAAAAGATTGCTGCAGAAGAGGTTTTACTATCCATATTCTTAATGATGAAATCGATAAATTTAGAAACTGCATCTATGGTTGAAAGATTTTGCCTGAATCCAAACTGTTCTTTTAATTATTTGATGTTTCTCAAGATAAGGTAGAAGTCTGTTTAAAATTATTCTTTCTAGCAAATTTGAGAAAACTGATAACAATGAAATAGGTCAAAAATCATCCAAACTTTTATCTTTGTTTTTCTTGATTGGCTTTATGATGGAGTATTTCAGCAGATCCGGGAATATCCCCAACGTTAAGCACTGATTGAATATGGAGGCCAAATGGGGGGCTAAAACTTCACCTACCCGTTTAATTAAGAACATAGGAACATCATATCAACCAGATGATCTCTTATTTTTCAGTTTTCTTATAGCAGATAAAATCTCATTTGGCATCACAGGATCCAAGAAAAGTGAACCGTTTAAATTACTACAATAGTTTTTGAATAAGCCAAAGCAACACTTATATTCGGCTTAAGATCTAATCTTTCAGAAACATTCAAAAAATGTTTGTTTAATAAAGCTTTGAGAATATTGTCAAATGTTGTAGTTTGCTTGTTTGTGGATATAATTTGATCAAACTTGGCAAATTTATTTATTTTGTACTAAGCTATCAATATTTTACTAAAAACACACTTTTTAATAGCTCCCACAGCTGTTGTACTGCAACAAATGATTGGAAAACTTGAACTTTATTGGAATTTATGGAACCTTCAAGTTAATACTAATAAATCCAAAATTATGGTTTTTCGCAAAGGAGGTAGATTGGCAAAAAGTAATAGTAATAAATGGTTCACGCCAATGCTAAGTTGGGAACAACATTTTCAGATGAAGTCCACAGCTGCAAAATTAGCCATTAACGCCGCCTGGAACAAATAAATAAACAATGACAGGGTGCATCTGTCCTCAAAATTTGTATGTTTTAACGCTGTGGTAAGATCAATATTATGTTATGGAGGCCAGGTATGGGGATATTTAGAGAGCGAAAAGATAGAATCTGTACAAAAGTTATTTATTAGGAAACTGTTTCAGTTGCCTAATAACACGCCAAATTACTCACTGTACTTGGAAACGGGTCTAGATAAATTACACATTTATTCTCTCTCAATGAATCTTAATTGTATAATAAATATATTGGGGCTACCACCTGAGCGTTTACCAAGATTATAAGCAGCTGAAGTTTTAAGAAAAAATGTAGATTGGTGTAGAGCGTGGAGAGCATTAGGAATCAAATATGGCGTGCAAATGGAGCTGAATATACATACGATGGAGGAGGCGGGGAGTGGTAGGTTAAAGTCTCAATTAGTTAGTGTCGTAAATGCAGCGAGAGATAGCTGGAGAGCTGAGTGTCTAGGCAGAGCGCGTACTTCAGCTTATCATTCTCAATACCTCGTCGTTGACTTTGACCTTGGCAACAATAGCTTCTTGGAAACTGGTTTAGACAACCGAACCATTTCTTGGATAATAAAATGTAGAGGAGAACTGTATAGATCTCAACTATAAACCGTGGATTGTCGACAAAAACCACACATGTTCCTTGTGTAATTTTAAACGAGAATGAATCTGCTTTACACTCTGTGGCTAGTTGCCCTGTGTTCAATGACTTGCGACTCTTGTATTTTGGTAAACAAAAAATACAATATGAGGAGTTTGTGGATTATTTGAATGGGAAGGATTGGCGGGGCCTTGGAAGTTTTTTAAAATTGCATGGAAACGTAGGTGAGAGCTAGTTAGGGAATTTAATTTTTAAAATTTTGTATTACAATATGTTTAGAGTATAAATATATGTGTATATATGCATACATGTGTATGTGTATATATATCTATGTATATGTGTGCATAAAGAAGTGTTATTTTATTTTGTTTTAGTGCTCAGTATGTTGATTATGTGGGACAATTTTATTTCGTTGATATTGAATGGACATTATGCCAACCCAGCAGACGGTCGTATGACCATTGTTGTATGTGCATGAATAAATTTATCGCACCCATTTCATATAGCCTACTGTACATAGTATGTATTCAATAAAGCACTTTTCTATTCTATTCTATTCAATTCTGTTCTGTAAATAATATCATAACTATAGCATGCAAGCTCCAAACGCCACGTAAGTATTTTTTTCATTCTTGATTTTTCTTTAGTGGGTGTCATCAAACATGAAGGACACAGATTTTTGGTCCGTAATTGATGTTGTAGAAATAGCAGAGTTGAGCTGCAGCAGTTAATTACTCTGATTATATAAAATTATTTAGACAGTTAAAATATAACAACTGAATGTAAACAGGTCAAACTATAAACAAACTCATAACATTATAGAAATATAACATTAACCATATGGTATAACAAATTAGGCAGGCAAGATGGATATGTAAGTTAGACATTACAACATCCTCCCAACTTGCATATTCCTTGCTCCTTGATACATTTCATGAGCTTGTCTTTATTGAGTGCCTTAGTCAGAAAATGTTCAATTGTTATCTTTTTCTTAAGAGCTTCTTTCCTTTTTAACAGTTTAATGCTTGTTGATCAAGAAAATCTTCTTGTTTTTCCTATCCCGGGTTATTCTTAATCCCAGAATAAATTGTGCTGTCCCCATATCTTTCATTTTCAATTCTTTTATTAGTTGTGTCTTAAGGATTTCTTTGAAATGTTTATCATTGTGAAAAACTACTAAATTGTCCTCCCAGGCTGTAACGATTAACATCCTCCTATTTTTCACCATGTGATTAACGCAGGAATCAAAGATTGACTGAGTCAGTCCTACTCTAATCAAACATGAGTGTAGTTTCTGGTTCCACTTATGAGAGGCTTTTTCATGTTTAGGTTGATCCATGCATATTTCTGCTGTGGGTTCTTCTTGAGGAAATGCAGAGACAGCATTCATTTGGTCTATTTCAAGGTCCTTTTCAGCAGCTAATGCCATTAAATGGCGTACAGAGCTGTAACGGTTGAGTTGAGGTTTAGCACAATCATCATCACTTGCAGCATAAAAAGTTACATAATCCTCAAGAGATTAGGGAGGTTGACGGACTCTCTGAGGTCGATCACTGGATACTGGCAACGGATGATTTTCTTCTAGTTCAGAACTTTCATTCACCTCAAAGTCAGAATCTGCTGAGTCATATTCAGATTCTTCGGGTGCTGCTACAGAAAAATCTAAATCTTCTGGAGGAATGTAAAACATGTAATCCTCTTGATCTTGGTCATTTTTCATCAAAGTACTACCTTTTTCACATTCAGAAAATGTCACGTCTCTTGAAATTAGTACTGTTTTTGTCCTCGGATTGTAGAGACGGTAGCCTTTTGTTGTAGAGCAATATCCTACTAAAATACACGGTGTCGATCTTGCATCTAGTTTCTTACGATTTGCGGCTGGAACATGTGCATAAGCTTTGCAACCAAATGTCTTCTCATGAGAGAGGGTTGGCTTTTTGCCTGACCACAATTCATCAGGAGTCGAAGAAATTGTCCTACTCGGTGAGCGGTTTAACAGGTAAGTTACAGTGTTAACTGCTTCAGCCCAAAAACATTTAGGCAGCTCAGAGTCAAGCAATAAACATCGGGCACGATCCATTAGTGTGCTGTTCAATCGCTCAGCTTTACCATTTTGTTGTGGCGTATAACTGCAGCTAGTCTGATGCACAATACCTGTTCTCTTATAGAACTCAGAAAACTTCTTGCTACAAAACTCACCACCTCCATCTGTTCTCACAGTTTTGATTTTCTTCCCAGTTCGATTTTCTACCAGATGTTTAAAAGATTTGAATGTTTCATAAACTCGATCCTTTGTCTTCAAGAAATAAACAAATGTTTTATGGCTAAAATCGTCTAGGAAAGTAAGAATATACTTAGAACCAGCAATAGAATTTACTTACATCGGTCCAACCAAGTCAGAGTGTACCAATTCTAGCAGTTCACTACTTTTACTGCTACTTGGTTGGAAAGGTAGTCGGTGGCTTTTGCCAAGTACACATGATTCACAAGGAATGTCAGGCTTTTTATCAGATAGATTGATTCAGGGTGGCTAGTGACCTGGAAAATCTGGAAAACCTGGAAATGTCAGGGAATATTAAATTTCTGGAAAAGTCAGGGAATTTTGTCATAAGTCAGGAAAAATTTTAAAATGTTTAAAATAATTTTAATAATTGTTAGGAAAGGTCGATCTGGTGAGAGTACGTATGCCGTGTGGGTGAAAACTAAAAAATATGTCTGTACAAATAAATTTTGTGTTTTTGTACAAATAAAATTTTGTTAAATAGTGCGTATCATCTTATCAAACTCAGTTTAATTTTATTTAGGCAAGTTGAAGTTGCAAAGTTTGAATATAAGCTAGCCTGTATCTATAGATTTTATGTATTTTTTCATGTAAACAAACATAAGCTATCTGTCAGATAAAGATCAGTCCTTTTGAAGAATTAGTTAGTATTAATATTGTAATTTTGAATTTGTCGATCAGGGAAAGTTTAAAAAAATCATGGAATTGTCAGGGAAAGGTCAGGGAATTTTTCAATGTGGTTTCACTAGCCACCCTGTGATTCCATGCACCAAGCCATTTGACAATTTTGTCAGATCATCATAGTTGAGGTGAGCCATACGTTTATGCCAGAGAATTTGATCATTGCATTGTGCAGTCATGGCTGTGCCTGAAGGGGGTTGAACATCTAATTTAAACAGGTTGTTGACCTTAGAAGCTGTGGAAATGACTTTATTGTCACTATTAAAAATCTGAGCTCCTTCGCTATCAAAAATCACAGTGTTCCCTTTGCTCACAATTTGACTGACAGATAGTAAATTTACATTCAATTGAGGAACATAATATACATTTTGAACTTTAACATCTGATGAAGTACCTGAAATATTTACAGAAAGGTTTGTATCTCCAATTGTGTCAGTTACCATAGTGGAATTATTAGCAGTGGTAATACTCAATTGTGGAGATTTTCTTTTATTTTCAAGTAATCACACTGTCAACACATAAATGAGCACTAGCTCTTGAATCTAGATACCAATCACTACTTACATCTGTTTGCATTGAGAAGGCAGCAAAGAGTGAATTGTCCTGTTTAGACTTACAACTGTCTCTTTCATTTCTGGTGCTGATGTTTGTGGATTTGTCACAGTTCCTTGATATGTGACCATGACCATTGCATTGGAAACATCAAGGACCCTTGTAACCTCTGCTATCTTGACGTTTCTTGTCTTCGGTGGGTTTCTTTTGGCTTGAAGTGTTGTGTCTGTGGCTGTTCTGAAAACTTGGTCTTGAATTTTCTATTCGACCATAACTGTACATCGCAATGCATTTGGAAGATTCGTTTTCCACGGATACATCTTGAAGTAGTTTAGTTTTGATTGAATCAGCCGCAATCTTGACATCAGAACTTTCAATACCCATGATCATTGGTTGGAATTGATCCGGTAGTCCAGCAAGTAAAATTGTTCCTACCCACTCATCATTCACTTTCAGACCAATGTTGGTTAGCTTATGGGCTGTTGATATGATTTGATTAACACAATCTTCTATGGACTTACAATTTTCTAGCCTTGTTGTTGTTAACAATCGCAGCAAACCAACTCTTCGGGTCAAACCCCTGTCAGAAAATGCCTTTTCTAAATTTTCCCAGACTTCCTTGGCTGTTTCTGCTGATTGGACATGGACATAATTAACTGAATCAATTAGCAAGATAATTTTGGATTTACATTTTGTCACTTTCTGTCTATCTTCTTCAGTTCCCAAAATACAGTCCCAGAGCTCACAATCTTCCAAATATGCTTGAACGGCAACTTTCCATGTATCATAGTTTTCACGGCCTTTCAATTTCTCTATTGAAGGAGGTTGATACATTTTTCAAAGTTGGTGAACTTGGACAAAATAATCAGAGAAATAAAAATTCAGTAAACAGGAGGCCCATAACCTGATGTTGTAGAAATAGCAGAGTTGAGCTGCAGCGGTTAATTACCCTGATTATATAAAATGATTTAGACAGTTAGTTCAGTGCGCGGGGGGTGCGCGCCCCCCCCTTGGGGAAAGATTTGCTTTTTTCCCACATAGCTTAACCACGATGTCCATTTTGCCGTGTATAGTAACTCACAAAAATAATCGAGTTTGACAAACAACTTGATTATTTTCGTTAGTTGGAACAGTGATGATCAAACTAAGGCAAGTTCCACGTCCACGTCCTTGTTTAAGCTCTTTTAACTGACCTAGCCTTAGCCTAGCCCTGCAAAGGGTATTCAACTAACTGAAAACTGAACTGAATTCAGTGGTTTTAGTTTTGAGTGAGCAAGCAGTGTCATTTTGAAGCGTAAAAGTCATTTCACCAAATTCTGAAATCACTACAGTACTGACCGAAACATCACCAGTCGCATTGGACTGAATTGAAACTGGATTGAATTCGGCGTGACTGGGAATAGAGACTCTGAGCTTTATTCCAACTAGCTGTTACCCACGACGGGCTGCTCCACCCCGTTTTACTACATTAGTATTAATAAAACTATTGATTTGTTTCAGTTAAGATAAAATAAACAAAACAGAATACAGTAATGGTAATACGAACAAATAATAACAGCTGAGGCCTTTCTAACATTAGGTAAATGGAAAGTTCCCTTTGGAAAGCAATTACGACCTTATAGGGCAATTTTTGAAATAATGGATAATATTGCGCAAGGTTCCTCGTCATGACGAACATTTTAAGTATATGGTTTATGGGGGTGTGACTTGTAGTTTTCTCAAAAGTTCATGGGTACTTTTGGCTTTATAGATGTCTATCACACATACACGATTGTTGTTGACGTTGATTGCTCGATTAGAGGTCAAACTTCAACTTCCGGTTAATCTTAAGGCCCGATTTCACCAAACACTTAAACCGCCGTTAAACCATGCTCTAACTGCAGTTAACTCTTAACTGACGAAATCGGATTTCACCACCCGCCGTTAGCGCTAGTTTAGACTAAACCGTCGTTAGATAATTAACTGCCCAATTTTGCCCGGTTAAATTCTTTAATCCTTCGTTAAGTAAATATTAGCTGGCTTTAAGTTTAAAGTTTATATTATAGAAAATAATTATTTTGGTGTTATCTTTATTGTGTCTCGGTTCTTGTAATTCTTTTTGTTACATATATATAATGTTACCACAGTTTTGACTTCAGTTTTTTTTTCACTACTTCAAATGTACCAAACTGGTTAATGAACAAACAGAATATTGAACATCCCTGTAAAAAGTTGGATTTTGAGTCTTGACTCGACCGCAAAACTCAACCAATTTGTTCCTCGAAATCTCGAATATGTTTTATCAACATCGCTTTGCCTTTATTTACTTATGTTAATTGTTTTGGTATTTATTCTTGCTTTCTGTTGTTATTTTGATCAGAATCTATTGTATTCCTGTAAGCTTGCTGCTTGCTGTCTTCAGTTTTGTTTTCACTACCTCATAAACACTGATTTCTAGGTTATGTTTACTTGCTCCCGATACAGCCCGGTATTATGACAGTTCACTGCCACCGCCACCTGGATTTTACTCTAAACTTTCGTTTATAAAACCAGCGTTAGTTTTGACGTGTTTTCGTTGGTGAAACCAGATTTCCTTACCTGTGGTTTAAATAATTGGTTCCGAAGTTGAACTTAACTGCATTTTTGCAGGCCTAGGCTACTTCTTTGTTCTTAAACCACTGTACGGTCGTTATCTTTGATTTGTATACGGAAAAAGTCCATTCATAAATTCCTTAAATTCTTAAGTGCGCCCCCCCCCTCAACAAATTACTGGATCCGCCCCTGAGTTAGTTAACATGAAACTGGCAGTAAATTAGGCAGGCAAGATGAATATGTAAGTTAGACATTACAACAGTAATGAGTTTGAAGTGTCGACCAATAAGGACATGTCGCCACCATTTCAGAGCATCGACTATAGCCCCTAAAAGTTCTAAGTAAGGAATGTAAATTTTCGGCAGTCACTGCTGAAGAACATAAAAAAAGCTTTATTCGGGATGTGTTTCTTAGTGGAATTTTATCTTCTTCAATACGACATCGGCTTTTGGAAAATAATACTCTATCTCTGGAACAAGCTTCTAATCAAGCTCTAGCTTTGGAAGCTGCTCATAATCAGTCAGTCTGCTATCCTAATGTCGATCCTGTTGTAAATGCTACTTCATCTGTAAATTCTATTTCTGAGAATGATGTGTCACAGCTTTCAGCAACAACCTCTAAATGCTACTTCTGTGGATACAGTAGACATCCACGTGCATCATGTCCAGCTAAAGATGCAGTCTGCAAGAACTGCTCTAAAACAGGCCATTATTGAAAAGTCTGTAGGTCTAATCTCAAAAAGAGTAACAATAAAGCTTCTAACGCCGTTACGACTGATCCAAATGTTGCTACTGTGACAGCAGCTTCACCTTCTTGTTTAACCCATTGGCCTACTTGGACGGAACATAATCGTCGCACCGCCATGACGCACTAGCACTCCTGGACGGAACTGTTCCGTCTTGCGTCATTGCTAGTAGTTTTATGTTTTACCACTAGATTGGAGCACTTACTGGGACGATGGTTGGTACTGCGTGAAACAACATTAAATTTCCCAGTATTTCGTTTTGTATGTTGGCTAACCTGGAGACAAAAATAATACTCAAACAACAACAGCTGTTTGTGTTTAGTTTTGAGGTTGTGTTCGCTGGTCGGTGTAATGATGTCTCGGAAGTGGTTGCGATCTAGTGAAATTGATAGGTTTATAGATAACTGTGAATTATCATCAAATGATGAGGATGATGAGGATCAAGTGTTAGATAGAGTGACATTAGAACACCTGTGCGGTGATAAAACAGATAGTGAAGGTGAAGTTCAAGTGTCATTGTTAGAAGAGTTTGCTAGGCCTACTAGCTCAGAGAACAAGTCGGTTGTAAGTAATGATGTTTTCCCTACACCTATTGATATTGATATTATTGACGAAACTATTGGTTTAGATATTAGTGGAGGTATAAATTTGTCCACTGAAAACTCTTATTTATGTCAGGCTGAGCCAATTGAGGCCGAACAAGAAGGCATAAACCTGCCAAATCGACCAGATTTTCACACACCACCTGTAATTTTCAATGATGTAGATATTGTTACTGATATACCTATTGATCATATTAATGAAACAAGGGATCAGGTTGTTAGAGTAGAAATTGATCACATAGATGAGGTAATTGAACAAGCTATTAGGGGGGAAATTGATGACATAGATGAAATAATAGAACAGGTTGTTAGAGGGGAAATCGGATTATATCTTGACAGTCCTTTTGTTTGGGAGGATGGACCTAATGAACCTCACAATATAGTATTTTCAGGCCATAAAGTAGGAATAAACATTCCAAACGAAGATTCACTGCAGACAGAATTAGATGTTTTTCATGCATTTTTGGGACAGGATTGTTTTGAAATGATAACAAGAGAAACTAACGAATATGCCCAACAATGTTTCAATGACCCAAATAGAAAAGCCCGAAATCTGATGAAAAGTGGTCTCAAATTGGTATAAATGAGATGAAAGCTTTTATTTTGAAAGGCGGCGGGAAAGGAAGTTATAAGAGCTCTTGGCAGTGGAGTCGTTGAAGAAGCGAACTATGAAAATGGAAAACTGGAAACGTTCACACTCAACAATGTCTGGTATCTTCCTGACGTTTCTCGGAACTTAGTGTCCATTCTCGCAGCTCATGATCGAAACCCTAATAGCAGGTTTGAATCGACTAATACAGAGTATCGGTTCACTATTAACGAACAAACTGTAATCAAAGGTACTCGAAACTGTGGTGGAACTTTGTATCGTGCCTCATTTCACACAGTTCAACCATCTGAGGTTTGCGCTAATGCAGCAGAAGACAATCGCATTCTGCAGTTATATCATGAGCGCTGGGGTCACATGGATAAACGATACGTCCAATCGAAGCTCGAATCCGAAATGGGTATCAAAGTGCCAGCCAACTACGAGATCTGCAAACCGTGTCAGTCCGGAAAGGCCTACCATTTGGAACACGAGAACGCCCCTCAGCCCCCGGTGAGTTGTTATCTGGTGATGTTTGCGGCCAGTTTGACCCATCGCAGCGACTAGTCAGACTGAAATGGAATTATTTATTGGGCAACGTCGTTCACAATTTGAAATTGTTGCTAAAGAAGTGTCATACTTTCTCGGACTCGAAATTTCTCAAAGTGATGGTAATATTTTGGTCTGCCAATCAGCGTATATCAAGAAGATCATTTCTCGATTTAACATGGAAGGATGCAAGCCAGTACTTACTCCCATAGAGAAGCTCACTGCTCAAACACTAGGGAAAGCCTCCGATTTTCCATACCGATCGGCAGTTGGAGCCCTACTTTATGTTGCTCGTGGTACTCGCTTTGACATTGCATTAAGTGTAAGTGTTCTATCACGTCACTTAGAAAATCCTACACAAGATGATGTCACAAAAGCAAAGCGTGTTATACGCTATTTGACCAGTCAGGGTTTGCCCTAGTGCCTTATAATGGTGATTGGGAAAGAAAGACAAAAAAAGGAAATTGTAGTTGCTTCAATTCAGAGGGTAATTTGGATGAAGTCATCAGTATTCTTGGGATTAAGACTATTTCTCCTTTTAAGTGGATTTAAGTTTCGCATTAGTATTAATGGAGTTCCTTCTTTTAATGCCAGTAATGGCATTGACGGATCTGCACCAAACTTCACAAAAACCATCCTTGAAAGATGCTTAATAATTCCTGAAAGTTTCATTACAATCTGTCGAGCGGTTTCGGAGTCCATAACGTTCAAACATATATATATATATATATATATATATATATATATATATATATATACATACAAACTTCCTCTTTTATAGATATAGATTTGACCGGCACTGTGGACCAGAAGCTAGTGTACCAATCCAAACCTAAAACACGTCTACTGGAGTGCTATAGTGACGCGGACTTAGCTGGTGTCCAACTACAATGCGTTCAACAAGTGGAGTTATTATTAAATATGCGGGTGCAGCTATCACTTGGCTTAGTCGTCGACAGGAGTTAGTTGCGGACTTAACTTGTGAAGCTGAAATCATTGAAGCTAATCTTGGTTCAAAAGAAACAATCTGGATTGCTCGTTTGTTTAAAGAACTTATAGGATTGTCTGCTGTTCCTATCCTGAAAGTTGACAACGAATCAGCAAGAAAACTCTGTGAAAACCCTGAGTTTCACTTTCGTTCAAAACATATTTTGCGGAAGTACCTGTTCATTCGAGACAGGATAAATATAGGAATGCTGACTGTAAAGCACATTACTTCGGAATATCAACTAGCAGATATACTAACGAAGCCTATACCTCGACAAAGACTTCAAGTTCTGCGAGAAAATCTTGGACTCTCGGCATGACTATGCAAATAAGGGAAAGTGTTGAAAATGCCTGCCTTTATTATTTATTTGTAATAGTCATACTTCAGATTACGTGAATGTTGTTTTTACTATCAGCTGGCTGTTTTGTTGTCCAAATATTGTTCCTTGTCATGAAAACATTAATGAGAAATACATTTGATTATTTTATAGTTTAAATTCATTTTTCGTCGTAGTTATACTTAGATTATCCCTAAACACCTCCACTTGGGAGAATAATTCAAGATAAATATGTATATATACTATGTATATTCTAGTGTAGTTTAGTGTTGTGACAGACATTGGTTCTCACTCCTTAGGCCATAAGGAATCCAATGGTAAGTCAAAAATATTGCTCTACTTAGAGGTGGAGGTACTGTGACTGCATGCAGGATTGCTACCGTGATTTTGTTTGTTTTTAAGTAGCCTATATAATGTACAGAATATTTATTTTATTTAAAATAGAAACTAGTGTACCTGTTGCTCGAATTCGAGCAATTGCGAAGCATTACAGGCGACTCAAAGATTATGGAAATACTCACGATCTATACACAGGGTGTCTACCAACCGGGAAATCCGGGGAAACCGGAAATTGTACTTAAATTTTTACTGGCCATGAAATGTACGGGAATTGTCCTTAAATGCCAGACTATGTCCTTAAATTTTTAATGGGCCATAATTTTATTGATCGCTAGTTGGTTAGGAGCACATAAAAGGTTTATCAGATGTTTGTTTACATTTTAATAATTCATTACTAGAGTAATTATGCAATAAAAATCCCATTAACAATCTCAAACCCATTAATATTTTATCAGGACAATCAAGTGTCAAGTCAAGTACTTCCAAGAACTGTTGACTCAGCAGCTAGCTCATAAAAGTTGTATCACTTTTATTCCTTTACAACTTCTTTTTTTATTACTAGGGTAATTATTATTAGATCTCAAACCTATTTTATCGTGAAAATAATAGCTTTATAATGGCTGTTAAATTTCACTTCTTACTTGTACTTTCGGCTTGAAGATTCAATTTGCCGCGGCCAGTGCCTAGTGCCATAAAACTGGTTTCATATTAAACATGTAAATAATCTACAGTCTTATTTTATCTTTCAATTGACAAAACCACAAGCATTGTTGTTTGCATTATTGTTTTATCACTATGTAGGCCTGCTTGGTTTCAAATTAGGCTATGTCATTGCATTTTCTGTATCTTTGTCTTATATTGTTGGCTATTCAGGTTTCAATGTTTTTTGTTTCCCATATATTTATTTATTGAGTTGTATGCTTTAAGCAATCAAAATCTTATGAACTACAATGATGATATTGACTTTGCTGCTATTATAACCTCATTGTTAGTTTATATAGGCCCTCCTAAATAATTAGGTCTAGGCCTGGGTATTTTGATTCTTGAAAGAGCTGTAAAATATAATATTAAGAAAATGTAATTGAGCCTAAGATAAACAACTAATGATTGCTATGTGTCGATATTAACTTTGCAAATGAAAATACAATAATCTTACTCTGTGCTTATTGCTTATTAATAGCCGCTTACCATACCTTGATTTTGTACTAAGAATTGAGTAACAATATGCATTAAAGATTTTTTTTTCAAAAGTAGTCGAGAACCTTACGTTGTGCCAGGGCAATCATGCCAAATTAATCGGCCTGGATCGGATAAGCTATGTTATGAAGTTTACGTGACTGATGGAGATATTTGTCGCTATCGCAGGAGACAATCATTGCGTTTCTCTGTTACACTATAAAAGCTTTACCTAAAGTATAGGTAGGCCTATGTTTGTTTACTTTCAATAAATTTCTATTTTGTAATTTTTAACTCTTATCTATTATTATTTACTTTTCTCTCTGGTACAATTACAGTGAATAACAAGATTAATACAGTTTGACAAATCAGGAAAATTATTCGGTAGGCCTAATGACACCGACAAAGGTTACGGCAAAGTGTCCTTAAATGTACGGGAATTGTCCATGAATTTTTTATCGAGAATGTAGTAGACACCCTGATACAACAGTTAGATATAATCAAAATCTTTTGTAAATATCTTATCTTTTTTCAAAAAGCTGATCTTGTTTTTTTAGTTTTTTCTACAAATGTTTCCCTCTCATAGCCACATTAGGTTGTCTATAATAACGATTATAAATGAAAAAAAAACATTATTTCTATTTCTTCTACTTGGTTGTGTTGTTTTTTAATTTTTCTGTGTTTCCATTGTTTGCAAATCGGTTATTTCAATGAGTGCTCAAGAAATGTAGCACAGTGTTAATTCTGTTTTATTTTTAGCCTATATCAAATTGTCCAGGATTTCTCGCTCTTTTCCATTGTAATAATTACACCAACACAAGTTTTTTTTTTTTTTTTTAAAGAGGTATCATCTAACAAACTACCCTCAACTTCTAATTGCACATCTACAAATTTGTCGTCATGCATGCCTCTTTTAACCTTGCATTTGCCCGTCCACATAGACTAAGCGCCCATGCGTGGATCGTTTGCAGCAAAGCAAGGAGTGAGCCGGTACAGTACAAAGGTGAACTGTACTGATAACATGTTATCGGCAGTGACCAGGATCCGAACCCACGACATCGCTGCCTTGGGCCCGAAGTCCGCGACGCTACCGACTGAGCCACCGACTCACTAAATATAGTGTTTCATCTACAGATGCAATATGCCAGAGAATATCACCTATTGGATACAGACATTAATCTCCAAGAAGTGGTAAAAAAGGCAGTAACCAACCAATACAATAGATATAAGTTAACTCCATAAGAAATAATTTTAAGAGTTACTGTGATAACTTATTAGGATTTTCCACTGATTTGGTAATAGAACATTATATTGCAAAACATGACACGATGAGATTCTTAGAGATTCTTTCTTCTTTGGAGAAGGAAATCAATTTTAAAATCAGAAAAACCCATTGCAAATACTGTAATTCATTTTGACAAATTCAATAAATCACAATTTAAATATAACAGCTGTTGCATTACAAAGTAGTGTAGAACTATGCATATGGTCGTAATGTAAATAAATCTGAAGAGGCAACTTTAAAGGATTCTGGGGCAGAACCCCAAGGTAATTTACCTCGTTTTTCTTTTGATGGCTCATCTACATACCAAGACCTTTCTTTAGAGACCCCTACCAAGTTTCTACGCCCAGCCGTTCTCTCAAATTAGCTGTGACAAAAACCCCGTTTTCCTCCATAAGAATAACATGGGATGGGGTTTAAACATGGGATAATTTAAAGGCCACTGGGGCAGAGCCCCAAGGGAATTCACCATGTTTCTCCTTTGATGGCTCATCTACAGACCAAGACCTCTCTTTAGACACCTCTACCGAGTTTCTACGCCCAGCCGTTCTCTCAAATTAGCTGTGACAAAGAAAAACAGTTTCAAATTAATATATAGATATCTATATCTATCTATCTATCTATCTATCTATATATATATATATATATATATATAATACGTGAAGCCGTTTTTTGTTAACGCAACTCCTCCCTTATTTTTAGACCAATTTTAACGTTTAGGGTGTCAAAAGATTCGTCTCAATATGTAGTTTTGCAATAAGGTTTTAGAATTTTAAAATTCCTACTCTTAAGGGCGTGAGACCTTCTCAAAGGTCGGGTTTTCCCCATAAGAAATACATAGAACAAATTTAAAAACAAAAAAACAGCTGTTTATAAAAAGAAACTCATTAGCTTTTTGAGAGTAAATATTAATGTTTGTAATATTCAGTAGGTTAAGACCAAGTCAAACAGTCAATCAGTTTTGTTGGAAGAACAGAAAATGCTCAAGTTCAAAGAAGAAATATTGAAAACGGGAGGAGGAGACAATTAATAATAAGATATCTTATGCGTATGAGGAGAGTAGAAAAAGAGAGGTCTGGTTTAGCAGATACCCAACCAGATACACATTCACTAGGTGACATGAATAATATTTGCCAGTTCTGCAGCCAACTTACTTTGGAATTGAAAAAATAATCGAAGCACATAGTGTTGTCACAGCTGTAAAGTAAACTTGCCTAATTTCAGATCAAACGAATGCATATGCGAGAAATGTTTACTTCTGACACTGACAGATCGAGACATTTCAAAACATTTAGTACAAACTTTATTAATGCCTTGATTATGATAAGTTGAAGTAGTAAGATTATACCAAATCTTGGCGGACCTTATGTTTTTATTGTAAACTTTTGTATTGCTCGCTCTACTTCAATTGAGAAAAAACGCAAATGGATTGTTTACTTCTAGGTTATGTTGCCAGTTGCTCTGACAAACTTATACAAAGTTTTTGACTGAATTCACCAACACAATCCAGACATTTCAAGTCAAAAATAAGAAGTTTCAAAAACTCATTTACTATTGAAAGTTTTAGTGGCAATATTAGACCTAACATAAGTGAAGGAATTAGGGTTTATGTATTCAACGATCGAGTGGTTACGGTCAAGTTTATTTTTATGATTCAGGAGAGTCAAATATACGATGTTCAAAAAGAGAAAATGAAAATTGCTATCCAAATCTTATAGCTAGAAGAGTTATCCAACCTATTTTGACAAATGAATCCATACTTTCAAACTTTGGGACAGGTATTAAGAGAAACTCCACTAAACAACGTGAGAATTTTCTGATGCAGGGCATATACTGTGACTGACAGACAACACGTTAAGATACGTTAACCAACTTTTAACGGTGTTGCTTCTTTAGCCTATTCAAAGCAGATTATGGCTGTCCAGTTGGTAACCTAGAGTTTTTGGGTAAAAAATGGAGCATATGAAATGGTTGATATCACCCCACTTTTCAGGATTCTCTACGGAGAAAATTCGTTTGATTAGGGGGATGTCTCAAACCAAAGAAATAAAATGATCCAGCTTAAATGACTTAACACAGGTTATCAGTAAGGTAACAGTTTTCTTTTATTCTCAATGCTAAAAAACTTTGTTGCAACATGTTAACTCGAATTGAAGCAGATCGTTTAGCATTCATTAGAAGTTATCAGTTAAAACTGAGAGCATAAATAATGTAGGTGAGCCTTGACAACGCAAATATAGATATTTAAAATTAGTTTCTAACAAGTGTTTAAACAGCTCTAAGATGTAACTAGAATTACTTGAATTTAAGCATACATTTTCCTTGGTGTTATGTTTCATACTATGCGGCTCATTGAGCCGCACGGGTTCTCTAGTTAGTTATTTATATGTTATAATTTATTTATATTTTATTTCTAATAACTAATAATAATAAGTTAAATACCTTATTTACGTCTCTAATCCAAGTCGAAAAGGATTGAAGACGTAAATAAGTTATTTAACCTATTATTATTAGTAACAGCAAAATTGTCCTCAGCTGATCCATAAGGATGAGAAATCTAGGGAATATGTTTAGCCTATCTAGTTACATATTGATTATCTAGAATACAACCTAATATTCTTGCGTTACACGATGTTTGCACTCCTATGTGTGTATGCATCTGTGAGTAAATGTTCAGCTTGTAGACAGTGCTTATTAATTGTAAATGTGTGTGTAATTTTTTTGAATATTCCATGTGTTATGACTCATGTTGTGTGTACTTATAGTTCAATATTTTTGCTTGTTGTTTCTTCATCTGAATAAGACGAATGCCCCCACAGCATTAGTCCATAGGAAATATGTGACTGAAAAAAAGCAAAGTATGCTGTTCTTAAATAATCAAAAGTAACAAAATCTTTGAGTTTCCAAGGACCGAGGAGACCACGTCTCTTATTGCATCCCACCAACTGAAACATACTGCTTTCTATTACTTAAGTACGAGTGAACGAAACCTAACTGTTCACTCGTAACTGTCCTCAATGCCGTAAAATTTGAGTTTACTAAGCAAAATGTTATGAGGAACACAATCAAACGCTTTTGTGAGGTCAAACAATGTGAGAGAAACAATTTCTTTGTCCTCAAAAGCATTTATTGTATTATTAATGACTTTTAGAACTGCAGAAGCAGTTGACTTTCCTTCCCGGAATCCAAATTGCGAATCTGTCATTAAATTATTGTTTACAAAGTGCCCATTTAATTGTTCATAAACCACCGATTCAATGATTTTTGAGAAGATTGGGACAATAGATATTGGTCTATAATTTTGAGGCAAAAGTTTATTCCCTTTCTTGAACACTGGTATAACCTTTGAAATTTTTAGAAACTCAGGAAAATTGCCAATCTTTAAGGATTTGTTAACACAAAAGGCCAGTGGTTCACTTATTAAATGTATAGTCCGTTTAAGAACATAATTTGACAGCCAATAAAAATCCATGGTTTTTGAGTTTGAAAGCTTGGAAACTATTTTAACTATGTCATCTGATGATACTTCCCTCCAATTAAAAGTCAAATGTCATGAGGGCTACCTAATAAATCTGATGGACATTTATTAACGACATCAATGCTGTTTTCCAGCTCCCTAACTGAATAAACAAAATAATAATTTAATTTGTCATTATCTAAGTCCACAGACTTGGTACACATTGGTGAGTTTTCATGATTGATAACCTCCCATGCAGCTTTACATCTATTAGAAGCAAGTTCAATATGTTTTTCAAAAGCTTTTCTTTTGGATAATTTAAGCTCAAAATTCTACTCCTTCTTACATTTCAGGTAGATCTTATAAACATTTTGAGTGTTTTCACAGTTATTCTTTAATAATTGTTTATAAATTGAGAAGGTTGCCATCATTTTTTCTCTGAGATTTTTCAATTTATTGTTGTACCAATTTAGTTTACTCTTTATAGATTTAGATTTGTTATTTTTAATACTAATTAAGGGGGAACTAGAGTGCCATAAATTGACATACTTCCTGAGAAACTCATCAAAAAGTGTTGCCTCATTAATATTACCATAATGATAATCAGCTAACATGTTCCATTTTTCATACTTTAAGCTCTCCATAAAACATGTTATAGCCTCTGCATTTTGCCTTCTTACACATTGTTTGACAGAACTATTAGATATTCGTTTATCTATGCTACGGAGAAATTTAAACAGCAAAACACTATAATCAGCAAAGCATCCATGAATTAAGTCTACCTGATACATATCTGTTGAGAAATTAACAAAACATTATCCAGGCAAGCTGTGCCACGTGTTGGTCTATTGTTAGTACAAATCAAATTAAGGCTATGTAACAAATTAAAGAATTTCATTGATGACCTATCTCTCCCTGCTCCCATTTCTATATTGAAATCCCCACATACTGATATGAATTTACCTAGTTTCCAAAGTTTTTTCATTACTAACTCAAACTTTTCCAAAAATAAATTTATATCTCCAGCAGGAGATCTGTAAACATTTAAAACAACCTTATTCAAACTAATTAATCTTATACAAGTTAGTTCACAGTGTAATTCTAAATAAAAGTTACTGACGTCTATTATTTCAAAATCTATGCCACTTTCTACAAAAATACCTGAACCTCCATTTTTCATATTTACCCTACACTTAATATCTCCTACTACAAATCGATCTGGTATAAAATAATTTACTTCATCTTCTTTAAGCCAATGCTCTGATACACAAATAACATTCACTCCTTCCTGAAAACAAAATTCTTCAAGCTGTAATTTTTTGTTTCTTATACATTGTATATTAATCTGCAGAATATTTAAACTATCAACAATCAAATGTTTAACATTGTTAGCAGTACAAGGATTATTACTATGTCTACATATTACCTCACTGATTGTGTCAGAGACACTGCCTATAAAACATCTATTTCCTTCTCGGGAATGACTAAAAAACTATTGTTGTCGGTTTCTGAGGCCGCCCAAGAGTAAACACAATCACCATATTGCCCATTTTCACTAGCACAATCACTGTACACTCGGTGTGGATTGAAGGTTGGATCCGACTGCAAGTGTTGCTGACTTCGGTCTGAGATGTTTAGTACCTTCTTTGAGATTTCTTCACGAAGTGCTGTAAGGAACTGTCCATGAGACAGACCTCTCCAAAGTGGTCTTTTGGCGGAAGGTTGGTCGTAGGAGACTATGCACACCGTAGCTTCTGTGTTTCTCTGGAATTCAGCAATATTACGGGCAAAATGATGTATTTGAATCAAATCTCGGGCACAGCCCATTGGTGAACAAATTAACCTTTTGAGTTTATTACTTTAAAAGTGTTCTTCCAATTGTTTAATAGCCAGATCATAATCAGTAATTTCAGGTTTACCATTGAATTTTAATTTGGTTAATAGGCTGTAGATAGAGGCTCCACCATCCACCATCTGTTTTGTCAACTTGGTGTTGACCTTATCTGAGGTTTTAGGTCGACCAAACCTATTCCTAAAAAACACTGCCACCCCCGCCGTCATGTGTCCACTGTCTTCAAAGTCTTCAGAGATTGAATGTGCGAAGGCAGTAGATGGATCAGTTAGGAATTCATCTATAGCTCTTTCCATGTTTATGTTTATAACACTAATCTCCTGGACCTTAATCTGTGCTGATAATGTACTTCTTCTATCAGAGGAGATGTTGGATGTTGCTGACACACTGACATTACCTACATACTTCTGTTTCAAAATTGTAGCAATTACTTGTACCATTTGGGTTTTTCCTCTCTTATTCAGGTGTAGGCCATGATGTGTATACAGGTGTCGTGGAAGAAGGTGGATAGGGACAAGCTGTACATCCTCGACATGTACTTTGACAATGCTTTCAAGTTCAGCATTGATTCTGGTTAACTTAAGATCTAGTTCAGGTCGATCATGACGCATAGGCAGTGTCGCCAGTAGCAGGTTGGTGTGCTTTACGTTACTGATTAGCCGTTTAACATCATCAATGACCCTTTTTATCCCAGTTGTTTCGACATTATTAGTACCTGCTATTACAAGGAGATGGTCTTCTTTGGTCAGATCTTTAGCTATCACCTTTACCTCCTCCACCACCTGGTGAAATTTAGCCCCTGGGCGAACAAACGCAAATACATTATGTGTTGTTTTACGTTCTATCAGATAGCTAAGGTCTTTTCCGTGGCTATCAGCCAAAATAATTAGGTTGGGTTTGTTGTTTTCTCTAACTAATAGGTTGTTAATCAAATTAGCCCTCTTGTTTGTTTGGTTGTTTGATTTAACATTCTGATCTTGACAATTTTTCGTAGCAGTTGGGGTTAGGTTAGGTTCAATCTCTTAAATTTCAACTGTTTCTAGGATACTGTAACTGTTGTTACAAAATGATCTCAGTATCATTATCGGGAGGAAAGACTTTATTCTGTGAGGATTTACTTTTCCCACCTACTGTTTTAAAAGGTAGAAAGCAGTGCATACATGTATCTTTAGAAGTTAGTTCATTTAATTTTTTTGTTAGTTCTTGATTTTCAGATTGCAGCATAGTAATTACGGTTTTCAGGTTAAAGCATTCCAATTTATAATTTTGAAGCTCTTGTAGTACAATTTGAGTATGAAAGTCTTTTGGCGTCGTTGATGTACTGTATTAGATTTTTGATTGCAAGTAGTCACGCAGGGGATAGTCAAGTCAAGTCAAAGTCAAATAAATCTTTATTCAGACATACAACAATGTGTACATGAATGCGTCTTAATCTTAAACTATAACTAATACTAAAACCATTTTCCTGATCCATTTTATTTTATTTTATTTTTTTTTTTTTTACATATTTACATGTTATTTTACATATTTGAACATAGTGCAGTAAATTCTTCAAAATTATAAAACTCTCCATTAATTAGAAAATTCTTAAGCTTTTTTTTAACTTATTTCTGTTTTCCTCATTTCTGATGCTACAAGGGAGAGAATGAAAAAATTTAACCCCAATATATTCAGGACTTTCTTTAAATTTTTCTTTTTTATGCTTTTTAATTATAAAATTTTGTTTGTGCCTAGTATTGTAAGTATGTACATCCTGCTGTCTTTGCAGTTGTGACTCCCGGCTTTTAACATATAATATAGTCTTATATATGTAGAGGCTGTAAACTGTAAAGAATTCTAATTCTTTGAAACGATTTTTACATGATTCATTTTCATTTAAATTAAGGATGCACCTTATGGCCTCTTTTTGTAAATGTAAAATTTCATTTAAGTTAGATTTATTTGTTCCACCATAAATTTCAATGCCATAAGCAATATGGGAGTGTATATTTGAATAATAAACCACACGCAAAATTTCTTTACTGCAAAGGGGAAATAGTCGTCTTAAAGTAAAAATACCGGAGCTAATTTTATTACATATTTTATCGACATGTGAGGTCCACTTTAGTGTACTGTCCAAGGTTAGACCTAAAAATTTGGTTTCACATGCAAAATTTTCAAATATCTTTTCGCCAGACTTTTTACACTCAAATTTGATGAAGGTTGTTTTGTTTTTATTAAGTAAAAGGTTTTTTTCATTTAAATAATCTCCAATTATTTTGAGCGAATCTTTCATTTTTATTTCAAGAAGTTCAATATTCTTTTCATGCATAGCCATACTTATGTCATCTGCATACAAGCAGAGGGCATTGTTTTCTACCCGTTCAGATAAATGTTCTGGCAGCCCTCCCAAGTAGCACAGGAACAGGAACGGACCCAACACAGATCCCTGAGGAACAGAATACTTAACCTCTCTAACATTAGATCTAACATTGTACATCTTATTTCCATCTAAATACCCAATGTTAACAAACTGTTGGCGGCCCTCTAAATAAGATTTTATCCAGTTCAGTTCTTTACCACTAATTCCATATGCTCTAAGTTTTTGCAGTAACTTTAAATGATTCACGCTATCAAAAGCCTTAGACATGTCTAAAAAGGCGCCAACAACATAATTGTCCTCATCCAACTTATGTAATACATTTTCAATATAAGAAATTAGAGCTGTAGTAGTAGATTTATTTTTTCTATATCCATGCTGTTCTTGATCTAATAAGTGGTTGTTTTCAAAATAATCTACTAGTTGAAAAAGTAAACTTTTTTCAAATAGCTTTGATAGAGCAGGTTGAATTGCCAATGGTCTATAGTTTTGCGGATCTTTTTTATCACCTTTTTTATATACTGGAATTATTTTTGATATTTTTAGTTGAGCGGGGAAAACACCTGTTATTAGTGATGTATTAATCACATGTAAAAGTGGCTTTAACAAAACAGATTTTGATTCTTTAATAATTTTGATTGGAATTTCATCATAACCGGATGACCATTTAGGTTTTATTGAATCAATTATGGATGTCAAAATTGATTCATCGATGGTTTGACACCTAAATTTTATGTTTAAAATACTTTTATCAGAATTTTGTTGGGTTTTCTTTAATTTTGGTAAAACATTTTTGTCAACCATCTCAGCAAAATAATCATTTAGGATGTTTGCGACAGCATATGGTTCTTCTATTTTTTTGTCGTTATGTTTGAGTGAAATATTACTATGACATCTTTCTTTTTTACTTTTTGTTTCAGAGTTCACAATTTTCCAAACAGTTTTGTTAACATTGGTAGAATTTCTAATTTTATTGTCAAAATGGTTTTTTTTCTTAAGTTCTATCATTTTTTTGTATCTCTTCTTGTGTTCCTTAATATAATTCTTCAATGCTATGTTACTTCTATCATCTCTATACAAGTCATGTTCTGCAATTATTTCATGATGCTCATTGATAATTTCATCATCAATCCATCCATTATTTACATTACTGGAAACTATTTTTGTTTTAGGGAAATGTAAATCGAAGTAATATTTTAAAATGTTATAGAAATAAGTAAATTTGTCTTCCACATTACAGTTGTAAAGTTTTGTCCAATCCTCTTTGGAAAGGTCATAAATGAAAAGGTTAATGCTCTCTTGTTTATACCTCCTTTCATACTTATGTATTTTAAGATTTAAATTGTTTTTTGTATTTTTTGAACTGAGGATTTTAAAAAGTTGTCCATCATGATCTGACAATGCTGTAATTAAACATTCTACTTCAAAAAAATTGTTATCCAAATTAGTAATAAAATTATCAATGGCAGATACACTCTTTTCAGCAACTCTAGTTGGAATTTTAATTGTATATTTAAAACCATGCATCTGCAAAACATTAACAAACTTCTTTTTCTTATTGTCTTCCCTCAAAACATCGATATTAAAATCACCCCCCAATAAAATTTTTTTGTCAGTTTTACTTAAAATTTTCAAAAGTTCACTTAGTTTTTCCAAATATATATCAACGTCTTGTGATGGTGTTCTATATACCCCAGCCACTAAAAATTTTTCTTTGCCTGCTTTAATTTCTGTTACACAAGATTCAAAGATTTTATCTTGATTAAGCGCCTGTAATGAACTTAGCATTATATTTTTGAATTCAATTTTTTCTGACACCAAAATTAATACTCCCCCTCCCCCGAAATCCGTTCTAGTGTACCAGGTCGAAACTTGATACCCTGGTATTTTGAGTTTTGTTATTTCATGTTGGTTTAATTTATGTTCAGTCAAAATTATAATATGTGGCTTTAATTCTTCAATTGTGATAATTAATGAGTCAATTCTAGTTGCTAGACATTGTATGTTTTGATGGAAGACAGATATACTACATGATTTCTTATCATTATTGATTGTAGAAGTTAATTCTAAAGATTTAGGTAGTACACTCACTTTGCTACCAGAAATGGCCATGCCTGGGAGTTTAAAAAGTGACTTGTGGAGGTCTGATTACCAATATCTTTCAGTTGCATGGTTTAAGCAGCGGGCTGCAGGATGTAGATGGAGAGCTAGCGTTTATAATAAGGCTGTTACTCAGGCCAGGGGTGTTCGATCAAAATATGTTCATAAACAAGTAAACTACAACAGTTGACTCTCCCAGCTCCACTACTATTTAAACTTTCTTCAACCTCCTTTATTGCCTTAGAGAGATTTTTATTTTTTGAATCAGGTTTGCCATATTTATTTTTGTTTTCAAGATAAGAACAAACATCTATTTCCTTTATTGTGGCTGTCTCATTTGTACCAAAAAACCTAACTTGATATTTTATGATTTTATTGTTAGAGTCCACTGAATCTACAATAGCAGGCCAGTGTGGAAAACCTCTGACTTTAGCAAAAACATGTTCACCTACTTTATATTTTTCCTTATTTCCCATTGTGATTCCCAATTAATTATAAAAATAGTTTCCTGTAGTTATAATATTAATGGATGAGGTGGCTACTCAGTTCACCACCAAATTGAGCAAAAAATGTCTTATCACAATAAAGTATGATAAATAGGAGGTCAAGTAATTATAAAATGCAGTCAAGTCAATTAACAAAAGAATATCAATAAAATCTTCTATTTAATATGACATATTAAAAGGCTAAAATCAACAATGAATGTTCATAGTCCAACTGGAAGTTCCAGCATTATCATTCACTAGAGTCTTGTCCCTTTCACTCAGTATTTCCCTCTCACTCACTCCTTGTGCACAACCACTGTTCCAGTCAGTTGTTTCTTGGACTTCAAACCAGTTTATTGAACCAGTTGTTTTTCTATTCATGCAGTTTTATACAGGAAATGACTACTTTAGTCAGATTTAAAAAAAAATTATTACAGTGTGTTATTTTACAATAAATCAACTTAAAATATTGAATCAAAACAATAGTTTTATGTCTTCCATTGAATATATTCACGAGGAACAGTGCCAAATATTAATTTATTAAGTGAGTAGTATAGTTAAAATGGTGCAGTGGAAAACCATGTGATTTGTCCACAGAAATATGAAGATAAAGTTTAACTTTGAATCTTTATCTATGAAAAATTTCTAAATTTAATGTTTTTATAACAACTAAATGCTTTACCAAACTTTTCTAGTCCACCTTATGCGCTAAAGAATAAAGTATTCTTTAAAATATTAAAATATACTGGAGCACTGGATACTTGTTCTTGTTACTTTTTCATGTTCCAACCAAAAGAATAAAGAGGTATGGGGACTATAATCACAAGAATATAAGTTTTATACCACGGAATTGAAACGGAGGTGTGCAATAAAACGGGATTTCCGACTCTGACGCCTGATTTGTTTGAGCTTTGTTGATAAAATTAATCATATCTTAGTATGTTGTTTAATAAGATAAACCAGAATACAGGATATTTCATGACATTCACATGGAGGGATAAAACAGCCTTTTTTGGCCAGGTGAGGGGGATTTTTGTTTTATACTGATGGAAAGACTGAATAGACCTAGACTTCTATTTTACAAGTCTTCTCCAATATGTCATTTAGAATAGCTGAACATGTTTTGTTTTCATCTTTGTTTTGAAAATTTATAAATCCCTATAAAATAGTTGTATTTTAAGTATGAAAGGTTATTAAATAGTAACATACAAAGAAACTACCTCTTTAACATCAATTTCTGAAATCAACAAAACTCAATTGTGTTTAAGAGCTTATCGACCATGAATTTTTTTACTACAAATTTAAACCATAAATTCTGCATGAATTTTTTCATCCCACTATGGTGGCAACCCTGCTAATATTCTTTAAAATTATTGATGTTTAATACAGAGTTTTAATAGTTTATTTAGGAAATAGTGGTAACTAATAATAGGTCTACCCACTTACCATATCTAGGTTAGGTTATCCATTGTACATATTTCAAAGGCGACCCACACAGTTAACATTTTAAGAAAGGCAGATTTGATTTACTGAGACGTTATACCACTCTTTTTTTCATCTTCTGCTTTTTTATAACTTGATGAGGGATGGAGACATAAGATGGATCATCAGTGTCAACTACACAAACATAAAACAATGCCTCCATCTGAGTCTCCCATACGCCTCTACAAGCTAAATCAGCTTTTAGGGCAGGTTCGTTTAGATGACTTTCTTCTGCTATCAAGGGCTCTTTAAGGCAGTTTCCCCAGAAATTTTACACACAAAGTCTCCACATGTTTTTAGGATGAGAGTCATGGGCTTTATGACAAAAACACATTTCAGAACATGTACCGATTTGTTGAAATACACAACAAATTAATATGAGTGGACGCGAAGAACCAGTCAGCCGATTAAACAATAGACGACGGTACCCACAGTGCACTACGAGGAGTGGGGATGAAATTAGCCAGCCAGGGATCGGTCTTCGTCTACCAGTTCGTTCCCCGCCTTCTCCGTTATTAGGTAAGCTAAAAGAATCGTTTCGTGAAAATTAAATTCATTCGCGGTGTTAGTCAGTCAATTCATATTTTCATTAAAATCGTTAAGCCTATATCCCGTAGGGATATAATTGCAGTGCGAAGTGAAAAGCAGTGTGAAGTCAGTGAGTCGGTGGCTCAGTCGGTAGCGTCGCGGACTTCGGGCCCAAGGCAGCGTTGTCGTGGGTTCGGATCCTGGTCACTGCCGATAACATTTTATCAGTACAGTTCACCTTTATACTGTACCGGCTCACTCCTTGCTTTGCTGTAAACGATCCACGCACGGGCGCTTAGTCTATGTGGACGGGAAAATGCAAGGTTAAAAGAGGCCGCCAACCTCTTTTTATAAAAAAAAAAAAAAAAAGTGGAAATAAAATCAGTTTGAGAAACTATTGTTGTAAATTAACTTTGCCGGCTAGCACAAATCGCCATTGAAAATTTCATGTTTCGTCAACCGAATCAGTTCAATCGCGTTTTTGGGGAAAAGCTCGCCTAATTTTGTTTTTCCCTTCTTATCCCTGTGTGTCTTTAAGTGTCGGACGTCCAAATTTGTAAGTAATTTATGTTATTTATTGTAATAGTTATAAGTTTTCAGTGAATCGCACATGTGGTAAAATTTCCTGTTATATCTTGTTATATAAGCACATGTCTCCAGGATCAAGTTCTTATTGGTGATTCTTATATCCGTTTGTAGTAAATGAATCAGTATTATATTGTAGACTGTAGTAATCTTGTGTTCTTAAATTGAATTAAATTAATATATTTTTGTAGGGGTATTCAAAATAACTTGTAAAATATTTTGACTCAACAAAATTATTTGTAGAATCGCTGTTTAAATTTGTTAATATTTCAGAAAAAAATCAATTAAGAGTGCAACAGCCATTGCTTTGATTAGGGGAAATAAAATAATACTGAAAGTTGAGGTAGGTTGCAGGTTCGACTAGACACGGAAGTGTTAATCCGTTAGTGTAAGTTAGTGTGTTAGTATCGTGTTAGTGTGTGTTTCATGATAGATGAACCGCCATAGTACTCTTTAGCTATAAAATAATAAGCAATCTTTCATCAAGTTTTACTGCGTTCAAACAGAAATACTGTTTAACCAGGTTGGACTACGAGACACGATCTTCATTTTTTAAGTTGTTGGCCAACGAAGGATTTGCGATTACTGGTCATCTCAAACTAAAGTAAAATATCACACCTCAGTTGGCATATTCGGAGTCAGTGTGTAACCGCGCCCCATACTTCTCTTTCAAGGGGTTCATTCACAATTTTTTGATTAAAGGTTATCATTGATTGTTGCACTCGAAATCTGAGTTCAGTAATTCCATCATATTATTGTTAAAGTTACATGCGTTTATTGACTAAACCTTGAGAAACCATTAAATTGTAAATTGCGTCATTGGTTCTTCTGCACGATAAATTGAATTGTTACATATTTCTTAGTTTTCAATAACCTGGGTATTTCTTTTTAGCAATACTATTCATTCAAAAGAGTTTGGTATATTATAGTAATAACAGGCCACTACAAAAGATTCACATTGAAGTGCAACACTAAAGTTAGTGTAGTAGTGAGCAAAGTAAATACAGTGTATGTTTAAGATTTTTTTCAGCTTGGAAGAACTTCAACTTCAGGGACGTCCCCTAAGGATCTCTGGGAATAATTTCCACTGCCAAAGCTCTGTTGATTAATTATTGTTCACACAGTTCTTCCAACCTAGGGGCAACCAATATTTGTAAAGAATTGAATCGAGAGTGTTGTAAGGAGAGTAATATATATTTAAATCAATATTTAAATATATACGTCAGAGTCAAGAGAGAGAGTCTTTTTTTATTTTTATTTACAAACAGCAGACATTGACGCTGGATCTGCAGGTCAGCTGAAAAAACTACCCGATTCTAAACCGATTCCGGCGACATAGTACTATAAGAAAACTTGTCGTGACATCGTGTGGACGTGTCACGGCTCAGGTCGGTTCAGAAATAGATATATACATTTTTTTATACAGTATTGTGGATACCTGGTTAACAAAGCGTTTTTGGAAAAGTTTTTATTCTTAATTTTCTCTTTATTTTGAGGAAAACCATTTCCCAGAGTTTGGAGACCTTGTATTTCCTGGTAAAGCGGGCAATGAACTCGAGCCGATCTATTATCGTTCAACAGCTGTTGTACGACACAACAGCTGTTGTGTTATTGTTTGAATGCTGCAACGCAGAAGCCGGAAAGGAAATGAAGAGAGCGCAGAAGCGCTGCATCGAGACGGACAGAACTACTCTCGCCTTGAGTTATACCGGACAGTCGATTGTGCCTCTGAGCCCCCATGTTAACCAAAGCTTAAAGTCAGGTCTACATAAGCCTTCAGGGCTCGCACTGTTTCTGGCATAAAACATTCACATTGCATTGTGTTGAAACAAAGATAATGATTCACCAATCTACTACATAGGGCCTAGACTGCAAACTGAAAATTACAATGGTTAATAAATTGTTTTACATTTTATCTGTAGATCATAATTTATTAAAACCTTTGGATTCTTGTGTTTTAATGGTTTCTAATGTTGTAATAAAACAGCATAATTAGCTGCTATTTAACGTTAATCTATGGTATTTTTTTAGGTGGTAACACTGCCATCACTGAGTATTTGCTGAAACAAGCCAGAAATTATGTATTCCCAAAAAAAGGATCTGATCTCATAATGAATTTGATATCTGAAAAAAAATCACATCTTGCTCGTCTTGCTAGGAATGTTAATTTAATATGTAAATACCACAATGGGAAAATCAATGGAGACATGTGAGTAGAAGGCTTTCCTTTTTGTAAGGTTGTTTACATTCCGGTTTGATAAATGTTGCACGTTGTTTCAAAAAGATTATGAAATGTCGTTGATTTATATGTGGCACACTTTTAGGTTTGTCATTTATTCCTAAAACATTTGCGGTACCAAGATAATAATCTCTTGGCATGTATTTAAAAATTCCAAGACAAGAATTTTTTCTATCATCTACCTACACTCCGTCAAAACCAGGGTAGAAACTTGTAGCACTAATATATTTTTCTTACGTGAATGTCTTCTTTGAGGATATTACTAATAAAGCACTTTGCCTAAAATTTGTAACTATAAAGAATTTTGCGGTTTATTTTCAACAAATTTGCAGAGTTTACTTAAGTAACTGCGTATATTATTAGAAGTAAATCTTTGCATTGGTGTCAATAATGAAAAGTATTGCAAAGATTAAAAATGGGAGTCAAAACTTGAATTTTAAACTAAGGATTTAAAGAATGTACTGTAATAAAAGATGATAAAAAAATAATGGTTTTGTCTACAGCCTTACACTTGAGGCTGCAAGTTGCAAACATCATTTCTGGACATTCATTGATGTAAATATAAAACATCCTCAGTCTCTCAATGAAACGGACATAACTATCTCAGAACAGAAAATTGGAGAGCTCAAGTAAGTGAAATTAAATTTTATTTCAAAACCCATAGTATATAGCTATTACATTATAACTCTAATCATCCATTTTTAATTAGAACCGACTCTATTTATTTACCTAATAAATCCGATTGACCAAATAAGGTTTTCAGGCATAAAAATACATGATTTAATTTTTGGTACTATGAACTTTCTAAAAGAAAAGGAATGTTATACATATTCTATTTCATGAAGCTACAATGTTGTTCATAACTTTGAAATGAAAGTCATTTTTGCTGAACATCTCGTCTAATTAAGCTAAATTGCATCTAGGCTGGATTAAAAGTAGTATATGAAATTGTAATCACTGCAACTTTTACTGTCCAAACTTGATATCTTGTGTGGTAATGTTTCAAGAGTAAAGCAGAAAGTAAGTTGATTTAGAGGCTTTAAGCCGGGTTTTCCTAGGAGCGGAAGTGGAGAGCGGAGAGAGGAACGCGGAGAGCGGACTCCACTTGTCTTAGGTAATTTAATGTTACTGTTTTTCTAGAAGCGGATCGGAACACCATGTTAATCTCTTTTCCGCTCTCCGCGTTCCTCTCTCCGCTCTCCACTTCCGCGCCTAGGAAAACCCAGCTTTAGAGTTGGTACAAAAGAGAGTGAACGTTGAAACTGAAGAAAAGTAGCATTAAGTACCTTAGTTGTCTCCAAAGGTGTACTGCATAACTTACAGACACACTTTTTTGTGATAAAATTAGGGCCGGTTTCTCCAAAGTGGTTAAAACTTTAGAAATGGTTTAACTATTAGTTTAACTGGCTCTGGTTTCTCCATCGTTCTTTGGAAGTTTAACTTGGGGCAAAAGTTAAACCATATTACCGGCTGATTTAAACTCAAAGTACCGTTTAACTCACTTTGTCTGCACTAAAATAACAACATAACCTCAAATTCCACTGTTGTAACATTGACTACACATAGCCCAGTCAATAAAGGCCTTGTGTCGTAACAAAATTAGATCAGGGCCGGATTTCCCAATAGGCCCGTGCCTATGGGTGCAAGGTCCCAGAGGGCGCACGGCCGAGAGTATTTTTTTATACCTAGGCTATCTGAAAATAAAATACCCCCGCCGCAGTAAACCTGCAGTCTAAGCGAATTTCCATTAGCCTGATAGGATTTCACATTAAAATGCCTCCTTAAAAATTTCATATTTATTCCCTATTTAAATAGAATTAGTTTAACGAGTACTTAGGTTTGCTGCAACAGGGATGGTAAAAAGGTGGTTTTTATGTTAATATTTTAGTAAGAAATGAATGTACTTTCCAAATTCGATCAAAATATGTTCATAAACAAGTAAACTACAACAGTTGACTTATTCTCCATAAGAATAACATAGGGGAATTTTAAATTTACATTTTTTTGGAATTTTCCCTGTAACCATTTGGCGCACAATAACGCTTCAACATACTAAATTATTTGTTTTTTTAAGCTCTACAAAATGGTTTGGAAATAAATTGTAAAATTTTGTGTTTTTAGGGTCAAAAATGGGAAAAACTTATTTTTACCCAATAAAACCCCCCATTAACCCCCGTTCCCATAGTCCGATCATGCTGGTTCGCGAACTCGTTCGAATAAATGTAGGTTTACACGTTTGTACTAAATTTCATCAAAATCGGATCATTTTTGCTCGAGTTATTGTCCTGACGGACACATATTTATATATATAAATATATAAATACCGTTTAACTTCTTAATTTTTAAGATCAGCGGATTTTTAAGTCAGCTGTTTTAAATAAAAAAGTTGGTTCTATGATATGGAAAAGCATTAAAAAGTTATAAGATTTACCAACAGGGTGCAGCACTATATATTTTTTTGCATTTATGAAAACAGCTAATTTGAACTAAGCAGCAAAAAAAACTGTGATTTGCAATGAGAACTGTCAAAGTAGGATTGTACAGTTATGTTTATGTTTTTCATTTCATGAATAATTTGTGATATTTTGCGAATTGTTGATAATTTATTTTTCTCTCTATCGTTTAGGTGAAGTGGTAGAACATTATGGCTATGGTAGATGTGTAATACTATAGAAGACTGTAAATTTAAAAAAGGCAAATTTTATCAAACTGTGTCCTCCCTTATTGCAAACGCAAAGCTTGAGTAACTGCAATAAGCATTTTATACTTATATTCCAACCCCGTACGAAGGACGGGTACTCTGCTAGTCTTCTATATATCAATTAGTTAAGAGTTTCTTTTAGGGTACCTAATTAATTGTGATATAAACAATATCTTGACTTGAGTTTATGGACTTTTAATTATTTTAATTTATTAGTTTTCAAAATCAGTTGTTTTAGATTTCAATCTTTTGCTGTAGGTCTATCTATGCTACTGTATGACGTGATATGAAATTTTTACAGTCCTTACTAATTATACCATAAACAAACCATGTGTATGGTAAATAAACCATGTGTGTGTCAATTAGTATTTTACAGTTTGATAGTAAATCAGTTTACAAAACATCTTATATTCAATGAGTTCTCGACTTGTCATGTTGCTTAGCCTATTACTATTTTAGGCCCTATATTATGTAAATCTGTAGGCCCACTAATGCCAATAATAGATAATGTATTTATGATGCTGTAACTAATAATGCTATTGCAAGTGTGAGGTTTTGTACTTAGGTAGTTGGAGGGAGGGAATGAATTATACATATTGGATTGTGGAAACATAGAATTTTTATTTTCTTCTTTCTTGCAGTTAAGGCAATTCCCAAGCTGTAAATAAGATAATGAAAATGAAATGAAGAAATAACTTTATTCGTATGGTATACAGTCGCATACATTGAATGGCGTCACTAGGCTTAAAACTAAATCAAACTAACCTACAATTCATCAAAATTGTAATATACATAAATACATTGTTTTTCATATTTATTATCAAGTAATATTATAAACACAGATAGAAGTTAAAAAAAAAAAATCCATTAATAAACAATTTTTGGCTTGACCCAACCCGAACCAAAAAAAAAAGTCTGACCCGCAGACCCCAATTATCAAGGCAAGTACTTAACTTAGTAGTAAAATAGGTGAAGCCTTTATCTTTACTTTGTTGATTTCTTGACACAATTCCATTAGAAGGAAAAGGTTTTAATAATGTGTGGGACAGTAATTAATTGTTGTTGGAAAACCATGAATGTAGGATACGATCCATTTTCGTAGTAATGTCAATATATTACAATTTAAAATAATGGTTTCAATCTGAGGAAAAAAACCGCAAAATACTGGTAGCCGCGTACCGTACCGAGATCCGAGGTACAAGATATTGTACCGTACCGACCTTAAATTGTCTGTACCGCAGAGCCCTAGTTTTAAAGGGATTTCCATTGTCTACCACTTATGTTGACACCTTGTCCCGGTCTGGTAGAAAGCGGTAGCTTAAGTTGTTAAAATTTTTAACATCAGCAACCTGCCACCCACCCATAAATAATACATGTCTTGCACGTAATTAATTTTTACGTTAATTTCATAAAAATGTTGGCTTCAGTGTCAATGAGCTCTTTCTCATCACTAATCGGTGTCTCATGGAATGATTCAACTTACATCAATTGACCTTTACTAATAATGTAGTCTATTACCTAACTATTGCTCATTTTCGTCTTGGTCTTATGCTTGCTGTATTATGGAAACATAACCTCCAAATGTGCATTAAACAGATGAAGTAAATGCGAGAATACTATATCACGGCGCCAACATTCCTCTTCCATGGTTTAACTTAAACTTCAGGCCAAACCGTAGAGAAATTGATTGATGGTTTAAGCATTGTTATATCTTTAAACCCGTTTAAGTTAAACACTACTTGGAGAAACCGGGTCTTAAAATAAAAAATAACTACCTCATGCGTCAGTGCTTGACATTTACAATGTAGGCAGACAAAAGCATGACAGATAATACGTGCTTATTTATGACCCTTACCTTACCTTACCTATGTGGCCACTCAAACCTCAGTAGGTTTTTGGCCTCGCCAACAACAAGTTGCCACCTCTCTCTGTCTTCCATCCATTCTGCCTCTGCTCTTAGCTTCCCTATGTCTCTTCGCACCTGGTCCTGCTATCTTAGCCGAGGTCGTCTTCCCCGAGGGAGATTTCCAGACACCATTCTTAGCGTAGAATATTCTTCTTTTCTCTTTACATGACCAGCCCATCTCAGTCTCCTGCTTTTTATTTGTGCTATTATGTCTGGGTCTGTATAGATTTACCTCAATTATTTGTTTGTTCTGATCCTCCACACCCCATTTTCGTTGATGGGACCGTTCTTAGTATTTTGTTTTCAAAACAATTATTTTATTTTCGTTTTTCTTCGTCAATGTCCAGGTTTCAGATCCATAGAGTGCTATTGGCTGTACTGTATTATAGTTTTATAGAGTTTTTCTTTGGTTCTCCTTGACAAAAGTCTACTTTTTAGCAGTGATTTAAGGGTCCAATAGCATTTATTCCCAGTAATAATAATCTGGCGTTTATCTCTACTTCTTCTTTATTTTCTTGTACTTAAACTTTTTAGTCCCTTTGAATTTATTGTCTCCAACTTGTAAGGAGTGTTCCACGTCAAAATCTTCTAAGTGTCGTCCAACTATTAGGTATTTTGTCTTTTCTTCGCTGATTTCCAAGCCTATTGCTCTAGTTTCTTTAATTAGAGTCTCTGTGAGTGTTTTCATCCTCTGCTAATAGAGTCACATCATCTGCAAAAGCTAGAATATTTATTTTTTTTCCAATTTCTACACCAGGCTGCGGTTGTTTCGCTATTTTAAGAGCACTTTCTAAAGCTAGATTGAATAACAACGAAGAGAGTCCGTCTCCTTGTCGTACTCCGGTGACTACCTTGAATTCAGTTGAATATTCGTTGTTTATTTGTACTTTGCATCTTGAGTCTTCTGTACATATTTGTGCCAGCTTAACTAATTTGTTTGGGATTCCCATTTTCATGACGTATTTCCACATTTGTTTTCTATTTTTATACTATCATATGCCTTCTTCAAATCAATAAATAGTAAGTGGGTATCTCGGTTAAAATCCCAATATCTTGATAACATTTGCTTGATAATAAATATTTGATCCGTAGTGGACTTTTGTTTTCTGAAGACTGTCTGATGTTCATCTATAATCTCCTCCGAGTACTCTTGTAATCTGTTATGAATTATCTTAGACAGTACTTTGTAAGCTGTGTTTATTAGAGACATTCCTCGATAATTACTACAGTTCAGTTTGTCCCCTTTCTTATGAATTGGAACTATTACGGCAAGGTTCCACTCTTTTGGTATTTTTTCTTCATTTCAGATTTGGACTGAGAGTTCATGCAGCTTTGTCAAAAGAGCTTTTCCTCCTGCTTCAAGAAATTTAGCTGGATGCCATCTGTTCCTGGGGCTTAGTTATTTTTTAGAGCGTTTAATGCATTTTGAACTTTTTCCTCGTTTGGTTATTGAATCCTTACTTGAGGATGCGAGTATACATCTTCTTCTTCTTCTTAATGTGGTCCTCTCAGCATTGAAGAGTTCGCTGAAATAGTCCTTCCATATATTAAGGATCTCTTCTTGGTTCTTAAGTATTTTCCCTTTTTTTCTTGGGTAGCCTGTATGAGTAGTTCATCTTTAGCTTTCTTTCTCTCCTCGATGATCTGTCTACAATCTTCATTGAACCAAGTTTTTTTGGCTTTTTTTATTCTTTTGAAAGCCAACTACTTCTTCAGCTACTTCCTGAACTGATTCTTGAATTATTTTCCATTTGTCCTCTATAGAGTGGTCTATTTTATCCTCTCCTTGATTTAATATTTGAAACCGGTTTGCGAGTTTGAGAGTAAACTCCTTTCTGACATTTGAGTTTTCCAGAAGATGGACCTACAACCTACATCCATTTTATTATAAGGCTTGTACAGTACAATACATGTTTGTAAATAAAAAATCTTATATTTTTTATATCTCCTCAGGTTGTCTTATATACGAAGGATTTTCAAATGCATTGAAGAAAATGAAGATCAGCTGTTGAATTTTGCCAAAGCTGTGTCAAAGATGCAGCGTAGTGACTATCAATTTTGATGTTGAAAAGTGGATTTGTGTAAATATGTGGCATTAATAAATGAAGTATTAAAAGTTATTTTTTTACTTACTTGTACGTACTTGTTGGTCTAGACGTTTTTATAATTTTATATAACCTTTTTATCTCAGTAATATAGCTACTACAGTTAGAACTTAACATTCCCAACTACCATTGTCTGGATGGCCAATTATTTGGATCACCTCTAAAAGAAATCTAAATCTATAAAAGAGGAAGTATGAATGTATATATAATATACAGGCTGTTTCCAAATTGTCTGGCCATATCTTGTGGACTTGTTCCTTGGGCTAAGATGAACATAAAATGCCATATAAGTTTAGTGGAAAGAACCTCGTATAAATAGGAGACTTCATTTATATCAGGAGAAATACCTGTAATAAAAGTCTAAAGATTTCCACTAAATATGATTGTTTTAATTTAACATACTTTTAAGGTAAATAACAATCAATTGTTCAGTGCAAATAAATTGAACCACTTTTTGTTGGAAAGCCTCAAAATATATCCTCTTGTTTATTTATAACTTCTTAGTAACCAAATTAAATCAAATTCTATGAAACATCTGTCTGCTGATAGATCTGCCAGCCCACTACAGGAGCCCCCTTCGAAGACTAGAAGTCCATGGAGTTTTGGGAGGGTTCCGAAAAGTCACAAAACAAAATTTAAAAAAAATAACAGCAAGGATAAACACAATTTTCATCAAACTGAAATTGGATTCTTGAATCTCACTTTTCTTCCAGACTTTTGAAGTTTGAGATCCAGTTGAGGGCTTAACTTCATCATTCTGAAGTACATAGGCCGGTTTAACTCTGTCAAGACTAACTTTAACATTAGAAACATTTAGTTTTATTGTGATAGTTTTACTGTCTTTCTTAATCACTGGATGAGGTCCAGTGTATGGATGTTGTAAAGATTTTCTCATGGCATCCACTCTCAGAAAAACGTGCGAACATGTGTCCAAATCACGAAAAATGAAGCTTCGGTTAATGCCATGTCTCTTGATATTTGTTGATTTTATTGATGAAATCTTGAGTTATGTTTTGTTTCCAATTTTATCAAGGTAGCTTGTTTTCAATGTTTATTGTTTTGTCTTATTTGATTAAATCATACAACATTGTTTGTAAGAAAATTATTTTGATTAGGTTTTATTGATGATATTTAATTGGTTTGATGAGTTGATAAAAATGGCGTATTTGAAGAAAAATTTACTTTAAACTTAAAGGGGAGGAAATGTAGTGTATACAATAATGTACCATAATGTTGTAATTTTTACGATATTTAGATTTTATAAACAGTTGGCAATATGTTTTGGGTAATAAGTACGGTATGTAAAATTAACTGATTCGCTTATTTAAATGATAATTGGATGAACATTTCGTCGTAAAGAAACAATAAGGCATATTTTGTTATTGTTACAATACAAACAAAAAACATTGTTTACCATGGTTGTATAATAAATCGTTAAAGAAATCTTCGAATCCATTACCATTCTGATGTTTTTTTATATGTCATATTAAGCAACAGTTAGCTTCAAATATCAAATCCTGATACTCGAATCTCAAAATTAAAATTAAAAACCTGTTTGATTAGTTGATGTTACAAATAAATTGAGATAGGCTACTTAATAATCAAATCTTTACTATTAAATTAAAACTGAATGAAGATAATTAACCATTCTCACTAATTTATATATCTGGCCAGGGGGTAAAAATCCGGGGTGTGAAATTCCGGGGGTAAAAATCCGAGCCGTACATTTTGAGCTAACCTCATGAAAGGGGAAAAAGTCTGGGGGTAAAATTCCGGCCTGTACACACTAGGTTTTTATAATTTGATGTGTTCTGATTAAATTCACAACCGTGAAAATATACGTTTAATTCAGCGTCAAATCCATCGAACTGATGTCGCGAAACTCAAAAGTTCGCGGCCGGAATTTTACCCCCTGGTTTGTGACGTCACATTCGCCCAGGACGTAAAATTCCATGGGGAAAAAATCCGCTACCCCTTCGCGGCCTGTCAGCCACCCGGTCATGCGCAGTGAGCGCTACCCTCTCCACTCTCCCCGAGCCGCGTCTTAGGCTCCAGTCTCTACTCAGTTGAGGCGGAGAATACTATAGTGACGACATCGAGTGCTAAGTGTGTGTCTAGGGTGAAGGGATACACGTAAGGACTATAAGGTATAAACACTTTTATATGTTCCTTTGTTCTATACTATAGTTTTGATTCATATTTCTCAATTCAACTTCTCGTTTTCACTCTACATTTTTATTTTCTTTTCGATCAATTCATTTATGGGAACCTTTTCAAGTTGGTTTTATTAAAGTTAGCTAAATTTAAATTCTGGTTATATTGACTTTAAGGGCGGGTTTCCGATTCAGGTATTAGCGCTAGTCTTAGACTAAAGCTCATTCTTATAAGTCAGTGACTAATCTTAGTCAAGAACTAGTTTTTAAGTCTGAACTAAAGAAATTGCTTTAGTCCACGGATTAAAACATGCTACAATTTAATCCTGCATAGGGGTAGGATTAATTTTAGTCGTCCACTTTTAACCAAAGCCATTTTTGTGTGTTAAAGTTGAAGGTGATTATGGATTACATTGATTATCATGATTTTTACCGTGAATTCGTCGTGAGCGGGAAAACAATCCATTTGATGATTTAAGTGAGGATGAATTCAAGGATGGATATAGATTTTGAAAAAACTCTGTGAGAGAACTAATTGAATTGATAAGGCCTAGTTTGGAATAGGTTGAGTCGTTTCCCTGGCATCCTCAGTGCAATTGATGGCACACATATTCCCATTGTGTGTCCATCAACTGACGACAAGGAGGAGTACCGAAACCGCAAAGGCTATTTTTCAATCAATGTTTTTTTTGCGGCGGTAGGCGCTAAGCAAGAGATTTAAACATCGTCGCCAGGTAGGAAAGGAAGCACGGACAATTCCCGAGTTTTCAAAAACTCATCCCTATACGCCCGTTTCGAGCAGAACGAGTTCAACGGTGTGCTGATAGGAGATAGCGGGTAGGAATGTAACAGGTAAGATATGGTTTAGAATGCTTCTTATCTTTTAGGATTTATCCTAATTAAAGTCTGTACATTATTATTACTTGTCTTAGCAATAATAACTTAATTATTTTTGAATAGAATAATTCAACTGAGACATTTACAATACAACCTTTAAGCAGTTTTCTAGTAGCCTATAGCTTTTTAGATGGTAATAACTTTTACTACTAGTAGCCTAGCCTATATTAATAATGTTGACTAACTTGCATAAACCTTGTCTCAACTGAGTTTATGAATGAATGAATATATAGTTTATTCCAAAAAAACATTGGCTACAAACAGTGATTATAAAATCAAATATACTAAACAGAGACTTATGACACTAAAAATACATACAAGTTTTAATGAGCCAAAATATTCAACAATAAACAAATGGAACTAGCAGACATAGGCAGTGCTACCTGTGCGTCTGCTAAGTTGCTGTCAAATAGAAAAAAGGAAATTATTGAATTTGTGGAATGGCAATTAAAAAATTAAAGGGTTGTTATCATTAGTGATGTATGTAAATGTATTTTCATGAACACAGCGCTGGTGAGTTTGCGCATTATAGATTTCGTGGTGGCCAGGAGAGAGAGAGAGAGACAGACTGTGTGTGTGTGTGAGTTTCGTGTGTAATTGTGGTAGTGAGGAGAGTGGAGAGTGATGAGTGGATTGTTGGGTATGAGTGGTGTAGAAAGTAGTAATTTGACTGCGGACAGTCCAAACAAAGTGCCAAGGTCAGTCAGTGCAAAGGTCGGATCAAGTGCGCCGGTAGTCCGCCGTGATAATAGAATCGGCCTCGTCAATATTTAAACTGAATAGGAAATCATTGACGCGGAATTTAAATACCTTTAAAGAGTCACATTCAAAAAATTTGAAATCCTTGAAAATGTTACATATGTTACGATAGACTAAGTGTGAAACATAGTATGAATTAGTCGTAGAAAAAGTATAATTCACTTGAATTGTGGTGATTCCAACTCTAGAAGAATATCTTGTATTATATAAATGTGAAATATTTTGAAAAATGTTATTGTAATTTTTATGGATGTTTATTAATATTGATTTTACATACAACTGGCGAATAGAAAGGACTCCTATTTCTTTAAATAAAGCGTCAGTCGGGTAACGTTTGCATTTCCCAAATCCTATTTTTTAAATTGATTTTTGAGCAATATTTAATGGCTCCAAGGTACTCCTATAACAGCCACCCCAAGCTATAATACCAAACGAAAGTAATGATTGGACAAAAGCAAAGTAAGCCATTTTTAATTCCTTAACCGTTAAAACTTCTCTAATGTGTTTGAAAGCAAAAATTAATTTCCTAATTTTATTTCTAACATAATTAACGTGATCTATCCATTTTAATCGTTCGTCAAACAATACACCTAGGTATTTATAAGAGTTGACCTTTTCTATACTTTCACATCTACAAGAATTACTTTGATAATCGTCACATTCGTGGATTGTTAAATTGGCTAAATTGAAGTCTGTACTCTTGCTAATAGAAATAGGCATGAATTTTGTCTTAGAAACATTTAATGAAAGAACATTTTGATTTAACCACTTCTTAATTATCATGAGATCGTGTGTGGCTCTGTCATACACCTCGGGCCAGGTTTTTCCTTGCAGGAAAATTAGGCTGTCATCGGTAAATAAAAAGATTTGACCAAAAATGTTTAGTCTGGAAATATTATTTATATAAATTAAGAATAAAACTGGACCAAGGTTGCTGCCTTGGACCACACCATAGTCTACTGGCAATACATTACTAGTAATGCCATTAATGGAAACAAGTTGTGATCTGTTACAAAGGTAGCTTTGGAACCATGCAAGTGAGTTGCCGTGAATTATATATCAGGGATTCAATTTTTGTAGTATTCTTTATACTGTATATTATCAGCTGTTGTCATTAATTAAAAAAACAATGTTTTACCATAGATAAAACATACTCCCTTAGTAGATTTCTCATCCTAATGGAACAGCTGAAGACAATTTTATTGTTAGTTCTGTACAGTTTATGTAGAGGTCGTGTTTTGTTTACAATTTGTTTCCCGTTAATACAGTCATTTAAAACCTCGTTTAACCAAATAATACGATCTAATCATAAACAATAAATTGTCTCCTAGTTATTTAACCAAACAGTAAAGCACAAATCAAGAAATTAACCCTAAAATAATAGAAACAAAATTTTGTCGACACTAGCGCCCATGTGTCACGTACATGAACTAGACACGAAATACGAGCTTCAAAATTTGCAATGGGATGAGAAGTCTACTTGTGTTGGTTAGTCTATGGTTTTACCTTTTCAATTTGCAGTTGTAAATATTACTTTCAATAAAAGAGTTTCTTCAAATGTGTGCTTATTATGAACTCTAATTCAAAGTCACAACAATTGGCGACGAGAAAAAGTTTTTCAAAATTTCTACTCATTATTTGGATTTAAAACCTTTTCTAAATTTTGATTTTGTACATTATGGATGCAGAACAATTTACAGCACTACTGAAAGCATTCACTGAGAGCCAAGTCACACTTGCAGCTACACTTGCAACGAAGATTACAGAAAAACTTTAACTTCAACCTCCAGTACAGCAGAGTAATACGTTAGTAAGTATTCAACCATTTGAAAATTTCGATCAGAAAAAGGAAAAATTTAAATACTATTTGGAACGCTTTGAAAATTATCTTGCTGTCAAAAACATCTCAGATGAAAGGAAAAAAGCACAACTTCTTTGCGCTTCAATTGGCTCTGTTCACTACAATAATCTTTCATCATTAATTGGACCTGAAAAACCTATCAAAGACCTAGATTTTGCTACTTTGGTCAAATCACTATGTGACATGCTTTCACCACACAGAAACGTTGTAGTTTCACAACATTACTTTTTAAACACTTATCAAAAAGCAAATCAATCAATTCCTGAATACATAGCTTCACTACAAAAAGACCTGCCTGAATGTGAATTTACAGTCCAGTGTGAATGTACAAAACAAGTTTCAGTCTCAGATACATTTTTAAGAGCTCAATTCATAAGAGGCTTAAAAGATGACTGGAATCAAGAACAGTTATTACAATCAGACACTACTTCATTCAAAGACATTGTAACCAAAGCTACTGCTTTGGAAGCTTCCCGATTAGAGACCCAGGCTTTGAACAAACATCAGCATTCAATTCCAACTGATGTAGATATCAATAAACTTTCAAATGTAGGTACAAAACATCAATGAAGTCGTTCAAACTACCGTAAGAATCCAATTTCATGATGGAATGGCCTCTAGATCGTCTGAATAAACTAATATAGGTTTAAATTACCTGTTTTCTGTCAAAACGATCAGTTTAGTAGTATGATGACTACAGCTGTTTCGTGCTTAAAAAATAGCACATCTTCAGGTCTAGAATGTCTTGCTAATCCCTCATGTAGAGTTCGTCAAAAATGTAAACAAATAAATAAACGGGACACACATACGGATATGACACACACGAAAATACATTTAATAAACTGGTCGACCAGACGCTGATTCACGAGACACGGCGCCGGTGGAAGGTAAGTCGCGACTGTCACGTGTCGGCAGCGTTGACCCCTACCCCTGTGTTATCCTTATCTCGCTCTTTTCTTGTCTGCTTACTGTTGATATGGATGGCGGTGTTATAAATAATGTTGGATTCAAATGACAATTTCTCGTTCAGGATGTTTTGTGGTTGACTTTTTGATGCTTTATAAATTTCGAATTCCTCAACAGTGTCCATGTAATGCCCTTTGTTGCAAAAATGTAATACTTCTAAGTTATTATGTATGTTGGTGTAATTGTGGTTGGAGGATGTAAGATGGTTTGCGTAGGCTGATTTTGAGTTTTTCTTCGGTATGTGTTCTTTAAACCTAGTGGAAAATGATCTTGCTGTCTGACCTATATAAAAATTAGGACAATCATCACATATCAATTTGTAAATTCCAGTTTTATTAATTTTATCAGAATCTGGTTTAGTTCTCTCAGTGATTATGTTTGAAAGTTTGTTCTTTGTTTTGAAAGATACTACGACATCTCTTTTAGCAAGTTCGTTTGTTAGGGTGTGGTTTAACACAACACCATAATCTGCACTGATGTATCTTTTGTTGCCTTGTGGTTGGTTCTTGGTTTTATTCTGTTGTTTATTAATCAGTTTATCGATTAGGGAACTGTTGTAACCATTGGCGACTGCGATGTGTTTTAAGACATTTACTTCATCGGTATAATCAGTTGGGCTCAATGGGATGGAGAGTAGGCGGTGTACAAAACTATTGTAAGCAGCGATTTTATGGTTATGCGGATGGTGTGATTGTGAATGAATAGTCTGGTCCGTGGTCGTTGGTTTTCTATAGATTTTGAACTGTAATTGGCTATTGTTTCTCGTTATAGTGACGTCCAGGAAGTTGATTGATTTTGTATTTTCTATTTCGAGGGTGAATTGTAGGTTCTTATGTATTCTATTTAGGTATGCGTGGAGTAAATTGAGTTGCCTGCCGTTACCGTTAAATAATACAAGAGTATCATCTACATACCTGCTGTAGTGGATTATTCTGTGTCTGTGTCGGTTTGAATCAGACCAAAGATGTTTGTTTTCTACGTTATTTAAGAATAATTCTGACAGAATGCTCGAAAGAGGTGATCCCATGGTCAGTCCTTCATTTTGGATGTAAAACCTGTTTTCAAATTCGAAATAATTTTGTTTTAGAACGGTTTGAGTTAGAGTTATAAGTTCATGCTTAGCTTCTGTTGAAAGTGATGAATTTTTGTCCAAATTGTCTTTAAGCAAGGCTATTGTTTCATCTACGGGAACTTTCGTGAATAAATTCACGACGTCAAATGAAGCTAAAATATAGGAGTCTTTGAGCTTTGCGTCTGATAGTTTGTTCACTAGGTCAACTGTGTTTCTTACGCTGTGATTGTTTTCCAATTTTATCTCATTCCTAATAATTGTGTCTAGTTTTTTGGCGATTTTATAAGTCGGAGCAGGTGTGAAGTTTACCAGAGGTCTAATGGGAATATTGGGCTTGTGAATTTTGGGCAGTCCTCTTAACTGAGGGGCTCTGGGGTTAGTTACTTTAACATTTCTTATATCTTCAGGTGTTAAAAGGTTCTTGCATGACGAAATTATTTGATTGATTTCTTTGGAGAAAGATGGGGTTGGGTCTTTTTGTTAAGTTACAACATTGTTGGTCTCAATGAAGTTCTGGACCTTGCTGACGTAATCGCCTTTGTCTATTATGACCGTCGAGTTTCCCTTATCTGCTTTTGCGATAACAGCATTATTCTGTTGTAACTTGTTCCTAATACTTTGAGCAATTTGTTTCAAGGATTTGTATTTTGACAAATATTTGATTCTAGGTTTGGGGTTGTTCATTAACTTATGGATTTTGTTGGATATCATAGCTCTAGCAGTATCACGTTCGATATTGTTTTTTAAACACTTAACGGCAGTTTCTGCATTTAATAATTCAGAAATCAAACTGTTTTTTCTATCGTTTGGGAAGTTAAAGTTTAGTCCTTTATTTAGTAGAGACATTTCTTGGTCTGAAAATTGTATATTTGTTTTGTTGACAACTCTAGGATGGAACTTGTGGTTGCATGTGATTGTTTCAATTTTTATCTGTGCCTTTACTAAAGCGTCAAATTTTTTGGATTGTGTTTTCTTTTTGATTTGTACCTTATTTTGGATTTGAGTTTCTATTTGAGAAAATACATCATTCTGTTGGGAAGGATGTAGGCTATTTAAGAGTTAGAGATGTTTTCCTAGTAGTAATTTATTGGTCATGCTTTTTTTAGCGTATAGAGATTTTATTTCACTTTTAATCCAAGTCTTCACAGCAACCTGTTTGGCCTTTCTGGCAGCGGTAGATGTATTAGAGATTTTTACAAACATAATCACTGAGAGAACTAAACCAGATTCTGATAAAATTAATAAAACTGGAATTTACAAATTGATATGTGATGATTGTCCTAATTTTTATATAGGTCAGACAGCAAGATCATTTTCCACTAGGTTTAAAGAACACATACCGAAGAAAAACTCAAAATCAGCCTACGCAAACCATCTTACATCCTCCAACCACAATTACACCAACATACATAATAACTTAGAAGTATTACATTTTTGCAACAAAGGGCATTACATGGACACTGTTGAGGAATTCGAAATTTATAAAGCATCAAAAAGTCAACCACAAAACATCCTGAACGAGAAATTGTCATTTGAATCCAACATTATTTATAACACCGCCATCCATATCAACAGTAAGCAGACAAGAAAAGAGCGAGATAAGGATAACACAGGGGTAGGGGTCAACGCTGCCGACACGTGACAGTCGCGACTTACCTTCCACCGGCGCCGTGTCTCGTGAATCAGCGTCTGGTCGACCAGTTTATTAAATGTATTTTCGTGTGTGTCATATCCGTATGTGTGTCCCGTTTATTTATTTGTTTACATTTTTGACGAACTCTACATGAGGGATTAGCAAGACATTCTAGACCTGAAGATGTGCTATTTTTTAAGCACGAAACAGCTGTAGTCATCATACTACTAAACTGATCGTTTTGACAGAAAACAGGTAATTTAAACCTATATTAGTAAGAATCCAAATTCTGGTCATACTTATCGTTCTCAATCAAAAGTAGATTTCAATCGCCTAGGTTTTGGAGATCTTTGCTTTCGATGCGGTAGAAATAATCACCGCGCAACTGAGTGTCGCACTAGCAAGTCATCACTTCATTGCACTTCCTGTTCGAAACAAGGCCATGTAGCCAAAGTTTGCATTTCAACCCAAATGAAAAATAAGTCTTCTACCAATCAATCTAAGTTCAATTCAACAAAGTACATACACTTCAACCTCTGATGACATTCCGCTAGGCTTAAATCAAATCACTGAAGTTCATCCAGTTACCAAACCTAATATCATAGACATATTTGACCAGAACGAACGATCAAATTTACCCGATTCACATAAGTATTTTGCTACAGTTTCAATTGATAACAAGCCAATGCGTTTTGAGATAGATTCCGGTGCAGGATTTACATTAATACCAGAAAAAGCTTTCAATGAGTTAAATCTCAACGCCAAACTTGACCCAACTAATGTGTATTTCCGTGCTTATACAAATAATGTATTTAAACCATTGGGCAAAGTTACAGTTGAGGTTACTTACAAAAACCATTAATCAATTGAAGATATGTATATAGTTCCTGATAATTGTCCAGCAGTCCTAGGAAGAGTGTGGATTCGACACTTACATATAAGTCTACAAGAAATAGATGATGGTTCAAATCAACCCAACTTTTTCAATGTCTCCGAAACATTCCATTCAATTGATGACATATTTTCTGAATTTTCCACAGTTTTTGACCAAAGAATTGGATGCTTGCCCAACCACAAAGTTACACTTCAATTACGTGAAAACGCTAAACCTGTGTATACCAAAGAACATAATGTTCCGTTTGCCCTTAGATCTCAGGTTGAGGAAGAACTCAACAGTCTTGAATCATCCGGCATAATATCTAAAGTCGATGCTAGCGATTGGGGTTCGCCTTTGGTTGTTATTCCTAAAGAAAATGGCACAGTAAGGTTATGCGTCGATTACAAAACAGGCGTAAATGATCGTCTTGTTTCATCTAATTTCCCGATCAAACACATTCCAGATGTTTTACACTGTTTGCGAGACTCTAAATATTTTTGCAAGCTTGATATTTACAAGGCTTATTTGCACATTCCAGTTGATGCCCCAAGCAGCAAAATTCAAACTATTACTACACACCGTGGTACATACTTGATGCACAGACTTAGTTTTAGAATCAAGACCGCGCCTGCCGAATTCAATTGCATTCTAAGCCAAATTCTAAACGGGTTACCAAAGACTGAAGTTTATTTTGACGACATAATCGTGCACGGTACAACAAAAGATGAATGCTACAATAATTTACGGTTGTGTCTATTCCGTCTACATGCAAACGACTTGCATCTAAACAAAGACAAATGCAAATTCTTTTGCGAACAGATTGACTACCTTGGTCATGTGGTTAAGTACAATCAAATTTCAAAAAGTCCAGAAAAGATTAGAGCTGTTTGTAATATGCCTCAACCAAGGAATATTGATGAGGTCCGGAAATTTCTTGGAATGGTTACCTACTACGCTCGGTTCATCCCAGACCTATCTACAAAAACAACACCTCTTCGACAGCTTCTACAGAAAAATAGAAGATTTCATTGGTCAATAGATTGTCAAACTGCATTTGATTGTCTCAAAGAGGAAATAACATCTAAAAGAGTTCTCGTACCATATGACCCCCATCGTCCAATCGTTCTAACATATGATGCCAGTCCTACCGGAATTGCAGCTGTGAGTCAAATGAGTCACATAATTGATGATGAAGAGAAACCGATCGCTTACGCATCCAGATCCTTAACTCCATCAGAGCGAAATTACAGTCAGCTCGATCGAGAAGCTCTTGCGACCGTGTTTGGAGTCAGTCATTTTTACAATTATCTGTATGGACTTCACTTCACCTTAATTACAGATAATGCCCCTCTTTCAAGAATTTTCCATGAAAGCAAATCCTTACCACCCATGACTTCCAGCCGTCTACTCCGTTATGCATCTTTTCTATCAGGGTTTAACTATTCAATACGTTTCAAGAAAGGGGAAGCAAATGCTAATGTTGATTGTTTATCCAGAGCTCCAGTCACTCAACATTCTGAAACCTTAGACATTTTCCTAAACAATGAAGTTACCTTGCTACATTCAGAAACAATTTTTGAAATATCTTCTACAAATTTAAATGCAACTATTCTAGCCCGGGAAACTGAAGCTGACCAAAATCTTAGAGAAATTAAAAGGAAACTTTTGTCTTCTTCTACTGACCTACCATACACATTGGACAATGGAGTACTTTTCAAGGAAACTCGTGCTGTCATTCCTAACAGCCTTCAACCTCAAGTCTTACAGCAACTACATGCTACTCACGTTGGTATTACAAAGATGAAGCAATTAGCCCGAAGATACGTTTATTGGCAAGGGATTGACAAGGACATAGAGAAATTAGTCCAATCGTGTGAAATTTGCGCCCACATAAAATTCAATCCTCCCAAAGCACCCCTTCATCCATGGGTAGAGCCAGAAGAAAACTGGGAGCGTATTCATATAGATTACGCGGGGCCTTTTCAAAACCACTACTTTCTTGTTTGTGTGTGTGCCAAGTCAAAGTGGGTAGAAGTTAAAGTATTGAGAAATGCTCCTACAACTTCTAATACTATCATTCTTCTCGACAACATTTTCTCATCTAATGGCTATCCTCAAGTGATGGTATCAGACAATGCCACAATTTTCACCAGCGCAGAATTCAAGAAATACTGTTCATCCAATGGAATTTTCCAGAAACTGATTGCACCTGGACATGCAGCTACAAATGGTCTTGCTGAAAGAACTATCCAGACTTTGAAGCAAAGATTAAAAGCATTGGAAGATGACCATCGTCAAATACATACAAAGGTTCAAGAGATTCTTCAACAATATCGTGCCACTCCTCTCTCAAATGGACAATCACCTGCAGAACGATATCTTCATCGTAGGATCCGCATCAAGCTGGATGCTCTTCAACCTTACCATCCGGCAAAGAATCCTCCTTCGATAATAAGAATTCGAACATTCAATGTGGGGGAGAGAGTTCTCTTTAGGGAGTATTCACAAAATAATAAATATATATGGACATTTGATGAGATTATACAGAAACTAGGGACTCTTCAGCATAGTTGGGAAAGTTAGTCAAAATTTCTAACTAGTTAGAAGTTAGAAGTTAGTCCCATAAAAAGTAACTGATAGAAGTTACTAGTTAGTTAGTTTAAAAAGTAACTGATAGAAGTTATTAGTTAGTTGAAAAACTAACTGATAGAAAATAAAGTTAGTTTTCGACATTTGTAGAAGATAGCTGTTTGTTGGACGGTTGTTTTAAAGGATTTCATATGTAATTAAATAATCATCTTGGTTACTAATTACTGTGTTTTAATTAAATACTAATTAAACATCGTCACATTTACATTACATGTAATGTAAAAACATTCATTACTACAACAAAATTTACTTTAAATGCCTATTAAACTTTAAAAGAAGTTGTTTTTCAAAATTGGTGTCGCTGATTCTTCCTTGTCTGTTACTCTGTTAGTGATGACTAGGCTTGCCGCTCTGAACAGGCGTTCGCAGTGAACAGAGGTGTTTTTTTAATTTGTAGATTTATATTTGTAGTTATCTTATTATAATGTATTTGTTTCAGGACTATAGTCCAGTAAAATAAGACATTTTGGTATGCAAAAGGTCGGGTAGTTCTGATTTTTGGATATGTTGTTAGTATTGGGCACATAACATAAAATCCAAGTTATCCACCTTGAGATACTGCCGCTCGCCGCGGGGCGCGCCACTTGTTATTGAATTATAAAAAAATATGGCAATTCCTATTGTTTTTCACTCAATCTTGCGAACCGTTGATTTTACCGAAAATTTTATATTATTACATTAAAGAAGAATAAATTTGTGGCAGTTTAAGCCCAACAGCAAGTATGTAGCGTAAATAATGGTCACAATACAGACCATCAAAATAAATAAATTTTCCAAATACGTATAAAAATTGTGGTTTTTTCAATATGTCCACAATATAGTTAATTGAAGCAAACACCGTATTGATTTAGAGAGTATGCCAGTTTATTTGCTATTAATAGAAAATAAATGAAAGTATGAATGAAAATATCCCCACCTCAGCAAACCTGCAGACTAAGCAAATTTCCATTTGCTTGATTTGATTTTCACAAGCCTATTTAAATAACATTAGGTTTAACTGGTATGTACCTAGGTTAGCTGCTATAGGGAGGGTAATATAGTATATAAAATAATAATAGTATGATAAGAAACAAATAAATTTACCCAATTTTATAAAAATGTGTCTATAAATAAGGAAAAACAATAATTAAAATCTTTGCTATTGGAATAACTTGAGGTTGTTTAATTTTCTCCGTAACCAATAACTGTAAACACATTTTAATGTACTAAATTATTTGTTTTTAAACCCTACAAAATGGTTTAGAGACTCATTGTAAAATTGTATGTTTTGAGGGCCAAAAATACGAAAAACCCGTTCTTAACAAAAACCCCATAAAGCAACCGTTCCCATGGCCTGATCATGCTTCGCGAACTCGTTTTAATAAATGTAGGTTTACATGCCGAAAAACAGACCTTCAAATATACCTTCAACGGCAAAACTACTCTTTCCAAAGCTGTCAAATGTTTATACATAAACATTTAAGCTAAGCTTTGGGTACAATACTTTCACATGAAAACAAAATAAAACAGTGTAACATAGTTAACAGTTTATTGAGGCTTAAAGATCAGGCAAATGAGATCTTCCAATCACAATCACTCTACAGATCTTCCATGCAGCGGGTAATTTTTCCACGCCAAGTGTGCCCATCTATACAGGGCATGCTGAATATGAATTAATTGAAATACATGATTGATATTGAAGAACACAACAAATTCACAAAGATCGGAAATTTCACTACAAGACGTACAGACGAGTTCTGGTGTGATACTGGTCTGATACTATTGTTCAAATGGATGAGTAATAATCATTTCGTGCTGTGTAGAGTATACTTCAACGTTTTAGTTTCGTACGTTGGCAATAAGTTGCGTACACCTATTTGACCTTGAACATAGTTTTGGTAATAAATTATAATACGAATAATAAAAAATTAATGATAAAAATGAGTAAAAATAGCTTGCATGTCTGCAGGGCTACAAATGGTTCGCATATTGAGGTGTGATCGTGTTAAAATAACTTTTATTTTATTACCTTTCATTTAATGTATCAGCATAGCCTTCTCTATGGTATCAGTCGTTAAACAGTAGTTTGTATCTAGTACAATAAATAAATAAATTTTCTAACTAGGTAAGTTTTTTGCAGACCCTGTATAAAAAAAAACTAAAGATTTTACTAAACTGTATCCAAAAAAGTTATTATCGTCCGTTAGCACGATGATTCCCAAAAATCATCCGATTTAATGGAATTTGGTACAAACATTACTTTTATTTGTGAATCAAGAGATGGACTATTTATCATTTAGTTTGTATTGTAAGTGACTTAGCCTATTGCTTTTGCTTAATGGCTTAATGAATCATTGAATCATCTAAACGTACAATTATTTTTTTAAACGAGTTATTAAAAGCATGATCGGCATGATAAGGCCGGCCATAGGAACGGTTGCTTTATAGGTATTTTGCCGGTAAGAATATATATTTTTTTTTTTCATTTTTAACCCTCAAAACATACAATTTTACAATTGTATCATTAAAGAATTTTGTAGAGCTTAAAAACTAATAATTTAGAACATTAAAATGTTTTTTACAGTTATTGGTTACGGAGAAAATTAAAAAATGTAAATTAAAAAACCTCAAGTTATTCCAATAGCGAAGATGTTTAATTATTGTTTTTACCTTATTTATAGACACATTTTTATAAAATTGGGTAAATTGATTTGTTTCTTATCATACTATTATTATTTTATATACTATATTACCCTCCCTGTAGCAGAAAACCTAGGTACCAGTTAAACCTAATGTTATTTGAATAGGTTTGTGAAAATCAAATCAAGCTACTGGAAATTCGCTTAGTCTGCAGGTTTGCTGAGATGGGGGTATTTTTATTCATACTTTCATTTATTTTCTATTAATAACAAATAAACTGGCATACTCTCTAATTCAATACGGTGTTTGCTTCAAACAACTATATTGTGGACATATTGAAAAAACCACAATTTTTATACGTCTTTGGAAAATTTATTTATTTTGATGGTCTGTATTATGACTATTATTTACGCTACATACTTGCTGTTGGGCTTAAACTGCCACAAATTTATTCTTCTTTAATGTAATAATATAACATTTTCGGTAAAATCAACGGTTCGCAAGATTGAGTGAAAAACAATAGGAATTGCCATATTTTTTTATAATTCAATAACAAGTGGCGTGCCCCGCGGCGAGCGGCAGTATCTCGAGGTGGATAACTTGGATTTTATGTTATGGGCCCAATACTAACAACATATCCAAAAATCAGAACTACCCGACCTTTTGCACAGCAACCCCATTTTTTCTGACAGATTTACTGGACTACTAGTGAATATTTTGTTAGTAATTTATGTAAATTTATAACTAAATAATGATTTACACATTAGTTTGCCGTGAGTGAATGATGAAGCAATGTCAGTGTGGTAGTCAGGTACACATCGGAAACGTCGCAGATTCGTACGTGCGGGAGCCCAGCTGGGAAATATCGTACAAACACCAGGCGGCCCGCTACCAGTCACGGGGAAAATTTTTGTCTACAAATATAAATCTGTTTAAAACCACCTTTGTTCGCATTATAAAATCTGTCATATTGGTGTTATTTCTTGTGTCACGGCAAACACGGTGGTATTTTGAACGAAATTTTCAGTGTCCTATTAACGATGTTAGCATACGTTTTAAAAATTAACAGCAGCATAAAAACTATTTTGAATAAAATTTTTAAAATGCATGGAAATTTTAACAATGAACCTACCAATAAGCCATAAAAATTTCAGAAAGATTGGCTTAGTGGTTTGTTTACAAATAAATTTTAAACTTCAGTGTTAGTGCAGAGTTTCTTAAAAACCGCTACTTTTTAGGATTTTTCAACTAATAAATTTTTTTTCTAATTTCAATTTTTTTCAATTTTTTTAAATTGACACCACGTAAAATGTATTTAAACCAGCTTATATTTTATTTTTGTTTCAACAAACTTGGATAATTCATCTCAGATATATTTAGGCTCAAACTCGAGTGCACATATTTATTTCCCCGACAAAGGTTGTGGGGAATTTATGTTAATTAGAAAGCAATGTGGACTGTATTATAGTAATTTTGAATTGGATACACTAACCTTTTGTTATTAAACTGATGCGTAGACTGGGGGCCCCCTTTGATGAATCCTGAAATGCTATAATGTTGATAAGTTCACTTTTTCACACTATATGATGTTAAAAAACACTTCAATTGTCTTTATAATAAGTTATAAGCCAGCGGTAAATATTTATGTTGGTATAGAGGTTTATGGTATTTGAAAATGTAGGAGAAAAGGCATGTTAAGTCCTCATAGCAACAGGACTTGCCCAAGAGTGTCACTACTCTACAGAAGGAAGGAGTTGGTCATGTGATACATATCAGTGACCAATCAGAGAGCTAGTCTTGAAACCATTGGGGTTTGAAGATACTGATGCACTCTATGAGGAAAACATTTAACTATTTGAAATGGTATTTAAATGGAGATTGTGGTGAAATCAGTTACATATTATTAGAGTGCATTAAAATTAAAAATTAATATAAGAATACTTAGAACAAAACAGTATATATATTTGACATACCGGCCCCCTTGAACCAATCCGGTTCAACAGAAAAACAAGAACCATGCATGATTGAAATATGAGGAATAAAAATAAGGAAGGGGGTTGGTAGCCAGAGTTATGTTAGGTTAGTTTATAGGAAGGCGGGAAACCTTAACTACAGGTCGTGTTAAGGTTTTTGTAGATGTCTTGATTTGAACGACTCTTACAGTGCCATCTTGACCAGGAGAGGCTGAGATGATTCGACCAAGCATCCAAGCAAGAGGTGGAGTATTGTCTTCATGAATGATTACTAAGTCTCCGATCTTGAGGTTTTCTTCTGGAGTAATCCACTTAGATCGTTCTTGGAGGGTCTGCAGATACTCTCTATGCCATCTATTCCATATGTGTTGAGCAAATGCGTGCACAAGTTTCCACCGTTTCAGGCGATTTACAGAGATATCCGTGAGATGAGGTTCTATAAGAGACGTCAGAGGTCCTCCTGTCAGGAAGTGTCCTGGAGTTAATGCTTCAAGGTCAGATGGGTCTGCAGAGAGTGGTGTAATAGGCCTTGAATTTAACATTGACTCAACACGAGCAATCAGTGTTAGAAACTCTTCATAGGTTAGGATTTGTGTACCTATGACTCTCTTCAAGTGGTATTTGGCACTTTTTATTGCCCGCTCCCACAAGCCTCCTTGGTGTGGAGCTCGAGGTGGTATGAAATGGAAAGTTATTTTGTTGTTCTGGGCAAACCGTTGTGTTTCAGGTTTTATCATTAGGTCTTGGAAGCATTTTTTAAGCGTTGAGGCTGTTCCAATGAAATTGGTGGCACAATCTGAATATAAATCTGATATAGTGCCTCGTCTGGCAGTAAACCTAGTTAAGGAAGCAATGAATGCATCTGCTGAAAGATCTGTGACCATCTCCAAATGTACAGCCTTTGTGGCAAATATATAAATAAACAGAGATAGACTTTAATTGGCTGCAGTCGACGTAAGATGTGAACCTTTACTGTAAAAGGTCCAGCATAATCCATAGCGGAAACATTGAAACAACGAGTAGCCGTAACACGTCCAGCAGGTAAGTCGCCCATTAAAGGTGCTGTCATTTTAGGCTTAGCTTTGAAACATCGAATACATTTAAATATTCTGGAGCGTATAACACTTCTCTGAGACAATATCCAGTAGTTTTGCATTAACATTGCTTGAAGGAGTTGTGGTCCTGCATGTAGATATATTTTATGAAAGAAATCAATCAGCAGGTGGACTACAAAATGGTTCTTGGGAAGCAAAATGGGATGTTTTGCACTGTACTTAAGTGGTGAATTTTTCAGTCTTCCACCAACTCGTATGATTCCTTCTTCATCTAAGAAAGGTGCAAGCCGTTGTATTTGGGTAGAACATGTTTTCTTAGCTTGAAGCGATTTGATCTCATTTGCAAAGCATTCCTTTTGCACACACCAACATATGCGATTTGTTGCACTTTCAAATTCCTGTTTGGTTAAATGAGTGGTTATTTTTGCCTTTAGCTTTAGACATTTAATAAAACGAAGAACATAAGCCATAACGTTTACAAGTTTAGACCATGAGGAATATTTACTTAAAAAATGTAGTTTAGAGTCATCGGTTGATGTTATGAGGTTGAATGTCTCTGATTTCAGTTCATTAAGAGATTCTTCAGGATCTGGGGAAAGTTTAGTTTGTGGCCATGTAATTGAGTCCCATTTAAGCCACTTAGGTCCTGACCACCAGAGCTCATGATTCATTAAAGCGGATGGTGTTAGGCCACGAGAGGCGCAATCAGCAGGGTTCTCTGCTGAGGAAACGTGTCTCCATATGCATGAAGGAGTAAGCTCTTGTATCTGAGCTACTCTATTTGCTACAAATAGTTTTAGCTTGTAAGATGGGGTGTGGATCCATGACAGAGCAATCATAGAATCTGACCACGCATTGATAGCTGTAATATGGTACTGTTTATCAAACTTATTGATGCAATAGTGAAGCAACTTGGCAAGTAAATGAGCGCCGCATAGTTCAAGCCTAGGTATTGTAGTGCGTTTAAGCGGAGCTACCTTTGATTTTGCAATCAACAAATGAGTTGAAACATTGTGATCAGAATCTTCTAACCTTAAAAAGACACATGAAGCATAGCCTGATTCACTAGCGTCTGAAAAGCCGTGTAATTGTATATTACTGGCGTTTACCATGGGAAGGTAGCGAGGTATTTTTAGATTGTCAATTTCTGAGAGCTCACTGATAAATTGAGACCATTTCTCAGAAAGTGTCTCAGGAAGCTGAGTATCCCATTCTAACCCTAAACACCAAATGTGCTGCATTAATGCCTTTGCCCAAAAAACCAGCGGACAAATTAGCCCCATGGGGTCATAAATCTGAGCAATAAAAGAAAGAAGTGCTCTCTTTGTATGTACTCCTAAGGGTTTGGGTATAGCATAAGAAAATTTGTCTGTTTGTGGTATCCATTTTAAGCCAAGGACACTGTGACAAGGTTGATCAGTGCTTCGAAGCATGAGGGGAGTTTCACGATGATCCAGCGGAACATTTTTAAGAAGTTTTTCATTATTAGAAGACCATTTTCGTAGCTGAAATCCTCCTTTGAGTAGTAAATCGATAACATCTTGCTGTAAGTCAAGGGCTTCATTTAAAGTGTCACAACCTAACAAAGCGTCATCAACATAGATTTGATCTTGCAGAGCTTTGGCTGCCAGCGGATGGTTATCACCTTCATCGGCCATTAGCTGTTGGATAACACGATTGGCTAAATATGGACTTGAACTCATGCCGTATGTAACCGTGGTTAACTGATACACTTTGATCGGATGAGAGGGCTCTTCTCTCCAGTAAATCAATTGAAATTTTCTATCATCTTCATGAATTAATATCTGCCTAAACATTTGTTTTATGTCACATGTGAAGACATATTTATGTTGTCGAAAGCGAAAAATTATATCAGTGGGATCGTTATGCAGTTTTGGGCCTTGGTGTTGTAAGCTGTTAAGCGAGATTCCAGTAGAAGTTGGGACCGAACTGTTAAAAACCACTCTTAGCTTGTCTCCTTTAAAAACACCATGATGAGGTAGGAAGAAGTGAGGTTCGTCTGAGGGCGGAATTGATTCACAAATTTCCATATGACCAGAAGTCTCATAATCTTGCATGAATTCAACATATTTCATCTTGAAGTCTGGTTGAGCAGCAAATTTATTTTCAAGTGAGTTAAACATACGTTTAACTACAGGTGCTGAAAGACCCAATTTCTGAGGGGATTCCTTAAACGGTAAACGACAGATATATCTACCGGTATTGTCACGTGAGTGTGAGTTTAGGAAATGTTTTTCACACTCTGCATCAGTTGGCGAAATTTTCAAAGTTTGAGGCGGTTCTTCAATTGACCAGAATCGTTGAAGAGTAGCATGAAGATCTAAGTCGTTAGTTGAGAGAAGAGTGGATATTCCACTAAATTGAAGCGGTTGATTGGAGGCAGCAATAGGTGCGGCACCAAGCACAACAAAGCCAAAAATTGTTCTCATAATGAAGGGTAAATTTTCTCCCATACTTACAGGCGGCTCAAGTAAAGTTTGAGGGAATAGATCCGCTCCTATCAATAAATCAATGGGACCTGGCAAGTCAAAGGTTGGATCGGCTAGCATGTATTTTTTCAGCTGAGCTTTGATGAAGGGTGAGAGCTGAACTCGAGGCAGGTTACTTGTAATCTGATCAAGAATAAGAACAGGATGAGAAGAGGCCAAATTTGACCCACTGAGGGAGGAGATATTCAGATGTGTGAAACCTTTAGGCTTTATGTTAGCCACAGAAATTCCTTTGATATCAGGGACGCCAACAGCAGAGCGTTTTACATTTAATATATTTGCACAACTTTCTGAAATAAGTGTGGTTTGTGAGGCGCTATCCAAAACAGCACGCAAAACGAGACCGTTTCCTTTGTGAGTAGAAACTTTCACTAAAGCGGTTGCAAGCAATACAGTATTATTCTGAGTACGAGCCAAACCCATAAGAGTATTCGATTGATTGACATGATCAGGGGACTTAACATTACTTGTACAGGGATCAGTGTTTGCTTCATTCAATCTTGTTTGAGCCTGGTCAAAATGCAGGAGAGTATGATGTCGTTTTGAGCAAGTAAGACAAGTCTGTTTAGATTTACACATTTTAGGTTTGTGCATACCAAAACAGTTTACACATAAGTCTTTACTCTTAATGAAGTCAAACCTGTCTATAGTATTAATGCCCCCAAATTTAGGACATTTGAATACTATGTGAGTAGTAGCGGAGCAATAAATACATTTAAGCATTCGATCTTTGTCGTTAGACGACAACAATACAACATTAGCCCTATTAGTTTTAGCCTTATTTGCAAAATTAGATTTGATTGGGTGGTTGCTCTTATTTTCATTTGGTGAAAATGTTTTGTTCGAAACAGAAGCTAACTCCGCAGCCTCCTCTTGTGTACATTTATTTTCCAAGAAAAGGATTAATTCATTGATAGTAGGGACCTTTTTTGAGTCATTACGTGAGTGCTCAAACTTAGTGCGGAGAGCAGAATCAAATTTACGCAAAATATGCGTTGTCAAAAGCAAACTTTCATTAGCAATATCATGACCAAGAGTTTTTAAGGCCTGGTAGTTTTCATTGTAAACTGAGAGAAATTTCCGCAATTGTTTGACAGTAGGCCTAGTAAGTTGAGGTAAATCTAAGATATTGTTAGTATGAAGAGTGATTAGCAACCTTGTATTGTGGTATCTATCTATCAGAGATTGCCATGCTATAGCATAGTTCGCAGCGTTAAGAGGCAAAGATTTCACCAAACTCAATGGCTCATCTGAGAGACAGGATAGCAAGTATGTAAATTTTTCTATGTTACTGAGTGACTCATTAGTATGAACTGCATTTTCAAATATGCTATGAAACGACATCCACTGGTCTGGTTGACCAGAGAATTTACCTAAATCCAATGAAGGCAATTTTATTGTCGGAGGTACAGCCACAGCTTGTGCTGTTGAACTAGCGGTGGACTGATTCAATTGCTCAGATACTGCAGGTGTAGGTATTAATGTGCTACATAAGCTACTAATATTTATGTACAGGTCAGATATTTTATCTTGAAGTTCGGTTACCTTTTCATCTACGATGTCTTCAGGTAGGGGAGTTGTAGAGAACAACTTATTAACATTTTTTTCAAATTCTGCATGTTTTTGAGAAGCTGCAGTTGAAAGTAACTTTATTTTATTTATTTGTTGATCATTTAAAGATTCAAGGGCTTGAACAGTACTTAATGTTGTAACTTGCTTGTCAATACTACTAAGTCTTTGTTCAATAAGTTGACTTTGCTTGACAAAAAAGATAAAAATCTCATTTTGGAATAGAATAGTCAAACAAAACTCATAAAGTCTGTATAAACTCCACCTTGGAATTTATAAATTAAAGTTATTTCTTCACTAGAAATGTCAATAACTTATTTTGCAAAGTATTTGCAATATAAAATCACACTAAATTATTTACATTTTAATTTTCTTTCCAGAAGTTCCAGAAGTATCATTTAATACAATAATGATCAATCGACAATATTACTGTACAAAGCAATCAGCTGTTTTCGTGATAGATGAGAATCAATAACATTTGTAGATAATCAGAACAAGGAAAGGAAGGATAATTATTTCTGGCTACACAATGAATATCCTGGAATGCACACAGAATGCTGAGAGGGGAAGGGGGGTATGTCTGCTAGAGATAAGGCTCATGAAATGGCTGATATATAATCATGAATATTTAAATTGGACATGAAACTAGACTTTCACTTTTGTGCATGTTTGGAAATGAAATATGAAAAATCATCAAACTTATATGTTTGATTTTGAAAATATATAGTACAATGTCCTATGATTTTAAAAAATCAATAAAACAACACTGGCTTATTTAATAAATGTTCACAAATTATAAAAATGTGTTTGTGATAAAATAAAAAATGTATTTCACAATGAAATTAAATCTTAACAATTCATTAAATATTTCCAACGCACTGAGTTTATCCGTCCGGCTCGAAGTACCAAAAATGTGGGGAATTTATGTTAATTAGAAAGCAATGTGGACTGTATTATAGTAATTTTGAATTGGATACACTAACCTTTTGTTATTAAACTGATGCGTAGACTGGGGGCCCCCTTTGATGAATCCTGAAATGCTATAATGTTGATAAGTTCACTTTTTCACACTATATGATGTTAAAAAACACTTCAATTGTCTTTATAATAAGTTATAAGCCAGCGGTAAATATTTATGTTGGTATAGAGGTTTATGGTATTTGAAAATGTAGGAGAAAAGGCATGTTAAGTCCTCATAGCAACAGGACTTGCCCAAGAGTGTCACTACTCTACAGAAGGAAGGAGTTGGTCATGTGATACATATCAGTGACCAATCAGAGAGCTAGTCTTGAAACCATTGGGGTTTGAAGATACTGATGCACTCTATGAGGAAAACATTTAACTATTTGAAATGGTATTTAAATGGAGATTGTGGTGAAATCAGTTACATATTATTAGAGTGCATTAAAATTAAAAATTAATATAAGAATACTTAGAACAAAACAGTATATATATTTGACAAAGGTGATAAAACTTGTCATCACTCTGTTTTCAATAGTTCAAAAGAAAAAAAAATAGTGATCATCTCACCTCTCCTGACATAAACATTACTTTCGATACACAAACATAAGTTACAACTGAAGTTCCCGGTTAGGTAAAAAAAACACAGTTTGTTGATGTTCAATTAGCTGAATTTTACACTAAAATTTATTGTACAACAATTAATGGACAGCAATTAATAGATTACGAATATATCAGATAATTTTTTAAAGTCTGATGAAGTAGTTTTTCCAGTGTGATAAAAGTATAGTTTACTACTAAATTTAAAAGTGACCTATTTGTGGCGAGATAAAGTTTAAATGAGCATGGGAAACACATTGAGAAATACCACAGCCCCCTCTAATACAAGGCTGCGACGTTCGAACTGGCAACGCCGCAATCACACCCCTTCTGCGTCCGTCTTCACACGCGCTAGGCTATGAACATCAATGAGAGTATTGCTGCTCTGTATCAATGAATGAAAGTATTTAAATACGTAATAACATATTTTAGTAGATTTTAAGGTATGGTAAAATAGACAAAATTGTAATCTAGGTTGTTTATTTAGTGAAAAATTTCAACATACCGCAATATGTCTAAAACTAAAAATATACAAACATGATGTTTTTGGTTGCATTTATCGTATTGTAAGTACGATGAATGTGGAAATAGATGAACTTTAAATATTTCCTTTGTTAATTTGATAATCTACACTATTATATAACAATCTCATGGTGTCTGTATATATGTGTGTTATTCAACATAGTACAAACTACTAGACAGACTGTGCTTAAATTTTACAAAATAAAGCTACTATACCAAGAATGGTTATACAGTAGGACTAACTTATTGCCACTTCAATATTTGTAGGGACTTTGGGATTTGTAGAGACTAACATCTAACAATTTGTTCAAATAAAATTAATTTTAAATTTTTAATAGGAATATTATGTTTTAGTCTACCTGAGGAAACCATAAGTTAGCGATAACAAAATTTGAAGTTTTCATTTTGACTGAATAATTTATTTTCTTTGAATAATTACTAAGAAAAACGTTTGCCATTTTGTAAACGATTTCAGAAGCTAGGCCTACATATGGCTTTCCACAATATTAATAGAATTTTTTATCACATCAACATTCAGACTGGATTCGGAGACTATGATGCTTTTATTGTTAGATGGTGCAGTAGGTTACATATTTTTTTTACTAGTAGGCCTACTTAACAGAAACACTGGCTTATTTCTTTGAAGTTGCATTTATTTAAGTCATTTTAATCACTTAACAACAGCATTTATCAATAAGATAGACAATTAAATAAAGAAATAGTACGGTATTACTACCTAAAACTTGCTTCTCGCGTCTATATTTATACGCGTCATTGTCTTATTCTTACATTTTTTACAAATTTAATCTAAGCTCATATTCGTGAAAATGTTTCACACAAAAACGAGAATATTTTTAAGATGTCTAATTTGATCGAAGAATAGCAGAAAGCAATTGTTGCTTACGCGGTGGATCAAGTAGAATCTTAGAACACTGTATGTATTATTCATTTTTTAATTGAGCTATCGTAATAATTCTTGCATCCAGGCACATCACATCTATCTGGCATGCTGTAGTAAGAAGTTCATGTCATTACTAATGATTAAAGGTAGTAGAAACGCGATTATGTACGTAGAGTACGCGACTCCTCCATTCACTGTAATGGTAAAACGACCGAACGCCAAGACACTGATGCGACGTTGCCGCTTTTCACTCGCCGCGGCCTTGTAGAGGTGGCTGTGGAAATACACTATAATTGTACTAAAAAATAAAAATTATATTCATAAAAAAATATATATATATATATAGGCATATTCCACTTCAAGTTAAAAACGAGACCATCATACTTTTTCTCCACTTGCCTCGAAGCACTTGTGACAGATGCTTTAATTATTTTTGTTTTGGGTACACACACAATAAACATTTTAACGCGTTTCCACCCTTTTCATTTTTTCAACTTGTTGAAATATGTCACCTAAGATTGGTCACTTGATATCACACTCGCCCGCCATTGCAATCAAATATTATTAATCTACTCCTACTTAATTAAAACTGTTCACCTTAATAACTTATGTATTTAAAATATTTTAACTATCACTAAAATATACGACAAGACAACTAAAAAACTAACAAAAAATTAACACCTGTCACGGTCAGATATTGAACATCGGCTGAAGTGAAGACATTGTTTTGACACTTGAGATTACAGTACATATCAATATCAATCGCCAAACAAATATCCCCCCTTCCCACCCTTCGGCGCTTGGGGTATTGTTATTGGCTGCCATTGGCTCGCCCTTCGGGTCCGCTGCATACCAAAGCGACTGGACTTTGACTTTCTCTTTCCCCACCCCCCACGTTGTTTGTCAAAACACAAGGGCGCTGACCTCTCACTTACGCACGCAACACGCAACCCTCACTGAACACGTAAAATAAATAACCTGAACTGAAAATACTTTCGCCTGACCAGAAAAGCTAACGATTTAAAACTAGCGAATATATTATCTATTCGTTGTCTATTAAAATAACTGAGTAGAAGTTATTTCCAGCTCTTTTTAAAAACGAACGAATAAAATAGAAGTTAGCAAAAAAACTAACGAATAGCGCAATTCGTTAGAATTTCTATTCGTTATTCCCAAGTATGCTCTTCACTATATTGTAAGGTTAGATTCTGGAACTAGACCAACTCCGAAAAACTCAAGTAAAGAAGGTTCGTTTCAACGAATGTGAAGAAGTACCTAATCAAGTTCCCATAATTCCACAAGTTCCAATGCAAGTACCCATACTTCCGCAACAGCAAGTTCCAGAATTAGTCAGATTACCAGCTGAAGAGAACTTACAACCAACATCACCACGACCACGAGTACGATGTTCAACACCCGCACTCATAAAGCTCCAGATTACCTTAAAGACTATGTTACAAAATGAGTTATAAGTGAGGGAGATTGTAGTATTCTTTATACTGTATATTATCAGCTGTTGTCATTAATTAAAAAAACAATGTTTTACCTTTTCAATTTGCAGTTGTAAATATTACTTTCAATAAAAGAGTTTCTTCAAATGCGTGCTTATTATGAACTCTAATTCAAAGTCACAACAATTTTCAATACTTATAGATTTCATTTATGAAATTTGAGGGAATAAGATTTAGGTAAAATCAACTCCTAGGCTTGCTACATTGTTTTGCTGGCTTCCAAGATTTTACCGTGAAGTTATTAGGCCTATATCAAACATTTTCTTGTCGATCATAAAGGGGTACTTTGGTATTATCCGGAGGCCACTTATTTTAGAGAGATTTATTTTACAGGAGACCAAAAATAACTACATCATTAGAAAGAACATAATTTAATTGACTAATTGTTACTTAATTGACATGATTATGATCAGTGGGATATATTACATTCAATTATAGTACTTTGGAGAAAATACTATGACTGAAATCCTCAGGTGATTGAAATATATAGGCTTATCTTTAATTTTTTTAGGTAGGCCTGAAGGGTCCTATTTTTGTAGCTATATATAAATATTGTTTTTAAATGTGTAGACTACTTTATTTCATAACTATTTATTTCCTTCATAAATTAAATCATATCTCACTTTATTCATTATATTTTGAAAATTCATTGACATTTGTGAGGCAATTAATTGTTTTTAAATGTATTCTTCAACTGACAAGGTGGACCAACCCATGGTGGAAGGAAAAACATAGGTGTGCTATTCCCATCATATTCTGATGTCACTCAGATTGCAAACAAAAGATCACCTGATTGTAACTGTCAAATTAGTATATGTATTTGTTTTGATTTGATTGTTATTGTTTTTATAATGTGTGTTTTTATAAAAAAACAATAACGATCAAATCAAAACAAATACATACTAATTTGACAGTTACAATCAGGTGATCTTTTGTTTGCAATCCGAGTGACGTCAGAATATGACGGGAATAGCACACCTATGTTTTTTCCTTCCACCATGGGACCAACCATGCAACTCATTACAAGACCATTATATCATGCTATCTTATTGGCAGACAATGTAGGTAGCTCTAATGGAGCATTTTGCTGATGTTAAAATTAATTTCTGGTCAGCTTGCCTGCATTTCTGCTTGTTCTGGATTGGAATACTGTTATGAATTCTATAAGACTGTTTAATAATTCATTTATATCTATTTTTATTTTCATATGTTTTTCTATTGTATTTTGTTTTGTAAACATTCATAAATAAGAATTTGTGTTGAGTTAACATGCATGCCTTAATTAATTATTTGATAATTAATTACAGTCACTTTAATTGGCGACGAAAGTGAAAATCAACTAACCACTGTAAAATTCAACACATTTACTTTTCAAAATTACATTCAATTCCTAGTTTCAAGATACACTAATATTTTATACAGTTCAAACTATAATAGATGCACAACAGTTTACCTTACTTCTGAACACATTCAATGAACAACAAAAAGTACTTGTACGTGAGATGTCAAACATGTTTCAAGCTCAAATTCAAATGATTGTTACATCAATTGGAAAAACCAGAGAAGAATGCTCTCAGTCTACAATGACAAATGTTGCTATATTCGAAAACTTCAATGCCAAACAAGAAAAGTTTACCAGCTATTTGGAACGTTTTGAAAACTATTATACAATGAAAGGTTTGACTAATAAGAAGAAAATTGCTCAGCTCTTGTGTAATTCTATAGGTAGTGAACATTATAACAACCTATCTGCATTTCTGGGTCCAGACAAGCCACTCAAATCATTAGATTATGAAACTCTATTGAATGACTTCAAGAAACTATTGACTCCAAAGAAAAGTGTTGTTGTTGCTTAACATTTTTTCTTAAATATCTTTCAAAAAGAAAACCAGTCAATCTCAGAGTTTGTGGCCGACTTCAGACGTGATCTACAAGAATGTGAATTTGAAGTTGAATGCTCCAGCGATGAATGTGGAACATCTGTGTCAATTGCTGATGTTTTCTTGTGGGCACAGTTTATACGAGGATTGAAGGACAATTGGCTGAGGGAACACATTTTACAATCCGTGTACACAAAGTTTGATGACATTCTACAGAAAGCTATTGCTCTTGAAGCATCAAAGGTTGAAAGCAAAGAATTTCACCAAAATTCATGTTCTAACAACTTAAATGTGCATTCCGCTGGAGTGCACAAAATTACAAGGTCTTCCAGATGATCCCACCAGTTCTCTTACAATCGCTCATCTAACAAGACATCTCTAAACTGGAAACAACGTTCAAAGTACCAAAGACCTGACTTCAATGCCCTCGGAATAGAAGGCCTCTGTCTTAGATGTGGAAGTAGCAAACACATTGCTGCAAATTGTAACAAACACAAGTATAAACTCCAATGTGGGGAGTGTTTAAAACTAGGACATGCCTCTGCGGTGTGCATAACTACACTGATGTCAAAGACTAAGAAATCAACATCAAGGTTAAATTCAACCAACAACCTTCAGGCTCAAATGATGACGATTATTCAAGTGACGACTTCTGATTACGGAGTGCACAAAATTGATTCGATGTACCAGAACTTTGATGTCATAGATTTATTTGAAGTTGGATATGATTCAGACAAGTACATTGTTTCCGTCAGTATAAATAGAAGATCACAATGTTTTGAAGTTGACAGTGGGGCAAAATTTTCTCTCCTTGCGAAGAATGACTTTGAACGTCTACGGTACAGCTCGGCCAAAACTTCTGTGCGCGTGGACGGGTCGCTACTAGCCGAACTAAAACATTCGGGCACCGGCTATTGGCAGTGCTGGGGGTAGTGGTGAGTGAGTAGCAAGACACAAATGTTTTCACAAAAGTACCCCCGCCAACCCCCTTGCCAAGACTCAACCAGATTTGGTCGCGCGCACAGAAACTTTGGCCGACCTGTACATCTGAACGTACCAGTAGAACCATCAAGGCTAGCCTTCCGTTCATACTCTGGAGACATAATCAAGCCAGAGGAAAAGGTATCAGTTTCTGTCTCATACAAGGGTAAACAGTTCAAAGGTGACCTTCACATTGTCCCTTCAGGTCATGACGCGCTTCTAGGGCGACAATGGATCCGAGGACTGGGTATTGAGCTGTGTGAAATTGACACTGAAATGAACCGACCAGCTACTACCCTTCAATTACAACCAGTAAATTCAGTTGAGGAACTTTTTGAAAAATTTGCACCAATTTTTTAACCAAAAATTGGATGCGTTCCAGACTTTACAGTATCATTACATCTTCGATCAGGAGCAAAGCCTATTTTCAATCGTGAACGGAACGTACCTCCAGGTCAACAAGGAACTGGGACGTAACAGGCGAAATGATTCCTTCATTTTCAAGTACATGCAGTTCCTTGTTGACCTGATCAATAAGAGCATGAGGTACGTTCCGTTCACGATTGAAAATAGGCTTTGCTCCTGATCGAAGATGTAATGATACTGTAAAGTCTGGAACGCATCCAATTTTTGGTTAAAAAATTGGTGCAAATTTTTCAAACAGTTCCTCAACTGAATTTACTGGTTGTAATTGAAGAGTAGTAGCTGGTCGGTTCATTTCAGTGTCAATTTCACACAGCTCAATACCCAGTCCTCGGATCCATTGTCGCCCTAGAAGCGCGTCATGACCTGAAGGGACAATGTGAAGGTCACCTTTGAACTGTTTACCCTTGTATGAGACAGAAACTGATACCTTTCCCTCTGGCTTGATTATGTCTCCAGAGTATGAACGGAAGGCTAGCCTTGATGGTTCTACTGGTACGTTCAGATGTACCGTAGACGTTCAAAGTCATTCTTCGCAAGGAGAGAAAATTTTGCCCCACTGTCAACTTCAAAACATTGTGATCTTCTATTTATACTGACAGAAACAATGTACTTGTCTGAATCATATCCAACTTCAAATAAATCTACGACATCAAAGTTCTGGTACATCGAATCAATTAGTCGTGATTCTTAAGGCAGATGGAAGTGTTCGTCTCTGTGTCGACTACAAATGGGGTGTGAATGAATGAATAGTCCAGGCAAACCATCCTATTCGAAAAATTAACGATGTACTCGATAGTTTTGGAGGATCTCGTATTTTTGTAAACTTGATCTGTATAAAGCTTATCTGCACCTCAAGGTCAACGAAGAGTCCAGTATTATCCAGACAATGTCAACACACCGTGGAACATATCGTGTCAATCCTCTAAGCTTCGGAATAAAGACAGCACCTTCTGAGTTCAACCGAATTCTTACACAAATTTTGAAGGGATTGCCTAAAACCGAGGCCTACTTTGATTACATAATTTGCCATGGTTCAACAATAAATGAGTGCAAAAGAAATCTACAGGCCTGTCTTCAACTACTCTCAGATTTTGACTTACACATAAACAAACAGAAGTGTTCATTTTTTCAAGAACAAATAGAATATCTAGGACGAGTGGTGGAGCTGAACAAAATTAAGAAATCTACTACCAAAGTTCAAGCTATTAAAGAAATGTCACGTCTATCAAAAGTTGAAGAGTTGAAAGTTGAACGATTCTTAGGAATGGTTTCTTACTACTCTCGTTTCTTTCCAGATGCTTCAAATGTCACTTTTCCTTTATGACGTTTGTTACGCAAAAATAAGAAATGGGAATGGACACCAGAATGTGAAAAGGCTTTTCAACGAATCAAAACTGAGCTCTGCAGTAACAGGATACTCTTACCTTTCGATCCAAAACCACAGACCTTAGTTAGTTAGTCCTTACCACAGAGGCTTCACCTTTGGATTATATTTGGACTAGCTGCAGTTCTTAGCTACTTAATAGATTGAACTGGAGAGACCAATTGCTTACGCCTCACGTTCACTCACTGATGCCGAATGTAACTATAGTCAACTAGACCGGGAAGCATTGGCCATAGTTTTTGGTGTATTCCACTTCTATTATTACTTATTTGGGACTCAATTTCAACTTGTAACAGATAATCAGCCCATATCTAGGATCTTCAGGCATGACAAGGCCCTACCAAAAATGACTTCAGCTCGTTTACTCAGATATGCGTCATATCTGTCAGGTTTCAATTACAAGTTGGTGTTCAAAAAGGGCATGGAAAATAAAAACGTGGATTGTCTTTCAAGAGCTCCTCTTACACAGACTCACTTTACTAAAGACAAGAAATTTGGAAAAGAGGTACCGGTACATCAAATCTGCAGCCAAGCCATTTTTCAAATTTCAAGCCAAGAAATCACAGCTGAAAGTATCAAGAATGAGACAGCCAAAGATCCAGTGCTCTCTAAGATTTTGAAAGACCTACTCACCTACTCACTTGATTCTGATTTTACTTTGGTCAAAAACATTATTTTCCGGGGAGAAAGAGTTTACATTCCTTCACTATTTAGAAACAAGGTTCTAACTGAACTTCACGAAAGTCATCTTGGAATCACAAAAATGAAACACTTTCTGTGGTCTCAGTGGTACCACTATTCAAGTCCATCACCACTCAACCCTCCAATACACGCGCCGCGGACTCAGAGTCAGCACATTTAAATAAACACACCGAAATAAGTGAATCTGCGAGCAAATGATTAGACGTGCCATTTACCTTTACATTTACATTTACTTCCCCCACTACCTTTCCAAGGACATTTGCTGTGTTTTGACTGTCTTATACAAGGGTGTAAAGTTAGGCGCGTCATGTTTCAAGATGAAGTATAGGCAAGCGATTGACTGATTGGTTTTCAACACGACATTCAATTAGAAATATTTGTAATTATTATGAAATTTGTCTATATCTATTTACCTATATTTGGATTATTTGAAATGTTTATGCTACATGAACTTTATTAGGTATATAAAAGAGCGTTTCTAGCAAGAGCGTTTGTACGGGAGGGTTAAACTCAAGTAGTCTAACAAGTAAAATTGAATTCAGTTTTTTTCCATTTTAAAATTAGTTAAAACCATGGAAACAATTTATTACATATTCATCATTTATGCTGGTGCAGAAGAGAACATAAGGACGAAAAGTGTGAGTAAAATACATAATAAATATTAGTAGATTTCTAATAAGTAATTTAAAAATCTCGATGTGTAGTAGTATGAAGTACCGTAAGTAGATAGTAATATGCCGATCCTAAACCAAAAAAGGAAGACTTCAATAATTTAATGAAATTTGTTGTTTTTCAATACTAATATGTAAAATTTTTGCCTCTTTTAGGCCAATTTCTAACATTTTCATATTTTTCTAGAAAAAGTATACAATTTTGATGAAATTTTCATGAATATGTTTATATTTTCCATAAAAGTTTCTACAAAACAAAATGTTTTTAAAAACAAGTAAAATTATAAAATATATTGAGTAGTTTTTTATACAAATTTAACTAAAACTGTTTCTTTATCTTTGAATGTTTTAATTTCAGTAATAATTAAGTTTAAATCTTTTTTTATTTAATTCTTAAATTGTTTTTTCATCAAATATACCAATAAATCTATGAGGCAAATGAACTTTACATTTTTCTAATTCAACAATAATTGTTGCTCCATATTTATCTCTAACTTTTTCAAATTTTTCAATTTTATATTTTGTATTCAATTCTAAACTTTGTAATGGTTTATATTCTTTGAATTTACATTCTCCAATATTATTAATCTCTTCTAGTAGATCCATTTATTATAAAAAAAATTATAAAAATCTTATACAGTAAATAATTGAAATATGTGAAAAGAATTTGAAATATCACACAACAGTTTGTTAGAACTGTTGTGTGATTGATGAATATTTTATTTTTTTAATAATATCTGATGTATCACTTATGTTATCAGAAAAACCATTATGTTGATATATTATGCATGGATTATTTATGGTTGATAAATATTTTAAGAATTTTAAAAATTATCATCAAAATCTGGTTTTATGTAAACATCCAATTCTAAAAGTTTAAAAATCATTGGTAACAGTTTCTTAAATGATATATTTCTTTTTGTAAAACTGAAATATGCATTAAAAATTACTGTAATATTTCTTTTATCTTCAAAACTTAATTCAAAATCAATATTGAATATTTTGTTTAAGAATTGATAGTAAAATATCCAGTTTGTATAACTTCTTTGTTTTAAGAATAATTTTATATTTTTAGGTGTTATTTCAAAACTATTGTCTAAAATACATAATGTATAGATTTCATTGATTAATTGTTGTGTACGATATGGTTGAAAATGATTAAATTCTCTTAAAATATTTATAAGATGTTTGTTCTTATTCTTTCGTCTATTAATCTTTTTTTCAGAAATAATTCTTTTACATATATTACATCCTATACAATTTTCAATAATTGTAAAGTTATTAAAATTACGACATCTATAACATACATTCATTTATATATAAAATTTTTATATCTAAATGGAAGAACTTATTCAGTGTCATAAATGTAAGAGAAAAACTAAAAATATTAATCCAGAAATTAATTGTTGAAATGAAGAATGGTTTGTTTAGAATTGCTACCAAGTGTTCAATATGTAAAACAAATAAAAGTAAAATAATTAAAAAGGAAATTAAACCAATAATAAAAAAGGAATTAAATAAAAAAGATCAAATAATCGAAGCTAAAGAAATTCATGCTCCAATAAGAAAAAATTTCCAAAAAGAAAGATAGTTACATTAGGTATTGATGATTTCTGGGCAGCTGATTTAATCATTATGAAAAATTATGAAAAAGAAAATGATGGTTATAAATAGATGTTGAATGTTATTGATACATTTTCTAAATATGTTTGGTCAAAACCTTTAAAGAAAAAAGATGCAAAATTTGTATCTATAGCATTTGAACAAATAATAAAAGATGCAATACAAACTGGTCATAAATCACCAAACTTATTACATACAGATAAAGGACTAGAATTTATAAACAAAGAATTTAATGGAGTTTTAAAAAAGTATAATATTAAATTGTATCATACAGAAAATGAAGAAAAATCAAGTATGATTGAAAGATATAACAGGACTCAAAATGAAAAAATGAAAGTTCTATTTGAAATTAATAAAAATTTTAGATGGATTGATATTCTTCAAAAAATAGTTAAAGAATATTATAATTCATTTATATCATTCAACAATTAAAATGAAACCAATTGATGTAAATAGAGAAAATGAAAATGATTTATTAGATACAGTTTTTAAATATATCCCACCAAAAATAATTACAAAATCTAAATTTAAAATAAATGATAGAGTTAGAATAGGAAACAAAAAATCAACTTTTTCAAATAAATATAAAAACAATAGGTCAAGAGAAATATTTGTTGTTTCCAGAATTAATAATACAAATCCTGTTACATATAGTATTAAAGACTTGAATGATGAAGATATAATTGGTAGTTTTTATGACTATGAATTGAAGAAAACTAATTTGTAAAATTTTATACTATATAAATGGAGAAAAAATGTATAAGGTGTAATTTATAGGCTATAAAGAATTATCTGAATTTTCAAAAATGAAATCAGCAAAAGATGGTTTATATCATTATTGTAAAGAATGTTATAAAAGTTATAAAAAGGAATTATTTGATAATATCAAAGTAATTGAAATAAATCAAAAAGAGTGTTTGAATTGTAAAGAAATTAAAGACATACGGTATCAAATTTTCATAAAAATTACTATAGTAAAGATAAAAAGTTGGCGATTTGTATTGAATGTATTAGATATATGTTTTTAAAACCACAAATGTGTGAATGTGGAAGAAGTATTAAATGGGTCAATAATTATTCAAAACATTTAGAAACTAAAATTCATAAAGAAAATATAACAAATAAGATGAATTAATAAACTAGTTTATACAAGTTTTATTGAAAAAAATACTCTAGAAAAAATAAATTGATCATTAATTTGGGTATATTACTTATATTTTATAAAAATATATTTTCTAAATAAAAATTATTCTTATTAAATAAAGGAATTTTTTGCCATCTAAATGGAAAGACGAAATGAAAATATATCATGTCCTTATTGTATTAAAAATATATATTCTAAAAACTATGCAAGACATTATAACTCAAAGAAGCATTTAGAAAATAAAATAAAATATGAAAATGAAGTTAATAATTTAAGAATATGGTGTAAACAAAATTATATTAATGATAACAAAAACAAAAATCTAGATCAATTAAAAGAAATGAAAAAGTCATATGATCCAACAAACTATTCTTTATTTAAAGAAGAAAAATTAAAGGAAATTGCTAACAAACTATCTGTTAGAAATTATACAAATTTAGTAAGAAATGAACTGATTAAAAGACTAAATAAAATTAAACAAAATCCTAATAATTTAAAATATAGATCATTGAAATTTATTCAAGATTTAGCTGTTAAAAATAATATTAAAATTGTAAATAAAACTAGAAAGGAATTGACTGAAGTATTGACTGATCATCTTAAAAATAAACCAATTCCAAAAGAAATATAATAAATATTCAAGAAGCTTCTTCATTAAAAGGTTATTTTCAAGAATATATTCTAACAAATTCAAATGATGGTTTGGATATATCTGATTATTTAGAATCACAAAGAAGTGAAATTCAAAAATTGATTGAAAAACAAAAATTTAAAAATATAAAAGGACAATTAGCTTTAACATGTGAATATCAAAGAAAATTGGTTAGTGGTGAAAATCAAACCAGTACAATGTATTTTGCTCTTAGGAGTTCAGATATCTTAAATATTAATGAATTTATAAATGATCAGTTTACAAAATTGATATTAAGAGAAAATTTGAATCAACCATCAAATGGTAGTGGTTGGTCATTAAGTAGATGTTTAAAATTAAATCTCAAATTGTATAAAGTTAATTCATTAAAATGCTGGTTCATATATTGAACTACCAAATAAAATCAAAAACAAGAAGTGTTGTATAAATTTTAAAAATAAAGATGAATATTGCCTCATATATGAAATTAGATGTGTGATTGATAAATATAAAAATAGAAAATTAGATCATCCAGATAAGGTTAAACAGTATCAGAGTTATATAAATGATGAAATTTTTAAAGGTTTTGATTATCCAATAACATTAAAAGATATAAAATTGTTTGAAAAAAGATCATTTGATCCTAAATTTAACTATCCATCCATGTCAATTAATGTTTATAGAATTGATGAAGATGAAAAGATTGTTCCATTACAAATATCTGAAAAATATAATGCAAATTTAGATATTGATTTGTTGTATTATAAAGATGGTGACAACTCACATTATATACTAATAACTGATTTAAGTAAATTAGTTTCCAACTAAGTTTCAAAAAAAGGTCATAAACTATATATTTGTAGACGATGTTTGACACATTTTTATAAAAATAGTGATTTGAATAATCATTTAATAATTAGTAAATCTCTTGAACCTTGTCGACCAATTATGCCATTTCCTAGTGAAACTGTTAAGTTTAAAAATTATTATAAAAAACTCGAACATCCTTATGTAATTTATATGGATTTTGAAAGCATTCTGAAAAAGATTAATACTTAATTTACAAAAAGATTAATTAAAAGATTAATAGTATTGTGAAAATAATCCAAACAACTCATATACAAATAAAATTCAGAAACATATACCTTATGGATTCACAATTTATTTAGTTTCTAGAGTGACTAATGAAAATGTATAAACCAATTTGTTATAGAGCAAAAACAGATGAAGAGTTGAAAAGTGTACCAAATAAATTACAGTATTTGAATACTTAGATGAGATTTCAAAGCATATAACTAAAAAATATAATTCGAAAAACAAAAAGCCAATGAGTTTAACTAAAAATGAAGAAATTGAATATCATAAAGCTAGTGTTTGTTATATTTGTGAAACTAGTGGTTTTGATAATGACACAAGACGAAAGGTAAGAGATCACTGTCATTTAACAGGAAAATTTAGAGGTGCAGCACATTCAAGTTGTAATTTAAATCTAAAATTTCCACAAAATATACCTGTGTTTTGTCATAATAGTTCAAACTATGATACACATTTGTTTATTAAAAAATTAGCTAAAAAATATGGTAAAATTGATTTAATAGCAAATACTGATGAAAAATATATAAATTATTCAGTTAATTCAGGATATGGTTATGAATTTAAATATGATAAACCTAGAAAATTTGTAAAATTCTCATTTGTAGATACGTTTAGATTTATGGCCTCATCAATTGACAAGTTAGCTAAAAATCTGAAAAAATTTAAACACTTGACTAAATTTATAAAGAACATTGATATAATTGAAAAAGATGATGAAACATTTGATATATTATCTTCTAAAGGTATATTTCTTTTTGAGTTTATAGATGATATTGAAAAATTAAATTATGATAAAATATTAGATAAAGCACAGTTTTATAGTTCTTTAACTGATGAAAATATTAGTGATGATTATAAATACTATCTAAAAGTTTGGAACAAATTAAAAGTTAAAACATTAGGAAATTATTCTGATTTGTACAATATTCAAGATGTGATGTTATTAGCTGATATATTTGAAAATTTTAGATCAGTTTGTTTAAAGAACTATCAATTAGATCCTGCACGTTATTTAACATCACCATCATTAGCATGGGACTCTATGTTAAAATTAACAAAAATAGAATTAGAATTGATAAGCGATTATGATATGTATTTAATGATTGAAAAAGGTATAAGAGGTGGAATTTCTCAATGTGTTACAAGGTATTGTAAAGCAAATAACAAATATACCAAAAATTATGATCCTAATAAACCTGAAAATTATATGTTATATTTAGATGCAAACAATTTATATGGATGGACCTTAAGTCAAAAACTACCATATAAAGATATTAAATGGATGAATCCAAATGTATATACAACTGATGAATGGAAAGAAACTATATTAGAATTAGATGAAAATGCTGATTATGGCTATATATTAGATGTTGATTTAGAATATCCAAAAGAATTGCATGATAAACATAAAGACTTACCTTTGGCTCCTGAACATTATAATAACAAGTTGTGTACTACTTTATTTGATAAAAAAGACTATGTGGTTCATTCAAGAAACTTAAAATATTACTTAAAACAAGGTCTAGAATTAAAAAGAGTAAATCGAGTAATAGCATTAGATCAAGATAACTATATGGAAAAATATATAAAACTGAACACAAAATTAAGAGCTCAATCAAAATCAGACTTTGAAAAATACTTCTTTAAGCTAATGAATAATTCTGTATTTGGAAAAACAATGGAAAATGTAAGGAATAGATGTAATATAAAATTAGGCGATGAAGAATATTCATTAAAACAAGCTAAAAAACCAAACTTTAAAACCTTTAGTATATTTGATAAAAATTGTATTGCTTCACATTTGATTAAAGAAAAAGTTAAATTTGATAAACCAATATATGTTGGATTTTCAGTTTTAGAATTATCAAAATTATTAATGTATGAATTTTACTATGATAAGCTAAAGAAATATGATCCAAATGCAAAATTATTATACAGTATATGGCCACTGATAGTTATTTTATTACGAATTAAAGAAAGATCCTTATAAAATTATTAAAGAAAATATAAATGAGTTTGATACAAGTGATTATAAAAAAGATCATGAGTGTTACACTGAAAAAAAAATAAAAAAACTAATTGGTAAATTTAAAGATGAGCTAAATGGTGAAATACTAGAAGAATATTGTGTGTTAAGATCAAAATTATATAGTTATGAATTTAACAATAAAAATCCTGTAAAATGTAAAGGTATCAAGAAAAGTGTTGTAAATAAGACAATTAATATGAGTGATTTTAAGAAGTGCTTGTTTGGTGATATAGAACAATATAGAACAATGACATGTATTAGAAGTTATAAACATGAATTGTATACTATTAGAATAAACAAATTAGCTTTGAGTAATAAGGATGTTAAAGATTTGTATGTGAAAATAGAATCGATACATTACCTTGGGGGCATAAAAATATAATTTAAACATATATAAATGGAAATAATAATCATACCAAAAGAACTAATAAACAGTGAATATGATCAGAAATTATTTTTGTTTAATTCTTATATAAAGTAATACAATATGTTAAAGAAAGTTTTAAGGAAAATGATCAAAATGTAATTAATTTAAGATTTTAAAATTAGTGAATATAAACCTGGTTCATTAATAAATTATTTAGTATTTTTTTATTTCTTTCCAAAGGTAACAAAATGTTACCTTTGAAATTTTCAAATGTTTTAACATATTTTTCTTTTATATGGTCTTTAATTGTCTTTCTAGAATTTGTATATTCTAAGATACTAATTATATCTTTAGCCTTAAAACAAGGATTGTTTTGTTCATAAAATATAATTAATATATTTTTATTTTTAAATATAAAATTACTATTAAATAAATCAATAGTTGTTGTCATTATTTATATGGAAAAAAATTGTAAGTTAGAAATTTTGTTTTAATCTTAAATACACAATATTCTTAACATTTTTCATGATGGGTAGCCTCTGGACCATACAGCAACAATAATAATGGTTTAATTTACCTCTGTCAATATGTTCCTTGCGTGTAGTTTGTCACTACTGCAGTTTCGTGCTCGTGGAGCACATCATCAGGTGAAGGTCAAAAAGTTAAAACATTTTCCTCACGTGAAGGTCGTCAATTTTTGAAAACACACCGAAAAACAAATAACACACGAACGGTACGAAAAAAACATTTATAAACATGGCCAATACATTAAAAACGCAACACACGGGGTCCGGCGCCGGTAGAAGACAAGTCATGACTGACGTGTGCCGTAGTCGGTAGCCCCTCCATCCTCACTTCTCTTATCAGAACCTTTTCTTTGGTCTTGTTCCAGGATGTGAATGGCGGTATTATAAATAATGTTAGACTGGAATGAGAGTTGTCCGTTTAAAATATGGTTTGGATGTACTTTAGCTGCTCGGTAAATCTCAAATTCCTCGATGGTGTCCATATATTTACTTTTATGACAAGTATGCATTACTTCTAAATTTGTTTGTATGTCGGTATAACTATGGTTTGAATCAATGATATGGTTGGCAAAAGCTGATTTGGAGTTCTTTCTAGGTAAATGTTCCTTAAGTCTAGTTGCAAAAGATCGTGATGTTTGCCCAATATAAAAACTGGGGCAATCATTACATGTTATTTTATACACTCCAGTGTTGTTTAATTTGTCCCTATTGTCAGTTTGTCTTTCTTTTAAATTACTGGACAGTTTGTTTGTGGTTTTGTAAGCAACTGTGATATTGTTTTTTGCCAATTCTTTTTTGAGAACATTATTAAGTACAATGCCATATTACAATGCCATACAATTGATTTGGTAAATAAAATATCTAACATTGAACTAAAGGGATCCTATATACTCGCTTCATTTGATGTTGTAAATTTATTTACTAACGTACCAATCGACGAAACGTTAGATATATTGAAAGATAATTTGAATACACACTCTACATTGTCTAACGAGGCTAAAAACTAACTTATAAACTTAACAAGATGTGTTTTAAAACAGAATTATTTTATGTTTGATAACAAGTATTACAAACAAAACGAGGGACTGACAATGGGATCGCCTCTTTCCAGTGTTCTGTCAGAACTGTTTTTGAATAAAATTGAAAACAAGTTTCTATTCTCCGATTTAAATCGCTATAAGAGCAAAATCATCCATTACAGCAGATACGTAGACGATACATTTATTGTATTCCAGGGCAATGAAAGGCAGATTAAGCTACTCAGCACATACTTTAATACTTTTCACAAAAACTTGACATTTACAGTTGAAATTGAGAAAAATAAGACATTAAATTTCCTAGACGTTACCATCACAAGAGCAGACAACAGGTTCGATTTTAAAATTTATCGGAAACCTACAACCACTGACCAGACAATTCATTCAACTTCACATCATCCCCATAATTATAAATTATCTGCCTACAACAGCTACGTCCATAGACTGCTTGCCATACCACTAAGCACAGAAAATTACAACAATGAAGTGGACATATTAAAACACATCGCAGTATCTAACGGATATGAGAGTGCACTGATCGACAAACTGATTAGGAAACAAAGAAACAAGAAAAAGGATAATCAGATACATACAAAAGAACCCAAAAAATATGTTAGTGCGGAATATGGCATTGTACTTAATAATGTTCTCAAAAAAGAATTGGCAAAAAACAATATCACAGTTGCTTACAAAACCACAAACAAACTGTCCAGTAATTTAAAAGAAAGACAAACTGACAATAGCGACAAATTAAACAACACTGGAGTGTATAAAATAACATGTAATGATTGCCCCAGTTTTTATATTGGGCAAACATCACGATCTTTTGCAACTAGATTTAAGGAACATTTACCTAGAAAGAACTCCAAATCAGCTTTTGCCAACCAAATCATTGATTCAAACCATAGTTATACCGACATACAAACAAATTTAGAAGTAATGCATACTTGTCATAAAAGTAAATATATGGACACCATCGAGGAATTTGAGATTTACCGAGCAGCTAAAGTACATCCAAACCATATTTTAAACGGACAACTCTCATTCCAGTCTAACATTATTTATAATACCGCCATTCACATCCTGGAACAAGACCAAAGAAAAGGTTCTGATAAGAGAAGTGAGGATGGAGGGGCTACCGACTACGGCACACGTCAGTCATGACTTGTCTTCTACCGGCGCCGGACCCCGTGTGTTGCGTTTTTAATGTATTGGCCATGTTTATAAATGTTTTTTTCGTACCGTTCGTGTGTTATTTGTTTTTCGGTGTGTTTTCAAAAATTGACGACCTTCACGTGAGGAAAATGTTTTAACTTTTTGACCTTCACCTGATGATGTGCTCCACGAGCACGAAACTGCAGTAGTGACAAACTACACGCAAGGACCATATTGACAGAGGTAAATTAAACCATTATTATTAACATTTTTATTATTTATCAAATTTCCTTCATTATCTTGAATAGATATTACAATATTTTGAATTTTATTAATATTTTTTTAAAGGAACATAGTCTATTTGATTTGGGTTTTCACTTATTTTTGAACCATATTTAATATTTGGATAAAAAGTATATAGAATTTCTGATTCTTTATGTAAATGTAAGTGATCATTATGATTTTCAAAGCTAGGTCCAACCAAATTACAATGGATTTCTAAAACATCAAAAGGTCGTAATTTAGGTAACTTAATTCCTTTAATTAAAGTGTCTGGTTCAATTATTTCATCCTTTAAACCTAATAAATCAGTTATAATAGCTGTTACTATAATTTTAACGGGTGATTTTATCACAATAAGAGGACCATCATTTTCTAATAAAAACTCATTTTCATCAAAATTATCTGCTTTATTTTTGAATTCTTTTAAGCTATTTTTAAAGTTTTCGTTTATAGTTTCTAATGTGTGATATCCTTTGTTTAAATTAAAATATTGATTTATTTCCTTTTTACCATCCTTAATAGTAAAACCATAAACATTTTTATAATCATTTGGTACATTTAATACAAAATTATCTTAATAAAATCCACAAAGACCAATACTATAATTTCCATCCAAATGAATTGGATGTTCTAATCTTAGTTCAATCTTTGAAGAATTGCCTGTAATTTTAAATAATTTCATCTTATTTAAATGGAAAAATTTTTAAAGGAAAAAAATAAGATAAAATTTGATACATAGGTCTATGATGAAAAAATCAAGAATAATCAACCAATTCGATTGTTAATAATAGGATCAAGTGGTTCTGGTAAAATAACATTACTATTAAATTTTATCTATAAAAGATTGATACCATACACAAATTTATACGTTTTTAGTAAATCATTAGAGCAGCCTGCATATATAAAATTACAACATAGATTTAAAAATATCGAAATGAACATTAACAAAAAAGTTGCAAATTTCTTTGGTTCATGTGAAGATATAATTTCATTAAATGATTGTAAACCAAATTCATTAATTGTTTTTGATGATTGTATTTTAGAAAATCAAGATAAAATAAAAGAGTATTTTGTAATGGGTAGACATAAAAACATATCATGTATTTGAGTGAAAATTTAAAAACGTACGTTTTCATGTCCCTGGCCTTTTACTTCGTAGATACTGGATTTGTAGTTTATTATTATGTGTTTTAATATTTTTTGGGACGGGGGCAACATGTTACACACATTTATTTGGTTTTAAATAGGTTCTTGGTATTTTTTTCATATTTTTAAAGTCTCGAAATTCACGACCATGACGTGTCCCTAGGGTACATTTTCCAACTTTCACGCTGTTTTTAGACTAATTATTCATGCCGAAATATATAAAGCCATATTTTTATGTCATCAATGGTTATTAAACTTACAAAAAAGGAGCATATTATAATTTTATTGTCATTGCAGACTGACTACCATGACAAAATAAGTCTGTCCCTCGATTTGGCGTCACGACCATTTGGGAAAAATTTTGAACTTTGGAGCACGACAGTGGCAAGCCTGGCGTCGATGGAGTCAGTTGGTTTTAGAGACTAGTTCGGGGTGTACGTCAGGATTGTAGTGCCGGTCATTTTGAGTTGAAAGGAGGAATTACAAGATTAATAATGGAAAGATTGTGTTTTTTGTAATTTTGGTGTGTCCATGACCGTACGTAGTCATTCGATGAAGTAGACATGGTGTTAATTTTTGTTTATAAGATATTTCAATTGCTATATTAACCTAGAAGTCCACTTTGTATCCTCGAACATGAGGTGCAGGGCTACCGCCAGAACAGAGCCAAATAACACGTAATTTCACGACCAAAGTTTCACGACCATCGCGGTTTTTTTCACGACCAATCCACCTTTATGGATTATAGTGTGTTTGGTCGTGACAATAACTTTAATATAATTGTAAATTGAACAGTTTAGTTCAATTGAAACACATAGTTTTATTATAACTAACAGTATAATTGAAGGATTATTTAGAAAGATTTAGATTATTCCAGACAATTCACGACCGTACCGCTTGTCCCTGACCATCACGTTTATGATTTCTATCATAAAAATTTCAAAAATTAAAATATCGTCATATTTCAATGTTTTATACACAAAAGAAGCACACCTCTATACAAACATAACGATTGTTCGGGTCTCAGGTAAGTTTTTTCGGAGTTATACAAACTTAAAAAGATTTTATTGGCTTTTTTATATTTTTTGAGTTTTTTTTATTTTTTTCTTGAAAGACCAAATATACCAAAAGCTCAGTGACCTTTTTATTGTATAATGGTCATTAAAGTAAATTAGTTTATAGCAAAACATAGTTATAAAAATAATATTAACTATTTTTAATATTTATTTAAAGGTCCGTTATGGTCGTGACAGGATTTTGTGTTTTTCTACTAAAGATGCTCTTTAAAAAGAAAACTACCAAAGATATTGCGTTACCATGGACATTTTATGAAACTTCAAATGTTAATGAAATAAAAAAAATAATAAAAGTTTTGAAAAAAGGGGACAAAAATTTGCAAAGTGCTTTTCCTGAAAACGTACGTTTTTAAATTTTCACTCATTTATCTTTCACAATGTTATTCAAAAGTTGACATTAAATTGATAAGGAATAATTTAAATATGTTATGTATTTTTAAGCAAAATAATCATTATATAAAACAAATTTTTGATCATTTTGTAGGTTCTGATATGTCATTTAATGAATTTAAGGATATTTGTAATGGTTGTTGGAAAGAAAATTATGGATTTTTAACTATGAGTTTGTTATTAAAAACAAATTAAGGAAAATATATGAATAAGTTTTCTAATATAAAATTTTTTTCTAAATAAATGTGGTGTATGCTTGATTCAATTGTTGATAAAATATTTGTTATAATAATATTTGCCTTATCGTTAGTGTTTATTTTTCTTATAAAATTTACAGAAAATAAAAAGTGATGTGTTTGTGTTTAATATTAGATTTACTTATTATTTTTGTTTTATTTATATTAATCATTAGTGTAGTGTTGATTGTGCTTAATAGACATAGTTCATGTTTATGTTAACATGGTTTATGTTTGTATTAACATCATTTATGTTTATGTTAACATATTTTTTCTTTTAATAAATGGATAACATAACTGTCGACAAGGCTAAGAAGTTAGATGAAATTGAAAAAAAATAATAAAAGAATTTAAAAATCAAATTAAAATTGATGAAAATTATGAACAAATTAAACAAAAAGCATATGAACCAATAACATCTGTAATTGGTAAAGTAGAAAATAAAATTGGTGAAGTTTTAAATGAAAATAAAAATTTAATGGATTTAGTACCTATTGTTAATTTCCAAATATGTCAATACCACAATCTGATGAAGAATTTATGTTACCTTCAAGTACTTCATTTAGACCAATAAGAGAACAAATTATTGAAGAAGAATCAACATTTATAGATCCAAATATTGTTTTACCTCAAACATTAAATAAAACCATTGGTCCAATAGCACAGAAATATTTACCTAGAGCAAAAGATGATAAATTTGGTTTGTATTGGGATAAACATAAAAAATCATTTATGATTGGTGATAAAATAACAGTAATTGATAATGATGATTTACTTGTTGATGGTAAAACATATACTGGCACTCATGGTTTATGGAGATTATTGGCATATAAAGACAAACCAGATGATAATTTATATAGTCAAGATGATTTAAATAATTACTCAAAAATTTTATGGGAAACAGATTCAATTTTTAAAAATAATGATCCAAGTACTAGAAAACCAAAATCAAGTAAAGGTAATAAATATATGAATTTGAATAAATTTATTTGGGATTCTAAAGGAAATATTGAAGGATCTGTTATTAGAAAATATACAGAAAATAAAATTGAATACAGATATATTGATGATTTAAACAAATTGGAAAGTATAATCAATTATATATGTGCTCAAGAAAAAGCTGGAAATAATAACTTTATCAATGAAAAAAGGGCTCTATTAAGGATTTTATTTCAACCAAATTAGATGAATTGATTGAAAAACCAGATGGTATAAAATATTTAAAAAGAATTTGACCAACAATAACATCACCTATTATAGGTTCAGGATTATTAAATGATTTTATAAATAATTTACCATTTGAATTGCATGTACCTGGTTTTCAATATCTAGGACCTGGAACTAAACTACTAAAAAGATTAAAAAGAGGTGATCCTGGAATAAATGATTTAGATAAAGCTGCTAAAGAACATGATATATTTTATAGAGATCATAAGGATACAGAATCTAGAAATGAAATTGCTGATAAAATTTTACAAGAAAAAGCTTGGAATATAGCAACATCTAGTGATCATGGTATTGGTGAAACATTAGTTGCATTACCAACATCAGGTGCTATGTGGTTGAAAAGAAAATTAGGTATGGGGTTAGAAGTTGGATTAAAATTTTAACATATATAAATGGAGAAATTAACTGTAAGTTTAACTAATTATCAAAAATCTAAAATTAAATCAGCTTTTAAGAAAAATAAAGATTTAACCTTACAGTTTGATATAAATCAATTTTCAAATGGTAATGATGTACTGTATTATTATTAACTAAAAAACAATTTAAATACCCCCGCCGCAGCAAACCTGCAGACTAAGCGAATTTCCATTGACCTGATTGGATTTACACTAAAATGCCTCCATAAAAATAGCACATTTATTTTCTATTTAAATAGAATTAGTTTAACAAGTACCTTAGGTTTGCTGCAACAGGGAGGGTAAAAAAGATTTTTTTATAAAATGATAATAGTTTAGTAAGAAATAAAAGTATTTTCAAAATCGATCAAAATATGTTCATAAACAAGCAAACTACAACAGTTGACTTATTCTCCATAAGAATAACATGGGAATTTCAAAATTACAATTTTTTTGAATTATCTCCGTAACAATTAGGCACATAATAACGCTTCAATATACTAAATTATTTGTTTTTTAAAGCTCTACAAAGTGGTTTAAAAAGAAATTGTGAAATTTTGTGTTTTTAGCGGCAAAAATGGGAAAAACCTATTTTTACCCCATAAAACCCCCCATAAACCCCTGTTCACATAGTCCAATCATGCTGGTTCGCGAACTCATTCAAGTTTATCCCGCCTTACACCTTCAAACCAAATTTTATCAAAATCGGACAAAAATTACTCAAGTTATCGTGCGGATGGACACACACATATATATATATATATATATACTAGCTGACCCGGCGAACTTCGTATCGCCTAAGTTATAGGTTTCCCCTAAGACAGACCGATGGAAAGAAAGTACCGTTACGTCTAATTTTCAAGATGATCTCGTTCGCATCGCTCAATCACGTCCTGGTTGAAGTTCATTCGCTACGCTCACTCACCTTTAGGTTGGAGCTCGTTCGCTGCGCTCACTTGCCTTCAGGTTAGCTCGTTCGCTACGCTAACTCGCCTCCAGGTTGAAGTTCGTTCGCTACGCTCACTCACCTTTGGGTTGGAGCTCGTTCGCTACGCTCACTCACCTTTAGGTTGGAGCTCGTTCGCTGCGCTCACTTGCCTTCAGGTTAGCTCGTTCGCTACGCTAACTCGCCTCCAGGTTGAAGTTCGTTCGCTACGCTCACTCACCTTTTGGTTGCAAATTAGCTGTTGTCATAAATGTAAAAGAAATAATAGTGCTGCACCCTGTTGGTAATCCTTGTAACTTTAATGCTATTGAACATCATAGAACAGAACCAACTTGTTTAATTGAAACAGCTGTTAAGATTCATTAATTCCATTTCTCATAAGGTTAACATGGGAAACTCCAGAGCCACTGGGGCGGAGCCCTTTTAAGAATTTCGAAACGGGAAATAGTTTACGTCCGATTCGCATACCTACAGAATTTACACACCAAATTTCATAACGATCGGTGAAGTCGTTCCGGAGGAGTTTGCAGACAAACACTGTGACACGAGAATTTTATATATTAGATATATATATATAAAAATTTGAACGAATGGTGTTTTTGGCCTCTGGGGACATCAAAATGAAAAAGTAAATCGGTCCCGGGCTTAGGTCTTACCATGAGACCTACGGTAATAGCTACTTCCCTATAGGGAAATTCGCTAAAAAATAGAAAAACATAAAAAATTAAATACTGGATTAAGACTTGAATTTTCTTATAATCAACTTAAACAAATAAAAGATGGTGGTTTATTAAATGAAATATTAAATGTTGCTGATTATATTCCTGGCATAAATAGTTTAACACCAAAAGTTAGAAGAGGAGCTAAAGTAGTAAAAGAAAATGTTATTCCTAAATTTAGAGACTTTATTAATTGGTTAGATCAATAATTGGAAAATGTTCAAGGATCTGGATTAGATAAAAAAACATTAAAATATATAAAGAAAAAAATTTCAAGCCATTAACATTAGCTAACTTGTAGCCGTTGGGGGGTAACTGATTAATAGTGATTGATTGGAGGTGTAAAACTAAATTAAGCGTGCTGCTTCTGCTACCAAATTAATTAATGAAAGACGTGTTGGGGACCAGAGGACGGAGATCTTTTACCCAGACCGGAAGCTTGCATAGCCAGCTTTGATTTATGCTAACACAACTAATTTACTAAAAACTATCCTTCCAAAACTTGTGACCTAGAAAATGACTGATAATGAAATGATAGACTGGTGATTGAACTACTTAAATAGGAAATGCCTAACAATTTATTGAAAGGAACTATGGAAACTTCTGGGGAAAACGTGTTGCCCTAATCATGTTGAAAATGGTCCGAGCCTGAAGGGCTTGACCAGTAAATTTCCTAATTCCTACATTTCTAATGTCGGACGACCCTTGTAGGTCTCCCCCCTTGTTGCTAACTAGCCTGACATATTAACCTAGTATATAATTTATAATTATTCTAGTAACTTAGCCATTTAATAGATTTTTCAGGGCGAGCAGCTCTTCTGTGGGAATTCTTGATAGTCGTTGGCAGTGAAGTGGGAAGAAGGTTGGGAAAGGTCGGTGGGGGAAGCCGTTCGCTTGCTCGCGGTGGGCTGACAATTTCGCCATGCAGCCCTGCCACACGAAGCGCTGACACTATAAGAAATATAGCGTGCCGCTATGCGTCACAACCACCCCCCCTTCGAGGAAAGAAAAGCCATAAAAAACAGTTTTGCTAAAGGTTGAAGAAGGGTATCATAGGTGTGTTTGTTTTTTTTTGTTTTTTTTTGTGTGAGGGAACTTTCGGATGATTTGCTTCCAGATGTGGAAGGCTGAAGGTTCAGACCAGTCCGGTTGTAATTGGCACCTCGGACACCCTGAATTTCCCGAACCAACCACGGCAGAGAGCGGGATCCACCCCCCCTGCGAAAAGAGGAAGTTTGGTGGGGACGAAAGTTCTTTTCCCTAGCCTACTAGAAAAATTAGAAAAATTATGTAATAATATCAAGTATTTTAGAGGTGTTTTTATGTGAGATATGCTTCCTGAAACTGTTAATAAATTTGAATGTGGTATAGTTAATTTAGATTCTTTTTTTTGCAATGGAACTCATTGGATATGTTATTATAAAAAAGATAAAATTAAGTATTACTTTGATTCTTATGGAAAAATTGTTAATAAACCTTTTAAGGAAACCTAGTTAAATAATTAGGAAAAGACAATATATTTTTTAATGATTCACAAATTCAAAATTATGATGATCCACCTATATGTGGTCATTTGTGTGTTTTTGTATTAAATGAGTTGAATAAAAATATAAGATTTGATAACATAATCAATAAATTAATTCTTAATAAATATGGATTCATTAGATATATTTGATCTATTTGGTAGACAGAAAAAAGATTTAATTGAAGTAAAAAATGATTATGTTAATTCAAAATTGAATTCCATTTTTAATGATATTAATAAGGATTTAAAAAATCATATTAAGAAAACTAATAATTTGGTTAATGCTATTAGTCTATCCAAAAACTATTATTAATTCTAATAGTAATAGTTATAATAATATAATAATAGTAATAATAATAGTCTAATCTAAAACTAATAAAGGTATTAATTCTAGAAGGATTGTTAATGTAAAACCAAGCATTAATGACTATGACGTTGTCATAAAATCCGAGTTAAATGAAGTTTTGAATTCTATTATTAAGGTTGGTAATGATCATTCAAAAACTAAACAGGATTTAAATGAATTGGTTAATTCATTATTTAATCTAAAAACGTATGTTGAAGATTTAGAAAAACAACTTGAAGGTAAACTTGCTGAAGTGATAAGATTAGTAACTACTGGATTAGCACAAGTAGCAAGTTTTACATTAGAAGATAAACTTAATACAGAAAACCAAGAAGATGAATAATTTTTACTATATATATGGAGTTTATTTACTGTCTTAAATGTAAACAAAAAACCAATTCTAAAGACATTCAAGAAATAAAATTAAAAAATAAAAATATGATTAAAGCAAAATGTTGTATATGTAAGTCAAAGAAAAGTTGTTTTGCAAAAATTTCTTCCTAATAAATGGCGAACTATAACTCATTTGATCTTTTTATTATCAGAAACCAATTTATGTTGACCAATGAAGATTGGGATATTATTTCAGAAAAATATGAATTGAATGAAGATATGATCAGATTGTTTCAAAATAGACTAAATTGGGAAAAAATTGCACAATATCAAACATTAAGTATAAAATTTATTGATGAGTTTATTAATTATCAACTTAATGCTTATATTAATTTGGTTTGTAAGTATCAAAATTTAGATGAAGATTTTATTGATAAATATAAAAATGATTTGGATTGGGAAATAGTGTTACAATATCAAAATATATCAGCGAAATTCATCATGGATCATGCACTGAATATTGAACAGTTTAAAGAAAAAATGGATTATGACGAGATTGATTAAATTATTCCAAAAAGATTTATAAAACTATTCTTTATTACAAAAGTTTTACTGGTTTTAAAAAACTTTGAGTTGATGAATTTTTTTCCTTAATAAATGGCTAATTCTTATGAAATTGAAAGAGCTGAATATAAAAATGTTTATCCATTATCTAAACTACATTTAAATGAACCTAACAAGAAAACTGAATTTAATATTGATTTTGGTGATGGATTTTGTTCATCTAAGTTTCAATTTTATATTTCAGGATCATTAAAAAAATCTGATGATAAAGACTATGGTGGTACAGATAATGTAAAGTTAATTAATAATTTTGTACCATTCTTATTTTCAAAAATTGAAATTAGAAAACATAATAAATTAATTGAGGAAATCGAATACCCTGGACAATTAAGTACAATAAAAGGTACTGTTACTTATTCAAAAACAGAAGCAGTATCTAACATTTGTAACGGATTTCAATCAGATTTCAAAAAAAACATTTGAAGCTGTGGGTAATCTATCACATTTTGGATTAGGTTTCTTTGAAAATGTTAATGTTCCAATTTACAAATGAGGATTCAATATATGTTTTGTTAGATCTGAAGATAATGATGCCATTTTTAGATGGAAAACTAAAAAAGTTGATGGAACTTTTGATGATACTACATTACCAAGTGTTGGAAAAGTAATTATTGATGACTTTTTCATTAGAGTTCCAATAATTGAGTATAAAACTACAAGTAAAATTCAATATATTAATGAAATAACTAAAAAAGAAAAAATACTATTTCATTTTAATCATTGGCAATGTATTGAACAAAAGACAATAACTGGAAAAACAGTTAGTTTTGATACAACAAATATTTATCGAAACATCTATAATCCAAAATTTATAATAGGCCTAATTGGTTTTCAAAAAGGTAGAACTAATGATCAATTATATGACACTTCAAAATTTGATAGTATGTACATTAAAAATATTAGAGTAAAATTAAATGGTCACTATTATCCTGATGAATTAATGAATCTAGATATAAATAATGAAAAATTTAGAATTGTATATCAAATGTATCAAGATTATAAAAAGGTTTATTATAACAACAGTGAAATGTATTATGATCCAACAGAATTCATTGAAAATAGACCATTGTATGTGATTGATACTACAAAAACTACTGTAAATATTTCAGGATCGAAAATGATATAATAATAAATATGGATTTTGATTATGATATAACTGTTGCTAGTAAAACTAATTGCTATGTAGTTGTTGTATCTGAAAAACTATTAGAGTATAATGTGATTAAAAATGATATTACAAATACTAAAATAAAATAAAATTATTATAGAATCATCATTTATCAACTACTAATTTTTTTTTTTCAAAGTATTATTATATTTTATGAATAAACAGACTAATATTAATAATTTAAAATTTGTTTCATTAAAAATATTAATAAATAAAAATTTTTGATTTTCAAGGTCACAGGATGTGAATATTTTTGGTTTCATTACTTAATAAATTTGTAATTATCATATAGATATACCATACCAAATTTCATGTAAATATCTTAAAAAACAAAAAAGTTATTAAGGTTTTTAGTTTAAGGGTAGTTCACCCTAAATTGGAAAATTTTACTAAAAACATTGATTTTAAATATAATTTTTCATAATTTTTAAGTTTCAGAATTATCTGATCATTTTTAAATTTTTTATAAATAAAATACAAAATAAGGGATGAAACCACCCTTAAGATAAGTCAAAAACATTCTTTAATATTCAATGAGGGTATTTTTCAAATTTGGTTTAGATTGGTTTAAAAACACTCAAGTTATAACATACAATATATTTCAAATAATTTCATTCGATATTAACAATCGAATAGTAAGTTGAAACATTCGATATTAACATTTGAATTACTGAATAGGAATTTGGTAGGAAAAATAACTCACATAAACATAAACAAATTTTCACAATTTTCATAGTTAATCTTCTTTATACTCAATCTTCAATTAATAAATAATAAACTTTTACCATCAATAAGCTCTTATTTTAAGTATTTCTTCATAAAACAAAACTAGTGTACCTGTTGCTCGAATTCGAGCAATTTCGAAGCATTACAGGCGACTCAAAGCTTATGGAAATACTCACGATCTACACAACAGTTAGATATAATCAAAATCTTTTGTAAATACAGTATCTTATCTTTTTTCAAAAATCTTATCTTGTTTTTTTTGTGTTTTCTACAAATTTTTCCCTCTCATAGCCGCATTAGGTTGTCTATGACAACGATTATAAATGAAAAAAAATTATTTCTATTTCTTCTACTTGGTTGTGTTCTATGACTTTTTCTATGATTCCATTGTTTGCAAATCGATTATTTCAATGATTGCTCAAGAAATGTATAACAGTGTTAATTCAGTTTTATTTTTGGCCCATATCAAATTGTCCAGGATTTCTCGCTCTTTTCGATTGTAATAATTACACCAACCCAAGTTTCGTCTACAGATGCAATATGCCAACGAATATCACCTACGTACAATCTCCAAGAAGTGGTAAAAAAGGCAGAAACCAACCCATACAATAGATATAAGTTAACTCCAAAAGAAATAATTTTAAGAATTACTGTGATATTAGGATTTTCCACTGATTTGGGAATAGAACATTATATTGCAAAACATGACACGATGCAGAAGAAAATCCAATTTATCAATCAGAAAAACCCATTGCAAATACTGTACTTCATTTTGACAACTTCAATAAATCACAATTTAAATATTAACAGCTGTTGCATTAACATGTTGGGTGCTGATGACGGGAATTCCCGCCATTGCTTAACATTGAAATAAATGCAATTTTCATGTTCAAACATGTCAAAGGCACTTTAAGTGTTAAAAGGTAGTGTAGAATTATGCATATGGTCGTAATGTAAACACATCTGAAGAGGCAACCTTAAAGGCTTCTGGGGCAGAGCCCCAAGGGAATTTACCTCTTTCCTCTTTTGATGGCTCATCTACAGACCAAGACCTTTCTTTAGAGACCCCTACCAAGTTTCTACGCCCAGTCGTTCTCTCAAATTAGCTGTGACAAAAACCCCGTTTCCCTCCATAAGAATAACATGGGATGGGAATTTAAAGGCCACAGGGGCAGAGCCCCAAGGGAATTCACCATGTTTCTCTTTTGATGGCTCATCTACAGACCAAGACCTTTCTTTAGACACCTCTACCGAGTTTCTACGCCCAGCCGTTCTCTCAAAATAGCTGTGACAAAGAAAAACAGTTTCAAATTAATATATAGATGAGAATATATGTAGAAAATCAACCACACCCAAATTAGCTGATGTAATGACTTGGCACTTTTTTTGTTAAATCGGCTAGTTTCATTCAGTAACTATTTAGCATAAGATTTTAAGCATTGGTTATACATTTTAAGCATTAATTATAAAATGGCCGTATGCATAAAAAAGAGCATTTGCTCAAAAGGAAAAGGTAGAAGTAAAAGCAAATGCTTCGAGTAAAAGGTAGAAGCAAAAGGTTTTCCTTCACATAATATGCATAATGATTTGCTTTTACTAGCGAGTAAATCCTTCAAATCACAAGTAAATTATCAACTTGTTCTCTTGGTCTTTGCCTAGTTTTGTGCACTGATTTAACCATGTAGCAGCTGATTCATCTAACAGTAACAGATGATCAGTTGTTTTTCTCAACTCACAACAATAAAACACAGATTTCCTGTAAACAAAGGGATTATAAGTACCTTACTTGCCATTACTTTGCTTGTTAATTGTGGTAAATAAAGTCATGATTTCATCAAGTGAAGACGATCCGGATGACGTGCTGCCTGTAGATTATAACAGTGAGTTATCGTTTTTGGTGAATGAATTACATTTGTACCCCGAAATACTGGAAAAGTCCCAACTTCCAAAAATGAAGAAGCTCAAGGAAGAATCCATTAATAAAGTGGTTTTGAAGTACAAATCCACGTTTGGAAAGGACATTGATGCAAAAGGAATGATGAAGAAAATAAACAACATGAAAACACGTTTAAAAAAGAAAACTGACGCTAATATGACTGGAAATAAAAAGATTGTGACCTTAGAATGGGAGAAGAAAATGCTGCAGCTCTTGAAGTGTGATTCAAATCCTACTATTACGCGAATTCCAGGTACGTCTAGTACACAATACACATTTATATCCAAACATATAACAACCAACTTCATACATTATTAACAAAATTAACTTTATTTTATAATATACTAAAACATTTAAGAAATTTATTTGACCGATCAATGAATTGTGTTGTGACAACCTATCAATTTTTTTAAATTTGCTTATATAGGTAATCCAAAACTTAGAACTTTTGTAAAAATAGCTTAAATATAAGGTTATTAAAAATTGACGCCTACTAATGTTAAAATGATTTGCATAGGGGCCATGCGGTTTGGTGTGAAAAAGCCTAGTGAAGGTCAAAGTAGTCAAGGTGAATACGATACAAGTGGTACTGCAACCACTTCTAATGGATCTGATGAGTCGACAAATACATCCATGCAAATTGTACCACCTCGCAAAAAGACCCCGCTGGATAAGTATGAAACTGAGACCACCCAGAACTTGTCACAAAGGGAGCTTCAACGGTTAGTGCTGTTACAGCAACTTAAAACCGCTGAGGTTCAACAACAGTATTTTAAAGAAAAGCTCAAAAATTTGGAAACAAAGAAGTGTAATTGTAAACATGATACGATAACAGTTACAGGGAACAAAAGTTACTACAACTTGTAGGTAAATCTGTAAATACAGCATTCTGTTTCTGTTTCTTTATTATGTATCAATAAAAAGTGTTTATTACAGCAGCCAGTTCATCTCTCTTTCTTTGACCAGCACGTCGAATTGCAAGTACTCCTAAGTTATTTTCATTTAACATGTCATTTATATGCTCTTCAGCATCTTCTTCTGCATGTTCGTTGAAGTCTTGGTCATTCAAGTGTTTTGCTATGTTGTGAAGTACAACGCAAGCAACGATAATTTTTTAAATACAGGGAGCGGCAGAAATATCTGACGGTTTTCAAGCGAGTACCGTCCGGCAGCCAAGTGGAGGAGGGTGGTGGGGAGCGGCTCATTCTCAAGGCCAAGTGAGACAATTTTAGTCGCCATAGAGCAGTGGACCGGTATACATCGCTCGTTTGTAGTTGAGGCGTATTTTAAAAATGGCGATTTTGTTGTTGATAGCAACGTAAGTTTCGTAGGTATTTTAATGTGGCTCGTGGGGAACCTATCCCATCCCGAAACACCATCAAATTGTGGGTGGATACCTTTAGATCCACAGGATCAACTGCAAAACGTAGGCCTACAGGCCGTCCAAGGTCAGTGAGGACGCCGGAGAACGTGGAGCGAGTGCGACAAACTGTGCTAACGAGCCCGCATCGCCCGGCGCGTGGACAAGCTGCTGCTCATGTCATGTCTGAGCGCTCTACTCGACGAATTTTGCTCTCAGACCTTCACTTTCGCCCATATAAAATAGCAATCGTCCAACAACTTCAGCAAAATTTGTCGAATAGAGCGCTCAGACATGCCATGAGCAGCAGCTTGTCCACGCGCCGGGCGATGCAGGCTCGTTAGCACAGTTTGTCGCACTCGCTCCACGTTCTCCGGCGTCCTCACTGACCTTGGACGGCCTGTAGGCCTACGTTTTGCAGTTGATCCTGTGGATCTAAAGGTATCCACCCACAATTTGATGGTGTTTCGGGATGGGATAGGTTCCCCACGAGCCACATTAAAATACCTACGAAACTTACGTTGCTATCAACAACAAAATCGCCATTTTTAAAATACGCCTCAACGACAAACGCGCGATGTATACCGGTCCACTGCTCTATGGCGACTAAAATTGTCTCACTTGGCCTTGAGAATGAGCCGCTCCCCACCACCCTCCTCCACTTGGCTGCCGGACGGTACTCGCTTGAAAACCGTCAGATATTTCTGCCGCTCCCTGTATTTTCCAATTTCACCCTACATACATATTTCAAAATTGGGAACCGGCGCTTCAGTTGCCCGAAACAGCATTCTATTATCACGCGTTCTTTTGTTAGGAGTCTGTTAAAGTTCCTTTGTTCTGCACCATCAGGATCATTGTACGGTGTCATTAGCCATGGCTCGATTCCATAGCCATCATCAGCTAACATTACCGCATTTCGAGTGTTGGATAGAACTTGTTTAACAGTGGAGTTTTTCCAGATACGAGCGTCATGCACTGATCCAGGCCAACTTACGTCTATGCTAGTAAACATTTCTCTAGCATTGCATGTACCTTGCACATTAAGCGAAGCTTTACCTTTCCTGTTTATATATTCGTCACCATGAATTCTAGGTTTCTCAATACAAACATGGGTACAGTCGACCACACCAATAGCAGTAGGAAAACTGTGCTTACTCTGCCACAAAGCCTTTGCTTCTGCTATTTCTTGTTCGGTTGTTGGAAATTTTATCCAAGAACCAGCTTGGGCAACAACACTATCCACAACACTCGATACTACTGGTGACACCGTGCTTTGATCTACACCTAGCTCCTCACCGACACCTTTTTGGAATCCTGGATCAGCCAGATATCTTAGACATATTTTCATTTTATGTACTGGGGTAAGCGCACCACCCCGAGATTCAACTGACTCTCCCAAAAAATTATTTGCTAGCCAATGTACGTTATTTTCTTCAAAACGAAACAAACTTTTAAAGTCCTTTGTTAGTGTATTCGAACGAGGTTTATAAACCTTTACTTCCCGCACATTCACCAAATCTGCCATGACTTACAATAAAAATAACCGTTTATAAGTTAAGCAAAAATGTTGTCATTGAGAAAAAATCTGCTGGTTTGATTACTTTAACTAATTAATTGTTTGAACACATGTGTGAATATTTACATAATCACATATGTTATATCAATTAATCAGAAAGACCAAGGCAGGCAAAAAGTTATAACATCAAGTTTTATACAGTTGGTCCAAAATAAAGTGTCTGCGCGCACGGCAAATACATCTGATTGATGGGTTAAGGAGGAGAGAGTAGGGGGGGGGGGTAGTTTTCTAAAAACATTAGTCAAAAACAAATATTTATAAATGTAATAATCAGATGGAAGGACAGTCCATCATTGATTTCAGCTCTTAAAATTAACCAGAGGTACAGTACCTTTTATAATTTTTGCTTGCATGCAATCAACTGTCAAAACAATAAATTACTTATGTTTTTCCTTAGTTAGTACTCAGAACTCGTTCATGTACGCAGAAACATATAGAAGAACAGCTCATGATGTACCTTTAGTTAAGGGATAAGTCTACGACTGAGTAGATGCATCAGATTTGAAGGATTTGCTTTTCAGTACAAGTAAAAGGTTGACTTTATGCATACTCATTTACTACTGTTCGGAGTAAATGATCTGAATCACTGTTCATTTACTTCTTACTCCAAGTAAAAGGTTTTGCTCTAGTTTTTATTCATATCTTGTGAAGGTTTTGCTCTAAATTTCACAAGTAAAAGGTTTTACTTCTTTTTATGCATACGGCCCAATACTTTTCGATTAGTTTAAATAAATCAAAATAATTATTTTAATCCACACTGCATTTAATTAACATTCAATTAGTTATTATTTTAGTCACTTATTTTCATAAAAAGATCGACCAAACAAATTAGGCCATAGACTAATATTCCTTCAATAAGATTATATTTACAACGCAATTTATTTTTATTCATCTTTACATTATCTTTAATCATACAGAAAAGTATAATATATGAAATAGCATTAATTTTTAACAAGCTTTTCATTGGTGACATTTATTTTCAATTTAAATCAATACTTATCTTTTTATCTTAAGATTATCATTTTTGATAACATTTCTTTTATTTTATGTATAAGTTTAAAATTATTTAAAATGAAATATGGACTTGTAATACATCAAATATCATTAGAATTTTCTGAGAAATTCAATACTTTTAATAGATTTTGAATAACTCAAATAGGAAAAATATTATTTACAAAAAACAATAATTTAAATAAAATATTTAGAAAATTTGAATACAAAATTTTAGAATTTTACTTGTTTTAAAAAAATTTTGTTTTGTAGTCAATTTTATGGAAAATATAAACATATTCATGAAAATTTCATCAAAATTGTATACTTTTTCTAGAAAAATATGAACATTTTAGAAATTGGCCTAAAGCCGCGTTTACACTGGAGTTAATAACATAAAGTTAATTAACTTTTGTTATTAACCGGCAGTTATTAACAAAAGTTAATAGCAGAAAGTTGTTAACAAATTATTTTGTACTTCAGTTTTTGTTAAAAACATTTATGTTAGAAACATTAAGTCACTCCGCCAGGTTATTGAAAATCAACATAGACAAAACACAGCTCATTAACTTCCGTATATCAAATCATTCAAACCGATCAAACATGGGGTTTAGTCTCCTTCTGGACGAATCTGAGGTCCACCCTACACCAAATGTCAAGTTCCTTGTATTGATCTTAGACGAGAATCTTAGATTTCATGACCATATCAAATACATTTAAAAAAACTCAGTTCTAGTATTTTCGTTCTGCGTAACCTCAGGAACAATGAGAATCTGGAGATATTGTTGACGGCATACTATGGGCTAATTTATCCTCACTTAGCATACGCCGTTCCTATTTGGGGTTGCGAGTGCCAGCAGACTAAATTGTTGTTTAAACTTTTTCTCTAAAAAGGCGCAAATCATGCCGTAAATATTTTTTTTCAATTCATAAACTTTGACATTCCTATCTATTTACATTCTTGAATCTTTAAAGTTTGAGAGACAAAAATTTTCTAAATTTGACTTTTCTGTAAAAACCAATACACATTGCGCAATTCACATACATTACCAATTCCTAAACATTCAACAACATTTTTCAAGAAGCACTTACTGTGCAATGGCCTAACACTTTTTAATTCACTTCCACTTCCTCTTAAACTTGAACCAAACCTGTTAAAATTCATAAAACAATTAAAATCTTTGTTGATAAAGTTTACCTGTTACAGCGTCCAAGAATTTGTAAATAAAATCAGCTCGATGAATAGTGATCTAGCCTAGATATGTATATAAAACTGTATAACTTTAAGTACTGTATAAGACCTCTGTAAATAGTTCTTAAGTATATATAAGCTAACTTTTATTTAATGATGACTTAGCCAATACAAATTGTACAACATTTTGTTAATTCTGGCTTATAAATGATTTGATTTGATTTGATTCCACGTGTTTCGTCTGCTGCAGTTGGTACTGAGGGCCGACTAGCGCGCTCTCTGTAGGACGATGCTGGGCACGGGGGTTGCGGGGAAAAGAGAGGGACCTGTTATTAACAAAAGTTAACGCGCTAAAAGAGACCATTAACTTTTGTTATTAACATTTGTTAAAAACATAACACGTTTCTTTTGATCTTTACCGACTCTTGATGGATAACATAAATCTTGTTAATAACAAGGAATTTTCTGTTAAAAACACGAGTTATTAACTTTTGTTAAGATAATTTTTTGGGCGATTCTGTTATGTTAATAACTTTTTGTTAAAAACACGTGTTATTAACTCCGGTGTAAACGCGGCTTAAAAGAGGCAACAATTTTACATATTAGTATTGAAAAACAACAAATTTCATTTAATTATTGAAGTCTTCCTTTTTTGGTTTAGGGTCGGCATATTACTATCTACTACCGTACTATAATATCAATCTGGTAAACAACTGGTACTATCAACAACACTGTTTCTCAGTCATATCTGAATTGAATATTGAACGCATTAAGGTGGACGTTGAACAAAAAAATGCCATAAATCCTCCAGTACATTTAACCTCATGAAATGTTTGCTAGGCTTATTTAATGTTAAAACTATAATTATATGTAAGAGTTGAATTCTGTTCATTGAGTTTCATTTGAGACCATAAATGATATAGTAAAACCTCTTTTTTTTAGGTGAAAGGAAGAAACATTTATAGGCATTATGATATGTTAAAGAATAAAGATTGTTTGCCTTGAATGAGTAGGCTTTATTTAACACAATTCAAGTAATGGAATTCATAAGTAAGAGTTAAATCTAGAGAATGAAATAATGATTACAAACATTAAACATAAACAAATAAAATAACAATGTCCAACAACAGCTGGGAATATTTTCTATCACATTCTTCCCCGCTAATATAATTTAAAGTCTTTAAGGTGAGAAGGTAGTTTCTTCTGTCTTGAGCTTCGTCTCTGTGATTGGGTTTCATCAGTCCTTAAGGTTTGTAGAGGCTCTTGAGTTGCAGATTCTTCTATCACCTCTGCATCGGGATGAGACACATCCTGGGTGTCGTCTTCTAAGTTTACATCGCTATTAAGTTCCATTGTGTGGTTCTCCGGTGTTGATCCATCATCAAAATCTGTTCTCTCAGCTTGTTTTCCACAAGGAGCTAAGTTGCGTGTAGACACTGTTCTTTCACGCCCATCTGGCAATCGTACATGAGCGTAATCAGAGTTTCCTTCCAGCAACGTCACCTCCTGCACTATTGGTTCATACTTAGAGTTTCTGATAGGACGTCTCATCAACACTTTTCCAGGAGTCATCAACCAGGTTGGTGTGGAAACACCATTTTGTGATCTTCTGGGATGTCCAAACATTCGTTCATGTGGCGTACAATTCGTGGCAGTACAAAGCAAGGATCGGATAGAGTGAAGAGCTTCATCCAGAACTAATTCCCACTTTGTCACGTCAAGTTGATAGTTCTTAAGGGCAAGTTCTACTGTTCTCCAGATTATACCATTATACCTCTCAACCTGGCCATTACACTGAGGGTTGTAAGCAGTAGTCCGACTAGAAGCAATGTCGTTTAAAGCGAGAAACTCCTTTAGTTCTTTTGAAAGAAAAGAAGATCCCTGATCGGAGTGAATGTAGCTAGGAGTACCAAACAATGAAAATAACTGTTTCAGTTTGCAAATAACAGTTGAAGAGGACATATCAGGACAGGGGTACGCAAATGGAAATCGTGAGTAGGTACTCATCAATGATTGTTAGCATATACCGATTTCTTGTAGAAGAGGGAAGAGGACCCTTAAAATCCAGGCTAAGACGTTCGAACGGTGATGTTGCTTTTATTAATTTTCCATCATGTTTGAAGAATCTTGGTTTTACTTCAGAACATACCTTACAGGAAGCAGTCATTCTTCTTACCTCATCAAGGGAGTATGGTAAATTTTTGCTTCTTATCCAATGATACATACGATTTTCACCAGGATGACACATTCTTTCATGATATTGATGAAGTCTGTTCATTTTGTCGCTCATCGAGCACACTCGTGATAGAGAATCAGCAGCTACATTCAGTTTACCAGGTCTATAAACAATATAATAATAATAATAATGAAACGTCTTTTATTTAAAGCGGTTTTCAGTAACAATACTGTTTTTCAAAACTACTCAAGTCAATACATACAAAAGAAATATTACAATAACAATAAATGACTTATTAACTAACAATACCTTAACTTATATTTACAAAAGACATTTTTTGGAGTTCAGTCGAAAAGCTTTATAACCAAGTTTTTTACATTTCTGGCAGTTGGTTGTATTTCTGAGGAGCAAAAAAAGAAAATCCTTTTCTACCATATTCTAACTGGACGCGAGGCAAGTGCAGCAGGCCATCCTGTCTTGTACTCCTCTCTCTCACATATCTCCTACTTTTCAACTTATCTTTCAGATAAGTCGGTCTGCTAGTGTTGGTGACCCTATGAACAATAGCCACAGTCTGTAACAAACATTCTGTCTGCACAGGCAACATCCCACTTTGCTTTCTGAAGGAAGATATGTGGTCAAATTTTCTCAAATCATATACAAATCTTAATGCATTGTTTTTTAAACGATTTATCAAATTAGTTTGTTCAATTGACAGACTGAAACCAAAGGCAGGCAAAGCATAATTAATGACAGGCATTACCAAAGACTTCACTATTTGTAGTTTTACATCTTCTGCCAGTATTTTCCTAAATCTATTAAACACCCTGAGCAAAGTCATGACCTTTTGAACGATTGATTTTACTTGTTTTGAAAATTTTAACTCCACGTCAATTGTGAGACCAAGAACTTTAATTGTCTCAGTAGACTTTAATATCATGTTCTCCAGAACTACATTGAGATCGTGTTTGTGAATTAAAGAATGCATGCTGCGAGAATTAGAGAAATGTAATAACGAGCACTTCTCAACATTCAAAGCCAGCCCATGGTTTTTAGACCAGTGAGAAATTTTCATCAAATCATGGTTTATCAACTGTTGTGCTTGCAAACTATCTGTGGGCTTGAAAGAAAAGAGAAGTTGCGAATCATCTGCATACGAAAACAGTGAACAGTGAGATAATTCTTCACCCACGTCAGCAGTGTAAATAATGAGGCCCCAGTACACTTCCTTGAGGTACTCCACAGTTCTTTGGGAGAGGCTCCGAAGAGACACCATCCACCCTAGTTATCTGCTTCCTATTTACAAGGTAAGATTGAAACCAGCTTTGAGCTATTTCACCAAACCTATAAAATTTTAACTTGGCCATCAGCAACTCAAAGTCAGCCGAATCAAATGCCTGGGAAAAGTCCAATATCATAACTATAGCTCGATAGTTCTAGTCTCCACCTCATGGTTTTGTCATTCTTAATTTTCCCCGATATCTTAGAGTTGAACATGAAAGAGACAGACTTCTGGTCTGTTATTAGTTTGAAATATCTGCCTAGCAAATAGTGTCTCCATTTTCGTACTGACTCCATGATTGCATATGCTTCATTTTCAACCGAACTGTGCTTTAGTTCACTATGAGACAGAGCTCTTGAGAAAAAGGCTACAGGTTTTCCTTCCTGTGTAAGTGTTGCTGCTATTACAGTGTCAGATGCATCAGTCTCAACAGTGAAGGGTAGATCAGGATTTATGGGACTCATTGAGGCATTTTCAATCTCTTCTTTCAGTTTATTAAATGCATTTATAGCCGTTGCGGATAAAGGGAAAGAGCTGGTTGTCAGAACTTTAATATTTTTGCGGGTTTCTAATTATTTAAACATGCAAACTGTTTACATTTCAAAACCAAACAAAACAGCTGGGAATATTTTCTATCACATGATATCAGTTTTATAGCTCAGCCAATGTATTACCATTGACAATTAATTGTATAATAGTAATAGTCAAAGGTATTACTGTACTTCATTTTGTGTAGTACTGGTATTACTATCTCTCTTCTTTGTTTTGTCTTAGAATTTCAGAGATATACAGTAGTTGTAATTCTGTGCCATCTGAAATGTTTTAACTAAATTTACTTAAGGTAAAGAGTGATATACATGTTAATGCTTGGTACGGGCATACATAGATGGCACGGGCTGAAGTTTGCAAGATTCTTTGTGATTTCTTTGTAAGAAAAACATAAAAACAGTAGTAAGTTAGCTTTATAAAATTAAGTTTGATAATCCATGGAGTTCAAAAATATGGGGTTTTAAAATCTAATTAACATCCCTAAGAGTTATAACATGTTACTAGGTGAACCCGTGCGAATTCACACGAATAATAAATTAGGATATTATAGCAACGTCGTTAGAAGTTGCGTCGTTGAATCGACGTTGGTCTTGAGCTCGATCGTTGGCTATATGCATTCTAAGTTCTTTTTTCTGTTCAGTAGAATTATTTTGCAGGACGGAGCTCATCAAGCTGAAAAATTGCGCGTATGGATTAATATCAACCAAATGTTGAGTCAAAATGTGCATCAGTTCAGTGCTGCAAGAGCCATTAGCTTTGTTTAGCATTCTTTCTTGAACAGCGGTTTCGACGTCCGTAGATATAAATTTGGGCATATGTGGGATGCTCCCCTTCTGACGGTTGAAAGTTGCCATTAAGTGATAAACTGTGTATTGCACCTTATAAATATAAGGCCCTCCACCGTTATGTTCTTCAATTTTAGCTCGAGTGCTGACTATTGCGAGCGCAGAGTTGTACGATCTAATGTTCTCTTTGTAGTTTCTGCTCAAATGATTTGCTCCATTAAGTAGGCTCTGGATATAATAGATTTCTCGGTATGGTGGTAGATTCACTTTTCCTTTCTGGTAGCAGGATGCAAATCCTTCGCCTCGTCCTCTTTGTTCTTCTTTAAGATGTAGCGCACCACATTTCTGACATTTTAATGCCATCTCGCCAAGTGAATGCTGCTGAATTCTTGTATTTGTCAGTGTAATTTTGTGAGTACACGTTGCCACTAACTGTTCCAGCTCCTCGTCTGGGCTCCTTACGTTTTGCATTGATTGACGTATGTTGACTCGCCGTGTCCAACCGGCAATATTTCTTTGTCGTCGGGTCTTTAGCATGTTTAAACGAAAATATAATGTAAAACATTTCTCCCGTCGTGTCCTATAGGTAACATTTCTTTGCCGGGTTTCTAATTATTTAAACATGCAAACTGTTTACATTTCAAAACCAAACAAAACAGCTGGGGATTTAATTTTCTTTAAAAACTTATGTATTGACATCTGTTTCAGAATATAATAACATTCAAATCAATCACTATGTTATCCTTATGGAAGGAACTTTGAGGGCAGCCCACGCCCTTAAAAAGATATATTTCAAAAATCTAAAGCCAGTTTGCACATCTACACACCTAGACAAACATTTTGGTATATAATATGTGGGGTTAAATCTTAAAACAAAAATGCCTTATTGTTCACAAAGTTTCATGTCGTGTATTAAATATATAGATAGATGTAGAATCGGAATCATTTTGTGAGGTGAATCTTTCAGTTGGGAAGTCTGAGTACATTACTTTCTTTACTTTTAAGAGAGAAAACTATTTTAAAGTAAAATAGCTCGAAGGGTGTTTTGTTGTTTTTGCTGGTGTTCAAATCCATCTATATATATAAAATCCAATGTATGTTTGTATGTATGTTTGTTTGTATGTTTGTTTGTCCTTTATGGACTCCGAAACCGCTTGACAGATTGTAATGAAACTTTCAGGCATTATTAAGCATTATTCAAGGATGGTTTGTGTGAAGTTTGGTGCAGATCCGTCAAAAGGGCTCCGCCCCAGTGGCTCTGGAGTTTCCCATGTTAACCTTATGAGTACTCATATTTAAATGGAATTAAATAATCTTAACAGCTGGTTCAACTAAGCAATTTGATTCTGTGATGTTCAATAGCATTAAAAAGTTAATAAGTTTACCAACAGGGTGCAGCACGATTATTTTTTTTAAATTCATGACAACAGCTAATTTGCAACCAAAAGGTGAGTGAGCGTAGCGAACGAACTTCAACCTGGAGGCGAGTTAGCGTAGCGAACGAGCTAACCTGAAGGCAAGTGAGCGCAGCGAATGAGCTCCAACCTAAAGGTGAGTGAGCATAGCGAACGAACTTCAACCAGGATCTTGAAAATGAACGAGCATTTGACATAAAACCACGTTAGGACAGGACGACGTCTGTCGGGCCAGCTAGTAGTACATAATTGTAGTAAAAAACATGTGTCTTCAATTCTTTATTATTGTTTTGTTGTGTTTGTAAACAAGTCCATTATAATTCAATGTAGTATTGTTCAAGTTATTAAAAACCTTTCTAAAGGTAATAAAAGTTATTTTCATTCATTCTTACTCTCATTACAATTTTTAATAACTTGATATTGTGAAATGGATACGATCCTAAAGCCAGACAAGTTTAGTGTAGATCCAAGCTCATCATCTGCAAGTAAGGAATGGACACATTGGCACAAAACATTTCAGAATTTTGTTACCAGCATCACACCACAACCATCCGACTCCGATAAACTCAAAATACTTATAAACTTTATTACTCCAGAAATCAACGAGTACATAAGTGAAAGCGGTACGTATAACGATGCTATATCTGTGCTAAGAAGTATCTATGTAAAACCTGTAAATGAAGTATATTCCAGACATAAACTATCTGCACGTCAGCAGCAACCTGAGGAGACTATTGACCAATATCTCCAGGCTTTAAAATTACTAAGTAAAGACTGTCAGTTTAAAGCTGTAACAGCAGAAAAGAATAGGGATGATTATATCCGTGACACATTTATTGCTGGAATAAAATCTTCTGCAATTCGCCAGCGCTTACTAGAAAATGTTTCGTTGACACTAGATCAGGCATATAGTCAAGCCAGATCCCTAGAACTTGCACATGAGCAATCATTAGCTTTTCAATCTTTCCAAAGTAAATGCAACTTCGTCCCAAGAAACTCAAGCGAGCAATCAGAATGTAGATGCAACTTCAAGCAGTTCAGAAAAGTGTTCTCTAGCTACTGTGACTGAAAAATGTTTCTTTTGTGGTAATCTAAGACATCCTAGGGTCAAATGTCCAGCTAAAAATTCAATTTGTCATAACTGTGGTAAACAGGGGCATTTTGCTAAGGTCTGCAGGGCAGGTAAACTACAAACCAAGCAATTGGATAAATCTAAAGAAGTAATGAACTCTATTGACCTAGCAGCTTCTCCCGGTGGGTTAACAAAGAGTACAGTACAAGCCCTAGTTAATGGTAAATCTGTCTCTGCTTTGATAGATACGGGAAGCTCTCTAAGTTTTATAAACAAATCTACTGCTCTTAATTTAGGTATTCCTATAAAACCAGGTAGGGGTACTGTCTCAATGGCTACCACATCAATCACATCCGACATAACAGGTCAATGCAAAGTAAATCTTGTCATTCTTGATCACTTTTACAAGCAAGTTAATCTTTCATTGTTACCAGATCTTTGTGCAGATATAATTGTTGGACATGATATTTTGAAAAACCATGCAAGTATTAAAGTAGTCTTTGGTGGCAACAAGTCACAACTAACCGTATGTAGCGTGGCAGCCTCAACTGTAGAACCGGTATCTTTGTTTTCTAATTTAAAACCTGAATGTAAGCCAATCGCAATCAAGTATCATCGCCATAGCACCGATGATTTAAAGTTTATTGAAAACGAAGTAAGTAAATTGCTTAAAGACGATGTTATAGAGCCTAGTATGTCTCCATGGAGGGCTCAAGCATTAGTAGTTACTACTGAAAATCATAGAAAAAGAATGGTCATTGACTACTCCAGGACTATAAATCGTTTTACATTACTGGACGCTTACCCACTACTTAGAATCGATGATATCGTTAACAAAGTTGCAAATTATGAGTTTTTCAGTACTATCGACTTGAAAAGTTCGTACCACCAAGTAAAGATAAGAAATGAAGAAAAGCACTACACAGCTTTTGAGGTCTGTGGTCAACTCTACCAGTTTAAGCGTATCCCGTTTGGGGTCACTAATGGGGTGGCAGCATTCCAACGTGTAATTGACCAAGTCATCCGAACAGAACAGTTACAAGACACTTACGCCTATCTTGATGATGTCACAATCTGTGGAAAAACACAAGAACAACACGATATAAACTTAAAAAAGTTTATCGAAGCTGCATCCAAATACAACCTAACTATTAATAATGAGAAGCCATGAGAGAGCTGAAACACCATTGTTCCCAGATCTACGTGGATGTAAGAACATACGCTCGTGAGGAGTTTGATTTGTGGCTGTGCAAAGTAATGATCTCACTGAGCTGAGGGCATCCTCTAAAACTGTCTCCCATTGGTTTATTTCTAAATTAGTATAGTTACCCTATTTAATCTAAGTAGAGATATTATTACCCTCTTGCTTTCATAAAGGAAGCTTGAGAGTTGCAGAGATAAGGTATAAGGATTAGCAATTAGTTGAGTTCAAAAAGATGGGGTTATAAAATCTAATTAACTTCCCTAAGAGGTATAATATTTTATGTAGAATCGGAATCATTTTGTGAGGTGAATCTTTCAGTTGGGAAGTCTATGAATACATTACTTTCTTTACTTTTAAGATAGAGAAATATTTATATAATATAATAGTTTTAAAGGTCTTTTGTTGTTTTAGCGAATTTCCCTATAGGAAAGTATCTATTATCGTAGATCTCATGGTAAGACCTGGGCCCGGGACCGATTTACTATTTCTTCAAAAATCCAAGATCTGGTTAGTAAGTCAACAAAAACATTAAAAAAGCCAAATTCTAAACTCAGGAAATTAAAGCCTTGGATAACACATGACTTGGTTATAAAAATTAGGGATAGAGATAAACTTAGTAAACAGATAAAAAAACAACCCTTTAATACAATTTTATTCAATAATTTCAAAAGGCTAAAAAATGAACTTAACAAAAATATTAGAGAAACCAAAAATAAATATTATAGGGAAAAGATTTTGGGGTATAAAGATAATCCTAAAAAGTTTTGGAGTGTTTTAAATGAATTGGCGGGTAGATGCACCAAACAGGACATTTTCCCACTATCTCAATATACTCTGAACAAACCATACGCACACACCGACACTGATTTGAGACCACTGGTGGCCAACGAATTCAATGTCTATTTTACCCAAGTTGGTTCAAACATGGCAGCTAGAATTGACTCGAGTGGTCCACCTGTGGTACACGACTCTGACTATGCTGTTGACTCCGTCCTCACACTGCACACTGTTACTGAACATGAACTGTACGGCTACGTCACCAGACTGAGAGGAGGCTCAGCTCCAGGGTATGATTGTGTATCAGCTGATTTACTCAAAGAAAACTGGGAATCAATAAAACAACCACTTTTACACATCACAAACATGAGTATCCGGAGTGGAGTTTACCCTGACGCTTACAAAATCGCCAAGGTTGTTCCTCTATTCAAGTCGGGAGACTGCTCTGAGACTTCGAACTTTAGGCCGATCTCCTTGCTGAGTGTGTTAACCAAGGTATTGGAAAAAATCATTAAAGACCAGTTAACTAATTATTTAAATAATTGCAATATTTTAACATCACGTCAATTTGAATTAAGGAAATCAAAAAATATTTCTGACGCTTTGTTTGAAGTTAACAAAGATATCAATTTAGCAGTTAATAAAGGTAATAAAGTTGTACTGGTATTTTTCAATTTAGCAAAAGCATTCGACTCTGTTGACAGATCAAAAAAAAACTGGAGTTAGTTGGGATTAAAAACATTTCATTGAACTGGTTTGAATCGTATTTTTCTGAAAGAAAGCAATTCGTTGTCATAAACGGAGTTCAGAGCAATTTAGCTGAAGTGGACTATGGCGTGGTTCAAGGAAGTACCCTTGGTCCTTTATTATTTTTAATATACATAAATAATCTAGTGAAAATCAACATTGAAGGGAAGTTTTACCTCTTTGCAGATGACACTTTAGTATTGTTCGAAGGTAAAGATTGGGAGACTGTTTTCAACCTCGCCGAAAGAGGTATTTCAAAAATAAAAAATTGGTTTGATCAAAATGTTTTGACACTTAATGTAGATAAAACCAAATTCATGCCAATCAGTTTTAGTCATCGTAGTCATCGTGGTGACACACTCATCAATGAGTTAAAAATTCATTCTTGTCCAAATTTTGATCCGGCTTGTGACTGTCCAGTGATAGATAGAGTGCAAAAATATAAATACCTTGGCGTAATTATTGATTATAAACTTTCATGGGCAGATCACGTATCATATCTAAACAATAAACTAAGAAAAATATATATGCTTTTAATCAGTTAAGACAGGTTTTGGAATTTGAGGAAATCAGAATTGCATATTTTTCTTACGTGCAGTATTTGCTTGACAGAGGAATAATAGCCTGGGGCTGTGCATATAGTTATATTTTAAAGCCATTATTAACCACCCAAAAAACCATAAATTAAAGCAGCCTTAGGCAGGTGTCGGCGCTACCCTTCGGATGCTCTCTTCAATGAAATGAACGTTCTCGACATCAGACAGTTGTTCATCCGAACCATGACTATTTACATATTCAAACACTTTAATGACATTTTTGAAAGAGTAGCACACGAATACAGAACCAGACATGCACTAGGTGGAGGAATTTGCTTACCGAGACTAAATAGAACTTACTCTACGACGAATTGTTACTATGTTGCTCACATTATCTACAACAATCTGCCTCACAACTTACGGGAAAAATATTTTGGATCACTAGTTAAATACAAAAAACAAATTACATTATGGCTACAAAGTATGGAGAGATCAGCTGCTCAAAATGTAATGATCTCAACCTACAGACCAACTTACAGACAGACAACTTAACTCACATCAGCTGATAAGGTGAAAGAACGATTGAATGTCAGCGTAAACGTCGCGCGCGTCTTTGTGAGCGTGTGTGTGTGTGTGCAGTTCTCGATTCTGTGCCACAGGGACAGAGCATTGACGGCCCTAGTACCCTAGGGCTACCAGCCGCTTGTTGGTGTTGGGACGAGGACAGCTGAGTGTATCAGTGTGTGGTAGTGTGTGTGAGTGTGTGTGTGTATTGGGAAGTAGATAGGTTATCTTTGGGGGGGAGGGTGATTGGGCGTTGGGAGGGGGGAAGGGTTCACTAATTGTCTAATATAGTATTACATTCTCTTAACATTAAGTCCTCCAGCGTATCTATTATTCCAAAATCATTTTTTTTCTTCTATAATACCTTTTTTTTCCTTCATCACTTAGCTTAAAAAATTTATAAATATATACAATACGATTCTCTTCCACACACAGAGGTATTCCTTCTTTGTGGAAGATATTTCGCTAATTTGAAAAGCTTTTTTATATGTTTATGTTTATATTAAATTTTATATTATTAAAATACCAAACAATATTGTAAACATTTCTGTATGGTACTAACATGGTGTAATTTGTAAATATTTTGGCGGAATAAATGCTATTTTGATTTGATTTGATTTGATGCTTGCTCAACATATTGTTGCGGTTATGGTGTTCGCTCGAGCGGTGGTGGGATGTGGGGGGTGGCGGTCTGTCGGCAAGGGTTTCTATATATTATTACCCTCTTGCTTTCTTAAAGGAAGCTTGAGAGTTGCAGAGATTGGGCATATGGATAGCAATTATATGGATTAAACAGCGAAATCTAAAAACAGATGATATATGTATTGCTGAGGGTTAGTATTCAATAGTGAGATCCAAGAACTTAATTTTTGGATTATAAATAAATTCATTTGTATATGATGAGTCAGAGATTTTTACCATTGTTGGCAAACTAATTTTATAACATTTTTAACTGATTGAGGAAATTACTTGCAAAGTAATATTTCTACAAAACGTCTAAAATGCTACAAAAATAAGATCCAATACTGTTTGCTCTTCAAATATATACTGAATTGTGCAAAATTTCAGTCGATTCAAAAAACACTCTTTAGAGTGTGCTCTTGTCAAACAGCAATTTTATTAACAGTAGGTGCATCTAGATGAAAAATGAATAGCATGAAATAAAGAACAATCCAAAGCCAATTATTTTAATAATGTTGTGCAGCAATACTGTGGTGGAAATGAAAAAACTAACAGTATTGCCATCAAAACTTATATATTAAAAAAAATTGGTTTTTCTTTTCCGAGGTTGTTTGGCTCTTCTACCCGACCGATTTTCATGATTGAGGTCTTAAATTGAAGGTATGGACGTACAGATTTGCCATCAAGCATTGGCATATATTTAACTATAATCCCACTCCGCTTATACGTAAACGAAATTTACTCCCCATGTATTTCTTATCTCTTTTCCGAGTTCGTTTGGCTCTTCTAACCGACCGATTCTCATGATTGAGGTCTCAAATTGAAGGTATGCACGCACAGATTTGCCATCAAGCATCGGCATATATTTATCTATAATCCCACTCCGCTTATACGTAAACAAAATTTGCTCCCCGTGTATTTATTATGGGAGTAAAATTTGCTATTTCTTTGCCAGGTCTCAAATTGAAGGTATGCACACACAGATTTGCCATCAAGCATCGGCATATATTTAACTACAATCCCACTCCGCTTATTCTTATACTAAATTTGCTCCCCATGTATTTCTTATAGGAGTTAAATTTGGTTTCTCTTTTCCGAGTTCGTTTAGCTCTTCTACCCGACCGATTCTCATGATTGAGGTCTTAAATTGAAGGTATGCACGCACAGATTTGCCATCAAGCATCGGCATATATTTATCTATAATCCCACTCCGCTTATACGTAAACGAAATTTGCTCCCCGTGTATTTATTATGGGAGTAAAATTTGCTATTTCTTTGCCAGGTCTCAAATTGAAGGTATGCACACACAGATTTGCCATCAAGCATCGGCATATATTTAACTATAATCCCACTCCGCTTATTTGTAAACTAAATTTGCTCCCCATGTATTTCTTATAGGAGTTAAATTTGGTTTCTCTTTTCCGAGTTCGTTTGGCTCTTCTACCCAACCGATTTTCATGATTGAGGTCTCAAATTGAAGGTATGCATGCACAGATTTGCCATCAAGCATCAGCATATAATAATCTATAATCCCACTCGGCGTAAATGTAAACGAAATTTGCTCCCCATGCATTTCTTATGGGAGCTAAATTTGGTTTTTCTTTTCCGAGTTCATTTGGCTCTTCTACCCGACCGATTTTCATGATTGAAGTCTCAAATTGAAGGCATACACGCTAAGTTTTCACATAAGGAATCGGCAAATATTTACCTACTGTATTACTCGACCTAAACACCGATTTGAATTATTTTCTAATTCTTACTTCAATTTACGATGTACTTTCACCAGTTATAATTTTATAATCCTATATATTTTGGTCTAAGAACCTTCACTGAATTACTGGCTTTCATTTAAGCTATTTATTAGTTATTCAATTTGGACGAGTTTCAAGCAAACGCAAGGTGAACAACTAACATACAAATTATTTTTCATTAGGTTTTTATATCATTAAAAATAAATAGTTCCAGTATTTTTAATTTTTTTCTATATGTTTTAGACTCCAAATAATCAGTAAATTATAGGCTTTTATTTGATCCATTGATCGTTTGAATCAGTTAAGCTCAAGATACTGTATTACTCAATCAAAAATCATAAATTTGATTATTTCTCGCATATTATATTTATTTTAACGCTGCAGAGCATGCAGAGCAGCATGGGTCCTCTAGTTTTGGATTAAAAGTCTTTTTAAAAAACGTTTAACTAAAGCCTTAAAATTAGTAATGGATAACAACAAGGAAGAAAAAGTTGTTGTAAGTGACTTATTTGACAACAAATACAGCATAAGTATGTAAAACACTAACTGAAATTAATTGAAAAAAGAATCAAAATGTAAATTGAAAATCATTCTAATGTCAAATAAATCACACTAATTTATTTTACTTAAAACTATGGTACCAATCAAATCTTATTTTCTTTTGAAATAACAAAGAAATGTTAGAAGAAAATCATTTTACAACATAATTTTTTTCTTTTTCATGACAAACAATACGGAGGGATGTTAGTGAAGGAATTCTTGTCTGCAACAAAGGGAAAAGATGGATCTGAAATATACACTGAAGACAATTTAATTTAAGAAATTAATTGCTGTTTAAATAATGAAACTTGAACGAACATTATACAAATGAAGGTGATAGAGGTATTGGGAAAAATGAAAAATGTCAATAAATGGAGAACAATGTGAAGAATATATGAGAAACACAACAAATAGAAGGATGGCAAGGGAAATCAATGATCCCAATTCTGTTGTACTAATTGTACTCAAAACTATGAAATCATGCTTTTATAATTAAATTCTTAAAAATTTAAAAGTGTTATTTCAGTTTGTTTAGTTAAACATTAATGAAAAGTTTAGTATATTGAAACATAATTAACAAAACCAAATTTATTGAACTCACAAATCAGACTAAACTAAAAAGTAAACAAAACATAATAATATCAACAGTCATCTGACAGATGTTATAAATAAAACATATGGACTTATTTCTTAATACATAGCACTCCTTCCCCCGTCAGGTAGTCCATGAGATATGCCGGTGGTCGACGGATCCGAACAGGTCGAGGACTCATGCTCATTGAAGTGTTTTTGGAGTTTGATCTAGAGACATGTTATCGAACAGGTTGTGGACTCGTGCTCGTGCTAGTGGAGTCTTGAATTAAATCAGAAACGTTGGGACCAGCTAAACCAGAAACTTTGAAACCAGCATCTTCTTGATGAGGGTTAATTGAACCTTCTATACTACTAGAGGAATTACGAGATTGTTGCATCACTGATTGGTTGTACGTCTGGTATTCTCATCATAATAGGATTGCACCCAGGATTGGACCATTGATGGTGGTTGAACTGGAGTGATATGATGTGCTTCTGGTGTTCTTATCTGAATAGGATTCTGGAATATTGGGTGGAATGGTGGGTTTACTGGAGATTCAGGATTATCCAAGTGTGAGTTAGTAAATGCTTTTGATATTTCTGAGCGAGCAGGTCTCAATTGGTCGATATGACGTTGTATTTCAATGCCTTCTTTTGTTGTCAAATGGTAGCTCCGCGGCCCGGTTATTCTAGTGAATTCAGCAGGAATCGACTTTGGTCCTCGCTGATTGCTCCTTCTTGCAAATACGGAATCATTTTCTTTAAATTTCCTCTGAGATGACTGTTGGTAATCGTGAAGCTCTTTATCCAATATTTTGTTTTCTTTGTCATTTGAAGAATAATCAGGGTGAACTCTGTCTAAGATGGTTCTAATACGCCTTCCAAACAGCAGTCCGGTGACATATTAGTTGAACAATTTGGCGTTATATGAGATGATATTAGGAACTGAGCCAATCTTTTTTGCCAATCTCCTTGAAGTATTCGTCGCAAAGAATTTTTTTGTCATTTGGACCATACTTTCTGCCTGACCATTCGATGATGGATGGTATGGTGCAACCACGACGTGGCGGATACCATTGCTTTCATTAAACGATCGAAATTCTTGTGAAGTGAAAGCCGACCCGTTATCAGATACTATTGTGTCTGGAACACCATGTGTTGCAAAAAGGCTTCTGAGAACCTTTATAGTTGATCTTGAATCTGTAGAAGGCACCAAAACTACTTCTAACCATTTACTGAAAGAATCAACAACAATCAAAAACAACTTGTTTTGGAAAGGCCCAGCGAAATCTATGTGGAGACGAGACCAGTGTTGTTTTGTTTTCTCCCAAGGAAGAACCGTTGCTCTTGGAGGGTTGTGACGACTTTGTTGACATGCTTGACAAGAATTCACCATATTTTCTATGTCTTGATCAAGTTTTGGCCACCAGAAATAGCTTCGGGCCAACGCCTTTGTTCGAGCAATACCCTCATGTCCCATGTGTAGAAGCTTAAATTCAAATTCAAATTAGCTTCAGAGCTTGTTGCCTGAGAGTAGATGGAATGATCACCCTAGTCCCCAAAGTAAACATTGTTTGTATTGAGAAATTGAGTTTTAAGGAGAAATGGCGTAAGGTTGAGATCTGAGTTATGAGTTGGCCAGCCATGTTGAGTCCATAAGATTACTTTTGATAGAAGTGGATCCTTTTCTATTTCTTTTACTATTATATTAGCAGTAATTGGTTTAACCTCATCGGATTCAATGTATAACACATCACTCAAGACTTCCATTTATCTCTTGATCAACAGCATTGGAGGAACATGGAAGACAACTCAAACCATCAGTATTCGGAATAGAAATTCCCGGTTTGTGTACAAGATCAAAGTCATATCCATTTATCATCCATCCAAAGTCACAGCGAATCATTCGAGGTGACAGTGTGTTTGGTGTTTGTTTATCCACAGTGAAAAGACCCAGAAGTGGCTTATGATCTGTTCTAATTTCAAAATGCCTCCCATATAAGTAACTAGCTGTACCCGCGGGCCTTGCCCCGTTTAACTTCTTAATTTTCAAGATGAGCTCGTTCGCATGGCTCAATCACGTCCTGGTTGAAGTTCGTTCGCTACGCTCACTCACCTTTAGGTTGGAGCTCGTTCGCTGCGCTCACTTGCCTTCAGGTAAGCTCGTTCGCTACGCTAACTCGCCTTCAGGTTGAAGTTCGTTCGCTACGCTCACTCACCTTTTGGTTGCAAATTAGCTGTTGTCATAAATTAAAAAAAAAATAATAGTGCTGCACCCTGTTGGTAATCCTTGTAACTTTAATGCTATTGAACATCATAGAACAGAACCATCTTGTTTGATTGAAACAGCTGATAAGATTCATCAATTCCTTTTAAATATGAAAAATCATAAGGTTAACATGGGAAAATCCAGAGCCACTGGGGCGGAGTCCGAGAGTCCGATCAGAATAAAAACAACTTAGTTTTCCTATTTAATGCCTAAAGAATCGGTGTACCAAATTTCAGCCTCCTAGGTAAATGGGAAGTGGGAGAATTAGTGATGAGTGTGTCAGTGAGTCAGTGAGGGCTTTGCCTTTTATAAGTATAGATTGTGAAATTTCTTAATCCCTCCAATGATGGAAAGTGCTTCCTTATCTACTTGAGCATATCTTCTTTCTGACAGACTCATTGTCCTGGAATAAAACGCAGTTGGAACTTCCTTTTCCCCTCGAACCTGACTAAGCAAGCACACAACCAATGCCATAAGGAGGAGCATCACAAGTTAGTATAAGATGGCTTGAGGGATTGTAATGAGCCAGTATACTATCGGAAGAAAGGAGCTTCTTTGAAGCATTGAAAGCAAGTTTATGTTTTTCCTCCCACCGCCATTTAACATTTTAGCCCAATATGAGTTTTTTTAAGGTTCTGCAACATTGGCTTTGTTGGGAAAGAAACAGTGATAGACATTGAGTACCTAACCCTAAAAATGCCTGCAGTTGTTCTTTGTTAGTCGGCTCAGGAGCATCTTGGATGGATTTGACTTTGTCCGGGTTAAGACCAATTCCGTCAGAGCACACAACAAATCCCAAGAAGTCCACTGATGTAGATAACAAAGAACACTTTTCGCTAGGGAGTGTGATTCCTGCATCTCTAAAACGAGTGAATACTTGTCTTAATGTGGTAATCGAGTGAAAATTTAAAAACGTACGTTTTCATGTCCCTGGCCTTTTACTTCGTAGATACTGGATTTGTAGTTTATTATTATGTGTTTTAATATTTTTTGGGACGGGGGGAACACGTTACACACATTTATTTGGTTTTAAATAGGTTCTAGGTATTTTTTTCGTATTTTTAAAGTCTCGAGATTCACGACCATGACGTGTCCCTAGGGTACATTTTCCAACTTTCACGCTGTTTTTAGACTAATTATTCATGCCAAAATATATAAAGCCATATTTTTATGTCATCAATGGTTATTAAACTTACAAAAAAGGAGCATATTATAATTTTATTGTCATTACAAACTGACTACCATGACAAAATAAGTCTGTCCCTCGATTTGGCGTCACGACCATTTGGGGAAAATTTTCAACTTTGGAGCACGACAGTGGCAAGCCTGGCGTCGATGGAGTCAGTTGGTTTTAGAGACTAGTTCGGGGTGTACGTCAGGATTGTAGTTCCGGTCGTTTCGAGTTGAAAGGAGGAATTACAAGATTAATAAAGGAAAGATTGTGTTTTTTGTAATTTTGGTGTGTCCATGACCGTACGTAGTCATTCGATGAAGTAGACATGGTGTTAATTTTTGTTTATAAGATATTTCAATTGCTAGATTAACCTAGAAGTCCACTTTGTATCCTCGAACATGGGGTGCAGGGCTACCACCAGAACAGAGCCAAATAACTCGTAATTTCACGACCAAAGTTTCACGACCATCGCAGGTTTTTTCACGACCAATCCAGCCTTATGGATTATAGTGTGTTTGGTCGTGACAAAAACTTTAATATAATTGTAAATTAAACAGTTTAGTGCAATTGAAACACATATTTTTATTATAACTAACAGGATAATTGAAGGATTGTTTGGAAAGATTTAGGTTATTCCAGACAATTCACGACCGTACCGCTTGTCCCTGACCATCACGTTTATGATTTCTATCATAAAAATTTAAAAAATTAAAATATCGTCATATTTCAATGTTTTATACACAAAAGAAACACACCTCTATACAAACATAACGATTTTTCGGGTCTCAGGTAAGTTTTTTCAGAGTTATACAAACTTAAAAAGATTTTATTGGCATTTTTTCAATTTTTTGAGCTTTTTTATTTTTTCCTAGAAAGACCATATATACCAAAAGCTCAGTGACCTTTTTATTGTATAAGGGTCATTAAAGTAAATTAGTTTATAGCAAAACATAGTAATAAAAATAATATTAACTATTTTTAATATTCATTTAAACATCCGTTATGGTCGTGACAGGATTTTGTGTTTTTCCACTAAAGATGCTCTTTTAAAAAGAAACTACCAAACATATTGCATTACCATGGACATTTTATGAAACTTCAAATGTTAATGAAATAAAAAAAATAATAAAAGTTTTGAAAAAAGGGGGAAAAAATTTGCAAAGTGCTTTTCCTGAAAACGTACGTTTTTAAATTTTCACTCAATCAATTCATGTATTGTTCCTGCTTTAACCAAATAAATCATTAGTTCATCAAGTAAATCATCATCAAGTAAATCATTAGTTTACTCTGAAAGCAGGGTTAGTATTGCAGATACATAAATCCATTTCCAAACTCCACACTGCTCGCCTTTACTACTTCCTTCACCACTTCCTATGAAGCGGACCTGTTTTCCTCCCTTTCAATTTCATTTAAAGATTGCAGATACCTTAATCTAATCGTCATAAACAGTACCCACACTCCGGACTACTCGCTTTGACTACTTCCTTCACCACTTCCTACGTCACATACCTGTTTCCCTCCCTTCCCATAGCATTTTAGGATTGCAGATACCCTAATCTTATCGTCATAAACAGTTCCCACACTCCGGACAGCTCGCCTTTACTACTTCTTTCATCACTTCCCACGCCACGGACCTGTTTCCCTCCCTTCCCATAGCATTTTATGATTACAAATACCTTAATCTAATCATCATAAACAGTTCCCACACTCCAGACTACTCGCATTTACTACTTCCTTTACCACTTCCCACGTCACAAACCTGTTTCCCTCCCTTCTCATTGCATTTAAAGATTGCAGATACCTTAATCTAATCGTCATAAACAGTTTCCACACTCCGGACAGCTCGGCTTGACTACTTCCTTCACCACTTCCTACGTCTCGGACCAGTTTCCTTCCCTTCCCATAGCATTTTAGGATTCCAGATACCTTAATCTAATTGTCATAAACAGATCCCACACTCCGGACAGCTTGCCTTGACTACTTCCTTCACCCCTTCCTACGTCGCGGACCTGTTTTCCTCCCTTCCCATAGCATTTTAGGATTGCAAATACCACAATCTAATCGTCATAAACAGTTCCCACACTCTAGACAGCTTGCCTTGACTACTTCCTTCACCACTTCCTACGTCGCTGACCTGTTTCCCTCCCTTCCCATAGCATTTTATCATTGCCAATATCCTTATCTAATCGTCATAAACAGTTCCCACACTCCGGGCTACTCGCTTTGACTACTTCATTCACCACTTCCTACGTCACGGACGTGTTTCCCTCCCTTTCCATAGCATTTTATGATTCAAATACCTTAATCTAATCATCATAAACAGATCCAACACTCCGGACAACTTTCCTTTACTACTTCCTTCACCACTTCCTACGTCTCGGACCAGTTTCCTTCCCTTCCCATAGCATTTTAGGATTCCAGATACCTTAATCTAATTGTCATAAACAGATCCCACACTCCGGACAGCTCGCCTTGACTACTTCCTACGTCGTCGCGGACCTGTTTTCCTCCCTACCCATACCATTTTAGGATTGCAGATACCTTAATCTAATCGTCATAAACAGTTCCCACACTCCGGACTACTCGCCTTGACTACTTCCTTCACCCCTTCCTACGTCGCGGACCTGTTTTCCTCCCTTCCCATAGCATTTTAGGATTGCAAATACCACAATCTAATCGTCATAAACAGTTCCCTGCATTTTAGGATTGCATATAACCTTAATCTAATCGTCATAAACAGATCCCACACTTTGTACTGCTTGCCTTTACTAGGCCTACAATGTATCGAGTAATCTTCAGTATAATCTTTGCTCAATAGTAACAAGTGATTCTTTTCCTTTTGTACTGTATTTATAATTTGCTAGTATACTGTGGGTAGATGGCTTATTGAACACATGCTACAACTTAAAGTCTTTTGTTTACTTTTTCTTTGTTATTTAATTCAACCAACATGGTTACTTAGCAACCCATAAGACTAATGTTAAAAAAATTTTACTTTCAGTTTCATTTTCTACGTAATTAGATTTTTGTTGGCAGTTCTAACTGCAGTAAACTTGTTTTTAGGCCAGAAATAAACTATTTACAACATTTGAAGAAAATCGTCGGAGCCGTTTTTGAGATCTTTGTGCAAGCAAGCATACATACAAGCAAACATTGCTCATATTAGAGTATAGGATATCATCAAAGTAAGGGATTGCACTGTCTAAGCCCAAAAGCAAAACCTCAATAAAATGTTGAAATATAGATGGAGCTGAACTAATACCGAATTGTAGTCTTTTTGGTTTAAAAGCACCCTTGCGTATGATTAGTGTCTGAGCTAGCGCCGACTCCTCGTCAACAACCAATTGTTGATAAGCTTGGGCTAAATCTAACTTAGCAAAATATTTCCCTTGGTTTAATTTGGCTAAGAGCTGAGAGATTGGTGGAATAGGGTACAGATGATCTTTTTTAGCGAATTTCCCTATAGGGAAGTAGCTATTAGCGAATTTCCCTATAGGGAAGTAGCTATTACCGTAGGTGGCACGGTAAGACCTAGACCCGGGACCGATTTACTTTTTCATTTTGATGTCCCCAGAGGCCAAAAACACCATTCGTTCAAATTTTTATATATGTATATATATATAGACTTATATATATATATATATATATATATATATACTAGCTGACCCGGCGAACTTCGTATCGCCTAAGTTATAGGTTTCCCCTAAGACAGACCGATGGAAAGAAAGTACCGTTACGTTTAATTTTCAAGATGATCTCGTTCGCATCGCTCAATCACGTCCTGGTTGAAGTTCGTTCGCTACGCTCACTCACCTTTGGGTTGTAGCTCGTTCGCTACGCTCACTCACCTTTAGGTTGGAGCTCGTTCGCTGCGCTCACTTGCCTTCAGGTTAGCTCGTTCGCTACGCTAACTCGCCTCCAGGATAAAGTTCGTTCGCTACGCTCACTCACCTTTGGGTTGGAGCTCGTTCGCTACGCTCACTCACCTTTAGGTTGGAGCTCGTTCGCTGCGCTCACTTGCCTTCAGGTTAGCTCGTTCGCTACGCTAACTCGCCTCCAGGTTGAAGTTCGTTCGCTACGCTCACTCACCTTTTGGTTGCAAATTAGCTGTTGTCATAAATGTAAAAGAAATAATAGTGCTGCACCCTGTTGGTAATCCTTGTAACTTTAATGCTATTGAACATCATAGAACAGAACCAACTTGTTTAATTGAAACAGCTGTTAAGATTCATTAATTCCATTTCTCATAAGGTTAACATGGGAAACTCCAGAGCCACTGGGGCGGAGCCCTTTTAAGAATTTCGAAACGGGAAATAGTTTACGTCCGATTCGCATACCTACAGAATTCACACACCAAATTTCATAACGATCGGTGAAGTCGTTCCGGAGGAGTTTGCAGACAAACACTGTGACACGAGAATTTTATATATTAGATATACGTCCGTGAACGCGATCGATAACTTGAGTAATTTTTGTCCGATTTTGATGAAATTTGGTTTAAAGGTGTAAAGCGGAATAAACTTGAATGAGTTCGCGAACCAGCACGATCGGACCATGGGAACGGGGCTTTACGGGGGGTTTTATGGGGTAAAAATAGGTTTTTCTCACTTTTGACCCTCAAAACACAAAATTTCCCGATTTCTCTTTAGACCTTTTTAAAGAGCTTAAAAAAACAAATAATTTAGTATATAAAAGTATTTTTGTTCGATTATTAGTAACGGAGAAAATTAAAAAAATTGTAAATTTAAAATTCCCATGTTATTCTTATGGAGAATATTGTCAAATGTTGTAGTTTGCTTGTTTAAGGATATATTTTGATCAAACTTGGCAAATTTATTTATTTTGTACTAAGCTATCAATATTTTACTCAAAAACACACTTTATTAGTTTCCTTGTAGCAGCAAACCTAGGTACTCGTTAAACCTAATGTTATAAAATATATTTAACTGAAAATCAATTCAGACAAATGGAAATTCGCTTAGTCGGCAGGTTTGCTGCGGCGGGGGTATTTTTAAAAAAAAAGAGGTTGGCAGCCTCTTTTAACCTTGCATTTGCCCGTCCACATAGACTAACTGCCCGTGCGTGGATCGTTAACAGCAAAGCAAGGAGTGAGCTGGTACAGTACAAAGGTGAACTGTACTGATAAAATGTATTGACAGTGACCAGGATCCGAACCCACGACATCGCTGCCTTGGGCCCAAAGTCCCCACAACGGAAGTCTGGTATGCATTACCGACTCACTAACACTATGTGATCTTGGATAGCTTTGTTTAACATTGCCTTATAATTACCGCAAATACGTATTTTACCATTGCTTTTTACTGAAACAACTATTGGCGTGTCCCAATCCGATACCTGAACAGGTTCTAACACTCCCTGATTAACTAACTTATTCAGCTCTTCTTCTACTGGGGCCTGCAATGCATAAGGTAAAGGGCGCGCACGCTCTTAAGTGAATTAGGTTATAATTCTGGTCAATTTTCAGCTCAATTGGAGGCCCTTTATAACATAAAGAATTTGAAAATACATCAGAAAATTCACTTTTCAGATGTTGAACATCCAGCTGGGCTTTACTTAGAACATCAGATTCATGGCAGTTGAGTGAAAGTACCCCGTTTACTTCAATATTTAGACATTTTAGCCAGTTACACCCCAATAAACTATTTCTATTGCCTTCAGTTATGACTAACGGAAGGAATCCATTGAACTTACCGTATTTCACGTAAACATTAGTCTGACCTAAAACACTTACAGGTTTACCACTGTAATCCTTGAGTTTCCAGGGAGAAGGTTGCAGTTTACAGTTTTTATGAGAAATTTTATTCCATAGTTCCCCTCCTATGATAGAAACACCTGCACCAGTATCAACTTCCATTAGAACTTTGTGATTATTAATGTTGACAGTTGTACACCGTTCCGGAACTTTAGAGCAATTAACTTCCTGGACGTACTGAGTTGTTTCGTTACTTGATTGAGGTGGAAACGTTTCTTCTTGTTCACAATTGGTTTCTTTTGACAAAACTTCATGAGCCCATTGTCCCTTTGATCCGTGTTTTTGGTTGAAATATTCTTTGGGGCGTGGTCTCCCTCCTTTACAAACTCGTGCTAGATGCCCGATTTTCTTGCAAATATTACAAGTAGTCTGAAGATGGGGACAATCCCTTCTAAAATGTCTTAGTCCACAACCAAGACAAACATTAGGCGTATCAGAGTGAGCTGGACTGTTGTTCAATGCTAATTTCCTGTTTGAATGGTCAATTTTATGTGCGTTAGCAAATCATGAGCTACTAAAAGTAAGTTCCTTACTTTGAGTTTGAAATAGTTCATTTGACTTAGCTGCAATAACAACATCCTGAAGTTTAATAGTAGGTTCTTTCAAGATTTTATTTCTTAACTCATCACTCCTACATCCAATCAAAATTTGCATAATTAATTCCCTATCCAAGTATTTGATTCACAGTTCACAGCTAATGTTCTTAGCTGAGAATAGTAAGAGCTAAACGATTCTGCTTCTGCTTGACAACACTTCCTAAAATTAAATATTTCAAAAAGGACATTTTTGGTAGGAGCGAAATAGTCAGTTAATAATTTTATCACATTTTTGTATGTTATTTCATTAGGTTGTGCTAAGCTGTCAAAAATGTAAGCCACGTCCTCGCCAGCTAGATTAAGTAGTAGTGCAGTTTTCCTTACATCATTGGTAATGTCTGCAGCTAAAGCATACCTCTCAAATTGCTTAATTCACGTACCCCAACGCTGTGCGACACTTGCAGGATTCTATATATTATTACATCAACCTTTAAACACTACCAATTTAGTTTTAACCAGTATGATTTAAATTGTATTTCTGTACGTTTTTTTAACCTGTTCTTATAAAGTACATATCTGGATCCGGATCCTAATTTTTAAAGATAATTTTCTTGGATCCGTACATCACTAATATATTTATACATCTAATGAAAAAACAAAAACATTGTTTATCCACTGGCATTAAATTAAAATAAAATACTCCATTTTTGTTCTATTTTATTATTTTTTGGCATGATATACTTTATTATTTATTGTAAACAACAGATTAACATTTAAAATAATTGCTGTTAGACACAGCATGGCACGCTGGGTAACGCTAGTAAATAAATGAAAAAGGCCAAAAAATCTGGTTTATTGAAGTAGTTTTTCTCACTCTGAGTAACCTTACAACCGATGAAAACAAACCCTTTAGAAGCAAAATGCTTATGGAGAATAATAAAATCAGACTGGAATCAGACTGGAATTTTGCCGCCGAAATAAGCTACTCACAGTCGCCATTAGGATCCCTCGTGTGGCGGCTGCGCTACTTTATCTTTCTCTCTCTCTATGCTAATTCTTTGTCTCACTCAGTCAGCTGACTTGGCCGCGCGCTCACGAGTCTACCTAGCGGCCGCCACGGGAACTATCCAAAATTCAAATATTTCCAGACTGAATTTTTTACAAAGGCATTGCGCTTCTTAAAGGGTTTGTATTCATTGTTACAACTCAATAGACTGGGACGGGTGGCATCGTCCTGTAATCCAGCTACTAGGAGGTCACGAATTGTGGATATTTATAGGCATGCACTGCGGATGCGATGCTCCCTGGTGTGGATTAACGTCCGCACTAGTGAGTACTATGACTATCCGCAGTATTATCCTGATAATTAGACCAATTTGTTAATTACAAGGAAAAATGTGGTTCGGATTCCACTATAAACTGTAGGTCCCTTAGTTGCCATTAGCTGTATGGGCTATTAATTAACAGCTGTCTAAGGAATACGTCGGTCTATTCACTAACAAGACTACAAGATCGCGCCACTCATCCTACACTCATATTTGGGTTAAAATACGCACATAGTGGCATCCCCATCTTAAATAATTGATATAATAATAATTTACATTTATTTAAATGGTTTTAGGCTAGTTTTGGTTTTCTAAAACTCGTTGTTGTGGTGAGCAAGTCCGTTAGAATATCACATGTCCCACATTCACCTTACATTTGGATAGTCATAAGATAAACATAACTACTAGAGTTGACTAGAGTCATACAGCAGGAAATTTTTTGTACAACATAGGGACGACAATTTTAGTCAACACAATACACTTTTTATTGACTACAGGATGTAAAAGGACAGATACAACAACACATAAAATGACTATTTTATTAGATAAACTTTTTAACATAAAAATGTTGCATTTCGTGCAGAAGAAAATGAAGGAACAATAAAAAATAACATAGTGAAAAAAAAATATTTACTGGCATATTGACACATTTTTTTTAAGTCTTCTGACACATTATCTAGAATGAAAAGTGAGAATGTGGCATGATACTTTCATGGGAGGAATGCTATATGGACTTCTAATATGAATCAAATGTTAATTAGTTATGTCAAATGTTAATGTTAATTAGTTTCTGTCAAGCCCTGAAACGGGTCTTCAGATCGTTCTCAAGATAGTCCAGAACATATTTAAAAAAATATATATAAAGCTGAAACTCATTATTATGTTTCTTCCACAAAAACACCCGATTGATAGCAGTATATTGATGTGGTGAGATGTAAGCTCCCTAGACTCTCAATATATGGCATAATAAAAATCCCAAATTCAGTAAAGCTATTACAAACTGGAATTCATATCAGTCAAGGCATTAATTGTTGAGAAAGTCCCCACCTACTTTGTACTTAACTTTATCTGCTTGAAATAAAAAATAAATCTGTCAAGGTCCAGGAATAGTGAATTTGTTGACATTTTAGCTTAGACTTCTAAAAAAAGAATTATAAGATAAGAAGAAAACTAACAACTCTATGGACAAATTTACAAACCTTGTTGAATCTGATGGTTTTGGTACGTAGATTTAAAAACTATCAATTCATTCTTTACAAAAAGATAACATTGAAAAATATATTCAAATTTTGCCCATGCAACAAAATGAAATCTATATATTAATAGTTGTCACTTTTTCGTGTATCTACACCATTAGCGCTAATGTTTTGTTGTTGTTAGGGAATGGTCCAAAGCCTGGTCTTGTTTTTAGATAGCTCAATGACAAGTGGCATCTTGGTCCAGTAACAATGTTATTACTTCATGGACATTAAATTTAGATCAAAGTAATAAAACATCGAAATTGCAAAAAAATAAATTTATTTTAAGTTAGACACATTCATTTTGGTATAACATTTATACAAATAATTTAGTGACAAAACTTTCTTGATTTAAAAATTGCCAAAATGTTTTTAATTATTTTCTCTTATCAGTATTTAACACCATAAATTAAATCGTAAACAAGAAAATCGAGTAGCAAAAAAATATACTACAAAAGAGTAAATCTAATAAAAAAATGTAGGCCTAGTTAAAATATAAATGAAAACAGCAAACCATCCAAGAATATGGTTGTTGGCTTTTTGAATAAAGCTTTTGGCTGATATCTGCTATTATTGAGCTCTGAATAGTAATAGAAAAATTATCAAGCCATTTTTTTCATCAATGTTATCCCTCTTGAATCACAAGTCAATGTTTCAAAAGTTTGAGCGAAAAACATAATTAGATTTTATAAATTCATATCAAAACATTGATAATCTTACTTAGAAAGCGCTCATAACACATGAGGGTGGTAGACGTGGACCACATTTGTCAAACGCGTGTTATCAAAAGTACCAAGGAAATACCTGGCACTTTGAACCAACTCGCCAAAACACAACGCTTGTTATTTTCCCACTTTGAGTTACTAAACTGAGCTTTGAAGTCATGTGTGGTTAGTCGAGTGCGTGCTTTAGGCTAGGTCCGAGGTGAAGTAATTTTTAGCAAAATTCCCATATAGGGAATTAGCTATTACCGTAGGTCTCATGGTTCGACCTAGACCCGAGACCGATTTATTTTTTTGTTTTGAGGTCCCCAGAGGCCAAAAACACCCTCTATTCAAATTCACATATATATATATGTGTGTCCGTTAGCGCGATAACTCAAGAAAAAATTATCCGATTTTGATGAAATTTTGTTTAAATGAGTAAACTTACGTTTAATTGAAGGAGTTTGCGAACCAGCATGATCTATGGGCAGGACTATGGGAACAGAGGTTTATGGGAGGTTCTATAGGGTAAAAATTGGGTTTTCCCATTTTTGACCCTAAAAACACAACATTTCACAATTTCTTTCCAAACTATTTTGTAGAGCTTAAAAAAGAGATAATTTTTATTGTTGAAGCGTTGTTGTATGCCTAACGGGTATGGAGATAATAAAAAAAAAATTTTAATTTAAAATTCCCATATGTTTCTTATGGAGAATAAAAAACTTTTGTAGTTTGCTTGTTTATAGATATATTTTTATCAATTTTGTAAATTTTGTTTATTGTATTCTAAGCTATCAACATATAAAAAAAACACCTCAATACCTTCCCTCTAACAGCAAACCTGTACTCATTAAAGTTAATTTTATTTAAATAGAAAATAAATCTGACAATTTTATGGGAATATTTTAGTAGAAATCCAGCCCGGTAAATGGAAATTCGCTTAGTCTGCAGGTTTACTGCGGCGGGGGTATTGTGTTTTGTAATCTGTTTGTGTAATGTGTATAAATGGATGCGGAAGCGTTTGACACAGAATTGTTTATTGATAAGTCAAAAAGAGAAGATGTATCTGGGACATGGAGTGTCCAGATTACAGAAATGAAGTTTTAAAAAGAGAGTTTGTGATAAAAAATGAAATTATTTTGACATTGCTACCTGCTAAATTTAAAATTTTGTTCTATATTATTATTGGACAGTGGCTCCAATATTCAGAAACCTCTATTAATTAAATTCTGCTTAGAAAATTGAATGAGTTTTACAACATGAATTATTGCATCTTTCTTAGCCTTGACTTGTATCTATGATATAACAACCAAAGACATACTCTTCTAGCTCCATAAAAGAGCTAGTTGTTTACACTAGAGTAGTAAACTGGTTCAACTAATGCCGTATCTAGCGCTGTCATGGGTACGGTTTTACATCTTGCTAACGCGCGCTCAACGTGGCGTCTAACTCCCTTATGTGTACAGTACAAAAAGTTACTCAAGGAAGCCAATTTTCGTTTTGTGAAATGTTATAACTAAAAATCTGTTCATAATTTTTAACTTTAGATTCCTTAAAACTTTCAGCATGTAATTTTTCACTAATATCTTAGAAGCACTCACTGTGATCATAAATTTTGTCAATAAAACAAAATCAATGTTTATTACTAGATTAACACAGACAAACTTGACTTTAAATAACATATATTATCAACAATATAAAAGTCCATTTATAAATGGAATTGTATGCAATAAATAAACTATCTAATTAAGGATTAAAATATATATACAAGGGAATTTTTAAAAAAGATAGTGTTAATACTCGTTATTTATACCTATATTATATACTAATTAAAAAAACCTACTAAATAGTGATACAGTATAACTTAAAACATAAGGCGTAAATAATATATCCAAAGTACCAGAAAATAGCTGGAAAGGGTAGATTTACAATAGGTATGCATTGAATTTTCCAACTCTTGTTTGGTGTAATGTAGACAAATATTAAAGTTGAATACCGAATTAACTAGAATACATTTTTTATGGAATAATCAATAAAAACCATTATTTTGGCATTTAAAAACCTAGGCTTGAGTTGGATCAAACAGATCACACCGTTCTTTACAATTTTAAAAATTGAATTCTTGCTAAAATATAGTATTCAACAAAAAGCACAAAAGTTGGCTGTGTTGAAAATATTATAAGTCTGCAGAGAAATGGGTGAGGTCTACACAGAGAGGCGGGGTTTTTTTGTGACGGGGGCTCTGTCCTCCTCACACAGCTGTAGGCCGCGCTCCTCACATAGCTTCTCTAGCAACTGGTGAAGACGAGCTCCACATCTGCAACAGAACACTCGAGGTATTAGGGCTATTCAAGGGAAGAACTTTTTGGAATGAAATAACAAAATTTGTGTAAGAAATCCTGTTACTATACAGGGTGTCCCGGAACACTTTGAAACATTTGATATAAATTGTTCCTTAGGTTGAGACAAAATTTGTGTAAGAAATCCTGTTACTATACAGGGTGTCCCGGAACACTTTGAAACATTTGATATAAATTGTTCCTTAGGTTGAGACAAACACGTTTCACAATCTAAACATAGTTCTCCGGTGATTAGTCATGGTGTCCACTAGGCCAACCAGAAAAAAATTCATGAGTAATTCCAGGTAGTTCAGGTCGTACTTTTCAGTACTAAACTTTCCAACATGTTTTTAAGCCAACTCCCGCAATGCTGTTTAAGCGCTAAAATAGTTTGCTATTTTAGTTATCGGAAAAAGCATTCTCAGTAAAAGAAACAAAATTTATAATATTATTTTTGTAATATTGCTTGACACAAGTATGCAATTTTTATATATTACTGATTAAATAATCCGAAAAGTAAAAACTAATTCTTAAGCCTGCAATTTATCAATAACTTCTTAACAATAGTGATATGTCGATAGCAAAATTTATAGAATCTCCATACAGACATCTGAAAAATTGATTCTTAATACTGATAATTTTAATTTTACCAATCTTTCTGTAAGGATTACTACACCTAGTTATTTGTAGTAAATTTTATTCTCTTTCAGAATATCACATCAACTTTGGTCGATTTCCCATTCATTTAAAAGTTATTGGCAATAATCTAACTAATCTCCAAATTAATTGTGGTGAGAAAATACCAAATTAGATATATTTTTGTTTAACTTAGTACAACTAAATCTAGACTTCTACTGGACCGATTTTATTACTTAATGTTGGAAAGCCTAATTTATGTAGATTTGCAAATAATTATGAAAGTTTGATTTTATTACATATTTGAGGTGAAACAATAAAAATAAACAATATTACATTTATAACACCTTTTTTTCAAGTTTATATTTCCAAGTTTATATTTGTAGCCAGCTTTAGCCTGCCTTTATTGAGTATTTTCCAGAAATACATAATAGTAAGTTGTAGGAAATTTTATTCTGTATCAGAATATCACCTTCCACTTTGGTCGACTTCCTCACAATCTATAATATTAAAACGAAATAGTGTTTTTTTATTTCACGATTCTGAATCAACCACTCGACGGATTTTCATGATTTTTGTGTTGAAAGAAAGATAATTTTGAGAACTAGGGAATGTCGAAGCCATAATTTTAGTTTAGGGTCCCAGTTTTTTAGAAATTAAGTTTTAATTTTTTTAAAGTCTAGCAGCCGACGCTAAGATTCTAAACTAGCTTTTGGCATAAAATAATTTGTTTAACTCAACAGCTGTAAACATTCAGCTTTTGTGTCATAAATTCAGCATTTGGATAAAATTAAAAGACATACTAAGAGTTGACTTATTTATACTATGTGTAATGCTAATCATTAATACGTTCAATCCTTCGATAAGAGGGTGAAAGATTATTTAAATATACATAGGTATAATACTAGGATGTTCAAAGGATTTTTTAAATAATCTTTGTAATCTTCGGTTTGTTTTAGTGCAATATAATTTTCTTTTAACTAACAGCTGGTTAAATATAAAAATGCTCTGTAGAACTATGAGGTTATTTTTTTTACTCTGATTTGTCATTGATTTTTAGGAAATAAGTAAGATTAGTAGACCACCGAGAAAGGTAACACCATCGATGTATACAAGTCGAGGCTCTGTACACGAGTGTTAAAAAAAGGATATGCAAATTATTATACTGCTAAACTTTTTTAGGAAAGGGTAGGAAAATCCAATTTTACACGTTTTAATTCGTCTTGGTTTGTTTACAATCAATGTTTTTGAATGATTAAACTTTGTTTGGATTAGGCCCGGAATTATTGATGTCATTAAGAAGGAGATCAAGAATCTTTAGGAATACAATTTTAAATTACCACCACAACCCAGACGGGTTTTATCCAAAGATATACAGATATGAATGACATAGATTGAGCACAACGTCATCATTGACCTAGGATACTGCAATTAGACTAACCATCCTTTTATGAAATCTAAAAAGTTGTTTGGCGTGTGTTTAGTTGTGGTTACCTTTGGAGGCGCTGAATATTTTATAGTTTAAATAAATGAATATGGGGAATTAGGGTGTACATTGATTCAATGAGGGTGGTTTAATTAATAAGGATATTAGAACTGATAACGGGATGGATAATAAACATAGACAATTAATTACGTCACTAGCTTTACTAGCGTGTTTTACGTTTTAAATTCCTTTAACATGTGACCAGTTCTTTTGTTCAAATGAATATTATTTTATTTTTGACTCAGCTGTTTACCAAAACAAACTTAATGTTGTTGTTTTTACTTTTCTTTGTTTACACTTATTTATTTAGCAATTGATGCAGTGAAATTGATATAAAGGATATGTGTGGACGATTCGTTTAATGATGTCAGGACACCAACGTTATAATTATGTGTACTGTGAATTTTATTGGATGTTTTAGTTTTATTTTAGGGAGTTTATATTCAGACCTACTGGAAATTGTGTATGGTATGAGTAATTGTATTGTGTTGATATTGATTATGGCAGAGGCAGGTATGCGATAGAAATGGAAGGTGATATCGTTGACTAGGCCTAAACACTTTCTCAATTGATAATTACTCTTTCTACTGTAGGCTGCTATAAAATTTGTCTTTATACGTGTAAGCTAGCTGTTCTGATTTACAGTATACACAGTTTTAACTGACTACTCCCGTACGTAGGACGGGCTAACACCTCGTTTTAAATTTATTTGCAAAAACGTTAAGCAACCTCCAAATTTATAATGGTGAGAAAATACTGAACTAAAGATTTTTTTGTTTAACTTTGTACAATTAAATCTACAGTTCTACCATTGTTCTACTGAACCGATTTTATTAATTAATAGGTCATTGGAAAGCCTAATTAGTGTGGATTTGCAAATAGCAATGAAAGTTTGATTTTTTAAAGATTTACTAGGTGAAACCCGTCAAAGTCTGACAGTTGCTGTTGAGGTTGCAAGCAAGACCATTTGACTATAAATCAATGATAAATAACTCAATAAAAAAAAAAATTAAGTTGTTCTTGATTTAGCAGTGTGCTTTATGTACGTCAGATCTTAGTAATCAATAATTCAAATGAAAGCTATGGTATTTCACTGAAGGTTCTTAGGTCATAACAAATAGAATAACGTAATTAGAATTGAGTAAATATATCTAAAACTAAATTCCATATCCAAGATATAAATAAATTTACGTTTTAACTTTAATTTTTTCAAATGAACTGTGATGTTTGAAAATCAAAAACAATAATTTGGGACCATACTTCATAACAATATAATGGACTGCAATAATTGTTGAATATACAATCCATTTTTAACAAACTGAGATTATACTATTCAAATAACTAATAATTAATAAATTAATAAATAATAATAATTAATAAATAATAATTGAAGGGGTAACGCACTTCAATGGTTTAAAAGTTATCTGTCTCAAAGATCTCAACTTGTATCAATACTTAACACCAACAGTAATATTGAATATGTTAACTATGGAGTGGTTCAAGGCAGTACACTTGGGCCTGTTTTATTTTTAATATATATAAATAATATTTCAATACTTAATATTTTTGGTAAGCTTTTCTTATTTGCTGATGACACTTTAATTTTGAACAGCGGCAAAACTTGGCTTGAGTCCCGAAACAAAGCTTTGCACGACCTAATGGAAACCAAGTTATGGTTAAACCAGAATATACTCTCTTTAAATTCTTCAAAAACTAAGTTTATGCCAATTTCTTTAAGTTTAAAATCTGATTATAATCTAGAAAATCTCGTCATTCGCAGCTGTGGTGATTACCTCGACGCCAACTGTACATGCGAATCTATTGAAAAAGTAGAGTCATTCAAATATTTAGGAGTGGTCTTTGATTACCGTCTTAAGTGGTCTAGCCATATTCAATATTTAAACAGTAAAATTAGAAAATATATTTATGCTAGCTGAATCAGATTCTAAATGAAAGTGAAATGAAATTAATGTACTATGCTTTTGTTCAATCACTTTTATCCTTCGGAATCATAAGCTGGGGGGGGGGGGGGGGTTGTTCTAAAAGTATTTTAGAGCCATTAAACATAACACAAAAGTTAATATTAAAAATTGGTTTTGGGAAGTGCAGGCGTTACCCATCTGACACTCTCTTTAAGGACGTGTCAGTTTTAACGATCAGACAACTTTTCATAAAAAATGTTTTAAGTCATATTTTTAAAAATTATACCAACATTTTCTCTATAATTTCCCATACACATAATACTAGATATTCTACCCGAATTGGAATTACATCACTACAACTGTACAAATCCTTTTCATCGACCAACTCATTTTATATTGCACACGTCCTATTTCGTAACTTACAAAACTATTTTCAAAGTGTTAATCTCTTTCACTCTCCCACTTTAAACATATTTAAAGGCCGTGTCAATGAGTGGTTACTTGGTCTAGGCAGGGACGAGGCTGAGCTTATCATCACAGCTGATTACAGACACAGACGCTCCTGACACGACATGCGACCTGACCATTGTACCCTGACTCGTTCTCCGCCGCCCGCCCCACCTCCTCTAGACACACTTTGAAAGCCGTAGAATTCCTGTCACCATTACATTTCATTTATTTTTATTTAAACTTAGTTATGCCACCTAATATTTTTTTCACATAGCTATTCATCTCACAATTTTTTGTTTCTTGTAACTCCATTTACATCATATTTTCACCACATCATATCACATGTCATTTATTTATTTTTTGCATTTGATTATTAATCTTTATGTTTTGGACACAACTACAGTCGACGCACAGGCTCGCTGCCCATGTCGGCTTATTCCTTATAAACACGTATGCTTTTTTTTTTTAAACATAGATGTAATGCAAAGGTTATTAATTTTATTTTATTCTTAAATTCACTTATGTTTTTTTTCTTCCTTTAAATATTTGTGTACATATCTAATTAACTATACAGCCCGATGTGTAACTCACTCACTGACTCACTGATCAGGTATACTAATGTTTACCCACTTCTAGAATAGCTACGGGGTTGAAACTTGGCACGATTTTAGGTATTGTTCTTAAACCACCAAGAAAATTGCCAAAAGTCACATTTTAAAATTTTAACCCCCCTAAAAAAATTCAAAATGGCGGATTTTTGAAAAGTGCGAAAAAGGCGTTTTTTTAAAACGTTTATTGTGCTTAAACCATTTGTCTAATCAAAAAACGGAGCACACTTACAGTATTAAGAATTAAACGAGCTACAATTTTATAACATAAAGTTTCTTACTATCTCCACCCCTTCCCCCCAATATTTCGCTCTAAACACAAATTTTGGAATTTTTCATCATGTTTTTTTTGTTTAAACAACCGTCGCGGCTCAACCGTAGGTCTGATCAAGAAACGGATAGCACCTACGCATCTTTACTTTTGACGATCTACAACTTTGTAATTTAAAATTTTTTCCATCTTCACTCCTTCACCCCCAAATTCATGCTTAAACTTGAAATTTTGCCATTTCTCCTTGTTTTTTGGGGGGTTGGCTGCCCTGGAGTAGGTTAAAATCCGTTTTGGGTATGTTTGACCTATTACTTGTTTTTAAATATGCCTAAAGTTCATCCTTAACCGATTTCGGAATTTTCACTCACCCTAATTAACCCTCAAAATTAAGGGGATAATTTTAGTTAAAATCAAAAATCCCGATTTTGAAGATTCTCGTAAATTAAAAATTATATAAACGCAAGATTATATATAAACAAACAAATGCTTTGTATACAAAATTTTATGGTGTAAATTTTGTTCTATGGCGCCTTTTACCTATCTATACTCCAACCCCCTCAAAAAACCCCATTTCGATAGTTATGTCCTTTGAATTTAGGAATAAGCCTACTTACACACTCATATTAGCGCTAGAACATTGCAATTTTTAGCGGTCTTGGTATTCGGTCCAAATTACCTTAAATATTATGAAAATCGTTATTTTCTCATATTAAACCCCCTTATGGTTTAAAATATCCCCCATGTTAATCAAATAGAGAATTAGCATGCGAAGAATAAAATGGCATTTCAAGTAAAAATTAGTAAGTTATTCATGGTCGTAAGTCATTTGAAAAATAAAATACCCCCGCCGCAGCAAACCTGCAGACTAAGCGAATTTCCATTTGACTGATTGGATTTACACTGAAATGTCTACTTAAAAATATAACATTTATTCTTGATTTAAATAGAATTAGTTTAACAAGTACTTAGGTTTGCTGCATCAAGGAGGGTAAAACTTTTTTTTGTTTGTAAAATGTGAATAGGTAGTGAAAAATAAAAACATTTTCCAAATTTGATCAAAATATGTTCACAAACAAGCAAACTACAACAGTTTACTTATTCCCCATAAGAATAACATGGGAATTTTAAATTTACAATTTTTTGGAATTTTCTCCGTAACTATTAGGCACATAATAACGCTTCAATATACTAAATTATTTGTTTTTTTAAGCTCTACAAAATGGTTTGGAAAGAAATTGCTAAATTTTATGTTTTTTGGGTAAAAAATAGGAAAAACCTATTTTTACCCCATAAAACCCCCCGTAAACCCCCGTTCCCATGGTCCGATCATGCTGGATCGCGAACTCGTTCGAATAAACGTACGTTTACACATTTGTACCAAATTTCATCCAAATCGGATCATTTTTGCTCGAGTTATCGTGCTGACGGACACATATATATATATATATATAAATATATAAATATATAAATATATAAATATATATATATATATATGAATTTGAAAGGATGGTGTTTTTGGCCTCTAGGGACCTCAAAACGAAAAAAAAAATCGGTCCCGCGTCCAGGTCTTACCATGAGTACTACGGTAATAGCTTATTCCCTATATGGGAAATTCGCTAAAAGAGGCCAATCTCATCTTATACACCCCCAAACCTACAACATCCCCTTAAAAAACTCAAATCTAATGTAAAACTGTTTCTCGTCGTTCTAGATATTTTAATTTGTGTAGGTTTAATGTTGTGAAACGGTAGTTTTTTTTAGTTACAACCAAGTTGGAAGTCGTTGTTTATGTCACCCACCCCCCATAACCCCTCTTGCAGGAACTGTACAAGTGGCAATAATAATAACGTTTATAATAAAAGTAAACGATTTTTTTATGTTTTTATTACAACAGCGTGGCTCTTCTAGATGTGCTAGGGAGTTGAAATTTCGCAAACTTGTAGTTCTTGGGCCCAAACCCCCGGGAAAATCCAAAAAGTCGCATTTTCAAATTTTAACCCCCCCCCCCAAAATTAAGGGTTTCCCCCATGTTATTCTTATGGGGAATAACATTGAAAATTGCATTGCAATTTTAACCCACCGAAAAATCCAAAATGGCGGACCTCTGAAAACAACAAAACACGTTTTTTAAAGGGCTATAGCTCGAAAACGGTAAGAGCTAGAATAGATTTGAAAGAATCTTGCGAACGCAAATTAAATTTTCTACAAAACCCTCTTCGGCGTTTTCCAAAAATCGCACTCCTTAAGCTTCAAAATACGCCCTACTTTCAAAATTTAGTAAATTTCTTTCAAAAGTTTTCCGGTTTTCGCTATTTTTTCATATTTAAATCATTCTTTTTTGCAGAAATTATTAATGCTCTGTATTCTCCTTAATTTACTTTAAATTTTACTCATTTAATGTTTTTTTTATCTTTACTCCTTAACCCCCAAAACTTAGGTTTAATAACAAAATTTAAAGGTTTTTTACCACTTTTACAAGCCCCATGTTATTCTTATGGATAATAACATTGAAAAATGCCTACTTTGGTATGCTCATCTGAACCACTTTTAAACGTGCTAGAGACTTGAAACTTGGTAATAATGTAGTAGGGGATCTTATATAACGGTGAAATTTGCAAAATTCCGATTTTAAAATTTTAACCCCGCCAAAAACCCAAAATGGCGGACCTCTGAAAACGATAAAACACGTTTTTTTCAAACGGATATAGCTCGAAAACAGTAAGAGCTAGAAAAGATTTGAAAGCATAAACAGGAATTAAATTGTCTACAAAACCCTCTTAGGCGTTTTCCGAAAATCGCACTCCTTCGGCTTCGAAAAACGCCCTACTTTCAAAATTTTGTAAATGTCTTTCAATTTTTTTACCGGTTTTCACTATTTTTTCATACTTAAATCATTTTTTTTTGCCTTGTATTATTATTGCCTTGTATTCTCCTTCTTTTACTTTAAATTTTACTTATGACATGAGTTTTCGTAACTTTACTCCTTGACCCCAAAAACTTAATTTTAATGTCAAAAGTTTTTACGAGCCCCATGTTATTCTTATGGAAGATAACATTGAAATTTAATGACTTTGTTATGGTCATCCGAATCGTTTAGAAACGTACTAGAGACTTGTATTTTGTAGTATTGTAGTATGGGATGATAAGCTAAGGGCGAAATTTGCAAAAATCACATTTTAAATTTTTAACCTCCCCAAAAATCCAAAATGGTGGACATCTAAAAACGATAAAACACTGAAAGTTGCCGTCTTTGGTATGCTCATCTGAACCGTTTAGAAAGGTGCTAGAGACTTGAAACTTGGTAGTATTGTATTATGGGATCTTACATTAACGGTTAATATTGCAAAAGTCCCATTTTCACATTTTAACCCCCCAAAAATCCAATATGGCGGACCTCTGAAAACGACAAAACACGTTTTTTTTCAATGGGATATAGCTCGAAAACGGTAAAAGCTAGAATAGATTTAAAAGAATCTTCACGAAAGGGAATTAAACTTTCTACAAAACACTCTTAAGCGTTTTTCGGAAATCGCACACCTTCAACTTTAAAAAATGCCCTACTATTAATATTTGGTATATTTTAATCAATTTTTTTTTACGATTTTCACTACTTTTCCGAATCTAATTAAATTCTTTTTGCAATTATTATTATTATTTTGTATTTACTCTGGTTTACTTAGGGTTTTATCCTCCTATCGTATTTACAACACCCCCCCCAATATTAAATCCTCCACAATGGGGGACTGGGGCTAGACTCTAATCTACTAATGACGACTAACAGCTAGGGGGCCTGGGGGCGGAGCCCCCAGCGAGCCAAAGGCGAGTTCTGTATATACTTTGTTGGAATAATGAAATAATTCATTCATTCATTCATTCAAATACAATTTTAAAAATTATCTTGGTATTTTACTTGGGGTAATGAAGTTATGTAGGCTAGTGTAATTCTCGGTTCATCAAGGTTCTACTGAATTATGTTTGGCAGTGAATAAGTGTAGAATGAAATTTATAAATTCAGGGATACATACCTTTTACAGAGTTATAAAGCCTAATTGCCCTAATTAACTTGCCACAACATCAAATCTAGAGCCCAGCTTAGTGCATTAGTGATGTTTTCTAAACTTGGCAAACCCGCAGAATGCCACTTTAGGCCAATAATCCGTTCCAAAAACGTAAGGAAATACAATGTGAAAAAAAAACTTGAGATAGAACTCCTTGTCTTGTGAGAACCAGGAAACAACATAAAACATAACCTCAAGTAAACAAGCCCAAACGTTTTGACATCAGTCCTGCTAAGTGTTGTGTGAAGATTTTGGCTTCTAGTGTACTAATTCAAGCAACCAACTTTTGAAAATAGATGTTGTGAATTGTGATTTTCAAGAGAGAAAAAACTGTGGACGTGGCTAATTTGAAATTCTATGATTCAAAATCGTCATTTAAGTTTATTTACACAGCTTTACAGTGTTTTATAGGTTAAAAATGCATATGCAGCTTATTATTAACCGCGCCGAACTATCCGAATCCGAAAATATCCAATCCGAAATGAAATTTCACTATCCGCACACCTCTATCGACACGTGTGATTATACCCACAGTCTCCAGTCTTTCAAGTTCCTTCTCTACTTTTTCTTGTAATGCATATTGGCATGTGTCTCGGTTTGATGTTAATTGGCTGGGTTTCGTCTTTGACATTAACCCTAGAGCTGGCAGTCATTTTACTCTGTAGTGGCAAGGGTTTTTTAGGCGCCGCGCAACCATTTTTTAAAACACTTTAAAAAATATATAAATAACCCAGAAAACACATTATATTATATATAATTTTTTTCAGCAAAAAACAAGGAATATTATTATACAAATTTTAGATATGAAATTTTAATTCACAAAAAAGATTTTTTAGTATATTTACTAAGCGGAAACTTTTTATATGTATATGCATATATTATTCCGTAATATAACACAAATCAGTGAACTAAAAAAAAAATTTCAACCGAAACTAACCAAACACAACACAAAATAAACAACAGACGCTGGTAATAAGCGATTGAGTCACCATGACAATGTCGTCAGCTGATGCTTTATTTTCATAGAGTTTTAAGTTTTCCCAAAGGCGTATAAATAGTTGAAATGCACATCAATTGACAGATTATTCATTTCTGAACCGAATAAATACTATATTAAGTGATTTTTTTTTCATTTTCGTGAAAAAATCGGCGATTTCCGTTACGCCCGATATCGGGCGCTGCCGTTTCGGCCGCGGCGTAAATCGCCCGATATCGGGCGCATGCCAGCTCGAGGGTTAAAATTACCCTTTTCGTTTGGTATTTTCCCAATGCCTTCTTTGAAAATTTCTTCGTATCGAATCATCAAATCATCTAGTTCTTGAATGTTTTCGTTTTCTTCACTCGAATTCAATGAATGTATGTCAGCTGCATCAAGTCGAATGTCTCTTAGCCATTCTCTTCCGAATATAGAGTCTACACACTTGTTAACAATGTACAGTTTTCCAACAAAACTTTGATCTTTAAATACTGAACATTTACAAAAACAACTCCTCTTGGATTGATTATTTCCCCAGTGTATGTCTTGAGTTGAACATTTGTCTTAAAAATCCTTTTTGGAGAGTTTAAAAGCCTAAATGTATCATATGATACAATGCTAAGAGCCGCTCCTGTATCTAATTCCATTGTCATGAGTCGAGCGTCGATTGTCTTTTACCTCGAGCATAAACTTGTCATTTGATTTTGAATTAAGTTGGTAAATTTCATGAGTGTCATCGCTTGTATTTTCTGCGATTTCATCTGATGGTTTTACTTCTTTGTTTGGTTTCCTTAGACATACCCTTGCTAAGTGACCAAAACGTTTACAAGAGTTGCATTCTGCATTTTTGAACTTACATTGATGTGCTCTATGTGAATCATCACCACATCTATAGCATTTGTTCCTCAGTTTCTCCAAACGAGAATGATACTCAGAGAGTTGTTTACTTGACTTACTATCTGGTTGTTTGTTCTTGCTCGATACTTGGTGTACTTCCTCTTGATTTTTATTTGTCTTTAGTTGAGCATTAGCGTAAGCTTTTACAGATTCATTACATAATTGGATACGTGTTGTAAATTTGTGCTGACGAGCCCAAATACTGGGTTTTGGTTCTAGTTGAGCCATGTTGAATGTGAACATGTGAATCAATTCCTCATATGGCTTGTTATGTGGGTCATCTGGTATGCAAAGATTGTATAGCTGTTCATGTATTTGTGGGGTGATTGCGTGTAAAAATAAATCCACTTTGACTTTTGGACTTAAGTTTCCTTGTAATTTTGTGTAGTTTTCAAAGCGTCGAGTAAAGTTTTGAAAACTTTCCTCTGGTGTACACGGCTGGAAAGGAATATTAGATACATTTTGAGATGTTGCAGAAGCAGACATTGCTGCATGTGTAATGTACTTTTTCTTTTCTGCTTCAAGGAATATTCGTATCCCTCTATATATTTCTTCTAACTGCCATCGAATTTCTAATTCACTTTCTACTGAATCTGTGTGAAGTTCAATATTTGACTGTGTAACTTCAATTTCAGTCCATATTGCTAAAAGTTTATCTGAGTAGTAAGTGCATCATGTATCTTGAGAATGTTCACATGTACGTAAATCATCCTTGAGTTTGTTCAAGCGTAGTTCTAGTAGTTTCCTTTTCTTTAGATATAGGTCAAATTCTTTTCTACTTACCATTTTACTCGTCGCCAATGTTGATTCCACTAATTTTACTAATAAAAGTTCACATTTTGTATAAGAAAATAGAAAGTAAGTTTTTATTAAATCACAATCTGTAAGTAAACATAAACAATTCAACAAGTAAACAAAATAATAATTTGAACACATGTTAGAAATAAAATGAAAATAAAACATATGTAACAAGACCAAAACATATAAGTTAACTAGCTGTAACCCGCGGGCTTTGCCCCGTTTAACTTCTTAATTTTCAAGATTATCTCGTTCGCATGGCTCAATCACGTCCTGGTTGAAGTTTGTTCGCTACGCTCACTCACCTTTAGGTTGGAGCTCGTTCGCTACGCTCACTCACCTTTAGGTTGGAGCTCGTTCGCTGCGCTCACTTGCCTTCAGGTTAGCTCGTTCGCTACGCTAACTCGCCTCCAGGTTGAAGTTCGTTCGCTACGCTCACTCACCTTTTGGTTGCAAATTAGCTGTTGTCATAAATGTAAAAGAAATAATAGTGCTGCACCCTGTTGGTAATTTTTGTAACTTTAATGCTATTGAACATCACAGAACAGAACCAACTTGTTTAATTGAAACAGCTGTTAAGATTCATTAATTTCATTTCTCATAAGGTTAACATGGGAAACTCCAGAGCCACTGGGGCGGAGCCCGAAAGGATTTTCGAAATAAGAATATGCCTATATGTTAATCGGGAATGTGAGCTATCATCATGCCAAATTTCAGCCCAATCCGAACAGTATTTTTCGCGTTCACTTGTCACAAACATACATCCATACATCCATACATCCATCCATACATCCATACATCCAAACTTTCTCATTTATAATATTAGTAGGATGTAACTAGAACTGCTGGAATACATCTTTAATTGAAGTAAAAAATCCAAAAAAACCAAATTTATATTTTTTTGTTAAGTAATACATTAGATAAATTAATAACGATGATTGATGACAAATATGTGCTTGCATAGCTTTATTTTAAGACAAAAATTATGAAAATCGGGCTGGTAGAAGAGCCAAACAAAATAGAAAAAAAACCAAATTTAACTCCCATAAAAAATGTAAAGGGACGCATTTTTTGCATAACTCAAAATATACGTCAAAATGAATGCTGATGATTGATGGCAAATCTGTGGTGCGTCCATACCTTTAGATTAAGGCCAAAATTATGAAAATCGGTCGGGTAGAAGACCTTTAACCCGACTCGGGAAAAAAACCAATAATTTTTATAGATGGCAATAATTGGTTTACCAGTATGCATAATCTAAACATACAAAACATGTGTTAATAATTTAACAGCTTATTGTTATATTGTTATTTAATTGATTTTTCTTTTGATTAAATGTTGTTGTTAACAATTTGCATTTGTGTTTAAAGTGAGTTCATTATGTTAAGTATGCGATTCTAATGTTGTGTGCTTAATCTGTACCATAAATGTTAGTGAGTAAAGTGGTGTATGGATTTCACAACCATTATTTTACTAGAGGCCGTTGTATTTAACCACAACGGGCTCTGATGCTAGTACATTAGACATTCCATCCCCATGTTAAAGTTGTAGCCAGATTTTTAATAACATTTGTATTAGTTGATGTGAGCCACCTACAGATTGCGCTGATCTAAATTACTGATTTCTGCCGATTACATGATGGTTTTTACCAAGTCAAACAAATGTAATGACTTATTATGAGCTATAGCAACTGTTGTGACCCAGCAACTATGTCAGTAAAAAAAATAAGGTACAAAATAGAGTTTTATACACTAGCACAATCTGTGACTGGCTCACACAACTACATTATTTTTTAGTAAAAAATTGGCGACAGCTGATCCACATAGATGGGATGTCTTCATGATAAAATAAAGAGAAAAAAATTCAAAAGAAATTAACAGAGAAAATTTACTTACTGGTAGATTTCTGTGTCTTCTTTGTTATATGAATAACAATTTTCAAAGATTAAAAGAGCATCTGCCAGGACTTCGCCATTGGTGCTGTACTCCAACATGTTCAGTTTGTGTTTCACAGTTCCAAAGTCCATCGGATGCTTTATAATCTTGTGATAATCCTCCACCTAAACATAAAAATCCTTAAGATTTCAAGAAACCTAAACACAATTGTTCCTAATAACCTTTTAGTAATGATGGCTTTAGGCCTTAGGCCAGGGGTTTTTAAGGATTTTGCAATGGATGGATAGGTTAAACAATATAGATACAATAAAGGTTTTTGAATAAATTAGTGGCAACATGGCGGCCAGTAGTAAGGTGGACAATAAGTGTGGTGCATGTTCAACCAAAGTTACCAATCGTACGGGTGGAATGCATTCTAAGGGCGTTTGTGGAAGATGGTTTCAACTTAAATGCTGTGATATTTCAAGAGAAGAGTGTGTACATTTTGAAGACTTATGTGAAAAGTCGTTTTGGTTCTGCACTTGCTGCAGCAATGAAGTTAGGACAGGGTGTATACTATTTTATTAAAGTGAAATTCCAGGTTTTTTCCAGGTTTTTCCTGGTTTTTCGAAGTTTTTCCAGGTTCCCGCGTCTTTGTTTGGTTCCACTTAAACTATAATCAATTTAAGACTTGCAGCTGAAGTATACAATATAAACTTACATCAAATTTGTTTCAAAGTCCAGTGAGCTAGTGTTGAAAAAGTAATAATCCTTATTATAGTATTCATTTTCATTATCATCATTACTTAAGGCCACGGAAACATCTTCTCTCTCGATAGCAGCAAAATCCTGAATATTATCTTCATTTTTTATGAACACATTATCAACGGCGGCGAAATCCTGAATATATTTCCTGCGGTCGTGTGGTCGCTTCCCACAGTGACATAAACGTCATCACAGTCTTACGTTATCATAGAAAAATCCTGGACGTCTCCCGCGGTATGTATACATCATCGACGTCTCTCGCGATCACGGAAACGTAATCATCGTCATCCACGATCGCGGCAAAATCACGAAAATCTTCCGCGGCCTTGTGGACATCATCATTGACTCCCGCGGTCACGTAAACGTCATCGTCATCGACCGCGATCACGGCAAAATAACGAAAATGTTCCGAGGCTGTGTAGACACCATCATTGACTCCCGCGGTCACGGGAACGTCATCGTTGTCGTCCGCGATCTCGGCAAAATCATGAATATTTCCCGCGGCAGTGTAAACATCATCGTTGATCCCGCGGCCACGTAAACGTCATCGTCGTTGTTCGCGATCTCGGCAAAATCATGAATATTTCCTGCGGCCGTGTAGACATCATCATAGCTTCCCGCAGTCACGGAAACGTCATCGTCCGCGATCTCGGTAAAATCATGAATATTTCCCGCGGCCGTGTCTACTCCCGCGGTCACGGAAACGTCTTCGTCGTCCTCCACGATCTCGCCAAAATAATGAATATTTCCCGTGGCGGTGTAAACATCATCGTTGATCTCGCGGTCACGGAAACGTCATCGTCGTTTCCCGCGGTCACGGAAACCTCATCGTCGTCGGCCGAAATCACGGCAAAATCATGAGCATATCACGCGGCCGTGTAGAAATCATTATCGTCGTCTTTCGCGGTCACGGCAAATCACAAAAATCTTCCGCGGCCGTGTATACATCATCATTGCCTCTCGCAGATATGGAAACGTCATCGCCATCGTCCACGGTCACGGAAACGTCATCGTCGTGGTCCGCGATCTCGGCAAAATCATGAATATTTCCCGCGGCAGTGTATACATCATCGTTGATACCGCGGTCACGTTAACGTCATCGTCGTCTCCCGCGGTCACTGAAACGTCATCATCGTCTCCCGCGGTCACGGAAACGTCATCGTCGTCGGCCGCTATCGCGGCAAAATCATGAGAATTTCACGCGGCCGTGTAGAAATCATCATCGTCATCTTTCGCGGTCACGGCAAATCATGAAAATCTTCCACGGCCGTGTAGACATCATCATTGACTCCAGCGGTTAGGGAAACGTAATCGTCGAAGTACGCGATCGCGGTAAAATCATGAATATTTACCGCAGCCATGTAAACATCATCGTCGTCTCCCACGGTCACGGAATCGTCATCGTTGTCGTCCGCAATCGCGGCAAACCATGAACATTTCCTGCGGACGTGTAGATGTCATTGTCGTATCCCGCGATCACTGAAACGTCATCGTCGTCTCCCGCGGTCATGAAAACGTCATCGTCGTCGCCCGCAATCGCGGCAAGACGTATTTGACGACTACAATCTTCTATCGGGGCTAAAATAAAAATCCCGGCTTTTTCCCGGTTTTTTCCAGGTCCCTTCAAATTCAAGGTTATTTCCCGGTTCTCCCGGTTGGTATACACCCTGTAGGACATGATTGAATAACACAAACAAGCTAAGTTGAACTTAGGCAAGTGTGAGAGTGTTGACATTAAAGTAGTGTTGGATAAAATTGAGAAAATTAACGTGTTTTATTACAATTTAGATAAACATATCAACTTTATTGAGAAATCTAAGGACAACCTAGTCAATCCAGCGAGTTAACAAGTGGTTCTAATGTTTTGAATGAAGAATCAAAAGTTAAGCGATAGGGGTGTGAAAAATTGTTGCGTTGTAGCAGTGAAAAATGTTCGATTTGAAGCAACGATTTGATTCAAAAGATTTTAGATTCGAATCAATGCAACTTGATTCGAAGCAATACAGCTTTTTATTCATAATTGTCAATGGATTGAAATAAAAATAATTAAAATTCTAAATTTACCAAATTTTTTGTGTAATGCAAATTTTTGTTGATGTGGTATTAGACCTATTCATACTTGACATATATGAACATTTTAACTGAAAAAATATTTATTTCAATCATATATTAAGAAGAACCTGTATTGCTGGAAATGTCAGTGAGCTGATTGCCTAGCCTATTTAATAATTTTTTCTTGCAGAATCATATTGTTAAGGCTACTTATTTTATAATATTTATTTTACAAATAAAGATATGTTTTGGTGTAAACAAATAAAAACATTTGTAAGAGTTATACTGAAACTTTCAATTGGTTTATATTGATAAACTGAGAGGATAGAATTAAACCTACAAACTACAAAGGTATACATAGCTTCAGACCTACAAAAATACTAAATTTATCAGTCTAAAACATCAGTCTTGCTAGTTAAGTATGAAGTAAATATTTTTCAGACTTGTGTTATTTTTAGAATGATTTTGGAGTGACTTGTTTTGGCTATGTTTACAGTAGTTAAACATGTCTCAATCTGCTTACACTTAACAAAACTTTTCATAATTTGCAAATTTTTACAAACAAATTAAAAAACAATTAAAGCAATATTTTACACAGTAGAACCCCTTTAATCCGAACTAATTGGGACCGGGGGTAGTTCGGACTATTAGTTCGGATTACAGAACATATTGTTGTTTTTACATAACAATAGCTAGGGAAAGTGAAAAATGCTTTATAAAGTAAAATACAGTGTTTATTTAATACAGTAGTAAACATAGGGAATAAACAGTACTGTACATTACAATTTAAATAATTATGGTTCGTATATCAATAAATACAGTATACAATAAAGAACTACTGTACTGTGTATAGAGTACAGCAATGAGGCGTTCGGATAAGTGGACGTTCGGATAACAGGGGTTTGGATAAAAGAGGTTCAACTGTACCAAAAATTAATTAAAAAAACGCTTCGCAAAGGCATCAACACACTCCTGTATTGTGGGTATTGCATTGACTTTCTGCATGCGTTTTTCGTATCCAGGTACTGATTCCCCCATGAATAAAATAGTTTTTTTACTACCACTGAATCAAATCGGAATTTCGATGCATTTACTATGCATCGCACACCCCTAATAAATTGCAAATGTTTCACAATTCATAAATAAATACTGCTCCGGTTATAAAAAAATAGCGTGTTACTAAAAGTATTGTATCAAAATAGTTTATATCTGAATTTAATGCACTGTTATTCCATGTAGTAGTCCCCGAGCAACCTAGTTATCTTTAATAGTCCCCGAGCAACGGCAGTTTAAAATCCCAGCTTTTTTTCAGACACCCTATAGGTATACATACATCAGCCTTTGTGACAGGTTTGAGGAAGGGCCAAGCATCCTCATGATGCATCAGCTGCTCCAAGATCTCTTGCAGAGTGGCGTTGTCCAAGGGAAGATCCTTGGATGCCGATGTATTGGAGCTTTGTTGCAACAACTCCGCCTCCAGAGAGCGACGTGAACGCCGACGTCCTTCTACTTCCTTCTCCCTATCACCTGAAATGAGATCATGATTCATCGATATCTTTAATGTTAGGAAAAATAATTAATGAATTATCTTGTTGGCCGAGAAGATGTCGTGCTCGTCTGCTAATCTAAGATTGCTGGATAGAACCCACAACCAAAAATATGCAGGATTTGAAAATTGAACTATATAAAAGTAAAAATTGAAGGAATTTATAAAAAACGACTCAATCAGACAAAGTGAAATAATTAATTATCGAATGTAGCCTATACCGTTAAACGATTTGTAAATATAAAATAATATGTAAGAGTGAATAGCCAGTGAAGGGATGAACCATAAGTGTTACAGGGAAAAAATAAAAATAGATAATTGAGAATTAGATAATTGATCAGTGACAGTGACTTGTTAAAATAAAATGAACCTACTCAAGACAGTGTTTATAGAATATAAGATATAGTTTTAAGTTTTTCAACCACACGTGTTTTACAACACATGGTTGAATATTATTTGTAAAAAAAAATGTTTTATGTGAATAAAGATTTTTGAACTGAACTGAACTGAACACCCAAGCAGGTGTCATTCTCGATTTAGATACTATTTTTCACTGAGTAACCAATCTAATTATGCTAAGTAACAAAACATTGACATTATAGTAACAAGACCAGAGTTTGGACTGTTCCCTCACAAAAATAAAAATAAACTAGTGGCTTGTAGGGACATAAGTCCCTAAAGCGCTTAAATGTAAAACAAATTATTGTAAGAATTATATTATCTATGTGTCAGAATATATAATATCCCTGTACAACATATCTTTTGTGGAAAAAAGTGAATAGGGTAGTAATTTATTCAGTTACTAAACAATATTTACTATATTGTATTTATATATATATCCTCAACAGGGTTAAAAAAATAATCATATATATTAAAACGGACAGGGGTTTTTTTTATTAATTATTAACCACTTGACGGATTTTCATGATTTTTGTGTTGAGAGAAAGATAATTTTGAGAACTAGGAAATGTTGAAGCCATTATTTTAGTTTTGGATTCCAGTTTTTTAGAAATTAAGTTTGAATTTTTTTTATCTAGCAGCCGACGCTAACATTCTAAACTAGATTTTGGTATGATATAAATTGCTTAACACAAACAAACAAACACACACAACAACAACGCAACAATGTTTTCAGCTGTAAACATTTGAAGCGTTTTGTGACACAAATTCTGGATTTGGATAAAAATAAAAAGACATAAGTAGAGTTGACTTATTTATAGTATGTGTAATGCCATAATCATTGATACATTCAATTCTTCGATAAGAGAATGACAGATTAATTAAATATACATAGTAAAAACCTAGATAAAATTCCTTAGTAAGAATCCTTTTGTATCTTCTGTTTATTTTAGTGCAATATAATTTGTTTTAACTAACAGCTGGATTGATATAAAAATATTCTATAGAATTATGAGGTTATTTTATTTACTCTATGATTTTGTCATTGATTTTAGGAAATAAGTAAGACCATTGCAAGAAAAAGTATTAATGATAATTGTTTTTGTGTTGATGTCTTAATCCCCATTCCTACAAAAAACAACTATCTAATTTCATATATAGGCTAGTTCAGCGTAAACAAAATGTTCAACAAACAATCATCGTCATTCGGCAGAGCTAGCAAGAGGTTTACTGACTACCACTACTTTCATTTTCCTACAACAGTCAAACAATACGTCTCGATAACGATACGGTAAGTTAAACAAAATAAAGCATTGAATGAATCTATCGAGTTACATTAGTCGATAGTCAACAAGGGAGTCTCGTGATTAGTAAATTATAGGCAGATGATTCTTGAATATAAAGTAGGTACCGGTACAGTGATAGATTTAGTTTGAACTGCCAATCAAAATGAGCTATTATTGCATTATTTTTTTTTCATTTTAATCGGTATTGGTTTTTAGTTTTAGAAACCGATATGTTACTCCAAGGAACATCGACGCATCGTAATCGAATGATACAATCTCATTGGGTCTTGGCAGAAAGATGGGTTACACTTCAGTTGAAACTTCAATCGCGGTGTTGCCAGATGGACAATAATTTTTGTACAACTGTGGTAGTGGCATAATGGTGTAATGATAAATATGGCAACGTCAGCCCTGCAAAACAGCTGTCTAATGGGGAAAACAAAGCAGATGAAGCAAAATGAGCAGTCAGTCAGCAGACCAACTAGGACTAGAAACAACTGAGAGAGAGAGAGAGAGAGAGAGAGAGAGAGAGAGAGAGAGAGAGAGAGAGAGAGAGAGAGAGAGAGAAAGAGAGAGAGGGGGGGAGAGAGCCTAGAGAGAGTGAGAGAGACAGATGTTGCAACAACAAAACATAATGGAATAATCGAATGCAGTGAAATGTAAACGTCAGTTTTGAATGTTTTTACTTTGAAGTGAATTTGAAACTTGCAATTTTAATCTGGTGGCAGAAACATGACAACTACAGTTTAAAGTTGATTTTGTAGCTTAACCTAGAAAGTGGTGATTAAAGGCCAATAGGCTACACCGGCTGCAGTGATATGTGTTTTAATTTTAAATTAATAATTTCATGTGGGATTTTATTTAAAGATAATAGGCTTACTACGATTTTGTTTGAAATTTTTTTCTGCAAAATGCTACAAACTCTCAGACAACTGTGGCAAAAATACTATTCTTTAAGCATTTAAAAATTCCATTATATTAGGTACATGTTTTAACATTCTTCAATTATATTTATAGCTAATTTGCTATAGCCTGCAAAAACAATGTAGGCTGGCATTTTAGAGTTTTTAATAGCAATGAGGTAAAAATGCTACCGCAGCTTAACCCTTCCCGGACGGGCGAAATCGTGACATAGAACGGGGAAAGATTAAAGGAAAAAATAAAAATTAAATTTCCTTATTTGTGTTTTGTTATACAAGTATACATAAAATAAACACAATGGAACACTTCATACTGTCAAAATAATTTTTTACTCGTTTTTAACTATGCGGATATATCCGCTACCCGTCCGCGGATAAGTAGAAAAGCAGCGGATATCCGTCACCCGTCTTTGAAGATATGACCATGACAACGTTAGGCAATAAATAAAGAACAATATGTAGACAGCGTAGTGTTGAGCACGAAAAGTCGAGGGGGGAGCGTAGGAGAGGTGGGTGGTGCGCGGGAGAGGGGGAGGCGCGGAGAGAGGGGGGAGTGCGGGAGAGAGCGCACCCATGGAGAGAGCAGGAAAGTGGCGCCTTGGTACCGTGAAACATCTGGTTACTGCTCAAGCACCTGCCAGTCTGTCTGCAGAAAAGGCGGATATATTCGCTTCCCATCCGGAACATCAAAAACCATAAGCGGATATATCCGCCACCCGTCCTTTATCGCCAAAGAATTAGGCGGATATATCCGTCACCCATCCGTGAAGGGTTAAACCCTGGGCTTAGGACTACTTAACGCGCAACTACTTGACTCGACTAGATACTCGAGTTTTTACTCAAATTATTCGACTCAAATTGAAAAATCACTACTCGCCCACCCCTAGTATCGAGTACAATGAAGCGAAGTATTGAGTATCGGCAATTCTTCGCTACCAATGGTATCGAAGGTATCGAGGTATCGAGAATCGGAATCGGCCCATCCCTACTTTATTGTAAAAGGTTACACCTGTAACAGAAATATTCATAAGACAAAGAAAATTTAATCATAGAATTACCTTCCCAAGAGTTTGTACGCAGTTGCTTGGCGAACTGAGATATCTTGGCAGTGGCTGCCTTGGAACTTCTTCTTCTACTTGTACGCTCTCCATCTGATGAAGGACTTGTCTCCTCTGAACATCACAATCAAGTCATTGACTCAGAATATTGCAAGTAGATTACTGTACTTATCCTAAAGTCTGAAGCATGTTTTGATGTAGGTTTCATGTTGGCTGCGTTTGATTGTGCATATGCCAGCTAAATTTTCTTTCACATTTTAGGGAATATTTTATAATTTGTTCATTTCTCCTTGGTCATAATAAAAGAGTACAAGCAGAAGTTTACAAATTGTTAAGTTGAGTTAAAACAGTTTAAAAGATGGTTAAAACAACTTGGAACACGTAGTAAACAAAAACTTTAACAACTAGACAAATCAAACCCAAAAATTGGCTTTTGCTGATCCGTAAAGATGATTAATCTATAAGAAAAGATGTATCAAGACCAACGTTTATTGAGTCCCATACCGATTTTGAATAATCCATTCTCAATGCTCGATACCAATTAGTGCTGGGTCGGTACTTAACACATTCGCTGCGGCACGTCAAATGGCGGGCATATCCCCAGTGCGGCGCAGCCCTCAGCGTCGAACAAGCCCGATTGCCGCGTGTAATTGGCTTTCCAATTTTGGTCTGACGAATTGCAAATAACGTGCGGTGATGTCCTGCTTTACAACGAGAGTCGACATAGTTCGCTAAACACCCAGAGATAACAGCACTGCTTGGAACGTAGCCGGTCCCATTGGAATTGTATTGCCAAATGGAGGGAAAAAGACGGGACAAAAAGTAGATTTTTGAGATTGCCAGATGGGGATTTTACGGGGAAATTTACTACCAATCTAAGAAACAATTTACAAATTTCCAAAGTTTAGTCTAAGAAACAAACATTTAAATGTACATAAAAAAGTCCAAACACGACTAAACACAAGCGCAAACTAACATAAAGGCAAGCGCGAACTTAAAAATCCGCAAAAAATTTGAGCGCGCCCGAACGAAGGAGCGGCGGCAAAAACAGATTTCTATTGTATTTACAGACCATGCTCAGCAAGTAGTAACGTTCTCCGTCAAACACTAGACTCATACTGGCTGCTTTTGTTTAACAAGGTTGGATGGCTCGGACCCGGGACATGCGCATGCGCAGGACGCTACGTGTGTCCCGAATCCGAGCCACCAACAGCGAATGTGTTAACGTCAAATGTTGGTTCCATAGTTAGAGAATCTACGGCGACATGTCGGTACCAATACCTTCAGTACCAAGTTAATTGGTTATATTTTTATTTACTCAATTACAAAATTCAAATTGTCAACCATGATGATTATTTTTCACTTAAGGCTATTTGAAAGGGCACATTTTTGTTAAATATTATCAATAGTAGTCTATAAGATGATGATTTCAGTGTTAGTTGGTTAAGTTGTCGTCACTATCATCAGCTGATAGAGTGATGCAAACATCAACACCATTTCTCAACCATCTTCAAGCAGATGACAGAATGGAAGCTTAATAAAGACTGGATCAAATAAATTATGTATTATTACACTGCCTTAAAACCAACCTTTCCTTATCTGAGGTTAATTATTAATAACATTAATAGTGATGGGTCGGTACCACTTTTTAAATGTTGGTACCAGTTTCTAACCAAAATCGGTTCTCATATCCGGTACCACATTTTAAATTAGGTTACTTAATTTTTTTTTTTTTTTTATATAGTAAGATAATTTAATATAGATAATTACAAGATAATTACAAATAAATCTAAATTTACAGATATTGCTAAAAATTTTGATTCTTTCAATAAATATGTTGGATGCCTGCTCCATCTTCGAATTCTCGAGCAGATCTCCATTTTTTTCGAGATCTTCTCAGGCACATACTTGTTGCCCTTAAAATTGAGCAAGTCAGTCTCGTTCTGATCCAATTAACTACCAGGCTGTAAGGCTTAACCCATTTTTCTGACAATCTCTCAGCTAGTGCTCTTATTAGTGTTTGAAAATCTTTGCCTAGGATTCCGCAGACTGATGTTATAAAAAAGGAGTGAAAGAGGCATTCCGGCTCTCACAGGCTGAAATATACTTTCTTTTCTTTTCTTCTTCTGCATTTTGTATGACATTGTCATGAGGTTTGGAAGCATATGAGGGAGCATCGGTGTCTACGACACGGATATCAAATAATGCCTCCCTCTGTGTCTCCCATACCCCTCTACATGCCAAGTCAGCTTTAATTGCAGGCCCGTTTGCATTTCTATTCTCTGCTATAAGGGGCTCTTTGATACAATTCCCCCATGCCTGTTCCATAATGTTTCCTAAAGCATCTCTAATTTCATTGTGTCGTTTGATAATAAGGCCACCTATAGGACATGTAAGGGCATGGTCTGTGTTAAATTCTTTCCCACAGCCATCACATTTGGTTGGTAAATGGATCGGTGTCCGACCATATCTCAGTGCCAGGGAATCCCTAAATTCTTGGGGTGACATGTCTAAATTTAATTTCTTCAATGGTACACAGGATAACCAGTTGCTATGTTTTGATTTAGGGTCAGCATTTCGTAGAATTACATTTTGCCTTTGTAGTGAAAAATATTTTAAATTTTCATCGACTCTTGACGATCGATTATCGATAACAAAAATGGCTTAGGAAATTTGTTAAACTAAGTTAATCGGGGCAAAAGCGCAAATTTTTAACTTAATTGTATTCAATTTTTTAAACAAAATATCCCTATTTCAATTTTTTAAACTGATAATTTTAAGGGATTAAGAAAATAAAACTCAGCCCTATTATTAGTAGGCCTACAAAAACACTTTAACAACCAACCAAACACATTCAAATCAAAACAATATATACCATGCCAGAAGTGTTAAATATAGGCCTATATGTTGAAATGATTCAATGCTAAACCAATAAATTTAACATAGGTTACTAACCTTGGAAACAAAAATAGCTTAGGAAATTTGTTAAACTAAGTTAATCGGGGCAAAAGCGCAAATTTTTAAAATTACAGGACTTTTGCAGGCGTGTCGGGTATTGCTAATATTATCGACTCTTGACGATCGATTATCGATACCAAAACCAATGTATAAAATAAGTATTGATACCAATACTAATGGTGGTATCGATAATCGACAAATCTCTATATATAAAGAAGATGTGTGGTAATATAAAGATAAATCTTTGTCAGATGAAACACCTTGTTAGTGAATTTGACCACTGCTAATTTTAAAAAAGTTGTTAATTTTAAACAATTTTTGTTCAGTTTATTTCTCATAATTTTTTCTCATGAGCCTGTAGGGGCAAAATATCAAGTTTCATGTGTTGTGATCTTTCTTTGTTCTTTCAACTACCTGGTACTCTTTTATTAGGTAAGTTAGATTTATAATAATGGGACAGGACAGCTGTTTGAATTATTGCCTCTGCATAAGAATGAAATTTTTCAAAACTTTACTTCAATGGAACTAAAACTATAATGAAATCAAGTTTTGTATGAATATTGGTTTTTGTAGGCCTAAGTACAATATTTTAATTTCAGGGTGCCCATTCTCTCTGACTAACAGTATTCTATTGTCAAGTATAAATTTTACAAGAAACTATATAGTGAAATCGGGCAAGTTTTTGTGAAAATCAAAAATATATTTTTTTTTCTTAGATGAGTTATTATTTTTTAACACTTTCTTTTAAATATAGGATTCAGTCAAGGCCGCACTAGCATACAGGCCGTGCTGCTACTTGTGTGACGTCACAACTGTAGGCGGTCCCGCGGCCGCTACACACACAGGTGCTTATACGTTTGTACTACTGCAGTTAGTTCCCACCATGATTTTAACCATTCAAATGAAGTCGTAATGTAATGCAATTTTGTAGTAATGTTCTATGTTAGTGAAGTGTAGTGATTAGCTAGTTTGTTACACTAAAAGAATTGTTTGTGCAGCGTTAGACATTTATCAGTTAGGCTGCTATTTCTTTCGAGCAGACGTTTTTATATAATTGTTTTCATTATCGGATATGTCCTAGTATTTTTTCATTCCTCATTTTGTATATTTAACCATACGATAGCATAGCAGTTTAATAAATAGTAGGACATATCCGATAATGAAAACAATTATATAAAAACGTCTGCTCGAAAGAAATAGCAGCCTAACTGATAAATGTCTAACGCTGCACAAACAATTCTTTTAGTGTAACAAACTAGCTAATCACTACACTTCACTAACATAGAACATTACTACAAAATTGCATTACATTACGACTTCATTTGAATGGTTAAAATCATGGTGGGAACTAACTGCAGTAGTACAAATTCTTTTTATGTTACAGTATTAAAAACACATGTACCAAACAGTGTTTTATATTGTAAGTAGGCTTATCTAGCTTTAGCTTTTTTGTACGTTTCTTTCCTTCCTCAATTATCCGTTATTTCCCCATTTTACTATAATTATTTAATAAAATATTATAGAATGTAGATAAGCATTTTTTAAACAATAGCTTTAGATCTTTACCACAAGAAGGCACACCTCAAGATTTGTGCCGTCGAGAACATAATACAATACTGACATGAGAACTTTTCTCAGACTTTTACATCTTAAGGGCCGCATTTCCATTTATTTCACCAATTATAACCTTAAAAAATACCTTTAAACCAGTAATCAATGCACTTATAATACGCTTAGAAGGATATTGTAAATTTCAACCATCTATCACGGTAAAATAATAAGAAAGTGACTGTGAATTGAGGAGAGTATTTGCTTATCACTTAACACAAATTTAGATTTACAACAGTTACATTAAAACTGTTTTAATAATTTACTGGTAACCCTCCTATGTAAGTAATTCCAACAACATCATTGTCAGAAATATCAACACTGTCCAACACAAGGTTTGTTCCCCTTCTGGTCCCTCAGTTTCTTCAACATTAAAACCCCCTTATCTTTAATTATTATTATAAAAACCTCCAAATTTTTAGCAGGATGGAGATATTAGGGGTCGCCGGATTTCTACCCCCGGATATTTACCCCCATGAAAAAACGCCTACGTCATTTTGACGTCACGAGGGGCGGGGCTTATACATGGTCGAGAAACAGCCCGCGACTGGAAATCTACCCCCGGACATCTACCCCCAGACATCTACCCCCGGACATCTACCCCCGGACATCTACCCCCGGACATCTACCCCCAGTGGTCAGCTCTGCCACGTATCGGCCAATATTCATTGTTGTAATTGATTTTATTAATTGTTTTATGTAAATCAACGTCTCTTCGGTAAATCATTACCCTCTAATATCTAGTATTAAGCATGTGATATGTCATTGCCTTGTTTAACATTATCTATCTTCCTAATAAAATAAGTTGTAACAGCCCTTTTTCACCCGAACTACTTCACTGATATTTATGATTGAGGTCTAATTTTAAATCTTAAGATTCAGCTCAACGCAAAATGGTGTTTAAAACCATATGTTGATAAAGGGCTTCAAAAGTGTGACCCTTAAGCATTTGATTCATTTCCAGACAGTGATTTAAATGGTTGACAAACTTTCACATACAGTAACAGCTAACAGCGCATGCATGAGCGCGGATCGGAAGTGTTTATCACAAAAGATTGACCAATACGATTTTAATACTATTTAAAGGTTCTTCCAAAAGAAGAGAAACCAGTTAACATTGTAATAATAACTGTTATGACGTACGGTATGGGAAATATTTTATTCATTGAATGATCAACCATATTTTGTAACTAACGCAATAGTCATTATTGCTTTTACACTTATTACTCATCAAAAGAGCTAAATGCTCAAAATTTGTATTACTTCAATCTATTTATCGCAGTTATAAAATGAATTAGCATAAGCCTTGAAAGTAACCGTCAGTGTCGACGGGTTTAACCTAATTCTGTTCTGTATACTACCTTAAAATGCCTCATTTTAACATTTTACTAACAGGAAACCTGCTTATTCACTTCCTATTTGGTATTCTTATGAATGAATCTTTTGAACACTTATTTATGGACATAAGTTGACAAGTTTTGTTTTAAGGCAGGATTTTCCAATAAGACTTTATACATGCTCTGAATATGCGAATGTGCTGCAATGGGGGTATTTAGGCGTATATATATATATATATATATATATATATATATATTAAAAGATGTTAGGCTATGCTTAAAAAATTGAATGTGGCCATTATTTTGAATTTGAATAATTGTCTTATTTTAGGTATTTAAGAGAAAATACTTTAAAATCCTTTATAGTATGGCTACGCATCTAAAATCTTAGAAACTAAATTTTTTTACTACTAGGTGATATGAAAAATTTACCATTATACACCTGACTTTTTATTGATCCTCTTTCTCAATTTAACAGTTTACAACTGAATTGTCTTATTTTAGGTATTTAAGAGAAAATACTTTAAATCCTTTCTTAGTACGCATTTAAATCTTAGAAACTATTTTTTTTACTAGATGATATGAAAAATTTACCATTATACACCTGACTTTTATTGATCCTCTTTCTCAATTTAACAGTTTACAACTGAGTTTTTATTCCTACTAGGCCTACATTGAATAAACCGGAAGGTCACCACAGTTTATTCACTTTATCCTTTAAGAAATGTGTGTAAAAACAATGGTTCAGTACGATGTAACACTTGACCATGTGAAAAGTGCGCAATATTATATTATTTTCATAACTTTTTCATCTCCTGTTTACAGTTGCAGACGATCATTCATGTTTTCACAACCTGACTTAAAAATTGATCTGATGAGTACTCCTCACATTTCACTTTTAAACTGTTACTGTATAGTGTAAAAGTTGGTCAACCATTGGAAGCACCTTCTAGGAATAAATCAAAGGCTTAGGGGTCAACATTTTGAAGCCATAATCGAAATATCCTTTTAATTACCATTTTGTGCTGCGCTAGATCTTAAGCTTTTAAAAGACACCTCAATCGTAAAAATCAGTGAAGTAGGTCGGGTTGAAAAGGACTGTTACAACTTATTGAATTATAAATATGGATAATGTTAAAACAGACATCGACATATCGCATGTTTACTACTGGATATAAGAAGGTAAAGCAATTTATAAAATCAATTATACAACACAATGAATATTGGCCGATACGCGGCAGAGCTGACCAATGGGGGTAGATTTCCGGGGGTAGATGTCCGGAGGTAGATTTCCAGTCGCGGGCTGTTTCTCGAACGTGTATAAGCCCCGCCCCTCGTGACGTCAAAATGACGTAGGCGTTTTTTCATGGGGGTAAATATCCGGGGGTAGAAATCCGCTACCCCGATATTAGCACAACTTATCTGCTAATATTGTCCGAACCTAGCCATTAAATCATCTGTTTAAAATTTTCCCAGTTGCACGTACTTAAAATGTACATCATAAAATAGCATTCCACAATTTCTATTATGTACTGATGGTGTGTGTCCGTGCAAATTGTGTGTCAAGTGTGAGTTTCCCATTCCTTTTTTTTTATTATTTACTGGTTATCCTCGTACCACCACACAACTATTCCACTTCTCCAGTCAAGGAACCAACCCAAAATGAAGAGAAGTACTATTTATCAGCACAAAATTTGTTATTATCAATTAAGCCATCCTGAGTTGTAAAGTTTTGATTTGTATACCTGTAAAATGGAGATGTCCGTTGGAAATAAATAAATAAATAAATCAGTGATTGATGATTTTTCTCATTTCACTAAGTTTATATAGTAGTTTCAAAAGTAAGAACTGATAACGGGAAAGACTTGACTTCAAATTCATTTAAAGAATACTGTACTAAACATGGCATTAGGCATGAATTAACCGCAACATACACCCCACAACAATGTGGTGTAACAGAGCGCATGAATCGTACTTTGCTTGACAAAGTGAGAACTATGTTCGTGGACACAACTCTACCTAAGCACTTATGGGGAGAAGCGATACGGTGTGCTGTATTCCAACTAAATAGATCTCCTACTCGAGCAATTGATGGAAAAGTACCAGCAGAAATTTATCTTGACCACCTTAACCTTGAAAAACTTTCTGTGTTCGGCAGTAAGGCTTGGGTATATAGACTACCCAAAGCAAGCAAAGTTGAGCCTAGAGCCACAGCAATGAGAATGGTAGGCTATGCAGGGGCAGGACATAGGTTATGGAATCCTGAAATTAATGAAATTGTGATATCCAGAGACGTAAGATTTGATGAAAGTGATTATGTATTTAAATTAAATAGACCTTTGATAGTGGAGAACGAAGAAGAAGACAATGATAATCCAGAACCGATCTATGACAGTTCAGAAGATGAAGATACAGTAGACAAAAGTGTGCTATCACCTAGACCTACTACTATACAGAAAATACCATCTCCAACTTGTAGCAAAAGACCAGTTAAAATGCCAAAGCGCTTTGAAGATTACGAAGTATACACAGTCTATTGCCTACTTACATACATGTGATAAAGATCCAGTAACATATAAACAAGCTATACAAGCTGGGATTGAATGGAAAAAGGCTATTGAAACAGAGCTCGAAGCACATAGAAAATTTGAAACATGGACAGTTGCAGATCTACCAGAAAATAAGAAAGCCATTGAAACTAAATGGGTTTTTTGGACAAAAAAATCAGATGGAGTTAAAAAAGCGAGGCTTGTCGCTAAGGGATTTCAAGAAACTAGCTACTCAAATGAACTTTACGCCCCGGTTGCAAAGATGCCTACCGGTGTTAATGAAGGTGTTAATGAAAAAGACAAAGTTTTGAAGCTTAATAAACCTTAATATGGTCTAAAGGAATCACCTCATTGCTGGAACGAATCTTTCGACAGTTTTTCAAAACAGAATGGACTTCAACGATCAAAACATGATGTATGTTTGTACTCTAATGAAGATGTTTGGTTAACACTTTTTGTAGATGACTGTTTGACAACTGATGAAGAAAGTTAAGTCGAAATTTTAGTGAAGAAACTGAAAAATAAGTTTATTGCTAAAGATCTTGGTAATCTGGAACATTTTCTGGGAACCAAAGTGACTCAAAACTGAAGATTGAGTAAAAATAAATCAAGACAAACTAATTGAGAAGATTCTTAAACGTTTCAACATGGAAAACTGCAAAGGTAAAAGTACGCCTATGGAGAGTAATCTACAATTTAACCCTAAAGAGGAGGTTATAACCAATGTACCTTATAGAGAGTTAATTGGCAGTTTGAACTACCTGGCTATGATCTCAAGACCAGATATTTGCTTTTCTGTGTCTTACCTAGGTCGTTTTTTGGACAAACCTAACCTAACTGTGTGGAAAGCTTATTAGATTGAATGTATGGCCTATCTACTAACTATAAATATATCAATCAATTTAATTTATTGTTTACTTTATAGAATACTAAATAAATAACAAATGACATTATTAACAAACGCCTTTATATCAGCAATCAGATTCTTTATCTTTATTTTTAAATGTTTGTACAGTATAAAGAATCTCTTGGTAGCATAACGTGTACCTCTTAACCTCTGCTCTTCGAACTGTCAAATTTAAGTATTTACAGCTGACTGAAATTAATTGATATATTTACACGGTGGGGCACACGGAAGATTTCTCAGGTGCCGTTTGACGTCACTAACTGCTGCGTCTGAAGAAACAGACAATTTTATAATTTTTCTATTATTAAATTAAACTGTCATAACCTAACCAAACTAACCAAACGTGCTGATAATGAAAAAATCTAATGAAGGTTTACTAATCTAAAAAATAGTTTTGTTCATAAAATAAAATTATAAATGCCTAAAATTCAATTTTATAATTTTAAATTTAATTTGATTTAATTTAATTTTTAATTATAAAATTAAACTGTCATAACCTAACCAAACCAACCAAACTTGCTGATATGGAAAAAAAAAATGTTGACAAAAAGTTAGTGCTGCCAGAGGGATTCGAACCCGGTACATTCGGATTGTCAGCCCGCCACGCTAGCCACTACACCACAGAGGCCGACGACTCAATGCCGTATCGTTGCGGTATTGGTGTTCCCTTAAAGTGACGTCAGCAGTTAGTGACGTCAAACGGCACCTGAGAAATCTTCCGTGTGCCGTTTCGTATATTTACATTCTTTCAAAATGTAAACATGGAAAATTTGGAAGCCCATGGGATGTAGCTCAAGGGAAATATGAAAATTAAATTATATAACATTGTATTGTCATCCATTTGTGAGTTATGTTTCAAATTTCAAGTCTCTAGCTCATCGGGAACTTAGTTTAAAATTGATATCAAAATTTGTAGGAAAAGACTAGCGAGCTAATAAAAACAAGCCCATGGGGCGTAGCCCAAATGAAATTTGAAAATTAAATTATATAATATTGCATTGTCATCCATTTGTGAGCTACGTTTCAAGTTTCAAGTCTCTAGCTCATCGGGAAGTATAAAAATTTGCAAGAATGCGAGTTAATAAAAACAAGCCAATGGGGCGTAGCCCAAGGGAAATATGAAAATTAAATGATATAATATAGCATTGTCATCCATTTGTGAGCTATGTTTCAAGTTTCAAGTCTCTAGCTCATCGGGAACTTTGTATAAAATTGATTTCAAAATTTGTACCGGAAAAGAAAGCGAGCTAATAAAAACGTTTTAATAAGAATAACTTTGGGGTCATGCTTTTTTGTCAATTAAGAGTTATGTAACATCTTCACAATGTCCGTTGTAGGTCTACAAGATAAAAATGTAGTTTTATAATAAAGTGAATATTGTAATAATCGTCAGCTTTATTTAGCAACCAAATGAACAGTTTTTCTTTACAAAGGGTGCCGAGTTGTGAAATGCCGGGTTATTGGGAACTAGGGTTAAAAATGAGAACAATAAAATTTTTAAGCTTTTTAACCGCCTTTGTTATTTATATTTATATTACAAGTCAGTATTAAGTCATCAGATACAGTACAACAAATCCTTGGTACGAGTTGCGAATGATTTGACTTGAGTTGGCTTGAGTCCATGTTTAACTCGGACTCAAAAAATCACTAATTTTCTGAGACATGTGATGGCCGAGTTATCCAGACTGCCGGGTTATCGAGTGCCGAGTTTGCGGGACTCTACTGTAGTACCATCAATATTTTTATTCTAATGCCTAAATTGATATTTCTTTAGAGCAGCTGAACCTTTTTTATTGTACGATCTAGCACATAAACTTAAACATGTTGTCTCTCCAGTGAAGTAAGGAAATCAGAAACACTTGCAGTATATATTTAAACATGATTATTAAGGTCTAGTAAGTGGAAAGTCTGTTATAAATCGATCGCTCGATTTAAAAACAAGTTGATATCTATTATATTATTAAAGTGATACAATCAAATTTTATGTAAACGGTTAAGGCCATTTACCAGATAAAAATATAGGCATATGGCATATCAAAATGAAGCGTAGAGTGTGTAGATATGCCGAAAAGTATTGATATGGACGAATTCCCGAAGGGCTCTGTCCCACAGGCTAATTTCCAAAGGGCTACGCCTTGCATGTTTTGGAAGTTAACGTTATTCGATTAATTTAGTGAACAACAGCTGGCCAATGCAATTGACAATATAGTTTGTTTGTTTACATTTTTGTTTAGTTATTTTATTATTTACTTTTATGATCTTAAAAGAGGTGCGGTGAATGGACAGTGAAGCTATTTGTAGCTGTTTGACACAAGTGAGTGATTAAAGGTGTTCGAAACATGATGAATATGAGATTAACACACCATGTATGTTGTTCGTTCCAAGAGGTTGTCACCGATCTTTAACCGGTTGCCATTTCATTGAAAAGTATTACATTAAGTATTAAAGTAATAAAGTCGTCATGAAAGAGAGTGGCAAGTTCAGGTACAACCGTACCCACCTCGGCCACCTTAGGACGTAAAAGGTATTAAAGTTCCATTGCTTTTAACATCCTTTCAGATGATTTTTTTTCACTTGGGCCCTTTAAATGAAATATAAAGTCAAAGTTGATTAAATTAATTTAATGGTGGCTTCTGTACACCCGTGAATCCGCGGGTAGAACCTCTTGTGTTTAATTAAATAGGTGTACAGAATCAAACTGTAAGAACATATTCTGAGTTCTATCAAAATGATTTACAAATCCGGATGGTAATTTTCCCCGCACAAACTTGTAAACATTGACCTATTAATGCGGTTTTTATCTGATACAGGGTGGCGCAGAGAAACGGGAAATTTTGAAATAATCATAATAAACCAAGAAAATTGTACAAAAAAATCTTTAATGGTGAAAATGTGTTGGTCAAGTGTGGAAAATACATAAGAAATGTTGGAAATAGGAATAAAGTAAAAAATCACATTTTTAAAGTCACATCAGTTAAGTGTTGTCTTTTGGGCCTATTCGTTCAATCGATTTTGAAGACTTAGCATTGTGTGACGTAATGTGTCCTCTGGGATGTTGGCGACGGACGTGTTCTTCGATCTGAATCTTGAGCTCAATAAGATTTCTTGGGCTAGTCAGGTACACAACGCTCTTTAGTAGTGATGGGCAGATCCAAGAAAATGTCGGTACCGGATCTTCGGATCCAAATACAGATAAGTTTTTTTTCTTTTTTCAAGGGCGGGTTTTTTAAATAAAATAATTCATATAGCTAGGCAATGTCAAAGACTAACTGTGTCCATATAAAAACACTTAATATGTGCCGTTATTGAAAACAAAGTTATCACAATTCTACGTTGCGCAATGATTATCTGATTATCGATCGTAATTTTGAGGAGATACGAAAGAGACAAACTACCAACTATCGCGTTGTCTTTCTAACACAGCTATTCGTATCGTAATCTACAACGCAGTGCGAGTGCGTGATTGGCTAGTCGCTATGACGACACACGGTTGCCGTGACAACCTACAGTGCGCACTGAGCACTGCGCCTTGTGTGGGAGGGGAGATTATACCAACAAACTATTTCAGGAATTCCATTTTGGGATGGATGAAAGATAAGGAAGAAACAAAAAGTGGTCACATGTGCAAATGTAGTGGGCGAGACAATAAGGCTATAAACGAGTATTGTCGCATCGTTGTTCCTTGTTTGTTTACTTTTTCAGATTCCCTATCAAACGCCCCTATCTGATATCTCTCTCTCTACCCCCTCTCTCTCTAATGATGTACTGATTAAACAGATTATGGTTGACGACTTTTCTACTTATAAGTTTCCCTGCGGTTATTTGAGTTCAATCAATCCCATAACCTTCCATCGTTTATCAAAATAATTAATTAATCTGTTTTGTATTTTATTTCCTTTAAACCAACACCTATTTACCATCTGTATTTTATAAAATAAAATGTTTGTTTATGAGGTTTGACTGGCCACACAATTTTGTACCTATTTTATTTTGTATAAATAAAATAGGTTATTTATCACAGTTACTTTGATGATTATATATATATAATGAATGCTTTTTATTATCAAAATAAGTAATGATTTATTAATATTTGATAATAGGCCTACATGGGTCATTGAATACCATAATGTCATGTAGTTTCCTATTTGTAACTTGCAAATAATAATAATTGATAGTTGATTAGTTAGTCGTGATGGAAAATATCCGCAATAAACCTTTGAACAAAATTGATAGTTAATTCTGGAAAATGAAAAATAGTGAACACATTCATAAACCTGTTGTCAAAACAGCAACGCGGGTGTAAGGGTTTATTGTTTCAGAGGCTAGGGTGTTTCAAGGACAAAGTGTTGGGCCTCCCGCTTAGGGGGGGAGGGGTGGTGGTGAGACAGCAAGAGGGGGAGGAAACTGGTTTTGGCTATTTATTGATTAGTTCACCGACCCTTCTAGACAACAAAATTGAGTGACAGTGTTAAATCATCGTGTTCTATATTTAATTTCTTGTTTAATTTGTGTGTTATTCTATTAATTTTAGTGATTTGGTCTATTCCCTCCTGGCCCCTTGCAAATCGTATTATCAATGCTAAATAATTGTAGTCAATTCAAATTATATTTTTGATTATTCAAATCTCCTACACAAAAAGACAAAAGTCAAACCAGGTATGGAAAAAACCTGCTATTGTAATCCCCGTACCCAGCCATATGGGAAGTGGTGAAAGTCTAGTCCAAATATAGCTCAAAGGTCTCACCCTTCCCTTCCCCCCAACCCCCTACTCAATGTTGCTATTCCGCTCATTTCGAGGTCATTGCTTAACCCCTCCCTCCCTTCTATTGTTTTGCCTTTATAGTGTTTCTATTCTGACTTTTATAAACATAAATTTATTGCTTCCCAAACAAACGTCTCCATGCAGCCATTGACAGATTGGCAGTGTGTGAGGTGGCTCCGTCTTGTTCAAACCAGGTTTGCTATATTTTAATATCTGGAAAAGCATGAAGCCGTGGAGCAAAAAATGCCTCCTTCCAGCATATGAATGTGACGTTAAGATGTGAATAGGGATGGCCAAGTCTCGAAATTTCGGGAAATTTTTGGGAAATTTTAAATCTTGTTACACGAGACGAGATTTCTTTTTGGCCGAGATTTTTACCGAGACGGGAATAAAAAAAAAAACAAAAAATAAAAAACGCCTGCAGAAAGTAAATGCAATACCCGCAATACAGGAGCGTGTTGTAGTTGCGTTTCCTTTGTGAAGGCGTTCTTATTTAAATAATTCTTTAAATGTAAATATTACTTTAATTATTTTAATAATATTACTTCAATAACATTTGAGAAGTTTTGTAAAGTGTAAGCAGTGTGAGAAATGTTTTATTACTATAAAAAGTCAAAACAAGTAACTATTTTATAAAAATTAATATTGCTTTTATTTTATGATTTATTTTATTTTAGGATAAGTTGAACTCTATCCTAACTGATATCACTATGTTTCCTAATCGTAGGCATTTTTAATAAGTTAGGCGTGATTAATAAAAAATGTTATGCTGATGTTTTTAAATAAAAGATTGTAAATATTCTTGCCTATTATCATTATTTTTGTATTTAAACAGTCATCTAACAATGTTACAAAATCAGGTAAACATTTTGAACGTGCATTTCCCGTTGTGTATGAGATTCGTCTCGATCTCGTCTCAAAATTTTATGAGAAATAAAAAATCTCGTCTCGTCTCGAACTAAAAATCCAATCCATCCCTAGATGTGAACTTACAGTGGAACGATATTCATCCTCAAAAAAGTAAGGTCCAATCACACCAAGACAAGGCACTGCAAGCCATACAGTAACTTTGCGACTGTGTAACGGACGTTGATGAAGTTCAGTGGGATTTCGATGAACCCAGTGATGCATGTTCTGCTTATTGACATGTCCATTTAAATGAAAGTGACAGACATTCAAACATTTGCAGCGGTGCACTGTCACCATTTTTGTAGTACGCTCTCACGGCAACTGCACCACTCCACTGTTTCTTCTCAACCAAATGTCCATTACAACTTGGGGTCATAACTTCAGTTTCTCATTCCTACAAAACACGTACTAGTAATGCAAGGTGTACCAACGACTTCAAAATTTCCCGTTTCTCTGCGCCACCCTGTATAATACTAAAAACTCTATAATACAACAATTCTAACAAGACAACAATTCTAATACTTGTAAAGTAAGTTTGTGTAGCCTTTCACCTAATAAATCATTGCAAAGAAATAAAGTCACCACTTCTTTATTGTTTGATATTTACAATGATATCTTAAACGTTTAAATGGTTATGGACGATTTCGTTAGTATACATAATCCCGCACTATGCCTACCGACCACACCCGCCGCCTTCAGTTGTGACGTAGCAGCACGGCCTGTATATCTAGTGCGGCCTTGACTCAGTTTTAAACAATAATACAAAACGTAATTTCTTTTGAGATATATGAGTGCTATATTACAATTTAAATCACAAGAGTTATTTGTTTAAACCATTACCAATATACATCACTGACAGCACTAGAAGTTGTTATTGATATTTATTTGTTATGATATTGGATACTTTAACCTAGACTGTTTACAATAAACATTTTTCATTTTAATGCAATTAGTTTCAAATAAGATTTATTAATACATACTTATAGTATATTACAATATATAAATTTTATCAAACATTTGTAAATTACTTATCAATGAGTATTTTTATAAATATTAGCAAAATTCAAGGACATCTGTAATAACCTTTTTTACTGTTGTTTGGTGGTTTGGGGGGAGGCTGGCCCTTGCGACAACTGTGGCAGTACCAGTTGCCTGTTGGTACCTTACGAAGAGGAGGGTTGATGCAGTCAAAGTGATACTTCTTACTGCATGTCTCACAGGTGATCACTGGACCTTTGGTACGACATACTTTGCACACACCCTGTGGTAATTCTTGTTCTCTGAAAAAAAATCAATGCGTTACATTACAGTAAACTACAAATTGCTAAAAAAAGTGCCTCAAAATAGAGAACATGTTTTACTTTTTTTTAGCCCACTATCTAAAGAGAGCATAGGTATGGGTTGTGTCACAAAACTGTAAACTATTGTTTAAATTAAATTTAAACATTCTTGCATTTAAACTGTAAGGGAGATATAGGTTTTATATTTGTAGATATATGTAAACTAGAGGTTGTAGAGGTTGAATTGTAGATAGTGACCTTGCCAACTAGGAAGCGTGCTGGAGGTGTTTTGGTAAACACTGGGTGCTTTGCACTCAGTAGCTGTCTGGTCAATAAATAGGCCACCTGAGGTAGAGAAAGAGGTCAGTTGCCCGGGGCAAGGTGCCCAGGAGACTAAAAATAGGCTTTACCTTCGTCACTGCAGCTCAAATTCTTGTGGTGTAACTATGTTACGGCCGTTTCGGCATTACAATGCCATCGTCAGACTACAAAAACACAAACTCGGCTGAAGTAGCGTCGTTGAAGTTTAAACACGTAACACATACGAACAATAATATACATTTAAAATATTTACAAAAACCGAACAGGCCTGTCGTACTAACGGGTGACATGTTCCCGTTCCGAGCAAAAACCGACTGGAAGATTTCTATGTCAAGCCCGGTGTGGTGGCGTTATCAGTTGAACTTTGTACTCCTGGCTTCTTGTTGCTTTTCTGATTTAAAATGCTATTGAATATGAAGTGTGACTTGTACTGTAGTTTGTCGTTTAAAATTATATCGTTCAAATTATTTTCGGTGTAAGCTTTGTAAATTTCATACTCTTCTAGGGTGTCCAGTCTATTGCCTTTCTTACTTGTGTGGAGTATTTCTAAGCCAGTGTTCAGATCGTTCATGTCGTGATTTTTGTCAACCAAGTGTTGTGCAAACGATGACTTTTGTTTGTCGGCTCTAGGAAATGGATGGTGCTCTTTGTATCTGGTTTTGAATGAACGTCCAGTCTTTCCTATGTAGTAGCTCGGGCAACTTGCACAATTAATCTTATACACACCTGACTTTTCACCTTTATCAATTACGCCACTTGAAACATTCAATTTGTTAATTGTTTTGTTGTTAGTCCTAAAAGTCAATTGAATGTCGTGTTTCTTCAGCTCCTTCGTGAGCGTGTGTTGAATGGAATGGGAGTATTCCACACATACATACTTTTTCTTTTCCTTTTGTAGATTATTATCTCCTGGCCTTTTGTTTTTCTTTTTAGCTATCAGTCTATCAATCATGTTACTTTTATAACCATTAGCTATGGCTATATGTTTAATTATATTAAGTTCTTTATTATAATTGTTGTCCGACAACAGTACATTCAACAATCTATACACCATACTGTTGTAAGCGGCAAACTTTTGTGATGGCGGATGATAAGACGTGTTGTGGATGGTTTGATCGGAAGTGGTTGGTTTGCGATATATACTGAAGTCTAATCTATTGTCTAATTTTTCTATAGTCAAATCCAAAAAATTGATTTTATTTGCTTCCTCTATTTCCATTGTGAATTTTAAGTTTGACGTGATGCTGTTGAGGTATTTATGTAAGACACGGGAACAAGTCACCCGTTAGTACGACAGGCCTGTTCGGTTTTTGTAAATATTTTAAATGTATATTATTGTTCGTATGTGTTACGTGTTTAAACTTCAACGACGCTACTTCAGCCGAGTTTGTGTTTTTGTAGTCTGACGATGGCATTGTAATGCCGAAACGGCCGTAACATAGTTACACCACAAGAATTTGAGCTGCAGTGACGAAGGTAAAGCCTATTTTTAGTTATTATACAGCTCAGGGGCTAAAACATGGATTTTAATGCCCAGGAGAGTTGGGTGAGTACTGGTTTCTCTATCTTGGGGTTGGGCCCTGTAGTCGGGAGTTTTGTACGGGAAGTTTTGATTTAAAGGGGCCTGTAAGTTAATTGGAGTTTTGTGATTTGAGTTGAAGGAATTCTTTTGGGGATAGATACTTTGGTTTGATTAGATTACAAGGGAATAGTTTCGTTTTGTTTTTGGGGATTATAAATCTAAGATTCAAGCTGCCTCCAGAGCAGTTCCTACCAGGCATTTGTTAGTAGGCTATAAGATAACTATCACTGTATTAAACTTGATTACTTAAAGACAATTAAAAATCCTGTTTGATGAACACGATCTGGTTCTCTTATTGAACAGCTACCCAGCTCATAGCATTAAGTAGAATAAGATTAAAGATTCAGGTTTGCTATAAAGCTACGCTCCCATGTGCGTATGCAGGATAACCTATGAAGAGTGAGGGGGTTTTCTGCATATCACACCACCAAGACTGATTGCATGAATATATGATAGGTTACGTACCTTTGTCCGTCTTCAGTCTTAAAACATTTGAATAAACAGTAGGCTAGCCACATTTAATCATGGGTTGTTTGATCCCTCGTGTAGCTCTCGTTCGTTTGCCCCGCGATTAAATGTGGGTAGCCTAGCCTACTGTTTAGTGTTTATTGAGATGTTTTTACATGTGAACTTATGTGTCAATGTGTATTGATGAAGACATTGTTGGATTTCATGGACTATAATTTGATGTTTTGGATTTTGAGTCTTTTGACTGAAACTGAAACTAGTAATCCCCAAACAACTGTTATAAGGCTGAAGGCAGACAAAGGTACATAGCCTATCAAATATTTATAATTTAAAATCAATCCCAATACAAAAAAATTACAATTATCATATTCCACCTGTCACATAGTATTTTCAACTAACTTAAAAAAAATGATTGCCAAGTATAGAAAGTAATCAAGCAAATAAGGGCACACAACAAAGGTGCAGCGTGAATCTGTGTCAATAGTTCTATTTTATGGTAAAAGTACAACTAACTCATCAGATACTATGTGATATTTCTTGATTAGTGATGGGTCCTTGATTTTAACCTTGCCTTCAAAGTCAATACAGGTACCATTGGTACCTCATTTTAGAATACTTATTTACTACTGCATTTAAACTTTTGAAACCGATTATTTTGTATAAGTGTAGATTGGTCATTAAGTGATTAAAAATTAATTCGTACAAAAACACTTTATTAACCAAACACATTTCACATCAAAATATGTAAGTATAAATACGTACCAGAGAAGGGTGAAATATGACGAAATATTTACATTTATACTTTTAGGGATGTGTCGATTCTCGATACCGATTCTCAATACCACCGATACTTGGCCGATGGTATCGCTATCAATAATCGATTGTCAAAAGACAATTCCGATCAACAACGATACCCACGTGACTGGAAAATCAACCCTCTTGATGCGAACTCGCAAGACTACAAAGACGTTTCCATGACCGCGGGGGGTAAATGATGATGTCTTCTCGGCCGCAGGAGATGTTCATTATTATGCCGCGATCGCGGAAGATGACGATGACGTCTACATGGCCGCAGGAAATATTCATGATTATGCCAAGATCGCGGGAGACAACAATCATGTTTGTGTAATCGCGGGTGACTATAATGAGGACATCACGGCCGCAGAAGAAGTTCATGATTTTCCCCAATTACGGACGATGACATTTCTGTGACCGCAAGAGACAATGATGACGGCCACATGGCCATGTTAAATGTTCATGATTATGCCGGGATCACGTAAAACAACGATTACATTTCCGTGACCGCAGGAGATGATGATATCTAAACGGCCGCGGGATATGTTCATGATTTTGCCGTGATTGCGGACGAAGACGATGACGTCTACATGGTCGCCGCGGGAAATATTCATGATTTTGCAGCGATCGCGGTTCCACAACGTTTCCGTGACCACAGGAGGTAATGATAATGTCAACACGGCCGAGGAGGTTTTTTAAATTTTGCCGCCATTGCGGGAGACGGCGGTCATGTTTGTGTAATTGTGGGAGACGATAATGAAGTCATCGTGGCCGCAGGAAATATACATGATTTTGCATATCATGAAATATAAAGATGTTAGGAAATATACAGATGTTTTCCATGACCGCGGGAGGTAATGATGATGTTTACATGGCTGCGGATGATTTTTGTGATTTTGCCGGGACCGCGGGAGACGACGATCACGTTTGCGTAATTGCGGGAGACGACAATGTCATTTAAAAACTACGATGAGTCGTTTTTAAATGTGTTTAGAAAGGAATGTATCATTGCTGCATAAATTTTTTTTTTTTTTACTTGAAAAACACCACATTACCTAAAAAATACTTAATGGAAGGACATGAAGACAGGGATTGGTGTAGTATAAGCAATCCATCCAGAAAATTTGGAACAATAATACAAAAATTGTATCAGTATCGAGAATCGAGAATTTATTTTTCAGGTATCGGTATTGAGGATCGATAAATTTTGGGATTGATAGTTTGATACATCATTTCAAACAATCTTTATTATTTTAGTACATATTTACAGTACATTGAACAGTGTCAAAAAGTGATTCTTTATTATAACTTAAAACTGTTTTCTAACTTATTTCTACCATTTTTTACCATAAAAAGAAGGCTATTTAAATGAATGAAATGAAATGAAAAATTCTTTATTTTACCAGGCAAAGTTAGGGCCACATGGCCCTCTCTTACACTTAACCTGACAAACTTAAATATAAATAAATAAAAATACAATGACATTTCTTAATCTAATATAAAAATACATATTTAACACATCAAGTACAAGTTAACAAAAATTCAATCTATTTAACTAATTAACTAATTAAAAAAAATTGTAATTATTATAAATTAATAGAATATACAACAGAAAAAACTTTCACACTCTCACACGCATACGCACCAGTAATCGCGCAAAGACGCAGAAGCCCTAGGACACGCCAGCCGAGACCATTTGCTCAAAGTAGAGATTTTTTAGTGCCGCCACAAACTGGGAACGTTTATCAAGGGATTTAATGTGTAGGGGTAGGTTGTTCCAAAGACGGCAAGCGGTAACAACAAAAGCCCTGTCATAAGCGGTGGTCACATGATGAGGTATACGCAATGTGATCGAAGAAGAACGAGAAATTCGTGAACTACCCTGAGACACAAATTTAAAATCTGATGTAAAATATTTCGGGGAGCCTGATTTCAAAATTAAAAAGACTAATGACAAAATTTTGATGGATCTTTGATAATTTAGTTTCAAGATGTTTGCCTCAAGGTAGTATGGCGTGATATGCTCCATACGTCGCAGACCATAGACAAATCTCAAAGCGTAATTCTGAGACCGCTGGAGCATATCCGCCTGAATCACAGTCATGTCATTGATCAATGAGTTGCAGTAACTGAAGTGGGGCAGTACAAGTGATTTGATCAAATGAAGTTTTGTGTGTTGTGGCAAAAAGTTCTGCAATCTTTTCAGTGAATGTATGGAGGCAAAAACCTTTTTTCGTGTGTCCGTAACCGCTGTGTCCCAAGTAAGTGAAGAGTTGAAAGATATGCCAAGATTCTTTACATTGTCAAAGTAGGGCAGTGCTTTGCCACCAACTGTGATTGGGTTTATTGAGTCTAAGTCAATTGAAGGGCGAAGTCGAGGGTGGCAGATTACAATCGGTTTTGTCTTTTCGTGATTTAGTCTCAGTCCATGATTCTCAGTCCAAGTAACTATTCGGTTAACGTCTTCATTGATCCTTCTGACACAGTCATTTTCGTTGTTTGCAGTAAAATAGTCATAGATTTGCAAGTCGTCAGCGTACATGTGGTGTTTACAGTTGGTCAAGGTCGAGTTTATGTCGTTGACGTACAGTACAAAGAGCAGTGGTCCAAGGATTGATCCTTGGGGCACACCGCATGTAACAGTCATCCAGTCTGATCTTGTGTCACCAACCTCCACACATTGCTGCCTATCTGACAGATAAGATCTCAGCCATTTAAGAGAATTCTGGGAAAACCCTATTGCCCTTAATTTCTGCACCAGCAAGTCATGATTAACACAGTCAAATGCTTTGGAAAAATCAAATAGAGTTAGAATCGTTCCTTGTCGACGCTCCATAGCAAGTCTAATGTCTTCAGTCACTCGAAGGAGTGCTGTTTCTGTACTGTGCGCTGATCTGAAACCAGATTGATAGTCAGATAGAATGTTATTTTCAGTGATGAATTCAGTGTTTTGACAGTGAACGATCCTTTCTAGGCCTTTAGATAGAGCGGGCAAAATACTTATCGGCCTGAAATCCCCAACCAGAGTTGGTGCTGAGATCTTTTTTAGGGGACGGACAATGGCAGACTTCCAAAATGAAGGGAAAGAACAGTGCCTCAAAGATGCATTAAAAATGAACGTGATAGTAGGAAGGATTGCGTAGAGGATGTCTTTGATAAAGCGGATAGGTATCCCATCAGAACCGACAGCATTGCTTCGGATTCTGCGAATAGCCATCAAAACATCAGACTGAATAACTGGTTTGAAATTAAACTCGGGATATCCCAGGTGCGGGGTTGGAGAGTTGACTAATTCATTCAAGTAACTATTGACTTTGTGCTGATTGGTATTTTGACTGCTAGAAGAAAAGTAAACGTTTAACTCATTTAGAGGGATGTGTACTGGTTGAGAATCAAATTGTTTCCCAAGCCCAAGACTTTTAACTTTACGCCATAAAACTCTCGATGGCTGTTTTTGATTTTCAAAAAGTGCATGAATGTATCTGAGTTTGGAATTTCGCAAAAGCTGTTTAACTCGATTACGAAGATTACAATATTGTTGTTTTAGTTCGATATTGTTGGAGTGCCTAGCTCTTCTACCTAAGCTATCACGTTTAGCCATCAAACCTTTGATTTCAGGGGTCATCCATGGAACAGGCCTTCTTTTTGTCACGCGCTTTGTTAAGATGGGAGCATGTTTGTCAAAGAGATTTAATATGGAAGAATTTAACTCATGAACCATTTCATCGACGGAATTTAAATTTTGAATGAAGTGCCACGGAGTTTGTTGAACGTCTAACATGAATTGTGCAACATTCATATTTTTAAAATCCCGATATTTAATAAGCTTTGCTTTGGGCTTAGGAGATTTGATTGAGTACACACAGAAAATAAGGTCATGTTTGGATATTGAAGGAACTGGAAGCTGCCCATGGTGAATGATATCTTGATGATTGGACACTACGATTAGATCCAAGAGGGTATCAGAATTGGCAACATGATGTGTGGGATCGAGTGGAAGTACAGTTAGGTTACATGATTCAAACAAAGTAGTCAGCTGTCTGTGTTCAAAGTTATGAGTCGATGATAGTAAGTCAGTGTTGAAATCACCCATGATCAAAACATGACTGTATCTGAACATTTCATTAAGCAAGGCATTTTCAAAATTGAGCAGATGCCCTGATCTTGGTGGGCGGTAGCACACTCCTAGTAACAGCGCATCTGCTCCAGATAAACTAATCTCAATTAATAGGAATTCTGGCCCAGCCGAGTACTCCGATGGTGAAGAAAAAATAGTTTTGAACTTTAAATCCTCCCTGATATACACCGCAACGCCACCGCCCTGTTTACCAATCCTATCATTTCGCTGCAGCACATATCCAGGGAGAGACACCTCATTTGAATGAATACTCGGCTTAAGCCAGGATTCAGAAATGCTAATCAAGTCAAAGTTTCCAGGATAAAAGATTTCTCTAACCTCATCAATGTGAGCACGCAAAGACTGGGCATTGATGTGCGCCGCTTTCAGGTGTTTAGGATATGGAGATAAGGAGCGAGAGAGACAATCAGCGGTGGACAATGTAGGGTGTAGGATGGGGGAGGGGGGAGAGATAAGCGGGTCGCTGTGGCGAGCACTATGCGGCTGTGGACTCGCTATCCCGGGTCCACAGGTCGCGACGTCACGACAGGCGCCCCCAAAACCACTGCACAAGGCGCGATCACTGATACACACTCACACACACACACACATACATACATACTGAAATTAAAGAAAATCCCCGTACAAAACAAAACAACACGCTTGTGTGGCTCCGCTAAAAAATTAACAGAAAAATATGACTTTGTGCAAAAAATAATAGAATATACAGACTCAAAACTAAATAACAGATAATTCAACAATGAAATTTAACTATACTTTGAATTCAATTTCCATATAAATCTAGTATTCTCCAGTATAAGCACTAAATATGTATGTATATAGTGTATATATTTTTAATTACTATTAAATGCATTTCCGTTTTTCTATAAGTTTATGGGAAAACAATACATTATTGATGGATAATTTAACCGTGCAAAATAATATCCTCATCACTAAAATAATAAATATAAATAAATTAGCAATAAATTACGAATATAAACCAAACATTGACTTTTAACTTTAGTTCATTTAACATAACAAATAAACTACATAGTACTAAATATTGTCAGACTCAGAATATTAAAAAAAAGGAATAAAATATATATATACATTCATACCCATGTTTCAGTTAAACAAAAATCATGCAATTTCTACGGTGATTAAGGTATCCAATAATTAATTGTGTAAAATATTCTTGCATTTGAACATTGAGATAAAATGATTGTAACTATACATTTAAAAATTACGGGAAAAATAATAATGATAAAAATATATTAATGATTAAATATAAATAGCTGTGGGAAAAAATAGGCATGACAAAAAATAAATGGTTTAAAAGAAAAATACTGGCAAATAAATCAAAATAAAACCTTAACTGTCACTTGAAGTAGAGTTTTGGACCACAGCTGGTAGATCGGCCAGACGCGTCGCCACCTTCTTCTCCCCGCTCTTGTCGACCCAGAGCACTCTGCCATCCTGGGTCCAGACGTTTCCCACGCCGAACCGTGCCACCGCCTGCTTATACACCTGCTGACGAAAGTGTGTCAGGTCTTCCTTTATTGTGACGCCGGTCCCCTTTAGCCGCTTCTTCACGTCGAAGACAGTCCGTCGGGCCCTGTAGGTGCTGAACCGGACGATGATGGGCCGGTGCCGCTCCCTGCCGTCAGTTCCCGGCTCCTGTAGCTTGCCGACTCTGTGGGAACGGGAGATGGCGTCTTTTGAAAGCTCTACTCCAAGCTTGTCACGGCAAATCTTAACCACTAGGTTGTCAGTGCTCTCATCCTTCGTCTCCTTGACGCCAAATATTCGAATATTTTCCCTCCGCTGATACTGTTCCAGCTCATCTGTTCTTTCTGCTAGTCTGTTGTTTACTTCATCAATCTTCTTCTGTAGGCTCGACACATCGTCCTGTAGCTTGCAAATTTCTTGGTTGAACGAAGCCAAAGCTGCCTCAACGGCTGTCTTCACCGCCCTCTGCACGACCGCCTCAACCGCAGCAAGCAAGGCCGGGTCGATGTTGTCATTGTTGGAGGTAGTCTGCTTAGGCATTGTTGTGACAGACGAGGGCGGGCTGGCGCTGGTGGTTGGAGACGGTGCTGATAAGGAGCGTTGGACGTTCCGCTTCTCCACGGCAGATAGCAGCACTGACTTGCCCTTATGTCCTGACCGCAGGTTCGGAGGTGACCGAATCATGAAAGTCTTAAGTTAGGTTAAGTTCGTATATTGTGCTTTAAAACGCTAATAAAACACGTTATTCACAGTACTCACTATTAAATAGTTAGCGGCACTTTAAAAAAGTATAGTTGTTATAAAAAGTCAATAGTCACTCACGTAATAACTAAAATGTCGTCAAATATAGCGGAGCTGAAACGAACGCGTGTTCTACTCTGACAAGTTCATCCCCTCTCTCCCTATTTTGTTGCTATTTATACTATTACAATAGAAATTCTCAACAAAACAAATAACAATCATAAATAAAATAAGAAAGCAGTAACTCAAAATACTCCAAACATCCAAAAGCCCTTCAAGTCCCAGAAGGTTTTGAATTAAACTCTGGGTCAAGAAATTCTTGTATATTATACATAAGTTAAATTCAGAAAGATTTTATATACTTTGTTTAGAAATAAGTAAAAATTAGTATTTTGTCCTTGTTGAATAAAGTAATAAATGTAACATACTAATCTTGGAAAGAAAAGTGGTTATGTAAATAAATTTGTAAAACTACTGCCTGTTAAGTTCTAGCTAAATGGAGGTTTTATGTGTTAACGATGAGTAATTTTAAAATAATCCACGCTACTATTGATAAGAAATCGTAATAAGTTGGAAACATGTATAGCATGTTGAATAATTGAACAGTTTGACATCATATGTAAGTAGTTGTCTCCTCACTTACACATCGTTCTCCTTCTCCTCATCGTCACTGTCCTCTGTGAAGACTCTGCGGTTTATCTTGACGGGGCTGATCTTCTCCCTGGGCTTACACTTGGCACAGTACCAGTTGCCCTTCGGCACACTGGTCAGTTTAGGCTTGAGGCAGTACATGTGGTGACCTTTGTTACACTCGTCACACAACAGCATCTTCTCAGGGTCGCCTTTCCGCTTGCACAACCGACAATACGCCTTGAGGATGGACCTGGCCCAACTGATACTACTATCTGCAAGTTGCACACAAGTCATGATTGTTAGGGTTTCTTTTGGAAACAAATTATTTGAAATAGTCTTATACTTTTTTAAATTTCATACCAAATTTTATGACTAAGATAATGGAGTCATGATTTACTTGGTAATGTTCCAAAGTTATCAAATCCAGTTAGAGCACAGAAAACATACTACTATAACCCAGAATGCCAACCGCGTTCTATGCTGAGTGCATGGCAACGCTGGTGGCGCTGCCTACGATTGACAGGCAAAGCTCTCTCAAAACACTTAATGCTTTTTACCACGCGGTTGGCATTCTGGGTTATAGTAGTATGTTTTCTGTGGTTAGAGGCAGAAAAATGACATAATGAAAATTAACTGACAGTAATTTTGTCTCTGCTTCTCTTCTGAAACAACACAACCAAATGCGTAATAAAGGCCAATGACCTAAATATCATCATTGTGCAATGTTGTATTTTGATGTAAAAATGCAAATCATGGCATTAATTTGAACATATTTGTAGTTAATTCAAATTATATTTTTGAAAATTCAAAGTTTCTACACGGAAAAAGAGAATCTGAAGTCAAACCAGGCAAAGGATTCCCGAAAATACAACTATGTATCATTGTCCTGCTATTAGAATCCCAGGCCAAGCCACCCCTCTAGTCTAAATATAGCTTCAAGGTTGCACCCTCCACTCCCCCATCGCCATCGCTCCATTCACAGTGGCCCTTTCGAGGTCATTGTCCAACCCATCCCACCCTTCTATTGTTTGTTTTGCTGTATTAGTATTTCTAATCTGACTTTTTCTTTAAACATTAAATTAAATAAATCATGGAAGTCGTAAAGAAATAAAAGTGATAACACTTTTTAACTTTATAGAGCAAAACTACTGACTCAACAAGTTCTTGGAAGTACTTGACTTGCCTACAACAATGTCGTCATAAAATATTAATGGTTTTGGGTTTTGGGACTGCTAATGGTTTTTTATTGTCCCGCAACTCTGGTAATAAAAATTATGAAAATCCTAAACAATAATCTGATAAACCTTTTTATGTGCTCCTAACAACAGTGAATTGAAAGTAATTAATTGTTATAATCTGTACCGGAACCGACTACGGTAGGTAATAAGGCTAGTACCTTGATCGGTGGGTGCACCGCAGACCCCTAACTGAATGCATTTATATGTTTTTAAAGTTTAAAATAAACAACTCGTTATTGTGTTGGTTGGAAAAAAGTAACCAATTGTGTTACATTATTTTGTCAAAATGTTGCTGCAAACATGTTTTTTCCTAAAAATGCTTTACCTAATTTTTAACTACTTTATTATGGCTATGACATGCTATGACCTATCTTAGTTGTAAAATAGGTTAAGCCTTTATCTTAACTGTTTTTTCTTGACATAATCATGTTAGGAGCCAAATGTGTTAATAATGTGTGATACTGTAATTGTTGGTAGAAAACCATAAATGTAGGAACTTATTCATTTTTATAGTAATATCAATTAAATAAAATGAGAAAAATTCCAGTAGCCCTGTACTGTATCCATTTTGTACCAAGAACAAATAAAATAGGTAAGGGCAAAAATCGATTATTTTAAAATGTTACATTGGTTAAAATCAGAATTATTAACATTAGCAGGGTTCCAAAACTGTGATTGGAAAATTCTTTGGAGTCTATCATAATAACATAAATATTCGCTCGGTAATATTCGATATTCGAATATATTATGAAGTATTTGATTCGATTCGAACCCAAAAATCACTATTCGCACACCCCTACTTAGGAAAAAGGACAGTATCCTACATTCAAGGTTTTCTAACAACAATTACTGTCCCACACCATGGTGTCTACTAAACCTGGTTTGAAAAATTCAAGGAGTTTTCCAGGAGAATTCAAGACAAATTCCTGAATTTTAAGAGCTACTATCGGAACCCGTTCAACTAATCGCAACCCACTAATAATAATTTATAATTACTATTAATGATTATTTTAATTTAAAACAAAACTTTTCCAAAGAAAATATTTTATACAACATAATAAAACAGTATATCTAGTAGGTAAGGCGACACCAGCTTTCATCTCCTGCGATCGTGGGAATACCAGTGAGCATATCTTGCAGTCTCGTCAACACAGGCAACCGATCGCGGCAAAACAGGTTCGCATATTTTATGATTTCAGCGACACCGATAATCGTCTCCCGCGATCGCGGCACTACCCGTGAGCATATCCTGCGGTTTCGGCGACACCAATAATCGTCTCCCGCGATCGCGGCAATACCCGTGAGCATATCCTGCGGTTTCGGCGACACCGATAATCGTCTCCCGCGATCGCGGCAATACCCGTGAGCATATCCTGCGGTTTCGGCGACACCGATAATCGTCTCCCGCGATCGCGGCAATACCCGTGAGCATATCCTGCGGTTTCGGCGACACCGATAATCGCCTCCCGCGATCGCGGCAATACCCGTGAGCATATCCTGCGGTTTCGGCGACACCGATAATCGCCTCCCGCGATCGCGGCAATACCCGTGAGGATATCTTGCCGTTTCGGCGACACCGATAATCGTCTCCCGCGATTTCGGCAACAAAAGCGGCAGTGTTTGGTTAGCCGACGATTCCGATGACCGGCTGTGGATTCCCGGAGGTTTGGGTGGATTCCTGGAGTTTTCCAGGACATTTCAAGGTAAGATACAATTCTCGGAGTTTTCCCGGTTTTCCCGAATTTCCCGGAGAGTAGACACCATGCACACATTATTAAAAACTTTTACTCCTAAGCTTAACTATTTTACTCTGAAATACTTCATAGCCATGATAAAGTGGTTTTTTTTTTTAAATTAGGTTAAGAATTTTTAGGAATAAGTATGTTTCAAGCAACAATTTGACAAGATAATTTCACACAACTGGTAAATTATTTCCAACCAACACAATATCTAGTTTTTTTTTTTACCTTAAAAAACATCAATGCATTCAGTTTGAACACAGTGTAGTTGCCAGCTGTTCACTTTCAACAGACAACAATGTCTTGACGTTCCCCACCACACATTTGAGTTGTCTTATTATGGTGTAGTTTTTCTTCAGGAAAAAACTAACCCTTAACATTAAGTTTTGCGACAACGAAAAATGTTTAAGCATGTAAAAATAACTTTGCAAATATTAATGTAAATGTTACACATCTGGCCCTTGATAATCAAGATTATTCTTTTGCAAATCATAATCTTAAGCAGCTTGCTATATATAACAATCATATTTCTACAAAAAAATTAACCATAATAATTATAAATCAGATTTTACAAAAAAAAAAAAAAAACAGCATTCAATCTCAACCTCTGAAAATTCTGTATCAAAATGTTCAACACATCTCATCTCACCTTAATATATCTATCTATCTATCTATTAGCGAATTTCCCTATAGGAAAGTATTAGCGAATTTCCCTATAGGAAAGTAGCTATTACCGTAGGTCTCATGGTAAGACTTAGGCCCGGGACCGATTTACTTTTTCATTTTAATGTCCCCAGAGGCCAAAAACACCATTCGTTCAAATTTGTATATATGTATATATATATATATAGATTTATATATATATATATATGTGTCCGTGAACACGATAACTTGAGTAATTTTTATCCGATTTTGATGAAATTTGGTTTGAAGGTGTAAGGCGGGATAAACTTGAATGAGTTCCCGATCCAGCATGATCGGACCATGGGAACAGGGTTTTATGGGGGGTTTTATGGGGTAAAAATTGGTTTTTCTCACTTCTTACCCTCAAAATACAAAATTTCCCAATTTTTCTCTAAACCTTCTTAAAGAGCTTAAAAAAAACAAACAATTCAGTATATCAAAGTGTTTTTGTACGGTTATTGGTTACGGAGAAAACTAAAAAAATGGTAAATTTAAAATTCCTATGTTATTCTTATGGAGAATATTGTAAAATCTTGTAGTTTGCTTGTTTATGGATATATTTTGATCAAACTTGGCAAATTTATTTATTTTATAGTAAGCTATCAATATTTTACTAAAAACACACTACTTTATTAGTTTCCTTGTAGCATCAAACCTAGGTACTCGTTAAACCTAATGTTATTTAAATAGATCAATTGAAAATCAATTCGGCCAAATGGAAATTCGCTTAGACGGCAGGTTTGCTGCGGCGGGGGTATATTAATTACGTAAGCCGATTCTTTGCGTCAAAATAAAATAGAATAAATTCTATGGTTGGGCAATGTCACAGTACTGTATATTACAACGCCGGATTCGGTGGATTCGAGATCCGGATTCGATACATACCTAGTCGTAATATACAGTACTGTGACATTGCCCAACCATAGAGGTTATTAACGTCGCAATATACAGTACTGTGACATTGCCAACCATAGAAGTTATTAACGTCGTAATATACAGTACTGTGACATTGCCCTACCATAGAGGTTATTGACATCGTAATATACAGTACTGTGACATTGCCCAACTAATATCATCAACTTCTAGTTTCATTTTAAGATTTGGAAAAGTTTTAGTATCCCAAAAAATGAGGGATTATGGGCTCAACTGGAGATTACTCTATATATAAGATATATTAACCTTTAAAAATTACCAATTTAATTTTAAACAGTATGATTTAAATTGGCATTCTGTTAATTACGTTTTTTTTTAAAGCCCTTATGACAGTGTGTAACCATACAGGTTATTGTTATTTTATGTATTATATTATTTTTATGTTGGTTTTCTTAATAATTGACACTATTCATGTATATATTGTAGATTATGAATAAAGGATGATTTGATTTGATTTGATTGACGTCTTAATATACAGTACTGTGACATTGCCCAGCCATACAGGTTATTGACGTCGTAATATACAGTACTGTGACATTGCCCTAACCATAGAGGTTATTGATGTCGTAATATACAGTACTGTGACATTGCCCAGCCATACAGGTTATTGACGTCGTAATATACAGCACTGTGACATTGAGTAAAAAAATCGGTCTTTTACATGGATACAGACAGCTTCGTGTTAGTAAAAAAAATCCGGAAAAAATCGGATCCATCAAAACCGGATCCAGCCCAAGATCCGGAATTTTTTGGATCTGATCCGGTAGTCCGATATCCGGATCCGACCATCACTAGTTTTAATGTATAAGATTTTGAACTGCTTAAACTTTGCTCGAATTAGGAATAGAAATATTGATATAACTATATACAGTTTTAATGTACTACTGGATTCCCTTACGTAGGACGGGCCGACGGCTCGTTCGTCTTTATATTTATTTGACGCTATTCAAATTCAAATTCAAATAATCTTTATTTGTTAGTAGTATACAATACATACATAAATAGTGTCAAATATACAGGTATTGAAAAATGAAAAACAAAGGTTTCTTAGAATTAACAATATAGGCTATGCAAAATTTGACATTACCTCCTACAACTCATCGAAAGAATATATAGCTTTGCTGATGAGGTACTGCTTCAATTTAATTTTGAATTTTTTTGTTGACACCTCATCTGTTATGCTTTTTGGAATTTTGTTATAAAATTTTGAACCAGCATATTTAGGTTTCTTTTTGAAAAGTTCCAGAGTGTGATAGCTCATTGCGATACAGCCCCGATTTCTGGTGTTATATTCATGATTGTTACCGATTAGCTCCAATTCCTGAAATCTATTTTTTATGGATAAAACAGTTTCAAAAACATACATTCCATAAACAGTCATTATGTTTTCTAATTTAAAATAATCTTTAACTGAAGTTCTGGGTTGTAAATTACGAATAATTCTAATGGCTTTTTTTTGCATTATCAAGATAGAGTTTAAGTTTTCTTTAGTAGTTGCACCATAAAGAGATAGCCCAAATGATATCACTGAATGGATGTAAGAGAAATAAACAACTTTTAGAGATTCTTTTTCACAAAAATTTTTCAACCTAACCAATGCATAAAGGCCAGAAGAAATTTTAGTGAGTAATTGTTCAACATGACGGTTCCATTTAAGTGTACTTTCTATTTCTAATCCTAAAAATTTTATGCTGTCTTTAACCTCAATTTTTTTATCAAATATGGTAACATTAGGTTGAGTTATATTTTGAGCTGATTGAGTTTTAAAACAAATAATATTAGTTTTTTCAGGATTTAAAAGCAAATTGTTGGCATTAAAAAATTTTTTAAGAGAGTTAGGTCGGAATTAATTTTAATTTCTAATTCAGCAACGGTTGATGCAGTGATTTTCAAATTGGTGTCATCAGCATAAAGACAAAGTTTACTGAAATCAGAAAGCTGAGGGAAGTCTCTTAAATAGCAAATAAATAAAAGGGGACCTAAAATGGATCCCTGTGGCACCCCATATTTAACTGCTGTAATATCGGAACGATAAGGGATTTTATAATTTTTGTTGTTATGGTAAATAATTTCGACAAACTGTTTTCTATCATGAAGGTAAGATTTTAGCCAGTTTAAAGTATTGTTTTTAATTCCTAATTTACTCAATTTCAAAATTAATAAATCATGTGATATTGAATCAAAGGCTTTACTAATGTCCATGAATAGACCCGCAACTTTACCTTTATTGTCTAGACTATCTATAACAGATTCAATGAAGTCTGTGGCAGCTGTAATAACAGACCGACCATAGCGGAAGCCATGTTGACAGTCCTCAAATAGATGATTTTTTTCCAAAAAATTTACCAGTTGATTATAAACTACTTTTTCATAAATTTTTGAGATAGCTGGTAACAATGCTATAGGGCGATAGTTTGATACAATTTTCTTGTCTCCTTTTTTGAAGAGTGGTTTTAATTTTGTAATCTTAAGTTTGTTGGGGAAAATACCTGAAGTTAAGGAAGAATTTATAAGATGAGTAATAGGTTTTAGTAAGACTGATTTAGCTTTTTTTAGAAGTACCACAGGGACATCATCATACCCCATACTGAAAGAATTTTTTAGGCTGCAGATAATAGCATCTATGTCCTTCTCATCAACAAAGCTAAAACCAAATTTCCTGTCACATGGAAGTATCTCACTCCCAGTATTACTACTGCTATGATCATCTCTGGCTTTCTCTAGATTCGACAAGACACTGTCATCCACAATATTTGCAAAATAATCAATGAACTGATTACAAATCAATAAAGGATCAGAACAAACATCATCATTTATTTTTAAATTTATATTTTCAGTTTTTAAAGAGCCAGTTCCTACTTCAGAATTAATTATCATCCAAGATGTTTTATTAACATTACTAGAATTACTAATTTTCTTTTTGTAATATTCTTTTTTTGAAGATTTTAATTTTTCTTTGTAATGTTTGTTCATTTTTTTAACTTTGTCCAACAAAACTTTGGATTTAATATCTCTCGCTGTTTTACTTAAATCAATAATTTCCTGTCTTTCTGTCTTAAGTTCCTTAGAAATCCATTTCTTTTTAGTGTGCTGTCTTGAAAGAGTTTTAGGGAAGCATTCATTAAAATGACCAATGAAAGTTTTATGAAATGTGTCATACTTATTTTCAACCGGTGATAAGAAAAGATCTAACCAAGTTTCATTTTGTAAAATATTAATAAATTGTTCAATATTAGAGTCGCTGAATTTTCTTTTGAATTCATAATAAAATTGAGAAGAATTATTTAACATTTGATTTTTATGTTTATTTATAATTTCTAGAATTTGTCCATCGTGGTCTGAAAGTTGTGTGTTAATACCGACTAATTTATAAAATTGGCTGTCTAAATTTGTAAAAACATGATCTATTGCTGTTTCAGTTGATTCAGTAATCCTGGTTGGAAAATCAACCAGAAACTTAAATCCATTTGCTACTACAATGTTTAATAACATATTACTATTACTATTATTAAATTGTAATAAGTCAATATTTATATCCCCCATGAAAACCACGTGTTTATATTTAAAATTCAAAACTTCAAGCATTATATTTAGTCTGCGAATAAATTCTGCTTCATTATGTTTAATAGGATTCCTGTAACAACCAATAATGAGTAATTTACCGCCTTTAATTACCTTATCTACCTCTATCATACAACATTCAAAAATATTTTCAGATATAAGGTCTTGGATTTCAGACAAAACAATTTCTTTGCAATGAATATATGGTTTTGATAAAATTACAACCCCGCCACCTCTAGACTTTTTGCGACCAAAACTGGCAACGAGGTTATAGCCATTAATATTTAGTCTTGGGAATGTTGAAGTTAACATTTTGTGCTCAGTCAAGACAACTATACTAGGATCAAGTTCGGTTAAAGTTACATCTAACGGTTCTAATGATGACACTATACCTCTAATATTTTGGTGGTAAATACTTAAAGCTAATTTGTTTTCATTACATTTTGGTTGGGTTGAGCTAAAGCTAAAAAAGTTTTAGCTTAAACTTACAGTTAACTTATTCATTGTATATAAAACTTGTACTGGGAATTAATAAAGAGAATTTGAATTGAATTGAATTGAATGGGGAGAGAGGCCTTGTTTGTCCCTTTGGAGAGGAGTGTCCTCTTTTGGGGGGGAGAGGTTGTGCCGTGACTACTTTCCACTGACGAATGTCATGACTCATTTTCTGTTTTTCTATAGTTTTGCCATGTTTCTGTTCCGACGTCCCCAGTGAAACTGTTTGCCACGCACTTCTTCTTACTACGACCGTGGAGAAGTCAGAGGTTGCGTGACGTTGGCAACCAAGACATAGAAATATTTTCTTATCCATTTTGATCTGTTACCTTGTGTTATATAATATAAAGACTGTTGGATAATTGGAATTTGTATTTCCTTTACTACGCTATGGAGTAAATATACAAGCCGATTGTGCCTGATGGGTAAGTTGTGTGATTATTCTTAGAACTTAGGTTAGTTGGCTTAGTATGGTCTAGAAAAGTTGCTAGAATATTTCCCCCAGCTTTTAAGACCCTTTCAAGCAAATCCGGTCTGTAACTTTTGAAATTATTAATGATAATACATGTGTTGTCAAGCTAGCCTAGAAAGTTTTTTGAAGAATATTAAAAGCTGTTTTTGAAGTGTTTTCCTGTGTTTTAATGTAATTGTTTTGTTGTTTAGTTTTACTTTTGGCCACTTTGGACCAGGTAAATTAAAGCTTTTGTCTTAATTGGTGGTATTTGCCACTTTCATATACTCATATGTCCTGCTAGCAATTTTTTTTAACTCAAATATTAATGTTTTTGATTTTGTACTGAGTTAATGTCTGTTTAAAGGTCTTGGTTAACTTATTTAATACCGGTATTGTTTGAATGTTTAAGATCTATTATAGATACAACTTCTTGAAATTTTAAAATCTTTTATTGAACATGTTAATGGTAGGCACATTGTCATACCGACGATCATGAGTCATAAGGACGATCACGCCGTGACTGTGGAGTTATACCGACAATCACGCCGTGACTGTGGAGTTATACCGACATTCACGCCATTACCGCGAAGTCATACCGACGAGCATGCCGTGACCGTGGAGTCATACCGACAAAAAAATATTTTCCCTTTACCCACTGTCAAACCATTGGAAATTGTGTATGCCCACTGTTACAAAAACCACACCAACTAAGAAAAATGGTAATAAACTTACAAAACTAATGGTGAAAAGGTAGAAAATAAAATTTAAAGTTGTAGAATAAATCTCTAAACCTACTTTATATTGCAATTGCAACCTTAATATCGAATAGATGCAAGTACAGTATTATGTAATATTACTTATCAATAGGGATTAATGTCATTAATTTTTAGATAAATAAATATATGCTCACTTACTTATTTTTTGCAGAAGTAGAAGTTCATTAATGAACTCTATTGTTGTTGTTTTAAAATTATTTTCTATGCATTCTATTGATATGGTACTGCACAAATATTAATAATTAATTCATTTATAATCGTACTTCAGCTTGTAACAAGGTTGTTTTACAAGTTACATGCTCTAGGCCCAAGGAGTTATTTCAACTTACACATCCTCTGATATTTTTGGTTTAAACTCAACTCGAACATCATAGTTTTTTTGCCAATTACTCGACTCGACCTGAAAAACCTGTGCTCGCACATCTCTAAAAACGTCCTTTATAAAGTTTTAAGTATAAAGTACAATTCATACATAAGAACAGGTGTTTTGTCATAGTGATATATTTTAAAATAAAATTAATAGTGACTATCTGTGTCCATATACAAGACTAACTGTATCCATGTACAAGACTATCTGTGTCCATGTACAAGACTATCTGTATCCATGTACAAAACTATCTGTGTCCATGTACAAGATTAGGGGTAGCGGATTTTTACCCCCGGATATTTACCCCCATGAAAAAAACGCCTATGTCATTTTGACGTCACAAGGGGAGGGGCCTATACACGGTCGAGAAACAGCCCGCGACTGGAAATCTACCCCCGGACATCTACCCCCGTTGTCAGCTACGCTACGTATCGGCCAAGATGCATTGTTGTAATTGATTTTTTTAATTGGTTTATGTAGATCAACGGCTCTTCGGTTAATCATTACCCTCTAATATCTAGTATTAAGCATGTGATATTGGTCATTGGCTTGTTTAGCATTATCTATATTCCTAATTCAATAAGCTGTAACAGTCCTTTTTCACCTGACCTACTTCATCGATTTTTACGATTGAGGTGCCATTTTAAAGCTTAAGACCCATTGTAGCACATTCTCATATTCAGAGAATGTATAACGCTTAATAAGTCCTAACTTAATTGGAAAATTCTACCTTAAAACAAAACTTCTCAACTTATGGCCATAAATAAGTGTTCAAAATTAATTCATAAGGTTTAAATGGTTGGTTTAATTTATATCCAACAGAAAACAGTGTATAAATTTGCAGTCAGTGGCGATTAAGTATATTATCCGTTATTTCCCAACCAGCTTTGACAAATATCATAAAATATGTTTTTGTTTTATTTATTTTCAATTAATTCTTTGTGTAAACAACTAGACTTTTAGGCCAATGGCCAATGCAAAACTCCAAGGGATTAGGCTACTTCGTATTATTAGAGGAGAATTGATAATGAAATCATTAATTAATTTATTGATCAACCAGTGGCAGGCTTTTTATCAATATTTAATTGCATTGTATTTTTACCTCTAGTAATAAGAAATAAGCCTCCTTCAATGATATGTATTAAATTTCACGATCTGCGCTCGTGCATGCGCCGCTAGCTGTTACTGTATGTGAAAGTTGGTCAACCATTTAAATCACTGTCTGGAAATAAATCAAATGATTAAGGGTCAAACTTTTGAAGCCCTTTATCAAAATATCATTTTAATTACCATTTTGCGTTGCGCTGGATCTTAAGATTAAAAATTACACCTCAATCATAAAAATCGGTGAAGAAGTTCGGGTGAAAAAGGGCTGTTACAGCTTATTTCATTAGGAAGATAGATAATGTTAAACAAGACGATGACATATCACTAGGGGTGTGTGAGTATTCGAACATCGAGCTTTTTCGAGCCGAATAGGACGCTATTCGGCTCGGCTCGTGATTTTCAAAAAGTTCAAAATGTTCGAGCCGAATACTTATTGAACTAGCAAATAAAAATTAAATTAATAAATAAGGAACTAACTTTCATTTAAATTTACTCTCCTCCGTTTCATAATTGTGTCTTGATAAGCACGAACCTCAGCTCAGTCAAGACGCAATGATTATCGATCGTAATTTTGAGGAAACTACCACCTATCGGTTGTCTTTCTAACACAACTATTCGTATCGTAATTACAACGCAGTGCGAGTGCGTGATTGGCTAAGTCGCTATGACGAGACACGGTTGCCGTGGCAACCTACAGTGCGCACTGAGCACTGCGCCTTGTGTGGGAGGGGAGATTATACCAACAAACAATTTCAGGAATTCTATTTTGGGACGGATGAAAGATAAGGAAGAAACAAAAAGTGGTCACGTGTGCAAATGTAGTGGGCGAGAAAGGCTGTAAACGAGTATCGTCGTGTCGTTGTTCCTTGTTTGTTTACTTTTTCAGATTCCTTATCAAACGCCCCTATCTGCTATCTCTCTTTCTCTCTCTCTCTCTAACAATGTACTGATTAAACAGATTGTGGTTGACGACTTTTCTACTTATAAGTTTCCCTGCGGTTATTTTAGTTCAATCAATCCCATAACCTTTCTAATGTTTATCAAAATAATTAATTAATATGTTTTGTATTTTATTTCCTTTAAACCAACCCCTATTTACCATCTGTATTTTATAGAATAATGTTTGTTTATAAAGTTTGACTGGCCACACAATTTTGTACCTATTTTATTTTGTATAAAGTAACAGTTACTTTGAGGATTATATTAATTTTTGATAGTACATGGGTCATTGAATACCATAATGTGATGTAGTTTCCTATTTGTATCTTGCAAATAATAATAATTGATAGTTAATTCTGGAAATGAAAAATAGTGATCTCATTCATAAACCTGTTGTCAAAACAGCAACGAGGGTGTAAGGGTTTATTGTTTCAGACGCAAGGGTGTTTCAAGGACAAAGTGTTGGGCCACCCGGATTGGGGGGGGGGGAGGGGGGCGGTGAGACTGTGTGAAGGGGAGGCAACTGGTTTTGGCTATTTATTGATTAGTTCCGCCGACCCTTCTAGATAACAAAATTGAGTGACAGTGTTAAATCATCGTATTCTGCATTTCATTTCTTGTTTACTTTGTGTGTTATTCTATTAATTCTAGTGCTTTGGTCTATTTCCTCTATATGCCAATTATATATTTTTTAATATATAAGTAAAACTTGTCTCTCCACCTTTTTGGATCCAAACCAACCATGTTCTTTTTTGATTAATAGGATTCGTAAAACAAAAATATTTTGTGCATGGAAAACAACAGGAATAATCATGTGTTTTTTAATTTATTTTGTATTTATTTATACAAAATAGAATTAAATATTCATAGTAGTTACAATATACATATGTAATCGACTTGCTAGTTGTTTTGTCGTCATTCAAGGTCGCGTTGCTGTTCTGTTATGAAAGACAATCTGATTGTCTCAGTCTGCACTGCATATCTCTTCAGGCCTTCAATCGATATCCTTTTATTTCTTGCATCTTCATTTAGTTCAGTTCAGTTCTTATCGTGATTATCTACTATTTGATGTCTTGACAATTCTCAATGTTTTTAAACATATTAAAATAACATTGTGTTTATTGTAATCAACCTTCAACTTAAGTCTACAATGGAAACTCCATGTACAATTTCGAAACTTAAATTTATTAATTATAATACAAAACTGATAGTAAAAGAAAAGAAAAGGGTTCACAATAAATTGTACAAACAGTGGGAAATGAATTTACTTTAAAATCTTTAGGCTAGGCCTATTACAATGGTTTTAATTGTTTAGGTTCAAGTGTTATAATTTACTGCAAGGATCTTTATCTCAGGTGGGGTGATCGAGCGGCATTTGAATTTAATCTTGTGATATAAGCCTAATTAAATTTTGTTTTAAAATATAAAGTATGTTAGAATTATAGATTGTTTGAATTAATAATAGTTCTGAATAAGTTAAGCTTCTATTAGTTCTTGACTTTGAATTTGAGTACAAATGTCCAAAGGTTAGGCCTAAAAAAAATTGTAATGGCTTCCAAAGGGAAAAATGTCTATTGGAGTGATCTCACCAAAATTGATGTCTTCTTTGAAGTAAAGTTCTTGATGTTATAAATGATTAATGTTCGTAACAAGGATGGGTCTTCTTTCAACAAATTCCACTAATTTTGTCTTAATAATGTACTTTTTTTATAAAATTTTGATATTAAATATGTAGTATCCAATTTACATCTTCATACTATCTTGGCTCTATTGGAAGTGATGACGGTCTGATGCATTGTTGCACTCACATATGTCAATGCTGACTTAATCACATAAAATTGTAGGCCACTGTTTACACATATATATTATAACAAATTTCATTTGCTATAGAGCTATATTATAATTTTGAAAAGTTATTTAAATAAAATTATATTGAATTTGAGGCAATTTTGTTACAAAAGTTAGAGGCTATTATATATTTACATGAAATTATGTTATTTGAAAATTTCTATATTATATTGTATTAAATTGATTACCTATTGGTCTGCATGGACAATTACTATATATGGTTTGAAAAGGGATTGACATTTAGATAAAAATATAAAATGAAAAACATATGGTGGAAATTAACTTATTCTATTAAAAAAAATATTAGTGAAAATATTGAATTGTTACATTATTTAAAAATTGACTGAACATTATTATTATTATGCACTTTTTTAAGAAAAAAAGTTTAATAATTAAGATAAGGTTACGCTAGGAAAAGCTCGGCTCGAAAAAGCTCGAGCTCGAACATTTTTTAAAAAGCTCGGCTCGGCTCGGCTTGAGGTTGAAAATCACTATTCGCACACCCCTACATATCACATGCTTAATACTAGATATTAGAGGGTAACGATTAACCGAAGAGCCGTTGATTTACATAAAGGAATTAATAAAATCAATTACAACAATGAATATTGGCCAATACGTGGCAGAGCTGATACGTGAGGTAGATTTCCGGGGGTAGATGTCCGGGGGTAGATTTCCAGTCGCGAGCTGTTTCTCAACCGTGTATAGGCCCCGCCCCTCGTGACGTCAAAATGACGTAGGCGTTTTTTTCATGGGGGTAAATATCCGAGGGTAGAAATCCGGCGACCCCAAGATTATCTGTGTCCAAAGTCCATATACAAAACTACCAAAGACTCTACATGGACACAGATAGTCTTGTATATGGACACAGTTAGTCTTTGACATTGCCTAGCCATATGAATTATTTTTAAAAACCAGCCCTTGAAAAAAGAAAAAAAAGTATCCGTATTTGGATCCGAAGATCCAGATCCGATGTTTTCAAGATCTGGATCCGGATCTGGTACCGACATTTTCTTGGATCCGCCCATCACTAATATAAATATATATTTATCGTCCTAAAAATAAACAGTATGTGTGTTTCAAGTGTTACTGGACGTATTTTTTTTTTATTTTCTGTAAATAAAACTCTTAAAATTCACAAAAAATAAATATAAACATAAAAAAAGAAATATATCCCATTAATCCTGGGATTAAAAGATGTCAATAATGGGATTTCTAGGCATAAAAAATCGACCGGGATCCTGGAATTGAGACCCCTAACCGCAGACCCCTATTAAATCTTAAACACCGCCAGTGCTTCTGACAATCACCAAACACACAACGTAACTACAACAAAGCCTATCATTAAAACGTTGCTAGTGCTAGAAACGGCATTTACTATATAAGAATATTGATAAAACAAAACTTGACTCTAACTGAGACAGCTGTATTACCTAGAGTTGAGATATGTAGGAACAGCTGAGATATACTGGTACTGGCCATCAGAGAGGTTTCCCACCGCTCTCTCACCAGCTGTGCTGCCTTGCTTCCCTTCTCGTTGCTCTCTTTCTTTTCGAAACCTGTAAAAGCGCAGTGTATAAAACACTGAAATATCAGATGAGATGAAAAGTTTTAACTACGAGTATTACCATTGTCTATTAGATATTACCAAAAGATCACATGTAATTCTAGTACATTTTAAAACATGTCAATATAATAAATAATGATGATGCAGTAGAACCTCGCTAATCCGACCTCTGAACCTCTAATAGACCTCTGATGGTCCCACTCCTCGCTTGGTCCGACCGTGCCGCCAACACAATAGGCTTCCTCTAACATAACCTCATTGTCCAAGAAAAATACCCAGAAAACTTTATAAAGTCTAATGTGTTGACATTTGTTGTATATTTAACCATGTCTGCCCATTGTTAATCTTAAGTAGGCTCCCACATTATTGTTTTTGGAAAATCACAGTTCATTTGACAAAAATAAAATGGAATCAAAACAAAGAAATGTCGAACAAAGCTTCAAGGTCAAGCTATCCGTTTACACTGACAATCGTCTGCTCCTTAGTCCTACACATGACACATCTGTCTGCTGTGCGCTTGCTATGTCACAACATTTTGTTATTGGGTATTTGGTAATCATGAAAACTTAAGTAGCCTGTGATTGGGTGTTTAGGCAACTTGTTGAATAATAGGATGAAGAAAAACTTAAGAAAGAATAGAAGAACAAAGAGAAAAAATAAGCGGTGTTTTTATGTTATTGTTAAGTATATTTATCAGTGTATTTTACGACTGTTATGCTATAAGTAGGCTACTATTATTTTTTATGCGTTATCTAATTTTTTTATCAACATTCTTCTGTCCTCAAACAGCGTAGCAGTAGCACATGACTAGCAGTAACTTACTAGACTTCTGTTCTTTATTTTGCTGTGCAATGTTTGGCAATTTGTTTGTTTGAGTAAAAGTTTAAAAATCCTTTAATTTTAAACGTTACAGTTTTTATTACTGAACTAAGGGTAAAATGACATAACATAATTATTATCATGATTGCGCAATAGCCAACTAATTGTATTTTTATGATGTAATATGCAAATTATTACATTAACGTCCATTTAGTTTATGAGTTGGAAATAACTGTTTTATGCCATGTTGGATTAAACCGTGGTCTGTTCAAAATACAGTTTTACTACGTTTTTATGACAATAGACACGTTTCCTCTGATAATCCGACCTTTTTGCTGTTCCGACCATGCTCCCGGTCCCGTAGGTGACGGATTAGCGAGGTTCTACTGTATGTTTTTATTTATTTATATTTATTGTTTTTATTTTTATTTATTGTTGGCCCTAAAAACACAATACACAAACTATTTATTTTTATTATTATCATATTTAATGGTCGGGACAAAATGATTTGATAAAATAATAATTTAAAGATATAACAGTAGTTGTTTGTAAATATATTTGAAATATAAAAATTAAAATATATGTATTACATTGTTAATGATAGATAGTAAGATTGATTAGATTTTACAAAATAAAAGAGATGAAAAACAATTGATGGTTTATTAACATGGTTGAGAACAAAACTGATAAAATGTAAACAAGTAAGTAAATAGATCATAACAATTAATAAGACATATGACTTTATCCTCAAATGGCAGGCAGTAGAGAGTATACATAGAGTACTTCTAACATACTCCCCCCCAAATTGCAACAGGGAACTGGGCAATTTTATTCTGTGACAGGAAGAGGGCTTGAGTGTTCCAGTAGCTGTCTTCAGTGTTACCAAACGAATGAGGTTGTCAGGTCCGGGATTTTTGGCTGACTCTTTTAGTGGGAGTTGTAACAACATATCTTCCTCTTTCAGTCATAGAGTGCGTCGGTTGAAAGTGTTCTTCCCTTGTTTGATTTTCAGGAGATAAAACTTGAACTGGATCTTTGGCAAAATTCTCCTGTTCCCAAAACTTCTGAAGTAAATCATCTACTTTATTCTCCAGTAGGCAATGATACATTGATGATTTATTGTCATTGATGAATAATCCACATGGCCCAGATAAAACCCAACCAAAGATGGTTGATTGAGCAATAGGAGTTAGAGGCGGACCCTTGATAAGTCCAGGAAGAATGATCCTTCCATAAACATCAGCTCCAAGTATCAAATCTACAGACCCAGGGGTCATGAAATCTTGATCAGCTAGTTGAAGCTTCTTGATATGATGCCAGTTAGATTTACTTGGTGTCATAGTAGGTAACTTAGCAGTGAGTTTTGGCAGAATATGAGCTGTTAACGGACAGATGAATTTGTCATTAGATGGACTCCCAATTATAAGGGACACTGCTCCACGAGTAGTTGATGTTTGATTTCCTCCGATACCGATAAGAGAGAGTGAGGATGAGGAGCGTTCAATATGAAGAGTCTGCACTAGATGTTAGCTGATAAAGGAAATTTCGGAGCCTTGGTCGATTAGAGCTCTACACACAATGTTGTTACCTATCGAGCCGATTACTCTAACTTGAGCAGTAGCTAAAAGAACTGTGTGTCGATTTACAGTGGGGAGAGAGTGATTTGAGGACACTTGAGGCGTGTTTGATGGTTTGCTTTCAGAATTTGGCGGATTTGGGGGTCGATTAGTGGATTTGATTTGACTAGATATATCAAACGATTTACTGACAGCGTCATGAATCAATGAATGGTGGCGATTACAACATTTCACACATGATTTTTGAGATCGGCATTCTTTGAGCAAATGAGGGCCAAGACAGTTGAAACATAACCTGTTACTTGATAAGAAGTCTTTCCTTTGATCTGGTGTTTTAGCATGGAACTCTTTGCAATATGCTATGTAATGAGCATTACTACACAGTTTACATACATATTTTCGTTTCGATTCAGCTACCAAAGCTGTGTTGATGTTTGGATAATGCTGAGGAATACCTTGATGTTTTGGTAGATTTACCATTCCACTCGAGTGAGACACTTCCCTAGCTTCAATATTTTCTAAAGCCCGTACACGTCCCTCGATGAAGGTCTGTAGGTCTTGCAGCGATGATGGTTCTGTCGAGATGCCTTGGTGAAGCTCCCATGCCTCGTGTGTATCAGGATCTAGACGATGAACAGTCAGATATACTAAGATGTGATTCCATTGATCGATCGGCGAGCCAAGAGATTTGAGTGAGCCCAAACTCTCATTTACAGTTGAGATCAGATGATTAAGACCTTTGGCAGATTTTTGTTTTAAAGGTTGGATATTGAAAATGTCATCTAGATGTTTGTTAATCAAGACCCGTTTGTTTTCAAACCTAGCTACTAGTTTTTCCCAAGCTGGAATAAAGTTTTCCCCAGTGATTTGAAAACTAGATATCAACTGAGCAGCCTCGCCTACCAAGCTATTTTTGAGGTAATGTAATCTTGTTACATCAGTTAAGTCAGGATTAGAAATTACTAAAGAAGCGAACAGATCGCTAAACGGTTTCAAGGATTGATAATCTCCTGCAAACTGTGGCAAAGATATTTGAGGCAATTTTGGTCTGAGAAAAGAGTTGGATTTACTACTTTCTGTAATACTTGCATTTTGGAGAGATGACGTTGAGACTAAGTCAAGGAGGTCCAGCATTTCCGATTTGTTGATGAGGTAAGCTTCTTTTCCGCGGCTGTAGTGGTCTTCCTTAAGATAGTCGAGATTTTCCAGCAATTCGGTCTTTGATTCACAGATCCTCTCGTGATCTTTGTCAAATTTTTTCCAATCTGCTTCTAAACTTCAAGTCTTGTTTGTAGTTGAGTCTTATTTATAGTAGATGTATCTTTGTTTTTGAAAAAGGTTGAAGCATTTTCCAGGTGTTGTAGTCTTGATTTTTGGAGTTTGATTTTTGATTCCAGTGATGCCATGATGATTATGAATTTTCAAATTTAGGTAGACATAAAAGAAATTTTGATAAATAAAATCTCAGTGATATAGATACAAATGTTTTGATATGCTGTTGATCCGGCTCGAAGGACCACTAATGTTAATGATAGATAGTAAGATTGATTAGATTTTACAAAATAAAAGAGTTGAAAAACAATTGATGGTTTATTAACATGGTTGAGAACAAAACTGATAAAATGTAAACAAGTAAGTAAATAGATCATAACAATTAATAAGACATATGATTTTATCCTCAAATGGCAGGCAGTAGAGAGTATACATAGAGTACTTCTAACATACATTTTGTTTAACTATAAACTTAAATAACACATACTGTGTTAATATTATTGCTTCCAGCCTTCATGATGATAATAATACTGCCTTTTGCTATAGTTTTTCCTCAAGAAATTGACATTGATTTCTTCCTAAAAAGCCAGTCTTTGTTCTGTTATAAGTTATCAGTAGGGGTTTGCAGGGTGGGCCAGACATTTTTGCTTGAAAAAATATTACAGGGTGTCCACTAGGCCAACCATAAAAAAAATTATGAATAAACAAAAAATGCCAGGTAGTTCAGGTCGTACTTTTATACTAAACTTTCCAACGTGTTTTGCGTCAACTCCCGCAATGCTGTTTTAGCACTAACACAGGTCGCTATTTTAGTTATCGGAAAAAGCATTCTTAGTTAAAGAAACAAAATTTATGATACTGTAATATTGCCTGACACAAGTATATTCATTTGTTTATTTATATTACTGATTAGGAAATCCGAAAATTAAAAACTAATCCTTACACCTGCAATTTATCAATAACTTCTGAAAAAAAAGTGATATGTCGATACAAAAATTTATCGAATCTCCATACAGACACCTGAAAAAAAATTCGTAATACTGATGAATTTTTATTTTACCAAATTTTCTGTAAGGACTACTACACCAACCCCTGTCTTTATGTACTTTCATATAGTATGTATTTTTGGAGTTATGGGTTTTTTTTCAAGTGGCCTACAGAAATAATTAATGCAGAAATTACAAAAATTTCACATAGCCAATTTAAGTTTTAAATAGAGGTGGGCCGATACCGATACTCGATACCAAAATACTCTCGATACCGTCGATACTCGATACTTGCCTGTTTTGGGTTCGATACCGATACTGACACTGAACCACTGAATGCTACGAATCGGTGCGGATTAAGTCAAGTCAGTTCAGTCAGAGCGCCGAGCGGGTAAATTGCCGTTGCCGTTACGAATCCTAGCTGTTTGCCTACTTAGTTAAATATACTCTTAACTCGAGTCGAGTAGTGTAGAGGTTAAGCCGATTTCGTTGATATTTGACAAGTAAATAATAAAAATACCCCCGCCGCAGCAAACCTGCCGTCTAAGCGAATTTCCATTTGGCCGAATTGATTTTCAATTGATCTATTTAAATAACATTAGGTTTAACAAGTACCTAGGTTTGCTGCTACAAGGAAACTAATAAAGTAGTGTGTTTTTAGTAAAATATTGATAGCTTACTATAAAATAAATAAATTTGCCAAGTTTGATCAAAATATATCCATAAACAAGCAAACTACAAGATTTTACAATATTCTCCATAAGAATAACATGGGAATTTTAAATTTACCATTTTTTTAGTTTCTCCGTAACCAATAACCGTACAAAAACACTTTGATATACTGAATTGTTTGTTTTTTTTTAAGCTCTTTAAGAAGGTTTAGAGAAAAATTGGGAAATTTTGTATTTTGAGGGTAAGAAGTGAGAAAAACCAATTTTTACCCCATAAAACCCCCCATAAAACCCTGTTCCCATGGTCCGATCCTGCTGGATCGCGAACTCATTCAAGTTTATCCCGCCTTACACCTTCAAACCAAATTTCATCAAAATCGGATAAAAATTACTCAAGTTATCGTGTTCACGGACACATATATATATATATATATATATATGAATATATATATATATATATATACATATATAAAAATTTGAACGAATGGTGTTTTTGGCCTCTTAGTCCACTGTCAAATGTGCACCCGTATGCTCCTTGATGAGGCAGGTGTGGGAGTAGTCTTAATCTCTTCGTTTGACATTTGAGAAATACAATTTCGATGGTGGTACTCTTGAAAATGGTGCGTTTGAACACTGTGGGTAAAAACAAAATGGCCGCCATTAAAAATGTTTAAAGTCAAATTCCATGAAAACCAGCTATTAAAACACAATTTTTTAACACATTATTTAAAGTCCTTTTTATTACAAATCGAATGACACTTTATTTGCAAAAATCGGATAATAAATAAAAACGTTATGTAACTTTTATTATTAACAGTAATTATCAAAATGGCAGTCATTTTGAAATCACAAAGCTAAATTCCATAGAAACTAGTGACAAAAACATAATAAAAGTTACATAACTTTTATATTTATTATCCGATTTTCGCGAATAAAGTGTCGTTAGATTTGTAATAAAAAGGACTTTACATATTGTGTTTCAAAAATTTGTTTTAATTGCTGGTTTTCATGGAATTTGACTGTAAAGAATTTTAATGGCCACCATTTTGAAATTCGATGAGCCTGATCAAAGATTTTTTCGGAGAATGTTTATAGTTGTAGACTTAATGTTTATACCAAGTTTCATAAAAATATCTCTAAGGGCTTTTGAGTTATGAGTTATTTTCAAAAAATACAAAATGGCGGAATTCGGCTTAACTAAGCCGAAATCGAAACAATGTTATACTACATTTTCGACTTATTTTTGCACATAGAATCTGAATCTGCATAGCCCATCACACTTTACTGAAACACCCTTTATTACTTTTTGAAATATTTAACTGTCCTGGGACATTACATCCACACTGATTAATTTTATTTATGAAAAATATAAAATTATGTTTTATGACAGAATGGTTGATCCTACATAAAAACTGTAATATTTTTTTGGTGCAGATTTAAAATAGCTACATTTTGGTATCAACAATTTTTTCATAACTCTAACGGTTACTGATATATTGTTTTTTACCCACAGCGTTCAAACGCACCATTTTCAAGAGTGCCACCATCGAAATTGTATTTCTCCAAGGTCAAACGAAGAGATTAAGACTACTCCCACACCTGCCTCATTAAGGAGCACATGGGAGCCTGTATATGTACATTTGACAGGGGACTATCTGGGGACATTAAAATGAAAAAGTAAATCGGTCCCGGGCTTAAGTCTTACCATGAGACCTACGGTAATAGCTACTTTCCTATAGGGAAATTCGCTAAAAGGAAAATGTTTGAGTTTTATTTAATCCCTTAACCCCTTTCAATATTAACATACTAGGCCTAATAATAATCGGCAACCTAGACATTGCTTGCGTCATCCATTTTACGAACAGCGACAGCTGACACTGGGTGATAGTGATAGGTAGTGGTGTACAGCGAGTGCGATGCATTGAAATTTCAATTCGATTCTAAAAAGGGATGTGTCGATTATTGTCATCGGTACCACCATCCTTTGGTTACCACTTGGACATTGGTATCGGTTCGGTACCAAGACTCGATTGTCAAAAGTCGATTCCGATGATACCGACACCCGACAGGGATAAATATTTTATTTTAACATTTATTAACTTTTTAGCTAAAGTATTAGTTTGTAATCACGGTTAACAATTTTCATAGCCAACTTAGAAACTATCTAGTTCAAAACAGCGACGGTGCCAGTGACATTGTTTAGCTTCAGCTCATTGCACAACACAATCTACATTTCAAGATGTCAGACACAACTCATGAGACAACCGGCGTGCGAATGTCCTGCCAACACGAAATTAATTATACTAAACAATGTCTGTATCAATAAGTCAGACATTTAGATGAATTATTTTTATTTTTAGTACAAAATAAATAACCTAAACACGTCAAAATGTTCAGTTTCCTCCCTGCACGCATCATTAGAAAAATTATATTCAACCATTAAACTTTAACATCATCATCATCGTATGGTTAGGCTTGCTTTATATTGCGCCAAAAAGTAGGTCCATATTTATCTGTACTATCTACCTGATTAAAGAGTTTAGTGAAGTTTTTAAGTGCTACTATGACATAATGTATTTATTGAAAAATATCATAAGCTTTAGTCGATGTAGATTTTGTTATGTTATAACGAATGTGAATGCTGACAATAAAAGTATGTAACAACAGTTCTCATTGGTCAGGAGGCGACAATGCACTACCATGTCAGCCAATCGACTTTTGTGTTTCAATGGAGCAAATAACGATTGCTTAGACATCGTTTTATGTGCTTACTGCTTATTGTGGGTGGGAAGGGTATTGATAATTTATCGTGGTTCGAGATCCGATATGTAGTACGTGTTCGTTTATGCATAATGAGTATCAAAGTATAAAAAACTAGGTTAGTTACAGACAGGTTCAAAACATCGATTGTTCTGATCCATTTTTGACACCCCTACACGGAAGTTGTAGTGACGTCGTGCATAAGGGGGGAGTGTTGCTGAAGGTCTAAGTCCCGGAAGGTCTAATTAGACCTTCGACACACAATTTGCAGTTTGTACTTGTTGCTGAGGGTCTAATCTGGTAGTATGTCGAAGGTCTAAGTCCCAGAAGGTCTAAGAGTACAGTCAATGCAAAAAACTCATCCACTGATACTGTTTTAGACCTTGCGGGATTAGACCTTGGGCACACAATGTATATTTTGTAAATAAATTATAATAAAATGAGAGTTGCTGAAGGTCTAATTCCCTGAAGGTCTAAGATTCGAGTCCCTGAAGGTCTAAGATTCGAGTCCCTGAAGGTATAAGATTCGAGTGCCGGAAGGTCTAAGATTCGAGTCCCTGAAGGTCTAATTCCCTGAAGGTCTAATTCCCTGAAGGTCTAAGATGCGGGCGGGCATTGCGTCGCCAGAGATGAAGGCTACACAAGCAGGCAATAACGCAACAACTTTTAGAGTTGTAATATTCTTTCTTAGTGATAGTTTTAATAACTCTCACGTCTCTTTTTGCTAGCTCGTTATTACAAGTATGATGGAGATATAAAAAAAAAATCCTTATTTATATTATATCATTGATTATTGGATACTTTAATTTTTGTTATTGGCATAGTTGCTGGGCCATAACAGTTGCTATAGCTCAGAATAAATTATTACATCAGTTTAAATTGGTAATTAAAAACCATTGTGCAATCGGCATAAGTAAGTTAAATAAGTTCGGCAGAAATAAGTTAAAGTTGGTGTTAAAAGAACATCGTTAGTTTCCTTGGTGTTCAGGATTCTGTTTTGTTTATTTCAGCTTATCTTAGCCAATAAATAGTTTCATCCATTGACTTTGTACCACAGATGTTAATGACTAATTTCATATATATGTATGACCATTGATTAATCTAATCTTTATATTTGTGCTTTAACTTATTTGTGAAGATTAATAATGTCACATGTTTTTAATAATATTAAAATGATGGGTAAATAAATAGTGATTGAAATGTTGTACAGAAATTGACTATTCTTATTTTGACTTTGATAATTGACAATTACCACATATAGTCAATGTTTCATCTTACTAATATTATAAATCTAAAAGTTTGTGAATTTTTGCGTGCGTGCGTATAAGGCCGGTTCCGAGGCGATCGATGTGATTTTCCACCGTGGGTCCGAGATCCCCGCTTGTTTCGAGGTTCTGGTGAGGGACCTCGGATCCAAATACAACCGAAAACGTGGTCGTTGCCAGAGAATAATTTTAATATCAATATTAAGTGATTTTGAGCGAGACCTTGGAACCCTAATGGAAAGTTTAAAACTTCTTCGCGGAATTTCCGATAGGAACGTAGCGATAGTTTTTACTTGTACACAGTGTGGCATCTATTTATCTATAATATTAAAACGAAACAGTGTTTTTTTATTTCACGATTCTGAATCAATCACTTGACGGATTTTCATGATTTTTGTGTTGAAAGAAAGATAATTTTGAGAACTAGGGAATGTCGAAGCCATAATTTTAGTTTAGGGTTCCAGTTTTTTAGAAATTAAGTTTTAATTTTTAAAAAGTCTAGCAGCCGACGCTAAGATTCTAAACTAGCTTTTGGCATAAAATAATTTGCTTAATATAACAGCTGTAAACATTCAGCTTTTGTGTCACAAATTCAGCATTTGGATAAAAATGTAAAGACATACTTAGCGTTGACTTATTTATACTATGTGTAATGCTAATCATTGATACGTTCAATTCTTCTGTAAGAGGATGACAGGATTAATTAAATATACATAGTAAAATACTAGGATGTTCAAAATATTTTTTAAAGCAATCTTTGTAATATTGATTTGTTTTAGAGCAATATAATTTGTTTTAACTAACAGCTGGTTAAATATAAACTATAGAACTATGAGGTTATTTTATTTACTCTTATTTTTTCATTGATTATAGGAAATAAGTCAGATTAGTAGAGATAATTAGACCACAGTTTAAAATAGTTTGGACCAAAATTAATTAAACCACAGTACAAATTGAGGCTCTGTACACGAGCCTAATAAAAAAGGATAAATGCAAATTATTTTACTGCTCCACTTTTCAAGGAAAGAATAGAAAAATAACAATGTTTACATGTTTTATGAAATCGTGTTGAGTTGTGGTTACGTTTGGGGGTGCCTATATCAGCGCCCCCAAACGTGAAAATATCACTTTTATTTAAACTATGAATATATTGTAGTTTAAATTAACTAATATGGGAAATTACGATGTACATTTATTCAATGAGGGTGGGTAATTATCAAGGATAGAACTGATAACGGTATGGATAATAAACATTGACAATTACGTCATTAGCTTTACTAGCGTGTTTACTTTTTATATTCCTGCTACATGTGACCAGTTCTTTTTTTTTCAAATGAATGTTATTTGAACCAAACAGCTGTTTCAAAACAAATTGTTATTGTTTTTACTTTTCTTTGTTTAGACTTATTTATTTAGTAATTAATGCAGTGAAATTGATACAAAGGATAGGTGTGATGATTAGTTTGATGTTAGGACACCAAAGTTAAATTATGTGTACTGTGAATTTTATTGGATATTATCGTTTTATTTTAGGTCGTTTCTCCTCAGACCTACTGGAAATTGTGTATAGTAAGTTAGTTGTATTGTGGCATTGTGGTGATAATAATTATGGAAGAGGCAGGTATGCTATAGAAGGTAGTATCGTTGACTAGGTCTATACACTTCTCAATTGACTATTACCTTTGACTATTGGATACAGAAGTTGTATAAGATAAAGAAGTGTTGTATTAATAGTCAAAGCTATTACTCTCTCTACTGTATGCTACTTATATTCAGTGTGCGTCTGTGCGAATCGGCTGCAAATCTCACTTCAACGTTTTTCACATCGTAAAAATTGCAGAATTGCTGTTTTATTGTAAAATTATTGGATTTAAAATGCATAAAAACATATTTGGTCGCACAAAATTTGTTTAAAGATGATTTTTTACATTAAAACTGCAAGAAACTTTGTCTTTTTTAAACTAGCTGATCTGAATTGTACACGGTTTTAACTGACTACTGAATTCCCGTACGTAGGACGGGCTAACACCTCGTACTTATTAATAACACAAACCGGATTTTTGTGACAATTACTCCTCCGAAACTACTGAACCGATTGACATGTTTTTGGTGTCATTGGAAAGAGGGTAACTTGAAGTTGTGCAGGAAACTTTCATTTTAGGGAAATAATGAGAGGTTGAGGCCCTGGAGCCCTTTAAAGTTTCGTATTTCTCCATAAGATTAACATGGGAAACAAATATTGTTATGAAACTCCAGCTGTTGTTAGAAATTAAAAGTGAAGAGAAGAACATATGTTAATTGTAAACAGTCAATAAGTTTGCTAATATTAGTTTGCCACAAACATTTACTTACTCGGTTGAAATGAAATAGTTACTATTTGAATTTGGGTTGGCGTAATTATTACAATGGGAAAAAACGAGAGAGCCTGGATAAATTGATATACTAAAAAGAAAACTGAATTAACACTGTGCTGCATTTCTTAGTAATCATTGAAAGAGACGATTTGCAAACTATGGAAACATAGGAAAGTCATAGAACACCACCAAGGGGAAGAAATAGAAATAATGTGTGTTATAAACACTAAAAAACAAAATCAGCTTTCGAAAAATGATAACATATTTACAAGAAATGTTGATTAGGCTATATCGATCTGTTATCTACATCTTGAGTATTCCATAATCTTTGAGTCGAATCTTTTATAGTCATAAAAAATATGACTGTTTTTCGTTTTAAAATAACGCCTGTAATACTTAGCAATTGCTCGATTTCGAGCAACAGGGACACTAGTTAATTATAAAACATGTTGTTGATATTGTATAAAATGTACAGTAAAATTCAAAAATTATATTCTCTACTTGTTAGTCTACTTATAGAGCTAACTGTACCCATTGCATTGAATGAACAGTGGAGTGAATTAACAGGCAAATAATTTGTAAAATTACTTTTTGGAGTGAACCCTCTTGGAGTGAATGAAACATATCGATAATTACAACTCAAGTTGTTGCGTTATTGCCTGCTTGTATAGCCTTCATCTATGGCGACGCAATGCCCGCCCGCATCTTAGACCTTCCGGGACTCGAATCTTAGACCTTCAGGGACTCAAATCTTAGACCTTCAGAGAATTAGACCTTCCGGGACTCGAACCTTAGACCTTCAGCAACTCTCATTTTATAAACATTTATTTAAAAAAGTAACATTTTGTGCCCAAGGTCTAATCCCGCAAGGTCTAAAACAGTATCAGTGGATAAGTTTTTTGCATTGACTGTACTCTTAGACCTTCCGGGAATTAGACCTTCGACATACTACCAGATTAGACCCTCAGCAACAAGTACAAACTGCAAAATGTGTGTCGAAGGTCTAATTAGACCTTCCGGGAATTAGACCTTCAGCAACTGATCCCATAAGGGCCAGGCAGGCCGGTTCACAGAGAATCCTCTCTGTCGAACCTATACTCTTGGTATCATTGGGAACATAGTCAAACACTTTTGTTACTAAATAAAACTATGGCATGTTTTATAAAAGCACTCTTTTGGAGATTCTAGTCCCAAAACATAATCTTTATTGTAGGCTAAAAGTAAAACTTATCTATTGTCATACATCGACTTATTCTACAATCTCTTTAAAAAATACCAGGTTTCAGTCAAAATACTTTTGTAAAAATTGACAGTGTGCTGTTTTAACACAGTCATTCCTTGACCACGATCGGTTTTACTCACTATAGAGAAAAGACGATTAGATCTCATCATAGTGAAATTCAAACATTCACAGTGTTTTTAAATAATTAACACTCAGAAACGTTTGTGTAATGGAAATCTGCAAGCGACTGATGCTGAGGGTAAGGGAGGGCATGTAAACCAGGCTTTAGAGCAAACTTTCTCTTTTCCTACCCCATGTCCCGTTAGACGGTGGGCGGGGCTTCACACTAAATAAATACTCAGTTCATTCATTCACAGTAGAGAATAGTTTAGTGGCAGTGACGTATGTCTCTTGTCTGCACTTCATAGCTCACACGTAGATTTCTTTCGAGAAATTATAAGTGATAATCTTTATTAAAAATAAGTGAAAAACTGTTGACATTTTCAAGTAAGAAAATTTAAGAATAAAAGTGTTAAAAATAAAAAGGTTGTTTAGTTATTCTGTATTTCAAAAATATCCTCATTTATGAATGTGTTTTCAGCTAGACTTGGTGACTTTTTCATAGTTAAACAAATTTTGAAGATATTAGGGGTGTGCGATGCATCGAAAATGCATCAAAATTTCGATTCGATTCGATGCATCGAATCGCGATTCGATTCAGCATGCATCAAAATCACGATGCATCGATTTGGCCTCGATGCATCGAAAATGACCGATGCATCGGTTAGCTCCCGATGCAACGATTACGTCCCGATGCATATTTAAAACTAATTCAGGACTCCAAAATGAGTTTTAGATAGGGAAGTGTCAATTATCGCTACCACCGATACTCGGACATTGCCGATACTAGGAATATCGGTATCAAGAATCGATTGCCAAACATCGATTTCGCCCGATTCCGCCGATACCGACAGCCGACAGGGATGGATAGATATTTTATTTTAACATTTATTTATTTGATATCTATTAGTTTTGTAATCACGCTAACAACTTTAGTAACCAACTTAGCAAACTATTTAGTTCAAAACAGCTAAAGTTTATTTTCAGCTGTTCTCTCTGCAGGCAGATGATATTGCACAACACAATACTGTACAATCTACATTTCAAGATGTCAGACAGTCAGAATTCAGTCTCAGACAACCGGCGCATGAGTGTCCTCAACACGAAATTATACTCAAAAATTTCTGTATCAATAAGTCAGATCTTTAAATGTATTATTTTTATTTTTAGAACAAAATAAATAACCTAAACTTGTCTAAATGTTCAGTTTCATCCCTGCATTACGCATCATTAGAAAAATTCGATTCAATAAATTACAACATCAAAGTCAGAGGGTTAGGCTTGCACTTGCCTATTGCACCAAAAAGTAGATCCATATTATATCTGTACTATCTACCTAGTTTAAGAGTTTAAGTGAAGTTTTAAGTGCTACTATAACATAAGTTTTGATTGAAAAACACCATACGCATAGTCCATGTCGATTTTGTAATATTATAATGAATGGTAAATGTTGACCATCTAAGATAAATCAAAGTATGTAACAAGAGTTCTCATTGGTCGAGAGGCCACGCTGCACTGTCATGTCAGCCAATCGACGTTCGTGTTTCAATGGAGCAAGTGACGATTGCTAAGATACATTGATAAATATCAAGAACCGTTATGTAGGAGGACGTGTTTGTTTGTAAAGAGTATAAAATTAGGTTAAAGTTTAAAACGGTGTGATTTTCTTTTGTCTTACAAAGACCTAGATTTGACAATAAGGTTATAAACGAGTATTGTCGCGTCGTTGTTCCTTGTTTGTTTACTTTTCAGATCCCTATCAAACGCCCCTATCTGCTATCTCTCTCCCCCCCCCCTCTCTCTAACGATGTACTGATTAAACAGATTGTGGTTGACGACTTTTCTACTTAAGATTGCCTGTGGTTATTTTATCAATCCCATAACCTTTCTATCGTTTATCAAAATAATTAATTAATCTGTTTTGTATTTTATTTCCTTTAAACCAACCCCTATTTACCATCTGTATTTTATAGAATAAAATGTTTGTTTATAAAGTTTGACTGGCCACAAAATTTTGTACCTATTTTATTTTGTATAAAGTAACAGATACTTTTTGATGATTATATATACAGTATATATATATATCAATAAGTGCTGCGTGCTGTAATGAATGCTTTTTATTATCAAAATAAGTAATCAATTATAAATTTTTGATAATACATGGGTCATTGAATAGGTACCATAATGTCATGTAGTTTCCTATTTGTAACTTGCAAATAATAATAATTGATAGTTAACTCTGGAAAATGAAAAATAGTGAACGCATTCATAAACCTGTTGTCAAAACAGCAACGCAGGTGTAAGGGTTTATTGTTTCAGAGGCTAGGGTGTTTCAAGGACAAAGTGTTGGGCCTCCCGGCTTAGGGGGGAGGGGTGGTGGTTAGAGGGGGAGGAAACTGGTTTTGGCTATTTATTGATTAGTTCACCGACCCTTCTAGACAACAAAATTGAGTGACAATGGCAGTGTTAAATCACCATGTTCTGTATTTAATTTGTTGTTTACTTTGTTTGTTATTCTATTAATTTTAGTGTTTTGTTCTATTTCCTCCTGGCCCCTTGCAAATTGTATTATCAATGCTAAATAATTGTGGTCAATTCAAATTATATTTTTGATTATTCAAATCTCCTACACAAAAAGACAAAAGTCAAACCAGGCAAGGAAAAAACCTGCTATTGTAATCCCCGTACCCAGCCATTTGGGAAGTGGTGAAAGTCTAGTCTAAATATAGCTCAAAGGTCTCACCCTTCCCTTCCCCTACTCAATGTTACTATTCCGCTCATTTCGAGGTCATTGCACAACGCCTGCCTCCCGTCTTTTGTTTTGCCTTTATAGTGTTTCTATTCTGACTTTTATAAACATAAATTTATTGCTTACGTAGTTCAGTAGTGAAATTTTCTATTGTGAAACAATAGGCCTACTTTAAAACAAAATCACTACCAGTCATGTCGAGTCATGTCATTCTATTCTGTGTCAAGTCAGTATACCATTGCCATTGCCAGTCAGTCGCCGGCGACTGCTTTGAGTTGACCTATTCTGTCGTGACAGCTATAAAAATAGGTTATGACAACTACCTCTTGCTTATTTCTATATTGTACTTTACTCAAACTCAAAATCTCGAATACTCGCCCATTTTGTGTTAATAGTATAAATAAAATTGGATCCATTAAAACCGAATCCAGCCCAAGATCCGATTTTTTGTGGATACGATCGGGCGTCGGTTCTAGCTCAGATCCGGCGGATCCGGTAGTCCGATATCCGGATCCGACCATCACTAAAATAGACAGTAAACACTGATAATCAACTTTTTTGGTTCGTGCTGATTTAAGAATGAACCAGAAGTATTGAAAGCCAACAAATATAAATGTGAAAACTAAGTAACAATACTACCTACGTCATAAAATAAACTCTATTTTATTTAATACAGGTCAATAATAATAAACTTAAAATTGCTTAATTTAAGCAATTAAATTTAATGACATCTTGGTGAAGCTGATGGAACAGCTGGGATTGGACATCCCAGAGTACTCATGTCTCAACAATAATTTTTAATTTAAATTAATTTTTAATTTTTTTTTATATAATTGGATTGCTTTATTGATATATAGGCTTATTCTAATTGTTAGTGAAGGGTGAATTTCCTTAGGCCAACCATAAAATTAGCAATGTCCATTAATGAGGTTAGGTCAGCAACTATCCTCTTGTTCATAATTTTATTTGGTACATTTTTTACTTTAACTTTTTTTAAGGTAAACGATCCATTACAGAAACACATGTTGTATTTAATTTTTGAAGAAAATCATGCCGTACTGCATCGAATCGAATCGCATCGATGCATCGAATCGAAAAAAATATGCTGCATCGCACACCCCTAGAAGATATATAACTATTTTTCATATAACTAGTGAGAAACTGTCTTTATATAGGAAGTTCGTTTTTACTCTCTTAGGGAAAAAAACTTACAGAGTATTTGTAGGCCAAGATGTACATACTGTAATTTTTTTTAAAATTTATAGCTTAATGAGTTAACCAAGACAGTTGATGCAATTTCAAATAAATACAAAAACTAACAAATGACAGATAAATACTTATATAAGCCTATTTATAAATTAGAGGAAACTTTATTAAATCTCATGCTTTAGTCAAATTCAAACATTTACAGTAGGCCTATTTTAAAATAAACACTTAGTTCCATATTTTTGCAATTGTTTTTTGCAATTAATAATAAACTTTTAACACCAAAATATATATTGTGTTTTTTTATGGTATAACAGTTTATAATATTATTAGTGGAAGAAACTGTGCAAAAAGATAGGTATCGGAAGTATCGGTATCGATAGGTATCGAGAGTACTTTGGTGGTATCAGTATCGGTATCGACAATTTTTGGTATCGGCCCATCTCTAGTTTTAAACCCTTCTAAGTGTTGTTATTGAATTAATTTAAAGAAAGACTAGCTGCTTGCCCGTTCTACGTACGGGAATCTTGTGGTAAGTTGAAACCTTATATTCAGAACAAGAGTTGGTTTGCATATTTAGTGTGCATTTTTCCAGATATGCTGGCAAAACTATTACCGTATAGGAATACATATAAACCTTCGCAACTACAATATCTGACAGTTTCAAAGCCAAAACTAAATGACTGTGATAATGGAATGTTCTAGGGAAAACCTGAGGCTAGGCTTCAGGGACATCAACATTTCCATTTTTACAGGCAGCCTTACAGGCAGCCAGGCTGCCTTCAAAGTGCTTAACTCCTACGAATTTAATTCCAAGGTGGTCTGGGACTGCCTCTCTGCAGTATGCGACCTGGACAGGCGCAACAAGGTTACATTTTATTGGGTTCCTGGGCTCTCAGGGATAGAAGGGAACGAGGTGGCTGACAGGCTAGCAAATGTCGCGTCAGCCTCAGACTTTGTGGGACCACAGCCTTTCTGTGGAATCTCTCGTGGGCATGCATGTCACTCAGTCATGTCATGGGCTCAGGAGGAACACAGGAAAAGATGGGTTAGGCTTCAGTACCACAGGGTAAGTTAGCTCACCCTCTTCTCCCCTTCCCAGACGGTCGCCTCCAATGCTCTTCGTTTAGACAGGAGGCAACTCAGACAGATCACAGAAATGGTCACTGGCCATGGCTTCCTGAAATTGCACCTGCATTTCTTGAGGATCCACAATGGAGACTCTGCGTGTAGGAAATGTGGGCAATCAGAGGAGACTGCTGATCACATACTCTACGACTGCAGTACTCTTGGTGCAGTGACAAGGGGCAGACACCTTCCTCAGGAGGAGCTCATAGACAGGATGCTGAAGTTCATTATGCAACTCAGGTTTGACGGACTCTAAAGTACCATGTGGGGAGCGCAAAAAGCCCATCAGTGGCTGATGTGCAACAGGACAAGGTCCGCCCCTACATAATCAATCAATCAATCATCGTCTCCTGCGGTCACGGAAATGTCATCTTCATGCGAGATGGCGGCAAATTGAAAATTCCCGGTAAAATATGAAATTCACGCATCATTTGCGGTTTTCCAGGTTGGTGGACACCCTGTATTAATTAATTGAGTTAGCCTACTACAATACGTTTATACAAGCTTGTTCTTGCTTTCCACTATATCTTGGTGAAATCGTGAACATATTCCATAGTCTGGTATGATCGAGAACATCATTTGCGCCTTGTGGATACGGCAAATTCTGCGGACAAGGCGACATAGAGAACAAGATCCACCGTCAAGGCAAAATCCTTAACATTTTTCAAAAGCACAGAAAAATTGTAAACATCATCTGCGATTTCGGCGTAATTGAGAATGTCTTCCACGATCGTGTTTAAACTGTGTATGTCACCCGCAACTACGACAAAATTGTACATTTTTAAATGCGATTCTTCACAGAGGCTTAATCACAAAAATAAAAGCTCGGCTCAAAATTATTTCCGGCTCATACCGAAACCTCGGGCCAACTTTTGACCCGACCCGCAAAACCCAATCAGCAACAGTGAGTGCTACATACATATCTACTAGCCTGAACAAACTTGTATGTTGTCTTCTTCTAAGAAAGCCTAGTTGTAATTCGCAAACATGTTAGAGGGAAGGAGAGCTTCAACTTACCGAGGGGTCTCTTGAGGTACTTAGGATCCACACTCTGCTCCAGCTGTAGGACAGCACATGCCAGTTCCTTTACTCTTGTCCTCTGCTCCACGTTGGTGTCCATCACAAGGTCTCTGAAGCTGGCCTCAGAACTGGGAGTGGAAGGCCTACTCGTCTCATCTTCCTCCACTGCCTTGCCATTCATCAGTTCAACCTTTACATACATAACTAGGTAAAAACTACCTCAAAAATGTGAATATCAATATTACTTACTGAAACATGTAATAATAGCATATGGAAACTAGGACCTGGAAACAAAATCTATTGATAAAACTCTTTTTTTGTACCAGCATTTGTGTTGATTCCTTTCACTAAAGATGACTTCAAAAAGAAATAAAAATAGTACCCGGTCAAGACTATTTTGGAACCTTGTTAAATAAAATAGTTTTTGTGTGTTATAGTATTTCAGTAAATAGGCTATATAATATTTTGGTAATTTTATCTGGACTGGACATAAAAACTTGCATCTCAATGAAATTTAGTAAAGAATTAAAATAATCAAAATTTATGTCTTAGAAAGGTACTGTATCTATAACCTAACTACAAAACAAAAAGTTACTTGAGAGAATTATATATATAAATTCAAACGTACAAATTACTCCCCAATGAATATCTTACAGTGTTTTTGCTGTTGCCTCCCCACGTAAGTTTGTCACATTGTTGATCGTATGCTTTATTTACAATTGCTTCCCTCCACGCTTCTCTGTCCTTAACCTGTAAATAGAATTATGTCAACAACTTCATATAAAAACACTGAGACGTTGTCTATAGTTTAAAAGATCAGTTTTTCAATTTTTTTGTTGCAGAGATTGCCCAGTTTATTTTTTACTTATTGCCGACCGCAGGAGATATCCAGGATTTTGTAGTAATCGTGGAAGACTGTGATGAATCAAGACTCAAGAATTTATTTGCGATTAGATTACACAGTTACGAAAGGCTTCGTCAACATATCATTTTTTATTTTATTTATCATTTTTTGATTTAAGTCAAATTAAATCAGCATTACAATACATGATTTAAAAATTAATCAGTTGAAAAAAATGCCTTATCTTTAAGCAACTTACAAACAGTGGTACAAAATTTCTTAAATGGTAACATTTATCTAAAGGCAATTTGTTGTAAAATAAAATCTGATGGTAACTATGTCTATTGAAATATTTTTGCAATCTAATACTAGGCCTAGCTATGTGGTCTCTTTGCCTTGTGTTATAGGAATGGACAGAAGAGATTGTATTAAACTTTTCAATATTCTTCTTAACAAAACAAAGATTGTGAAAGATAAACTAGGGAGAGTAAGTATACCAAGACTAGGGAAAAGGTTACGGCATGAGGCATCTGCATCTAAACCAAACATTGCTCTTATAACCTTTTTTTGCCTAACAAAGGCGGTTTTGGCCGCAGCTGAATTTTCCCATAATCTGACACCGTAGTTGAGATGGGGTATGATCCTGAGATTGTGGGAGAAGATGGTCATGTTTCTGTTACCACTGAGAGATATTCTATTCAGGATTTTACCACAACCACAGAAGACAGTAAAGATGTCTACGCATTGCGGGAGTTGATCATGCTATTACCTTGAGGTGACTCGATTGAAAATCTCCTTGCACACTCCTCTAGTTGTAACAAAATTTTCTTTTTTTAATACTTGTTTGTAAGAGCTTCATTTACTTTTGATATGGTATTTATTAGAGGTGTGCCGATAGTGAAATTTAATTTCGGATCGAATCTTATTGGGAGGTTCGGATTCGGATATTTTCGGAGTCGGATAGTTTGGCGCGGCTAATAATAAGCTGCATATGCATTTTTAACCTATAAAACACTGTAAAGCTGTGTAAATAAACTTAAATGACGATTTCGAATTATAGAATTTAAATTAGCCACGTCCACAGTTTTTTCTCTCTTGAAAATCACAATTCACAACATCTATTTTCAAAAGTTGGTTGCTTGAATTAAGTACGGTACACTAGCAGCTGAAATCTTCCCACAACACTTTAGCTCAGCGGGACTGATGTCAAACGTTTGGGCTTGTTTACTTGAGGTTATGTTTTATGTTGTTTGCTGGTTCTCGCAAGACAAGGAGTTCTATCTCAAGTTTATTTTCACATTGTATTTCCTAACGTTTTTGGAACGGATTATTGGCCTTAAGTGGCATTCTGCGGGTTTGCCAAGTTTAGAAAACATCACTAATGCACTAAGCTGGGCTCTAGATTTGATGTAGTGGCAAGTTAATTAGGGCAATTAGGCTTTATAACTCTGTAAAAGGTGTCTACCCTTGAATTTATAAATTTCATTCTACACTTATTCACTGCCAAACATAATTCAGTAGAACCTTGATGAACAGAGAATTACACTAGCCTACATAACTTCATTACCCCAAGTAAAATATCAAGATAATTTTTAAAATTGTATTTGAATAGTATAATCTTAGTTTGTTAAAAATCAATTGTATATTCAACAATTATTGCAGTCCATTATGGTTATGAAGTATGGTCCCAAATTATTGTTTTTGATTTTGAAACATCACAGTTCATTTGAAAAAATTAAAGTTGAAGCAGCCCAATGTCAAGTCATGCTTGTGCAATAGTTTTTTTACAAGCTTTCTCCAGATCACTGGGGAGGGTCTGGTCTGATAAGCCGTCTATTGTCCACCCCCAAGGCGGTTCAACCCCCTCATTAGTGCCGCTTGGCTGCACTCAGTGGGGAACCCAATACCACAAATCAATCTTTTAAATGAATAAAAATATTTGGTAATAATTGTTTTATTGATATTCACCTTGAAATTTCAATAAATTTGGTGTAAAATTTGACAAAAATCGGCCAATTTATTAATATAGTACCAATAAAGTACATTGGTAATTAAATAATAAGTAAAAATTAACAGATTTTCGTCAAGTTTTACCCCCTGCTGTGCGCTATGTCACAAAAGCTGATAATGACATGGGTGATTAGTAACCATGGCAACTAGGCAACTTGTTGAATGCGTGATGAAGGGAAACCTAAGAAATAGAAGAACAAAGAGAAAGTATAATGGTTGTTATCTTTATACCCTTTTAACAATTGCTGTTATATCTTTATGTAAGATTTTATGATTTTTTTTATAGGTTTATAAAATAAATCTTTTTAACCATGGGAATAGGCTATCGATTTATAATTTATCATTTTATCAACGTGCTTCTCTTCTGAAACAGCAATACCGGATGCATAATAAAGGTCAATGACCTAAAATATAATGATTGTGCAATATTGTATTTTGATGTTGAAATTCAAATCATGACAAAAGTTTGTATATTTCCCCTGGTCCCTATCATTAATCATTATCTATATAATTAATACGCTACATGAAACTTTGTCGGTTGAACTCCTCCGCCATTTCTTAACCTATTTTATCCATTGACGTCTCATTGGAAAGAGCGTGTCGCGTAGATTTGCAAACTGACCTTACATTTGTGAAAAAGTCCCTTGGGATCTGCCCCAGTGGCTTTTAAAGTTCCCATGTTATCATTATGAAGAACATAATTGTTTACATTTTGATCAGCTGTATAATTTAATTGCTGTTATTTATTTTTCAATTCAATGAAACTCATTCGGTAAATTTACTAATTTTGTTGAAATTAAATATTTACTATTTCAATTTACATTCGTACATATTACAATGTAAATACCCCCGCCGCAGCAAACCTGCAGACTAAGCAAATTTCCATTTGACTGATTTGATTTACACTGAAATGTCTACTTAAAAATATAACATTTATTCCCGATTTAAATAGAAGTACCTGGGGACCGAGCTTTACTCGGGGGAAATCATTAGTCCACTCTGAAAGCAGTCTTAGTACTGTATTGGAGACACATAGATCCATTCCCAAACTCCACACGGCTTGCCTTTACTACGTCCTACACCATTTCCTACGTCATGGACCTGTTTCCCTCCATTTCCATAGCACTTTAGGATTGTAGATAAATTAATCTAATCGTTATTAACAGTTCCCACACTCCGGACAGCTCGTCTTTACTACGTCCTACACCATTTCCTACGTCATTGACCTGTTTCCCTCCCTTCCCATAGCATTTCAGAATTGCAGATACCTTAATCTAATCGTCATAAACAGTTCCCACACTACGGACAGCTCGCCTTGACTACTTCCTTCGCCACTTCCTACGTCGCGGACCTGTTTTCCTCCCTTCCCATAGCATTTTAGGATTATAGATACCTTAATCTAATCGTCATAAACAGTTCCCACACTCCGGACAGCTCGCCTTTGACTACATCCTTCACCACTTCCTACGTCGCGGACCCGTTTTCCTCCCTCCCATAGCATTTTAGGACTGTAGAAACCTTAATCTAATCGCATAAACAGTTCCCACACTCCGGACTACTCGCCTTGACTACTTCCTTCACCACTTCCTACGTCGCGGACCTGTTTTCCTCCCTTTCCATAGCATTTTTGGATTGCAAATACTTTAATCTAATCATCATAAACAGTTCCAACACTCCGGCTACTCGCCTTGACTACTTCCTTCACCACTTCCTACGTCGCGGACCTGTTTTCCTCCCTTTCCATAGCATTTTTGGATTGCAAATACCTTAATCCAATCATCATAAACAGTTCCCACGCTCCAGACAACTCACCTTGACTACTTCCTTTACCACTTCCTTCGTCACGGACCTGTTTCCCTCCCTTCCCATAGCATTTTAGGATTGCCCATACCCTTATCTAATCGTCATAAACAGTTCCCACGCTCCGGACTACTCGCCTTGACTACTTCCTTCACCACTTCCTACGTCGCGGACCTGTTTTCCTCCCTTCCCATAGCATTTTAGGATTGTAGAAACCTTAATCTAATCGTCATAAACAGTTCCCACACTCCGGACAGCTCGCCTTGACTACTTCCTTCACCACGTCCTACGTCACGGACCTGTTTCCCTCCCTTCCCATAGCATTTTAGGATTGCCCATACCTTTATCTAATCGTCATAAACAGTTCCCACACTCCGGACAGCTCGCCTTGACTACTTCCTCAACACCTTCCTACGTCGCGGACCTGTTTTCCTTCCTTCCCATAGCATTTTAGGATTGCTGATACCTTAATCTAATCGTCATAAACAGTTCCCACACTCCGGACTACTCGCCTTGACTACTTCCTTCACCACTTCCTACGTCGCGGATCTGTTTCCCTCCCTTCCCATAGCATTTTAGGATTGCAGATACCCTGATCTTATCGTAATAAACAGTCCCCACACTCCGGACTGGTCGCCTTTACTACTTCCTTCATCACTTCCTACGTCACGGACCTGTTTCCCTCCATTCCCATAGCATTTTAGGATTGCCCATACCCTTATCCAATCATCATGAACAGTTCCCACACTCCGGACAGCTCGCCTTGACTTCCTTAACACCTTCCCTCGTCACGGACCTGTTTCCCTCCCTTCCCATAGCATTTTAGGATTGCCCATACCCTTATCTAATCGTCATGAACAGTTCCCACGCTCCGGACTACTCGCCTTGACTATTTCCTTCACCACTTCCTACGTCACGGACCTGTTTCCCTCCCTTCCCATAGCATTTTAGGATTGCCCATACCCTTATCTAATCGTCATAAACAGATCCCAGACTTCTCACTGCTACCCTTGACTACAATCATAGACAATGTATCGAGTAATCTTCAGTATAATCTTTGCTAAATGGTGTTTTTCCTTTTGTACTGTATTTGTAATTTGCTAGTATACTGTGGGTAGTTGGCTTATTATGAACACATGCTACAACTTCAAGTCTTTTGTTTACTTTTTCCTTGTTATTTAATTCAGCCAACAAGGTTACCTAGCAACCCATAAGACTAATGTTAAAAAAATGTGATTTTCAGTTTCATTTTTCTACGTAATTAGATTTTTGTTGGCAGTTCTAACTGCAGTAAACTCGTTTTTAGGCCAGAATTAAACTATTTACAACATTTGAAGAAAATCGTCGGAACCGTTTTCGAGATCTTTGTGCAAGCAAGCATACATACATACATACATACATACAAGCAAACATTGCTCGTATTAGAGTATAGGATTAGTTTACCAAGTACTTAGGTTTGCTGCATAAGGGAGGGTAAAACTGTTTTTTTTTTTTTTTTTTTGTAAAATGTTAATAGTTAGTAAGAAATAAAAACATTTTCCAAATTTGATCAAAATATGTTCATAAACAAGCAAACTACAACAGTTTACTTATTCTCCATAAGAATAACATGGAAATTTTTAATTTACAATTTTTTGGAATTTTCTCCGTAACCATTAGGCGCATAATAACGCTTCAATATACTAAATTATTTTTTTTTTAAGATCTACAAAATGGTTTGGAAATAAATTGCTTTATTTTATGTTTTTTGGGTCAAAAATGGGAAAAACCTATTTTTACCCCATAAAACCCCCCGTAAACCCCCGTTCCAATGGTCCGATCATGCTGGATCGCGAACTCGTTCGAATAAACGTAGGTTTACACGTTTGTACCAAATTTCATCAAAATCGGACCATTTTTGCTTGAGTTATCATGCTAACGGACACACATATATATATATATATAAATATATATATAAATAAATATATATATATATATATATGAATTTATATATATAGGCCTCTAGGGACCTCAAAACGAAAAAAAAATCGGTCCTGCGTCCAGGTCTTACCATGAGTACTACGGTAATAGCTTATTCCCTATATGGGAAATTCGCTAAAAATCGAGAAAGCCTGGACAATTTTATATATTTTACCAAATAAGAAAAATTAGTTGACATAGTACTGTATTTCTTGAGCAATCATTGAAAGAACCGATTTGTTAACCATGGAAACATTGGAAAGTCATAGATCGCTACCAAGTAGGAGAAATAGAGATAAAAATCATACTTCTTTGCAATTGCTCGATTTCAAGCAACATGTACACTAGTATACATTATTAATATACACAATCAATGCTAAATAATCGTGGTTAGTTCTAATTTTATTTTTGATTATTCAAAGTTTCTACACAATAAGACAATCCAAAGTCAAACAACCGGGCAATGAATACCCGAAAAACTATGTATCTTGTCCTGTGATTGGAATTCCACTCGCCAGTACTTTAGGTTTAGGGAAGTAGTGCAAGTCTATATATAGCTTCAAGGTCGTACTCACCCCTTCCCCCCCACGGCCTACTCGAATGATTGTTGCTACCCGGGCTCCTTTCGAGGTCATTGCCCAACCCCTCCCACCCTTCTATTGTGTTGCCTTTCTATTGTTTCTATTCTGACTTTTTTTGGGAAACATTAAATCTATTGTTTACGTAACAGCAAAGAAGTAGGCTAGATTTTTATACTTGAAACTAGTACTGTAAAAAAAAGTATTACGCATAGCGCCCCTAGTATCAGGAGACAAGCACGAGTTGACCATGGTAGTTCTTTTCTGCTTTATGTCTGTTCGTTAAAGCAAAACAGCCGATAACGACTAAACTAGACATCGGTATTGCATCATACGGCTTCTTTGTCGTTTGCTGTTACGTCGTTGGAAACGTAATGCTGTAATTTTGTCTTGGGAAACTAATGATGGTTATGAAGATTTAGTTTTCTGTCCAAAACGTCAAAATATATTGTCTATCCGAAAAAGTCGGATGTATAACGGATAGTGTCGGATATCAAATTTGGGCGTATCCGAACCGAACCAAATCCGACCCGATTTTTCGGATATCCGCACACCTCTAGTATTTATTTAATGTGTTTGGAAATGTTTGAATTTGAATTGGCCAGTTAGAATTCTTCATTGCTGCTTTAAGTTGTTCTTTACTTCATAAACACCCCAAATTACTTTGTGTTGGTAGATACAGACAGGGGTTAATGTAGTAAAACCACTCCATATAGAATATTTGGTCCAATTTATACAATAAATGGTATCGGTATCGAGAATATATATTTCATGTATCGTTATCGAGAATCAATAAATTTTGTATTGATTTCTTATACCAACACAAGTACTGTTTTAAAAATGGTTTACATTCAAAAGTTTATTACTAAAACACCGAGGGGCCAGTAAAGAAATTAGCTCAAATATTCTAATTGGATAAATTTAGTAACAAGTTCATACGATGGGGTTGTGTTGCGGGTGTTTGACTTAGCCTTACCTTTAAGGCTCCCAAACATCCATTATTAATCTTTTCTTCAGTTTCCAAGATGAGATCTCTGAGTATTGATTCTAAGATCTCTTCTGAGGCGGTGCCAGGAGGGAAGTTGAGATTTGCATTATCATACCTTGGATTATTTCTGGCACTCTTTCGGCTTTCATCCACAGGGCACTATCAAACAAAAATCATAAATGAAATTTCTAATCTTCCCCAGTCGATTTGTTAATTAAAAAGTTTAAGAATGAAATGTTACTGTTGAGGATTTTATATTGTGCTATCATTCCATTTGACACAAATATAAAATATCTTTTTCCTACAGTTACCTAACAATGTACATGTTCTCTCACTGATTTGAGAAAGCAAAGTGGCCAATTCGCTCATCAGTGAGACAATGTTAATATTGTCTCACTCACTCCAGATTTGCAACGCGAAGGCACGAAATAGTGAGCGCGTAACATGCAGAAAAGGTCGTACGCGCGCGAAATACGTTGGCAGCACTGGCTGTAAATCAGCTGGTCAGCTGTTGTATTGTTGTATCATTAAATGTAATATTAAAAGTTTACTTCTGTGTAAAAATATGTAACGTTTCTTTACCAATTTATTTGTTTTATGGTAACTGTAGGAAAAATATAAGGTGCAACTCAAGTGCAAAGTGCAATTGCCTCACTCGAGAAACCATTCCTCACTCGCCTACGGCTCGTGAGTAAGTATTTCTCTCGAGTGAGTCAATTGCTCCCTTTGCTCACTAGTTGCACAAATAACTATTCATATTGTTTTTATGTAGCTGATTATTTAATTGTATAATATCAGCTGCTTCATAATGTTTATCCTAATATGTTCACGAAATGAATTATTACAGTGTTAGTATTTGAAAATATTGTTTCAATTATTAATACAGTTGTTATGTATTTGATTGAACCAAAGAATGAAAAACAAAATACCAAAAATATTGCACTCATCACAGACCACAACCAATGACTAAATTTGTTGAATGACATTTTAAAGGAGGGCTTCAAGATCTTCAAAAACTCCAATCACACCATCATTTTTTTTTTTTTTTCTCGTATCTACGCCAGTGGCTTTTTTGTAATGAAGTCAAACATTTTTTAAGGGAAAGTGGTCGAAACCCATTTAAGTTTTGTGGATGTGCCGGTGATTGAACCCATCCCTTCCGCATCGAAGTCCGAGACGCTAACCACTAGGCTAGCAACACACAGAATTTTTTAAGATCCCTCAAACGTTATTTTCAGACAACCACCAACAGATTCAGTCCACCCAAAATTTTCTGACCCGACCAACACACAGCCCTGCTGAAAGCAACACACGTTTTTATCCCTGTAATAGCAGGATGTGCAAACGCCAGTTTTGTAATGCATATGCGTTGCAGGTCTAAAGTGGTCTTTTTTCTCTCTAGGGAGTAAAAATCTTTTTTAGCCCCTAGGGAGTAAAAATCTTTTTTAGCCCCTAGGGAGTAAAAATCAGCTGATGTCAACTCAGTTGTACATTTTGACTGTAAACAATCGCATGTAACAAAAGTATCTATCGATTATAATTTATTGTTGCCTTATTGTAAATAGTTTGACATATTGATAGTATAATGTACTAACACAATCGACGAAACGAATGAAACACTTACTAAACAGCTGCTTCTTTCCATTATCAAATTAAATTGAAACATGTTAGAAGTAGTTTTTTGAGGTTACTTTAAGTGAAAACTATTTAGTTTTGTAACATAATTTGTTCAAATAATGATGCAATATGAGAAAAAATATAGTTCATCACACGGGCAAAAAGTGTCTTTTACACTGACATCAGGTCGAAAAGAGTCACTTTAGGCCCTAGTGATGAAATATATTATTATCAACAACTGTGTAGTCACAGTATGTAGGCATATTTACCAATAGGTGGTATAAGGGCTCATAATATTTCATGGGTAGTTGGGCTTTAGTTAAATATCCTGGACGAAAGGTCACTCTGAGCTGAGTTTAGAACTACAGTATATATTACCAGTGCTGGATTCAGTTTAGACATGGGACACCTGCTGATGCTCTGCAGGATCTTCTCCCTGTCGTCCTCCAGGGCTGCTTGTAGAGCATTCTCTCTCACTCCTCGCTTGTTAAGATGGTTGACCAAGGTGTTAAAGTCAGCCTCATCCTTGATGAAAGCCCAGCAGACTCTTGAATCATTTCTCGAGTGCACAGGACAAATCTTTGGGAAACAGAGCAATTCATTAACTAGTCTTGAGCTTTAAAAACTTAAACAAATACATTATTTATCTATTATTAACTATATATAACTAACATTATTTGTATATTATTAATCAAATTAAATAGTAACTAATTTTAAAATGAGGGATTTGTCGATTCTTGATACGAATTTTTGATACCACTGATACTTGGACTTTGGTATCACAGGGTGTCAACCAGATTTCAAACATTTCGACGTGTTTAGATTATTTATTTTGTACTAAAAATAAAAATAATACATCTAAATGTCTGACTTATTGATACAGACATTGTTTAGTATAATTAATTTCGTGTTGGCAGGACATTCGCGCGCCGGTTGTCTCATGAGTTGATTCTGACATCTTGAAATGTAGATTGTGTTGTGCAATGAGCTGAAGCTAAACAATGTCACCGGCACCGTCGCTGTTTTGAACTAGATAGTTTCTAAGTTGGCTATGAAAATTGTTAACCGAGATTACAAAACTAATACTGTAGCTATAAAGTAAATAAATGTTGAAATAAAATATTTATCCCTGTCGGGTGTCGGTGTCATCGGAATCGACTTTTGGAAATAAAATCTTGGTACCGATACCAATGTCCAAGTGGTAACCAATGGATGGTGGTATCGATGACGATAATCGGCACATCCCTTTTTAGAACTGCATCGTGACCAAATCGATGCATACTGGATCGAATCGGGGTTCGATGCATCGAATTGAAATTTCAATGCATCGCACTCACTGCACACCAGACACCACTACCTATCACTATCACCCAGTGTCAGCTGTCGCTGTCAGTTAAATGGATGACGCAAGTGATGTCTAGGTTGGCGATTATTATTATTTGGCCTAGTATGTCAATATTGAAAGTGGTTGAGGGATTAAATAAAACTCAAACATTTTCCTTTCTTGTTATTTACTTGTCAAATATCAACGAAATCAGCTTAACCTCTACTACTCGACTCGAGTTGCGAGTGTATTTAACTAAGTAGACAAACAAAACAGCTAGGATTCGTAACGGCAACGGCAATTTACCCGCTCTGAACTGACTTAATCCGCACCGATTCATAGCATTCAGTGGTTCAGTGTCAGTATCGGTATCAAACCCAAAACAGGCAAGTATCGAGTATCGACAATACCATTACCATTACCATTACCAACTGGCGATCGTTGACCAGATGTCTGGATTGATCTTGTCAAATAAAATTTACTTTTAAGAATTAATAAAAAATAAACTAATATTTACAGTATTTACACTACATGGCGGCCGGATTCAACTCAAAAGTCCATTGCAGTAGTAAAGTATTCCTCAATGGAATAAAAACACTTCCTACTCAGCCATTGTTTTAGTTTGGTTTTAAAAGGTTCAAGAAGGAGTTCTTTAATGTGAAGGGGCAGTCTATTGTAGAGCTTGTGTGCTAACACTGGAAAGCAGTCCTTGGTCTTTGATAACCTACACCTCGGGACATCCACATTCCTTGCAGAGCGCAGGTTGTAATTGTGGAGTTGGTCTCGTGTAATATGAGGGAGCCTAGGGTCAGTTTTCAAGAGAAGGAGGCAGTCTAGAATGTATTGGCTATGTATCGTGAGAATGCCGAGCTGTTCAAAAAGTGGTCTGGCATGATCTCGTCTACCACTCGAAGATAAAATTCTAACAGCAGTCTTCTGCATAATCAGAGCTCTAGTAGTGTTCGGAGCATGGCCCCATAAGACCAAGCCATAGCTTAAATGGCAATGAAACAAACCAAAATAGGCTAGTTTAAGATAGTCAGACGTCACCTGGGATTTTAGTTTCCTTAAAAGACAATTAACTCGAGATAACTTTTTGCAAATTACATCAATATGCTGGTTCCAGGTAAGTTTCTCATCAATGGTAACACCTTACAGTTTGACTGCACTCACACTAGGCCCATCCAACCTGGCTTCAGGGCGGGTCCACAAGCTGCAGAGCAGCTGCTGAGTTTTCCCCTCATTTAACTGCAGTCCGTTTAGCCTAAACCACTCCTTAGCCTCCCCTAGGCAGAAATTCGACCCCGTTGTTAAATTGGCCATGTTACTACCACGATTAATAATGGTAGTGTCATCTGCATATAATAGGGCATCATAGCTCTCTAGGTTGAAATCATTAATTAAGATGATAAAGAGGCTAGGTCCAAGTGTTGAGCCTTGCGGAACTCCGCTCGTAATCGCAGCCACCCCGGATTTTGCACCTTGAATTGATACCACCTGCTGGCGGCCACTGAAGTAGGACGTAAACATCCGTTGAACAGCCCCCCCAGACCCGTACAAGGAGAGTTTCCTTAGAAGCAATTCATGCGATACGCAGTCGAATGCTTTAGATAAGTCCAATAGTGTTAACAGTACGGACTCTTCGGTTTCAAAGGCATTGTGAATAGTCTCAATAGCAGCCCTCACGGCAGAGATGGTTGAACGTTTCCTACGAAAGCCATGTTGTGAGTTATTCAGCAGATTGTTGGTTTCAAAATGATCAAGAAGCTGCCTATTGATGATAGTCTCGAGCACCTTAGCTAGTATAGGAATGACACTAATAGGCCTATAGCTGTTTAATGATTCAGCATCTCCCTTCTTATACACAGGTACAGTTCGTGATATCTTTAGTTCCTTGGGAAAATGTCCCTGTTCCAAACACAAGTTAAAAACTACAGCCAAAGGGCGGGCAATAGCTCGTATAACAGTCTTCAGGAAGATGGATGACATCCCACATACATCAACACAAGGAGAAGCCTTAAACCTATTTACTATATTTACAATATCATCCGGGGTAACCCTTTTCCATTGGACCCAATCTTGAGGCCTTTCCACAAGTAGGCCTGCTACCTGTGCAGCTGCTTCATTGACCTGAGGTGGGGTATCTGCCACAATACGATTCACAGAGTTCACAAAATGTTGATTGAAAAGATCAGGACTAGCCGAACACTTGAAAGAAGATGACTGGTTTCTATTACAATTGATTATATTCCATGCCGCTTTACAAGGGTTAACCGCATTCTCTATGTATTCTTGATTGGCCACTTTCTTTGCTAAGTTAACAGAGTGCTTATACTGTTTCTTGGTATTTAAATATAGGCTATACAATTTATTATACTCGGTTTGATTATTTGTGACCCTACATAGGTCATGGAGCAACAAAACCCAAGCCTTCAGGGATTTTAATTCCTTGTTCCTTTAATACCTCAATACCGCTGGTATCGAGAGTATTTTGGTATCGAGTATCGGTATCGGCCCACCTCTAAAAAGAATTCAAAATCCATAAAGTCGAGTCAAGATATTGTTTATACAGTAGAACGTCGATTATCCGAATTAATTGGGGATTGGGGGTGTTCGGATAACTGATTTTTTGGATAATCGGTCATTGACGAGAAATGACGGGAATTGACGGGAAATGACGGGAAGGGATAGCGGCCGGCGGCGATTTGCCGATTTTGCGTCAGTGACGTCTGTGGATACTTTACAATAATATAAATTTAATTAATTAACATCCAGATTTATTTTTACAATACAGCAACAAACATGTACAACAGTACTTAGAACTGGACTACAGAATCAGAATGTGTACAGAAAGAAATTTAAAAAAAGTCCAAAATAGATTTTTGCTTTAGTCCAGACACTCGTTTTTTTGCTGCTAAATCTCGCAGTCGTTTTAAAGACATTTACATTTACATTTACATTTTGTTGTCATGAGAGCCGAAGCCCCCTGACTGCTTACCCGGTACCTATCCTTCAGGACATACCCGGGCCCCATGATGTAGGCCGAAGCTTACGCATCAACCTTTAGCACATCATGGGCGGATGACTTAAGGTCATCAGGCTCGCCGGCTGCCGAAGCAGACCCTTCGGAAAGAGGGTTGCCCTTCAATCCTAACCAGGGATTCCGGCTGCTTGTTTAAGCGTCACTCCACCTGGGTTCCACTAGGCAATTGAACAGAATCACATTCTTCTTGCTGCTCTAACCACAGCATTGCAGTCTCTAGGCAGTGAAAGGCTTCATCGTGGGATGGGCCGTTTTCATTAGGGAGGTCGATGTCATAATCCTCTTCTTCATCGTCATCGCCGTTCTCTTGGACGTGAGCTATGATTTCATCGTCCGTCATCACTTCATATCCAGGGTCATCTACATCACATTCAAGCCACTCTTGAATATTGTCTTGATCGCAATCTTCAAATTCTGGAGATTGGTTTATAAGGCCAACCAGTTCTGACACAAATTGGGTCGGGGGCTCTTCAGGTGTAGGAGCAGCCTCAGTTGGGCAAAGCTTATTCCAAGCTTTCTTCAGTGTGGTCTCCTTGACGCAGTCCCAAGCTTCTGCAGCCATATAAACAGCATCCTTCATGTTTATTGCTTTATAGAGCTGAAGAATGGGTTTGTCTTCTTCTTGCCCAAGCAGAACCATCCGTAACAATGCTTTTCTGTAATAACGTTTAAAGCTCTCAATTACCCCTTGGTCCATCGGTTGGAGAACTGAGGTTACATTTGGAGGCAAAAAAACCACCTTGAACTTGCCATCTTCTCTATCGAGGTCCATCGAGGAAGGATGACTTGGAGCATTATCGATGATTAGCAAAACATTTCCAGAGCTCCCAGTTGCGATGTGTTGCTTTTTAACTTCCGGTATAAATACGGTATCATACCATTCGACAAAAATGCTTGTGTCCATCCACGAGTTCTTTTGGCTTTTGTAGGTGAGTGGTAATTTTACAATTCCCTTAAAGCACCTCGGGTTCTTAGATTTCCCAATGATAAGCAAAGGTAGCCTATGAGTTCCAGTTTTATTAGCGCACACCATTGCAGTGATGCGGGACTTGCTTGCCTTAAAACCAGGAGCTGACATCTCTTTCTTAGAAACTAAGGACTTTGTTGGCATTTTCTTCCAATATAGGCCTGTTTCGTCTGCATTATAGACATTGTTATCATCGTAGCCTTCCTCACTGAGCAAACTTGCAAACGAATCTTTGAATTTTTCTCCTGCTTCAGTGTCAGCAGACAGCTTTTCCCCTTGAATATCCAACTCCCTAATACCATGCCTAGATTTAAACCGTTTCAACCAGCCGGTTGATGCCTTAAAGTCAGCGTTACCACCAAGTTTCGCATTCATTTCTAGGGCTTTTTCACAAAGCAAAGGGCCACTTATTGGTTGTCCTTGTCCACGTACCTGCATAAACCAAGTGTACACTGCGGTGTCCAAGTCTTGGTTTTCCGCCATTTTCATGGTTTTCCTATGTAGGCTCCCATCTTCACTGTCGAGAACACACGCAAATTTTGTGATGGATTCACTTTTCTTTTTAATGTCAGATATCGTCGCATTTCCAACTCCATATTCCCGAGCTAAACTCGATCCACTAGCACCTTTTTTTAACTGCTCCAATATCTTAAGTTTATCAGAAACACTAAGCACAACACGACGACATAGTCAGTGTAGAATGAAACAGTACAATAGAAACCCGTACGAACTGTCGCTGTCGAATGCTCACAGGCGACTGAGACTTGAGACGGATACTGAGTCAGTGGCAGTAGGAGTGGCGCGCGCGGCCATAGTGCACGACAATTTCGTCACGTAGGCCCGCCCCGCCTCCCGCCTAGCAGTGTGCGGTGGCGTAGCGCTACGGCCAGTCGTGATTGGCGCGCGATTTTATTGATTTTTGCTTCTGTCTCCCTTTCGGTTAACCGACGTTTCGGATGACCGAGCTTCGGATAATCGACGTTCTACTGTATTGCAATTAATTAGGTACCCTAAAAGGAACTCTAAAATAATTAATATATAGAAGATTATATTAAATCAAGAGAAAAGAAAATTAAATGCCAACTTGGCAACATAATGCAGAGACACTAGTGTCCTAATTAACAGCACAAGTCAGTGTTTTTGAATCTTCAGGGTTTTTTTCTTGGTAGGAAGGGTAGTGGGATGTAAACAAACCATAAATCCCTCTCACCAGCCAGGCAAGGGGCACTCAAGGTCATAGACCCTCCCCCTCCCCTCTTGCACCACCCTGTTGCTTGCTCCAATTGCTGACAAAATTGTGAAATGAAACAATGAAGGACAAAAAGATATATTTCTTTATTCAAAAACATAAAACTGTTACAGATTATTTTCAAAGAAACTAATTCATGGTAGTTTGCGTCTTGTAAATATTTTATTAGAAAGAAATAATTTTACTGTTGTAACATTAACATACGAAAACAGTGACTATAGTTAGAGATTAAACTTAACAGCCATTATAAAAAACTATAATTTTTATGATAAAATAGAATTGGGATATCATAATAATTACTAGGCTAATAATAAATACCCCCGCCGCAGCAAACCTGCCGACCAAGCGAATTTCCATTTGTCTGAATTGATTTTCAATTAAATTTATTTAAATAACATTAGACTTAATGAGTACCTAGGTTTGCTGCTACAAGGAAACTAATAACGGAAAGTGTATTTTTTAGTAAAATATTAATAGCTTAGTGTAAAATAAATAAATTTGCCAAGTTTGATCAAAATATATCCATAAACAAGCAAAATACCACAGTTTACAATATTCTCCATAAGAATAACATGGGAATTTAAAATTTACAATTTTTGAATTTTCTCCGTTACCAATAATCGTACAAAAACACTTTGATATACTAAATTATTTGTTTTTTTAAGCTCTTTAAAAAGGTCTAGAGAGAAATTGGGTAATTTTGTGTTTTGAGGGTCAAAAATGAGAAAAACCATTTTTTACCCCATAAAACCTCCCGTAAAACCCCGTTCCCATGGTCCGATCATGCTGGTTCGCGAACTCATTCAAGTTTATCCTGCCTTACACCTTTAAACCAAATTTCATCAAAATCGGACAAAAATTACTCAAGTTATCGCGTTCACGGACGTATATATATATATATATATATATATAAATCTATATATATATATATATATATATATACATATATAAAAATTTGAACGAATGGTGTTTTTGGCCTCTAGGGACATCAAAATGAATAAGTAAATCGGTCCCGGGCCTAAGTCTTACCGTGCCACCTACGGTAATAGCTACTTCCCTATAGGGAAATTCGCTAAAATTAAAGTCATAAAGGATTAAACGAGATAAAACTCAGAGTTCTTGGAAGTACTTTAATACAACAATTATTGTCGTGATAAAATATTAATGGATTTGGGACTGCTAATGTTTTTTTTATTGCATAACTACCCTGGTAATAAATTATGAAGATCGTAAACAAACATCTGATAAGCCTTTTGTTTTATGTGCTGGAACCAACTGCTGTTGATAGTAAACTAAAAGTAATTTATTATTATAATAGGCTGTATGGAACTGAGTTTGTACCCATAAACTGCTGTACCGAACTGATGATGGTAATTAAGCTAGAACCGAACCGTACCGACTTTTTTGTGCACCGCAGACCCCTATCGTCAACATAATGTCGCGGTCATGGCACCATTGTCAACATGTCCTGCACTCACAGTACCATCACTAACATGTCTCGTAGTCACAGGACCATCGTCAACATGTCCTGCATTCACAGCACCATCGCCAACATGTCTCGTAGTCACAGCACCATCGCCAACATGTCTCGTAGTCACAGCACCATCGTCAACAGGTCCATTAGTCACTGCACTGTCATCAACAAGTCCCGCGGTCACAGAACCGTCATCGACATGTCCCGTGGTCACGGCACCATCGTCAACATTTCCCGCGGTCACGGCACTATCGTCAACATGTCCCGCGGTCACAGCTCCTTCGCCAACATGTCCCGTAGTTACAATCTGATAGGACATGTATCTGATAGGATGAAAGCAGTGTGTAAAATTAGGAGATTATATGGGCAAATGAAAGGTAACTAAAGATGGGGTGCCCCAAGGCACAGTTTAAGGCCCTATCCTTCTTTTAGTTGTAATCAACCTTTAAGCTAAATAATACAATGGAAACTCCATGTACAGTATCTTAAACTTAAATTTATTGAATTACAATACAAAATTGATGACAAAAGAAAGGAAAGGGTTCACAATAAAGTTTACAAAGAGTGGGGAATGAATTTACTTTAAAAGCTTTAGGCTAGGCCTATTACAATAGTTCTAATTTGGGTTCAGGTGTTATATTGCATGGATCTTTATCTCAGGTGGGGGTGATCGAGCGGCGTTTGAATTTAATCTTGTGATTAAATAGCCTAATTAAATTTTGTTTGAAATATAAATTATATTCGAATTATTTTCTGTGTGGTTGAATTAATTAAAGTTCTGAATAAGCTTCTATTAGTTTCTTGACTTTGAATGTTCGTATTTAAATGTTCCAAAAATTAGGCCTAAAAATGTTCTAATGGCTTCCAAGGAAAGAAAATGTCTACTGGAGTGATCTCACCAAAATTGATGTCTTCTTTACGGTAAATTTCTTGATATAGTAATTATTAATGTTCTTAACAAGGACGTTTCCTCTTCAATCAAATTTCACTAATTTAGGTTCAAATATAGGCACTTTTTTATAAATTTTGATATTAAAATAGACAGTTTACAATTTATATCTTCATACTAGCTCAGCTCTCTTGGAAGTGATGAAGGTTTGATGCATTGTTGCATTCACACATGTCAATGCTGACTTAATCACAGAAAATTGTAGGCCACTGTTCACACATATATTATAACAATGTTCAATTACTAGAGAGTTAAATTTGAATTTTGAAAAGTTATTTAAGTAAATTTATATTGAATTTGAAGCAATTTTGTTACAAAAAGTTATAGGCTATTATATATGTACATGAAATTAGGTTATTTGAAAATTTTATATTTTATATTGTATTGGAACAATTACCTATTGGTGGTCTGTTTGGACATATATTTTACAAGGTTTGATAAGGGGAGATGGATTGACATATTGATAAAAATAAGAACATATGGTAAAAATTAAATCATTCTATTGAAAAATATCAGTGGAAATATTGAATTGTTACATAGTGTACGTAAATAAATAGTCTTTGTAATGAAAAATTCAAAGGCAGATTGTTTTCATTTGCCCACAAAAATGTTATATAGGTACACAAATTGTGATCAAAATAAGACTGTCAAAGAGGAAGATTTGATGAAATTAATAAAAAATAGAACCGTTTTAATTACTAATTTTATAAATTTTTCTTTGAAGTCTAATGAAAATACTTTTGATGAATTAGTGTATATACAGGGTGATTGAAAAGTCTGGGTACGGCTTAATATTTTGAAAAATAATAAATGTAGACCTACAAAACTTGGAATCAAGTTATAAGGCATATAAATCTATCTTAACACATATCCAGTGATCCGCTACCTCCTCAGGGGGACGGCCCTGAGTGACAACTGTCATTTTGCGCAGGATCAACCTTTTGAAGTGCAGTTTGCGGCGTTGTATTCTACAAAAATAGACCTTTAATTTGATGTGCATATCAACCTATGCTTACATTTAAGATCTTCTCCTGACTCCTGGCGGGCCGTCCCCCTGAGGAGGTAGCGGATCACTGGATATGTGTTAAGATAGATTTATATGCCTTGTTACTTGATTCCAAGTTTTGTAGGTCTACGTTTATTATTTTTCAAAATATTAAGCCGTACCCAGACTTTCCAATCACCCTGTATATAGGCTTACTAACTACTGTACTGCTCAGTTGTAGCAGTAAAAATAGTTCTTCTGTAAAAAGAGTCAACTCTACGAAGTATCTAGGTTTATTATATTTGGACAAGCTGTTAACATTGAAGGCTTACATTTCGCACCTACAAAAAAAATGAGCTTTGTCTTAAGAATATTTGTTTTCTCAATGAAATAGTCCACCTTTAGATTTAGATTTGTAGAATAAGGAGGATAGTAGCTAGCTTACCTTGAAGAAGTACAGGTAGGTCATAGAACATACAGAAGAGAAACTGAACACACAATATTTCCAAATATTCCCCCCTTGGGAACGAAATATTGTGTGTTAAGTTTCTCTTCTGTATGTTCTATGACCTACCTGTACTTCTTCAAGGTAAGCTAGCTACTATTCCCCTTATTAATTCAAAATCCTGGCCTATATCATTGAACAAAAGTAGTTCCTTTAGAGACCCCTCTAAAAAATGTTATTTTTCTATGGTACAAAGTAGACTGGAATACTGTATGCTATAATTTGTTAGGAGCTACTTATGAGTCCAATTTACAAGCTTATAGATTGCCCATGAAAGGTTTATTAGACTGATTTAAAAAAAGAAATTTGAGCACTCTCGACCTTTGTATTTTAGTTTTAAGGTTTTACCCTTAAGGCATTTGTACATTTTATAAGGTATTAAATGTGTTCTACTGCAGAAGTGGAAATATGCCAATTAGAATATTAATAGAGATAGTTTACATTCTGGTTTAAATTATTGTATTCCTAGGTCTGGGAGAACATGTTTTAGTAATTCTTTCTCATATATCGCTCCAAGAATTTTTAACTATTTGCCTGAAAATATTAAGAGAGCCAGAAATGCTTCCATATTCTCAAAAGAGTAAAAAATGTGTCATCTGAAACGACAGTAATGAGCTGGTTCAACAAGTTGGCAGAATGGTTAAATAAACCACAGATTCACCATTATTGATTTGTTTACTGAATTTCTAGAAATTTTAAAGTCCTTTTTTTTATTTTTTATTAATTTTTTTATTACTTTTGACATTTTTTGTTTTTTTGAATTTTTTTGTTTTTTGAATGTATTGGCGGCCACTTTTCTTGAAGAGGGTATTAAAAAGCTGGTGCACAGATATAGCAAATGTCTCAATCTCTTTGGGGATTATGTCAAAAAGTAACCATAAATGGACCAAACTTTTGGTAATAAATTTAATGTTTTATATGAACTTGTCTTTTGTTCATAGCCTATCGGAGGTTGAAAAAAAAAACAACCCTCATATTTTGTACCTTTTAATAACTCCATTTACCTTGGATATGGCATTTTATTTTATGTGGTTAGAAGGGTTTAAACTTAGATTGGCTAGTTAGAACTTTTCATTGCTACATTCATTTTTACTTTACTTGAAAACACCTCATCACCCTAAAAAAACTTGATGGAGGGACATAAAGACAGGTTGGTGTAGTATAACCAATATATTCAGAAATTTTGGCAAAACTAAAAAAATTGTATCAGTATCAATTTTTCAGGTACCGGTAGGAATATTGATATTGAGAATCAATAAATTTTGGTATCGACACATCAGAGACATCATTTTAGAGGACTTTTTCCATGAGCATTTCATTTTATATATTAATAAAATGAGAATACAAATAAAACAAATTGTTTATTACCTGTTGATCTCCCCAGCAAGTCAGGGGCCTTCTTTCCACAACTGTTTTCTTGCCAGGCGTTGTTGCTCCTTTGCCGGGTGACTTCAGAGAACTTTTAGAGGGAGTTTTAGTAGGAGTAGTTTGTGCCTTTGAAGGTGTCTTCATTAAGTTTTCTTTATTGCTTACTTCTTCAAAAAGCCTTTTGACATAGATTTCTGGATCCTCGCCTTCAATGAGCCCTAAATCCAAGGCTGGCGTACCTCTAAAAGCAGAGATTTACTTGCAGTAAACCAATAGACCAATGCATTTGTTAGAAATAACATACATTTACAATCTGGTTTGTTACATACCTATTATTAGCTGAATCCTGTGACCACCACATTTACAAATTTATGTAGACAATAATTAAACGTAATTAGAATCACAGGCACAATAACAAATCATTCTTTTTGTTTTACATAAAAACACATGTGTATTTAATAAAGTCAAATATGAGCTATAAATACATTTATACAACTATTACAAAGTGCTTAAATATATTATATTTTAATACATACTTAGGTAAGCAGATGCCAGCCTGTAGCTCGTTGTCCTCTACAAACAAGCCCGGCACCGCAGGGAACACCCAGAAGCGGCGGTATGCTCGGTCTATCCCCAGCGGCAGCACCTGGTTGGCTTGGTTCTCCTCACTCAACTCACGCGCTCTACGACCTTGGTCTTGCTTACGACGATGCAACAGTTCTCTCTCATGTTCTAGCTGCTCTGCTGTCCACTCTCCATCCTTGAACCTGCAGAGTGTAACACAATTCTCTCAATACCTATATAAACTTTGATTGATTTTGAAACCTAGAACAACTCAAGTGTTTATAAATAAAAAGTATGCTTCAATAAGATTGTTTCTCTTCGTATTTATATGTGTATGTAAAATTTAAAGAAAAAATGTTACAAAAAATAGCTAAAATACATTAAAATATTAAGGTTTAACTCACTTCTGAACAGCTTCTTGTTCTCTCCTCCTGTCATTGCCACTCAGGGTTCTGAGTTCTACTCTGCCTTGTTTTATTTTGTCCATACTTTCATCAATGCGATCGCGGATAGCAGCAAAAGTCAAAATCTGGCTAACCAGACATGACAAAATAGATAATTTGTCAGCTGTAAAAAAAATTCAATTAATTTCTTGCACATAAAGGATAGTAGTCTAGCAGCTGACAATACTTTGATGTGCAAACTTGCGTATACTAAATATTATTGCATAACATTTTAGTTTAATGTCTAGGGAGTTTAAAAACCAGGGTGTTTACCTCCTATTCCCCTCGTTTTCCAACTATGACATCAACAATATGGCGGCAAAGGATTTCTTTTAAATTATGTATTTCACATACTATTTGTCGGATCGGGATAAACTTTTAGCACTAAAAAGTACGGGTGTGCGGATAGTGAAATTTCAGTTCGGATCCAATAGTTAAGGCTTGGTTCGGATCGGATTGGATAATTAGAGGTTCGAATTTGGATATTTTCGGATTCGGATAGTTTGACATTATTCAAGTACTTAATAAATAAATATTAAGATTGAAGTTTAAGTAATTTTCATTTTTATATACATAAACTATAATATGAATTGTAAACTATTCACTATTGTGATATTATAAGTCATTAATCTCGTCTCAGTAATAAAAACTGAAGGTCAAATTTACAACTCACTCAACTTCACAAAAAAGAATACCGTACCTTATATCTTGGTGAATCAATTTATTTGGCAAGACAATGTCTCAGAGTATACCTTGTATGTTATGCAATTTATATGGCAAGGCTATGTCTCTCAGTGTGTACCTTATATCTTGGTGAAACAATTTATTTGGCAAGACAATGTCTCAGAGTATACCTTGTATGTTATGCAATTTATATGGCAAGGCTATGTCTCTCAGTGTGTACCTTATATCTTGGTGAAACAATTTATTTGGCAAGACAATGTTTCAGAGTATACCTTGTATGTTATGCAATTTATATGTCAAGGCTATGTCTCTCAGTGTGTACCTTATATCTTGGTGAAACAATTTATTTGGCAAGACAATGTCTCAGAGTATACCTTGTATGTTATGCAATTTATATGTGTTTGTTTTGTTGTGAACTGATGTTCTTGAAATGATTATTTAATAGAAAAAATGTAGATTAAATTAAAAACACTGTGATGTGAACAAAAGAATGTGTATTATTATTGAAAACTGTTTACAAAAATTAATAATGATAAATAACATGTGTTAATAACAAAAGTACAAGAGAAAACTGTATAAACAGACCAAGGGATGAAATTAAATGCTTTTAACATAACTCCCCCGCAAAAAAGTGATTTAGTGGGAACTTTTTAACAACTTGTTGATTGGTCCAACAAAACTTGTTCCATTGTCATCTAAAAATAGATTTAAACTTGAAAGTTTACTGTTGGGTTTCACACATTTCTTCTTCTGCAAACATATGAAAGTTTTTTGAATTTGTTTGACAATACATAGAAGAGCATTGTCTAATTCATTTGGGGTAAGTGGTCCATTTTGTACAGGCTGTTTGAGATTGTTTATAAATCTTTGGCAATAAGCAGTAACTCTGATGGCTTTGGTGTATGAACTAAATTTTAAATACCACTCATCAGTACTGTTTTCCATAAGTAAAGCACATTTGACGGATCTTCTTTCAGGTACATATGCATTTTCATTATGAATAGATTCATTTATTTTCATATTTTTATCCAACAGATATGAAGGTCCAAACCACCACAAATCCTGATTGATAAAATTGTTTCCTAAGACACCTGTAGATGCTAGGTCAGCAGGATTATCTTCTGAACAAATGTGATTCCAATCTGATGTGTTGGTGAGGGATTGAATTTGTGACACTCTGCTGCTTACAAATGTTTTCCATGTGTTTGGGGGTTTTGAAATCCATGCCAGCACAACTGTAGAGTCAGTAAATAAATAAGTGTTTGAGGTAGGTAAAATTGGTTTTACTTTGTCAACTAGTTGAGCTAATAGCACTGCGCCACATAACTCCAGCCTGGGGATTGAAACTTTCTTAAGTGGACATACTCTTGACTTAGCACAGATCAATTGAACTTGTACATTTGATGTTGAAACACTTCTGAGGTATAAGACTGCAGCGTATGCCTTTTCTGAAGCATCGCAAAAACCAAATAATTCATAGATAACTTCAGACCCAAATAAAACTAATGGTCTGGGTGTCTGAAGATTCTTGAGGTGTGACAAATTGTTACAATATTGAACAAATTCATTAGATAATTCATCAGAAACTGTCTCATCCCAACCATTATTGCATAACCAGGTTTTTTGCATGATGAGTTTTGCTTTGGTTATTACTGGACACAATAGACCTAATGGATCGAATAGACGGGCAATTTCAGATAAAATTTTACGTTTAGTTATTTTGCTTGGTAAGTCAGGTAAATTAATTGAATACTGATAAGTATCACTTTCGGGATTCCACAGAAGTCCTAATAGTTTGACTGAAGAGTCTTCTGATTGAAATTGAAAAATGGTTTGACTTGGTGTTATTTCATCTAGAACTTCTTTGGCGTTAGATGACCACTTGCGCAATGGAAACCCTGCTTGATTTAGTGTTCGAACTAGTTCATTTTTTATGGATAAAGCTTGATCTACAGTATTGGCTCCACTTACAAGATCGTCAACATAAAAGTCTTCTTTCAATATCCTAGCCACTTCAGGAGAATAATCCTTAATGTGGTCAGATAGTTGATGTAAACAACGTATGGATAAGAATGGTGCGCATGATGTTCCATAAGTAACTGTGTTAAGGTCATAAGACTTAATCGGTTCTTCTGGTGATGATCTCCAAAGTATTCTTTGATAGCATTGATCAGATTTGCTCACTAAAATTTGCCTGTAAAACTTCTCAATGTCTGCCGTAAATACAATTTTATGCAATCGAAATCTAATTAGCAAATTCATTATGTCAGTTTGAAGTTTTGGACCAGTATACAGATGATCATTCAATGATGTACCTGATGTTGTTTTGCATGATGCATCAAAAACAACTCTGGTTTTAGTTGTTGAACTCGAATCTCTATATACTGCATGATGAGGTAGATAGTAGTGTTTGTTACTGTCAATGGACGATAATTCTGTGGGTGTTTGATGCATGTGACCTAAATCACTGTATTCTTTCATGAAAGACTGATAACTTTCATGTTTGTCAGAAGTGAGTGTCGATTCTAAACCTTTAAATCTGCTTAATGCTGTTGAATAAGAATCACCAAGCTCAGTAATTGATGGTTTAAAAGGAAGACAAACACAAAATCTTCCAGATTCATCTCGAGAATGTGTGGTCAGAAAACGATTTTCACAAATGTCATTATCTTGCAATTGAGAAGTAGGTTCATGACTGACCTCTTCTATCTTCCAAAAACGCTCTACTGCAGTGTTTATGTCATTGTTTTGAATAGATAATGTGAATAAATGAATACCTTCAGATGATGGATCTGATAATCTTCCTGACAACAAGTAACCTAGTTTGGAATTGATAGCTGATGGAGTGTTTTCTGGACCTCTAACTATACCATCTATCAATAGATCTACGTAAATGTCAGCTCCTAGAATGATATCTATTTGACCTGATTGGTAGAAGTATGGATCAGCAAGTTCAAGGTTTTGAATGTGAAACCAATGATCAAAGGATGTGTTGAGTGAGGAAACGTTAGTTAGCTTGTTCAAGATGTATGCTGTAACTTGAATGTCTGTATCTTGCTTGGTTTGAATGAAAAGTGACGTTAATCCTCGTGTATAACCAGCATGGCTGTTACCTACTCCGTGGACTAAAACGTTGAATGGTTGTCGTGATAATCCTAACTTTTGAAAACAGGTTTGAGAAATGAAGCTTCCCTCACTCCCGGGATCTATCAAAGCCCTACAGTATTGATACTCACCCCAGCAGTTCTTTACCTTGATCCTGGCTGTGGACAGCATCACTCTTGTAGGAGAACCAATGCCTGCTGATAATAGTTTTGTACTATTACTACATTTTGGATTATTCTTTTCTTCTGATTTGCTGGAACCACTGTTGTGTGAGCTAACTTCAGGTTTGGGCTTAGCTTGAAATCCTGTGTCAAGTTTATGCTTAGAACTAACTTTAGGGTCTAATTCTGGCATATACTCTTTAGAGATATGTAATAAGGTATTGTGAGCTCTGGAGCAGACCTTGCATTTGGATGCTTTGCAAGTGTCAACCATGTGAGTAGCTGATAAGCAATTAAAACATCTATGAAGCTGTTTGATCTTTTGAATTCTATCATAAGGTTTGAGACTTAAAAATTCTGTACATTTAAACAAGGGATGATCTTGTACACATAAAGGACAACTCTGTGTAGTACCTTTAGATATTTCAGTTGAATTTGTTCTAATGTGTCTAAATACATTAGTACCTTTGCTGTTGTCTTGACTAGTTTCTAAAGCTTGAATATACTGATTAAGAAATTGTTCCAATTGTATGAAAGTGCCTACTTCTTTGGTTGTATTACTCAATTCCCATTTGGTTCTTAAATTTTGATATAATTTTGATGTTAGCAAATGAACTAGTAATACATCCCACTCCTCAGTCTTGTACCCAAGGTTGTTTAATGCCCTCACATTTACATTGGTGATGTCTAATAAAGATTTCAAATCTGATAGTGAGTTTACATTGGGCAGTGAAAACAAAGCTTTAAGGTGAGTGTTAACAATTATTTTCTTGTTGCAATACCTCTCTTTTAAGAGTTCAATCGCAACTAAGTAGTTGGACTGAGTCAGGGGCAAAGTTGAAAGGAGATTTAAAGGTTCCCCTTTCAAACATGACTTGAGGTAGAAAAACCTTTGCACATCTGATAAACATTGATTTGCATGAATCGTTGATTGGAATAGGTCGTAAAATGAAACCCAATTTTCATATTTTCCATCAAATGGTTGTAAATTGAATTTAGGAAGTTTTAAAAAATTTGATTCTTGTGACACATTGCCAAATGAACTACCAGAACTTGAATGATTCAAATCAGGCCTTGCAAGATTCTTATTTGTATCCAAAATTCCCTTGAAAGCTACTTTTACCATGTAGTAATTTTCTTCGAATTCATCAAAACTGTTGTCAGTTTCATCTAAAGTGATTGCAACTATTTTGCTATGAATGTCTGTGAATTCACTGTACAACTGTTCTAACTTTTCATTTCTGATTTCAATATCTAATAAATTACCTGTATTGATGTCAAAATTGTTCACGAAGGTCTTCATTTTTGAGAGAGAGCCTTTGATTGAAGCTCTCTTGTTTTGTAGAAGCCTAAGTTCTGCCATGATTGTTTGAAATAAAAATTAAAACTTACTGTGATGATTCAATGAACTGTAGAAAAATAAATCCGTTGGCTCGAAGGACCATGTTTGTTTTGTTGTGAACTGATGTTCTTGAAATATGTCAAGGCTATGTCTCTCAGTGTGTACCTTATATCTTGGTGAAACAATTTATTTGGCAAGACAATGTCTCAGAGTATACCTTGTATGTTATGCAATTTATATGGCAAGGCTATGTCTCTCAGTGTGTACCTTATATCTTGGTGAAACAATTTATTTGGCAAGACAATGTCTCAGAATATACCTTGCATGTTATGCAATTTATATGGCAAGGCTGTCTCTCAGTGTGTACCTTTTATCTTGGTGAAACAATTTAATTGGCAAGACAATGTCTCAGAGTATACCTTGTATGTTATGCAATTTATATGGCAAGGCTATGTCTCTCAGTGTGTACCTTATATCTTGGTAAAACATTTTATTTGGCAAGACAATGTCTCAGAGTATACCTTGTATGTTATGCAATTTATATGGCAAGGCTATGTCTCTCAGTGTGTACCTTATATCTTGGTGAAACAATTTATTTGGCAAGACAATGTCTCAGAGTATACCTTGTATGTTATGCAATTTATATGTCAAGGCTATGTCTCTCAGTATGTACCTTATATCTTGGTGAAACAATTTATTTGGCAAGACAATGTCTCAGAGTATACCTTGTATGTTATGCAATTTATATGGCAAGGCTATGTCTCTCAGTGTGTACCTTATATCTTGGTGAAACAATTTATTTGGCAAGACAATGTCTCAGAATATACCTTGCATGTTATGCAATTTATATGGCAAGGCTGTCTCTCAGTGTGTACCTTATATCTTGGTGAAACAATTTAATTGGGAAGACAATGTCTCAGAGTATACCTTGTATGTTATGCATTTTATATGGCAAGGCTATGTCTCTCAGCACATACTTCTTTTTTCTTTTTTTCTTTTTCTTTCCACATACTTCTTTTGCCGTCAAAAGTGCAGTAAAAGAAGTATGTGGAAACAAACCAAAGATGAAAAAGAGCCCATGGTTTACAGAAGAATGTCAGACGTTGATTGACAAAAGAAAAGAAATTAAGCTTAAGTGGTTATCAAGTAAGAAGGCACTAAACGAAGAAGAACAGTAACAGAGAAGGGCAGAACAGCTAAGAATGGAATACTGTGAAATCAACAGAAACACTAAATTATTACGCAGAAGATGTAAAAGAGAATTCCTCAACAGAAAGTTGACAAAAGCAGAAAGTGATAGAACAACAAATAATGCTAGGTATTTTTACAGAACAATGTGCTTCTTCAAATCTGGATTCTCGGAACGAAACTATGGTATTAAAGACAGAAATGGCAACCTAGTAATGGACAAAGAATCTGGGATTAAAATATGGAGAGACTATTTTAGGGAACTCTTAAACTGTGAGAGCATAGGAAATAGAGACATAGAAGACAATTTAAATTACCACAATGTGCAGCCTAATATTATGCCGCATACTGAAAAAGGAGTAGAAGAAGTCATAAAACAACTGAAAAATAATAAAGCCCCTGGAGAAGATGAAATTACAACTGAGACAATCAAAAGCTGCGGAAAAGTCCTTATGAAAGAAATACACAAACTAATAATTAGGGTATGGGAAACCGAAACTATACCATTGGAGTGGACAGAAGCACTTATAATTCCTATCCACAAGAAAGGTGATACACAGTTATGCTCCAACTATAGGGGTATATCCCTTCTGAATACTGTTTATAAAATATTTAAAAAAAAATTATTATCAAGGCTAAATCCCTTCATGGAGACCATAATTGAAGAACAGCAAACAGGGTTTATGAAATGAAGATCTACAATTGACCAAATCGTTTTGCTGAAACAGGGAATTTCAAAATACTGGGAGTACAATAAAAGTGTATATGGAATCTTTATTGATTTAAGAAAGCATATGACAGCATAGACAGAAAATTACTCTTTAAGAACATGGAAAAGCATGGTATACCAGAAAAGTTGTTAAGATTAACAAGACTATGCATAAATGAGTCCAAAGCAAAAATAAAAATAGATGGAGAAATATCTGAAAGTTTCCACATAAACACAGGGGTAAGACAAGGAAATGGAATTTCTCCAACACTCTTGAGGATAGCTATAGAAGAAGCCTTTAGAAAAGACAAAAACCTTCGAGGAGGCATAAAACTGAGAGTAGACTTAAATATATTGGCATTTGCAGATGATGTGGTAATTTTGTGACGGCCTGGCATATCTGCCTCATTTTGTTGTAATTTGTTAACTTTGAGCTTAAGCTGATTGGCATTACTCCCTAATCCTGGCCCTTGGCTATCACCGAATATTTGCTAGGTTGATGTATCAACCCTATCTAGCAATAATGTATTTTGCTTAACTTCAAATAAATCTCCAAGTGAACCTTATAACTCATACTCCAATTCATTTCATTACTCTGTAACCTTACAATAATCCTAACCAGACGTCATGGCTTGGCCGGATATACCCTGGAATGTGCTGACTTTGCAGCGCACGTGGGTCGCGATAAACAATTCTAGCTTTGTTTCTCGCTTCAATTAGTTTCATTAACGCCTGTTGTAATCGTTAGAGCGCAGCAACAGTCGAGCAACTATTGTTGCATTGAATCATGGGTTGAGCGCTCAGCGTGCGCTGATTGGTTGATGATGGTCATGTGACCATGCTGATGCTCCCGTTCTGACAATGCCGATGCCGCAGATCGCGCCAAGATGTAACGGACGACGGTAAGGTACGCCGCGCGCGGTCTCCCTCTTTCTTTTCTTACTCCTTTCTTTCAAGTCCGTGTACGTTTTAAATTCAGTGTTAAAATCATTTAATATTCTGTCAGTCGCGATTACATAATGTTAGTTGTTTCTTTTCTTGTATCATTGTAAGCGATTGTAATTATGTAAAGTTTCACCGTTTGATAATTAATTAATTTAGTTGATCCCTACTCGCGTGTTCTTCCTGCTCCCACAGGCTAGAAGACCACAAGAGAAGGTGTCGACCTGTGACAACTGGTGTCAGGTGTGGGGTGACTGCGACAATGTCACCTAACCCAGGTAAGTGGGATTAGGGATTTGCTTGATTAAATTTTTAGCAGAAGACTCTGGAAACCTTTGCCTATTAGCTGAAAACTTCATTAAAGAATGTAAGAAGGTAGGATTAGAGCTAAACGAAGAAAAAACTAAAATTGATTACTTCGGCCGAAACGCTAACAATAGAGATGTAAATTTCAACATTGCCAACTGTTCAATTAATTGTGTGGAGAGCTTTAAATATTTAGGAGTTACCGTCAATAGTTCAAATTCTGAAGATTTGGAGATACAAAGTAAACTAGCAAATGCCAATAAGAGCCTTGGGGCCTGTACAAAACTTTTGTCATCCAAACTTTTATCAAGATGCTGAAAAATTAAGATTATACAAGACCATAATACAGCCAGTGTTATTGTATGGAAGTGAAACATGGGTCCTCTCCAAAAGAAATGAAGAACGTTTGATGGTGTTCGAAAATAAGTTACTTCGTCAAATATTCGGCCCAATTTATGAAGAAGGAGTTTGGTGCATTAGGAAAAATAGAGAGCTGTGTGCCCTATATAAAGAGCCTGATATAATAGGGCTTATAAAAGCCAAAATAATTAGTTGGCTAGGTCATGTACTTCGGAGACAGGATGGCACAAGACTGAAGGAGGCCATACCTACAGGAAGACGTCTGTTGGGTAGGCCTAAATTAAGATTTTATGACCAAGTCAAAAAGGATGTGATCCAATGCGGAGGAGGCTAATCTACGAGGCAAAAAATCTACTGAGATTTGTGACGCCCCATCAGTAAGTAAGTATTTCTCTCAGTGTATACCTTACCTTCTATCTTGATGCAAACAATTTATATGGAAAGGCCATGTCTCAGTGGCCTTATAGTCGTCATATGAGTTTAAAGCATCAAAAAACATAGTCTATCCGAAAAATTCAGATATTTAACGGATAGGGTCGGATATCAAATTTGGGCTCGGTTCGGATACTGATATCCGAACCGAACCGGACCCGATTTTTCAGATATCCGCACACCTCTACTATAGTCTGTCTAATATAATTGTGCGGCTGGAATTCAACATATGATTTCCCTATTATGGTAAATCTCCCTCTCATTTACCCTTTTCTACACTAAAATACCCGTAACAATCATCTGTTTTATATTGCAGACAGGTTTTTAGGAAGCATTTGTTTATTATGATTGAACTACACACATAATAAAACAAGAAGATTTATTTTAACATAAATAATCTACGTATTAATTTTAATTTCACTAGAAGTTTTGTTGTAATATAGATAATCTTGGGCTAACATTTATGCTTTATGCTTTTGATGGATTGTTTTAAATACAATTTCAGTTCAGGTAATGTAACTATACATTATTAAATTAGTTAATATCGTGGTGAACTGGTTTCACAATTCTAAAGCGATTCTTCACTTCTTATTTAGTTATTATTTTAATACCGTCGACAATGGGAACTTTGTCAAGGTCTCTAGCGGAGCCCTAAGGTCAGATCAGGATGAAAACCATTGGGTTATCCTCTTTATGTCTGAATAATCAGTGTACAACATCAGAGTAGGCCTACTCATGATGAACAACGGAGTCATTTCATTAAACTTGTTTTATTATACCATACATTATTTGCTATAATTTTTTTTACTGAGGATAAACTAACATAACAAATTGATCATACTATTTGAATGAACGAGTTATGTTTAAAGATACACAAAAATTAAACCATTTGTATGAAACAGCTATATTTAAGTTTTTGCATTTTTTCATTGTTTACTAATTGCATAAATTTTCAAATACCTAATAGTAAAAGCCCAATATGCCTGAGTACACACCAAATAGAAAACAAAACTCGTAAAAATACATAAATATAATTTTATTTATAAAACATATATTAAACCACAAAATGAACACAATGATGTAAATTTAACAAAAGTTAGATGTAATGTGAACGTTAACAAAGTACTGGAAACGTTCCATTACATCATTCACTCTCATAACTGGAAAGTAGATGTTCACCATCATCTTCGCTTAGCCATCAGAGTCAGTGTCATCCTGCAGATTTATAATGAATGGTTCCATAATTTCGTCACGCAGTCCTTCTTAAAAAAAATCTTCTTCCTGGATATTTTCAGCATGAATTACGCATTGCTTCCAGTCTTCTACTGTTACATGGTTCATGACATTTTCAAGAAGGTTCCTGACATCCTTTATTTTAAAAGACGTGTTATTTTGCGCTACCTCCCCTTTCACTTGAGCCCAAATTAGCTCTATGGGATTGTATTGACAATGGTAGGGGGTAGGCGAACAACCTCAAACCCATCTGCAACGCAAGTTCATCCAGTTCGTACTGTGGGGGAAAATCTTGCCTGTGCTGCCGCACGGTGGTAAGGAGTTCTGCTACTGTGTGGACTGGATTGTGTTCAATACCGTTATCTGATAGCCACTTCATAATGTCCTGCCTTTCTTGATTTTGAACTTGTAATTTTGTTAAGTCGTTTCGAATGGTTCATTATCCATTACAATAATCTTTTTATATATTTTCTATATTACAATCTTCGGAGTCCATATTATGTGCTGCAATGCATTTGTTTCCTTCTCCAGTTAAGTTTTGCACTGTTTTGGCTATTTCTAACTAACACTAATCAATTAAACCCAGACTGAATAATATTAAACTGCACAAAATATCATCATAATAATCACAATGTTGTTTACTACTAAAATGTAAACAAAGTGACACATGTTGTAAAATTATGAACAGTATGAATCAGCTGTAGGCTAATATGTGGTGGTGGCAGGGGCCAGGGAGAAAACAGGGGAAAACAAATTTGTCCTTCAACCGCACATTAAACTCAGACAGAGTATAATAAGGTTTATATTACCTGGCTTCTGTCTCCGATTCTCAGTAGTTTTATAAAACTACAGCTGTTTCATGCCTATTATTGGCACATCCTCAGGTTTGTTGAACGCCAGCTTCTCTATAAAATATCCCTCGGTGTTGAGTTCGTCATGGTTTTACAAAAAACATGTTGACATTTACACACACGTAAACACACACGAAACATTTAAACATTAATTAATTAACGACTGCTTAACCTGATGCGGCGCCGGTGATGGATAAGTCGCGGTGAGTGAGTGTAGCAAACGAACTTCAACCTGGAAGCAAGTTAGCTTAGCGAACGAGCTCCAACCTTAAGGTGAGTAAGCGTAGCAAACAAACTTCAACCAGGACGTGATTGAGCCACGCGAACGAGCTCATCTTAAAAATGAACGAGCATTGTCTGACATAAAACCACATTAGGACAGGACGACCTGTCGGGCCAGCTAGTAGGAAATAAATCTGACAATTTTAAGGGAATATTTTCAGCCAGGTAAATGGAAATTCACTTAGTCTGCAGGTTAACACGTTGACTGCTGAAAACCTATACACAGGCGCTCCTAAACTGTGGCGAGGCCCGGGCGGAGCCCCGGCGCGATACTGAATCAGCGGTCGCTATTGATTGGCATTGCAATATCTCAGTAAGACGAATCACAAAAGAGCAAATGTGATTGTTCTGCGTTTCCCCGAAAGTGGATGTAGTTCACTGAAACACCCAAAGGTAGCAGAACTGCCTGCACCAATAACCAGAGTCTTTGTAATATGGCTCGAATAGAGAAAATCCTCGAAAACGAGACAAAAGCTTTGCCAGACGGGATTTTTACTGGAATGTTTAGTACCAACCTACACCAAAATAAAGCTTGTATTCTAAACTACAGCCTGTTTCCGGACGAGTGCTGGGCTCAGACAGACGCATTATTTGGCAGGCGAGCACACTACTGATACAGCAGTAGGCGGCAGTCAACGTGTTAAGGAACTGTATTGCTTTAAGTATTGGAGAGTAATGAGAGGAGGAACTTACGGACAGGCAGGTCACAAAATGGCATTTGAGCCAGATGGTCCAGAATGTGTGGCTGAGAGAGCCGCAGAGTGAGGCCAGGATCATCTAGACTAGAGTAGCCACCACGTTGCTGGTACCTGACAAAATAACTGAGCTTCAGGATACTTTGTGAAACAGTATGTGAGTTATTATATGAGTTAAAATAAAGAACATTTTCATATATTTAATTTACCTTCAACTCCCTTATCTTTTACCTATATTTTTGAAACTTTTAATTACATTCTTGAAGTTTCAAAACTATTACATATTTAATTGCAATAATCAAATGCTATTAGGTGCATCAATCTTCTTTAAATCAAATCACAAATCCTTCAATTTCCGTTCACAATAAATCATCAACAACACAAACATTAGCTAATAAAAGGTTAAATACCTGTAGTACTGTCTGTGATCCTGGTTTAGGTCAGCGACCCAGGTTTATACTGATTCTTATATTGTTTGTTAAAAAAAAATCCAGCAAATTTAGTTATAGTATGTAAGAAGCAAAGTTGATTTATTTTAATTGTTTGTAGTGGTAACATTGTTTCTATTTTCATTTCCTTCACAAGTTTGATTTCATTCATAATTCTGTATCTCATGGCAGGCAAATCTCGTAGACATTGTAAGTACAAAATATTATTATCCATTATAATCTAGGAAAGTTAAATCTGAAATTAAAATTTGTATTAAAAATACTATTGAACATGGATATGGGAAAATAATATTCACTGTTGGTTAACCTCAAATTCTAAAACATGTTAAATTAGGTTATAAGTATGTTAACTTGCAAAAAGCACATTGTACGAAAGAAAATGGTAATTGAAATTTATATTTAGAATAGATATATTAGTAATATTTATGCATTTGTATATTTTTTTTACAGACGAGTTCCTGTATTAAAATAGAGCTCTACGGAAGGTCATCATAAAGTAAGATTGTTTCAATTAAATAATTATTTAGGACCGAGATACAGAGGTATAATTTAACTAAATGAAAAGTGTATATTTGTTATGATTTCATTTATTTTATTAATAAAATGTCAGTGGTGTACACGGAAATGAAATGGCTTCTTTTTAACTTAGGCTAAATCCTATTGAAGTTATATAGTTCTGTAGTATAAATTATCACATTTATACTTGTTTATTCGACCTTACGATTATAGGTTATGAACCTAAAGGTTCATTTTCAAGCTGTCACCAGTTAAAACATACTCCAAACTTCCAACCAAATCCTCTTCATAACTGGGAAGAGTTGTTAAAAACACGAAACACGTACACAAAAACATTAAACAAAATTGGCCAATTATAATACTGATACCGTAGCGTGTGTGGTGTAGCCGGCAAAAGATGGCTACATACTCCTCTTTATAATAGTATGGATAGAATATTAATAGATAATAACTTGATAAGATTGCAGTAGGGATGAATATGAATTTATATGAACTTAATAATTGAATGTAATTGCATTGAACCATGTTAGTGGACAATTCATAAAATGCCTACAGTAGACCCTCTCTAATCCGGCACTGCACCACCGTGGTAATCAGGTAATCTGGCGTCTTTTGACGGGAGGTCTTCTGCGATCGCGGCAAAATTCTGATTATCTCCCGCGGCCGTTTAGACATCATCATTCTCCGGAAAGTAAATAAAGATACGTCTTATTACACTTAAATAAAATATGTAGTGAGCTGGCAGATATATCAGCTGACAGATGTTTTAAATAATTTTATTGAATTTTGGTTGTGACGAAGAGAAAAATAAACAAAGAGACATTCTTTTAGGCTGTTCCAACAAAAGTGGTTCATTTTTATTTGCTCTAAACAAATAATTGTTGATTACTTTTAAAAGTATGATAAATTAAACAATAATATTTAGTGGAAACCTCTAGACTTTTATCTAAGGTATTTCTCCTATTTAAATGAGGTTCTTTCCACTAAAATTGGTGACCCCGATTTGAACACATCAAGAACACATAATGCAAATCAATGAAGAAGTATTGGCAATACTAAAACTGATGGAAGAACAAAACCAAGATCTCAGAAAACAACTTAATGATGTCTTTGGTGTTGACTCTGAACATTAAAATCAAAACCAAATATTGATTCAGAAGATGATCTTTTGGTTAATCCAATAAATCAGAAAACTCAAGAAAGAAACAATTCAGTAAATCCAAGACCATCTAACAACACAACTTCAATGCAATCTCCACAATTAAAATGTCCCCATTTTTGGTGTGAGAAACCAGCACTTTGGTTCATACAGATTGAGGCGATTTTCTCTTTATGGCACATTTTTGATGAGAGCCTTTGTTTCACACATGTTGTGACACACTTAGATGAGATGACTGCTTCCGAAATAGAGGATTTACTTTCAAACCCAAATCTGGAAAACCCTTACACGAGCCTGAAGAAAGAATTAATAAGAAGATTATCAGTCTCAGAATATAAGAGAATTAAACAGTTACTTGTAGAAGAAGAACTCGGTACAGATACGCCATCACACTTTCTCAGAAGACTGAAATCGTTAGCTGGCAGCAGCGTTCAAGATGACTTGCTGAGGATCATCTGGATGCAACGACTTCCTGCGCATATTCAAGGCATCCTGCAAACCCAGTTAGGTGCTGGGGTCAGCACCGAATCATTGGCCGTTACAGCGGATAAGATTCAGGAGGTTCAACCTTTGAGTTCAAATGCAATAGGCTGCGACGCTATTTTGTCAAACCGAGGTAAGCCAACGAATACCTTTCCTCAGATCCCACATAGTCACAACAATCTCAATCAAGGAGGAGGTTTTGAGGCAATTTTGGAGAAACTTTCAATGCTGGAGGAGAAAGTCTTTCAGATGACTTGATGACATATAAAAATAGTAAGTTCAGATCACAGAGTCCACCATGACACCAAGATACTTGGCGGCACGAACGGACTGGACTTCGACGTCCCTCACCCTCAACGGCACAATGGTGTCAATCCGCTTTTTGGTCAGAATCACGATCTCAGTTTTGTTCAGCGCGAGTGAGAGACCGTGATCTGCCATCCATGCGTTTATAGTTCGCATGACTCGGTTTAATTTTAGCTGGGCCAGCTCAACACTACGAGCAGCTATTAAAGCTGCAATGTCATCTGCGTACCCAACTAAAACGGTTTCTTCAGGCATTTCAGACCTAAGGAGGCTGTCGTAGGCAACGTTCCAGAGGTCCGGGCCGAGTATGGAACCTTGGGCAGAACCAGAAGTGACACTCATCGTCCGCGGGCCTTCTGTAGTATCATACATGAGGAGGCGGAACCGGAGGTAATCCTCTATAATGCGCATGAAGTATGCCGGGACGTGGAAGTTGTTCTCCAGAGCGTCTAGCATATCGCACCATCTTGCAGAATTAAATGCGTTTCGCACATCGAGTGTAACGAGCAGCACAACCCTACGAGAGTAGTGATTCAAATCCTCAGCTCTCATCACGGCTTGCTTCACCTCCTCAATAGCGTCGACCGTTGATCGCCCCTTCCTGAAGCCGTATTGGCGAGGGCTCAGGTCCCCCACAGCAACCACGGCTGAATTCAGTCGGGAACGGATCAACTTCTCTAGAACTTTCCCAGCCGTATCCAACATGCAATGGGGTCTGTAAGAGGAAGGCAATTCTGGGTCTCCTTTCCCCTTCCGCACGAGCCTAGCTTTTTTCCAGCACAACGGAAATACCCCCTCTGCCAGGCAGGCGTTGTACATGCTCAGAAGAATCAGGGGATTGATTGAAAAAACCTTCTTAAAAGCCTCGCCAGGTACCCCATCAGGTCCAGGAGCCTTGTTGTTTTTGGGGATAAAACGGCAGTCTCCAGCTCCTTATGAGTGAAGAGTGGGACATAGTCCATCATCTCAAACTCACGCAGTGGGCGCAGAATATGATCTGGAAAAAGGGATTTGACAACCCTCTCCATAGCGGCCCCCTCCATGACGGAAGGTGGAGAGCGAGTGGTGAGTTTTTGGGTTACTAGTTTGTAACCCAGGCCCCACGGGTCGGAATCGACATCATCCCTTAGTGTTTTCCAGCAATTGTGTTTGCTCCGGTAGATGGCCCGGCGGAGAGACTTCCTCGCCACCTTATAGCTCTCCAGCTTACGGCGTCTATCCAAGGGTGCCCTGGCCCTAGTAGCGAGTCGTCTAGCTCTCAAAGCAGCTCGGCGCAAATCCGCGATCTCTGCAGTCCACCAGTATACGGGTCTCCTATCGCAACGGAGTCTCTTGCGGGGCATTGACTCATCACGAGCCGAGGCAATCAGCCCCATCATCGATGTAACTATAGCCTCTGCATAAGCCATGCCAGGTGCGGCAGGCACCGCTGGCACTCCCCGCAGGATGGCCTCGGTGAATTTAGCCACGTCCAGTTTTTTGGTGTTCCACCGAACGGGCACTTCCCAAGATGCAGCAACTTGTCTCGGGAGGCGAGCTAAGACATCAAAAATAATGTATTGATGGTCGCTGGTTGTATAATCCTTCAAGACTCTCCAGGCTGTGATCCTTGGCAGAAGAGACTCAGATGCGAGGGTTATGTCTGGGATCGTTCCCCTCATCCCGGGTCGCCAGAACGTTGGCGTGTTGCCCTCGTAAAACGAGTTCGGCCCTGGCAGCAAAGTCCAGGATGTACTTCCGCCGGGAATTAGTGAGGGTCAGTCCCCACTCGACGGCCCTAGCATTGAAATCGCCAGCCACGACTACATGCCCTGCGGTGTCGTGCACGCTCTCTTCCAAGCGGACTATCTTTTCGCGGAAGTCATGGATAGCCTCGTTAGGGGTGAGGTAGACACTGTAGTAGGTGACGTCCTTGCATCGAACCCAAACAAATCCACAGCCCTGTCCATGACCCCGCATTTGCACTTGAGCTGTATTACGCACCCAGAAAGCAGCAGTACTAAGACTATCGGGGAACCAAAAGGGTGGGACCCTATTCCGGTACTGATACTGTTCGCTGACCAAGAGCGCGTCAACACCGTGTTCGAGTGCAAGCTGACTGAGAAGCGCGTCAGCTGTCCTGGATCGCCCAAGATTACATTGGAGTATTCTTATTTTCGTGGGAGGGCTTTTGCTTGCTGGAGTGCAGTTTTAAAAGCGCTGCACTGCCCAGACCCAGCTATATGTTTGGTGTTTTTGTCCGCGAGCCCATTTTCCTTACAAAGAAAGCAAGATTCGACTTGGCAGTCCCTACGAGCGTGACCCACCCCTCCGCACCGGAGACAGTGCTTGCCTCGGTCGGGCCCCTTGCAATTTCGGGAGGAATGGCCAAAACCGAGGCACCTAAAACACCTGGTTACTTCCACCCTCCGTCTGAGCCTGCAGTTGACCCAACCGACCCTCAAATGCTGGAGTGCTAACACCTTACTAGCGTGTGCGTCTGCTATTTCGGCGACCGCCATCCGCTGCTGGTTTCTATTTGGTTTTGTGAGCCTAACCCTAAGAACAGCCGATGTTCCGGCAAGCTTGGGGACTGCTTCCTTTAGGGCCTAAACCACCTCACTCTCTGTCGACACACCATCTATGTCCCGAACCTCAACAGACGTTTTAGGCTCGAGTGCACGGACGGTGCCCTGGCCTTCCACGGCTGCCTTTAGTTTGTTGAATGTAATTTTATTTTTAATAAACATGTTTGCTGTTACTTGTCCTGTATTTAATTTAATTTATGTTGCTAACAGCTGATCATGTGTAAATAGTTAGGATTGTTTTTATTGTAATGAGAATTCTTGAATAAGTTATGTTTGAGTAAAAATGTTGTGTGTGTGTACTTCAGTAAAATAAAGATAATTATTGTAACAGTAAAACCTTAGGTGTTAGTAATTTACTTTCACTTAAGTCAACAGGTTATGGGCCCAGAAAAATCCATTAATTCAACCATAACTGTAAAAACAAGAAGTAATCTTCTAGTAAAACCCTAAGAGTTAAAGTGTAGTGAAGGTGAGTGAAAAAGTAAAAGTAAGACTAACAATGGCATCAGTAAAAGAAGATGATTTCGTAGAAAAACTCAAAGGAGTTGAAACTTTTCCATTGTGGAAATTTCAGATTAAAATAATATTTCAATCCAGTGATTTGATGAGTATTGTTGATGGTTCTGAGAAACTTGAAGATATGGGCGATGGAAAGAAGAAGGCTGATTGGATTAAAAGAGATGCCAAGGCTCAGAAGTGTATAGTTAGTTCTATTGAGAAGGGACCGATGTTACATATCATTAACTGTGAAAACTCAAGAGAAATGTTTTTGAAGCTGTGTAATATTTATGAAAGAGACTCAGAGCAGCAGAAGTACTCGTTATTACAAGAATTCTTTAACCTCAGGTATGAGCCTAATTCTGATATAAGTTCTCACATAAGTAGAATTGAAAACATAGCACACAGACTAAAAACTTTAAAACAAGATATTGATGAAAAAATGATAATATCAAAAATTCTTGTCAGTCTGCCAGATAGATTTAAGTATTTTGTAACTGCCTGGGAATCAATGCCGAATGAAGAAAAGACATTGGCAAATCTAACAGCGAGACTGTTAGCAGAAGAGTCAAGAAGTGAGTTAAAGGAGGTAAGCCTAGAGAAAAATCTTGCATTCCAAGTTGTTTGTCACAACTGTAAAATTCCAGGCCATAAAGCAAAATACTGCAAGAAACCTACACACAATTGGGCTAACTCTGATAATGAAAGGCGATGTTTTAAATGCAATGCTGTTGGTCATTTAGCAAACACCTGTGGAAATGTAAAAAATGTTGTTAACAAGTTTGAAAAAAGAAATGTAAAGCCAAATTTATTTTGTAATATATGTAAAAAGTCAAATCATAATGAAAAAGATTGTTACTTTAGAAAAAGCCAGAACCTAAATGTCGCTAGTAAAACTGTGTCATTTTTGTCGTATGATGATGGACAAAATGTTCGGGGTATTAGTGGGACTATAAACTTTGTATCTGAATGGGTTGTTGATTCAGGCACATCTTCACATATGACAAATTGTGAAGATTTGTTAAGTAATAAACAAAATATTTCTTCTGAAATATATGTTGCAAAGAAAAATCAAACCATGTTAGCTTCAACGAGTGGAACTGTAAAATCTAAAGAATGTATCCTGAATAATGTGCTATATGTTCCTGAACTCAGTAAAAACTTGTTGTCTGTTTCTGCAATAACTAATAATGGTGGTGAGGTTACTTTCTCTGAAAATAAAGTTATGATAGGACTTAGAAAAACTGGAGATCAAGTGTTGGAAGGCATAAAAAATTCAAATGGATTGTTCACAGTGAAGATCTTTGATATTAATAGTAATTTAAATGCTCAGTTAATAGAAAGAGAAACAAGTAAACCGGTAGTGGATGATAGTGTAATTTTGTGGCATAGAAGAATGGGACATATTAGTTTTGATAGTTTAAATAAACTCATTTCTATGTCAGAAGGTATAAAATTGTCTGGCCAATGTTTGAAGACCTGTGATAGAAGAACGACTTGTGAAGTCTGTTTGAAGGCTAAACAGACAAGGTTACCTTTTAATACTGAAAGAACAAGAGCAACAAGACCACTAGAAATAATTCACACTGATGTATGTGGACCAGTAGAACCAAGTACTCATGATGGTAAAAGATATTTTATCACATTTATTGATGATTACACAAACTTTACTATGGTTTATCTTTTAAAAGGCAAGTATGAAGTGTTTGATGCAGTAAAACAATATTTTGCAGAAGTAGAGGCTAAATGGAACTTAAAAATTCACAAGATCCGATGTGACAATGGTGGAGAATATATTTCGAAGGATCTCCAAGATTTGTGTAAAACCAAGGGTATAGTGTTAGACTACACTGTTCCTTACTCGCCACAGCTAAACGGCAAAGCTGAGAGGATGAACCGAACATTTTTAGAAAAAACAAGAGCACTGCTGTTTGATTCAGAACTAAGTAAAGAGCTATGGGGAGAAGCTATAAGAACAGCCGCATACATTGTAAACAGAAGTCCTTGTGAGTCAGTTGACACTACACCATGTGAAAAATGGTATGGCCAAAAACCAGATCTATCAAGGTTAAGAATTTTCGGCAGCAAAGTTTATGCTCGTATAACCAGGCCTAACTTAGGAAAGTTGGATATCAGAAATAAATCATTTATTTTTGTGGGATATGGACTGAATGCGTATAGGATATGGGATGAACGCTCTAGGAAAATAAAAGTCTCAAGAGATGTGAAATTCGTTGAGTACAAAAGCAAGCATGTTGGCAAAGAACAGGAGAAAACAACAATTATTGAAGACGATGACAGTCACGATGAGAATGACCAGAAAGGAGACAAAAATGAAAATGACAAGAAAGAAGACAAAAATGAAAATGACCAGAAAGAAGACGAAAATGAAAATGAAGATATTGAGAGTGCAGATAATCTAAGTGAGATAAGTAATAATGAAGTAGAGTTTGAGTTGGTTTCAGACAAAAATGAAATCAATGAAGAACAGCCAAGTTCAAGTAATACTGATACTACACAAAGCATCAAACTAAGAAGAAAAACTAAACTACCTGAAAGATATAAAGATTTTGTGATGTTGACATATGAAGAAGCAATCAAAGGACCAGATAAAAAGAATTGGCTACAAGCAATTGAGGATGAAAAAAACTCCCTAATTGAGAATGAAACGTAGGAAGTGGTTGACAAAAAGCAAGCACTAAACAAGAAGATCCTAAGTAACAAGTGGGTATTAACAAGAAAGGATAACGGAAAATACAAAGCGAGACTAGTTGTAAGAGGTTTTGCCCAAGAAAAAGGTATAGACTATGAAGAAACCTACAGCCCAGTTGTAAGTAATTGAACTTTACGTTTGTTATTTTCATTAGCTGCCAAACAAAATCTCAAACTAATGCAATTTGATGTTAAAACTGCTTTTCTCTATGGAAATTTAGATGAAGAAATTTATATGTGTGTACCTGAAGGGTTTGATCATAAAGATAAAGTTTTGAAATTAAGAAAGACTTTATATGGACTTAAACAAGCTCCATTTAAATGGAACCAGTTGTTTACAAACTGCTTACTAAAATATGGCTTAAAACAAACTCAGTCTGACCGTTGTGTTTTTACAAATGGCAGTATTCATCTTGCTATATTTGTTGATGATGGAATTCTTGCTGGTTCAGATGAAAGAGAGATGAAGAAACTTTTGAACGAGCTGTCTAGATATTTTAAAATAAAAACAGACGAAAACCCATCAAACTTTCTTGGAATGGAAATTTTATATTCAAGGGAAGGGATATTGTTAACACAAAAGAACTATTCAAACAGTATTCTCGAAAAATATGGAATGATAGATTGTAAACCTGTAGACACTCCCATTTGTCCAGTGAAAACGAGCAAACCTGATGAAGAAGTAAGCTGCCTGACAAAAGATTATCCTTACAGAGAAGTTGTAGGAAGTTTGCTGTACTTATCCAATAAAACCAGACCTGATCTTACACTTGCTGTGGGATTAGAAAGTAGACGTGTTGAGAATCCAAGCAATGAAGATGTTGTAAATGTCAAACGAACCTTAAGATATATTAAAGGTACTCAAGACGCAGGAATATTATTTTCAGCATCAGGAGAAAATTGCCTAAATGTATTGTGACGCAGACTATGCAAATTGCAAGCATACAAGAAGAAGTACTACTGGATTTGTCATAATGTATGGAGAAGACCCAATAAGCTGGTGTACAAGAAGACAACCGATTGTAGCTTTGTCCAGCACTGAAGCAGAATACATTGCAGCGGCGGAATGTGTCAAAGAAGTGTTATATTTAAAACTTTCTTGCAAGAGTTGAGTGGAACTAATGTTGAAACAAACCTAAACATGGACAATCAAAGTGCTATTAAGCTTTGTAAAAATGGAATTTTTAATAAGCGAAGCAAACACATTGATGTTCGCTACCATTTTTTGACTGAAAATGTAAGGCAAGGTAAAATAAACATTTCTTTTGTTTCTACATCTGGGAATGTTGCGGATATGTTTACAAAACCCTTGAACAATGTTAAGTTTCATCAATTTAGCAAAGCTTTGATCAACTATCCAAAATCTTGAACAGAAGACGATAATCGAGATATTTATTTTTTGTTTCTTGTATAAAATTAAAATTAAGGGAAGGTGTTGAATGTAATTTTATTTTTATATAATACGAGGTGTTAGCCTGTCCTACGTACGGGAATTCAGTAGCCAGTTAAAACCGTGTACAATTCAGATCAGCTAGTTTACACATATAAAGACAAAGTTTCTTGCAGTTTTAATGTAAAAAATCATCTTGTAAACAAATGTTGTGTGACCAAATATGTTTTTATTCCATCATAGGCCTATACGATATGCATTTTAAATCCGTTAATTTTAAAATAAAACAGCAATTCTGCAATTTTTACGATGTGAAAAGCGTTGAAGTGAGATTTGTAGCCGATTCGCACAGACGCACACTGATTATAAGTAGCATATTGTAGAGAGAGTAATAGTCAAAATTGAGAAGTGTATAGACCTAGTCAACGATACCACCTTCCATAGCGCATACCTGCCTCTTCCATAATTATTATCACCACAATACAACTACTATACACAATTTCCAGTAGGTCTGAATAGAAACGACCTAAAACAAAACGATAATATCCAATAAAATTCACAGTACACAAACTTTGGTGTCCTAACATCAAAACGAATCGTCACACCTATCCTTTATATGAATTTCACTGCATTAATTGATAAATAAATATGCGTAAACAAAGAAAAGTAAAAACAATAACAGTTTGTTTTGAAACAGCTGTTTGGTTCAAATAACATTCATTTGAAAATAAGAACTGGTCACATGTAGCAGGAATATAAAAAGTAAACACGCTAGTAAAGCTAATGACGTAATTGTCAATGTTTATTATCTATACCGTTTTCAGTTCTATTCTTGATAATTACACACCCTCATTGAAGAAATGTACATCTTAATTTCCCATATTAGTTAACTTAAACTACAATATATTCATAGTTGAAATAAAAGTGATATTATTTTCACGTTTGGGGGCGCTGATATAGGTGCCCCCAAACGTAACCACAACTGAACACGATTTTAAGGATGGTTTGTCTAATTGCAGTATCCTAGGTCAATGTTGACGTTGTGTTCAATCTATGTCATCCATCTGTTTATCTTTGTATAAAACCCGGCTGAGGTTGTGGTCGTAATTTAAAATCGTGATTCCTGATTATTCTTGATCTTCTTTTTATGACATCAATATTTCCGGGCCTAATCCATACAAAGTTAAAGCAGACAAACATTAATTGTAAACAAAAAGCTACCATGAAAAATTAAAACATGTAAACATTGTTATTTTTCTAATCTTTCCTTGAAAAGTGGAGCAGTAAAATAATTTGCATTTATCCTTTTTTATTAAGACTCGTGTACAGAGCCTCGATTTGTACTGTGGTTTAATTAATATTGGTTTAAACTGTGGTCTAATTATCTCTACTAATCTTACTTATTTCCTATAATCAATGACAAAAATAAAATAACCTCATAGTTCCATAGTTTATATTTAACCAGCTGTTAGTTAAAACAAATTATATTGCTCTAAAACAAATCGAAGATTACAAAGATTGCTTTAAAAAATAATTTGAACATCCTAGTATTTTACTATGTATATTTAATTAATCTGCCATCCTCTTACAGAAGAATTGAACGTATCAATGATTAGCATTACACATAGTATAAATAAGTCAATCCTAAGTATGTCTTTACATTTTTATCCAAATGCTGAATTTGTGACACAAAAGCTGAATGTTTACAGCTGTTATGTTAAGCAAATTATTTTATGCCAAAAGCTAGTTTAGAATCTTAGCGTCGGCTGCTAGACTTTTTAAAAATTAAAACTTAATTTCTAAAAAACTGGGACCCTAAACTAAAATTATGGCTTCGACATTCCCTAGTTCTCAAAATTATCTTTCTTTCAACCCAAAAATCATGAAAATCCGTCGAGTGGTTGATTCAGAATCGTGAAATAAAAAAACACACTTTCGTTTTAATATTATAGATGTTTGCTGTCACTTGTCCTGTATTTAATTTAATTTATGTTGCTAACAGCTGATCATGTGTAAATAGTTAGGATTGTTTTTATTGTAATGAGAATTCTTGAATAAGTTATGTTTGAGTAAAAATGTTGTGTGTGTGTACTTCAGTAAAATAAAGATAATTATTGTAACAGTAAAACCTTAGGTGTTAGTAATTTACTTTCATTTAAGTCAACATAGTTCAGCAGCAGAATCGGATTTGTCCTTTGACTTACCCAGTTCAAGGAGGACGTCCCCGCCCCGGGTTTGCCTAATCGACCGCACAACCGTATCGGTCTGCTCTGGCTTAGCTTTAGCCTTTATTATACCCAAGACTTCAGCGAATGATCTCCCCCCTGAGGGCTTAACCAAGATTGCCTCCGTCCTGGGCATTTTTGGCCGCGACCTTTTAAGAGCGGGGGCCAAACCGGGCCCAATTTGGGCAACGTTTGTTGTTTGCGCCTTTACCTTGTGGTCTGAACAGCCTCTTCCTTTTTTGGAGGGCTTTCCGTAGTGGATGGCCTTCTGCGTTTCTTGGAAGGCAGTGCCCTGTCGTCGGGCATAGACACTACCTTCTCCGCAATCTTCTCCATGGCCACCTTGCTTACCAACCGGCAGGCAAAAACTAATCCAAGGTCATCTTCTAGCTTGGCCATGCCATTTTTGACCACTTGGTTAACAGCTTTCTGGGTCCGAAAGGTGTCCAGCATAGCTTTAATGGTCTCCTCCATGTCTCGAAGCCGGGTTTCGATGCTACTCTCTGCGTCAAGGTATTTCTGACGCAGAAGCACCATCCCTGAGCTCTCCGACTGCAATGTTGTTGTAAGGTGTTCCTCCAACAAACAGCCCTTCACCAGACTTGAATGCTGGCACCGGTGGAGGGGAGACAGTCGCTCCCTTTACCAGCGAAGGTGCCAACGATATATTTTCTACCGTCAGAGGGGGTGACCTTGAAACACACCCTCCCCTCTTAAACGCCTTCTCATCTGACTGCTTGCCAAGCAAGCCCTCCATGCTACCTGAGGTTGAAATAGCCATAAAAATGTTTGCCAGCGCATCGTACGGCAAGGGACGGCCCGGAATAACCAGGAACGGGTATACCCTCGGGGACGTAGCCCCTACCCCAGTTCCCTGGGGCCCGGTCTCCGTTTGCCTAGTACCGAGAATCCTGACGTACCAGGGGTCGCCCGTGGCAGTGCAGAGCCCGAACTCTGCACCCATGCCGCACTCCCTGACTAGGGCCCGAAGGGGCTGGTTCCTGACGACACACCAGAGAGGTCCCATCGGCAGTGCGAGGCACAAAACAGCCCTTTTGCACAGAAAGGGCACTCCCAAGGCTCAATAGTGCTTGCCGGTCAAAAAAAAAAGAAAGGAAAACACCCAAACCGGGGTTGAAAAAAAGAAGTGTAAAAAGGAAAGATGAAAGATTTCGAGGTACAAGCCAAAGGTAAGAAGCAAACTTGGCCTCAGAGAAAGTTGGGAGCATAAAGAGAAGGATCTCCCACCCCCTGTTAGTCAACTTTTACGACAAGCTGAGGGAGGCTGCGGTCCTATTCTAACCCGGTACCGCACGGGGATAGATTGTGAGAGTGGCAGCCCTGCACTTAGGGTTATTTCCGTCTGCTCACATGAAGACGACGGAAGTGAGTCATTACTGCTACAGTCTGTCTTCTTGTATTCACCATTGTGTGTTGTTGCGGGAGTGTTTGCTCTCGTGTTATCCACGATTTATTACTAAATACGTTATTAGTTCGTAGTGTTAGTGTTAGTGAAGTTTGTGTGTGTGTGTATAACAGTAATCTTCATGCATTTTATTATGCATAAATATTACTGAATTGTGTGAAATAGTGTTCATAAAAGGTTTTATTTTTTTAGCATCATGTCTAAAGTGACGATTAGACATGTTAGAAGAAACATGTTATATATCTATGTAGGGAATCAATTAGATTGTCTTCAAAATGTATATAGTGAATTTCCCATAAGAAATCCGTATAAAAATAAATACCAAGGCCGCTTTTGAAAAAAAAAAAAAATCAAATGTTTTATTTTTTTCACTTTCTTAGACAGTGTACTGATAAAATACACTGTCTAAATCATTATGACATTACTATTTCTAGATTCTACTATTCTTTCCGAACAAAATGAATATGAGGTCGGCTAGGTTTACTTGTACGGTTGAATTTTTACGAATTTTCAAAAAAAGGTCTTCGCCAAAATGGGTTGGCCATTTCCCACTTTTAACATTGGCCACTGCTAGGGTTAAACATCATTGTCTACTCCCACGGTCAAGAAAAACGTCATCGTCGTCACGCGCGATCGCGGCAATTTCACGAACATCTTAAACGATCGTAGCAAAATCATAATTATATCCCGCGGCCGTGTAGACGTTATCATCTTCTACCACGATTACGGAAACGTCATCGTCGTCATGCCCGAACGTGATCTTCAAAGACGTGTTTTAATTGCATTTTAAGTGTTTTTAATGATAACACTCCAGTAATCCGGCAGTATCGCGGTACTATATCTGCCAGATTACTGAGAGTCTACTACTGTACTTGTCAAAGTTGATGGGATGGTGTAGTCTTACCTCCACTTTGCACTGTTGTCGCCACATCGGCCCCCAGATGCCAGCAGGTGGAGCCGCAACACTTCACTGAGAGTGCTCGCATCCAGAGTCAACTTGCTAAGCGGAGTGCGATGATATGCCTGGGCCCAACGTGCAGCTATGGTGGCTTGTCTAACAGCTTCCTTGGTCTGTTCATCTCCTGCCACATCGTCTTGCCAGTCTGTTGACACAAAACATCACATAAATTCCATGTTGCCAGCACCTGGTGTTTTAGTGATATGTTGGTATCTGAATGCAATCCCGAGAACAAACAGGTGGTGAATTGTATGAATTTCAACTATAGTACCAACAGGGCTCAGATGTTTAATCATTGTATTTGGGTATTTGGAAATGATAAGTACACAAGTTAACTTGAACCAAACTTATAATGTAATGTGATAATACAAACAAACACAAACTGACCGATAATAACACATGGTATTAAGTAAAATACACAACATATAAAAATTCTCGCCTATGAATTATAGGGGTAATGTAACTCCACATTTTAACAGTTAGTCAATATGACACAGCCAATTTGTCCCAGTATCCACTTTTAGCGAATTTCCCATATAGGGAATAAGCTATTGCCGTAGGTCTCATGGTAACACCTAGACCCGGGACCCAATACCTTTTTGTTTTGAGGTCTCCAGAGGCCAAAAACACCCTCCGTTCAAATTCATATATATGTACATGTTTTTGTGTTCGTTAGCGCGATAACTTGAGAAATTTTGATGAAATTTTGTACTAACGTGTAAACGTTTATTCGAACAAGTTCGAGAACCAGCAGCATGATTGGGCTATGGGAACAGCGGTTTATGGGGGGTTTTATGGGATAAAAATGGGGTTTTCCCATTTTTGACCCTAAAAACACAAAATTTCACAATTTTTTCCCAGACCATTTTGTAGAGCTTTAAAAAAATTAAAAATTGTGTACATTGAAACGTTGTTTTGTATGCCTAACAATTATGCAGTTAATTCAAAAAATTGTAAATTTAAAATTCCCATGTTATTCTTATGGACAATAAATAAACTGTTGTAGTTTGCTTGTTTATGGATATATATTAGAATCAAATCTAGCAATTTTGTTTATTTCATACTTAGCTATCACCATAAAAAAAAACTTCAATACCTTCCCAGTAGCAGCAAATCTAAGTACTCATTAAAATTAATGGAAATAAATCTGAAAACTTTTTTATGGAAATCCAGCCAGGTAAATGGAAATTCGCTTAGTCTGCAGGTTTTCTGCGGCGTGGGTATTACTTTATAAAGGAAGTTAATTTCCCTTTCCAACAACAACTCTATTTGTTTTTTTTAGTAAATTTCTGATATAGGGAATAAGCTAACACCGTAGGTCTCATGGTAAGACCTAGACCCGGGACGGATTTAATTTTTTGTTTTGAGGTCCCCAGAGGCCAAAAACACCATCCGCTCAAATTCATATATATATGTGTGTGTCCGTTAGTGTGATAACTCGAGCAAAAATCATCCGATTTTGATGAAATTTTTTACAAACTATTCGAACGAGTTCGCTAACTAGCAGAAACAGTCTATGGGAAGGGGGGTTTATGAGGGTGAAAATAGATTTTTCACATGTTTAACCCTAAAAACACAAAATTTTATAATTTCTCTTCAAACCATTTTCTAGAGCTTAAAAAAAGAAATAATTTTGTATACTGAAGCGTTGTTGTATGTCCAACGGTTACGGAGATAATTTAAAAAATTGTAAATTTAAAATTACCATGTTATTTATGTAGTTTCAATGTAAGTTAAAGATACTGTATTACTCAATAAAAAACATATTTTACTACCATCATATACATATAACAGTCAAAATGTTCCTGGAATGAATTTCTGTAGACATTTAGCGCGATCGCCAGCGGTAAATTCGCCTTGCAGCAGTTGGTATGACTCCTGGAGAGGTGTCATGAAGGCCGTGAAAGCATTGACGATGACCCTCAAAGTGGACTTCCTTCAACAGCAATCAATGATGTAAACATTGAGCGAGTATGACAATCGGAAATCAACAATTTATGATATTGCATTTGAGGTACATTTATCTCATAAAAGTGTTCACACCATCCTTCATGATTATTTGAACATGCATCGAATTTGATCGTGAATGGTTCCAAAAGTCTCCAGATCACAAAGAATCTTGAATGTTGATTCCTGGTGAATTCGTTGTTATGGCCGATGCAGATCCAATTTTTTTAAACTAAATTGTCACTGGTGACGAAACATGCTGTTATCTCTACGACCCTCTACCAAGTTTGTGCCACTCAATTTGTGGTACACGACTGACAGTAACCGACAAAGTACACTTGCCTTGCAGGTATATAAAAGGCGCTTAACAATGCTGCACTACGGCTCGTCAGCTATCCCCCCTCTACCGATATGCCCTCTCCAGAAGTCGTAGAAACTACTGCGAGGCGAATTTGCCACTGGCGATAGGGCTAAATGTCTACAAAAATTCACTCCGGGAAATTTTTGACTGTAGTAGTATATTAACCCTTCCTGGACGGGTGACGGATATATCCGCCTAAGTCTTTGGCGATAAAGGACGGGTTTTTATGGTTTTTGATGTTCCTGACGGGAAGCGGATATATCCGCCTTCTCTTCAGACAGACTGGCAGGAGCTTGAGCAGTAACCAGATGTTTCGCAGTACCAAGGCGCCACTTTCCTGCTCTCTCCATGGCTGCGCTCTCTCCCGCACTCCCCTCTCTTCCGCGCCTACCCCTCTCCCACGCCTCCCCTTCTCCTGCACACGCCCCACCTCTCCTACGCACCCCCCTCGACGTTTCGCGCTCAACACTACGTTATCTTTATTTATTGTTTACATATTGTTCTTTATTTATAGCCTAACGTCATGGTCATATCTTCTGTGGCAGGTCATATATCAATGGCCTATTTGCAAAACAAATAGCCTAAATAAAAGATAGCCAACATATAAAAGCCTAACTATTTAATCAGTTACTAGCCTAGGCCTAGTTAGGCTCAACTGACTAATTTCTACATTAATGTAAATTATGAATAAATAGTACAAACCTTCTGAAATATATTACATTAGTAGGAAAAATGGATAAAAGGAATGGTATTTATTTAATCAAATAGACAATAGACAATAGACAATAGACAAATAATCTTTATTTACACATTCATTAAGAATAGTAGTAGCGTCAATTTACAATTTTTTCTAAATGTTTGGTTGAGGTGTTGTTTAGTCAAAGACCTGTTGATGGTATTCTTCTAAGGAATAGAAAGGTCGATTAATGAGCCATTGATGCAAAGCTGGTTTGAGGTCATCTTCTGACTTGCTTCTTAGATCTGGAGGTAGCCTGTTGTAGATTTTCATTCCTGCGTATGAAGGTTTCTTTTCAAACTGTGTCGTGCGATGTTGTGGAAGGTTGTACTGCATGGTGTTTCTCAGGTTGTGTTGGTGCATTTCGCCACGCCTTGTAGGGTTATTTCTTACTGCAAATAACACAACTTCCTGGATGTAGAGTGCTACAAGGGTAAGTACTTTGAGTGACCTGAATGCTTCCCTGCAGCTGTCGAGTCTGTGGAGTCCTGCAGTTATTCTGACTGCCTTTTTTTGTTTTCTGAGAACTCTTTGCATGTTAGTGGCAGAGGTTCCACCCCATGCTACAAGTCCATATCTCATATGCGACTCGAAAAGTGCAAAGTATGCTACTTTTGTTGTCATGTCATCTGTTGCATTTTTTATATGTTTAAGAGCATAGATGGTTGAACTTAATTTTTTACATATATTGTCCACATGAGGGGTCCAGGTTAAATTCTTGTCGAGTGTGATGCCCAAAAACTTAGCTTCATCTTCCACTTCTACATCTGGGAGTCGTGGCACTTCTTGAGATTTACGGCCAAAAGCTATTTGAGTTGTTTTAGACGTGTTTACTGCGAGATCATTGTTATAGCAGTATTGGTAGGCCATACTGAGTGACACATAGGATTTTACTTCTAGATTTTCAGCTAGTGGTTCATTAAACACTAAGGTTGTGTCATCAGCATACATAAGAGTAAGGCAGGCGTCTCCTATTTGTTGCGGCAAATCGTTGGTAAAAAGAATAAACAGTACCGGACCCATAACTGAACCTTGGGGAACTCCTCGATTTATTGGTTGAAAATTTGATCTTGTTTTTCTTATTAGGCTGTTATCTCTGTGCCTTAGTTCTACAAACTGACTCCTGTCTGTAAGGTAGCTTTGAAACCATTCTCTTACTATCCCTGATACCCCCAGGGAATCCAGCTTTTTAATGATTAGCTGGTGGTCAAGGCAGTCAAATGCCTTACTGAAATCAAGAAAGATTCCTGTTGTTAGATTTCCTTCATCTAGGCTGTCAATCAGGGACTCAACCATCTGAATTATTGCTGTTGTTGTGGATTTCCCTTTTGTAAATCCATGTTGAAGGTTGTTTAGTAGGTTGTGATTTGTGCAGTGGTCTAAAAGTCTTTTTAAAACAACTTTTTCGTATATTTTGGAGAAGGTGGAAACGAGGGAAATTGGTCTGTAGTTGCTTGCTTCTAATGTGCTACCTTTTTTAAATTTCGGGTATACTTTAGTTATTTTAAGTAGTGAAGGAAAGATGCCTTGTTTTAGGGACTTATTTATCAAATCAGCCAATGGTAGTGCTAGTTCATTGCAGCAATGCTTAAGTATTTTTGACGAGATTTCATCAATTCCAGACGAGTTTTTTGCTTTAAGTTTGTTTATAATCATTTTAACTTCCTTCTCGTCTGTGCTTTGAAAGGAGGAAAACAGTGGACCTGTTTGAGTTACGTCAGGAGTTTGAGCTGTGGTCTTTAGGTGTTTTTGTTTCTCTACTGTTTTTTCTCCTACTTGTGTAAAAAATGTATTCAAATGCTCTGCAACATGGGTCACATTACTTATGAGTTGGCCATCTACTTGAAGGGTTATTTCATTTAGGGATGTTTCCTTTTTGGGCCACACTGTGTTTATTGTTTCCCAGATAGCTTTAGATTTATTTTCAGCTTTCATCAACTGGTCAGAGTTAACCTTTTTCCGCATCGTTTTCAAGTACAGGTCATAGTTCTTTTTATTTTCAATAGAAACCCTTCTGTCATCTGGATTTCCCGTCACCTCAAACTTTCTTAGAGCTTTAAGAAATTCGGCTTTAAGTCTCACTGCTTCTGGGTCCATGGAGAATTTTAGTTTATGTTTTCTTTGTATTTTTATATTCTTTTGGGGGCAGGCTGCATCCATAGCTACTCTCACTATGTTACTAAAAGTTTTAAAAGCTTCTTCGGCATTGTTTATTGAGGTAACACTAAGCCAGTTTTCTTGACTGAGAAGATACTTGAGGTCTTGCAGGTTTTTATTTTTTAGGCAGCGTCCAATTTGGGCAGGATAACTTGAGTTGATGTGTGATTTGAAGTTTACAGTACAGAGTTGAGCAGTATGATCCGAAAGTCCTGCATTGATGATTTCTGGAGTGAGTTGGTTTGTGTCCATATTTGTACATATCCAGTCAATGGAGGTTTGAGTTAGATTTGTTATTCTCGTAGGTGGAAGCTGTAGTCTCTGGATGTTGTGCATAGCAAGAGTTTCATTTAAGATAATGTGTTTCCTGTTTGGGTTACACAAATCAACGTTAATATCTCCCATGATGATAAGAGGGGAATTTTCAATTTTTGTTTCCTCAATTAGTTCTGTAAAGGTGTTTAATGATTCCTCAAGGTCTCCGTTTGGGGGTCTGTAGGTTCCCAGTACAAACAGATTTGAGTTCTTGAATTTTATTTTTATAAGAGCTGCTTCAAATAACAGTTCTTTACAGTACTTGGAAACATCTATGGCTACTGTGCTGCTCTCAAGGCTTTCTTTTACAAGAATGCAAACACCTCCTTTTCTGTGTTCTATTCTACTATAGTGAGCCTTGAGGCAGAATCCAGTAGCTATGACGGTGCTACTTATTGTCTCAGGTTTCAGTCCATGTTCTGTCAGAATTACTATGTCAGGTTTGGTTTCTTCTAAAAGGTGCTGTAGTCTATTTATTTTATTTGAGACTTCCTGTGTATTTTGGTGCAGCAGGATGAGTTTGGAGTTTAAATCCTGACTCGATTGTCTAAAAAACAGTCAGGTTGCGTTTCTCTTGTCTCTGCTGATTTTTGCAGTTTTCTTAAAGTAAAATCAGGCTGCGTTGGAATAATCTGAGAAGGTGAGGAAAAAACAAAGTTATTATCCTGTAGCGATGCAGCCTCCCTTTTTACTAAATATCCATAATGCTTCTTCATATGTTCTGAATAAAATCCTATATTTTTTACAAAGAAATCATTGTAATCCTCGTCTTTGCTCTTTGGCTTAGCATTTAGGGGTGGAAGTTTATTTTTATTTTTAGTCTCTTTCAGGCTTTTTTGAGCTTTTACTGTTTGTGACACTTGTGACAGTTTATGTGGCGGGGTTTGGCTGGTTCCCCCTGTTGATACTTGTTCCGTTGAGGTCTCAGATGACAGTTTTTTCGTAGGAGTTTGTCTGACTCTCCCTGTTGCAGTTTCTGTTGGCAGTTTTTTAGTAGGAGTTTGTCTGACTCTCCCTGTTGTAGTCTCGGTTGGCAGTTTTTTAGTAGGAGTTTGTCTGACTCTCCCTGTTGTAGTCTCGGTTGGCAGTTTTTTAGTAGGAGTTTGTCTGACTCTCCCTGTTGTAGTCTCGGTTGGCAGTTTTTTAGTAGGAGTTTGTCTGACTCTCCATGTTGTAGTCTCGGTTGGCAGTTTTTTAGTAGGAGTTTGTCTGACTCTCCCGGTTGTTGTTTCAGTTTGCAGTTTTTTTGTTGGAGTTTGTCTGGCTCTCCACGTTGTGTTTTTGAAGGTTTTGCTGGTTATTTCTTGGCAGTCAGTAGCAAGTTTGTGATTTGTTTGTTCTAGGTATTTAGCATTTTGCAGGGATACGCTGAATATGTTAGCGTAATTAATATATGTTAATAGAATAATAGAATATGTTAATAGAAATTAACAAACTGTATTCTGATCCTCATAACATGTTAAAAATCTGCATTTATAATAGAACAACCAAATCAGTGGGTAAAAGCGATCGTTCACGACATAAAACCGTGATAAAAAAACTAAATAATGATAATACATATTTTTCTGCCGAAATCGTAAATAAAGGGAATAATTTAGAAACATAACCACAAAACATTGCAGACGGAAAATTAGATTCAAATCAAAAAGGTGGATGACGTCAGAACTCGAGACACCAAAGAGAACTAAAGTGTAGAGGTTAGACCAAAGATCAGGAATGGTTTTCAATCATTTTGCCACAAAATTAAAAAAAAAGCTAGAAAGCTTAATGCAAACAATATATTTAGACTAAACCTCGTAAATTTTTTAAGCCAATAGGATTACGAGTTGAAATTCGAGTCGGTGTTGTTGAACAAATTCTAAAAATTATTTAGTTTTTAACAAGAAAGTAAAAAAAGCTAGCCATCTTGAATCTGATGCAATGAGGAACTAACGTACTTCTCTCTCTTCTTTGGTAACGAGTCAAAGGAAGTGGCCACTGGCCATGGAATGATGTTCTCAATTTTAAGAAATTAACAAACCGTTTTTAAACTTTGAAAATGACATAAATTTGATTAATTAATCAACTACAAGTTAAACAGGCCTACAATTATTAATTATTCATTCAAATTAACCAAGAAGACTACTTTGAAAACCTGCACGTTGACCAAATTCGCAAGTACCTACCAACTTTTTCAAATTGAACTAATAAAAAAAAACTTTTTATAACAATCTAAGTTATTAATACAAGACTTCACTATAAATTCTATGATAACTTTCCCATATAGTTTAAGTCAGGTGTAGGTTTAACCTCAATTATCCCATCCATAATGTAAGTTAGATTAATTTATCATAAACTAGGCTAACTTTATTATTGTATTTAAACTAGGGATGGTCAAGTCTCGAAATTTCGGGAAATTTTCGGGAAATTTTCAATCTCGTTACACGAGACGAGATTACTTTTTGGCCGAGATTTTTATCAAGACGAGAATAAAAAAAAAAAAAAAAAAAAAAAAAAATTAAAAACGCCTGCAGAAAGTCAATGCAATACCCGCAATACAGGAGCGTGTTGTAGTTGCGTTTCCTTTTCGAAGGCGTTCTTATTTAATTAATTCTTTTAATGTAAATATTACTTTAATTCTTTTAATGTAAATATTACTTTCATTATTTTAATAATATTACTTTAATAACATTTGAGAAGTTTTGTTAAGTGTAAGCAGTGTGAGGAATGTTTTATTACTATAAAAAAAGTCAAAACAAGTAACTATTTTATAAAAATTAATATTGCTTTTATTTTATGATTTATTTTATTTTAGGATAAGTTGAACTCTATCCTAACTGATATCACCATGTTTCCTAATCGTAGGCATTTTTAATAAGTTAGGCGTGATTAATAAAAAAATGTTATGCTGATGTTATTTAATGAAAGATTGTAAATATTCTTGCCTATTATCATTATTTTAGTATTTAAACAGTCATCTAACAATGTTACAAAATCAGGTAAAAATTTCGAACGTGCATTTCCCGTTGTGTATGAGAAGAGAAATCTCGTCTCGATCTCGTCTCGAAATTTTATGAGAAATAAAAAATCTCATCTCGTCTCGTCTCGTCTCGAACTAAAAATCCAATCTCGTCCATCCCTAATTTAAACTATACCTTGGGCTTTGTAAAATTATTGTAATTGATTCTAAATTCAAAACATTAAATAACTCTTTCTGTAATTATGTTTTAAGTTATCATTTTCACACAGCTCCACCACGCACCCTAATATTTAAGTTAGACAAGTAAAAACAACCCTGAGATTAAGACAAATTAATTAAAATTTTCCTCCAAAATTTAAATTAGGCTAATAAGAAGAAAAACGCAACACTTCAAAGACGGGTGGCGGATATATCCGCTGCTTTTCTACTCATCCGTGGACAGGTAGCGTATACCTCCGCATAGTTAAAAACGAGTAAAAAATTATTTTGACAGTATGAAGACAAGTGTTCCATTGTGTTTATTTTATGTATCTATATATATAAAAGGCAAAGCCCTCACTGACTCACTCATCACTAATTCTCCCACTTCCCATTTACCTAGGAAGCTGAAATTTGGTACACTGATTCTTTAGGCATTAAATAGGAAAACTAAGCTATTTTTATTCTGATCGGACTCTCGGGCTCCGCCCCAGTGGCTCTGGAGTTTCCCATGTTAAACTTATGAGTACTCATATTTAAATGGAATTAATGAATCTTAACAGCTGTTTCAATTAAACAAGTTGGTTCTGTTCTATGATGTGCAATTAGCATTTAAGTTACAAGGATTACCAACAGGGTGCAGCACACTATTATTTTTTTAAATTTATGACTACAGACATCTAATTTGCAACCAAAAGGCGAGTGAGCGTAGCGAACGAACTTCAACCTGGAGGCGAGTTAGCGTAGCAAACGAGCTAACCTGAACACAAGTGAGCGCAGCGAACGAGCTCCAACCTAAAGGTGAGTGAGCGTAGCGAACGAACTTCAACCAGGACGTGATTGAGCCATGCGAATGAGCTCACTTATGAAGTAAAACGGGGCAAAGCCCGCGGGTACAGCTAGTACTTGTATAACAAAACAAAAATAAGGAAAACAATTTTTCCTGTGTCGAATGGTGTCACGATTTCGCCCGTTCGGGAATATGGCAGGGTTTTTTTCACATTTCTTAATCAACCACTTGATGGATCTTTCATGATTTTTGTGTTGAAAGAAAAATAATTTTGAGAACTAGGGAATGTTGAAGCCATAATTTTAGTTTAGGGTTTCAGCTTTTTAGAAATTAAGTTTACATTTTTTTTATCTAACAGCCAACGCTAACAATCCAGACTAGCTTTTGGTATAATACCATTTGTTTAACGTAACAGCTGTAAACAATTGGCGTTTGTTTTACAAATTCAGCATTTGGATAAAAATGAAATGACGGTTGACTTATTTATACTATGTGTAATGCTATAATTATTTATAAGTTCATTTATTCAGTAAGAGGATGACAGATTATTAAAATATACACAGTGTAGTAATGTTTTTATACAGTACATGATCAACTATGACTTGTAAGTTTCTTATTACTTCATATATTACTCCATGCATTTGGGCCGTTGGCTCTTGCTCAGAATCTATATATTTAATACGCGACATGAAACTTTGTGAACAATAAGGCTTTTTTGTTTCAAGATTTAACCCCACATATTATATACCAAAATGTTCGTCTAGGTGTGTAGATGTGCAAACTGGCTTTAGATTTTCGAAATATATCTTTTTAAGGGTGTAGGCTACCCTCAAAGTTCCTTCCATAAGGATAACATTGTGATTGATTTGAATGTTATTATATTCTGAAACAGATGTCAATACATTAGTTTTTAAAGAAAATTAAATCCCAGCTGTTTCGTTTGGTTTTGAAATGTAAACAGTTTAAATGTTTAAATAATTAGAAACCCGGCAAAGAAATGTTTCCTACAGGACACGACGGGAGAAATGTTTTACATTATATTTTCGTTTAAACATGCCAAAGACCCGACGACAAAGAATTATTGCCAGTCGGACACGGCGATTCAACATACGGCAAGCAATGCAAAACGTAAGGAGCCCAGACGAGGAGCTGGAACAGTTAGTGGCAACGTGTACTTACAAAATTACACTGACAAATACAAGAATTCAGCAGCATTCACTTGCGAGATGGCATTAAAATGTCAGAAATGTGGTTCGCTACATTTTAAAGAACAACAAAGAGGACGAGGCGAAGGATTTTCATCCTGCTGCCAGAAAGGAAAAGTGAATCTACCACCATACCGAGAAATCTATTATATCCAGAGCCTACTAAATGGAGCAAATCATTTAAGCAGAAACTACAAAGAGAACATTAGATCATACAACTCTGCGCTCGCAATGGTCAGCACTCGAGCTAAAATTGAAGAACATAATGGTGGAGAGCCTTTCATGTATAAGGTGCAATACAAAGTTTATCACTAAATGGCAACTTTCAACGTCAGAAGGGGAGCATCCCACATATGCCCAAATTTATATCTACAGACGTCGAAACCGCTGTTCAAGAAAGAATGCTAAAAAAAAGCTAATGGCTCTTGCAGCACTGAACTGATGCACATTTTGACCAACATTTGGTTGATATTAATCCATACGCGCAAGTTTTCAGCTTGATGAGCTCCGTCCTGCAAAATACTCCTACTGAACAGAAAAAAGAACTTAGAATGCATATAGCCTACGATCGAGCTCAAGACCAACGTCGATTCAACGACGCAACTTCTAACGACGTTGCTATAATATCCTAATTTATTATTCGTGCGAATTCGCACGGGTTCACCTAGTAGTCAGAATAAACCAAGATGTCGAGCAACCAAGATGTGCCTTTTAATTATTAAAGCCCTACAAGTCCGACTAGCCCTAGTTCATGGCGCGTTTCAGGTTAGCTTGTTCGCTACGCTAACTCGCCTCCAGGTTGATGTTCGTTCGCTACGCTCACTCACCTTTTGGTTGCAAATTAGCTGTTGTCATAAATTTAAAAAAGTCATCCCTTTTATTGTTTATAATACTTTGATAACAGGTTTTATCTTTTAATATTTAACATTGGAGAATTTAAACGTTGTTAAGTGCACAGGTGTGCTGCGATTGGGGTTTAATACATTTGAACTTATTCAAAAGTAAAATAGTTTTCTGTGCTGCACTCTGTTGAAACACTGTGGCACTATTTCAAAAAATAAGAAATAGCTGAAATATTACGGGTTTTGAATGGGACAAACCTACCTAGCGTCTGCCTTATTCTACCCCATTTTACAATTAAAAACCGAAATATTTCAGCTATTTCTTATTAGATCTTTTTAAATTTGGTATTGATTGATAGGGAACTAAAATTGCTAGGTAAAAGTGTTCTTGACATTTTTTCATAAAATCAGCCAATTTCGAGTAGGCCTTCTTTAAGTAAAAAAGTTAAAAATAGCCGTCATTTGAACATTTAAGTTGGATCGAGATGAATTTTGTTTCAAACATGGGTTTCTTCTACCTTAACATACATACATATTTGCTTTACAATATGATTATCTTAAGTTGAATTAAATATATTTTAAATCAATATGTTTTTAACACTAATTTTATTTTAGAATTAATTGTGTTAGGTTAGGCTAATTGATAGTTAAAATCAGACAGACATAAGGCGAGAGTTATAGACCTATCTCCAAGCGTAATATATTTTGGAATTTTCCTTAAAACAAACTTTTTATATCTATCAGATGAGGTGAAGGCAAATGCACTGGTGAAATGCCAAAGCATTTCGAGGGAGAATGGATTGAAACTAAGCCTAGGTAGCAGCACTGTACTATGTGAAATAAAAGTGTAATATTAGGGGGTAGGCAGCCCTGGCCGCCTTTCCATACAGGTGGCCGCTTTTTAGTGTCGTGGCCGCCACCCCCTGCACAATTCAAGCGTAATGGCCGCCTAACCATGTTGGTCTGGAACTATATATACATATATATATATTGTTGTGTTGTGTGTGTGTATATATATACAAACACACACACACACAAGTCTACTAAATTGCCCCTCCTGCAAATAATTCTTAAGATAATCTAGTCATATTATAAACAAGGAACTGTAAAATAATTTTTTTTATCATACAGTGTGGTGTAGGTTTTACTATAATGGTTGTTTTGTTAAATATAAATTTAGGATGGTTATTTAATTACAAACCTGAGGATTTTAGATCTGAATCATCGCGTATTTCATCATCCTCTCCTTCTTGAAGTTCAAAAATCGCTGTTAATAGCATTTGTAGAATATCACATAATGGACCTATAATAGGAAAATAAAGTTGATTATTTCTCTATGATTTTATACTATTCAAAATTACTGTAAATTGGATTCAAAAATAGTCTTTTGGGAAATTGGATATGATTGAAAATACTCAATGAGTTTTTACGTAGAGATAGCAAGGATATTGTAGTGGATAGGTTCAACAGCAGGCTTACCTTACTAACAAAATTATATGTAAATGCACAAATGAAACCACAACACATATCATTTTTGGAACCACAAGCTCCTTCTTCACTCGTAGAGTCGTTATTTGTTCTTATAGGTTGTCGGTGTTGTGATATTTAATAATGTAACACAAAAATTGTAATAACATCCACACAGACAGACGCAAAAAAAATACCCTCTGCCGCAGCAAACCTGCAGACTAAGCGAATTTCCATTTGCCTGATTGGATTTACACTAAAATGTCTACTTGAAAATATAACATTTATTTCCTATTTAACCCTCCCAGTGTTACTTGACGAAAATTCGACAAGCAGCACACTTTGTGTTAGGGATGGACGGGTCCCGAAATTTCGGGAATTTTTCGGGAAAAAAATATTCCCGATTATCGGGACGGGATTACATTTGACTCGGGAATTTTTCGGGACGGGATTTGGTCCGATCGTCGGCGATTTTTCCGCTTCGCGAGTGCCGATAACGCCGTTATTGCGAGCGATAGGTCCGCGAACGCAGGAGACGAAGTCATACCGACGATCGCGCCGTGACCGCGGAGTCCTACCGACGATCGCGCCGTGACCGCGAGTCATACCGACGATCGCGCCGTGACCGCGAGTCATGACGACGATCGCGCCGTGACCGCGGAGTCATGCTGACGATCGAGCCGTGATCGCGAGTCATGACGACGATCGCGCCGTGACCGTGGAGTCATGCTGACGATCGAGCCGTGATCGCGAGTCATACCGACGATCGCGCCGTGACCGCGAGTCATACCGACGATAACCCCGTGACCGCGGAGTCATACCGACGTTCGCACCGTGACCGCGAGTCATACCGACGATCGCGCTGTGACCGCGAGTCATACCGACGATCGCGCTGTGACCGCGAGTCATACCGACGATCGCGCTGTGACCGCGAGTCATACCGACGATCGCGCTGTGACCGCGAGTCATACCGACGATCGCGCCGTGACCGCGAGTCATACCGACGATCGCGCTGTGACCGCGAGTCATACCGACGATCGCGCTGTGACCGCGAGTCATACCGACGATCGCGCCGTGACCGCGAGTCATGGCGACGATCGCGCCGCGACCGCGAGTCATGACGACGATCGCGTCGTGACCGCGAGTCATACCGACGATCGCGCCGTGATCGCGAGTCATGACGACGATCTCGCCGTGACCGTGAGTCATACAGACGATAACCCCGTGACCCGCGAGTCACAAGTTACTATAGGTACCTTTAAATTGTTACCCATTTTTTGGTTTTTATAGATCAGTGCCACAAATGGTAAAAATTGATTTCGTATGTCTTTTTTTCGTAACTGCAATTCAGTACTTTCTTTTTATGCACAGAAAAAAATCCCGTCCCGAAAGTCGGGAAGGAAATAAAAATCCCGTCCCGTCCCGTCCCGAACTAAAAATTCAATCCCGTCCATCCCTACTTTGTGTAGTGTTACTTGTCGATTTTTCGACAAGCAGACATCGTTTACGGCGAAGGCTCTATAACTGACTGAATCGGATTGAACTGGATCGAGTTAGGTATCGTTCTTTCCGTTTCATTCTAAGCTTTCTCCAGAGGTCTGTCTCAGCGCTGTACGTGTACGTTATCTGAGCCGATCGTAATATGTAGCAGACAGCTGACGTGCGTGTATTTGTAAACAGCTAGGTTACCCTCCGACCGATGACTGATGTGTTTTATTACGTTTATCATTGTTTTAGTGTTAAAAATCAAAAGTAGTGATATACGTGTTGCATTACAAGAAGATTTAAGTGGTTTTGAAGTGCTGGTTGATGATCCTGAAGAAGTAGGTAGTGATATTGATGTATATTATCAGCCAGATTCCTAGCTATGGTTAGGCTATGCATTCTTAGCTAAACGCTATGTACTGAAATCTGTTTTTTGCCCATAACTTATTTATTTGCAAATCTACTTCCTTATATTATTATATATTTGTAATCCTCATAAAATTTAGAACAAAGTGGCTATTTTCAAATATTTATAGGCCTATAATTTATACAATTTCATTGAGCGCGAACTTATTTTTTTTTTGAAAATTTTCGAAATTATATTTTTTTTACCTAAACATTTTTTTTTTTTTTTAATGTTCCTTATGTTTTATATATAGTATTGAAGCCCATGATTTTCCAAACAAAATGGTATATAGAACATTAGAATTAACATTGTTTTAAGCTTCTCAGATCCGTTTTAATAAAACCTTGCAAATGCGCCAAAAATAGGTGGACATTAAGGCCTAAACTATGGACACTTGGAGGGTTAAATAGAATTAGTTTAACAAGTACTTAGGTTTGCTGCATCAGGGAGGATAAAACTGTTTTTTTGTATAATGTTAATAGTTGAGCGGAGCGAGCGAAGCTCTTATACGTCGACTCTTATGCATTTCGTAATACGCAAACTCCTCCTAGACGGCTGAATCAATTGGTTTCAAATTTTGCATGGTGATAAAGACCATACCGGTGAGTGCCAACATCTATATGGCGTTAAAAAAGTCTCTCAGGAATCCGCCCCACTGGGTCTCAAAGTTTCAATGTAATCCTTATGGAAGCAGTATTTGACACATAAACAAAGACATATGATCAGCTGTTTGCTTTTGAATTCAGTAGTTAATGAAATAGCTGAGAGCATTATTCCACAGATATTAGAACAGGAACGGTATGGATCATAAATATAACCAAATGACGACAATAACTTGAGGTCCTTGACGTAGGAAATGGTGAAGGAAGTAGTAAAGGTGAGCAGTCTGGAGGGTGGAAACTGTTTATGACGATTAGATTAGGGGATCTACAATCCTAAAATGCTACGGGAAGGGAGGAAAACAGGTCCGGGACGTAGGAAGTGGTGAAGGAAGTAGTCAAGGTGAGCTGTCCGGAGTGTGGGAACTGTTTATGACGATTAGATTAAGGTATCTGCAGTCCTAAAATGCTATTGGAAGGGAAGGAAACAGGTCCGCGACGTGGGAAGTGCCGATGTGGTGAATTAAGTAGTAAAGGCGAGCTGTTCGGAGTGTGGGATCTGTTTATGACCATTATATTAGGGTATTTGCAATCCTATGATGCTATGGGAAGGGAGGGAAAAAGGTCCGTGATGTAGGATGTGGTGAAGGAAGTAGTAAAGGCAAGCATTCCGGACTGTGGGAACTGTTTGTGACGATTAGATTAAGGTATCTGCAATCCTATGATGCTATGGGAAGGGAGGAACACACGTCCGCGACAGCATAGGAAGTGGTGAAGGAAGTAGTCAAGGCGAGCTGTCCGGACTGTGGAAATTATTTATGACGATTAGATCTGCAATTCTAAAATTCTATAGAAAGGGAGGGAAACAGGTCCGTGACGTAGGAAGTGGTGAAGGAAGTAGTAAAGGCGTGCAGTCCGGAGTGTGGAAACTGTTTATGACAATTAGATTAAGATATCTACAATTCTAAAATGCTAAGTAAAGGGAGGGAAACAGGTCCGTGACGTAGGAAGTGGTAAAGGAAGTAGTAAAGGCGAGCAGTTCGGAGTGTGGGATCTGTTTATGACCAATAGATGAAGGAATTTGCAATCCAATAATGCTAAGGGAAGGGAGGGAAACAGGTCCGTGACGTAGGAAGTGGTGAAGGAAGTAGTAAAGGCAAGCAGTCCGGAGTGTGAGAACTTTTTATGACGATAGATTAAGGTATCTGCAATCCTGAAATGCTATGGGAAGGGAGGTAAACAGGTCCGTGACGTAGGAAGTGGTGAAGGAAGTAGTAAAGGCGAGCAGTCCGGAGGGTGGGAACTGTTTTTGACGATTAGATTAAGGTCTCTACAATCTTACAATGCTATGGAAAGAGAGGGAAACAGGTCCGCGACGTTGGAAGAGGTGAAGGAAGTAGTAAGGTGAGCAGTGTGGAGTGTGGGAACTGGAAACCGTTTGTAGCAGTTAGATTAATGTATCTGCAATGCTGTAATGCTATGGAAGGACTGGAAGCATGCCCACGACATAGGAAATGGTGAAAGAAGTAGTAAAGGCTAGCAGTGCGGAGTGTGTGGAATGTTTGTGGCAATTAGATTAACGTATCTAAAACACTAAATTTTATGGAAAGTGATCAAAACAGGTCCACGACGTAGGAAGTGGCTTAGGAAGTAGTAAAGTATGAGCATAGTGTGAGAACCGTCTGTGGCAGTTGGATTAATGTATCTTCAATCCTAAAATGCTATGAGAAGGGAAGGAAACAGGTCTAAGACGTAGGTAATGGTGAAGGAAGTAGTAAGGCTAGCAGTGCAGAGTGTGGGAACTGTCTTTAGCAAATACATTAACGTATCTGCAATCCTAAAAAGCTATGGGAAGAGAGGGAAACAGGTCCACGACGTAGGGGGTGGTGAAAGAAGTAGTAAAGGTGAGCAGTGTTGAGTGTGGGAATGGAATAATGTATCTGCAATGCTAAAATGCTATGGGAAGAGACTGTAGACAGTAGGTTAAAATGATTATGAAGCACGGAATCGATACTTTTTTTTTATACATTCGATCGTTCACAATCGAAATTTCCAACTGAGTTGACAATAGCTGAGTTTTACTCCATAGAGTTTTATTCCCTAAAGAGTAAAAATGCTACTGTAGACCCACAACGCATGCATTAAAACGACTGTTTTTACTGCAGTATGACAAAAGCAATATAATATGAACCCTTGATGACTCCGCTCAATTTTGTGGATGCCTTTGCGAACACCACCTAGTTACCAGTAGTAAGAAATAAAAACATTTTCCAAATTTGATCAAAATATGTCCATAAACAAGCAAACTACAACAGTTTACTTCATCTCCATAAGGATAACATGGAAATTTTAAATTTACATTTTTTTGGAATTTTCTCCGTAACCATTAGGCTCATAATAACGCTTCAATATACTAAATTATTTGTTTTTTGAAGCTCTACAAAATGGTTTGAAAAGAAATGGCAAAATTTTATGTTTTTTCGGTCAAAAAGGGAAAAAAACCTATTTTTACCCCTTAAAACCCCCGTTCCCATGGTCCAATCATGCTGGTTCACGAACTTCTTTGAATAAATGTAGGTTTACACGTTTATACTAAATTTAATCAAAATCGGATCATTTTTGCTCGAGTTATCGTGCTAACGGACACATCTATTCTATACATAATTATTCATATTTAAAAATCTTTGTACAACTAAATCTAGAGTTCTACTCGACCGATTTTATTAACTAATGCTTAATTAGTGTAGATTTGCAAATAACTATGAAAGTTTGTTTTTGTTATGATTTATGGTGAAAAAAAAAAAAAACATGTTTTCCATAAGAAATACATTAAAAACAGTGTTTTTCACACTTTTATTTGGGTGAGACTTTTGGCTGCCTTTTTAGAGTGTTTCCAAGAAGTGTATGGTATCAATTTGTAGGAAATTTTATTATCTTTCAGAATATCACCTTCCACTTTAGTCAATTCCCTCCCCCATTTAAAAGTTATTTGCAAAAAAGCTAAGCAACCTCCGAATTAATCAATTAATAGTAACGAGAAAATACTGAGTTAGGGATATTTTTGTAAAACTTTGTACAACTAAATCTAGACTTCTACTGGACCGATTTTGTTAATTAATGGGTCATTGGAAAGCCCAACTCATGTAGATTTGCAAATAATTATTAAAGTGTGATTTTATTGCATATTTGTGGTAAAAAAGTAAAAATAACAAAAATACATTAAAAACTGCTTTTTCAAGTTTCTGTTTTCAAATTTCTATTTGTAGCCAGCTTTTGGCTGCCTTTATTAAGTAACTTCAAGAAATGCATAGTATTTATTTGTAGTAAGTTTTATTCTCTTTCAGAATAGAACATCCACTTTGGTCGATATCCCCTTTAAAAGTTATTGGCAATAAGCTAAGTGATCTCCAAATTTATAGTGGTGACAAAATACTGAATTAGATATATTTTTGTTAAACTTTTTACAACTAAATCTAGACTTCTACCGGACCGACTTTGTTACTTAATGGGTCGTTGGAAAGCCTAATTCGTGTAGATTTGCAAATAATTATGAAAGTTTGATTTTATTACATATTTGAGGTAAAACAATAAAAATAAACAATAATACATTTAAAACACATTTTTCCAAGTTTAAATTTTCAAGTTTATATTTGTAGCCAACTTTAGGCTGCCTTAATTGAGTATTTTCCAGAAATACATAATAGTAATTTGTAAGAAATCTTATTCTCTATCACCTTCCACTTTGGTCGATATCCTCACCATTTCAAAGTTATTTGCAAAAACGTTAAGCAACCTCCAAATTTGTAATGGTGATAAAATACTAAACAAATGATTTTGTTGTTAAATTTTGTACAATTAAATCTACAGTTTTACTGAACAGATTTTATTAATTAATAGGTAATTGGAAAGCCTAATTCGTGTAGATTTGCAAATAATTATGAAAGTTTGATTTTTTTAAGATTTACTAGGTGAAACCCGTCAAAGTCTGACAGTTGCTGTTGAGGTTGCAAGCAAGACCGATTGACAAAAAATTGATGATAAATAACTCTTTTTTTTTAATTTGGGTTGTTCGTGATTTAGCAGTGTGCTTTATTTACGTCCGATCTTAATTATCAATAATTCAAATGGAAGCTGGTATTTCACTGAAGGTTCTTAGGTCAAAACAAATAGAATAACGTAATTAGAATTGTGTAAATATATCTAAAACTAAATTCCATATCCAAGATATAATTAAATTTATGTTTTCTGATTGAAATTATTATATATACAGTATATATAAAGATACAGTATATCTTTAACTTAACTGATTAAAACTATAAATATCTCAAGTGAAAGTCTTTTAAGTATTTTAAGATCAAGACTTATAAAATAACTTAAATAAAATTTGAGTTATGTATCATTGATTGCTGGCAAGTATTAAAACGATTATAATTATTGTTGATTCGTGATTCAGCTGTGTGCTTTAGGTATGATTATTAGGATCGGAATATTAATAATCAATTGCTCAAATGAAAGCTGGTATTTCACTAAAGGTGTTTAGACTAAAACATATAGGGTAATGTAATTAGAACTGCTGGAATAGGCTACATCTTTAATTGAAGTAAAAAAACAAAAGAAATCAAATTTATATTTTTTTGTTGAGTAATACATTAGGTGGATAAATTAATAATGATGCTTGATGACAAATATGAGCTTGCATAGCTTTATTTTAAGACCAAAATTATGTAAATCGGGCGGGTAGAAGAGCCAAACGACTTTAACCCGACTCGGAAAAGAAAAACCAATAATTTTTATAATCTAAACATACGAAAAATTTTAATATTTTGATAACATATTTAATTGATTTTTCTTTGATTAAATGTTGTTGTTAACAATTTGCATTTGTGTTTTTTTAAAGTGAGTTCCTTATGTTGAGTATGCGATTCAAATATTATGTGCTTAATCTGTACCATTAATATTAGTGAGTAAAGTGGTGTATGGATTTCACAACCGATAATTTACTAGAGACAGTTGTATTTAACGAAATCGACGGTTACATTCAAGGCTTACGCTAATTCATCTTACTGCAATAAATTAAGTGATATTATACATATTTTGAGCATTTAGCATTGTTTTTTGTTTAAAGAGTAATAAGTGTAAAAACAATAATGTTATTATTGCGTTAGTTACAAAAAATGGTTGATCATTCAACGAATAAAATATTTCCCACACCGTACGTCATCCGAGCTATTATTAGTAGGTTATCTGGTATCTCTTCCTTTGGAAGAACCTTTAAATAGTGTTAAAATCGTATTGGTGGATCTTTTGTAGTTAAATACTTCCGTGATTTCATCAGTGTAATGCAGATTAATCTATGATTTGATTTGAAAAAAATATCTGTTTGTTGGGAAGACACGTTCTAATTTCAAAGAGAGGTATATCCGTTACAGTGTAAGTTAGATTTTTCTTTCGTCACGTCTGGTCAGTTCGTATCGCACTTCTGTGCCAATGAACAACCCTCTGTCATAGTTTTGAGAAATTGGTTGTGGGGTTACTGTAAAAGCTGGAATTTCTTGACATGGGGGATGTCAGTTAGTTGTCTCAGCCTTATCAATAACATAAAGTTGTCAATATAATCTCTCTACGGAATGTTAGGTGTAGTGGAATACTTGAAGTTATGTTGGCTTTTATTCTTGAACTGTTAGGGGCCTCCTAGTTCATATGGTCTTGCGGCTTCATTAGCAACAAATAATGCAAATGACAGAGCAATGGGACATTTCCAAAAAGCAAAAATACTGTAAATTGGCTGTTATGTATATATTGACGTTTACATATTGTTAATCAACTTATCTTATAAAGGATTATGTGATCTAGCTTAAAAGGAATATGACCTTTCTGTCATGACAGTAGCTGCTTAAATAGTATTTTCTCTTTGTACAGTGCAGTCTGGCTAATCCGAACTAATTGGGACAGAACCTCGTTCGGATTAGCCGAAATAATGTAAATAATCAAGAAGGAAGCAATTTTATGCGGTTGTAGTGTCGTAATATGAACGAGCCATACACAAAAACCAATATTAATAGTCCATTTACTACAACAAAATTAAAAAACAAAAGTTAAATAAGCGCATTAGTCAATCAAACTTAGCGTAGAGCGATATGAACGGGTGGGCAGACGTGTATGATGTGACGATAATGCGCGCGGACTGTACGTCTGCTCTGACTGTCGTCAGACTCTGACTGACGATGACATCAGAGCAGCTAGCAGCAGTGACGCAAGATCATGTTCAGGGCGACGAGGGGGAAGGTAGTGATGACAGCCAGGGAGCGGGGGAGGAGAGGAGAAAGTGACACACATTGAGGCAGCTGCAGCGCTTGACCTTGCCCTTCGCTACTTAGAACAACAGTCAAACAGTCTACTGCCACGCCTGCAGATGTGATGTTCATGAGAAAATGGCGGATCTACGCGGCAAAAAAACAGACTTACTAAACTGCAGCAAATGACAATGCGGGATTAAATGTCCAATAACAAGTAGGCCTAACCAAAGTTAATTTTTCAGTAAGGTATGTGCAATATTTCTTACAAAATAATTCTTTGTTTTATTTGTTGTTTTTTATTACGATTTGTAAATTTAAACTTTACATAATAAACAAACCATTGCATTCCTTAATTGATTACTCTGTTTATACTTCATTTCAAGATATTTTACCTTTCCCATTGCATTTTATATAGTGCAAATTTATTAAAAATAATATCGGGAACGTGTTCGGATTAAGCGGACGTTCGGACTAACCGTGTTCGGATTAGCGGGACTCAAGTGTACCATATTTTACAGCCAAAATGTCGTTTTATTTTCAATAATGTTACCAAATAACCAGTGCGCCAAAGTCCGTAATATGGGCAGGTGCAAATAATCTGTCAAGATGGGTACCATTTTTTCTTTTAAAGACACTTAACGGCAAGGACTTGACTTGGGGATGAAGCTTATTAAATAATTTAATACCTAAAACAAAATGACTGTTTGCAGTTTTCTGTAGCCTACAGTGAGGTACATCAACTAGACCCCTATTCCTTGTGTTATAACCATGAATGTCTTGGCGCAAATCAAACTCTTTTTCCTTTTTCTTAACATTAATCAGACAATGCAGGATAAAAACATTAATGACAGTTAATATACCAGTGCCCACAAATAACGGTTTACAATGTGATCTTCGGCGAGATCTAGTTATGATTCTCACAGCCTTCTTTTGAATTAACAATACATTATTTACATGGGTACTATTTCCCCATAACAAAACACCATAACTTAAAATTGAGTGAAAAAAAGCATAATACACAGACTTTAAATAATTCTGAGGCAGACTAGAGCTAAGACATTTAAGAAGATAAATAAACCTAGACAACTTACCACTAATGAAATCAATGTGTTGAGACCAGGTCAAACAGGAATTTAAGGATTTTAGGAAGAAGATAAAACTGAGAAGTGCTGGGGCTGGGGTTGACGAGAAGATTGAGGTTTCATTTAACATTTTTTGTTGGGTACCTTCCAGTAAGAATCAATTGGTCAAATCGGTGTTGAACTTATCTAGTGGATTGTCGCTGAGTGACGAGAAAGTTAAAGCACACTTTAAGAGCTAGAATTGACTAATTTTCATTTAAGAGAAAAGTTGAACTTTCATGATCCTCCTGCAACGACAACAGTGGTGATGAATAAATCAAACTATGTCAGTGAAGTCTACAAACAACTATCTGATCCAAGTACCTACAACCCACTAACTCTACCAAACTAACAACATCCTACGCACTAGCATGAATTGACACAGGCAAGTGATGAAAAATCTATTATTCAAAGACATAGTTGGCCATTCTGCCACCCATAACAACACAGATTTCAACAGCTGCTTCATTACTGAAGTAAAATCCCTTCCCCTAACAGGGTGTCCACCAGGCCAACCAGAAAAAATTCATGAGTAAAAGAAGAAAATTCCAGGTAGTTCGGATCGTACTTGTCATACTAAACTTTCCAACACGTTTTGCGCATAAAGTTATCATCTTCCACGATCGTAGCTTAATTCAAATAATTTCCCGGGTCATCATCTTCAAGCAATGTTTTTTGGACATCATCATCGTTTCCCGCGGTCACGGAAACATCATCCTCGTCAAGCGCGATCTCGGCAAAATTACAAACAAATCCTACGGCTGTTTGGGCATCATTATCGTCTCACGCGGTCATGGCAACGTCATCGTCCCCATGCGTAATCGTGGCAAAATCACTAACAAATCCCACGGCCGTTTGGACATCATCATCTAGGCGGTCACGGAAACGTCATCGTCGTCACTGAAACGTCATCGTCCGCATGCGCGGTCATGGCAAAATTACTAATAAATCCCATGTCTATTTGGAATTTGGACATCATCATTGTCTCAACCTGTCACGGAAACGTCATTGTCATATCCCACGGTCACGGAAACGTCATCGTCCGCATGCACGAGCGCAGAAAAATCACTAACACCACTATCATCATCTTCTCACGTGGTCATGGAAACGTCATCGTCATCTCCCACAGTCACGGAAATGTCATCATCTCCCGCGGTCACGGAAAAGTCATAAAAAAAAATGGAAAAGTTGTTACCCGCGGTCATGAAAACGACATCATCGTTTCCCGCAGTCCCGGAAACGTCATCGTCGTCGTGCGCGATAGTGGCAAAATCACTAACAAATCCCACGGCCGTTTGGACATCATCATCGTCTCTCGCAGACGGAAACCTCATCTTTAAGCGGTCGCGGCCAATTAGAAATAACCCGTAAAAAACAAAATTCAAGCAAAATTTCCGGTTTTCCTGATTTTCTAGGTCGGTGGGACACCCTGCCTAATTTGCAACTCCTCAGAATTGAGAACATAGGAGAACTTTCCCACAAGTGAATAACTAAATCCCAAAATCCACACAACCTAAACCTCAGATAATAATCCTACACCAAAACAGCAGGTTCACTTACTGCAGCTCTGTGATCAATGACATGACTGTAAACCTCGCTGATGCTCTCCAACGCGCTCAGAACTACTGCCTAAGATTCATTTATGATCTAAGACGCAGTGAGCGCATCACCCCTTTCTACATTCATTCTAAGTTATTAAAGCTATGTGACCTGAGATCAATCAAAATTCTTTCGCTAACCTATTCAACATTATTTTCCAAAATATTTTGTAGATGATTTTAGGTTTGTAGCTGAAGAAAGTGTCAGATACTCACGCCATGCACCATTAACTTTGCGTATGCCTCGTCATAGGACCACAGTTTAGGACAGAGCGTTTGTTGTAACTGCTTGCCGTCTTTGGAACGATCTCCCTTTAGCTAATAAATCCCTCAATAGTCGTTCCCGGTTTGTGATAGCACTAAAAATTTCTACTTTGAACGTATGGCCATGGTAGGTTTGTCGTAGAGGCCTGTGCGCATGGCGGTGAGTGTGTATGTGTATGAGTGTGTGTGTGTGTGTGTGTATTTTTAAAATTTACTGATTTTTTATTAAAGTTTCTGTATCTATGATTTCTGTTTTGTTTTATTGTATAAGCTGATTATGTTAAAATATTTATATTATGTTTTAAAATACACTACAGGTTAAGTGTAAGAAAGGGCCATGTGGCCCTATCTTTGCCTGTGTAAATAAATGATTTTTCATTTCATTTCATTTCAGGTTCTTGTGAATATATAATTTGCATGGTATAATTCAGTAATGATTTAGTGATGGTGACCAAAACCCATAGATTAGACGGCATATTCTTCTTCTTCCTTCCACAATCTACAAGAAAGGAACAAAAAATACTCTACTATGGAAGAAGGAGCTAGTGGTAAAAAAATGTATGTGTTATGGATTCATTTGAGCATGTTTATCTATTTTTGTCAGTAAAATAAGCTTGTTGTTAAACCTATTCACTGCAAAATCCTTAAATTCTAACCAAAAATAAAATAAGGAAAATTGAATTAGTTTTTATATTGCCATAATTTATAAGAGTGTTACGCTTGAATTGAAAACTTACCTGCAACCTCTTTTTCCACTAACGCTCGTTCCAGAAGCTCAAGTGTCACACCACTTGGAAAGTAGTCTTTGACATTTACAGTATCTTTAAAGGTGTTGAGAAACTCCAGAATCATGATGAAATCTCCAAACAATTCGTTCGGAAACCTTAGGGCGACGGGCAACGGTTCAGGAAGATCCTAAAGGATATTAATACATAAACAGCTTTCAGAATAGTAAATAAGATCCGTTTTATATGCCATATTGATATTACATAGTAGGTTAAGGATGATCATTAAATAGACTAGACTGAATGAAACAAGCAAATCCATCAGTAGACTAACTGCTGTGAGTAGGAACACATTACTCAGGGCTAGCTAGGTATACTGATTGGCATCCATCTGATCTCACAACAAAGGGTGACTCCAGATCAGAGTTTCAAGTTGTATACTTAACCGGTTAATTTTAATTAACTAGTTATGGCTATGATAATGATAAATGTAGGCTATGATAAGGCATTTTATTATGTAACTAGTGGCTTGTAGGGACACAAGTCCCTAAAAAGCTCAAATGGAAAAGAAATTATTGTACTATTTAAACAAATTTAGAATCAAATTATCTATGTGTCAGGATAGATATCCCAGTACAATATATATTTTGTGTAAAAAAAAAACAAAAAAAAAACTGTTTGTTGTTTGTTTTTGTTGATATTATTTTCAATAAAGAATTTGAATGATTCCAGAGGTTAACTGCTAAAGGCAGCAAACATGTTTATGAATAAATATTGGTTTATTAAGGTAGCTTTGGTTTTTTGGTTAATGCTGATAAAAAGGCTTCCCCAATTGAAATACAGTATTGAAAATTGTCAAAAAGTGGTGTGTTGAGATAAACTTAGTTCTTGGTCAAAACCGCTAAATTAGCATCCCTACCCTACCCAGTTACTATTTCTAAGTCTATGCTCCTTTTGTAAAGGTTTAACAAAATTAGTCTTAAGTAAAGGCATCCCATTGACAGAGATTAACCATAAATTTGTTTCTGATCAACATTAAAATACCCCCGCCGCAGCAAACCTGACGCCTAAGCGAATTTCCATTTGGCTGAATTGATTTTCAATTGATCTATTTCAATAACATTAGGTTTAACGAGTACCTAGGTTTGCTGCTACAAGGAAACTAATAAAGTGTGTGTTTTAAGTAAAATAATTATTGCTTAGTATTAAATGAATATATTTGCCAAGTTTGATCAAAAGATATCCATAAACAAGCAAACTACAACATTTTACAATATTCTCCATAAGAATAACATGGGAATTTTAAATTTACCATTTTTTTAGTTTTCTCCGTAACCAATAACCGTACAAAAACACTTTGATATACTGAATTGTTTGTTTTTTAAGCTCTTTAAGAAGGTTTAGAGAAAAATTGGGAAATTTTGTGTTTTGAGGGTCAAAAGTGAGAAAAACCAATTTTTACCCCATAAAACCCTGTTCCCACGGTCCGATCATGCTGGATCGCGAAATCATTCAAGTTTATCCCGCCTTACACCTTCAAACCAAATTTCATCAAAATCGGATAAAAATTACTCAAGTTATCGTGTTCACGGACACACACACACACACACATATATATATATATATATATATATATATATATATATATATATATATATATATATATTATTTTCTTGCATTTTTAGGGCTACTAATATAATAAAATCAAAACATATATAACAAAGTACCCTTTTAGTAATTATTTTATTTTTCATGACGACATGTTTCGGAACTAAGTCCATTGTCAAGTCATTTTTACCATAACCTCATTCTTTAAACTAACAAAATTAAAAATATAATCATATGTAAAAATAATAAAATATGTTAACTAAATCTTAATACATTTTGGTATTAATTTTTTTTTTCATTATACTATATGAATGTTTTTCTTTCTTTCCTTAGTTTTTTAATTTTATCGTAGATAGGTTGGTTTAATTTTGGAATCATTGTGTTAAGTATGTTGTTGGGGTCCTTTTTGTTGTGTATATAAATATTTAGCTCTTCTTTTACATTAAGTTTCTCACGTTTTTTCATATTCTAAAATTGTTAGATTTTCTTTCATGTTTTCTTTTCATTCATATAGTATAATGAAAAAAAAAATTAATACCAAAATGTATTAAGATTTAGTTAACATATTTTATTATTTTTACATATGATTATATTTTAATTTTGTTAGTTTAAAGAATGAGGTTATGGTAAAAATGACTTGACAATGGACTTAGTTCCGAAACATGTCGTCATGAAAAATAAAATAATTACTAAAAGGGTACTTTGTTATATATGTTTTGATTTTATATATATATATATACATAAATAAAAATTTGAACGAGTGGTGTTTTTGGCCTCTGGGGACATCAAAATGAAAAAGTAAATCGGTCCCGGGCCTAAGTCTTACCATGAGACCTACGGTAATAGCTACTTCCCTATAGGGAAATTCGCTAAAAAACCACTATTAGCCTAGTAATTATCAAGTATCTATATAATAATTTGAAACTGTTTTTCTTTGTCACAGCTATTTTGAGAGAACGGCTGGGCGTAGAAACTCGGTAGAGGTGTCTAAAGAAAGGTCTTGGTCTGTAGATGAGCCATCAAAAGAGGAAAGAGGTAAATTCCCTTGGGGCTCTGCCCCAGAAGCCTTTAAGGTTGCCTCTTCAGATGTGTTTACATTACGACCATATGCATAATTCTACACTACCTTTTAATTCAACAGCTGTTAATATTTAAATTGTGATTTATTGAAGTTGTCAAAATGAAGTACAGTATTTGCAATGGGTTTTTCTGATTGATAAATTGGATTTTCTTCTGCATCGTGTCATGTTTTGCAATATAATGTTCTATTCCCAAATCAGTGAAAAATCCTAATATCACAGTAATTCTTAAAATTATTTCTTTTGGAGTTAACTTATATCTATTGTATGGGTTGGTTTCTGCCTTTTTTACCACTTCTTGGAGATTGTACGTAGGTGATATTCGTTGGCATATTGCATCTGTAGACGAAACTTGGGTTGGTGTAATTATTACAATCGAAAAGAGCGAGAAATCCTGGACAGTTTGATATGGGCTAAAAATAAAACTGAATTAACACTGTTATACATTTCTTGAGCAATCATTGAAATAATCGATTTGCAAACAATGGAATCATAGAAAAAGTCATAGAACACAACCAAGTAGAAGAAATAGAAATAATTTTTTTTCATTTATAATCGTTGTCATAGACAACCTAATGCGGCTATGAGAGGGAAAAATTTGTAGAAAACACAAAAAAAAACAAGATAAGATTTTTGAAAAAAGATAAGATACTGTATTTACAAAAGATTTTGATTATATCCAACTGTTGTGTAGATCGTGAGTATTTCCATAAGCTTTGAGTCGCCTGTAATGCTTCGAAATTGCTCGAATTCGAGCAACAGGTACACTAGTATGTTAATTATTATGTAAGTATATGTTGTGGTAATCCTCCTAAAGGTGCGATTGATTTACATATTCTACCAAAAAAGGACCTAATCAACGTCTAATTACTAACTATTTTGCGACTGGTTAGGGTTCTATTACCCAGTTATCGAAACTAATCACGACATAAATATTTTTGGTTAGTTTTAAGAAACGGAAATTACCTCTATGTTCGACTGTTAAATGTAGGTGCTCCCTTTACTACCGTGCATGCTAGGCTATATTTGTTTAACCTTTTTTGCTTGGAGCAACAAAGTACTTAAGTACTTAATGAACAAATACCTGTACGAACCTACTTCATCTTTATTCCCAAATTGTTTTCTAAGAGTAACCGTTTAGTTATTCCACTTCATACAAAATATTGATTAAACACTACAATAAATCTCAAATATAAATGTTAGTAAATTTACAAAAAAGTGTGGAATCTATATATATAATACGTGAAGCCGTCTTTTGTTAACATAATTCCTCCCTTATTTGTAGACCAATTTTAACGTTTAAGGTGTCAACAGATTTTTCTTAACGGACCTTATGTTTTTATTGTAAACTTTTGTATTGCTCGCTCTACTTCAATTGAGAAAAAACGCAAATGGATTGTTTACTTCTAGGTTATGTTGCCAGTTGCTCTGACAAACTTATACAAAGTTTTTTGACTGAATTCACCAACACAATCCAGACATTTCAAGTCAAAAGTAAGAAGATTCAAAAACTCATTTACTATTGAATGTTTTAGTGGCAATATTAGACCTAGCATAAGTGAAGGAATTAGTGTTTATGTATTCAACGATCGAGTAGTTAAGGTAAAGTTTATTTTTATGATTCAAGAGAGTAAAATAATATACGATGTTCAAAAAGAGAAAATGAAAATTGCTATCCAAATCTTATAGCTACAAGAGTTATCCAACCTATTTCGACAAATGAATCCATACTTTCAAACTTTGGGACAGGTATTAAGAGAAACTCCACTGAACAACGTGAGAATGTTCTCATGCGGGGCATATACTGTGACTGACAGACAACACGTTAAAATACGTTAACCAACTTTCAATGGTGTTGCTGTTTTAGCCTATTCAAAGCAGATTATGGCTGTCCAGTTGGTAGCCCAGAGTTTTTGGGTAAAAAATAGGGGTCTACGGTGCACTGAAAAAGTCGGTTCGGTACGGTACAGGACTAAGTACCGACGTCGGTTCGGGACAACATTTTTTTCGGTACAAATTCGGTTCGGTACAGATTACAATAATACATTAGATTTAATTAACTATCACAGTCAACGGTAGTTTTACTCAAGTCAAACAGTAAACGCAAATTAATGAGGCAAGCAAGATTGTGCAATAGATTATTCGTCACCTAACAATGTGAGCAGACGGCGCGACGTAATGTCCTGAGCAGTTGTAATGGGTTATTAATTGCATTTTGAATATAAATAAATTCGTACTATTATTATGTATGTTGTTTCATTATATCCCCTTGTCCCTTTATTGTGTTTTCATATGAATTACAGCATCTTCAGGACAAGAAAGAAAAGATAAAATACATACAATGAGAATGACACGGATTAACAGTTGGTGAGCTACAACAGGCGACTAACACAATAGTCAAGCTGTCGAGTGTCGACAGTCAGCTGCGAGCGCGAGAGCATCTGTATGTAGAAAGGCCGCGTATGCGCACTAATAGGAAAGTGAGTTGGTAGGTACGCAGCTGCGAGCGCGGGAGCATCTGTATGTAGAAAGGCCGCGCATGCGCACTAATATGAAAATCAGCTGGTATATACGCCATCTACTGTTTGTAGAAATGCCGAGTAAACGAAGCGAATACCAAGTCAACACTCAGGCTCAATATCAAGTATGAATATCAAGGATTCAGGATGAATATCAAGTATGAATATCAAGGATTCAGGATGAATATCAAGTATGCTCAGGGCAATATAGCAAAGCGCACTTGGGACGTTTTTCCCGTAAGAATAAGATGGGGATCATTTTTAGCCACTTTTTCAAAAACCCTTATCTTTCCCTGAACATTTCACATTCACATATATTTTCTAACCATATAAATAATGTTAAATCTTTTTTTACTTTTTGATTTTTTTATGTTGTTATATTGTTTACAATCAAAAGTTGACACCCACGTAGTGTACCAGAATTTCAACCGTTTTGCCGTATCTCAAGCCGTTTTTGAGATATAAGCATTTTTTAACAGTTTTATGGATTTTGAGGTGTGAAAAAATTTCAAAAAGTCTGGACTTTGAAAATGTTCGAGGTTCATTGTTGAGATGTTCCAAAATTATCCTCATTGTTTACTTTTGAATTTGTATATAAGTTTGTAACGAGTTATTTTTCCTAGGGGGGTAAATATTTGCTATTTGGGCCGCGCGTCTGTTGAGGTAAGCAAGTGGCGGCAGCGAACCTGGCTAGCGCCCTTTGACCCGGCTTATCAGTTCGGATAAGCTTGGGTATCCTGGGACTACTGGATAGCCGAGAAGGACATTGGAGTCGTGGATCCCGAAGAGTGAGCAGTTAGCGTGTGTCTAGTGAGACGTCAAGTGATTTGGGTGACATCGGAGTGTGGTGATACCGGTGAACAGTGTTGGTGTTAAGTTGGGTGTTAAGACCCACTGCTGGTGAGTGGACGACGTTCTTTTGATTTTGGTTATAAGCTGATATTATTAGTTTGAATATATTAATCACAGAGGATACGCGTCCCGTAACCAGACGTGGATTAGGCGTCCGGTAGTGACGTCACCGGGTTGTGGGGTCCCGGAACGCCATTACCACAACGATACGAATTTCGGTCAGCGTTGTTCGTGGTGTAGTGGATAGAGTGCTCGGCTGATATCCTAGAGGTCCCTGGTTCGAAATCCATCGGTTTCTTTAACTTTTTGTCACAGATTTTGCTTTGAATGTAATTTCTTCTTAACTGTACATCTTTAGTTAGAATTTTTGGCATTTATAATCTTATGTTATGAAGATAATTGAACCTTCATTTGATTTTTTAATTATCAGCAAGTTTGGTTGGTTAGGTTAGGTTATGACAGTAACTGCCGGACGCCTAATCCACGTCCGGTTACCGGACACGTATCCTCTGCGTATATTAATATCTGATTTTATTGCGAGAGATAGAGTTGTAACCGTGCTGGTCAAAGCCTGACGGTAGTTAGGATTTATATTAGTCAGGAATAATATTGAAGTGTATTCCTGACGGTTCTGGGCAGGTGCTAGAGCGCAAATAATATAATTTATTGACTGTAGTAGTTATTATTTTGCGTTGTACCAAGAGTTAGTTATATTACTAATAACTCTGAGGCCCGACAAACCTAGGCTGCACGATTTAGCGTGCGTAGTTGGAAGCACGTGGCCAGTAGGCTAGTAGCTAATATTATTAGCCTATTAACAGAAGCCCAGCTAAGTAACATAAAGTTGGTAGTAGCAGTAGCAGTAGTAGGGTTGTTATTGTTTATTCATTTGATTATTTTAATTTAACCTGAACAGCTTGTTTGGTAATCCAACACGTTATCTTGGTAGCTTGGATAGCGGAGTACCGGCTATCAGATAAGATAATATATTTATCTAGTGTTTGGAACGTATTTAATATTTATTTATCTGCTACTAAGTAGCTCAATATTTTAATAGTGCAATTGCCATTTAGTTTTGCTTGTTTGGCTTGGTATTTATTGAGACCAGCTACTAGTGGTGTAGTCACTCTACCTATAGTGCACTTGTATTGTTATCTGGTATTATTATTGAGTGAACTGTTTGATTCTTAGCTTGGGCATTAGAGTTGTACATTGGATTATAGTGGCCTAGTAGACCCCGCCTGGTGATAACTCGCGTTGTGGTTTTTATTGGCAAGTCGTCGTGTAACTCACCGTGTTTTAGGCACTCTGGGCTTAACTATTGGATAGTTAGGACGAAGCCCGAGTTGCGTAGTCAGCAACGACCCCCTAGGAGTGTGGAGAATCGGCGTAGGCCTGGTAGTGATTATTGCACGTTTGTTTTGGTGACTTGTTTTTGACTTGTTCACAGTGCCCGTGTATGAGCCAGTCCTATACCGGTTAGACCCGGCTTTTGGCCTAGTGGTTTCCCTGACCTTATCGCAGACCCTGGAACAATACCCAGCCATTGTAGGCTGAGCTATCCCCGGCAAACGGTTGCGACTGCTGCACTTTTAATATTATTTTTCCAGTGCAGAAAACATCGTCGCAAGATGGCAAGATGGCCAGTCCTATACCGGTTAGAGCGTCGCAAGATGGCGCCTGCGAACAGGGAATGAGGTTGGCAGTGGCGCTGAGTTGCTGACGTATTAACGGCGCCCGAACAAAATAATTTTATTTGTGCAGATTTGCTGCGGACTTGTGCAGATTGGCTGCGGACCTGAGCTGTTGAGCAGAATTTTAGGCAGACCTGCTGTGATTTTATAGTCGGTTGGGTAGGCCTAACCTGTTTTCTGTTACAGCGTGGTGTGTTGTGAACCCTAATTTATTTAGTGGTTGTATACATAGATATTAGTTAGTAATATTATTTTGCTAATTAATTGAGCTTTAGTGTTGAATATTATTTGAGTGAGAACCCTTATTGTGTATTTGTGGTTTGACTTTCAACCCTATTATTGGTTTGATTTAATAGAACGGTGTTAAATAGATTTTAATCGGTTTCGCTCTTATTTTTGCGGATTAGTCGTGGTATTTGAGTTTTAAATATGGTTGTCACTACGAGTACGACGTCTGTGCTGGGCGGTACGCCTATTACGTCTGCTATTGTTACAACTAGTTCTGGGGTTAGCTCCGAACTGTCGGTAATGACGACGTCGTCATTGTGGCGTACGTCTTTGCCTATTTGGCTGACTATTTCATCGGTCGTGGGTACGACGGTGACAACTTCTCTGACCTATTCCGCGCCAGCGACTATGTCCTTGGGGTCGCAGCCCCGGGACGGCCGCGTGGGTTGGATATATGACCTCTCGAAAGGGGAGCTCATGAGGACGATGGACCAGTATGGTTTGGTGACCTCTGGGACTTCTGCAGAATTACGGCAGAGATTCTCGTCGTTTTGGAAGCAGCGGAATGCCCGTCGGTACAGCGATGACAGGCTGTGTACGGCTGGGGCTGCTGCACCGACATATGTACCGCCGGCTATTACAACTATGGGGCTTCCTGACCCCACGAGAACCGTACCTCAGGTACTGGGTAATACGAAATCGGACCAAACAGAGACATTCGGGCTTAGCAGGGAGTTAGAGGCGATTAAAGAGATCCTTGGGTTGTCTTCGGAGACCGATACCCGGACTCTTAGAGAACATCTGGCATCGGTGGTGCGACAGGCGAGAGGCTCGCCGAGTAATGAGGTCGGCTATGGGTTCGAAAGACCCGCCAACCCTATGTCCCCTGTTGTGGCTGCTCCCATGCCTACCTTTGGGTTACCAAGTAGACCCGAGGGATGGCAGCGACCTAGTGATCATTCGGAGAGGCCAGTCCGTCCTTCTAGAGTGGAGGTGCCACGTGGATCGGATATGCTCTCGAATGAGGCCAGCAGGGTGGAGCCGAAGAATTGCTCCAAGATATGCGACACGGTCCGGAAGTGGGGTTTGAAGTTTGATGGCCGTAGAGACCCTGTATCATTCCTGGAGCGTCTTGAAGAGCTGATGGGGTCCTATTCCATATCATCAGAGGACCTGCTCAGAGCGCTACCGGAGCTGCTGCAAGGTTCAGCACTTCTTTGGTACAGGAACTGCAAGGAGCTCCTGTATTCCTTCGAAGCTTTCCGGCATCAGTTTGAAATCCAGTTTTTCCCACCAGGATATTGGAGGAACTTGGATGAGGAGATCCGGAAAAGGACACAGGGTGAAGGCGAACACTTCCGAGATTATGTCGTGGCCATAAGTACTTTGCTTAGGCGTAGCGGTACGTTGTCGGAGCATGGTAGATTGGACTTGATCTACAATAATGTGCGTCCAGAGTACAAGCTGATGGTACGCCGGCGTGACTTCAGCAACCTGGCCGAGATGGTGGAGTTGGCCGAAGATTATGAGGCTTATATGCGCGAGAAGGCAGCCTTCTGACCTCCTCCTTCTCCGAACGTAGCGCTGGTTTTGGAAACCGCCTACACACCCAGAAAGAAGGCGGAGAAGCGCTCCGAAACGGCCGCAGTCGAAAAGCGGAGTTTTGAGAGACCATCTCCGGAAGCCGAGTTGCTTGGGCGGGTAGCTTTGAATCGGGTCCGTGATCAACGGCCCGCGGCATCGGCTAGAGCGTCTGAGGGTCCAAAGGGGACGGCAAAATGTTTTAGGTGCCAGGAGATTGGTCACTTTGCCCGAGAATGTGGTAAACCAAGGACCGTCTCCTGTTATGGGTGTGGCAAACCTGGTTTGACGGCGAGTCAGTGTGGATGTCGTGCGGGAAACAGCAGGCCAGCTCTGACATCAGGAGGTCAACTGAGCGAGGCCACCCGAAACGAACGACCTCAGAAGAGTGGTCCGAGTGGCTCGGAAAACTGAACAGCTTGGTTGGTGGAGTAGAGGAGGACCAGCTGATTTCGGAGTCAAGGCCCTTTGTGGAAGTTGTGCTGATGGGCAGCGTTTTTAAGGCATTATTGGACACTGGCTCCGTAGTTAGCTTGGTTGGGCGAGGAGTCGCCAACCATCTTCAGCACCGGGGTGTGGAGCCGTGTAAGCAAATCGCCTCTCTGAGGATGGCAGATGGGTCAACGGCCGAATATTCGTTTCGGCTAGCAGGAGAAGCTGCGGGAAGACGGTGGATGGGAGATGCCTTGTACGTCCCCACTCTGACCACAGACATGATTCTGGGTATGGATGTCATCCGAGACCTTGGATTGGTGACATGTGGGACAGAGGTAGTAAGAATAGGCGTGGGTGATGACTGTTCTGGCCAAGGTGGCCGCATTGAGAGTGTCAAAATTGGTGACGAAGACCCCGAAGGCCCTTGCAATGGAAATCCCCGTCTGGTTCCTGATGCTAAATCATTCAGCACCTTGTTGGCTGGTAGTGGCAAGAAGAAGACTTTTAATTTGTTTTAAGTTTGAGACCTGTGGTGTAGGATTCACCATTGGGTAAGGTGTTGGAGTATTTTGTTTTGGCCGGAGTTTGAATATTTTTTTTTCTTTTTGGCCATTTTCTTTTTTTTCATCCCGATGTAAGTGGGGGATGTAACGAGTTATTTTTCCTAGGGGGGTAAATATTTGCTATTTGGGCCGCGCGTCTGTTGAGGTAAGCAAGTGGCGGCGGCGAACCTGGCTAGCGCCCTTTGACCCGGCTTATCAGTTCGGATAAGCTTGGGTATCCTGGGACTACTGGATAGCCGAGAAGGACATTCGAGTCGTGGATCCCGAAGAGTGAGCAGTTAGCGTGTGTCTAGTGAGACGTCAAGTGATTTGGGTGACATCGGAGTGTGGTGATACCGGTGAACAGTGTTGGTGTTAAGTTGGGTGTTAAGACCCACTGCTGGTGAGTGGACGACGTTCTTTTGATTTTGGTTAAAAGCTGATATTATTAGTTTGAATATATTAATATCTGATTTTATTGCGAGAGTTAGAGTTGTAACCGTGCTGGTCAAAGCCTGACGGTAGTTAGGATTTATATTAGTCAGGAATAATATTGAAGTGTATTCCTGACGGTTCTGGGCAGGTGCTAGAGCGCAAATAATATAATTTATTGACTGTAGTAGTTATTATTTTGCGTTGTACCAAGAGTTAGTTATATTACTAATAACTCTGAGGCCCGACAAACCTAGGCTGCACGATTTAGCGTGCGTAGTTGGAAGCACGTGGCCAGTAGGCTAGTAGCTAATATTATTAGCCTATTAACAGAAGCCCAGCTAAGTAACATAAAGTTGGTAGTAGCAGTAGCAGTAGTAGGGTTGTTATTGTTTATTCATTTGATTATTTTAATTTAACCTGAACAGCTTGTTTGGTAATCCAACACGTTATCTTGGTAGCTTGGATAGCGGAGTACCGGCTATCAGATAAGATAATATATTTATCTAGTGTTTGGAACGTATTTAATATTTATTTATCTGCTACTAAGTAGCTCAATATTTTAATAGTGCAATTGCCATTTAGTTTTGCTTGTTTGGCTTGGTATTTATTGAGACCAGCTACTAGTGGTGTAGTCACTCTACCTATAGTGCACTTGTATTGTTATCTGGTATTATTATTGAGTGAACTGTTTGATTCTTAGCTTGGGCATTAGAGTTGTACATTGGATTATAGTGGCCTAGTAGACCCCGCCTGGTGATAACTCGCGTTGTGGTTTTTATTGGCAAGTCGTCGTGTAACTCACCGTGTTTTAGGCACTCTGGGCTTAACTATTGGATAGTTAGGACGAAGCCCGAGTTGCGTAGTCAGCAACGACCCCCTAGGAGTGTGGAGAATCGGCGTAGGCCTGGTAGTGATTATTGCACGTTTGTTTTGGTGACTTGTTTTTGACTTGTTCACAGTGCCCGTGTATGAGCCAGTCCTATACCGGTTAGACCCGGCTTTTGGCCTAGTGGTTTCCCTGACCTTATCGCAGACCCTGGAACAATACCCAGCCATTGTAGGCTGAGCTATCCCCGGCAAACGGTTGCGACTGCACTTTTAATATTATTTTTCCAGTGCATTGTAGGCAGCGTCGCAAGTTGAATGTTAATAAACCATGTGTTATGTATCCAAATACCTAGGCCTACTATTAGCTAAATTAATACCTCTAAATTATCACATGTGTTTACATACAGTAGAAGGGCAAAAGGTTCCACCTATTGTAAATTTCCATATTTCACATTCTCATCAAACACTGTCATTTATTTAATAAGCTAAACTTATAATCACTGGAAGTTATTTATACAGTTTAAATTATTTTACAAAATTATTCTTCTCTTTCACTTTCAAAAATATAATTAAAATACTTAATATAATACCAACCAATCATAAAAGTAACAGTGAATAGTGACATCAAGAAACCAGTGAACTAATTGTTGAAACAGATGTATGAAATTGAACATAAAGAATCAAGATTTTTTTTTTCAATTGAAATAAGTAATTAAGAAGCAAGACAGGAAGATGATTTAAAAATTTTAATTGGTGATTTAACTTTACAGTATTTAAAATATCAAGATTTTTCTCAATTATTTAATACATATCATTTCTACCTCAAGAAATATATTTGTGGAGAAGACTACTATAAACTTTTGGGTGAGATCAAACTGAACTTGTACTTTGCTAAATACTCACATTCCAAAATTTCTATTGACTTTTGCCGTTTTGAACTTTAACCTAAATTATCATTTTACTAAATTCAAAATTTGAACTTTCTTCTTTTCAAAAGTGTAAATTGAACTGTACATAACTTGTGATGAACATTAGGCTTATGCCTATCCAACATCATATAAGCCTACTTTAAGCCGGCACATTCCTAGAACCCTGAGATTAAGAGTTTCATCTAAATATATAACCCTACTTATTTGTACAATTTAACTAATAAAAGGTTTATATGTATTCATCATTGTAAACCTTGGACATTTATTTATTATTTATTTACCAAATAAAGATTAAAGAACTTTACATTGTGTGTGTGAATTCACTTGTGCTAAGATTTCGAGAATAGGCTACTACAACTAATCTTCAAGAATAACTGGTAATATTGTGTTGAATAAAATTTAAAATAAAGACATTATCACCAAATGAATTTTAATTTCATTGTTCCGTCCGGTGCCACTAGGAACGTGATTTGTAAACATTTTGTTTCTTTTTATTTCAGTTACTTAAACATCGTTTGACCAAATTAAACCATCCTATTAATTTTAAATAACACTTCCCCTCGTCATAAGATATCAAACAAAACGGTAAAGCAGAAATCATAACTAGCGCCCAGTGTCACCAACATCAACTAGACATGAAAAACGAGCTTCACATTTGAGAATGGGATAAGAAGTCTACTTGTTTTTGTTGGTCTATGACAGTATTCAGGACTGTTTCATTCGTCATCGTGATCCATTTTGTTTTGTTTTGATTCATATTCCGTGGAGTTTTAACTTGTACCTTTCTTTGACAATATGTATAATGAATATAGTACGATGTAATTTAATGTACAACGGTATAAGCTAAATAGTATCATTGCAGATATTAAACGAAATTAAAAATTTTACTGCTATGGACTATACTCAAGGTTATGTATTTATCCTCTATGTGACTTCTGCCTACTGTCCCCTTCAGTCTGTCATTTGCTAAAAAAAAAAACTTTGAATATTGGATAAAAGTTAATGTGATCAGCTGACAAAAACAAACTACGACTCCGACTCTGATTAGTCTTCGTGATAACAGATATGTACGGATTGCACCATTGTTGCGTTTTTAAAAGTTCCAAAGACACATTCGTTATTTGAAATTAATTAAGTCTACACTTATCAGTTAATCAGTTATCAGCTTATTGTTTGTGAAATGAATGACATTGACGATCCTCCATCGCCTCAACCAGGTACTTCTGCTGCAAGTGAGGACGATCCTAGAGCGTCTACTTCTAGGCATATAACTGAACCGTCTAAAGGTAAGGCGTCCATTTGGAAATATTACTCAAAAGTTGACAAAGTTAATTCGAAATGTTTAAGCTGTAACAAAGTGATAAAATGTCTATATGGCTCTACTAGTGGTATGCGGAAACATTTGGAAAGAGCTCATCGTTCAACCTTCGTGAAATTCTCTAGTGAGGAAAAGGACTTACAGAAAAAGAAAAGTGAATCATTCACTCTTGTAAATAAGGAGATACCTTCACCTAAAGTGGCTAAAATTGACACCTTTTTCAAATCAAAAGAAAAATATGGTCCACAGCATCCAAAAAAATATAATGCTAAGAAATGCTGTAACAAAGTGGGTCGCCGAGGGACTTCATCCCTTTACAATCACCGAAGAGCCTGGTCTAAGGGAAATAATAAGTATTGCTGATCCTAAATTAACTATTCCGTCTTCAACCACAGTCTCGAGAACACTGATGCCTCAGATGTACTCAGAAACCAAAAATAAATTAATGGCATTAATTTCTGAGGAAAACTTAACATCAATATCAGTGACAACAGGTATGTGGACATCGCAATCCACCTTGTCCTTTTTAGCTGTCACAGCCCATTTCATGGACCAAGGTCTGCAAATGAAAAGTTTTTGTTTGGCTTGTGTTCCTGTTCCCGAGAACCACACTGGGGAAAATATTGCTCAATATTTGAACGAAACTTTAACAGAGTGGGGCTTAGGTAACGTTCAAAACAAATACTGCGTTACTGACAATGCGCGGAACATGAAAACAGCCATTGAAAATACTGGCATGGAGCATTTGTTGTGTTTTGCCCACACATTGAATTTGGTCGTTAAAGATGTCAAGAAAAACCTTAGTGGTTTTGAGGCTCTTATCAAGAAATGTAGAGCCATTGTGGGCCATTTTAAACACAGCTCCACAGCAAAGGCTGCGCTACATATGAAGCAGGATCAGCTAGGACAAGCGAAGCTAGAGCTGATCCAAGACGTGGAAACTCGCTGGAATAGCGAGTATTTGATGATGGAGAGACTTTTAAAAGTCAGAGAGCCTCTGTGTTTGGTTCTCTCAAGACCAGAGTGCCGGGTTGACAACCTTTCCTCGAATGATTGGGGCATGGTAGAGGCATACGTGGAAATCTTAAAACCATTGTATGATACAACTTGTGAAGTATCCTCAGATAAGAAACCCACACGAAGCATGGTCATTCCTCTGATCAATGGCTTGAAAAGCGGTTTGCAAGGGACCATTGACAAAAAAAGTAGTGGAATTATGTTAGCAAAAGCTTTATTACAGGCAATGTCAGCCAGATTCCCAATGTTTGATCAAGTGCTACCGGATCAGCTATGCATGTTAATGGACCCAAGATTTAAGGATTCGGTTTTAGATCCCTGTGTTAAAAATGCGGCCAGGGAAACCATCAAAATGGAACTTAGAACACATGATGCCACACAAATTCCCTCCGGACAATCAACAAAGAATGATGATTTATCATCAAGAAATCTATCAAGTGTTTGGGCAGCCTTCTTAAATGTTGCAAAGCAAGCAGAGAACACTAGTCAAAGTCTTCACCAGGATCAAGCGCAAGGTAATTTTATTTCATTAGCATTGCTAACGAGAAAAGTAACAGTGAATAGTGACATCAAGAAACCAGTGAACTAATTGTTGAAACAGATGTATGAAATTGAACATAAAGAATCAAGATTTTTTTTTTCAATTGAAATAAGTAATTAAGAAGCAAGACAGGAAGATGATTTAAAAATTTTAATTGGTGATTTAACTTTACAGTATTTAAAATATCAAGATTTTTCTCAATTATTTAATACATATCATTTCTACCTCAAGAAATATATTTGTGGAGAAGACTACTATAAACTTTTGGGTGAGATCAAACTGAACTTGTACTTTGCTAAATACTCACATTCCAAAATTTCTATTGACTTTTGCCGTTTTGAACTTTAACCTAAATTATCATTTTACTAAATTCAAAATTTGAACTTTCTTCTTTTCAAAAGTGTAAATTGAACTGTACATAACTTGTGATGAACATTAGGCTTATGCCTATCCAACATCATATAAGCCTACTTTAAGCCGGCACATTCCTAGAACCCTGAGATTAAGAGTTTCATCTAAATATATAACCCTACTTATTTGTACAATTTAACTAATAAAAGGTTTATATGTATTCATCATTGTAAACCTTGGACATTTATTTATTATTTATTTACCAAATAAAGATTAAAGAACTTTACATTGTGTGTGTGAATTCACTTGTGCTAAGATTTCGAGAATAGGCTACTACAACTAATCTTCAAGAATAACTGGTAATATTGTGTTGAATAAAATTTAAAATAAAGACATTATCACCAAATGAATTTTAATTTCATTGTTCCGTCCGGTGCCACTAGGAACGTGATTTGTAAACATTTTGTTTCTTTTTATTTCAGTTACTTAAACATCGTTTGACCAAATTAAACCATCCTATTAATTTTAAATAACACTTCCCCTCGTCATAAGATATCAAACAAAACGGTAAAGCAGAAATCATAACTAGCGCCCAGTGTCACCAACATCAACTAGACATGAAAAACGAGCTTCACATTTGAGAATGGGATAAGAAGTCTACTTGTTTTTGTTGGTCTATGACAGTATTCAGGACTGTTTCATTCGTCATCGTGATCCATTTTGTTTTGTTTTGATTCATATTCCGTGGAGTTTTAACTTGTACCTTTCTTTGACAATATGTATAATGAATATAGTACGATGTAATTTAATGTACAACGGTATAAGCTAAATAGTATCATTGCAGATATTAAACGAAATTAAAAATTTTACTGCTATGGACTATACTCAAGGTTATGTATTTATCCTCTATGTGACTTCTGCCTACTGTCCCCTTCAGTCTGTCATTTGCTAAAAAAAAAAACTTTGAATATTGGATAAAAGTTAATGTGATCAGCTGACAAAAACAAACTACGACTCCGACTCTGATTAGTCTTCGTGATAACAGATATGTACGGATTGCACCATTGTTGCGTTTTTAAAAGTTCCAAAGACACATTCGTTATTTGAAATTAATTAAGTCTACACTTATCAGTTAATCAGTTATCAGCTTATTGTTTGTGAAATGAATGACATTGACGATCCTCCATCGCCTCAACCAGGTACTTCTGCTGCAAGTGAGGACGATCCTAGAGCGTCTACTTCTAGGCATATAACTGAACCGTCTAAAGGTAAGGCGTCCATTTGGAAATATTACTCAAAAGTTGACAAAGTTAATTCGAAATGTTTAAGCTGTAACAAAGTGATAAAATGTCTATATGGCTCTACTAGTGGTATGCGGAAACATTTGGAAAGAGCTCATCGTTCAACCTTCGTGAAATTCTCTAGTGAGGAAAAGGACTTACAGAAAAAGAAAAGTGAATCATTCACTCTTGTAAATAAGGAGATACCTTCACCTAAAGTGGCTAAAATTGACACCTTTTTCAAATCAAAAGAAAAATATGGTCCACAGCATCCAAAAAAATATAATGCTAAGAAATGCTGTAACAAAGTGGGTCGCCGAGGGACTTCATCCCTTTACAATCACCGAAGAGCCTGGTCTAAGGGAAATAATAAGTATTGCTGATCCTAAATTAACTATTCCGTCTTCAACCACAGTCTCGAGAACACTGATGCCTCAGATGTACTCAGAAACCAAAAATAAATTAATGGCATTAATTTCTGAGGAAAACTTAACATCAATATCAGTGACAACAGGTATGTGGACATCGCAATCCACCTTGTCCTTTTTAGCTGTCACAGCCCATTTCATGGACCAAGGTCTGCAAATGAAAAGTTTTTGTTTGGCTTGTGTTCCTGTTCCCGAGAACCACACTGGGGAAAATATTGCTCAATATTTGAACGAAACTTTAACAGAGTGGGGCTTAGGTAACGTTCAAAACAAATACTGCGTTACTGACAATGCGCGGAACATGAAAACAGCCATTGAAAATACTGGCATGGAGCATTTGTTGTGTTTTGCCCACACATTGAATTTGGTCGTTAAAGATGTCAAGAAAAACCTTAGTGGTTTTGAGGCTCTTATCAAGAAATGTAGAGCCATTGTGGGCCATTTTAAACACAGCTCCACAGCAAAGGCTGCGCTACATATGAAGCAGGATCAGCTAGGACAAGCGAAGCTAGAGCTGATCCAAGACGTGGAAACTCGCTGGAATAGCGAGTATTTGATGATGGAGAGACTTTTAAAAGTCAGAGAGCCTCTGTGTTTGGTTCTCTCAAGACCAGAGTGCCGGGTTGACAACCTTTCCTCGAATGATTGGGGCATGGTAGAGGCATACGTGGAAATCTTAAAACCATTGTATGATACAACTTGTGAAGTATCCTCAGATAAGAAACCCACACGAAGCATGGTCATTCCTCTGATCAATGGCTTGAAAAGCGGTTTGCAAGGGACCATTGACAAAAAAAGTAGTGGAATTATGTTAGCAAAAGCTTTATTACAGGCAATGTCAGCCAGATTCCCAATGTTTGATCAAGTGCTACCGGATCAGCTATGCATGTTAATGGACCCAAGATTTAAGGATTCGGTTTTAGATCCCTGTGTTAAAAATGCGGCCAGGGAAACCATCAAAATGGAACTTAGAACACATGATGCCACACAAATTCCCTCCGGACAATCAACAAAGAATGATGATTTATCATCAAGAAATCTATCAAGTGTTTGGGCAGCCTTCTTAAATGTTGCAAAGCAAGCAGAGAACACTAGTCAAAGTCTTCACCAGGATCAAGCGCAAGGTAATTTTATTTCATTAGCATTGCTAACGAGAACTTATAATTTTCATTGTGTACCTTAGGAGGCTAGCTGTAGCCTTGAAAATTAATAATATACTGTACATGCTAACTCACAAAAAATTAAATTATTAAACTTTAGGCATAGAGTTTTCATAACTTTGTAACTTACCTTGGGTTATATCTTGATTGATTCATCGGGTACTTGCATTTTCTAACTAAACTAACTTAACTAAAGAAATCTAGCTTATTAAACTAAAAAATAACATTTTATTTTGCTTTGATGTAGTAAAATAAATATTTTAGGGCCTATTGAAATTAAAATTAAAATACAAAAACTTCAATTTGTACTTAGCGTATACTAGCATTGTTTAGGCCTACAAACAATTTCCTTATTTTAGTTTGCCAGTATGTTTGTTTAATGTTTATAAAACAAATTTTTCTGAAAATTAATCTACATTATTTTTTTTTAGGTTGTATTCAACTTGAAACATATTTCTCTGAGCCTTGCATACCAATCTTGAAAGATCCATTTAAATGGTGGGCAGACAACTCAGTGAGGTTCTCAAAACTAATCCCGATTGTTAAAAAATACCTGCCAATACCTGCAACTGAAGTTTCATCGGAAAGAGTGTTTTCTTCTGCCGGTAATATAATTACCAGTCGCCGTCGAAGGCTCCTTCCTGCTAACGCCGAAAAACTCATATTTCTCCATGAGAATTTGAAATATGTGTAAAATGACTTTTCCCTTCGTAAGACTGTATATTTTTTCAGAATTTGCCCCCCCCCCCCCCCCCATCCAATGGTCTCACAGACAATTATGATCTCATATTGAGACTGAAATAGGTTAAAATATTCTGCCTACAGTTTAATTTAAAAAATGGTATGAATATATAAAGTATAAAGTACAATACAATTATAGGCCCAACCCTGATTAGTGATTTGATAAGGCCTAGTGGAATAGTGATATATTCAAAATCAAATCATCGAACCGTATATATCTGTGTACCCTATACTATGGTTGTGATCCAGACTGATTTTATAGTTGTAATCTATCATTAGACTGATTATATGGTTGTGATCTACTGTATTGTTAGACTGATTTTTTATTGCATTTTAGACCTATATATTTTGTTGAAGTGTTAATTTTTTATTTGCATAGCTGTTAATTCTATTTGTGATATATCATTTATCATAAGATTTTTCCTGCTTAACTTATTTTGTTTGATCATTTTACAGATGCTTCTCCTCATTTAGAATGGTAGACTATCGGTTACATGTTTAGGCCTAGATGGATTAAGGATTTTTTGAGTGAGATGAGTAATACTAATAACACCCACATCAAAGCTTAACAAATGTTAAAATATTTAAAATTTTGTATTGTTTGTATTTAAATTTGGTAACCTTGTTTTACTTGTTTCGTCTTTCAAAAGATCTACAGCTGATTTGTGATACCCGTTCAAGATCAGCAAGCAATTTTATATTTTTATTTGCTATGGTTATTATGGGTACTGTATCGTTAGATTTAATCTATATTCTTTATTCTATGTTTTATATTTTTGTTGCAACTATTATTCTCTATTTGTTTACTTATTAATTAAATAATATTGTGTAATATTTATTTCCACAACTTATTTTTTGTTTTAGTCTTAATTTTTTGAGGATTTAATCTTTTGTGGTTTCAGTTACAATAATGATGTTATATTATGCCAAATTCTATGTTTGTGGTACCAGTATGTGAGTTTTTTAATATGAGTAGAGTGTATAATTAATTATTTATTCACATCAAGGGCTAATAGTCCGGTGGCTTAGGGCTTTAGTTTACGAATACCGTTACCTGGTGGATAAAAGCACCAAATTTGGCATGAAGGTACCTTAGGGTATACTAATACATTTTAGCCTAGGAGCCCTTTTGAAATTTTAAATATTTCCACACACGGCACCAAAATCCAAAATGGCCGACAAATACGACAAAAACTACCTTTAAAACAATCCATTCTCCTGTTAACTCTAAAATGTAACTTAAATCCAACCAAGACTCTACAATACAAATCGGAGACATACTAAATAATTATGAAAGAAATCTTATGTGTGTCTGTGTGTGAGTGGGTGGGGGTATGTGTGTGAGTATTTATGTAACGAAACCTCTGTACTGGACATTGCGCAAAAATGGTCAAACCAATTTACTGCAAATTTGGTGTGGACTTTGTTAGTATCATATGTCAACATTTAGATCTGTTTCCTTTTATTTATCTATTTTTTTTAATTTTATTTTGTTTATTTTTACAATTTTCATCTATTTTTTTTTTTTTTTTTTAGATCTACAGGGTTAGGCAAATGTATGAAACCCCCCAGTTAACTTTTTAACGCGTTGCAGTAGGAAAACCAAACTCGGCATATATTTACAAAATAAAAAATTTCGCTTTTTCATCAAAGTTACAACTTTGCCTTAGCCCCCAAAATTGGGTATTTTGGGGGCAGCCCCAAATTTTAAAACTTAAAAACCTATCATGTGACCGCTCATTTTAAAGGGTTTATCAAGATAAATTGAAAGGTGAAAACTAGAGGTCAATATCGCACCCCTAGTCAAAATGGCAGCCATTTTAGTTATTTAAGATGAGTAAGCAAAAGATAAAGTCTTGACAATCCCAGTTAACTTTATAACTTGTGGCAGGGGGAAAACCAAACTCGGCACATGTTTACAAAATAAAAAAAATCACTTTTTCATTACAGTTAGAACTTGTACCCGGCTCCCAAAATGGGGTATTTTCAAATTTTTAAAAGTAAACACCTATCATGTGACCCTCATTTTAAAGGGTTTCTCAAGACAAATTAAATGGCGCAAACTAGAAGTCAATATCGCCCCCCTAATACTACTTACTTACTTTCCGTGCCCGGAAATCAGACTTCGCATTTCCAAAAATTAGCTACCGATATGGCTTTGTCATTCGTATGTAAAAGATCATCTAATGTGCAAGACTGGTCTAGGCATGGACAGATCAGCAGACGGCCAGGGTCCTGGACAGCACCACACGCGCACAAGATGTTTTCTTCGTCTGGTAAGAGACCCCATTTCTGCATGTTTGTCTTGCATTTTGGTAACTCGACCCTAATTCGATTTAGGGTCTTCCACACCGTGTAATGAAGGCCTCCACCAGGAGCCAGTTCCTCCCTGGCTGGTAAGGAAGGGTTAGTCAACGTGGCCTCCCACCTTGCTACCCGATTGATTGAGAGTGATCCATCCAGGACTCGTGTCCGTGATAAAAAGCTCTTTCTGGAAGGAAGCCATCGCTCTGCAGGTTGGTGGCCGTGTAATGGGTCTGTCTCTTGCTTAGTCCTTTCTGCGTCGGCAGCGATATCACGTCGGATTGATGGAGGGGCGATCCCTATGATAGGATAGAGTTTGTGTACTGGGGTTGGTTTCAAAGACCCAGTTACAATCCGAGCCATGTCATTGACTGCAATGTCAACCTTTTTTGCATGTGACGATGCATTGGTGCAGCGTACTCCGCAGCCGACACACTGAGTGCTAAAGCTGAGGTTCTGAGGACAAAATGGGTTAGCACCCCAGCATCTGCTGGTGAGCTTCCTGATGATATTATTCCTAGCTGAGACTTTACCTCTTGTCGCAATACAATGCACCTTAAATGTCAGTGTGCAGTCCAGTATGACACCAAGATATTCCCCCCTAATCAATATGGCAGTCATTTTGAAATATACCTTATTAACTTTGTAACAGGTTATAGCTGGAACACTAAACTCTACATACCTTTATAAATAAAGATAATTCACCTTTTGGCCAGTATTAAAATATTAAATTATTAAAGTTAACTGGGATTGTCAAGACTTTATCTTTTGCTTACTCATCTTAAATAACTAAAATGGCTGCCATTTTGACTAGGGGTGTGATATTGACCTCTAGTTTTCACCTTTCAATTTATCTTGATAAACCCTTTAAAATGAGCGGTCACATGATAGGTTTTTAAGTTTTAAAATTTGGGGCTGCCCCCAAAATACCCAATTTTGGGGGCTAAGGCAAAGTTGTAACTTTGATGAAAAAGTGAAATTTTTTATTTTGTAAATATATGCCGAGTTTGGTTTTCCTACTGCAACGCGTTAAAAAGTTAACTGGGGGTTTCATACATTTGCCTAACCCTGTAGATCTAAAAAAAAAAAATAGATGAAAATTGTAAAAATAAACAAAATAAAATTTAAAAAATAGTTAAATAAAAGGAAACAGATCTAAATGTTGACATATGATACTAACAAAGTCCACACCAAATTTGCAGTAAATTGGTTTGACCATTTTTGCGCAATGTCCAGTACAGGTTTCGTTACATAAATACTCACACACATACCCCCACCCACTCACACACAGACACACATAAAATTTCTTTCATATAATTTAGTATGTCTCCGGTTTGTATTGTAGAGTCTTGGTTGGATTTAAGTTATATTTTAGAGTTAACAGGAGAATGGATTGTTTTAAAGGTAGTTTTTGTCGTATTTGTCGGCCATTTTGGATTTTGGTGCCGTGTGTGGAAATATTAAAAATATCAAAAGGGCTCCTAGGCTAAAATTTATTAGTATACCCTAAGGTACCTTCATACCAAATTTGATGCTTTTATCCGCCATGTAACGGTAATTACACTAAGCCACCGGACTATAACAAATGTTAAATTATTTAAAATAAAGTGTGTGTTTTTATTTTTTTTAAAGTAGATTTATATTTATAATTAGATGATTTCAAAAGAGGATGTTTTTAGTTTATTTGTTTTTTGTGATATTTTCAAATAGATTACTCTTTAACTCCACACAACCATACATTTTTGTACAGTTTAGATTAATATGTTTCTTTTATTTTTTACTACTGGTACCTGGTTTGTGATGATGTGATAATGATAATTTTGTTGCTGTGTTCATTCATATTTAATATTTATAAATTTTTATTTCAAGATATTAATTTTGTATTAAGTATTTTTTTTATTTTTAATGATATGTTTGTCATGTTATATCGTCTCTACTTTAATAAACGTGTTTGTTTTTTATGCATTCTTGTCCTAATTTCAAAATCACTTTATGATGTATATGATTTATCTTAAGTATAGAAGTTAAATATGTATAGCTTTAATCTCACAAATCTTGGCCACTCACCATCTTAACTTGGTAGGTAGGTGGCTTTATCGTTAAGTGGCTTTCGAAAACAATCCTGAGAAAAAATCCGTTCTAATAATGGTAACCGCATACCATACCGATTTTGTATCGAAAACCGAGGTACAAAAGAATGTACCGTACCCAACCGTACCGACCTTAAATTTTCTGTACCGCAGACCCCTTGTAAAAAATGAAGCTCATGAAATGGTTGATATCACCCCACTTTTCAGGATTCTCTACGGAGAAAATTTGTTTGATAAGGGGGATGTCTCAAATCAAAGAAATAAAATGATCCAGCTTAAATGACTTAACACAGGTTATCAGTAATGTAACAGTTTTCTTTAATTCTCGATGCTGGAAAAACTTTGTTGCAACATGTTAACTCGAATTGAAGCAGATCGTTTAGCATTCATTAGAAGTTATCAGTTAAAACTGAGAGCATAAATAATGTAGGTGAGCCTTGACAACGGAAATATAGATATTTAAAATTAGTTTCTAACAAGTGTTTAAACAGCTCTAAGATGTAACTAGAATTACTCGAATTTGAGCATACATTTTCCTCGGCGTTATGTTTAATACTATGCGGCTCATTGAGCCGCACGGGTTCTCTAGTAAATCTTTAACACATGTTTTGAAATCAATACAAAGAAGATCTTCATTTAATCTTGAATCGTTTCTTTAATCTTGAAAACAATTTATTTCAACTTTGACATAAGTAAAAAGTCTTTATTATTACGGGTAACGTTATCCCTTTATATAGTTGGTTTTATATAGTGTACATTACATTGCAGAATTGACAGAATGAGTAATCCAAATGTAGCCTAATATTGCTTACTTGCTTAATGATAAATCACGATCAGCTGTATTGAAGTAAACAAAAATCAGCAGTAAATGCATTCTAATGCTATTCTTATGGAGAACATTTTACGTTATATCTAATTTTGTGTTGAGATTTGGGAATATCACTATTTTTCCCGCCGTCACGGGATCTAGACCTTTAATTTGACCCCTCTCCCATCATTCTACGACTTCCCAGTCGCCCACAATTTTGACGCAAAGAATCGGCTTACGTAATTAATATATAGATAGATTCTACTATACCTTTGGCCATATAAGCTATTTTAAAATCTTAACCGATTCAAAAATAAACAGTATAAACAATCTGACACATACTTTCTCCAATTAGCTTGTCAAGCGTTGAGAGTTAACTAACTATGATATTTAATAGGTATCACAAAAGTTTCATTAGCTTTTGAACCATAATTTTTACAAGAATTGGGGTTGCACTAGTTTGTTTAGAATTATAAGGACCACAACAGACAAATTTAATTAAAATCGGTTTTTTCCAAAAATCCTTTTAGCGAATTTCCCTATAGTTCCCCTAGTTCCCTATAGATCTTTGTAGCTATTACCGTAAGTCTTATGGTAAGACCTAGGCCCGGGACTGATTTACTTTTTAATTTTGATGCCCTTAGAGGAAAAAAACACCATTCGTTCAAATTTTCATATATATATATACATAGACTAGCATATACTGGAACATAATAAACTCATGACACATTACAAATAAATTGTGCAAAATGAATAATTTTGTTTAGCCAAATATATTAACAAACCTGTAAATCTTCAAGTTCCAAATCATCTTTTTTACGATTGTACTCTTTCATTAACTGTGCCAGCTGTTCTTTCTTTTTTCTCTTAAGTTCTTTCAGTTTTGACTTTTCTTCACTTTTTCTCTGCTTTAAGTCAGATTCAGACAAAACAGAACTGAAAATATAAAATTAATCAATTCATTTTGTCATTCATTGTTATTCTACAATTTATTCAAACAAATGTTCAAACCAGAACAACTCACAAATGAACCATACACAATACTTCAGATTCAAATAACAAAGCACTTCTTTACTCAGTGCTTTAAAACTCTTTTTGGAATGCATCAAACAAAGTAAAACAAGAAGTAAATTATTTAAAATTTTCTCAAAACTTAGTATGCTAAATAAACACAATACAGTCGAACCTCGTTTGTAAGAATCTCAATAAAACAAATTCCTCGATAAGACAAATTTTTTTTAATCCCCTTGAAACTTTCATAAAGGTCAATGCTAAAAAAGGCCAAGTCACACCGAGCTCGCTCCCGCGGCGGGAGCGAATTTTGAAAAATCGCTCACCGTGTTATCAAATGTGCCAAGTCACACCGCACTACCGCGCGCCCGCGGGCGTGCGGTAGTGTCCGCCACGTCCGCCTGCTGAGCGATTTTTTGAGACTACCGCGGCGGGAGTTTTGTCTAGCGCATGCGCAAAGGGGCATTTCGAATGCCCAAGCTATTTAAAGTTTAAAAGTAATACAGTTTATTACAGTTTTAAATTAAATTTAACATGTTTCTTTTGTTTGATGATGTAGTCTATGTTCTTTTGTATTTATTATCTTCGTAATTATGTTTATCACCAGAAAAAAATCATTTTTGTTTACCATGCAAAAATAATGTTTACGGTGAAAATTTAATGTTTCCCATAAACATTTTTATATTGCCTGACGTAAACAATATTTTTTATTGTTTCATCAACTTTTTCGATTTGCAACAACCAAAACTTTACAATCAATGTAAACTTGAACTTTCAATAGAAGGCTTAGCAAAAAAATGCATTAGTTTTGAAATGGTCATATGTTTTTATTTAAAAAGTAAATAGTCTTTGTAGTGTAGCGAAAAATAACGTTCAAAAGCTGAAAGTGGATAATTTATCCACAACCATATTTAAAATACTTCGAACACAAGGTATAAATGAAATTTAAAAATAGTTATTCACTTTTTAAAGTAGCCCTACACTAACAAATTAATAAACATTCAATTGCTTCTTAAACACTTTACTTAAAACCTGCAAATTTACATGGCATACTAAACAGGTAAGATGAGTTTCTTATGTAAAACAAATTGTAATGAGCTCATCTCCAAAACTCCCGCCGCGGACGCGAACTTTTGGTGTGACATGGCTCGAGAAAAAACATCCGCGCGCGGTACTCCCGCGGCGGGAGCGACGGATGTCGGTGTGACATGGCCTAAACACCTCTATACAACGTAGTAATTAAGTTAAAAACCTCGATAAGACGAATTTGTTTGTAACATGGGCTAGGACTGATTAAACTCTATATAACGAATATTCTTAGCACAAAACCTCTACAAGACGAACGTGACCTCTATAAGATGAATTTCTCATAATCTTGACCTCCATAGTACGTAGTTTTCAAAACAAACAGAAGCTTGTCTCAACATGAAACCCCCACCTATCCCTCCTCCTTCCTCAGTCATTGTTTGGAGAAACCTTGGAGTGAGGAGAAACCTCTATAAGAAGAATAATAGCAGCATTAAACCTCCACAAAACGACCCTCTTTATTAAGAATACCTCCATAGTACGAATTTTTTCCGTACCCCTTGAAATTCGTCTTATAGAGGTTCAACTGTAATAATCAATTATGTAACAAATGTGGGCATCTTAAAATATAGGATGCCCCCTTATATTTAAATAACAAAGAAAAATAACTAAAATATCTGTTCAGTAAGTTTGCAACCTATCATAAATTAAAAGAGAAATACAATTTTATAAATCAAACTTTTAATTTGGCATGGTAATTTCCTTGCATTTATTTAACGATGAAGATAACTAATAAAAATCAATTAAATATCTATTTAGCTCTTGGGTGTATTAATAGCATTGAAAACATATTTTACTATCATGAATTCAAATTAGACAAATCTATCACTGATAGATTAATCATTGAAGAAGAGTCTCTGTGTGTGTGTGTGTGTGTGTACGCGGTAAACACAAAAACTACAACTGAACCAACTAGACTTAAATTTTGCACAACTAAAGCTCCAGCTTCGAGGATCTGTATAGAACTATTCTCGCTTCAAAAATGACTGAGGACTCTGCCCCATGGGGTTTCAAAGTTTTGAGGTGAAAGTTTTAAATTGATTGGTCTCCATTGCAACAAAGATCAAACTTACAATGTTTAAATGTAAACAAGTAGAACTGTGAAATCCACTTGATTTAACAATTTCACACAGCTGATTTAAACCAATTAAATACTGTAAATATATTGAACTAGCTGTACCCGCGGGCTTTGCCCCGTTTAACTTCATAAGTGAGCTCGTTCGCATGGCTCAATCACGTCCTGGTTGAAGTTCGTTCGCTACGCTCGCTCACCTTTTGGTTGCAAATTAGCCGTTGTCATAAATGTAAAAGAATTAATAGTGCTGCATCCTGTTGGTATTCATTGTAACTTTAATTTACCCAAAAGGAAGATGCCTGCCAAGTTTCAGGTTCCTAGGTCTTATGTTTTCTGAGATTTCGTGATGAGTGAGTGAAAAAGTCAGTGGTATTTGAGCTTTATATATATGGATAAGGAATAAGCAATTAATAAAAGAAGTAGTTCTTTTGTATTAGGAAGTAAGTAAGATTCTATAGCCTTTGCCGAGTCAACTAGGAACTTATCATGAGTTTTGATCATAGCTGATCAGAATTGATTTCTTAATATATATTTTTGTGAAAACAAAAATAAAATTACAACATGTGATTTGATTAGGCTTTAAAATCTATCATTGATTATGGATACTGTAAGCACAAGGCTACAATTTGCATCCCATTGTTATATATGAACTGAAGCCTTTTATGACCTGTGTTTCATGTGGGGTTTAATTTGAGTGCTTTTAATGTTGACAAAATATGTTCCTCTTATAACTCTTCTTACCACTGCATGGAAATGATCACATTGCCATACCTGTAAACAGTACGCAAAATTGCTCATTTCTACTTTATTCATTCTCGCTCGCTAAATCAGCTGATTTACTGTTTGAGTTGGAATAAAAAAAAACACCCCTGTAGCAAATGACATAATCTAAAAAAAGCAAACATAAATTAAATGACATTTTATGTACAACTAAAAAGTTAATTTGTGTGTTATGATAAAAGTTAATAATGATGGTAGGAAATAGTTATTTGTGTAACTAGTGGGCAAAGGCCTTTTACACTCGTGTTACACATTATATTTTTCCTACAGTCACTATAAAGCATATAAATAATTAGTCTTTCAAACACTATACAACACGTTTTTAGATTCAGCTGGCAACACAAATAGTGCCCTAGAGAAAGTAGTACCCGCGGTTTGTATCACTCTGCAATTTTTTTAAAAGAAAAGTCCAGAAATTTCAGAAATACCGAAACTATAAACACGAAATGGCAGGTTAAATCGTAGTTATAATAGTCAATCAGCTGCTCATAGTATTATTATCTTTAACCCTTTGGGTCCCAAGGGCCGATTACATCGGCTCTGCCAATAGGTTTTAAAATGCCCACAGGCCGATCTGATCGGCTTTGTAATTAGCCGTGAAAAGACCCGAGGGCCGATGAGATCGGCCTAGCAACAAGACACGAAAAAACCCAAGGGCCGATGTCATCGGCTTTTAGTATTTGTTATGCAATTATGTTAATTTTCGTAATAAATGTCTATATAATACATCAAAGGACAGATAAAGACATTGTCTGTGGAAATATTTTCAGAAAACATAAATATAATATTTTATATAGTGCTACCAAGAGCCGAAAGTCGACGAAATTTACGTGGCATCACGCTTCGCTTGACAGTTTCCCGCCGACTGTACCGTTGTTGTTTAAACGTCATAATATAAAATACAATAATTTAGTAAACAAATAACTAAGTAAAAATATAAATAAATAAATAAATATTCTCATTTAGTGATTACACAACAACTTTCACCTTCAGAGCTGTTATATAATGAATGTGTAAAACTAGCCTATTCTTCCCGCGTTAGTGTTTTAGCGCCGATTTGCTTCTTTTGGCGCATTTTCCACCGACTTCACTGTTGTTGTTTGCACGTGATTATATAAAACACATCAATTTAGTAAACAAATAACTATAAGTAAAAATAAAAATAAAGAAATAAATATTGTTATTTAGTTATTACACAACAACTTTCATCTTCGGAGCTGTTATATAATGATTCTGTAAAAACTTCCCGCGTTAGTGTTTTAGCGCGAATTTGCTTCGTTTGGCGCATTTTTCTTTAGTTTCGCCCGGTCTTTCTGTGAGTGAACATCGATTTGTGACTATCGCGAATGTTTAGCTGTTTGGTGAAACTTGTGCGTGGGAAAATCCTTTGAAAAATGAGTGACGGAAACCGTAAAAGGTGCCGGTCGCCCGCCAGTGAAGGTACACTAATCAATAATGTTATAGAAAGTGGTTGTAATTTTGTTGACGAAGACAATAGTAGTGACTCATTTGATGAAATACCATCTTCCGAAACGAGTGACGACTATGTGGATGACACTGACGAGGACCCAGACTACAATCCAAATAGAAGTAAGGAAAATAATCGTTTTAGTTTTTTGGCAAATAGGCCTAGTCGAACTGACTATGTAAGTGAATCAAGCTCTGGTTCTGATGATGATGATAATGATCAGTCTAGGCGTAGATGTAACTTATTTGGGCAAAGAGACCCTCCTAATGATGCATCTGAGGAAATAGTAGATGACCCTGAACCAATCAATTTGCCAGGCACAGCACATGACCTTGAACCGTTCAATTTGCCAGGCACAACACATGACCTTGAACCAATCGATTTGCCAGGCACATCGGCTCAAATTCCTAGAGGAAGGGAAGGAATATCTAGAGGAAGGGGAGAAATGTCTAGAGGAAGGAGAGGAATACCTAGAGGAAGGGGTAGGGGAGGAACTAGAGTTAGGGGTAGGGGAAGGAGAGATCAACCATCCAGTCCAGATAGTAGCGAATGGGAGGAGGTGGGAGAGGACGAAGATCAAGAACGGCAACACGACTTCACATACTCTGAATTGCCTGGGCCCAAACATTGTCCTCCCCGGAATTCTAAGCCTATTGATTATTTTCACCTTTTTTTTACGATGAACCTAATTACCACTTTGGCAAATGAAACCAACAGATATGCCCAGAACTTTTTTAACAATAATGACGTAGCTAGAAATAACATGAAAGATTGGTGTAACGTCACCGTACACGAAATGAAAGCGTTTATCGCTGTAATTTTGAACATGGGGATTTTGAAAAAACCATCTATACGAAGCTACTGGTACACAACTCCATCACAAAAAACTGATTGGTTTGGCAAAATGTTCAGCAGGAATAGGTTCCAGTCAATATTAAAATTCTTCCACATTGTTGATTCCAGGACTTTGCCACGACAAAACTCTCCCAATTATGACCCATGCGGTCGATTCCAGCCTCTTATAGATCACTGCAACCGGCTTTTTCAATTCTTCTACATACCGTTCAGAAACTTTCTGTTGACGAGTCCCTGGTTGGAACGAAAAAAAGAATAGCTCTGACTCAATACCTGCCAAAGAAAAAGCATCACAGATGGGGTATTAAGCTCAGGCCCGTTTTTGACCATGTCAGCGCCCTAGGCACAACTAAAATAGTAGCGCCCCTTTGCAATATATAACAGGGTGACCACCAACCTGGAAATCTGGAAATTAAGCGTGAATTTTTTTGAACCGGGAATTATGTGTGAGTTTTGTATTTCTACCTGGAATTGTAAATTTACCGCGATGGCGTATGACAACAGTGACGTTTCCGTGACCACGGGAGAAGATAAAATGTCTCCACAAGGCCGTGAGGGATGATCAGAACTTTGCCGCGATCGCATGAGACGATGATAATGTCTAAACGACCGCGGGATATGATCATGATTTTACGGCGATTGCGCGAGACGATTATAATGTTTAAACGACCGCGGAATATGATCATGATTTTACCGCGATCGCGCAATACTATAATGAGATCTAGAGCCGTGAAGGATGATACAATGAATACAATGAATTTATTTGGCCAATCAACAACAACATTGTTACAGGCTATGTCAATGTACAAGCATGAAGTACAAGCATAAAATAAAATAAATATCAAGACTTAAAAATCAACCAAGCAAAATCGATCAAAACCAACGGTCGTTTAATGATCAGAATATTGCCGCGATCGCATGAGACGATGATAATGTCTAAACGACCACGGGATATGATCATGATTTTACCGTGATTGCACGAGACGATTATAATGTTTAAACGACTGCGGAATATGATCATGATTTTACCGCGATTGCGCGAGACGATTATAATGTTTAAACAACCGCGGAATATGATCATGATTTTACCGTGATCGCGCAATACGACAATAAGATCTACAGAGCCACGAGGGATGATCATAATATTGCCGCAATCACAGAAGACGAAGATAATGTCCACACAACCGTGGAAAACAGTCAGAAATTTCTCACGATCGCGGAAGACGATTATGATCTCCACATGACTGCGGGATATTATTAACATTTTGCCGTAATCGCAGGAGACAGTTACGATGTCTTCACGACCGCTCGGAGATGATTACGATGCCTAGGACCGCGGGTGTTAATAATGATGTCTACTCTACACGGCTGCGAGGGATGATCAGAATTTTACCGCAATCGCGTAAGACGACGATAATGTCCACTCAACCACGGAAAAGATCAGAATTTTGCCTCATTCGCGAAAGACGATGATTATCTCCAAACAACCGCGGGAGATTATTGCCATGCCGCAATGGCGGGGGAGGATGACAATGCCTCACGGCCGCGGGAGGCGATAATGTCTTCAGGGCTGTGAGGGATTATCAGAATTTTATCGTGATCACGCAAGAAGATGATAATGTCCAAACGCCCCCGGGAAAAGATTACAATTTTACCTCATTCGCGGTAGACGGTGATAATCTCATCCCGACCGCGGGATGTGTTCATTGCCGCGATCAAGGAAGACGATAATTATGTCCACACGTCCGCTGGAAATAGTCAGAATTTTGCCGCGGTCACGGGAGACGGACAATGATGATGTATACACAACCGCAGGAAATAATTAACATCTTGCCGCAATTGTGGGAGACTGTTAAGATGTCTACACGGCCGCAAGGGATTATCATTTTACCGCGATCGCATGCAAAAATGGCCACAATTATTTTTTTTACCTTCCCAATTTTTTTGCGCCCCCCCCAAAAAGCCAATTGCCTCGCGCCCTAGGCACGTGCCTACCTTGCCTATTCGGTAAATCGGCCCTGATTAAGCTGTGGGTCCTTTGTGATGCCACCACAAATTATTGCTTAAAGTTCTTTTGTTACAAGGGCGCCAAGTACGAAGATAATAGAGAGGAAATTGAACAACTAGGCCAGGGTTTCTCCGTTGTAAAGAGATTGTTACAGATGAGCAACCTTTTGAATAAAGGGTACCACCTTTATTTGGATAATTTCTTTACGTCAAAAAAGCTAGTGAGATATTTGTACAACAACAAAACTTGGTTGACAGGGACGGATTGATAGAAGAGGAGTACCGAAACAATTGCTCGGGAAATATCCTGTAGGGAAAAAGGTTTACGTAAGAAAAGGCCCAGTTCTATGGATGGCATATCGTGAAAAAAGCACAAACAGAACCCAATTCATTTTAGTTTCGTCAAATGCCAAAGCTGCCAACGTTCGCTATGTTATTAGAAGGGGGGGGAAGGTTGTCATAAAATCTAAGCCCCATGTCGTTTACGAATACAATCACGGAATGGGAGGCATCGATGGCACCGATCAGATGCTGTATACATACCTGGACATTTAAACACATTCGTTGGACATTCGTCTGGACATTCGTTGCATGAAACATTTAAAAAAAGTCATTTTCAACATTTTTGGTAGGATGATTCTAAATGCCTACGTGCTTTATAAGCTTAATACAGACAAACCTGTCTCCCGATTGCAGTTCCAAATAGACATCATAGAAGAATTGGCGTTACTATGGTTCACAGAGAAAAATCCTGGAGTTGATGCCCGAGGATGTGGTGACGGTCCTGGTCCTTCTCCCAATAGTAGAAAGTTTGACCTCGAAAAGCTGGAGGGAACCAAAGAAAAAAAACTGTTGCGTTTGCAGTGGTAAAAACGACCCACAAGGAAAAAGGAGACGGTCCAAAACCATTTGTGTGAATTGCAAGCTTGGTTGCCATTTGGACTGTCTGCCCAACCACAAGTGTAAAGTGTAATTTGGGTGGGGGGGGGGCACTTGTAAATATGTAAATAATTTTTCTAACATTATTTGATGAAATGGACAAGAGGATATTTGTGTTAGGTATTAGTGTTTATAGAGAAAGTTAGTGAAAGAAGACATGTTTCAGACTTATTTTTCATCTGCTCGTGAAAACCTGGTGAGTGACCCTTTTTCTATAAGTGCATGATATTGGAAAAACCTGCATAGAAACTTTATTTTTTAACTTTTTGTGGTCAAATTTGCATTATGTTATCTTTACAATGTAGTAAACTGAAATATGAATTTTTTTTTAAAGAAGCACGCATATTTTATTGGTACTTTTTTAGAAAAAATATAAAAAATAATTGTGAAAAAAAATTTTTTTTGCAAAAAAATATAAAAAAAAATTTAAAAAATAAATTACACTATTACAGTTTACACAGTCGCAATGTACATACAAATGCCTTCAAATTCAAAATTTAAAAAAAATGTATTTCTAACTGCAATAATAAGGGAGTTATACATTTTTCTTCAAAACATGTGTAAAACAGGTGTTATTGGCTTGGGATTCTTGAGTAACAGCTGGCATCAAATGGCTGGGCCACCCCAGCTAACGCAAGCCAAAGTGCACGGGACTACTCAAACTAAATCTAGGTTAAATTATTGGGATCCAAAGGGTTAACTGTTGCCAACCTATTTCCAAGCGTACACAGATTACGTGCATAATAGAACCACGCTGTTTTTGTTGTTTCGTTGGAATCCTGATGTGCGGCAAAGTATAAACCGTACGACAAAGTATAAACCGTACGGCTAAGTATAAATATGCAGTAATTAGCAGCTTTCTGTACTATAAACAGTACAAGGAAGCCAACTTTGTCGGGTGACTGTAGGAAAAATTCTGTGTATATTACGAGCACAAACAGTTGTTGCTGCTCTTAAAATGTAAGGCCTCATCTACAGTTCTCGAGTATGTACTTTGCGCTCTTAATTCACAAATATTTATTTATACTTTTGTGTTTAATTTTGTGGTTATGTTGTGCTAAACAGCTGCTTAAATGAAACCAAAGGTAATCTTACTAATATTATATGTGAAAGTTTGTGTGTTTGTTTGTTTGAAGTTCAATCACGCATTAACTATTGGTTGGATTGGGCTAAAATTTTGTATGGTGATAGCTCACATTCCCAATTAACATATAGACATATTCTTATCTCAAAAACCCTTTCGAGCTCCACCCCCATGTTAACCTTATCTATATTATATACAAAATTTTAGGATTTTTGTGTGCAGCAAATCGACCCCTAAATATTAATTTTTATAGGCATATTGGGTATAAATTTAAAGCTCTTGTTCTCTAGATGTGCCTTTTGCGGGTTTGGATGATATTCCGTGAAAGCTCTTCCTCCTATAGGCTTTTAAAATTTTGCAGTTGGTGCTGAATTCTATTGTCAATCATCTAAACCTTTTCAAATTTGCATAAAAACAGATGGCTATGATACAGTTTTGTTTACATACATAAGGAAATGGGGTAATCTGTAGTTGGTGATGTTTCAGTTCAGTGAATTCAAAGTAAAATGTTGTGATGTTATTTGTATATGAAATGTAAAGACGAAAATTACTTACCTAAGATTTTGTGTTGTGATAGGATTTTTTGTTTTCATAGTATGTTTATTATATTGATGTTTTTGGAAATTCAAGTAAAATATTGTAATGTTATTTGTTTAATGTAAATAAGAAAATTACTTAAGTTAGATTTTGTGTCTTTGGTTTCATTAGTATTTGTAATTTTTCTAAGATGCCTTGAATAGATCACGCACGCTATTAAAATAATAGGCCTCGCAATGTAAGTAATAGGGATATGATGAGAAATAAACATTTTCACCCTTTATTATATATCAAATATATCATGGATTTTAAAGTCACGCAGATTGCTAGTGAGTATCCATATTTAAAAGGAACTAGCTGTTACCCACAGGCTTTACCCCGTTTTAATTCATAATTCATAAGTAATAATAAAATTGTTGATTGGTTAAGTTAAGCTGAAAGAAACAAAACAGAATACAGAAATACAAACAAATAATTACACCTGATTTTAATAAGGAAATAAATTGAAAGAATTAAATACAAATAAGGACAGCTGAGGTTTTTTTAACATTATGTATAATGAAAGTTCCCTTTCGAAAGCAATTAATTACGACCTTAAAGGATGATTTATGAAATAACGGATAGTTTTGCACAAGGTTTCTCGTCATGACGAACATTTTAAGTATATGGTTTATGGGGGTGTGACTTGTAGTTTTCTCAAAAGTTCATGGGTACTTTTGGCTTTATATATAGATTCAAGAATTTTGTCAGCTGTTTCAACTACACAAGTTGGTTCTGCGACATTAAATAGCATTAAAAATTTATAGTGCTATAATGCCGCAATCAATTTTTTGTTATCAAGTTTTATTTATGAAATATTGCAATTTTTTTGTAAAAAATATCAATATTTAATAATCAAAAAATGAAAATGAAAAACGGATCATGGAATTAAGTTCAGCTTAAAAAAGTAGTTAGAAATGATGGGTCACAAGACCCCCTTCATATTTAAAATAATTTATCACATTTCAAAATGGCGGATCCAAGATGGCGGCCGAAAAAAAATACATCAGTCATAACCAAGTGAAAATAGGTCGACAATTACTGGTAGTGTATACTTATCTTTATCTAGCACTATTTTGAGATTATGGTCTTAGTTTGTAAATGCACAATGTTAAAATGGGCTAAAAATAAAGTTTTAAAAAGCCCTCATAACTTTAGAATGAATCAAGATTTTTAAAAACAGTTTGCGGCATTGTAATCAGGGTAAAAATCTAGTTCGAAATAATGGGTCACAGCCCCACCTTTACATTTGAAAAAAAAAATTTCATCCAATATGGCGGATCCAAGATGGCGGCCGGAAATGACCACCTTGTCAAAATGAAGTACTTACTACCCAACAATGTTTAGAAGTGGTCTGGGATTGATATTTGAAAAAATGTAGAAAAAAGTTGGGGGGGGGGGACAATTAAAACTCACCCTGTATATATATATATATACATATATATATTTATATATATATATGTGTCCGTTAGCGCGATAACTCGAGCAAAAATGATCCAATTTTGATGAAATTTGGTACAAACGTGTAAACCTACATTTATTCGAACGAGTTCGCGAACCAGCATGATCGGACCATGGGAACGGGGGTTTATGGGGGCTTTTATGGGGTAAAAATGGGTTTTTCCCATTGTTGTCCCATTTATTTAAAAAACATAAAGTTTTGCAATTTTTTTCTAAACTATTTTGTAGAGCTTAAAAAAACAAATAATTTAGTATATTGAAGCGTTATAATGCGCCTAATAGTTACGGAGAAAATTCCAAAAAATTGTAAATTTAAAATTTCCATGTTATTCTTAAGCCCTGCACACACCAGAGCGATACTCTGTGCGATACTGGAGCGGGCTCGGTAGAATTCGACTGGTCTTGGTCTTGTTCGGGGAAATGTTCGGAGTGAAATTTTGCTGAAATTTATCTCCCTTCTCCCTGCTCGGTTCGGGGTCTTGATCGGGGAAAAGATCGATAGTGTGTCACCGCCTTTAAATCTACACACTACACACAGTACAGTATACAAACACTAACTATAAAACAACACTTTTATAACAACTAGAGAGTCTCACACCAACCCCACCCTACGCTCCTCTGAGGTGTACTGGGTTTCCCGCGCGTCCCTTTCCCGCTCTGGTGTGGAAGCACCTGTACCGCTGCGATATTACCGCCCAAGTATCGCAGATAAAATTCTAGGAATAGTATCGCGCCACTTTTTTTATACTGATGTTTTTATTTATTTTTTTATTTGCAACGGACATCTCCATTTTACAACCATACAAATCAAATCAGTACAACTCAGGATGGCTTATACCGTACATATTACAAACACAACAGAAAACAGTTTGAAAGGATAAAATAGTTCATTGTAAATAAAGAAACTTAGCTTACTAACAGTCTAATGCAAAAAGGAACAATAACAGAGTGAGTTTAAATAATAAAGTGGAAGACTAGAATACATAGTTGATAATCCTGACAATAATAACAAATTTTGTGCTTAAAGACTAGAAAATAAACGGTATCAGCATTCTGACACATACTTTCTCCCATAAGTTTGTCAACAAGCTTTATCATGTTTATAAGCGGTAAGCGGTGATAGTAAATATACGAAAATGGGATTTGTACAATTTTGTTCAGAATTTAAAGGACTATAACATACAAAATCTTTATCAAAATCGTTAGGGCCATTTTTGGAAAAAATCCTATTTGACCCATCTTTAAGGTTCCCTGATAGTCTTGGTACTGCTGCATTCTGGGCTCGTAATGCAGCTAAAGTACAAGTGCGGGGTCACGCGACTGGCCGAGGTTTCGTTTGGGTTCGGTGCAGGGATGTCACTTACATCAGTGTCTACCTTACTCCCAACGAGGCTATTTGTGACTTTCGTGAGAAGATAGACCGCCTAGAAGAGAGCGTGCGTGAGACCACCTGACACGTCGTCGTGGGTGGGGACTTTAATGCTAGGGCTGTCGAGTGGGGAATGACCCTCACCAACTCCCGGGGCAAGTACATTCTGGACTTTGCTGCCAGAGCCAGACTCGTCGTCAACGAGCCAACTTTCCGCCGCCCTGGGATGCGGGGGACGATCCCAGACATTACCCTTGCATCTAAGTCCCTTTTGCCAAGGATCAGATCCTGGAGAGTCCTGGAGGATTACACGGCTAGTGACCACCAGTACATAATTTTTGATGTCCTGGATGGTCATCAGAGACAAGTGGCCACGTTTCGTCAAGTGCCCGTTCGATGGAACATTAAAAAACTGGACGTGGCAAAATTCAATGGAGCCATCCTACGAAGAACACCGGTGGTTCATCCCGCAACTGGCGTGCCTCACGCAGAGGCGTTAGTTGCATCCATGATGGAACTGATTGTCTCGACCTGCGATGAGTCTATGCCTCGCAGGAGATACCGGTGCAATAAGCGTCCTGTGTACTGGTGGACTGCCGAGATTGCGGAATTGCGTCGAGCAGCATTGAGAGCCAGAAGACTTGCTACCAGGGCTAGAGAACCCCTAGACAGACAGTGTAAGTCGGTTGCTTATAGGGTGGCTAGGAGGTATCTTCGTCGAGCCATCAATCGGAGTAAACGCAGTTGCTGGGATAAATTAAGGGACGATGTTGATTCCAACCCGTGGGGCCTGGGTTACAAACTTGTAACCAAGAAACTTGGAACCCGCTCTTCACCTTCCGTCATGGACGGGGTCACTATGGAGAGGATAGTCGAGTTCCTTTTCCCGGCTCACACGTTGCGCCCACTGCAGGAATTTGGAAGGGTGGACGACATCCCACTTTTCAGCCCTGAAGAGCTGGTGGCGGCCGTCATATCCCTGAAGAACAAGGCTCCTGGTCCCGATGGGGTACCCTGTGAAGTCCTCAAGAAGGTTTTGACTACCAACCCCTTGATCCTTTTGAACATGTACAACGCCTGCCTGGTCGAAGGGGTTTTCCCCTTGTGCTGGAAGACAGCTAGGCTTGTGCTTGTTGGGAAGGCAAGGGAGACCCAGATCGCCAAATTCTTACAGACCTCTGTGTATGTTGGATACGGCTGGCAAAGTCCTCAAGAAATTGATCTGTTCCCGGCTGAATTCAGCCGTTGTCGCTGCGGGGGACCTTTCCCCCGTATGGATTCAGGATGGGGCGATCAACGATTGATGCGATTGAGGAGGTGAAGCAAGCCGTGATAAGAGCTGAGGATTTTAACCACTACTCTCGTAGGGTTTGTGCTGCTCGTAACGCTCGATGTGCGAAATTAATTTAATTCGGCGAGGTGGTGCAATATGCTGGACGCTCTGGATAACACCTTCCACGTGCCGGCATACCTCATGCGCATCATAGAGGATTATCTCCGGTTCCGCCTCCTCACGTATGACACTACGGAAGGCCCGCGGACGATGAGTGTCACTTCTGGTGCTGCCCAAGGTTCCATACTCGGCCAAGACCTCTGGAACGTCGCTTATGACAGCCTTCTGAGGTCTGAAATGCCTTAGGAAACTGTTTTGGTTGGGTACGCAGACGACGTTGTAGCTTTGATAGCTGCACGCAGCGTTGAGCTGGCTCAGCTAAAGCTAAATCGAGTTATGCGTACCATAAATGCATGGATGGCAGACCACGGTCTCTCGCTTGCTTTGAGCAAAACCGAGATCGTAATTTTGACAAAAAAACGGATTGACACCATCCGTGCCGTTGAGGGTGGGAGCCGTCGAGGTTCAAACCGTTCGTTCTGTTAAGTATCTTGGGGTCATGGTAGACAGCAAGCTTAGCTGGCGGGATCAGATCTTCCGTACAGCGGACAAGGCCGCTAGGGTGGTTTCTTCTCTTAGCTGGTTGATGGCCAATGTCGGAGGGCCTCGGTCCAGTCGTAGAAGGCTGTTAATGTCTTCGGTCCAGTCCGTACTCTTGTACGGTGCGGAGGTGTGGGCAGATGCACTAAATAAGGAGGCATACAGGATGCGGCTCGCCCGAGTGCAGCGTCAGGCAGCACTGAGGGTAGCATCTGCCTACTGAACAGTGTCCGAGCCCGCTGTCCTGGTGGTTGCTGGAGTCATCCCCGTCAAACTTTTGGCGGCAGAGAGAAAGGCAATTTACCGGCGCCGTGGGGAGGACGAGGCACGATCAGAGTAACGCACCCGCACCTAGCAGCTGTGGCAGGAGACACGGGGACGCTGGACCAGGCGACTGATACAGCAAGTCCAACCTTGGGTTAATCAGCAGTACGGAGTGGTGGACTTCTACCTCACCCAATTTCTGACGGGACACGGCTTTTTCCGGTCGTACCTGTTCAGGATGGGCAAAGCTGTGTCACCCGAAATGCATATACTGCCCAGGCATTCTCGATGACATACATTTTTCCACTGCCAGCACTAGGAAAGGCCCCGCCTGGAGGCTCAACAGTTAGTAGGACTGCTGTCGGTGGACACGGTCATACAGATGATGACGGAGGGTGAGAACAGTTGGACCTGTGTGTCACATTACATCCAGGGTATTCTCCGCGCCAAGAAGCTCGACCTTGACCGGGATGCGGTGTAGGTCATAAAGAATCTAAATGCCAGAAATGGTGCGAGCCCTGAGGGCTTAGGTCACATGTTGGCCTGACTTGAAGTAATGTGACAAACAATTCCAAGGTCTGTGTCCAACAGAGTAGAGGGGTTTTTTTAGTGGGTAGTCTGATAATTTCAGGAGTCTCACACTACAGGCTGGCTACCTGTGTGCGTAAAAGCATTTTCCCTCCTCTCCCTATAAAAAAAGGAGCGGGCGCAGCGCTTGGCACTAGGGTGAGTCATGCCTTTATCCCCACTCCTGGCGGACAGAGCGACGTAGCGACGGCCCGTTTTTCGAGCCCTACCTCAACCTCAGCGCGCAATCCAGGGAGTTATTATCGATAGGCAGAGCCCACGGGTATCACCTAGTAACAATCAATAATTTTGTATCAACTAAAATACCCTAAGCTGTAAGATTCCTTTAACCTAATAATTGACTTCCAATATTGATTTTTTAAAATTTAATTACTTGTATAAGTGAGTGTATTTTTTATACATTACACGATAAAGTATAGGCCTCCATACAATAATATCATAGGTACATCAGCACCATTTCTATATAATCCCAGATAACCTAAATAGTACGTGATCACCATCTCTGTCAACAAAAACAGAGTTTTATCAAAATGAGTGGTAGAATTGAATTTAATTTATAAATTAAATGGTGTTTGTGAAACCATTATTCTAACTTTATTTTCAAAGAATTAACATTGCCTCTCCTGCATCCTGATCCCAATGCAAAGCACGAGTATAGCGGCTAGTAAAAAATGAATACTTACAATAAAACTGTAAATGATGGTTAGCAAACATGAAAAATAACTTGGTACCCTTACTTTTTGTCAGAAGATTGAAGTAATTTCTTTTTTGTATATTTCCGTTTCTGTCTAAAAGCATCATGTTTTCCTGCAATCTTGTTGTTTAAACTTGTTTTAGCATTATGTTTGTATTTTTCCTTCAACTTCTGCACTAGTGTTTTTTGTTCGGTGCCATGAGATCCAGTATGCTTACTTGGAGACTTCTTAGTAAAGTACTTTTCAATACTTTCTTGGCGTTTTTCTTTTTTCCCGCTGCCACCTGCCTTCTGGTTTGCTGGAGAGGATTTTTTTATCGGAGTTAGTTCTGGTGCTTCTCCAGCAAATATTTGGCTGAATTCCACTTTGGATATATTGTACTTTTCAGCAACAGCATCCTAAATTTAAAGAAATACAAGTAAATAGTTTCAATAGTCTACAAAAATCACGGTCCTACTGCTTAGCAACTAGTAGTCTACATGATAAAAGTGATGCTAGTAGTCTGGATGGAATAGCATGCTATGATACAAAAAACAAAGGGCTGTATTTTCTAAAACTATATTTTAGTGATAAGAACGAAAGCAGTTTTCTGTACTAGCCAGAAGTGTTATGTGGAATGTTTAACAATTCAAGCATATTATTTATAGACAATATTTCTAATCTCTCTGTTTTTTTGGTTTAGTAAAAAGAGACAAAACTAAATCCATTGAAAATTTGCTGACTAAATTCAGCAGATAAGCCCAAGTCCGGATTATCTGTGTTATGGTAGTCCACAATCGAATATACAGTACCTACATCTGAAATGTATTACAGTATTATATAATAATAATTGTTCAGCTATGACTTATTCTTATTTAAATCTGACCTACCTTAAGCTTCCACAACCCACCGACTTGTTCTGTAAACTGTTTTATAAAAAGCCGGTTCTTTGCTCGAGAATAGACACCTTTCTTTCTATGGATGAATCCCGGTGCTACTGTAATGATTTTTGATGACTCTTTTCCAGCAGGTTGAACTTCATATTTGTAAGAACTAGCTAGGGGCCAATATTGACGTTCACCATTCCTATGACAAACAATCAATCACCTTATTTCTTTTATAATATTTATTACTCAAGTAGTAAAACGTACTCAAGGGTCAAATCATTGTTTGAACTTGGTTGAATGGTGAGTTTATGTTACTTAACCCTTTGCGGTCTCAAAGCTATTTTAGGAAAGTTCCTCTCAACTTAAATGGCCAGTCCTACTGGACATGGCTAGGTTCTATATCAGCTAGTTATTTTTACACTGCACCGTTCCTCGCAGGTCGTACGGCCAGCACTGCTAGCCACTACTGATTTCCTCATCAGCTCGTCCAATCAGCATAGGTGGCCAATCCAACACACTTTTTTTAACATTGTTTAGTAATTCTCTGGTAGGTTGCACTACTAAAAAGAGATAAAACCCTGATTCACAGAATATAAAATTTTAGATTGTAAGGTTTCCAGCTCTGTGTTACGCCATTTTCACTATAAAATAACATCAGCTGTCAGTGTTTTTTTTTTTGTGACTTTCCGACTTTGTGCTCGAGCTTGTAGGCCAGGCTCGGCTCGGCTCTAAAATCGAGCTGCTTGCACACCTCTAATTTCAAAGCTGATTCAGGCTGGCTTAAGAACTTCAAAAATAGGCATTAGAGAGATGGACATTCAAGGAGAAAAACTTTCATCTGATTTTGCAACTGGAATTGCATACAAAGAGTAATTTGTTAAAGAAGCACTAGAAAATGGTTAACCCAGGACATACACGATACTGATGAGACTGAGATGAACTGGTGAGCCCTTCCATGAAGTCACTCGCATCAAGATGTGAAAAATCTGTCCAAGGTTTCAAATTGAATAAGGAGAGGACGGATATGGTATGTGCTAACTTAGTTAGAAGCTAATTTACAGTTCTACAAAAAGAAAACAATATTGCTAAAAACAGCTTTATGAAAAAAATCCACAAAAAACTAAAAAATAAGGGAATGTTAATATGTTTAAAACCGAGTAAAAAGAACATATTGTTGATTTAGCTTTGTATTCAGTCGAGGAACTTTATGTTCTGTAAGGAAGTTTTCCCTTTTGAAGAAGAAAAGTCCCTTTCACACTCCTACAAAGTATTTCTAGCTTTTCCCTAGAGGGTTTTTATCCTGGATTAGTGACAATTCAGCGACTGCGACAAACTGATCTGATTTATTATGAACTATATACAATATTTACAAAAGTTTCTTCAAAACATAAAGGCCTTGTACTTATGTTTATGTAGTTTATGTACTTACTTAACCGCTTGTCTTTCAACTGTCTTTAGTTCTTCTGGTGTGGGATCAATAACACGGATAATGTAGCAGCTTGTACTGTAAAATTATGAAAATAACATTACTAATTCAATTCTACTGTATTTAAACTTACTGTATGATTTGTTTAGTATATAGTTCTAGAATAGCTATTAAATGAAAATTTATTTTTGATACAAGTCATAAAAAAAAAACTATAAGAATAAATTAGCGTTTTTGTTTAAAATAAATTTACTTACAGTGAGCTTCCAGGGATATCAACTTCAACGTTTTCCCCAACAAAATATCTGTCTTTAGCAAAACAATACACATCCTCAGCCAACTCGTTTAGGGATTTGCGCTGAGTCAGAGTAGTGAGATAGAAGACAGGAATGCGAAGCTGAAACAGTAAATCTCAAGTAAATTTTTGACAGTGACAGTACCAATGGAGGTAGCCTGATGGAAGACTTTATTTGAGTTGTGTATTTAATTAGGCATTTTAAAATGCCCGGTTTTAACGCTAACATTTGTTGGCACAAATGCGCACATTTGAGGACAGTTGAAGTGTGCTGATAAATTGTGAGTGTGTGTTGCAAATTTGAACAAAATTGCGAACTGCACACAAATGAGGTTTGAGGACAGATGTCAAATGTCTGCAACGACCGCACACAAGTTGGAGCGAGCGGGTACTCTTTCAAAAATCAACATATGCGCACATCTATGTACCGTACGTATCCTAGACATTTGACCCAGTCTCTCTGTGTACCGTACGTATCCTAGACATTTGACCCAGTCTCTCTGTGTACCGTACGTATCCTAGACATTTGACCCAGTCTCTCTGGGGAGTTATGACAGGTATTCAACAAAGAGAAACTTAGTACTACATTTTATTCTAACAAGATTGCAAACTAGCATGATCAGAGGGTGTGGTTGATATGGAAACGAGATTTTATAGGGGGTTTTTGAGTGTAAAATTTGTTTTTCCCTTTTTTGATCCTCTTAACATAGAATTTTGTCATTTCTTTTCAAACAATTTTTTAGAGCTTCAAAACAAAAATTAAGTATGTTGAAGCATTGCTGTATGGTACGCTTAATGTTTACAGAGAAAATATAAAAATACTGCAAGTTATAAATTTTCATGATGTTGTTATTTGGTCGGACAGAGATTCTTGGCTTTTGGCCCTCGGAGTCACTTTAACAAGGAGTGCATGTTACAATTTCTTGTTTTCTGGTCAACCCGTGTTCCAAAAAATATTTCACAAATTATAACATTGTAAATGTGTGTACTAGGTTTTTTTTCTCCTAGGACGCTAGGCACGAGCCCGGAATTGTTTTTCACATTACTTCAGGCTAGACCTAGGGGTTGCAGCATTATCACATAGATAAAATCCATTGGTGATTTGGCGGGATTTGAACCCGGGACCTCTGGAAACGAAGTCCCGCACTCTAACCATTAGACCAGCTCGCTCCCCAATGTGTTTAGGATTAAGACTATAGGCTACAATAGAAAAATTAGACTTTTAAAAAATAAATTGTCAATCTTTGAGATGGGATGTACCACCTATTTGCCTATTTCAACCCAAATATGAGTGAAGGGTAATATAAGTGTAGAAGGAGTGAGATGAGCTGTGTAGCTTTGTTACTGACAAAGATGATCAGCTGTTTCATTAGTCAGAGGATCATTTATTTAAAGCCCAATGATCAGGAACAGCTGGGTCCAGTTTCGAACCATCAAAAAGCTGATGACTTTTCTTAGGTTCAATCCGGCAAACTTTTGATTGCTAGGTGAGCACTATAACCACTCAGCTACCCAGCCAATCAGCCGAATATAAAATAACTTAGTTATTAAATTCCCCATAAAGATTTGCAATACTTTGATCCAAAATATAAAATTACTAGCCAACCCATCCGAATCATTCTCAAGAAATCTTTCTCGAATCTCACTTATTGAAGTACCAAACCACTTATTGAAGTACAAAACATACAGTTGTGTAGTAAGTGCATCGTTGATTTCAAGAATAGAAGTGGGTTTATTTTTTAGATAAATAACCTTTTCGAAGCATAATATTAAGTTATTTTTGTTTTTACAGAACCTATTTGAACATTATGATGGAAGTGGGCCATATACGCTTTTTGTTGTAAAGGCTTTGTTGTTACATAGACATAGTTTTCACTAAAACAGCGCACCCTTGATCAAGCCACAAAATCTGAATGTGTAAAAAACAGGTCCTGATCTTGGTTTGGCATGTGCAATCTTTCTTTTGTTTGCGTCTGTCCATATGCCTTATTTAAGTCATAAGGGAAAGTCATGAGAGGTGGGGGTTAACTTTTAAGGAAAATTCCTTCTTAGTCAGTTTGAAAGGATACAGACTTTTGCGTAGTATGACAATGACAGTTTGACCGGAGTCAGCCAACATCGCTTTGATAGTGTAGGTGTACAAGTGAGCTATAACCAATCTTGGATAATGCTTAGGTTTCTCATCAACATGATAATAGAGTTCTTTTTAGCGTGGGTTTATGTGGTAACAAACCTAAAGGGCTTAAATGAGTTTAAAAAACTTTAATGGATACAACTGAGCGTTCTACGTCCCTTGGTAAAGAACCGAATCAAAACTTCTATAAACCGTTTCCTGTGAGTAACAAATTCAACACAACATAACCATTCATTGAAACCCGCAGTTAAGAAAAGATAAGAAGTGGTGTTTGAAGATGGAATTCTTAAAAATATAAACTGTATAATGGTCGGTACGTATATCAAAATTAAGGCTATGTCGTAAATAAAGAAATATAAAAGCTAAAGAATCCATGCGGCACTTACTTTTGTGTTGTTCTTGTTTGGACTTCTTTAAAGTGAATAATCTGTTTACATCTCCGGGGTAATTTTTTTAGATAAGGACAGACTAAGTTTGTTTGTTTGAGACTTAGTAAATAAGTAAATATTAGTAGTTTTAATAAGGAAATGGTTTTTGAATCAGCAGGAATTGAATTAGTTGTAAGTAAAGATTTAAAAATCACTATACTCGGTGTGTATCGCCCACCTCACAATCGTAAATTGTATGTTAACAGCTTTTTTAATAAATTGTACAAATTACTATCAAAACACTTGTCAAAAGAGAGACAATGTTTAGTTCTAGGTGATTTAAATATAGACTGGCATGTACCAAACAATGATAAAAATAGGTTAAAAGATTTAATGAATGAATTTAATCTAAAGCAATTTGTCAAGTCACCAACGAGAGTAACAGCCACGTCATCCACCCTTATAGATCACGTGCTATCCAACATGGAACAGGAGGTGTTGCAGGTGGAGGTGGTAGGCACTGGACTCTCGGATCATTTCGCTCAGATAGGCCGACTGCAACTCCCTACTGAAATTGCTTTTGTTGAGAAAACAAATCGAATCACTTCGACAGAGACTTTCCATGACACTTGCCCTGATAATTTAAACACTTTAAACTTGCTGCTCTCAAAGGAAAGTTGGGAGGCATTGAGAGAAACAACGGATGCTCAACAAAAACTAATAGATTTTTTAAATGTTTTTATGTATGATCTTTCATTGGCCTGTCCCTTGAAAAATAAAAAGAAGAACTATAAAAAAATTACAAAACCATGGTTAACAAAAGGCATAATAATATCATCACAAAAGCTTAAAGAATTAGATTTCAAAAGAAAAATTAACAGATCTGCTGAATTTAAAAACTATTACATTAAATACAAAACTATTTATAGAAGAGTTATAAAAGCTTCGAAATCAGCCCACATAACTAGACAACTAGCTAGAACCAATAATGTATCAAAAGAGGCCTGGAATATAATAAACTCTGACAAAAAAAGTAAACAGCCACCTTTACCTGCTGATATGCCAAGTCCTGAATCACTCAACCAGTATTTCACCAATATTGGCAAAAGGAAACATCAATTAATATCTGAACCCACCTTAAAATATCAAATCGATACCACCTGCCCCAATTCTCTTGCCCTATACCCAACAGATGCACGAGAAGTTTATAAAATTATAACGAATTTGAAAAACTCAAATTCTTGTGGATATGATGGGGTTAGTCACAAAATTGTACGTCACTGTGCAAATTACATATGTCAACCTCTTGCTGATATAATAAATGCCTCTTTACTGCAGGGCATATTTCCCAGTGTTCTAAAGCAAACAATAATTCGTCCAGTTTTTAAAACCGGTAAATCTGACCTTCCTGAAAATTGGCGTCCAATCGCGAACATATCTCAAAAATATACGAGCATGTTTTTGCGCAAAGGCTTCTTGATTTTTTATTCAAAAACAACCTTGTATGTAAAGAACAATTTGGATTTGTAAAGGGGAAAGGTACGATTGATGCTACCGTTGACTTAATTACCAAAATAATCAGTGCTGTAAATAATAAAAACAAAGCTATCGGGGTATTTCTGGATTTTCAGAAGGCATTCGATTGCTTGGACCACGGTGTAATTTTTGAGAGGCTTTATAATCTGGGAATCCGTGGCCTGCCCCTTGACTGGATTAAGTCGTATCTTCTACAGAGAACTCAAAGTGTAAAGGTTAACGATTGTGTACATTCAAATAAGCTACAAGTGAATTTCGGAATTCCCCAGGGCTCAGTTTTGGGGCCTATTTTGTACATTTTATATACAAATAGTATAACTAAGACCTTCCCTAACTTAAACATAACTATGTACGCTGACGATGTAGCCCTCTTGTTTGAAAATAAATCATTAGATAACCTAGAAATTGATAGCTTTGTAAAACTATCAAACCTTTATCAATACTTTAATAGCAATAATTTACACGTTAATCCAAGCAAATCAAGCTGTATACATTTTTCAAAAGCCAACCATTCTGAGGCCAGCCCAGTAATATTTATGAACGAATTTGAGTTACCCTTAGAAACAGAAGTTAAATATCTAGGATTGATTTTTGATAACACTTTTTCTTGGACACCTCACATTGATGCACTGTGTTCCAAGCTGTCGTCTCAATTATTTTTAATGAATAGATTCACAAAATATCAAAATTTATTACTTATGTGATTAGTTTATTTTTCACTCATAGAGTCAAGATTAAGGTATGGAATTATTCTCTGGGGGTCTGCGATACAATCAAATTTTTTACGCGTTTTTAGGTTGCAAAAAAGAGCCATTCGTATTATGGCAGGTGTGTACAGAAGAACACCTTGCCGAAATTTTTTTAAATCCCTTGAAATTCTAACGTTACCTTCGATATATATTATTGAAATTCTATTATATTATAGGTTTAAATCAACAACAAAAGTAACCGGTGCAGATATTCATAATTATAATACCAGGCAAAGACACCATCATAGACAAACCTCTCATAGATTGGAATTAGCTGCATCATTACCTCAAAATCTCGGGCCAAAACTGCTTAACAAACTTCCAGTCTGAAGCTAAGTCCACCTGCTCTGTAATTATTCTTTCATATGTGTTATCAGTGTTATAGTAGGCTACCAGTTTTGTTATTTTATTATTTGCATTATATTATTGTTTATATTTAGAAGTAATTTAAGTTGACGTTTGTAATACAATGTATATTGTCTGACTACAATAAATGATTTGATTTGATTTGATTTGATTTGACTTATTGACACTCAGATTTGAGAAACAAATATTAGTTTGTTTTGATTAATTTAATTCACATGTTTCAGCTGACTGAATAACGTAAATAAACGTTTCAAGTTTCAATTACTTGCAGAATGATATAATAGTTCGTTTTTACAAAAAACTTCTGAAAAATTAGTGATTTGTATACTTTCCTAGCAGAGTGGGTAAAAAAAGCTTTAAAATTACACTTCATTTAGCCCTGATCCAATGGAGGCAAGCTTCCAGGAAACGCACGGCTGAGGGGGGAATATTGTTTTTAATATCTAGAAATAAAAATTAATAAAGCTTTAAATATTTTGCAAATTGATTTTTTTATCTGGCTAATTAGTCATTCAAATTTTTAAGTTCATTAGAAGCAATAGTTTTTGGGATTTTTTTTATCTGGCTAATAAGTCATTCAAATTTTTAAGTTCATTGGAAGAGATAATCTTTGGTTGAGTCAAACTTTTTTTCAACATTACGTATCAACGTAGTTTCAACACCGGTTATAAACACGGGTAAAGTCTAAAGACTATAGGGATGTTGTCGGGTGGTATGCATCATATTGCCACTACCACTATGCTGACGCGGTGCTACTAGGCCTACTGCTCGGAGTGATTAGGGCCATAAGGGATGCATACACATGCCGTTCAAGTGCCCATGTTATTGTCACCACCCTCACATCGCAAAACAAGTACAAGCAGTATCACAATAGAATATTCAAACTAACACAAGTAGACTTCTCATAACATTGTAAAAATATAAAGATTGTTTTTTCTTGTCTAGTTCTTGTTAATAGTGACACTGGGTGCCTGGTTTGACAAATTTTTAAATATTATTTTAGGTTTAATTTTACGATTTGTGTTTTAATTTCTTTTAATAAAACCAGGGGATGAGCTATAGTTTATGATAAGATTGTTTTATTTGGTTAAACAAGGTTTTTAATAACTGAAATAACAAGTACTGTCTTCAGTTGATCTATAAAAATGACAAGTGTTTATCAGAAGGTTTTGGAGTGCGTTGGGAAGTCAATTTTGCAACGGTTAAGATATGGTTAGGGGTAAGTATGATTGAGATGATGGGGTTCGGCTGTTTGGTCCATGCTGCCAAAAACGGTCGTGTGCATATCGATAGTGGTAATTGGATGTTTTCCTTTTATCTATTTATGTAATCTGAGAGTTTATATCACGAAATTATTAACTCCAAAATACTCGAAAGCTTAAACATAACCTATAATAGATGAGTGAACGAAGTGAACGAATCCTATGTATCGTGTAATAGCGGAGTCGGAGAAAAGTTGTCCGCTTGTGTATGAGTGTGTGAGTGTGTGTGTGTGTGTTCGCACCAAAAACTCAAGAACCGTCGCACTTATAGCGTTCAAATTTTGCACAAATAATTATGACACCAGTGGGTGACCTGAAACACCATTAAAATTCTAGACGATTCCGCCCAGTAGTAATTATAGAATACTTAAAAAACATTTTTTAATTTGTCCCATAAGAATAACATTAGGAGCTACCTTCTTCTTCTTTTTATTTGTTTACGTTTTGCGATTAACAATTTTGTTGTCTACTTAAGACAGAGAGAACGACTTTTACTCTAAGCTCTTTCATTCATGGAGTAAACAGTTTGGCATCTATGAATATATATCATTATAATTTCACAGCTTTCAGAATAATAAATTGAACTTTATGTTCAGTATTAAAATTCACCTTTAAATTAAAAATAGATATGGATGTATTTAGAACAAAGCAGCTTTTTACATTATTCAATTTAATGTTGGCATTGAATATTAAATATTCAAAGATGTTGATATATTTTTATATTAAAATGCTATGTGTAGGGGGGGGGGGACAGGTCGACGACGTAGAGAGTGGTAAAGGAAGCGGAAAGGTGAGCAGTGAAAAGAAAGGAGTACGGAAACCCTTTATGACTGTTAAATTAATGTATTTGTAATACTTAAATGCTATGGAAATATAGGGAAACAGGTCTACGATGTACGAAGTAGTGAAGGAAGTAGTCAAGGCGAGCGCTGCGGAGTGTAGAAACCCTTTGTGACAGTTAGATTAATGTACCTGCAATACTAAAATGCTATAGGAAGGGAGGGAAACAGGTCCACGACGTAGGAAGCGGTGAAGGAAGTAGTCAAGGCGAGCAGTCCGGAGTGTAGAAACCCTTTGTGACAGTTAGATTAATGTACCTGCAATACTAAAATGCCATAGGAAGGGAGGGAAACAGGTCCATGACGTAGGAAGTGGTAATGGAAGTAGTCGAGGCGAGCATTCTGGAGTGTAGAAACCCTTTGTGACAGTTGCACGTCGTAGGAAGTGGGGAAGGATTTGGTAAATGCGAGAAGTTCTGAGTGTGAAAACAGTTTGTGGTAGATAGATTAATGTACATTCAATACTAAAATGCTGTGGGAAGGGAGGGAAACAGGTCCACGACGTAGGTAGTGGCGATGGAAGTGGTAAATTCAAGCAGTGCAGAGTGTGGGAACCGTTTATGGCATTAAGATTCATTAGTTAGATGAACATTTATTGGATTTTTAATCATTTTGAGATTATATAATAGCGCTATCGTTGTTATAAATCATCATTGTAAGCAATACAATATTTTTTTGGAGTTTCCTTACACTGTGCTTTGGCAATTTATTTAAGTTAGATTAGTTCAGTTTGGCTTAGTTTTTTTTTATGATAGGCCTCATAACAAATATGGTAATAGGCTTCATTTAATCAAAAGACGTTTTGTACAGGAACGACGGATTTACCTCCTATCGATAACTGTTGGAAATCCATTATGTATATTACCAATGACTTTGGTTAATTAATGGACGAGAAGTTAGGATTGTTGTTGACTGAGATTTGGTTGATTTGCCCATACAAATAACATTATTGTGTTCACCAGTGACACCGGTAAGTAGGCTAGGTGTGGGTGGACTCTTTCATTATTGCGCTCATGTTCACTCATCCCGTTACGCGCAGAATAAGCGTACTACTAGTTATTTATTTGCAGATGTAAACTTGAATTGAACTTAGGGTGTTGGTATTTGGGGCATTTACCTTAGTCTAAGTAAAAATAATAACAATAATTAAAAATATGTAAATGTATAAATATCATCATCCACTTCAAAGCATTATTACAGTAATCTAAACCACAGTAAATAATAATAAACAAGGATTTCACTACACGTAAATACAGTAGACTCTTGCTTATCTACATTACGAAAAATCAGGACTATCGAGAGTCGAGCAAATACACAGTACTGTATATAGCCGGCTTTTCAGTTTTGTTCCAGGTTCACAGTAATGATAGCTGTGCATATGCACTTCCACCAGTAATAATTTTTACTGCCGTGTTATCCGATTTTTTTGATTATTTAATAATATTGGATAATCGGACTTCTAATGAACTGTGCTGCTAAAAAAATCACGATTGCCGATCCGGACTACCGGGAGTCCGGACAAGGCCGATCTGGATGAGCGAGAGTCTACTGTACTAAAAATTAATACAGTATAACTTATGAAGTTAAAAGAATCGAATCAGTGTTGTACTATCGTGAGAATCAGCATAGAACGAAAGTGTAAATGCATAAGTAAACTCAGAATTGATAACGTTATTTTAATAACAGGGAAATCGCCTAACAGAAAAACCTAACAACAGTTATCGCTCGACAACCCTGTTATTCATCCTGTTATGTTATATAACGTACATCTATATATTAAAGACCACTTAGCCTTAACATTTCATTCGTATCTTTTTAAGAGCTTTATTTCAAGATAATACATAGTTTCTAGCTTGTTACATCCCTGAAATAATATGCTTTTACAAAAACCATAACAGAATATTTTTAATTGATTAAAATTTCTAAAACTTAGAAATAGGCTATATGCTTAACAAGTTTATGTTCTAAAAGCTATACAAATTTCATAATGATTACGTAGATTAGTAGTTTCTTTGGTTATAAAACGTTAAAGTCGCCCGTTGTTAAAACGTGCCGAAAAACCTGTACTTTTTGTAAGTTTAAACTGCATAAAATTTGAAACCAACACACATAAATGTAGAAATAAAATTGCTGAGGGGGGGGGACGGCTGGAAATGACACTACTGCCAACCACAAGGAGTAAATTACCCTCGTAAATCGAAAAATTACCTGAGGACCGATCGGGTCGGCACTACTTATTTTAGCAATTTTTTCCTAAAAATGTTCAGTGCAGACCCGATTGGTCCAAATTTTTTTTGTGTCCAAATCTTACTTTTTGTATGGAAACCTTGTAACTATTAACAAGTATGTATAATAAACATCATATAGCTGAAAACTGAACTACAATTCTGATTGGCATTGCGGCAATAAAATCAAAAACTGGCATGGTACTTAATATGTTGAGCGAGGAAGGAGGGAGATTAGTTAATTTATATTACGTGTAAGTTTCTATTTATCTTAAACAAAAAATTGCCTAGGTTTAAACCAACATCATCATAGCTTTAACCAAACACCAAATAAACAAACCCCAATGCAAAACTTACCTCCATTGGAAAGTCATGAAGCATTGCTTTTGCATTTTTCTCTGATTCAAGAGCTTCTTGGTATGTAAGGTTAGCTCTACCACTGAGAGAACATGACCAAACCAAGGAGTTGCAAAGAATAATTCTTTCACAGTAGTCTCTGCAAACAACAAAAGATCAAAGATCTAACTTATATGATAATCTGGTGAAATATAGGCTACAGTAATTAACTTGTAGTTTGAAACTCTCCTTCACAACCACAAGACTGATAGGTCATTTACCACTTAAATTCCCAATAATTATACAAATAAACTCCAGGGAGATGAAGTTAAGTTAAATAAAAGTAGGTCTATATGGATGAAAGTGCAGGTTGTTTTGTAATATTCTTCTACCGAGCAGCCAAACATTTGCAAAGCTGCAGCTTGTTTACGTGCAGGCCGCAAAGGACTAGCTTCCACAGCTTCTCTCTACTCAACACTCTGGACGTTCTCTGGCGTCCAGGCTGACCTTGGACGGCCTGTTGATTTTTGTTTCAATACTGAACTAGTAGCTCTAAAAGATTATTGCACATTATTGCACTTGAGATTAATTAAATCCGTTATGTAAGGGAAAACGTTTTTAATCTCACTTGGTTTGGATTTGCTTTCAAAAAGTGATGGGAAATGGTTGCAGTATTTGTAATTCAATGACAACATGACATTCACTGACATTCATGACATCATAACATTCAATGAAACATATATCAGTGACAGCTAGAAAAAATAATCTTGATCCGAACAGCTGATCGTTATTTTATAGATGATAATGTGATGAACATTGGGAGAAAACTTGGGACAAAAATCGCATTAAATTGGTTTTTTAAACGTCGGTAATTTTATTTACAAAGTAGTGAGGCCATATTTTAATAGCTAAAGAGACTCTCGCCAATCCAGTGAATACATTAAAATGATTTGCATCTTGATAAGTTAGGTACCTACTCTCGTTTATCAGGAGAAGGCCGCGTAAAATGGCTCTTGGGCCGTGACAGACAGGAAGACAAACAGACAGAAATTGAGATGAGACTTGTTTCGGCTTCTTTAATGTATACAACGTAAAATTAACCTAAAAGTTTATGATTCTGAGCAATGTAGGCTACAGACAAAACTCTAATTTTATTTATATAAATAGGCTTACACACAGTTTGACAGAGCGCAGAAGAAAATAAACTCTACGCTACGCGATAGGGCGCACGCAGAGAAAACCTCTGCAAACTGACACCGTGTCACTGAATAGCAAATGACAACAAAATAAGAAGGAATTTGGAGGTAAAAATAGCTAAGGGGCATTCCTGGGATAAGGTGCATGAAGAATGGAGCCAGACACAACTGCCGACACACATTATGCATATTTATATCAACAAAAACTACAAGTGCGGAGGAAAACTCCGCAAGTGCCCACTCGAGGGTTAAGTTATGGTTAAGTTATTGAAAACCACAGAGATAACCTAAGATTGACTTAGTATCATCATGCCATGAAAAACCTTACCTAGGCTACCCGGTTATTTTATCAGTGACCCAGAGGTCAGTGAGTCTAGCCCAGGAAGCTTAGAACCTAAGTTATCAGGTAAATTTGGAAAATGATTAAAGTTACCTACCCTAGAAATTCAACAACTTTTGTCAACAAGTTTTTCTACTTACTCATAGTCCCTGAAGATTTCATTTGTAAGTTCACAGAAAAATACCTCTTCATTATCATCCAAGTCATCGGGTTCTTCATTTCGCTCAAACGGATTTTTGTAGAGCAATGGCATGATGGAAAACTAGAAAATGTTCTACAACAAATTCATACAATCACAGTGATGAAAATGTAGCGACGGAGTTAGGTTATGTGGATGTAACCACGAATACCCGTTAATATCCGATATAATTCCTAGAAACTCACTAATATATAATATATTTTTACTACCATTGACACAAACAAAGGAAATTTAAAATCTCATGAATTCACTTCCAATTCAGAGACGGAGCGGTAGCGAAGTAGCAAAGTGGGTTAAATATCATTAATGAACGATTGGAGGCAACAGGCAAAAGACCTAGCATGCTAAGGCCTCTGAAATTTATTCTCCGTACAACATCACAACATGTAATAAACAGTGTAAGCAAACTGACATATTGTACCAGTTAAAGGCGGCCATGATTGTACCGTACTTTCACCCATTAGCATGTCAACAACCATGTATGTGATGGGAGTTAAAGATTGACATTTTTTATAAAGAAAAATCACAAAAGTTGCAATAAATTATAGACTAACCAACACGAGTATAGATCTCTAATTCCATTATACATTTTGAAGTTAGTTTTTCATGTCTAGTTTATGTCAAAGTTCAGTTATGTGTAAAGTTCACTAACTTTGACAAGTCGTTGCCCTTGATTGCGTAAGCATAGACATTTTTTAAAAAGCAAACTTAGTAGAACCACTCTTTATGTACAAAATGGTGTTTGGTTCACAATTTAAATGTTAAAACTAGAATCGCTATATGATACCGCGCGAAGCGGTTTTCTGACGTTTTTCGGTGGGGGTAGGGAACCCTCTTAACAATGATTTAAATCCGTACCACTCAAAAATCAAATACGGTATTGGTACAGATATGTGGATGATGTCATTTGCCTTTTTGAAGGAAATGAAGAGGAAAGTAAAGATTTTTTTAAATATTTGAACACATTGTCCAAGAAAATAAAATTTACCCAAGAAATTAACGATAATGAAATAAACTATCTCGACCTAACTATTTCAAAAAACATAAACAAACACGATTTCAAAATTTACAGAAAACCAACTCAATCAGACCTAATGATACCATCAAATTCTAACCATCCTTGGAAATACAAACTATCTGCTCTCAGATCCATGCTAAATCGTCTTTTGAACATTCCAATGACAAAGAAAAATTACGAGATAGAATTAAATAAAATTAAATACTTAACATCAAGGAATGGATATAAGCAAAACATTATCTACAATATGATTAGAAGCATCAAAAGAAAGAAAAATCAAAATCAAGAACACAACAAAGAAAGAAAGAAGAAAGAGAAATTCATTAGTATCCCATTCAATACAACTCTTAACAGGACTACAAGAAAAACTTTTCAAAATTCTGAATACAAAATTGGCTTTAAAACAAAAAATAACGCTTTCAATATGATAACAAATAACATTAATACAAATAAAGAACATCAAGACATCTATGACAAATCTGGCATTTACAAAATTAACTGCACTGATTGTGAACACTTCTACATTGGTCAGACAGGACGCTCTTTTAAATCTAGATTCAAAGAGCACATTCAAGCTCTTAAGAGTAACAACAGAACTTCCATGAAATCAAACTTTGCTGAACACCTTTTATCGATCAACCACAATTACACAAATTTAAAAAACAACATGAAAATTCTAAAAGTTTTAAACAAAGGAAATCGAATGGATTCAACTGAAGAATATTTCATATACGAAGAAAATCTAAAAAATCCAAATCATATTTTTTTTAAATAGCCAAATTCCTTCAAGAAACCCAATCTTTGACCAAATTTTAAAATTAAATAATCAGTAACAAAAATGTTTTTCCAAATCCTGTCTAGTTCTATAAATCATCTGTGTATATAAATTATATTTATTTACAAACAAGCAATATAAACAACAGTTAAGTGTATAATGTATTTTGAAGTTTGAAAATGGACTAATGTCCGAAACATGTCACTTCTTTTTATAAAATATAATATACAGGGTGCTCAGTTGTACTTATTTACTTAAATATTTAATATATCAGCAGCCCTTACGTGAACACCTAAATTAATATTTATATATATATATATATATATTAAAATTAAAACATATATAACAAAGTACCCTTTTAGTAATTATTTTATTTTTCATGACGACATGTTTCGGAACTAAGTCCATTGTCAAGTCATTTTTACCATAACCTCATTCTTTAAACTAACAAAATTAAAAATATAATCATATACGTATATACGTATATACCTTATAACAAATATATGACTAAAGCAGTAAGAAATACGTTTAAAAATTCGGATATAAGGGTAAGTTACAGAACTAAGAACAATATTTTCCAATTAATCAATAAAAAAATCAAACACACAGAAGATAATGAAGACGAAAAGTACAACAAATCAGGAATCTATAAGATAAACTGTAGTGACTGTAGCAATTATTATATAGGTCAAACATCTCGAACTTTTAAAACAAGATTCAAGGAACATCTACAAGCATTGAAATCAAAAAATCAGACATCAATGAAGTCGAACTTCGCCGACCATATAATGAACACAGACCACAGTTATAAAAACATGAAAGACAATCTAACTATTTTAGAATTTGAAAAAGAACGTGAGAAACTTAATGTGAAAGAAGAGCTAAATATTTATATACACAACAAAAAGGACCCCAACAACATACTCAACACAATGATTCCAAAATTAAACCAACCTATCTACGATAAAATTGAAAAACTAAGGAAAGAAAGAAAAACATTCATATAGTATAATGAAAAAAAAAATTAATACCTACCAAAATGTATTAAGATTTAGTTAACATATTTTATTATTTTTACATATGATTATATTTTTAATTTTGTTAGTTTAAAGAATGAGGTTATGGTAAAAATGACTTGACAATGGACTTAGTTCCGAAACATGTCGTCATGAAAAATAAAATAATTACTAAAAGGGTACTTTGTTATATATGTTTTAATTTTATTATATTAGTAGCCCTAAAAATGCAAGAAAATAATATATATATATATATATATATATATATATATATATATGTGTCCGTTAGCGCGATAACTCGAGCAAAAATGATCCGATTTTGATGAAATTTGGTACAAACGTGTAAACCTACGTTTATTCGAACGAGTTCGCGAACCAGCATGATCGGACCATGGGAACAGGGATTTATGGGGGCTTTTATGGGGTAAAAATGGGTTTTTCCTATTTTTGACCCAAAAAACATAAAATTTTGAAATTTCTTTCCAAACTATTTTGTAGAGCAACCCTTTCAGGCCCACTGTCCTCTTTAGGGGACATGCCATTTATTAATTTATTGTGAAGGCTGGTCATTGTTTAGTGCCTTAAAACCCACTGTCCTGTCAACAGGACACTTTGGCAACACACAAATATCAATCTCAGCTCATTCTGTTGGATTTTACTAAAGTTACAAAAAACATATGACGTCAGGGCACGGCCGCCACAGCAGTATCAATTTGGTGGCATGACATACACACGATATATTTGTTATACATTATTATAAATTCAACAATTATGAAAGGTTGGTACATTATTTTGTTCCTTAGCAACGTAGGAACAATAATATAACAGTATTTTGCCTCATCAGGACAGCAGACAAATGTTGTAGTCTATCGTCCCATTACTCCATGGTGAGTTGTAATGGTTGTAATGCTTAGAACAGCTGGGTACAGTTTGTCAACAGTGATTTAGTGGTTTTTGTTAGAGGTTATAAAATGAGTTACAGAAAAGTGGAAGCTAACAATATTTTAGACCTAATTGAAAGTGGCAATGTGCCTGAACTTGAATATCTAAGAACAAGTAATGAACAAGTAAATACTACAACAATGAACAAGTAAATACTACAACAAAATATGAAGTGAATTTTGGTCATATTGGTTTTGAAATGGAAAGAGATAATTATTGTTGTTTACTAAATAAATTCATAACATTGTGTATCTGATTTTGTGTCTATTTTTCATTGGATCCCTAGTGTTTATCATGTCCACTTTGACATACGCCCAGTGTCCTCTAGAGGGGACATATATTTGAACAAAAAATTTTTAAATGAAATTTTAATGAAAATTATTTCTATGTGTTCACTGTAATAAGCAAGTGGTAATACACATAATAACAGCTTCTAACTGGAATGGTTGAACATTTTCATTACAAACTTTAAAAAAAAACTAAAAAATTTAAATTTTTTTGAAAATTTGGTTGTTTTGTTTTTATTTTAATGTTATTATTTTAATTTATAAGTAAGTAGTTTTTGTATTTATACAGTTTTTAATACTTTAGTTCTGTAAACTACTAAAAAATATAGCTTTTATTTTTATTTATGAGAATTTCACTTTAATATTTGCCCAGTGTCCTCTACAAAGGACAAGCCTGTAAATTAAAAAAAAAAATAAAAAAAATAAAAAAATGTTCAAAACATGTTTAGAGGACTTGCCTTTATTGATTTATATCAATATATTAGTTTTTTTCCAAAAAAATCAAACTTAAAGGGGGCCTCAAAGGGTAAAAAAAACAAATAATTTAGTATATTGAAGCGTTATAATGCTCCTAATGGTTACGGAGAAAATTCCAAAAAATTGTTAATTTAAAATTCTCATGTTATTCTTATGGAGAATAAGTAAACCGTTGTAGTGTGCTTGTTTATTAACATATTTTGACCAAATTTGGAAAATGTTTTTATTTATTACTAACTATTAACATTTTACATAAAAAAAACACTTTTACCCTCCCTGTTGCAGCAAACCTAAGTATGTGTTAAACTGATTCTATTTAAATAGGGAATAAATGTGATATTTTTAAGGAGACATTTTAGTCTAAATCCAATCAGGCAAATGGAAATTCGCTTAGTCTGCAGGTTTGCTGCGGCGGGGGTATTTTAGAATATGAATGCTTGGTCACTGGGCTATAAAAATATAAACTCCACTTTAAATGTACAAAAAGTCTATATAGTTTCCAATTCTATATGTTTTATTTTCAATCTTTTATTACATTAATGTTTATAAATTAGGACACAGCTACCAAGTTTCTACGGCCAGTGGTCTCTCAAATTAGTGAAGACAAAGTGTCTAATTAAATATATAGATTCCCCAATGTTAACCTCATGGGGGAATACCCAACTTTGATGGAAGATCCTGGCCAAACGATGTAATACAGATTTCAAAAAAAGAAAACCCCTTTGCAAAACTACAGATAAGGGCCAGTTTCTTACACTATATATATATATATATAGATGTCACCAAGGGGGCCGTGCACCAAATAACCATCAGTCAGCAGACCACTAGACCGTCAGTCCACGGCCACCTTTAACTACAGGCCGCGGCCTTGTAGAATTGGCAACGTCGCAAGTGGAGTTGTTTAGTGACAGACGTCCAATAAGATAACATGGCAGACATGTGACATCAGATCATTAATTCGCACTTTATTTACCTTTACCTTTACCGGTTCTTCATCGTTGCCCAGCCATAGCTGGGTAGATTGCGTTAAAAAAAATTTAAAACTAAAACTTTTACTATATACACTATATACAAGGCGATGGATTCTGATGTCCAAACTGAGTCAGGGGTCCCAAAAAATTCCCTGATGGAGTAAAGGGGCCTAGTCTTCAACTCCCTAGTGCGCTACGAACGCTTTAACTGGTAGGCCTCTAACTTCAACACTGAGACTATTATACAGCTTTAAGGCCAGAGTGGGGAAACTATTTGCAGTCTTACTGAGTCGATGGGATGGAAGATCAAGTTGGCTCCAGTTTCGAGTATTGCAACTATGAAGGTCACCCCTGACACATAAATTTATTAAAATATTGAAAATAAAACATACAGAATTGAAAACCGAAACAAAACGAATTAAAAATCTCTATCTCTACATTTTTAAGCTAATTCAATATTGTCATGGTCCAGTAACCAATCTGTCGTAATAGCTATTTACATTATAAGTGTAGCAAGAGCGTTTTTACATCACGCGGGTGAATGTTCACCTACATTCACCTACGTGAGTATACATGGGTTTACGTACAATATTTTTCATCATTATCCATTTCACTCATCTTCTAACAGTAACGTTCTTTTAAAAAAAAAAGCTAGGTTAGGAAAATACTTTAAAGCATAACAATAACATTCAAGCGCACAGCTGATTTCTAGCGTTGAATGTCATTGGCTCCATAAGGTACGGTTACACCAGAGCGAACAGGAGCGAACCGAACGTTCATTGGTGTTCGCTGTAGTTCGCTAGCATTCGCGAACACCTGAGAATGGGAGTAGTCACACCAGAGTGAACACATACGAAGTGTCTTGATCGAAACGTCATTCGCTTGTGCTCCGCCACCACAAGAACTGCATGGCAACGATAATCCCTGAATCGTCACCGTGCATTGTCTCACCTTGCAGTTTTTAAATAGACTAACTGTTTAATAAAAATAATTTTGAAACAGTTAATTTTTTATTTAACAGTTTATAATCATCACTACCAGGATTCCATAACACTGGCCTCGCTTTGTATTCTTCAATCAGCTCCAATATGTTCTCATCAGTCCACTCAATATTTAAATAAAATAGGAATAATAAAATATGGTAGTACAACTAAAAAATCCACCTTTGACTTAAACAACTTGTTGATAGCAGTAATCCAGACACCGGCAAGGACCAGACTCACTCCGATCACTCCGATGTGCACTGAGCTATAATTCTAACTGGAGGTAGCACTGAATGTCAAAGATGCGTGTCGCCAGCCGCCATGTTTGCGTGAGGTGTGAGTTATAAAGAAGCCATGTTATTGGATGAAAAAACTCACTGCTATACAGACCTAGTTATAGAAGCCATGTCATTGGTTAAAAAAACTCACTGCTATACCAACCTAACAAAATCAGCGACACGGTCTTGACAGACTTCTGCCATGGCAGTGCTACCTCCAGTTATAATTTTAGCTCAGTGCCGATGTGGTCACACTGAAGCGAGCACCGAACTCGAGTGAACGCGAATTTCCTTTGATCGTTCGCGCTGAAACCGACAATGGATGGAGCAGGTGCGAACGCGAATATGCGACTTCCGAGCACTGCCAAACACGGCCGATTGGTGTTCGCTGCACCGGTCACACCGAAGTGAATTTCGCATTCGTTACTGCTCGTTCGCTCCTGTTCGCTCTGGTGTAACAGTACCTATAGAGGTATATTTTTTAAGTTATGCACTCAATGCTATTTAAATGGGTTTCTTTACATCACCGAGTGAGTTTTTGATACTTTACATCACTCGAGAAGTAAGGAAGTTGTATACATCACGCTTGGGATAGGGAAGTTTAACATGGCGGGTTAGGTAAATACACAAATACCATTAGCTGCTTCCAAACAAAACAGCTGTTACAACACCACTTACGACGTTGCCACTTCGAAGGCCGTGGCCTGTAGTTGGACGTGGTCAGTCTCACCTCACTCAGTACTCAGTCCAGTGAGCAGAGTGAGAGTGACTCAGTGAGTGAGTTCGAGTTGACTCGTTGACTGTTGACTCAGTCTCAGTTCGTTCAGTTCAGTGCAGTGCAGTCGCAGTGCAGTGTCAGAGGAGTGGCAGTGTCAGCACTCAGCGAGCGAGAGAGGTGTTAGGTGTTGGGGTTTGTCATCAATGTCAATAACGTAATCATTTTTGTTTTCGTTATTCCTTGCCATCAATGAAATTGGATGAAAATATTTCATGAATTGTGTACCCGAATTTTTTCCGAAAATGTAAACTAAATGCATTTTATATATTGATCAGATCTATGTAGGGCTGATAACCTATTATATTTTGTCTCCTCTGAAGAATTTCTGTAATGTTAACAGTGTACCGGTAACTTAGTTGTAAACTTTTATAACCTATTAAGTTATACCTACCACCTTCGTTTTCTAAATTTATAAAATGGGAGTTCCAGCATTTTTTCGCTGGTTAACCAGAAAATACCCATCGGTTATCGTACACTGCATTGAAGAAAAGGTAAGTTAATTAGGCTAGATTCAATAGATTGGGCAAGGATCAAGTTCAAGTTAGGACATTGTCCCGGGTACAGTTTCTTAACTGGGCTATGCTAATATAGATTGAAACTATCGAAATGGAAATATTGATTAATAATCAATATTTTTAAATATGTCTAGGATAAAATTAACCTAACCTAACCAACCAAACTTGCTGATGGTGAAAAAATCGCATGAAGGTTTACTAGGCCTAATCGAATCGATAGTTTCAAGTTAAGCTACGGCAATTATTTGGTATGTCTACAACGCGGTATTATGTACTTTTTTTATGTCTACTTACAGTATTTTTCACACTGAATCCAAAAACGCAATCAGTTTTAGTCGGAGAGATTCCTAAATGATGCCGCCATACAGTAGACAATAAAAATAGGTAAGTTAATTGTATTTTTGTACTTCTAATGATGTAGGCCTATACTTTCAATGGTCAAAATATTAAAAATTAAAAATCTTGAAGCAACCAATTAATTTATTTCTGGACCACCTGATATGGATTGACCCATTCACTAACAACTGTTCTGTGGCGAAATAACTTATAGGGGAAACCACTACAAAGGGCCAAAATATACTTACCCTCCACTGGTGAATAAAATGACCGCCAGATCTAGGGTTAAAGAGACAGAGACAAACAGACAAGAATTTTAACCACAAGGTATTTGTTAGATATAGGCTATTTTAGGTACCTCCGAGTAGGCTAAAATTTAATTTTGATAGCCTAGGCCCCTACTTATCTTATTAAAGATAATTTATTGTTGAGTTAGGCCTATGTCTGATCGATTTTCAATGGACAAATTATAGGTAGGCTAACTACAAAGGCAAGAAGGCCCTAGCTTAACTTAGCTCTGCTTATAAACTTGGTATTGGGACAATGGGTACAGTTTCTTAACACACTCAGTGCGGCATACCTTCAAACAGGCGCTCGCCAATGGCGGCGAGTCCCGGGCGAAGCTCCGCCGCGCAACTGAATCGGTGAACGCAATTGGCATTCAAATATTTCAGTCTGACGAATAAAAATAGAGCAGCGGTGATTGTGCTGCGTTAGCCCGAGAGTGGACGTAGTTCACTGAGACACCCAAAGCTAGCAGCACTGCCTGGATCCGTAGCCAGTGTCTTTGAAAGAAAAGTGGCTCGAAAAGAGAAAATTGCCGGAACCGGGACAAAAACATTGCCAGAAGGGATTTTACGGGGGTATACTTCCATATCTGTTGGCACAAAAAACCTGTAATAAAAATATCGATTGATATATCGATTATTTGATATATCGTTTGGTTAGTTAGGTAAGGTTAACCTAATCTAACTAACCAAACGATATATCGAATTAAACAATCGAATAATCAATATTAGAGGAGACCGGGGCACCTTGGGCCAGTTTTATATATTAGCTTTTATAATTTATTAATGACTTTACTAAATGCAAAACTAATATTTTTATTGTAAAGTACCATATTTCATTGATCTTACAGTTTCATCTTTACAGTTAAATCTACAGTTCTGCTGGATCGATTTTATTAAATGATGTGTCTTTGGAAGGCATAAACTCTTTAAGTTGCTTTTTCGTTTAAAGTGTATTTTATAGCCTAGCGGTAAGTTTAATAGTATGAAAGTTATAAAGCGTTAAAACTGGGTCATTCATTTTGAATCACCTTGTATGTTTAGAATATTATTATAGATCGTAAAGGAAAACAAAAATATTGATATATATAAAAAAAATCATCGATAATAATGAATGTTCCCTTTAACAGGAAAGTACCTAACTTAGGCTAGGCCTATAAATAGCCTGTTATTTTATTTAAAATCGTTATAAGTAACTTGTAAGTAGCTTAGGTAATTATTTGGTATGTCTACAACGCGGTATTATGTACTTTTTTGATGTCTACTTACAGTATTTTTCACGCTGAATCCAAAAATGCAATCAGTTTTTGTCGGAGAGATTCCTAAATGACCGTACAGTTAAATAATTAATATTAAGCTTCAGTTTTGTTGATTTATTAACTTATTTATGGTATGGACGAGTCCAAGTGCTAGTGGCGACTAACACTTAAAGGGGAGGAAGGATTGTGGAGTGGAAACAGCTGTTAGTTATTTACCATTCAATACAAAAACACAAATCGTAATAACATTTAACAACGATTCATTATTTGGTGTGTCTACAACGCGGTATTATGTACTTTTTTGATGTCTACTTACAGTATTTTTCACGCTGAATCCAAAAACGCAATCAGTTTTAGTCGGAGAGATTCCTAAATGATCGTAAAACGAGGGTCAACATTACGAATCTAAGGTTCATTGAGCTAAACGCCTGTAGCTCTGAATGGCTCCCCGGCAATGGCTGAGCTCTCATTGAAGCAAGGTTGTTGGCATTGGAGAAGGATGACATTTCCCGCCCCGCGCCAGTGGTGCTGGTACCGCGGGCGTGAATCCCGCCCCTATCACTGAACGTGTTAGTGTAGTTTCAGAATATGTAATATTGTATACAATTTAATTGTCGATCGCCAAAAGCAGCTGTTTTTGTAGTCAGGTGACCAAAACTTTCCACCACCAAAATCTATTTTGAACTCTCTAGTTTTTTTAACTATTTTTCTCGCTACATAACTTAATACTTGCTCAAAATTTTTTTATAACTTTTATAATTGATAGCCTATTTTAAATGTTAACATCTATCTAAAATATGACTTAACCTAAATATTGTTCAAATGGACCACTAAGTTAAGTTACTTACAAGTTACTTATAACGATTTTAAATAAAATAACAGGCTGTTTATAGGCCTAGCCTAAGTTAGGTACTTTCCTGTTAAAGGGAACATTCATTATTATCGATGATTTTTTTTATATATATCAATATTTTTGTTTTCCTTTACGATCTATAATAATATTCTAAACATACAAGGTGATTCAAAATGAATGACCCAGTTTTAACGCTTTATAACTTTCATACTATTAAACTTACCGCTAGGCTATAAAATACACTTTAAACGAAAAAGCAACTTAAAGAGTTTATGCCTTCCAAAGACACATCATTTAATAAAATCGATCCAGCAGAACTGTAGATTTAATTGTACAAAGTTAAAAGTAACCTAATCTCAAAATTTTTTGACCACTAGAAATTTGGAGGTTACTTGACGTTTTTGCAAATAACTTTTAAATTGTGAGTTAACCGACCAAAGTGGAAGGTAATATTCCGAAAGAGAATAATATTTCCTACAATCTACTATCATGCATTTTTTGAAAATACGCAATAAATGTAGCCTAAATTTTGCTTAAAATAAAAAAGTGTGAAATTTAATGTTTGCTATGTTTATTGTCTACACTGAAGACGGGTATTTTCAATTTCTTTTATTTTTAGGCAATTTTTGGTACTTTTCTTAAGTATTTTCAAAATATGCACAACAGTAGATTGTAGGAAATTTTATTCTCTTTCGGAATATTACCTTCCACTTCGGTCAGTTTCCTCACCATTTAAAATTGATTTACAAAAACGTCAAGTAACCTCCAAATTTGTAGTGGTAAAAAAAGTTGGAGATTACTTTTTAACTTTGTACAATTAAATCTACAGTTCTGCTGGATCGATTTTGTTAAATGATGTGTCTTTGGAAGGCATTAACTACTTGAGTTGATTTTTCGTTTGATGTGTATTTTATAGTTGTAAGTTTAATAGTATAAAAGTTATAAAGCGTTAAAACTGGGTCATTCATTTTGAATCACTCTGTATTTAATTTACAAATTTACAACTGATCTTGTTTAGGCTAAAATATATATTGGGCCTATGGATTAAAAAATTAAACTGTTCTAAGCTAACCTAACATAACTAACCAAACTTGCATTTCAAAATTCCGTTTGATACTGTAACATAAAAGGCAAGTGGAGAATATAAATTTTTAAATTTTACAGCAAGTTTGGTTAGTTATGTTAAGTTAGGTTAGTTTAGAACAGTTTCATAATCATTTCAATTTAATGCTTTTAAATTAGGCCTAAGTTTATTGTTTGTAGATAGGGCCTACTGAACAATATTTATTTAACGTAGTTGTCAGGTGATATGTTTCAATTCGTTACCCTAATATGTCATGTAAACAAATAAAATATCAAAATGTTGAGAGAAAAACATTGATAATAGGGAATGTTCCCTTTAACAGGAAAAGTAAACTTACCATTAATTCAAGTTAATAACTTAGCCTAAGTTAACTTAATTTTAGCCACGTTTTATTCTAGATTCATTACCTTTTAACTTATATAAGTATTTTATAAAGCCAGATTGCAGGTGCATCCTCTATTATGAGATAGGCCTATAACTTACCTAACTTACGTTTCCAAGTTATACACCATTTTTTAAATAAAACAATTGCACTTAGACCCTAAGTACTGGGGAACTGATCCTTGCTTAGTTGTGGTTAATTGGTCTGAATCGTTTAAACAATATCGTAAACAAATACATTTTATTTAGTCCTACAATAAGCTAAAAATTTGTATTATAAACCATGGACATTTTATCGCTGAAATAATAATAAGTCTGTAGTCCTAAATTTAATTTTAAAAGTAGTGTGCAATTAAAACTTAGTTAATCAAAAATAAGATAAGTTAAATTTAAGGTAAGACGCGTCAAAAAATTTTTTTCACAAATTTTTTGTTATTGTTTAGTTTTGTGGACCTGTTTTTTTTTTTGTTTCCATAGATACCAAAAACAATATAAAAATAATAATATAGGCCTATCTATGTTTTATAAGAGTTTTTATGAAACTTTACAAGCTCCGTTTTGTCAATATTCATAACTCGTATTTTTTAAGGCAGGCGTCAAGAATTTTTTTACACAATTTTTTTTATTGTTTAGTTTTGTAGACCTGTCTTTGTTGTTTCCATAGATACCAAAAACAATATAAAAATAATAATATATCTATGTTTTATTAGAGTTTTTCTGAAACTTAACAAGCTCCGTTTTGTAAAGTTCAAAACGTTAATTCATAACAACTCGTCTTTTTTAGTTTTTCGCCATTTTCCGAAAGTTGAGGTTTTTAACACTTCGGTACACTTTTTGACCATAATTATGAACCAATTCGAACAATTTTTTTTACTTGTTCCTTGTAATGTTTTCTATAGTAATAGGAACCAGTTTTTGTGTTGTTTAAAAATTATTTTTTATATGGGCTTTTATGTGTAGTAAAAAGATGTAAAAAAAATCAATAAACAACAATAATCCATAAAAATGTTATTATTCAACCAAATTAATTTTTGGTTCCTATTATTGCTCTTTACTATGGCTAGAATAAGCCCAGAAAAAATCAACTACATATGTTAATATTTGTAAAAGTTATGTGTAGGTACCTACAATGTATGAATTTAACATGGGCGAGATAGAGACGCCCGTCTTACCTTAAGTTACACTTTTAGGGCTATCATTTTGACTATGTGTAACTTAAGTGTTTGACAGAATGTTTCTCCCCTCTAGTCATTGAACCCCGTCGTGCGACTTTTACGCTCACCGATGATAGCGGAAGTTAAGGGAACTACAGTTTAAATAGTTTAATCCGAACCACATCGTTGCCTTGTAATAATAGCTCTAGGATTATGGGGCCACACACATATTACAAAATACACTTAAGGGGGGGGGGAGGGGTAAGACTACACTGTGTTATATGGTGGAGGGGGTTTGGCTCAACGTTATATAACGCACACATTCCTCTTTAAAAATGCAAAAATAATCAAAATGATATCTAAATCAGTTACTTGTACAAAAAGATACGTCCACGTACCTATTCTTCGTAACAATCTTGTTTGTTTGTATGAATTTTGATTTTATGAAGATTACTAAACTAAAGTCATAACAAGTTTAATGATCTATATATTAATACGCAAGCAGGTTTCTTTTCACAGTCATAACTCAATAACGGTTTGACGGATTTTAACGTTTGAGGTGTCAAATTAAAGATATTTTCACGTAGATGTGCAAATACGTCTCAGAATATTAAGAAAGGGCGCCACTTAAGTACACTTAAGGGCTAAAGTTTGGAAGGAGGCGCCATCTGTTGACATTAGATCAAACTCATTTCCCTTTGTTTACAAATAACATATGGACGTAGTTTGAAATAGTTTTTAAGGTTAATCACAGACTGCAGGACTTAAAACTTCCAGAGCAAAGCCGGAACAGATATTTTCATTTAAACGTCTGTTAAATAAGTCTGGTTCATAAAATAGTTTCCTAGCAAAACTTGATAACACATTGTTCGTAATATTTAAATTAATTTAACTTTCTTCTTATTTTACTGAATTACCATGTAGTTTTGGTTACAGTTCGGTGTAATGAACAAGTGAATGTTTGAAAGTGATTATTCTTAGTGCAGTTACCTACCCGTTGCATTACCGTATCACGTAATTTACAATGTATATCAAAATTCCGTTGTAGTGTTTTCTGTTGTTTGGTTAACTTACGTATTTTTAAATCAATTTAAAATTAAGCCACCAGTAAGATGAAGAACTGTGAGTGGCTGGAGGGAACGCGGACGTTACCGCTTTCATCAACCTACCAATGGAACATTTGAAGGATACAGAGTACCATCGTGGTGATACATCATGGATACATCTCCTCAGACAAATGAACGTTAAATGTTTACATTGTGGTGGCTTACATTTTAAGCAAAGGAAAGACCGAAGCAGTTCAATTTTCACTCATTGTTACCATAAATGAAAGACCCGTTTACCTCATCTGCGGAATTCACTATACTTTGAGGAAGTTATTGGAAACTCCCAATCTGAAAACAGGGCTGCGAGGCTTAGATCTAAAATTCGTCAATTCAATTTCACCTTTGCCATGGTCAGCTCTGAAGCTCATTTAGATGAGAGGATCACACAGGGGATCTACAATTTAAAGATCCATGACACGTGTTATCTCCGAGTAAATAATCTAATACCTTTAGAAGGTCATCTTGAACCCGCACAGATGTATAGTTGAGTACGACGTTGGCACTGGAACCCAACAGCGCTTGAAACACAATTCAAACAAAAATGCCAGGAAAAAATATGTGGGAATAGGGTCACATTGCCAACCTATTTGCCTAATCTTTAAAAATTATAGCGGAATTTTAGAGGATTTTTAGAAGGGACGAGAGGTCCGATGAGTACAGTGAGATTCGTGTGCTTACTTATGCTACTTAAATAAATGTCGCAGCTATTTTTAAAGCTGAAACAGAGCACAGCCTGGCCAAATAAATCTTAGGTCTCTTCCAAAAACTAATAATGTTAAACGTGAATCCGTTCTAGATCCGTCGTTTAGATCCACTTGCTTACCCTCTTATGTTCCCAACCGGAGACTTTCGTTGGCGCCCCTAATTTAAACACGGCTAAATCAGAACATATAGGTAGGACAAATAATTTAACAATGCTATAGTACGTGTCCTACTGGTTGGTGAAAGAGAGAGATTTAATATAATAAATAGGTTACATACCTTATAAATCCGGATTTATAAGGTATGTAACCTATTTATTATGTTGAATTCAACAGCTCAGGAGCTAGAATGGAAATTAATTTTAAGAGCAATTTAGCTTGCTACAAAAAGTCTAAAAACTCACTACAGTGTGTGGTTGACATCTACTTTCTCATAGAGGGAACCCACCTACAGTACATAAGAGATAGGATATCGCCAAAGCATTACGAGAGCGGATCTAAATTTAAATATTGTATACTACTTTTATAATCTTTTTACAACATTATATTTTTCATATTTATATAATCATTCAGAAATTACTTAGAGTGACTCTTTGATTAAGTCTTGCTGTTTATTTTTTTACTGGTTATTCTTTCATTACAGCCTGCAGTTTTGCTCGGTTTCGAGCAACAGGTTATCTAGTTTATTTAAATCCATATCCCACTAGTCAAATTATGCTTAAGCTGTTATTAAAGTCTACTACGATCGAGTTACGTAACACAATGGTGGGGAGGGGGGGGGGGGTTGCTCAAGCATTACAGTGTGTTACACAACACAGCATTACAGTGTGGTGGGGGGTGGGGGGTTCAAAATGACAATAAAGTGTGTTACATTATATTTGTAATCCAAGCCCCTATGGCCTTTGACCATTGGATACTGAAGTCAGAAATCCCATCTAGACCTATATGGACCAGCTGTCACATTTTTAAATAAAGAAATAACATAAACTTAGTTGTGTGAGCCAGTCACAGAATGTGCAAGTGTCTAAAAAATTTTATTTTCCATCTCTTTTTTTTTCTGACCAAGTTTAATAGTCAATTGAGTTCAATAGTCAAAGGGTAGGCTAGAATCTTCAGATTCATGTGGAACTATTTCCCACAATTTAATAAGCCTAATCTTGAATTTGTTAAATGTATAACATTGAACTTATTAATCAACAGTTTTCAGATGAAAAATTGTAAAAAATCTAGTTAGTCAAATTATAGCCTACCTAATGAATAACTAAATAACTAGTTAGTTAGTCAAAAGTTTTCGAAGTAGATTGGGCTTTATATAATACAGTCACGTATCCACATATGTGGATACGTGACTGTATTAAGGGTTTTGAAATAAGGGTATATTAGGACAGGTAAAGTGAAGGCTATAATGAAAATAGTTACCTATTAATTTTTCTTACCTCCAGATTGATTAGGACAGTAGAAATAGTAAGTTTAAAGCAATAAGTTATCAATTTCATGAATGCAAGCATTTTTAAATAATTATTTTTGTTGTCTAGTTTCATTTAAAAATGTTTGCCAATACGGGAAGGGGTACCAAACTGTCAATGGTCCATTACTTTGTGCTAATTAGGCCTATCTTATATTAAGACCTATACCTCTCTATACAAATTCAAACCGCAAATGAATAAAGCGTATTAATTTTAATTGTTATATTACAGCCTAAACAATTAGATGGAACAGACCTGCCAGTAGATACTTCCAAGCCAAATCCCAACGGAGTTGAGTTTGACAATCTATATTTGGATATGAATGGAATTATTCATCCCTGCACACATCCAGAGGACAAGTAAGTACATTCTCACCATTGCTTGATTTCTGGAAATTGATACACTGGAACTTAACCTACCAGTTCCAGGAATCTTGTGAGACACCTTTTCTCCCTCCCTTTCACCCCCCCCCCCATTGTGTCAAATTGTGTGTTCCAATGATGAAGTTTTGGATATACAGAGTGTTCAAAAAAGGTGGGGACATAATTTACTTAGTGATTCCTCGAGTCAAAATAAAGAGAATATAACAAATAAGTTTTTTATCCAAAACTGCTCAGTTAACCAGATATCTGTCATTTTGTATTTTTTACATTAACATTTTTATCTTTAATTTTTTTCAAGCGATCTTTTACTTATGAAACTTGGTAGCCTATATCTGTTAAGGTAAGAGACCCATGCTAGAAAATTTTTTTTTTTAATTCAACTAAAAATTATCTCAAAATGGTGGCCTTATAAATTCTTTGAACTTAAATAATTTCTAAAATATAGCAGATTTTATAAAAAATTTTAAGAAAACTTGTATTTAGCATTTTTAATTCCCTACAAACGATACCAAGTTCAAAAAGATTTATTAAAATTCAACAAAATATCAAGATTTTTTGTAGTAAAATGAGGCAAACCTAACTTAAAAACACCTATACAGGTTTAAGACAGGGATGTATTCTCTCACCTACTTTGTTCAGCCTATTTGTAAACGACTTGCCAGCGGTGGGGGAGGTTGTAATTTTGGAGGAACTAGGGTTAACATACTTCTCTAAGCATCTAACGTAAGAGCCCAAGAAGGCTTTTTAATTTCTCCCCGGCTAGGCTATACAAAGTTTTTGTATATGTCAAAGTTATGTTTTGGTCAAAATTTTTGAGTTTGAGTTTTGAGTGGATATATCCATTTTGAGTCCCCCTGAACCCTAAAAAGTGGGTTTTGAAGTGATGTGTGTATGTGTGTGTGTCTGTAGCCTATGTGTGGATGTGTAAACTAATCCATGGTATCTCCAGGCGTTTTTTCACTTTTTGGAAATTTTGATTTTTATAGGGATTTTCCCATAAAACCCATACTAGGTGGCGTTCGCAGAGGCATCCACAAAATTGAGCGGAGTCATCAAGGGTTCATATTAGGCTATATTGTTTTTGTCATAGGCCTACTGCAGTAAAAACAGTCGTTTTTAATGCATGCGTTTTGGGCCTAAAGTAGCATTTTTACTCTTTAGGGAGTAAAAATTGTTTTTAGCCTCCATAGAGTAAAAATCTGCTGTTGTGAACTCAGTTGTAAATTTATATTGTAAACGATTGCATGCATCGAAATATGTATCGATTCGTGCTCCTTAATCATTTTAACCTACAGTCTACAGTCTCTTCCCATAGCATTTTAGCATTGCAGATACATTGATTCATTCCCACACTCAACACTGCTCAACTTTACTACTTCCTTCACCACCCCCTACGTCGTGGACCCGTTTCCCTCTCTTCCCATATCATTTTAGGATTGCAGATACATTTAATGTAATTGCCAAAGACAGTTCCCACGCTCTGCACTGCAAGCCTTACTACTTCCTTCACCATTTCCACACGTCATAGACCTGTTTCTTTCCCTTCTCATAGCATTTTAGGATTAAAGATACATTAATCTAACTGCCACAGACGGTTCTCCCACTATGCCCATACATTACTACTTCCTAAGCCACTTCCTACATCGTGAACCTGATTTCATCACTTTACATAGCATTTTAGTATTTTAGATACGTTAATCTAATTGCCACAAACATTGCCCACACTCCGCACTGCTAGACTTTACTACTTCTTTCACCATTTTCTATTTCGTGGGCATGCTTAGGTTTGTAGATACCTTAATCTAATGGTCATAAACAGATCCTATACCCCGAACAGCTCGCCTTTACTACTTCCTTCACCACTTCCTACGTCACAGACCTGTTTCCTTCCCTTCCAACAGCATTTTAAGATTGCTGATACCTTAATATAATCGTCATAAACAGTTCCCACACTCCGGAGAGCTCGCCTTGACTACTTCCTTCACCACTTCCTACGTCATGAACCTGTTTTCCTCCCTTCCCGTAGAATTTTAGGAATGCAGATACCTAAATCTAATCGTCATAAACAGTTTACACACTCCGGACAGCTCACCTTGACTACTTCCTACGTCGCGGACCTTTTTCCTCCCTTCCCATAGCATTTTAGGATTGCAAATACCTTAATCTAATGGTCATAAACAGATCCTATACCCCAAACAGCTTGCCTTTACTACTTCCTTCACCACTTCCTACGTCGCGGACCTGTTGTCCTCCCTTCCCGTAGAATTTTAGGAATGCAGATACCTAAATCTAATCGTCATAAACAGTTTACACACTCTGGACAGCTCACCTTGACTACTTCCTTTACAACTTCCTACGTCGCGGACCTTTTTCCTCCCTTCCCATAGCATTTTAGGATTGCAAATACCTTAATCTAATGGTCATAAACAGATCCTATACCCCAAACAGCTTGCCTTTACTACTTCCTTCACCACTTCCTACGTCGCGGACCTGTTGTCCTCCCTTCCCGTAGAATTTTAGGAATGCAGATACCTAAATCTAATCGTCATAAGGGTCATAATTTGAATAAAGTACGATTCTAAGTAGTGATTACAAAAAATATTTATTAATAGTTATTCTAATGACAATTGCACTTTTTAATACTGGTAACCTATAGAACACCACAAAATACGTAGAAAGCACTAATAGATATATATGTCAATGGTAGAGATAGTTTTATACTGAAAATTCTCGTTTTGTGTAACAGAGGTCACACTAAGATAAATCTTAATTACATGATGAAAAAAATGGGAAACCCAATGTATTTTTTATTTTTTATTGCTCAAATATACTGTTGTTAAATATATTACAGCCCTGTTTCTTTTGTTTTACCTATATCTTCATAAAAGCTTAGAAAAGATGTAATTATTTTCCAAATACGAGTTTTACACAGGTTTTTTAACCTCATAATGTGTGTATACGATTTTATAGTCATGAAAATCATTGTGTACTAATTTAAAATCAAACTAAATTGAAAAAATATAACAATTTATACATATTTACACTGTACGTATTTTAAAAATATAAATTAAAAATGTGACATTCTGTTACATGTGTGTGACCTCCGTTACATGTGTATGACCTCTGTTACATGTGTGTGACATCCGTTACAGAGATGAATCAGAATCTCACACTATGACATAAAGAACAACTATATCTTAATATTTAATATGTCCATAGGCATCAAAAGAAGATTGAAATAATGAAAAAAAGAATATGCTAATAATAACAGTTCAAACTAATACAAGTAAGTTAGTCTTCCAACTAAACGTTAGAAACAATTTTCTTTATTTTCTCCATCTCTTTTTTTTCTATTTGGTAATGGCGTTGTGACACTGGATAAGGTGGTTTGGTCACACACATTAACCCAGCAATGGTAACTTCCTGTTTGTCTTCAGGTGTAGGCCAGAAGAATTTATTGCCACTTTTGGACATAAACGCTACTACCAATATATCTCCTTCTTTCTTCTCCTCCACAACTCCTAAAATTAAAAAAAAAATTCAAATTATTTAGGGCAAACAATAATTTTTATCAAAAAGCAATGAATTATTTAAATTTTTGAATGATTTTTGGCCTACTGTTATAAGATTAATGTAAACAAAATTATAAAAAGAAAGTAAAAAATTTGTTGATTTTTTAAATTGAGTTTAAATTTTAGTTACCTGGATACCAGTCGTTGTCATAAATGACACAAACCCAGCTTCCCACATCAATGCGTCTTGTACGACATAAATTGTCTTCTTGTGGGTCATCCAAATTGTTTTCCAAGCTGGGACCATTAGTTTTATCCAATAGATTGTCTTCTTGTGGGCCATCCAAATTGTTTTCCAACGTGGGATCATTAGTCTCAAGTGCATGTACTATTAATTTGGCTAAGAAAAAGTATTTTAGCGAATTTCCCTATAGGGAAGTAGCTATTACCGTAGGTCTCATGGTAAGACTTAGGCCCGGGACCGATTTACTTTTTCATTTTAATGTCCCCAGAGACCAAAAACACCATTCGTTCAAATTTTTATATATGTATATATATATATATATAGGTATATATATAGATTTATATATATATATATGTGTCCGTGAACACGATAACTTGAGTAATTTTTATCCGATTTTGATGACATTTGTTTTGAAGGTGTAAGGCGGGATAAACTTGAATGAGTTCGCGATCCAGCATGATCGGACCATGGGAACAGGGTTTTATGGGGGGTTTTATGGGGTAAAAATGGGTTTTTCTCACTTTTTACCCTCAAAACACAAAATTTCCCAATTTTTCTCTAAACCTTCTTAAAGAGCTTAAAAAAACAAACAATTCAGTATATCAAAGTGTTTTTGTACGGTTATTGGTTACGGAGAAAACTAAAAAAATGGTAAATTTAAAATTCCCATGTTATTCTTATGGAGAATATTGTAAAATGTTGTAGTTTGCTTGTTTATGGATATATTTTGATCAAAGTTGGCAAATTTATTTATTTTATAGTAAGCTATCAATATTTTACTAAAAACACACTACTTTATTAGTTTCCTTGTAGCAGCAAACCTAGGTACTCGTTAAACCTTATAATGTTATTTAAATAGATCAATTGAAAATCAATTCGGACAAATGGAAATTCGCTTAGACGGCAGGTTTGCTGCGGCGGGGATATTAATAATCTATTGGGAAGATGGTCTTAAAATTATGCCTGTTTATTAAAAATACATTGCTTAACAAAGAATGTTGTTTGATGTTCTTACATTTTTGTCTTTTTAATTAAAAGTCAAGTTTCAATTTATAAACAAGTGGACCTAAATTGTCCTGTTGCCCAATCAATTTATTTACATTAAATTTTTGAAACACAAGTTCCATAAAATCACACTTCCAACAATCTTTTGTAAATAATGGGTTATAAGTTAAATAAATTGATTTATTATTGGCAAATATGTGTTTTTAATAACTTACAAACTAATGTTAGTTAGTTAAGAAAAGCAAAATAAATTAGTGATAAAGTAAAAGGATACAATGACTTTCAACGATGTGGTATGGAGGATTGTGCGGATGATGCTTACAAGCCTTGTTGAAGGCACAGGTAAAGCAACTAAGCCTTCTGAGAAAGATTTTGCATGGTTCGTCTTTCCATGTAGCTTGTTGAATCTGACTAATGCCAACAACAGCCTGAAGCTTTTCAGGCCTTTTCAAATACATCTCATCAATGTCTGTAGATTTAATCTTTATTAGATTTACCTTACTGCAAGTTTTGCTTACACACTTTATAAATGATTCTACATCTGTTACATCATTGCCACATTTCACCATGAGATCTGCACTTCTTTTCACCACTCCACCGATTCCATCGGCAGAGCCTTTGCCGTGCCCACTAATGGAAAAATTCCATGTCATGGATTTCAAATTTGGTACATACTCCTTTATTCTAGACATGAAAAATATATTGAACCTATTTTTGTATTGTGATGATGGTCCATCACTTAATACATGTAAAGTGTCAATTTCAGGGCTTTTGTTTATTTTATCAAACAATGGCAAAAGATGAGCCCAGACAGCATGTGCCTTGTGATCAGTGTTATCGGTTATGGTACAAAGTGATTCCAATTTATTTTTGGAGTACATAACTACTGTGTGGAGTGACAGTTGCTGTTTTGAACCTCCAAAGTGGCAGCTTTGGATTTCTTTATAAGACTTGCATAAATAGTTTTCAGAGAAATCAATGTGGAGCAAACACTCGTTTTCTTTAAGTGATTTCTTAAGTGTGTCCATGGTATTGTATTGGTGTGTTATTTATTTTAGATAAATGTACTTTGTAAAGATCTAGCTGTTCTTGTAGCTTCATTGCTAGTTCAGAAACAGTGCATTGAACTTCCTCTTTGATACTCACCCTCATCAGTTTAGGATTTTTGTCAGAAATCGGTTTTGTAATCTGTTTCCACTGCAAGTAATTTACTTCAGATTGATCAATATTTGAAGTCTTTATCCTGCTTGACTCACATCTCGTGCAAACACCTGACATGCAATCTAGGGATTTCTTGTTACACACTGTCTCTTCAACTAATTCATCTAATGATTTTGTCACAATCTTTGTTTGAATAAATTTTTTATGTACAAGGATGAAATTGCTGCAAATTATACATGCACATGTATCAAGATCGTTCAATTTTGGGAATACAACCCAAAATGGCCTCAGTTTTAAAAATGTACTGTAACAAACTTTATTGTTTGGATGTTCTTCATTGAATTTTTTGTGTAAACCTTTAGCTGTATCTAGTAGAAGTCTTTTTTGTTTTTTAACTTTGCGTCTTGTAATGCAATCTTTTTTACCAGGGAGTTGTTTACTGTTAATGTCCTGGCAGTAAAATCTTCTAACTAAATAGATTGTATTATGAGGCAATCTTCTTTTATGCTCTTGCTTAGTTTTTCCAATTCTCCTATAAGCTTTGTAGCTTCCAACTAGATTTTTGGCCTTATTTATTAGTTTTCTTTTCCTTAGTAAAGGCGTTGAAACCATGGCGTTGAATTCACTAATTTCTGCTTTGCTTTTAAGGGTGTTTTTCTTTTGAATTAAACCTTCCTCGATTGTTTCTAAATAAACCAGCCGCCTTTTTACTGGAGTAGGTACTTTTCTGTTATTTGCCAGTTGTGTTATTTTTTTCGTTGGGGATGGGGATTTGGTCACAGAGTTTTTATATCTTTGAAATCTTGTCTTATATCTTTCTGCTTTTCTCTGTGCAGATGCGAGCTGTTTTTGTGTTGAAAGTAGGTCTCTATAAACCTTAATGGTTTTTTTTCGATTTTTTCCTCAGTTCTCTTTTTTTTGCACTGTGACTCTTTAAACTGTTGTTTGATATATTATTTAAGGATTCATTTTGGATATCACACTGTATAACAGCCTCATTTTGCCCATTCTGAAGTTTTTTTCTTTCTCTACAGCGTTTTACTCTTTCTCTAACTAATTTTCTGTCTCTTCTTTTTTCCCTTTCATTCATATCTTTTCTCAACTTCCAGGTACCAGCCTCTTTTCTTTTCAATTTATACTGCTTGTCATACTCTCTCTTTTTTTCCAGTTGTTCTTCGGTAAGCTTTGCTCTATGTTTTCTCTGCCTCTCCCTTTCTTTCAAACGTTTCTCCTCTAATGCCTTTTCACTTAGCTTAGTTCTGGGTTTATTGTTTGATTTTTTAATCGCCTGTTTTGAACTAACCGAATTTTTTACTGTAGCAGGCTTAATTGGCCTTTTACTTTTATCGTTAACTTGTGAACAACTAGGCTTCACCAAGTTCAAATTATCTGGAGGGGTACTGGTGGTACATATTTTCTTTGGTGTTTGCACAGCTTTAGTAGAACCAGTTTTAGTTACTTCTAAATTATCTGGAGCTGCAGTACTTGAAGTATTTATAGGCCTCAGACTTCATTCTGACCATGCCATTGTGGGATTCATGCAAGTAGTACATAATATAAGTTCAGTATTTAGGTGGAATAACAGTTCTTATTCCCCACAGAAGACAGTTATTATGTAGAGTCAGTGCATTTTTCTTAGAAAAGTAAGGTCTCAAGTTCTCATCTGGACACTTATTAGGCCAGCCAACTTTTACATAGTGCATCACCTTCTTCAAAACAGGGTCCATAACAGATTCCTCAGCGGTTTCAGTACAAGTAATAGGAATCTCGGACTGCACTTCTGTTTGAATTGTCGCTACTATTGTATGGTGTCTCTCATCTTTGGAATCAAAAGAATTTGGTTGAAATGACGGTAATCTACTCAAACCATCGACTTTACCAAAATTGTTTGTAGATATGTATTCAATGTCATACATATCACGTGAGACAGTATCAGTGCCAACGCTGAAGTCTATTGGCAGTTGTGGTAGGTAGGCCCTTTTTCAGATCCAAAAATTGTAAGCAAGGGTCTGTGGTCTGTCTATAAAATGAAGTGTTTTCCCAGTAGATATGGTCGAAACTTCTTTATCCCAAAAATGATGGCCAGCCCTTCTCTTCCTATTTGAGAATAGTTCGCTTCAGTGGAAGTCAATGTTTTCGAAGCATATGCAATAGGCTTTTCAGAGTTGTCAGGAAATCTATGAAAAATTGCAGCACCGATTCCTACAGCTGATGCATCTGCAGCAAGAATGATGGGTAACTCAGGATTGTAATGTGTTAGTATAGGTGCATTCATTAAAAGGCTTTTAATTTGTTGAAACTGCGTTTACATTGGTCACTCCACAACCAATCTACTCCTTTCTTCCGCAGTTGATTTAAAGGATAACAAACTTTAGAAAATTCTGGTATGAATTTGGAGTAGTATGTAATCATCCCTAAAAATGCCTCCAACTTTTCACATTCAATGGTTGTGGTATATCGACAATGCTTTGAACTTTAGAATCCGAAACTTGTAAGCCATTATTAGTTATTACAAACCCAAGATGTGTCACTGTTACTTGCATAAACTTGCATTTATCTTTGTTTAATTTGAATCCAAACTCTTTAATTTTATTGAAAGTATTCTCTAGATTTTTGTAGTGTTCTTCATCATTGTGCCCTGTAACAATTATATAATCTAGATAGTTTGCTACGCCTGGCAACCCATTTAACATGTTGTACATAACTTTAGAAACTATAGCTGGAGCGGATGCGATTCCAAAACAAAGTCGCTTGTATCTGTAAAGTCCTTTGATGGTATTAATCACTAGTAGGTTTTGCGAATCTCTACTGGTATTGACAAGTAGGCATCAGATAAATCTATGACTGAGAATTTTTCTCCTCCATTCAACTTGGCAAATATTTCCTCAGGTGTAGGTAGAGGAAACTTCTGAATCTTTAAAGCCTGATTCAATCCTGTTGAAAAATCTGCACTAATTCATATTTGACCAGAAGGGTTTTTGACAACTACACAAGGTGCAGCCCAATCAGAATAGTCAATTGGTTCTATCAGATCAGCTTCTACAAGTCTGTTGATTTCCTCGCACACTTTGTCCTTTATTGCAAATGGAACTGGCCTTGCCTTTTTGTAAATAGGAGAAGCGTCTTCCTTTAAAATTAAGTGTGCCGTGAATTTTGTACAATGTCCACTTTTGTTACAAAAGAGTTCCTTATTAGAATCAATTAATTTACTTAAGCTCATTCTTGGAAGTGAACTTTTGATTTTGATCAAATTGGAAATTTTCCCAATCTTTCCCAAGTTTGTCGACATATAACAGAAACACAACTTCCTGTGTCTAGTTGCATATATTAATTACTAGCTGTAACCCGCGGGCTTTGCCCCGTTTAACTTCTTAATTTTCAAGGTTATCTAGTTCGCATGGCTCAATCACGTCCTGGTTGAAGTTTGTTCGCTACGCTCACTCACCTTTAGGTTGGAGCTCGTTCGCTACGCTCACTCACCTTTAGGTTGGAGCTCGTTCGCTGCGCTCACTTGCCTTCAGGTTAGCTCGTTCGCTACGCTAACTCACCTCCAGGTTGAAGTTCGTTCGCTACGCTCACTCACCTTTTGGTTGCAAATTAGCTGTTGTCATAAATGTAAAAGAAATAATAGTGCTGCGCCCTGTTGGTAATCCTTGTAACTTTAATGCTATTGAACATCATAGAACAGAACCAACTTGTTTAATTGAAACAGCTGTTAAGCTTTTTCTCAAGTTCTCACTGGGTCTCAAAGTTTCAATGTAATCCTTATGGAAGCAGTATTTGACACATAAACAAAAACATATGATCAGCTGTTGACTTTTGAATGCAGTAGATAAAGAAATAGCTGATAGCATTAATCCACAGATATTAGAACAGAAACGGTATGGATCATAATCAAATGACGGCACTAGCTTGAGGTCCGTGACGTAGGAAGTGGTGAAGGGAGTAGTCAAGGCGAGCTGTCCGGAGTGTGGGAACTGTTTATGACGATTATATTAAGGTATCAGCAATCCTAAAATGCTATTGGAAGGGAAGGAAATAGGTCCGCGACGTAGGAAGTAGTGAAGGAAGTAGTAAAGGCGAGCTGTTCGGGGTATAGGATCTGTTTATGACCATTAGATTAAGGTATTTGCAATCCTAAAATGCTATGGGAAGGGAGGAAAAAGGTCCCCAACGTAGGAAGTGGTGAAAAAAGTAGTAAAGGTGTACAGTCTGGAGTGTGGAAACTGTTTGTGATGATTAGATTTAGGTATCTGCATTAGTAAAATTCTATGGGAAGGGAGGAAAACGGGTCCGCGACGTAGGAAGTGGTGAAGGAAGTAGTCAAGGTGAGCTGTCCGGATTGTGGGAACTGTTTATGACGATTAGATTAAGGTATCGGCATTCCATAAATTCTATGGGAAGGAAGGAAAACGGGTCCGCAACATAGAAATTGGTTAAGGAAGTAGTCAAGGCGAGCTGTCCGGAGTGTGGAAACTGTTTATGACGATTAGATTTAGGTATCTGCAATCCTAAAATTCTACGGGAAGGGAGGAAAACAGGTTCGCGACGTAGGAAGTGGTGAAGGAAGTAGTCAAGGCGAGCTGTGCGGAGTGTGGGAACTGTTTATGACGATTATATTAAGGTATCTGCAATCCTAAAATGCTATTTGAAGGGAAGGAAAAAGATCCATGACGAAGAAAGTGGTGAAGGAAGTAGTAAGGGTGAGCTGTTCGGGGTATGGGATCAGTTTATGACAATTAGATTAACGTACTGTATTTGCAATCCTATGATGCAATGGCAATGGAGGGAAACAGGTCTGTGACGTAGGAAGTGGTGAAGGAAATAGTAAAGGCAAGCAGTCCGGACTTTGGGAACTGTTTACATAATGACGATTAGATTAAGGTATCTGCAATCCTAAAATGCTATAGAAAGGGAGGGAAACAGGTCCGTGACGTAGTAAGTGGTGAAGGAACTAGGAAGTAGTAAAGGTGAGCTGTTCGGGGTATGGGATCTGTTTATGACGATTAGATTAAGTTATCTGCAATCCTAAAATGCTACGGAAAGGGAGGGAAACAGGTCCATGATGTAGGATTAGGAAGCGGTGAATGAAGTAGTAAAGGCGAGCTGTCCGGAGTATGGGAACTGTTTATGACGATTAGAATAAGGTATCTGCAATCCCAAAAAAATGCTATGGAAAGGGAGGGAAACAGGTAAAGGCGAACTGTCCGGAGTGTGGGAACGATTAGATTAAGTTATCTGCAGTCCTAAAATGCTACGGAAAGGGAGGGAAACAGGTCCGTGACGTAGGAAGTGGTGAAGGAATTAGTAAAGGCGAGCTGTCCGGAGTGTGGGAACAGTTTATGACAATTAGACTAAGGTACCTGCAATCCTAAAATGCTATGGACAGGGAGGGAAACAGGTCGGTGACTTAGGAAGTGGTGAAGGAAATAGTAAAGTCGAGTTGTCCGGAGTGTGGGAACTGTTTATGACGATTAAATTAAGGTATCTACAATCCTAAAATGCTATGGAAAGGGAGGGAAACAGGTCCAAGACGTAGGAAGTGGTGAAGGAAGTAGTAAAGGCGAGCTGCCCGGAGTGTGGGAACTGTTTATGACGATTATATTAAGTTATCTGCAATCCTAAAATGTTACGGAAAGGGAGGGAAACAGGTCTGTGACGTAGGAAGTGGTGAAGAAAGTAGTCAAGGCGAGCTGTCCGGGGTATGGGAACTGTTTATGAAGATTAGATTAAGGTATCTACAATTTTAAAATTCTATGGAAAGAGAGGTTAACAGGTCCGCGACGTAAGCAGAGGTGAAGGAAGTAGTAAGGTGAGCAGTGTGGAGTGTGGGAACTGGAAACCGTTTGTAGCTGTTAGATTATTGTACCTGCAATGCTGAAATGCTATGAGAAGGGATGGAAACAGGTCCACGACATAGAAAATGGTGAAAGAAGTAGTAAATTCTAGCAGTGCGGAGTGTGGTCAATGTTTGTGGCAATTAGATTAACGTATCTAAAATACTAAAATGCTATGGAAAGTGATGAAAATAGGTACACGATGTAGGAAGTGGCTAAAGAAATAGTAAAGTATGAGCATAGTGTGAGAACTGTCTGTGGCAGTTAGATTAATGTATCTTCAATCCCAAAATGCCATGAGAAGGGAAGGAAACAGACCCCTCGACGTAGGAAGTGGTGAAGGAAGTAGTAAAGGTTGGCAGTGTAGAGTAGGGGAACCGTTTGGGCAGTTAGATAAATGCATCTAATACTTAAATGCTATGATTAGGGAAGGAAATAGGTCTTATGACGTAGGAAATGGCGAAGGAAGTAGTAAGGCTTGCAGTGCAGAGTGTGGGAACTGTCTTTGGCAATTACATTAATGTATCTGCAATCCTTAAAGGCTGTTGGAAAAGAGGGAAACAGGTCCACGACGTAGGGGGTGGTGAAGGAAGTAGTAAAGGTGAGCAGTGTTGAGTGTAGGAATGGATTAATTGATCTGCAATGCTAAAATGCTATGGGAAGAGACTGTAGACTGTAGGTTAAAATGATTACGAAGCACGAATCGATACATATTTCGATACATGCAATTGTTTACAATAGAAATTTACAACTGAGTTGACAACAGCTGATTTTTACTCCATAGAGGCTAATAACGATTTTTACTCCCTAAAGAGTAAAAATGCTACTTTTACTGCTACATACGACTGTTTTTACTGCAGTATTACAAAAACAATATAATATGAACCCTTGATGGCTCCGCTCAATTTTGTGGATGCCTCTGTGAACGCCACCTAGTTACTTTGATTGTTGTATTGTTGCGGCCATGTGGGAATTTTGCAATATACTCTCTTTCTCAAACACACAGTGATCAGCTGGCCTGCTAATGAATACTGAACAACACAGATTATATTATTCTCATCCCACCGACAAAACCTGGGCTTCAACACATGATAAGAAACCTAGAGGCCTATTGTAATATGTGGAATCTAATTAATTGTAAATTCAAACAAATAAATAGTAAAATAATGGTTTTTAGAAATGGTGGCAGACTTTAAAAAAATATTTGACTTGATTTTATATGACATAAATTTGATTTGCAATAGTGCCATTGCATAACTTAGGTGGGTTTAGATTCCTTAATATAGTAGAGTCCCGAAAACTCGGTGTAAGGTGGACTGGAAGGTTGCTGAGTTTGTGAAATGCCGAGTCATCAGAAACTAGGGTTAAAAATAAGAACAATACCATTTTTAAGCTTTTTAACCGCCTATTTTATTTATATTTATATTACAAGTCAGTATTAGGTCATCAGATATAGTACAACAAATCCTTGGTATGAGTTGCGAATGATTTGACTTGAGCTGGCTTGAGTCCAAGTTTAACTCGGACTCAAAAAATCACTAATTTTCTGAGCCAGGTGATGGCCGAGTTATCCAGACTGCCGGGTTGTCGAGTGCCGAGTTTGCGGGACTATACTGTAGTATCCCTGAAGTATTCAGCATGGACTAGAAATCCTAAAGGGTGTATTAAGAAACTCAACGGGAGAGTCTATTGATTTGTACCCTATCTCGATGCCGTTATATGACTCCAGAACGTTATTATTGATCATGTTTGCGTTGTCGTTTTTTGTGGTGAGAATGGCGCATTCGCAGAGCCAATCAAACGATTTTTTCTCAATATTTGCTACATCAGGATACACAACAGCGAGATCTTCCACGGTAGCTCAACAGTACCTAACCCTGTAGGAATTGTTATTTTGCCATCATATTCGGGGTGGTTTCCATTGCCAAGTTGTAGTAACAGTTCCAAAAATTGTCCAGCTGTTTAAATAATAAATATCGTTGTTTAAATAAACTCATGTTTTTACTTAGAGATGATTGAAATATTTTACTCCAAATGTACAACAATTTCACACATGCTTTATTTCTTCAGCTCGTGTACCCCTCGGCACCACGGGCAGAGTTTGACTGAAGTCACCAGCAAGTAATACTGTGACTCCACCCATTAACTCGATATTACCTCTTATGTCTTTCAAAGCCATGCTTAAAGCCTCAAAACATCTTTTGTCTGCCATAGTACTTTCATCCCTTACAATTAGTTTACACTTTCTTATTACTTCTGCCATGTTGCTTTGTTTTGTTATACTAGTGGCCTGTAGGGGCCATAGCCCCTAATTTAGACTACAGTAAAAAAAAAAACCATATATAAAAAGAAAAATATTCGAAATATGTTTTTTAAATTATCAATTTTATGTTACTTAAATTTAACAGTGTTTCTTGTTTTATATCTTGGTTTTCCTTCCGTTGGAGTCGTATATTAGTTGCTTCTGATGTGTCAATGAAATACAATTGTAAAATAATGATTAAATCAATAACCCAACATACTGTATTAACAAATGGAAACGTGCACACGATTTGGCCCGAGCCCGGAGAACGACGAATCAGAGCTGAAATCATACAGCCAAACATTGCACATCTTTTTTAGTTTGAAATTGAAGATTTGTTTTGTAATCTTACGAATTATGTTATAGTTTTCATTTTGAGAACCAAATGTAAAGGTTAAAATTATTATTAATTATTATGAAGGCAACTCCCCATTTTGCGGTAGTAAGTCAGAAATATATCTATGAATTTGTCCCTGAATTTTAAGACAGTAAGGCCCATTTCCCGGAATCTCTTTTTGTGTAGCGCCAAGCGACGCAAAAGCCATTGTACTGTTGTATTGCCTTATGTTTTTTATTATTTTTGAATCATGTAAAAACAGTTATTTTAGTTCGTCATTTACTTGTGGTTGTGGCATGTCCATTGTGGCAACATGCTTTGAAATGTCCATTGTGGCCTCCTCTGCGAAGTTAAATGCGCCACAATGCATGCAAGTGCTTTAAGAGGACATAGATTGTGAGAAACAACACTCAACTCATTTTTCAGCGTTCTTCTAAAGACAGGTTGTAAAACAGCTTCTGGATTTCTTTCACAGTTAGGCCCTACATGACGTTCTCTTTGGCATTTCTTAAGTCTGTTGAATTCCTGGACACTCTTCCACGTCTTGCAAGTCTTCCCCTACCCTGTCTAGTTATTTCACTCATTAGTCATTATAAAAACGGAAAACAAAAAAATTAAACACAATTCATTTTAAAACATTATTTACCAACATTGACTTTTGGAATAAATGTAAACATTGCAAATAAATAAGTAACAGCTGATAGAATGCAGACGTTTTTCAGTCACCATGCATTTCTTATGGTGGATATTTTACGTTATATCTCGCTTTCTGGCAACTTTATGGGAATTCTGCTATTTTTCCCGAGTCCCTGGGGTCAAGACCTTTAATTTAAGACCTCTACCACTTTTCTGCGACTTACCAGACGTCCACAATTTTCTGGTAAAAAATTGGTCTTACAGAATTATATATAAAGACTAGCTGTGTGCCCGTTCTACGCACGGGGATCTTATAGTAGTCAGTTGAAACCTTCTTATATTAAGATTAAGAGCAGCAATTAGTTTGCATATTTGCAGATATGCTGGCAAAACTATTATATATAAACCTTCGCAAATACAGTATCTGACAGTTCAAGCCAAAATAAATGCTTCGCAATTAAATGTCGCCCGGATCGTGTTGGTCCATATGTCCAATGATTATACTTAAAAATGTTTTATAGATCCATGAAGCGTAGCCCTAAAGTAGGCCTATAATTGAAAGTTACTTTCCACATCGGTTAACTTAAACGTATTTTAAGTACTACCTCAACCTCACCATTTAACACTTTATTCCGGTTGACATTTTCAGTATCAAAGGTGCTCTTGTCCATTCCGTGAAACACTGAGAAATAAGGACATTAATGCGTTACCAACATACAACAAAACAACACAATACAACAATCCAACAAAGGCCACGAACTATTGATACATAAACAATATAAAGGCGTAAACAATTCATGATGGTTTGCCCAACAAATGTTTTACTCAAATAGGTTATCATTTTCTTAGCATACCGGGTAAGCTAAGATTTGGAATCCAGGCAGAAAAAGCAAAACTTATACAGAGTTAAGACATCACTTAAATTAAATACGGACGGCTCTAATAAATAAGGTGCAACACCAACGATATCTAATTTGTGAACTACCGGTTCTAAGGAAAAGAACCAGTACCTACGTAAGAACCTACCTAAGAATTACAGTAAATCGGACCAATTAAATACATTAATATCTAGCTTCGAGGTTATTGATCTCTTGCTTTTGGATTTTCTCGTAAAAAGTTATAGCGTAAACCTATCGGTGTCAGTTTGAAAAAAAAGCAACCTTACCCAAACAACTTTTTCTTATTTAATAGATTACGCATTCTCTAAACAATGATTAGTATATCTATTAACATTAGAAGGAAATGTGACGAAAATCACACAATGTTGGGGTTTTGGTCATTTGTAATTTTATTTTTTAAGTAGGTAGGCCATGTATTCTATGGAAAAGTACCGGTATCAAGGATCGTCGTCAAAAAGGTTGTTATGAATAAATATGTAGGCTTACGTACCCAAGATATGAGCTATGGGCCTATTGGCTGTATGGTCCAGCAATTGCATCACACGGTGAGTAGAAACAGAAAGTGACACATTGGAAAAGCGATTTGGACGATGTCTAGTTATTTAATTTCATTTACGGTTACACTATTAGACTATATTATTGCACTTGCGATTAATTAAGAATCGCAAGTGCAATTTCCGTTATGTAAGAAAAACGTTTTTAATCTCACTTGGTTGGGATTTGCTTTCAAAACGTGATTCGAAATAGTTGCGGTATTTGTAAACAGCATTTGTAAACATGTCATTGACAGCTAGAAAAAATAATCTTGATCCGAACAGCTGTTCGTTATTTCATAGACGATTCTGTGATAAAAATTGAACGAAAATTTGACAAAAATCGCACAAAACTGCATTTTTGAACGTCCGTAATTTTATTTACAAAGTAGTGAGGCTATATTTAAATCACTAAAGACACTCTCGCCAATCCAGTGAATACATTAAAATGGCTTGGATCTTGATATGTACTCTGGTTTTCACGGAGAAGATAGCGTAAAATGCCATCTTGAGTGTTACAGACAAAGGGACAGACAGACAGACAGAAATTGAGATAAGACTCGTTTCTGCTTCTTTAATGTATAAAACGTAAAAATAACCTAAAAGTATATAATTCTGAGCAATGTACAGACAAAACTCTAATTTTATTTATATAGATTGCACACTGATGTATCTGAATGAATGAGGTTTGGGGGCAGCTTAAAGGCAGCATGTGCATTCCTACCACCCTCTAATAATGGAGCAGTAATGCCAGATGACGCAACTGCCAAAGCGATACCCCCCTCACTTCTTACTTTAGCCAAAAGTAAAGTAATCAGAAATGTTTTCCCAGTACCACCAACCAGGTGCGTCTAAGAAGAAGGCCTGGCCCCTGCCTGTTTCAATCCTGCTAAGAACTTTTATTTTTACAACTTAGGGGAAATTCCTTTTAAAATGATAAATATTCCCTGATTTCAGGTTCTAACGAGTAATTAAATAAAAAACCTGTTTTATTCACTTCTAAAAGAAACTTTATATTCTTAAAAGATTCATAACATCACAACTACTCTGTTTTGTTTACAAATCAGAATAATAAATCAAACATATGATCATATGTTAGTTCCATACAGTACAGTAGTTAATAAAACCAAAGTCTTCTAAGTTGAATTCTTAACACACTCCCAACCTTTGTGAATTGAGGAGTTCGACAACAATTTACAAACACTTCATTCATAAAATCAGAAAACGTTAATACCTGAACAGTACAACAATTGGTATAAAACCATTTGTAAGTTCATTCTTGTTATCACTGTCATAAGTCAAGGGACGGCTGTTCATAAGACAGTCACACTCACATACAACGTCATCAGTTCTTCGTAACACAGTGATGCTCATCCTAAAGTTTTCTTAAGAAGGTCTTTTAACACACGTAATCACCGCTTCCAATATCCTCCCCACCATGGTGCAGCGGGAGCATTAAATTTTCACTTTATTCGTTGAATACTACATTCCTCTTCAATTTTGATCCAATCTAAATCATTGAATGCGTTGTCAAGTCCAACAAAATTCATCCCATTATCTGATTGTATAATCTTTGGTCTTTCTCTTGTTGATATGAAGTGTCTGAGCGCTTGTATTAGGGCAGACATACTCAGAGAAGTCAGGATCTCTAGGTGTACATTAATATTATTTAACTCATCTTTGGGAACTTTCTTGATTATTTCAAGCTTAAGCCACGAATCAAACACAGAATCATAATCATGGTACTTACCAATAAATTTCAGTTTTTTGGTAGTAGAACAAAGTCTCTTTTCTGCGACGTATTTGTTGTCCTCTAGTACAGGCTGTCCTTCACTCCAAGGAAGTTTCACAACATATCTCCCAGAATCTTCTTGTTGAACAGTATTTTCAAAAAACTCAGCTACTTGACTATCCTTTTCACTCTGAAGTTTTTTCGTACCAGGGTCCTTAATTCCTAAAAGTTCAGGTTCCCAAAATAGATAGATTAACTTGATTTGTAAGAGTCAATAACATCGAAGAAGTCATTCTAGTTTCACTGTCTGATTCCGATTCACCAACTAGTGTCCATCCTAGTTTTGTTTTCACAGCAGCCAAATCATTACATATTTTTACATACTCCGATGTAATCAAATTAGGCCAACTGTCAGCTCCAAGAAGCAACTGTATATCACTTACATCTTCTGAGGATTCACAAAAATCCGACAAAATCACATCTTTTGCTTTGAGATTTTCATATATTCTGACGTCCGACACTTTACGTATGAATCCACAGATACGAGGTGTGTCCAAAACTTTGAAATCCTCATTAAAACCATCAGTTGTGGATTGAAGTTTTACAGAATAAACTCCATGAGACCTTAATTTTTTTTTCTGTCCCCCAAACAACTCTTGACTTGTTACAGTTTTACCCATTCTCTTCAGTTTTAAATAAGTCGCACAAGATTTCAAAATATAACTTTTTTGCTTCCAGAGTCAATCAACGCACGAACTGTATGCTCTTGGGTTCCTACGACGATTTTCACAAGAAGCGTGCTTAGGTAAACCACTGTTGATTTACTGATACTCGACACTAATGCCTTACTTGTTATATCCTCAGAAATCAGTTTCTGTTCATCAGATTTTTCAGTTTTATTCAAGGAAAGGGTAGTTTTCTTTTGTAGATCTTCACACATAATCGGATAGTGTTTTCTTAAACAAGCTGCACACTTTACTATAGCTTTACAGGAATTACTCATGTGTCGACCTTTTAAACACTTGAAACAAGATCCTTTCTTCTTTAAAATATCTTTTCGCTCAAGAATAGTCATATCCAAAGCTTTCACACAATCTTGAGATCTGTGGTTTTAATCACAAAACAAAACACACAAGTCAATGAATAAGTAGGTACCTTCCGTAGTCGATACAAGTGCCGCCGCCGAAGTCTGTTTCTCAAAAGGCTTCCGTTTGTTTTGCTTCTCAAAACCTTTATTTGTTTTGATAGAAGATCCCCACGAAACTTGAGAGGAACTCGAGGGATGTTTTACATTGTGTTTAGTACTTGCAATTCCAAACCCTTCCAATGCCATGGATACTTTTTTGTTCTCCCTCTACCTCGTTTTTAAGAAATGTCAACATATTCTCCAGAACTTCTTTGGATGAACTTTCATGAATGTTAGAGTTATGGTTCGTTGTTCGCTGCCAAAGTTTGAGGATTTCTTTGGGCAGACTTGACGTTACCATTGGAAATAGCAGTGAGGCACAATGCTCTGAAGTCACTCCCAGTGCATTAAGATTCCTTAAGTGTGACTGGATCTTGTCATAAAGAACCGACAAAATTGGTTTTTCTTTACTTGTGACGTTCTGTATCGTTAGAGCCAACATTTGCATCATGTAATACTCTTTCAAAAGATCGTCTCTTCCGAATCGACTCTTTAGAGCTTCAACTAACTCCTTGTACATTTCAGGCATTGCAGGGTAGCTTTCAACCAAGTCTCGGGCAGGTGATCCAACTGCAGTTGCCATTATAAGATACTGGATCTTATCTGCTTTGTCTACATTCTGATCTTCGTCGATCTTCTTAAATTGAGACCAAAATGGGAGCCACTCGCCTAGTTCCCCGTTAAACTCTTTTAGTTTCAAATAAGGTAGCTGGTATGAGCGTCCTGATTTAGCCGATCCTGAGCCCTTTTGCGTTATTTCACTTCTTTCATCTTGATGTGGAATCATTTCTTTAATTTTTAGATGTTCCACTTTCTTAGAAATAAGATGATATTGTACAATATATTCATTTTGCCCTTGAAGTTGTCTTCATCTCTCGCATCACCTTCTAATAATTTATCATATATTGATGAATTTAGGTCGTTGAGAGTGCAAAAATGAGTATTTATTACTTCAAGCTGTGCTGATACTTGTAAAATCAACTATTTCTTCCTTTAAAATATCTTAAAGTTTTTTAACTGTCACAGTAAATGTCATTCGAATAGCTGATCTTGATTTCTTTAGTTTTGTCAATTCAGCCATGTTTTCCAATTCACTGTTTCAGTAATCAAAACAATCTCTCATGTGTTAAATAAAACAGGGTCAAATTTACTCGTTATCAAGTCCTGTCACGGTCGCCATATTTTACAACTTAGAGGAAATTCCGGCTGCACTTTACTTTAGGTCCTACACTCATTCGAACAAAATATCGAATATTCGATTGTTTCATTCGATATATCGTTTGGTTAGTTAGGTTAGGCTAACCTTACCTAACCAACCAAACGATATATCGAATGAAACGATCGATTAATCGATGTATCGATTGATATTTTAACTCGAATGAGTGTAGGGCCTAAAGTAAAGTGCAGCCGAAATTCCTTTAAAAATGATAAATATTCCCTGATTTCAGGTTCTAACGAGTAGGCTAATTAAATAAAAAACCTGTTTTATTCACTTCTAAAAGAAACTTTATATTCTTAAAAGATTCATAACATCACAACTACTCTGTTTTGTTTACAATCAGAATAATAAATCAAACATATGATCATATGTTAGTTCCATACAGTACAGTAGTTAATAAAACCAAAGTCTTCTAAATTGAATTCTTAACAATTATAAACATTTCCTATTACACCACAGATATTGCCTTGCAAATGGTTCTCTACGTGGTGGGTTATATCCTTTGAGAGATAATTTTTAAACCTTTCCCAATGACTGAAGGCATTGGATAATTGGCAAAAGTCCATCATAATGGTAAATAAATCTCTAAGTTTATTAGCGAATTTGCTCAAGTGCAGCTTCTTCCAAGGTTGTAGCCCAATGTTCGTCATCCTCCACCAACCCTAAAGCCTTACAGGCAGATTTAGAGCTGCTGTGCAGATTTAGAGATGATGTGTTGGATATATGACATCATTCACAGTTTTTAAACATGAGGATGACGTGGGGCCTCAAACCTCATGTAGTAGTAAGCATAGGTAATAACATTCGCTGTTGTTTGGGTGTATGGTGTACACTCTACCCAAAGCTTGTTCTTGTAATACTTAGCAATTGCTCGAATTTGAGCAACAGGTTCACTAATAGACTTGTTAAAGGAAGTAAAATAATAAATGATAACCCTGTGATGGCTAGAGAATGACCGGCTGAAATATACTGGAAGGGGAAGTAATAGGACTAGGTGAGACAAATATAATAGTATTATTTACCTATTGCCGAAAAGCTAAGGAACGTTCCTGACTATTACTGCAAAATAACAGTATTTCCTATCTCTCTGCAACTACACAGCTGCGCCACACTGGTGACCAATAGAAGTTAATTTATTTTCTATACTGTACTAGGATTAGTAAAACAAATAATTTTTTTTTTCAGGCCAGCTCCAAAAAATGAGGATGAAATGATGATAGCTATTTTTGAATGCATAGATCGCTTATTCCGTATTGTTCGGCCCAGGAAACTGTTATATATGGCAATAGATGGAGTGGTAAGTTTATTTATTTCCTATGTTATAATAGACTACTATGTTAAACCCATTGATGCCTATATATACTCCCTTGGATATATAACATAACATGCTGTGTTGTTAAAAAATGGGCTGTGCCCAACATTCGAAATGGTGGGATACTCAGACGTACGGGTCGAATGAACTTCTTTCTTTTACAAAACATACTTTCACTCAATACACACTGCTACACTTTTGTTAATGTAAACAATTTATAACTTAGAGTATTTCACTGGAAAAGCCAATGCTTATTGCTGCAGTTAATTTTAACCTTAACATATTTTTTATCATTTATTTAGGGGAATAAAAACTGATAATCGTTTTATGACACCATTAAAATGTAATAAGCTTGAAATCTAGTAAGTGAGGAATTTTTTGGTTAGAGAGGTTGAGGTACTTCACCTGAGTGTGCAATCCTGGGAGCATTATACATCAATGGTTGAACCCTTGAGTATGACAGATGTACATATCGGCGAATTTCCCATATAGGGAAGGAGCTATTACTCTAGCTAGACATAGTGCAATGGAATACGGGAATAAAAGGAGGTAACTTGAAGATTTTGTATGAAGAGATTTATGATTTGTAACTGAAACAGATAATGTTTGGATATTTGCTGTGATTATATTATATCACAGCATTATATATATATATATATATATATATAATATAATAACAATTTATATCAATATCAGCAGTATATATATAATCTATATATCTATATCTATATATCTTTATAGATTGGATATATAAAATCCAATGTATGTTTGTATGTATGTTTGTTTGTATGTTTATTTGTTTGTCCTTTATGGACTCCGAAACCGCTTGATAGATTGTAATGAAACTTTCAGGCATTATTAAGCATTATTCAAGGATGGTTTGTGTGAAGTTTGGTGCAGATCCATCAAAAGGGCTCCGCCCCAGTGGCTCTGGAGTTTCCCATGTTAACCTTATGAGTACTCATATTTAAATGGAATTAAAGAATCTTAACAGCTGGTTCAACTAAGCAATTTGATTCTGTGATGTTCAATAGCATTAAAAAGTTAATAAGTTTACCAACAGGGTGCAGCACGATTTTTAAAAAAATTTATGACAACAGCTTATTTGCAACCAAAAGGTGAGTGAGCATAGGGAACGAACTTCAACCTGGAGGCGAGTTAGCGTAGCGAACAAGCTAACCTGAAGTCAAGTGAGCGCAGCGAACGAGCTCCAACCTAAAGGTGAGTGAGCATAGCGAACGAACTTCAAACAGGATTTTGAAAATGAACAAGCATTTGACATAAAACCACGTTAGGACAGGACGACGTCTGTCGGGCCAGCTAGTATATATATAAAATCCAATGTATGTTTGTATGTATGTTTGTTTGTATGTATGTTTGTTTGTTTGTCCTTTATGGACTCCGAAACCGCTTGACAGATTGTAATGAAACTTTCAGGCATTATTAAGCATTATTCAAGGATGGTTTGTGTGAAGTTTGGTGCAGATCCGTCAAAAGGGCTCCACCCCAGTGGCTCTGGAGTTTCCCATGTTAACCTTATGAGTACTCATATTTAAATGGAATTAAAGAATCTTAACAGCTGGTTCAACTAAGCAATTTGATTATGTGATGTTCAATAGCATTAAAAAGTTAATAAGTTTACCAACAGGGTGCAGCACGATTATTTTTTTTAAATTTATGACAACAGCTAATTTGGAACCAAAAGGTGAGTGAGTGTAGCGAACGAACTTCAACCTGGAGGCGAGTTAGCGTAGCGAACGAGCTAACCTGAAGGCAAGTGAGCGCAGCGAACGAGCTCCAACCTAAAGGTGAGTGAGCATAACGAACGAACTTCAACCAGGATCTTGAAAATGAACAAGCATTTGACATAAAACCACGTTAGGACAGGACGACGTCTGTCGGGCCAGCTAGTATGTATATATGATTATTATATATATACTAGCTGGCCCGACAGACGTCGTCCTGTCCTATTGTGGTTTTATGTCACATGCTCGTTCATTTTCAATATGAGCTCGTTCGCATGGCTCAATCACGTCCTAGTTGAAGTTCGTTCGCTACGCTCACTCACCTTTAGGTTGGAGCTCGTTCGCTGCGCTCACTTGCCTTCAGGTTAGCTCGTTCGCTACGCTAACTCGCCTCCAGGTTGCAAATTAGCTGTTCTCATAAATTAAAAAAAATATATAGTGCTGCACCCTGTTGGTAAACCTATTAACTTTTTAATGCTATTGAACATCACAGAATCAAATTGTTTAGTTGCACCAGCTGTTAAGATTCTTTAATTCCATTTAAATATGAGTACTCATAAGGTTAACATGGGAAACTCCAGAGCCACTGGGGCGGAGCCCTATTGATGGATCTGCACCAAACTTCACACAAACCATCCTTGAATAATGCTTAATAATGCCTGAAAGTTTCATTACAATCTGTCGAGCGGTTTTGGAGTCCATAAAGGACAAACATACAAACATACATTGGATTTTATATATATAGATATATGACCAATTTACAGACAGACAACAAACTCACATCAGCTGATAGGGTGAAAGAACGATTGAATGTCAGCGTAAACATCGCGGACGTCTGTGTGAGCGTGTGTGTGTGTGCGTGCGCGTGTATGCAGTTCTCGATTCTGTACCACAGGGACAGAGCATTGACGGCCCTAGTACCCTAGGGCTACCAGCCGCTTGTTGGTGTTGGGACGAGGACAGCTGAGTGTATCTGTGTGTGTGTGTGATTGTGTGAACTTGTATGTGTGTATTGGGAAGTAGATAGGTTATCTTTTGGGGGGAGGGTGATTGGGCGTTGGGAGGGGGGAAGGGTCGACTAATTGTCTAATGTAGTATTACATTCACTTACCATTAAGTCCTCCAGCGTATCTATTATTCCAAATTTTTTTTCTTCTAAAATAACTTTTTTCCCTTCATCACTTAGTTTAAAAAAAATTATAAATATATATAATACGACTCTCTTCCACACACAGAGGTATTCCTTCTTTGTGGAAGATATTTAGCTAATTTAAAAAGCTTTTTAATATTTTTATGTTTATATTAAATTTTATATTATTAAAAAACCAAACAATATTGTAAACATTTTTGTATGGAACTAACATGATGTAATTTGTAAATATTTTGGCGGAATAAATGCTATTTTGATTTGATTTGATATTGAGAGAGACATATTGGATAGCTATTTTATTTTGATAACTTTGTTAACAAATTTATACTGTGAGAGATAATGAGAAATGCTAACATTTGATAGAGCAGGAGGAGTAAGCATGAATTGACACACTGACAAGCTTACTGACAGACAGCCACAGCCGCTTGTTTATTATCAGCTGTTCATTTTAATCAGCTGCTAGCTGACATCAGTTTACTGATTGTTTACTTTTTGATTTGCATCTACACTGCTGTCTGTTGTGAACAATTTATAGATCTAACAAAAAAACCACTAAGTGGTAACACTTTCCCCGCCAAGTCAGCAATCCAAAAAAGTTAATAAATCATTACTTTTTCCGCCAAGAAAAACAATGTAATGTATGTAAGTTTGGCAACTTGGAGGCAGACTTTCGCTTGGTTTTTAAAACGTTTTTATTAGCTCGCTTTCTTGTCCGGTAAAAATTTTGAAATCAATTTTATACTAACTTCCCGACGAGCTAGAGACTTGAAACTTGAAACATAGCTCACAATTGGATGACAATGCAATATTATATCATTTAATTTTCATAACTCCCTTGGACTACGCCCCATGGGCTTGTTTTTATTAAATCGCTTTCTTGCAAATTTTGATACTTCCCGATGAGCTAGAGACTTGAAATTTGAAACATAGCTCACAAATGGATGACAATGCAATATTATATCATTTAATTTTCATATTTCCCTTGGACTACGCCCCATGGGCTTGTTTTTATTAGCTCGCTTTCCTACAAATTTTGATATCAATTTTATACGAAGTTCCCGATGAGCTAGAGACTTGAAACTTGAAACATAGCTCACAAATGGATGACAATGCAATATTATATAATTTAATTTTCATATTTCCCTTGGGCTACGCCCCTTTGGCTTCCAAATTTTCCATGTTTACATTTTAAAAGAATGTAAACATATAAATTTATTTAAGTCAGCTGTAAATACTTAAATTTGACAGAAGTGCAGAGGTTAAGAGGTACAGGTTCTGCTCCCGAGATATTCTAAAAATATAAAACAATCATTTCAAAGTAAAGATAAAACATCTGATTACAGATAATAAGGTTTTGGGTTTTGGTTATGTATTAAGAGGCTATATAAAATAGATTTAACATATTTATACATTAAAGACTAAAAACTAGATAATAATTTATAAATAAAAATACTTTTTAAAAATGCCACCTTAATACAGCTTTTGATAGCGTTTCGCATCAGACACTGATTTCAATATTACAACATTTTGGTATTACTGATAATTCACTAAATTGGTTTAAATCATATTTAGAAAACAGGCAGCAATATGTTGAACTGAATACGATTACAGAATTCAATCAATTACTTAAAGTCAAATCATTTCTAAAACAAGTAAAATATGGAGTCCCTCAGGGGTCTATTCTTGGTCCAATTTAATTCCTCTGTTACATTAAAGGCCTTCCTTCAGCTCTAAAGAACTTAAACAGTAAATTATGCCTCTATGCTGATGATGCAAATTTAATAATTTCTGGTAGATCAAAAAATAACCAACATTGAATATACAGGCAATAGTAGCCTTGAATCTGTGAATATTTATCTTGCAAAATCTTATTGCTTAACTCAGAGAAAACCAAATACATAAATTTTTCAACTGCCCAAAAAAAACTTTAAAACCTCATTTAAAAATTTATAAAAATTACTTAACTCAAGTGACTCATACTTAACTAAACTCTTAGGACTAGTAATTGATCAAAATTTATCTTGGTTGTACCACATTGATAAACTAAAAAGTAAAATTTTTCCAGGTCTATTTATGCTGCACAACTTGTCTAAACTCTGCTCGTTGAATGTTTTACTAAAGGTTTACTAGGCTCACATAAACTCACATATTGCATTCGGCATTGAATTATATGGTGCAACAACCATTCAAAATTTAGATAGTATATTAATTTTACAAAAGAGAGCCATACGTATCATGTTAAACTTAGGAGAAAACCAATCGGCAAAACATTATTTTGCTAAATTAAATATCTTTAAAGTGTATGGATTATATATTTATAAAACTATAATTAATCTAAAAAGTTAAATGAATACACATACACTTTCGAAATTGGGAATGTCACATAATTATTATACTCAGCATCGGAACTACCCAGCCATCCAGAGGCATAATTTCGAGTTTTTTAAAACGTTTTTATTAGCTCGCTTTCTTGTCCAGTACAAATTTTGCAATAGATTTTATACAAACTTCCCGATGAGCTAGAGAGTTGAAACTTGAAACATAGCTCACAAATGGAAGACAATGGAATATTATATCATTTAATTTTCATATTTCCCTTGGGCTATGCCCCATGGGCTTGTTTTTATTAAATCGCTTTCTTGCAAATTTTGATACTTCCCGATGAGCTAGAGACTTGAAATTTGAAACATAGCTCACAAATGGATGACAATGCAATATTATATCACTTAATTTTCATATTTCCCTTGGACTACGCCCCATGGGTTTGTTTTTATTAGCTCGCTTTCCTACAAATTTTGATATCAATTTTATACGAAGTTCCCGATGAGCTAGAGACTTGAAACTTGAAACATAGCTCACAAATGGATGACAATGCAATATTATATAATTTAATTTTCATATTTCCCTTGGGCTACGCCCCTTTGGCTTCCAAATTTTCCATGTTTACATTTTAAAAGAATGTAAACATATAAATTTATTTAAGTCAGCTGTAAATACTTAAATTTGACAGAAGTGCAGAGGTTAAGAGGTACAGGTTCTGCTCCCGAGATATTCTAAAAATATAAAACAATCATTTCAAAGTAAAGATAAAACATCTGATTACAGATAATAAGGTTTTGGGTTTTGGTTATGTATTAAGAGGCTATATAAAATAGATTTAACATATTTATACATTAAAGACTAAAAACTAGAAAATAATTTAGAAATAAAAATACTTTTTAAAAATGCCACGTTTTTAAACGCACTAAAAAATATAAAATAATTTATAAAATGTTGAGAGAATAAATACTTGTAAGATTTAAAACAAAAAACGTGGGGCGCATGGGGAATGTTGCTGAAAGTCAACAGTCCCGGAAGATCAAATAATTTATACCTGTGCCGCTAGGTCAAAAACTACAATGTTTGCAGTGTCTGTAGATCAAAAATCCCAGAAAGTCAAATAGTACAGTCCGGGCTAAAAGTTTAGTCTATGTTAAAGCAATTGACTTATTGGGAATTTGACCTAATGCAACAGCAGGATTAATATAACGAAATACGGTAAAATACAAGTTCAGTTTCGCTGAGTCAAAAGTGTCGGAAGATCAAAAGCAATAAAAGTGAACGTCGATTCAGTGTAAAGTAGACCTCCTGCAACGCTTACTACACCAACAAAACTCGCTTTTAGTTACTTCGTGTTTTGTCATAATTAGAATAGAGCTAAAATTATCATATTTAGTACATAGCTTATTTATTAATGCTTCTTGCCAACTGTTTGGTCAACACTGTAAATAGGTATAGTTTATGTAATGAAAAGCCTTTTGTCAAAATTTGTGGCATAAAATACACGCAAGGACGATCTGAACATTTCTGGTTATTATATACGTTTGTAAAAGGAGATCCATTTAATTGTAGAACTATTTTATGAGTTATAATGTAGTCTACATATAAACTGTGTAATGTATTACGCCACGGAAGGGTTGAAACCTGTCCAAACTATCATATATATTATTATAACGTAAATGGGGTTTTTTCACGATTCTGAATCAACCAGTCGATGGATTTTCATTAGTTTTGTGTTGAAAGAAAGACAATTTTGAGAACTAGATAATTTCAAAGCCATAATTTAAAATTAATGTCCCAGTTTTTTATAAATTAAGTTTTAGTTTTTAAAAAGTCTAGCAGCCGATGCTAACCTTCTCCAATAAGTCAATGCTTCTAGCTAGCTTTTAGTACATTATAATTTGCTTAACATAACAGCTGTAACATTCAGTATTTGTGACACAAATTCAGCATTTGGAAGAAAATTCAAATACATACTTATGGTTGACTTATTTATACTATGTATGTGTAATGCTGACCATTGATACATTTAATTCTTCGGTACGAGGATGGCAGTTTAATTAAATGTGCATAGTAAAATACAGTAGTAGGATGTTCAAATTATTTTTTAAAGTATTCTTTGTAATCATCGATTTGTTTTAGTCCAATATAATTTGTTTTAACTAACAGCTGGTTGAATGTGCTATGTATACTTATAAAAGGCAAAGCCCTCACTGACACACTCACTCTCACTCACGCATCATCACTAATTCTCCCACTTCCCATTTACCTAGGAGGCTGAAATTTGATACACCGATTCTTTGGGCATTAAATAGGAAAACTAAGTAGTTTTTATTATGATCGGGCATTCGGGCTCCGCCCCAGTGGCTCTGGAGTTTCCCATCTTAACCTTATGATTTTTCATATTTAAAAGGAATTAATGAATCATAACAGCTGTGTCAATTTAACAATTTATGACAACAGCTAATTTGCAACCAAAAGCTGAGTGAGCGTTTCGAACGAACTTCAACCTGGAGGCGAGTTAACCCCAAGGCAAGTGAGCTCAGCGAACAAGCTCCAACCTAAAGGTGAGAGAGCGTAGCGAACGAACTTCAACCAGGACTTGATTGAGCCATGCGAACGAGCTAATCTTGAAAATTAATTAGTTTAACGGGGCAAAGCCAGCGGGTACAGCTTGTTATTCTATAGAATTATTAGGTTTTTAGCTGTCATCGTTATTCGGGGACCGAGCAGGTCCCTAGCAGCGACCACAGAATTAAAATTTTAATTTTAATTCTGTGGTCGCTGGTCCCTAGGGCCGCAAAATTAGCTGCCCGCTTACTTACTTAAAACATGAATGCATATTAAATACACAATCAGTATCCATAGAATTATTTTATTGTCACCGTTGCCTAGCAACAATTTATTTTTATTTTTGCTGATGCCTCGAATTATTTCTTCACATAACCTTAAAGTTGTAGTTGTGCTAACCATCAGTGTGCATTATTATAGAGGTGAATAGTGGCAATAGGGTATAGTGTGGTGCAAAATAGCGTTCGTACCACGGACCGAAATGGTTTTGCAGCTCTCGATCGAGACGAAGTCGAACTATCTCGAGCCGGCAAAACCTTATTTTTGGCCCTAGGTACGAAATATACTATTAAATGGGTTGTAGCTTAATCGGGTTTCAACTTTATTTAATTTACAGTCTGTTTCAAAAGTAGAAAAATAAGCAAATACATTAACAGTAATACAACGTTAAAAGTATAGTGATTTACCACTCTCAACACTAGCTGACAAAGATAATTTTGATAACACAGCCGAATCTGAATGGGAGGTTTAAATGTCGTAAATGGTGTTGTGATTGTCCAATAAATTTAGTGCAAGATGAGAGCTCGCCTTGTGGTCGGAAACTTGACCAAAAGTATGTATTTTTCCAACTTATCTATATTTACCCTATGCTATAAATAAGACATGTAAATGGAATTTCTTCTATTTGGTTTTATTTTCTGTTTACATTTAGTTGTTATTTCGTTACCTACATGGCAACCCATACGGCCCAAGTTATTTTTAAAATTTTAAATTCGTTTCTTGTGTTTATTTTTGAGCCTATTTTAATTTATAAAGGGATTCATCACATCTACAGGAAAATATCTTTCATTTGGTACCAACCTCGTGTAATTCGTTCCAGTAGTATGGTCAGGCTAGCTGTCATAAGTTTTGCAAAAGTTGTTTTGTATAAGACGATTTTGAATGATTTTCCAATTTGATTATCTTTTTTCACTAGATTTTGTAATTTCTTCTTTGACTTTTCAAATTCTAAGATTATTATGAAGTGTTCTGTTAGTAACAAACCAAGGTGCGTTGACAATTTTACGTAGCAATTTTGATTGGTATCGTTGAAAAATTTCAATGTTTGATGTACTTGATGATCCCCAAAGTTGGATCCCATAAGTCCAAATTGGTTTTATAACTTTTCTGCAAAGTAACATTATTTTGTGTACTAAGTTTTGATTTAGATCCAAGAAGACAATAATTAAGCTTAGTTATTTTAAAATTTAGATATTGTCTTTTAGTCCAGATATGTGCCTTCCAATTAAGCTTTGCATCTAAGTGCATGCCCAAGTATTTTATTTCTGTTACTTTAGGGTGGTAAATATTGTTCATGGATACTGGAGGACATGTAGCCAGATTTAGGGTAAAAGTAATGTTTTCTGATTTATTTTCACTAATTTTGAACCTCCATGTTTTAAACCAAAGTGAAATTTCATCCAAGTTTAACTGTAAATTTGCTGTAGTTTGAACCGGTTTGTCGTGGACAGATAAAATGGTCATATCATCCGCAAATGTGGCAACGATAGTATTTACAATTTCTGGTAGGTCCGATGTAAAGGGAATATACAAGTATGGTTCAAGTACGCTTCCTTTGGGGATTCCTGATTCTATAGGGTAAAGGTCAGTTAAATAATTTTGATGTTTAATTTGGAAAGTTCTGTTTGTAAGATATGATTTTTAAATATGAAAAACTGAATGGGGTAGCTAAATGTGGCATTCTTGTCAATAGTTCGATATATCGATAGTAATATACACTAACACAATCGTAATAAACGAAATAATTTAATTATATTTACTAAACAGATGCTTGTTTGCATTAGCAAAATAAATAACAATTTAGAAGTCATTTTGAGAAGTTATCTTAGTATTTCTGTTAAAGAAATGACATTTCTTCATAATCTTAACATCTCAAATTACTTTAATACTTTCTTCTGAAATGGCTACCATACTAAATTCAAACTCACATAACAAGAAATTAAATAACATCTAAACATAAATTAAAAAGTTTTACACCACAATTAAAAAAACAAATGTACGATTGCTCTTGCTCATTCTTCGTCAGATTAGGCATAGGCACGAGACCCTCCTTCATTGCGCAGTCTGTAGTCTTGGAGATAAGAGAGATATGCGGTAAAGATAAGCAAGAACTGGAAAGGTCCGTTGTGGGTTTGCAATATTTATCTCAAAATTCAGCGCAAGGTTAACTAAATTTTGGAATTAGGGTCTGAATACGTGATTGGTGAAATCCAGGAGGCAATACTGAACTTGCACTACTTATGTTTTATCGCATTTTTTACCTTATCTACCAAAATTATGCTATTTTCCTTTGGCACTTTAGGGGGAAACGACTATTTCACCCTGAAAATCACGTTTGGAAATCGAGAAAAGCTTTAGAAATCGGCGATTATAAGCGCTTGAAAAATCTTTTTTTCTTTTAATGGAAGCCTATTTTTTATTATTCGAGTCATTTCAAACTTCTTTTCCTCTTGCACTTTTTCAGCAAACACATATTTCACCACGAAAAACACGTTTGAAAATCGTTAAAAGCGTTATAAATCATTAATATCGCCACATTTGACTGGTAAGTGTCAATAAAAGAGTGTAAAAGAGTCCTTGGAGCCTAGACGTTGTAACTCATAAAACAATGTAAGAACTACAAAGACAATTTATAATTTAACAATATACTAGATATTTAAATTACAATCACTCTGATGTTTGAAAAAATACTTTTGGACTGTAAATAAATCTCCAGCTGCTGTCTGAAATTAACGTAATTAACATCGCTCTTATGGGGGACAAATCCAAGATGGCTGTTAGCTTTCATTGACTCCACTGGAGAACAATAAAAAACTACAAAGAACATTTCTAATCTCACACTATACTCGATGTTAAATTATAATCACTTTGGTGTTTGAAAAAATATTTTTGGACGATAAATCGCTCTTCAGCAGCTGTTTGAAATTATCCAAAATGGCCACTAGCCTCCAAGGACTCCCTAAAATAACCTTTAGCTGAGCTCCTCAGCCCTAACCTAAGCTGGGTTTACCCAAAATCGGTAATTTTCGGCACTTTGCTGATCTAAGCATGGGTTAGGTTAGGTTAGGTTAGAGTAAGCTAGGTTGGATTACTTTGGTTTACCCACAAATTGGTAATTTTCGGCACTTTGCTATTTTTTAATAAGTAAGGTAAATTAATAAGTACGCAATTAATAAGTACGGTAAACTATATTACTGCAGAGGCCGGTCTTTATAAGTTATATTGTCTATGAGAGATTTATTTTGGACCTATTTGCATAAGTATGGTGATGCAAATGCAGTTGTCATCGAATTTATAATCATCGATCAGTCTAAGTTTTATTTTGTCAATAAATAATGTAAATATCCTTTTTGGTTAACAAAGGATGCAACCGAATCTGTAAATTAAGACAAGTATGCGAAAAACTTAAGATTTCCAACCACCATTATTGCCTTGTTTACAACTATAAAATCGGAAGTAAAAATAACAATTAGGACAGCGTATACTAACTATTTGATTTTTGTTGTGAGTTGTACAGTATACAATATCACTTCTTTTTGAAATTATGTCAAGTCCAAGAGACATACATCTAGTTTTGTATTAAAGTCTTCTGTCAAGAACTACACGAATGTAAATGTTACTGTGGACAAGGTAGCTGAAACATTTGCAAATAGGTGTAATAAATTTAAGAATATTGTATTAGTAAAAGTATCATATACATTTGTCATTGATATCTCTGTATTAAATAATGTATTACCTAATTATTTGTAGGGAGTAAATTAGTTAGTAGACTATCTATTAATCGATTTGCAAGGTACATTATGAATATTTCATAATGTAGCTTGTAAATCGATTAATGTATTTAAACCAGACGCTCGTCAAATAATGCAGTTCAAGGCGGAAATGTAGTGAGGGATACATCAGGATTAGAATGTGTGTTACAGAACAAGAAACTGATGACAATAGTTGGAATAACTAGTCAATGTCAACGCACTCGATAAAAGCGCGGGATTAAAAAAGGCGCGAATATGTGCAAGTACTACTGTATAACCAACGACAACACCTATGAAAAACCAGACATAAGCTATATTACAACCAGGCCTACGAAAAAGTCAAACTATGTAAATAATGAATCACTGAATATGATTAGACGAAATCACAGAGGTACAAACTATGTTAGATATTTACGTGGTAAAGGAGTGTAGTTTCCTGATAGGTCTAAACAACGTCATCAGTTACCAAATCAATTATTTTTACTAGTTTTAGTCATACAATTGTTCTCATTTAAACTTGCGCTATTATGCTAATTCAACCTAGGGCAGATGTAGTTCCCACAATATATCTATACTTACACGAGGAGAGCGTGGTTTCGGTGATTTTGTAAAGTAAGAAATAATAGATGTAGAAAGAAATGTGTAGATTTTGAACTTTTTTCTTTTTTCATTGATTTACTGTGTTGATTATGCACCACAGTGCTTTGTACTGTAATTATTTTCTGCCATTATGAAAAATTCATTGCCAATATTTCTTTCAAGGTCCCTTGCATTATTTTGCGTGTACTAATATGTACTAGGTGTACAATGCAGTTGTCTGCTTGCAATTTTGAGCGGAGCTATCATAGTACTGTAATCCAATACTTTTGCAAAGTCAATGCTAAATATAGTTCACGTAATTGAGATGTCTCCTACAAGTCCACTAAGTCAATTGTATAATTGTTTCTCATAAATGGGATGACTACTTGTAGTATCCAAAGTCAATGCTTTATCTGTTTCTCTTAAATGAAATCTCTACTTGCAGTATCTAAAGCTAATGATAAATCTATGCTAAAACTATTGCCTTGGGTGTAGTACGCCAGTGTCACGGTGATAACGGCGGGAGTGGTCGTGGTAGGCACGGATGAGTCGTTGTTCTTGCAAGGCTGTTTTTTGCCTGTCTTCTGGCTCAGTCAGCACTTACACCATCGGGAAGAGATAGTACATCCAAACTAACAAAAATAGGTTCCAAGGACCCATATTAGATTTAATACAATTGGCGGCAAATGTTATTGTTGATTAGTATGTTAAATAACAATAAAACTGTTGTAGGAGTTTGTTCCTAACCGTAGGTGCTCTGTATAATATTTAAATCGCTAAAATTATACCCCAACAATCAACGTTTACAATCGTGATACGTAAACAAATGATCCAATAATATGTAAGCCGAAGGATCGTCGTAAATTAATGTCTTTCGTGTAATACAACAATATGATAATAAACAATGTTACTATATCACTAATAACGTGTACGTAGACCGTCGTAATTAGGCTCAAATTAAAATATAATAATGCAATGTCAGTATTAAACAATCTTAATACTTGTGCGTAACAATATTGCTGTACTACAGAGAAACAAGGGTTTTCGAGTCGCTGTTGAATAATAGGACAACAAGAAATTTAATAATAATACGTTAATGAATACTATTACTATTAAACAGTTTCAATCCCAAATATTTTACGGGCAAGCAAGTCGGTTGTATTATGCAGAAATAAAGCCTATAGTAGAATTATGAACGAGGAAACTCAAATAGTAAACCGCACGAATACCGTTATCAAACAGCTGATTGGGCCCCTCTTATCTCTTGCCCATTCATCCAGAGTACAATTGACGAGCTTAAACAGTGTACAGTACATTTCTTTTTACGTACAGGTCTAGAAGGGTAGGTACAGGTCGACTAGCATTTACAATTCTCACCAAATATTTGGTAAACTGAATGATAACTGAAAGATAACTGAATGCTCTGACATGAAGCAGTGTTCTTCTTTACCTATAAAACAAGGTTGACACCTTTCTTCACTGATCACGTAATGCGTGATTTTCTATAAAGTCTTGGAAAAATAAAAGGAAAAATAGATAGACTACAGGTGTACTGTATGTGGTTTACACACAAATATTCATCAAACTGTGTGATAGTTTGTTATAGCAATGAACAGTTTGAGAGTACCTATCGTATTGTTTAAGTCGATGGAAAATCTCTGTTGATCCTGTTTTACAAGCAAACCAAAAAGATACAGTAGTCACCACTCTATGCGACATATTCTAGCCAGAATATTGTAATCGTATGATTCTATAAGCATTGGTAGGATTGCAAAGTACTACACAAACATTATTTCAAGGGTAATAACAGTCACAATTTCCGCTGACTTTAAAAGAGTCAACTAAACTATTATACTAATGGACACACAACTAAATGGAACAACTAATGGAAATTCTCACGATGTACATTCGTTCGATATAAGCATTGAGTATACACGTCAGTACATACGTGTATACCCAATGATATAAGCAACGGTTCTTGCAATTTATTGCTTATTGTTTTTTAGAGTTGTTTTCGGACTTACTCACACTCGTATAAGGTTTTCCACGTGTGTCATTGATAATGTAGCCATGTTGCTTTGAAATGGCGACCATACAAAATGTATGCATTTTAAGCCAAGTATGAATGGAGATGAGTGTGGGATGAGTGGAGCGATCTTGTTGTCCTGTTTGTGACTAAGGCCGACATAATCCTTAGACACAGCTGTTAATTAATAGTGCATACAGTCAATTAATAGCAGCAGAGGTCAAGTTTGGTATCAAATTAAAGGTTTTATTCATAAAAATACATTGCTGCAAACCCAAACTCAAACGAGGATGATGATAATAACGTTAATGATGTCGCTAAAACGTATCGTTTGAAATTTAACAGCTGAAAATAAGTGAAATAGAAAAGGTTTTGGTTAAATCCATCAAATTGTAATTGGACACTAGTAAATACTAGTGCACTTGTTGCTACCTCCCCCCTTCGGTTTCATGTATTCCTCTCAATCAGTTCAAACCTAGGAGGATTAAACATTAATGTTAATTAATGTTAAATCCTCCTAGATTCAAACCTGAAACACCCAGATCGAAACTCGCCTGTCGTTATTTTACCATCGCCTGTTTTTTAAATATATTTTTAAAAAAAGAAATATTATATTGATTTACTTTGGTTTTTAAAAATGTTAACGTTTTATTTTGTTAAAGATTTATGGTGATACGTAAATATTGTGGTGTAGTAGAGTATATTATATTGTAGTTAAGTGTTAAATTTTGAAATTTTAGGGTGAATCGAGATGAATCTTTGTTTATAACATGGGTCTCTCCTACCTTAACATACATACCAAGTTTGATAAACATCGGTTGGAAAAGTGCAAAGATAAATATTTGTATGTAAAAAATACAAAATGGCGGATATCTGGTTAACGAAATTATTTTGGAAAAAATGTTATCCTTGATTTTCTGTTTATTTTGACCCAAGGAATTACTAGGTAAAGTATCTCCCCGCTTATTTTAACACCCTGTTTATGATGTATTCTTATAAGTGAAAAATGTTAGCTGGTAATAAAGAAAGATGTTTTATAAATAATATGAATGTACTGGTGATCTGTATATTCACCTTTTTCTTGTCCTTAGATAAATTAAATTAGATAAATTAAAAGTCCACTCAGCAGTCGCATCGTACGATGTAGTTCTTTCCATGCGTTGCGAAATGCTACATTTGCCGTCCTCTTCAACCCAAGTTATCTACTGAACCACTGATTGTAAAAAATTCAAAAAAATATATTTTACGCATTACACTTTTGGCTACAACTTTGCCACAGACAAAACCTCTCTAACCCAAAAACAAAAAAAAATCTCGCATGCTAACTTTTTCATGTTAGAAATCACGATTTAAAACTATTTCACCATACAAATCATTTTTTATTAATTAGATCGGTAAATAGTTTAAAGTTCCAACAAAATAGTCATCGAGTAGGACTAACCAAGAAGCTCTGTGCCAAATTTCAAAATTTTAGCACAACTTTAAGAACACCAAAACACGAAATTATTGAAGACATGCGTCGAGAGGACTATCGTTGTTTTTAACAGATTATACTTTTGACCTTCCGGCACTGTTGACTCAGCGAAACTGAACTTATATTTTATCTTATTTCGTTATATTAAAACTGCTGTTGCATTAAGTCAAATTCCCAATAAGTCAATTGCTTTAAAATAGACTAAACTTTTAGCCCGGACTGTACTATTTGACTTTCTGGGATTTTTGATCTACAGACACTGCAAACATTGTAGTTTTTAACCTAGCGGCACAGGTTTAAATTATTTGACCTTCCGGGACTGTTGACTTTCTGCAACGCGTCCGGCGCATGCAATAGATCATAATAGTTTCAATAGGTGAAGTTAATTGTAAATCAGCATGCGCCCCACGTTTTTCGTTTTAAATCTTACAAGTATTTATTCTCTCAACATTTTATAAATTATTTTATACTTTTTAGTGCGTTTAAAAACGTGGCATTTTTAAAAAGTATTTTTATTTATAAATTATTTTCATTAAAGTTACGTTTGTGGATAATTTCACAAATCAACTTCTCTAATTAATTAGTCCAACTAAGTATAATAATTTCGAGGTAATCAGTAAATATAAAACCATATAATATTAGTAAGATGACTATTATGCTTTTATGAAATGTGGCACAAATAAGGTCAAATTTTGTAAAATAAGCTCTCACCTAGCAATGTATTAATGGGAGAGATACTTGCTCAATGAAACTAGTTTTATGGTATTTTTTAAAGTGATCGAGCAAATAGCAAAAGTCTGCCGCCAAGTTGCCAAACTTACAAGCTTACAGCGGAAAAAGTAATGATTTATTAACTTTTTTGGATTGCTGACTTGGCGGGGAAAGTGTTACCACTTAGTGGTTTTTTGTTAGATTTTATTTATTTTTGTAGAAAATTAACAGTTAAAATAAAAATCCTCTTTTCTCTGATATATAGACCACAGCACAACTACATCTCATTTAATTTCAATAATATTGTTTGTGTAGAACTAAATTCTACATTTTTGGTCTTATCTGCTTTAAACCGATTAAAAACTTTTTGACACACGTACCAAAATTACTATTTAACAAACAAATTTCATATATGAAAATAACTCAATTTCAAGTATGGGAAGTTCTCAAAGTATTCCAGACAACTCCACTTTTCAAAACATCCAGGCCTCGCCAGTTTTTCCTCAGACAACTCCAAAAGCTCCTGACACTGACAAAACACCTTTGACCAGCCATTCCCCTTTAACCAATAATAATATACCCTATGATGCACAAAACAACCAAAGTCAGTTAAAGCCACCTATTATCCAAGTTAGTGCAGAAGAGGATGTGTGTTAATCTCTGCTTGAATCCAAATGGGTGACTGATGACATAGTACAAAGTTACTTTGATGTGTTGAATAACAAAATAAACTTTGAAGATGTTCATTTCCTGAATCCTGTAGTTACAATTGCAGTAAATACCTTGGTAGAGTACACACACATTTTACAGTTACTAGATATTATGAAGAAAAAAATCATATTTATTCCCTTAAGGCCATGTCACACCGACATCCGCCGCTCCCGCCGCGGGAGTACCGCGCGCGGATGTTTTTCCTCGAGCCATGTCACACCAAAAGTTCGCGCCCGCGGCGGGAGTTTTGACATGAGGTCATTACAATTCGTTTTACAGAAGAAACTCATACCTGTTTAGTATTTCATGTAAATTTGCAGGTTTTAAGTAAAGTGTTTAAGAAGCAATTGAATGTTTATTGATTTGTTAGTGTAGGGCTGCTTTAAAAAGTGAATAACTATTTTTTAAATTTAATTTAGACCTTGTGTTCGAAGCATTTTAAATATGGTTGTGGATAAATTACTGGAGTGCAATTAATAAGTGGATAAATCCACTTTCAGCTTTTGAACGTTATTTTTCGCTACACTACAAAAACTATTTACTTTTTAAATACAAACAGATGACCATTTCAAAAATAATGCTATTTTTTGCTAAGCCTTCTATTGAAAGTTCAAGTTTACATTGATTGTAAAGTTTTGGTTGTTGCAAATCAAAAAAGTTAATGAAACAATAAAAAAAATTGTTTACGTCGGCAATATAAAAATGTTTATTTGAAACATCAAATTTTCACCGTAAACATTATTTTTGCATGGTAAAAAAATGATTTTTTCTGGTGATAAACATAATTACGAAGATAATACAAAACAACATAGACTACATCATCAAACAAAAGAAACATCTTAAATTTAATTAATAACTGTATTAAACTGTATTACTTTTAAACTTTAAATAGCTTGGCCATTCGAAATGCCCCTTTGCGCATGCGCTAGACAAAACTCCCGCCGCGGTACTCTCAAAAAATCGCTCAGCAGGCGGACGTGGCGGACACTACCGCACGCCCGCGGGCGCGCGGTAGTGCGGTGTGACTTGGCACATTTGATAACATGGTGAGCGATTTTTCAAAATTCGCTCCCGCCGCGGGAGCGAGCTCGGTGTGACTTGGCCTTTAAATAACTTCCCAGCTATTCAAAGGATTGGTGGATCGGGCTCACACTGGAGCCTGTTGGTATAAAATAGATGCCAAAAATGTTTCTACCACTTTGACTCAATAAATGGCAAAAACCCTTTCCCACAAATTCACCAAATTCTTCAATCTTGATGAGGACATTCTTATAATCAATGTGAATGTTACTCAACAAAATAAAGGGTTGGACACAATAATCAATAATAATAATCAATCATTGAGATGGGGACGCCACCACGCCACCTAGGTGCGTATGATACAATGGGGACTGTGGGATCCACATGATTTTGACCACAGATGTTTTATCTAAGAATCTTGTAGGGACAAACTGCAACACTTCATTCAGTATTGAACTTTTTCATAATATAATACCTCATGTGGCACCTGAGGATATTATGACAAAAAGAGCCCAACTAGCGCTACTTTTGCACGAAAACCAACACATACATTTTGACAAAAGCCTTGTTTGCGGCTTATTGTTTAGCAAAAAGAATGAAACAAATTGCAAACTGTTAACTGAAAAATGTAAAATGTTTGAAAAAGTAAAGAAAGATCTGTTAGCTAAGCTTGAAAGAAATAACTGCCCAACCAACAACTCTTATAATAAACAACCAAAGAACATACAAAAGCCAACAAATCAACATTCCCCAAAAAGGAGATCAGGTCTAAGCCCCAGTCATCCATATAAGTTTGTCTTACCTACAGCTAACAAATTCAAACCACTTGAAGAAGACATACAAAAGCCACATCTCAGAATGGATATGGTCCAATCCATACGAAACAACATTCTCCAACTCTAACAGTTGTGAGTGACAGTCATGGTAGACACTTGGATCATCTCATAAAAAATAAAAACTCGTCTCTTCAAGTTTGCAGTAACGTGATGCCAGGTGCACATTTGGATATAGTAATGAGTAAATCTATAACAATAGCTAAAAATAAATCTGATTATGTGGTACTCATCGCTGGAGCGAATGATACTTACAATGGACAGAAAAAGGTAGTTCTCAATAAATTGAAACCCGCAATTTTATCCCTAAAGCCTTGCAATGTCTTGATCGGCAGTATACCATTCAGATGCGATTTGGCTCTCAAATTAAATTAATCAAATTAATGAAGACATTATGGAAGTTAACCTTTACATTCATGAACTTTCTCAGACTTAACCTTGTGTTAAATTCTTGGATCTTACTGGTTTGCCTGCCCGCTGTTATGAACCATCTGGTATTCATCTTAACTTTCTTGGAAACAGTTTTTGATGTAAACAGTCATAGAAATATTTTGGCAGGAGTTGCCGTCGTTTTTCGGAAGCAATTTCAAAGACCTTCTCCATCGGACTTTCTCAGCGAACACCTTACATGTCAAATGCATGCTGATTCTGCTGTTGTTTATGGTCTAGTGACTAAGGCTGAGTACAATTTAAAGCCAACGGATGAAGATTACCTTACAGCATTCACGCAGATGGAGGAAGATTTCCAGAAAAAAAAAAAACTGAAAGAATTAATATGCTCTCCCATGGGCTGTGTTCGTGACAACATCAAGCTAGAACTGTTTGCCAAGAGAATTGTCAAATTCCAGAGGAACACAAATGCTCAGGTAAAGATAATTACATATGAGCTCTGAATTCATCAAACGCTTACAACAGCTCATCTCTAGAGAAAGCTCGATCCACACTGACCCAAACTCCAGCAGTTCGCAAGTCTCGACTTCTAACTCTCCTAAATTGGATATTGTTTCCCCTTCTACTGTGAACCATCAACCCCTTACTGGAAAGGATGGTCTACTCCAATGGCGCAGACTTCAGACACCAACAACAGATGGCTACATAACACATCAGTCTTCCCTTCCCTACCTACACCGTCACGTTCAAGTGCTAATGTTTGTGATATAAGTGAAGTTATCTGTTCAGAAAGTCCAAGTGAAATTGTTCAAGAAGCTGTTGGGTGTGTTGCTTTTGCTAATGAACCACTGGTCACCGATTTAAACTCCTCGGCGATACATCCGAAAGACCCCATTTGAACAAGGTAGTTAGGTTTCCCAATAAAATAACCAACACTATTCAACCCACCTCAAAAAATAACTTACCTTTCACTGTTTTCCATCAAAATATTGAAAATTTAATAAGTCGCATTGAGCCTTTGCAAATTATATTAGATGAAATAAATCCTAGAATCATAATCCTCACCGAACATAATATCAAAGAAGATGAATTAAAATACCTTAAAATTAATAATTATGTTGTAAGTGCTTGTTATAATAGAAAATCTACGGTTAAAGGGGGTGTAATGATTCTCTCTGAGGAGGGTCTCTCCGGTAGGCCAGTGGTCTTGCCAACATCTGATACATGTTTGGGTGAAGATAACATTTTTGAATTCTGTGCTGTTCTAGTTATAAGTTGAATGGTTGTCAAATTATTGTAGTTGGTGAGTATCGCTCACCCTCATCAGATCCATTTGAATTTTTGAAACGCCTAAATGCATTAATTAACATTTTGATAAAAAGATGTAAATATATTATAATTGGTGGGGACATAAATATCAATGTTTTGGTGGATTCAAGGGAGCACTTAGAACTTAAGAATGTATTAAAGAGTTATGGTATGAAGTATCTTGTAAAATTTCCAACTAGAGTAACTTCTACAACTGCCACTTGTATTGATTTTATGTTAAATATTCCCACAAATTTAACTAAAACTGAAGGTTTAATTTCTAGTTTATGCGATCATGATGCACAAATTACTGAAGTAAATTTAGAACATTCTTTTAGAAATGATAATGAGTATATAACGTTGCATAAAAGAAATTTTACAGAGCAAAATATAGCAAAATTTTCAAACATGTTGTCTGTAGAAAATTGGTTACATGTGTATTGTGCCCCAGTTCAAATTAAGCTTGATGTATTTCTAGATATTTTTTTATTTTATTTTAATGTATGTTATTCAGCAAAATAAACAAAAAATGTACAACATGATTGTGTTCTATCTCATTATGTTTTCAGTCTATCTGTCTGTATGTGATTTTTACAAAAACATTCATAACTCCTTACAGCTTGAGCTACAGTTTTCACTAAAGTACCCCCGCCAACCCCCTTGCCTAGACCCAACCAGATCTGGTCGCGCGCACAGAAACTTTGGCCGAACTGTATCTCCAGGGGTTTTTTTCTTTTTTTTTTTTAATTTTGATTTTTAATGGGGATTTTCCCATAAAAACCCATAAAAAACCGGAAAAATCTGATGTTCTCAAAAATGGCCTGAACGATTTTGATAAAAATTTAGTATGCTGTAGCCCTTTAAATTCTGAACAAGATGGTACAAATCCCATTTCTGTAAAAATTACGGTTCAAAAGTTATTGTAAATTATGTTATTTTCCCATAAAACCCCATAAAATAACTAAAAATAGGATTTTAGAAGAAAATCCAGTTCTGATTTAACATAGTATGTTATGGTCCTTACAATTTTGAAAATTTTTTTCATTTTATAGAAATTTTGATTTTTAATGGGGATTTTCCTGTAAAACCCCCAGGTTATAGTCCTTTATATTCTGAACAAAATGGTACTGTTGTGTTTAAATAAAAGAATCCTTATAAATAATACGTGAAGGCGATTTCTTGAAAACACTACTCCTCCGTTAATAATGGACGGATATTTACAAACGACGTGTCAAAATAAAATATTTTTTGTGTAGACACCCCCTTTCACCAATTCATGTAGTAAAAATCCTCGGGCTTTGCCCCACAGGCCATCAAAGTTGGAGTTTCTCCCATAAGATTAACATGGGGGAATCTAAATATTTGATTGGAAACTTTGTCCCCACTAATTTGAGAGAACGGTTGGGCGTAGAAACTTGGTAGAGGTGTCCAAAGAAAGGTCTTGGTCTGTAGATGAGTTATGAAAAGAAAAACTAAGCAAAATCCCTCAGGACTCTGCCCCAGAAGCCTTTAAAGATCCCTCCACAGAGTTGTTTACATTTTGGCGATGAGAATAATACTTTTTAATGAAACAGCTGTTCATTTTTAAATTGTATTTCAAACAACACATATTTATTGGGAGTTGAATTCTACCAAATAAGTATTTGCAACTAGTAGATTCTAATAATTTAAGTAACTCATTTTATTTAAGGTGTAAACAGAAAACTAAACTATAAAATACAAACATAAACAAACATTAGAAAATAAACACCAGCTGATCAGCTGGAATAGCAATCCTCCCGCTTTAGTTTTCTTTGTATATTTACAATTTTCTAATTTGGTCTACATGTCTTTTCCATATACATCCGTCTTCTGTTCTAACAAGGTAGATAACATTTCCCATTTGTTTCTCAATTTTCCCAACCGTCCATTTTTTATTTGAAGTAAGAGAGTAGTCCCTCACCAGCACTCCTTCCCCTACAGTAAAGTGTCTCTTTGTCACTTGTATCTCTGTCTCTTTCAAAATAGGGTTTTCTACTAATAGATCTAGTTCAGTTCTTATATTCCTCCCAAACATGAGGCTATAAGGAGATTCCCCAGTAGTAGAATGCTGTGTTTTTCTCAACTGTTTTAATATAGTGTTTACTTTATCTCGACACATCCGTTTGCAAATTAAAAGGCTCTTCACAGTTAGGACCACCCTTTCAGCTTGTCCATTTGACTTAGGACAAAATGGAGCTATGGTTTTTTGTATTATTCCATACCTTGTGAGAAAATCTTGAAAGGGTTTTGAAGTTAGCTGAGTTCCATTGTCTGATACCAGGACATGAGGAAACCCAAAGGTTGTAAATAATCTATCCAATTGCTTAACACACCAAGCTGTGGTTGTAGATTTTGTAGGTATAATTTCTACCCACTTACTGTAAGCGTCAACGACGATTAAGTACCACCAACCCCGCAGTGGACCAGCAAAATCAATGTGTATGCGTTCCCAAGGTCCGTTCGGGAGCTCCCATGGGTGAGTGGTCTCCTTAGGTGGATTTTTCAATTTTTGTTGACATGAATGACAACGTTTCACTATAGCTTCAATTTCTTGATCTATATTCCTCCAATAACAGTAGCTTCTAGCTAGCAATTTCATTTTTGTCATGCCCATATGACCAGCATGTAATTCTTCCAAGGCTTGTTTGTGTAAAGTGGAAGGTACACAAATTCTATGCCCTCTGAATATACAACCGTCTTGTAAACAAAACTCATTATCATTCAAACTGAGTTCTTTTAAGCTTTTTCCTGATATAATATGACCATATACCTTTTTAAGTTCCACGTCCTTTTGTGTTTCTTCTTCAATTAGTCTTCTTGATACAGGCATCATCTCTACTTGATTCATTAGATACCGTTCATGATCGTCACATACATTTGATACTTCTGTAACAGGAAATCTTGATAAATAATCCACATTAGCATGTTGTGTCGTACTTCGGTATTCAATCGTATAGTCAAAACCCGATAAGAAATTAGCATAATTAAAAATCCTAGATGCAGTCATAGATGGTAAGGTCTTTGTCGGGTTGAAGATTTGTCGGGCTACAAGGGGTTTGTGATCAGTTATTAAAACATACTTCCTTCCATAACAGTATGCAAAGAATTTCTTTAAGCCCCAGTAAATTCCCACAGCTTCTTTATCTATCTGACTGTATTTGCGTTCTGTTTTCGTAAGCGATCTTGATGCAAATGCAATGGGCCTCTCAGATCCATCCTTGTATCTATGTGATAAGCAAGCTCCTAGCCCTATAGGACTTGCATCTGTTGCTAGGATTAATGTTTCATTTGGGTCATTGTGAGCTAGAGTTTGATCACTTGATCACTTGTTATTTTTGCTTTTACTTTCTGAAATGCATCTTCACATTCTTGAGTCCACGTAAATTGTTTTCCTTGCCGTAACAAACCATTCAGTGGTTCCAGTAAGCTGGACATGTTTGGTACAAAACGTGTGTAATAGTTGGCAAGACCCAAAAATACTCTTAGCTGGTGTACATCACCTGGTCGTTTGGCTTTAATTATAGCTTTGATATTATCAGCAGATTTGTGTAAGCCATTTTCGTCTATGACATGTCCTAAATATTTGACACTCTTCTGGAAAAATTTACATTTGTCACGATTCAAGCGCAAGTTAAACTGTTTGATTCTTCCAAAAACTTTCTGTAGCCGATCTGATGTCTCTGAAATAGTACTCCCCTGTAATATCATCAAAAAAAACAAACTGTACCTTCCAGACCATGGAGAACCTTATCCATAAACCGTTGCCAAATACTTGGTGCAACTTTTATGCCAAACATCATTCGATTTACTCTATAAAGTCCCAGATGAGTACTTATGGTCTGTATTTCTCTAGACTCTTCGTCCATCGGAAGGTGTAGATAAGCATTACTTATGTCTAATGTGCAGAAATATCGACCTTTATTCATGTTAGAAAAAATATCTTCAATTCGAGGGATTGGGTATTTGTCGTCACATATAAGTTTGTTTGCCGTCACTTTGTAGTCAGCACAAATTCTTACGTTTCCATTTGCCTTTCTTACTGGAACAATAGGAGTTCCCCATTTTGAATTTTCAACTTTTGATAGTATTCCATTACTCTCCAGTCTATTTAGTTCTTCTTCAACTGATTTCTTCAATGCGTAAGGAACCTGTCGAGGTTTGATAAAAATAGGTCTAGCTCCTTCTTTTAACTCTATGTGACCTTGTTCTGATGTAATTTTTCCGATTCCGGGTGTGAAAATTTCTTGAAACTTTGTCAATAGCTTGTCCATTTTTTCTGAACAACCACTTTCAACCACTTTGATATCTGCCCAATCCATTTTTACTTCTCTCAGCTACTCTCTTCCAAATATTGGCTCAACCTTTTGTCTCAGGACATACAACTTTCCATAGAAATTAAAATCTCTGTATTTACAATCGACAAAACAAACTCCAAGAGGCTTGATGATTTCACCAGTATATGTTTTCATTTCAACAGCGGTTTTGAAAAGACGTTTATTTACTTGTAGTGATTCAAAATCGCTGTAAGATATTGAGCTTAACGCTGCTCCTGTATCAAGCTCCATTTTCAGCTTCTTTCCCTCAATGTCCACATCTATTAAAAACTTATCACTTCCAGATGAAGTTGATCCCATTGTATAAACCTCGTGGATCGATGAATGGTTGTCCTCTATATCAATTAAGTTTGATTTTAATTCCTTGCTTTTCCCAGTTTTTACATCAGTTTCACTTCTAGATAAGCAAACCCTTGAAATATGTCTAATCTTATTACATTTCCTACAGAATTCGTTCTTAAATCTGCATAAATTAGCCTTGTGCTGTTCACTGCCACACCTGTAGCACTTGCCTCTTAAATCTTCAAATGAAACTATGGCTTTGTTTCCCTTAAATTGACTTTGTTTGTCTTTGTATCCAGATTGTAGGCGGTTAATGTTTCAGTTTCTTTTGGAATTGAATTTCCATTTTTCCGGTTAATTTCAAAACTTTCTTATTTGGATTGTTCTATGGAAATCGCAGTTTGTACCACTTCGTTGTAAGAAATTTTTCCATCTTTTTCTTGAAGAAGTCTAATTCTAATTTCATTGTCTTTTAACCCCCGTATGAACTGCATTTTTAAGAACATATCACTTACCGTACTTTCACAGTTATAACAATAAAAATCACAGTCCGTTGCTAAACGTTTAAGTTCTCTGGCATATACGGCTATGTTCTCTCTAGCTTCTTGAACCTTGCAAACAAATTTATGTTGGTTAGCTAGTATGCTAGGTGAAGGCTCAAGACAATTTTTCAATGGTTCTGTGAGTTAAAGGTTTTGTCACCTGGTAACTCAGGAGCTAATGTATCACACAATGTTTGGTGCATCTCTGGAGAAAGTGTACTGACAAACAAACATGTCTTGGTCTTTTCATCTGTAATTTTCTTTAACTGAAAATAGCTTTCAAGTCTCATCAAGAAGTTGTTAAATGTCTCGTTCTCTGTGTAAGGTGTAAAGTTAATGTTAGGTACATGACTATCGTGTTCAACTGATATAGAAGTTGTGTGTTCATCTGTAGATTTGTTCGGTATAAAGAATGGCTGTAACAATGCTCTTATCTCTAAATATACCTCTTCTACATCAGCCCTGTAATCTTCTTCTTGTTCAAAATCTCCATCTTCATCTTCTATTTGTAAAATATCTTCGTGTACTGAGATGAATTTATGCCAAGCTTCCTCTGCTACAGTTAATCTGCCAGGTGCATCATAATAGACTGTTGAACCCTTGCTTTTTAATAGGTGTAGAGTTCTTGTAATCTAGCCTTTTAGTGCTCCTCTATGATGTTTCAGTCTTCTGATATCATTTCTTTCATCACTCGTCGCCATTTGTTGTGTTTAAATAAAAGAATAGATTCTAATAATTTAAGTAACTCATTTTATTTAAGGTGTAAACAGAAAACTAAACTATAAAATATAAACATAAACAAATATTAGAAAATAAACACCAGCTGATCAGCTGGTATAGCAGGTACAAATCCCATTTCTGTTAAAATTACGGTTCAAAAGTTATTGTAAATAATGTTATTTTCCCATAAAAACCCCATAAAATAACGGAAAAATCGGATTTTCCCAAAAATGGCCTGAACGATTATAACAATTTAGTATGTTATAGTCCTTTAAACTCTGAACAAAATTGTACAAATCCCATTTACTCTCACCGCTTACACATGATAAAGGTTGTTGACAAACTTATGGGAGAAAGTATGTGTCAGAATGCTGATACCGTTTATTTTCCATTCAAACAATGTTAAAACGTAGTGTCTTAAAACATTGTTTAAATAGATAAAGCTTAAAGTATGGCAAGAAAAAAGGAATTTGGCATCAAATATTTTTAAAAGGCGATATTTTTAAACGTTTCAAGAGTTTTTATTCATATTTTGCAAAAAAATAGTGGTCAATAAGATAAATATTTTTACAGAATTTCTATGCTGTAGGTCAAATAGTAAGGAGTTATGAATGTCTTTGTAAGAATTACATACTAGATAGACTGAAAACGGAATGAGATAGGACACATGTTATACTATATTTTTTGTTTCTATTGATACACTAATAACATGTCAAAGTTTGTTCATATGGTTGCAAGACATGTGTATCTCTTAGCACTATAACTCGAGTAAAATTATCCATTTATGGTGAAATTTGGTACAAGCATGTAAACCTATATGTTCATTTGAATAAGTTTGCAAACCAGCATGATCAGACTATGGAGATAGGGTTTTATGGGGTAAAAATTGTTTTTTTTTTAGCAAATTTCCCATATAGGGAATAAGTTATTACCGTAGTACTTATGGTAAGACCTGGACCCGGGACCGATTTACTTTTTAGTTTTGAGGTCCCTAGAGGCCAAAAACACGATCCGTTCAAATTCATATATATATATATATATATATACTAGCTGTAACCCGCGGGCTTTGCCCCGTTTAACTTCTTAATTTTCAAGATGATCTCGTTCGCATGGCTCAATCACGTCCTGACGTCCTGGTTGAAGTTTGTTCGCTACGCTCACTCACTTTTAGGTTAGAGCTCGTTTGCTGCGCTCACTTGCCTTCAGGTTAGCTCGTTCGCTACGCTAACTCGCCTCCAGGTTGCAAATTAGCTGTTGTCATAAATGTAAAAGAAATAATAGTGCTGCACCCTGTTGGTAATCCTTGTAACTTTAATGCTATTGAACATCATAGAACAGAACCAACTTGTTTAATTGAAACAGCTGTTAAGATTCATTAATTCCATTTAAATATGAGTACTCATAAGGTTAACATGGGAAACTCCAGAGCCACTGGGGCGGAGCCCAGAGGTCGGAGGGTAAAATCCTTTTTTAGCGAGCGTCTACTACCCAAAAGGAAGATGCCTGCCAAGTTTCAGGTTCCTAGGTCTTATGGTTTGAGATTTCGTGATGAGTGAGTGAATGGTATTTGAGCTTTATATATACTAGTGTACCAGTTGCTCGAATTCGAGCAATTGCATTACAGGCAACTCAAAGATTATTTCTTCTACTTGGTTGTGTTCTATGACTTTTTCTATATTTCCATTGTTTGCAAATTGGTTATTTCAATGATTGCTCAAGAAACAGGGTGTCCACATTCTGGAAAGTCAGGGATAGTCATGGAAAGTCATGGAAAAAAAATTATGGTCATTGAAAGTCATGGAAAAAAAATTATGGTCATTGAAAGTCATGGAAATAGGCAAAAAGTCATGGAAAGTCATGGAAATCCCCAATGATGGATGGATTTCAGGGGACCTTTCAATGCTCTAGTCGGCCGTAACCGTGACAATTGTAGCATTTTTCCGAATTTTTCACAAATGTACGACAATTTCAATTTATACAGTTGTCTTAGTTTATGGGTTTTGAGTTTGTATTAGTCCATTGTTGTACCTATTGTACTCCATTGACATATTTCAATATTTTCTGTGAAATAACTTGTCTAGGCAGTATTATTCGTGTGTGTACGGTATATTATAATTTTTGAGTTAAGTTCGTGAGTCATGGAAATCAATGGTTAATGGTCATGGAAAGTCAGGAAAAATTGATGACAAAATTTCTGTGGACACCCTGAGAAATGTAGAACAGTGTTAATTCAGTTTTATTTTTAGCCTATATCAAATTGTCCAGGATTTCTCACTCTTTTCCATTCTAATAATTACACCAACCCAAGTTTTGTCTACAGATGCAATATGCCAACGAATATCACCTACGTACAATCTCCAAGAAGTGGTAAAAAAGGCAGAAACCAACCCATACAATAGATATAAGTTAACTCCAAAAGAAATAATTTTAAGAGTTACTGTGATAATAGGATTTTCCACTGATTTGGTAATAGAACATTATATTGCAAAACATGACACGATGCAGAAGAAAATCCATTTTAAAATTAGAAAAACCCATTGCAAATACTGTACTTCATCTTGACAAATTCAATAAATCACAATTTAAATATTAACAGCTGTTTCATTAAAAAGTAGTGTAAAATTATGCATATGGTCGTAATGTAAACAAATCTGAAGAGGCAACTTTAAAGGCTTCTGGGGCAGAGCCCCAAGGGAATTGACCTTGTTCCTCTTTTGATGGCTCATCTACAGACCAAGACCTTTCTTTAAAGACCCCTACCAAGTTTCTACGCCCAGCAGTTCTCTCAAATTAGTTGTGACAAAAACCCCGTTTTCCTCCATAAGAATAACATGGGATGGGAATTCAAAGGCTACTGGGGCAGAGCCCCAAGGGAATTCACCATGTTTCTCTCAAAATAGCTGTGACAAAGAAAAACAGTTTCAAATTAATATATAGACTAGTGTACCTGTTGCTCGAATTCGAGCAATTGCGAAGCATTACAGGCGACTCACGAAGATTATGGAAATACTCACGATCTACACAACAGTTAGATATAATCAAAATCTTTTGTAAATATCTTATCTTTTCTCAAAAAGCTGATCTTGTTTTTTAGTGTTTCTAAAAAATTTTCCCTCTCATAGCCGCATTAGGTTGTCTATAATAACGATTATAAATGAAAAAAAAACATTATTTCTTTTCTTGTACTTGGTTGTGTTCTATGACTTTTTCTATGTTTCCATTGTTTGCAAATCGGTTATTTCAATGATTGCTCAAGAAATGTTGCATATTGTTAATTCAGTTTTATTTTTAGCCTATACCAAATTGTCCAGGATTTCTCACTTTTTTCCATTGTAATAATTTCACCAACCCAAGTTTCGTCTACAGATGCAATACGCCAAAGAATATCACCTACGTACAATCTCCAAGAAGTGGTAAAAAAAGGCAGAAACCAAGCCATACAATAGATATAAGTTAACTCCAAAACTAAGAAATAATTTTAAGAGTTAACTTACTGTGATATTAGGATTTTCCACTGATTTGGTAATAGAACATTATATTGCAAAACATGACACGATGCAGAATAAAATCGATTTTAAAATCAGAAAAACCCATTGCAAATACTGTACTTCATTTTGACAAATTCAATTTAAATATTAACAGCTGTTTCATTAAAAAGTAGTGTAGAATTATGCATATGGTAAACAAATTTGAAGAGGCAACTTTAAAGGCTTCTGGGGGCAGAGCCCCAAGGGAATTTACCTCGTTCCTCTTTTGATGGCTCATCTATAGACCAAGACCTTTCTTTTGAGACCCCTACCAAGTTTCTACGCCCAGCCGTTCTCTCAAATTAGCTGGGACAAAAACCCCGTTTTTCCTCCATAAGAATTACATGGGATGGGAATTCAAAGGCCACTGGGGCAGAGCCCCAAGGGAATTTACCACGTTTCTCTTTTGATGGCTCATCTACAGACCAAGACCTTTCTTTAGACACCTCTACCGAGTTTCTACGCCCAGCTGTTCTCTCAATTTAGCTATGACAAAGAAAAACAGTTTCAAATTAATACATAGATTCTTGAACCTTACAATATGTATAAGCTAGCCCGATAAGGAATAATTATTATGTTCCTTTGAAACTGATATGCCACACTGATTTCATAATTTCAAATTTTTAAGAGCAATTATAGATTTTTGAACAAAACATTTAAAACGTATCATAATCTCATCATTTTGTTGAAACTATAAAAAATTGCCATAATAATAATAGCTTTGAATGTTTAACACTATCAAAAGCTTTTGAAAGGTCCATAAATATTCCTGTTGTAAAATTTCCTTTGTCTACTGAGTCTTGTAACAGACTCAATGAAAGATACAGCAGCACTAACAACTGACCTACCATGTCTGAACCCATGCTGGTTATCATCCAATAAGTTATTTGTTTCCAAAAATTCAGATAACTGCACGTGCACTGCTTTCTCAAATATCTTAGAGATAGATGATAGTACAGATATTGGTCGGTAGTTTAAAACATCTGCTGTATCATTCTTTTTGTGTAATGGAATTATTTTTGCAAGCTTTTATTGTTTTGGAAATATGCCTGATACAAAGGACGAATTTACTAGATGACATAAGACTTTACTTAATTTACTTTTAACAGCTTTAATTACTGTCACTGGCAATTCATCATGACCATATGAATTTTTATTTTTTAAAGATTCTATAATTTTTTCCACCTCCCTTTCATTTAATTGTTTAAATCTAAACTTAGGTTTTACAGTCAGATGACAGTTTGAGTTAATGATTACATCTTCCTTGACAAAGCAACTGTCACTACTTTTGTCCAAGTCCATTACAATATTAATGAAATGATCATTAAAGGTATTCCATATTAAGTGTGGGTCTGAAATTTTTTCAGTACCTACTTTAAGATTAAAATTAGAAAATTGTTTGTCCTGCCTATCCCCAATTTCAGAGTTAATTATACTCCACACAGTTTTTTTTATGTTTGAAGAATTATTAATTTTACTGTGGAAAAAATCTGTTTTTGTTTAGGTTAGTTTAGCCTTATAATCTTTCTTTTCCTGGTCTAACTGATATTTCAGTCTACTATTTTTATTCTTGCGATACTCCTTGGTTAGTTTTATTATATTAGTTCGTTTGGTTTTTAAGTCCTCTGATATCCAAACTGGTTTTTTATTAATTTATGTGATTAACATTCTTGGAAAAGCTAGATAAAAATAATAAAATAATAATTTGTGAAAGTTATCATATTTATCCTTCAGAGCAGCATTATATACATCAGTCCATGTTTCTTTAGACAAAAAAGAAGAAAAAGGTCAATGTTTACTGGTGAAAACTTGCGTATTTCTTGTTTTTTAAGCCGCCCAGTATTTTTTTTTTAATTCTTTGATTTAATTTCTAGTAACTGACCGTCATGATCAGATAAAAAGGTTATTAGACCTTCTATCTTAATTTTAGATGAATCTATATTTTTTATTAAAAAATTATCAATAGCTGTTTTTGTGTTTTCTGCAACCCTTGTAGGAAAATCCACTAGGTACAATATTTCTTATTATGGCTTTTTAACATTTCTTTAAATAATTTGTGTTTGTTATCATTTTTAAGTACATTAATGTTAAAATCCCCTGCTACAACCAATTTGTCACATTTCTTATCCAAATACTCAATAAGAATACTTAGCCTATCTAAAAATATGCTTACAATTGAATTAGGTGATCTGTAAATCCCTACTATAATATACTTTTCTTTATTTATAATAAAGGTGCTGGCACAAAACTCAAATTGCATACCTTCTAACAAAACATCACTATGTTGTATATTATGTATATATTTAGATTAAACTTAACCTTTCAGAGGGCGCATTGGTTTTCAAAACGGGAGAGGGCGCACCTGGAGGTTACTTCCAGGTCAATAAAAACAAAGATTTATGACAAAAAATTTTGTATTTAAGTGCACAAATTAATTTTTATTTTAAATTTGAAACATCAAAAATTTGTTTACTGAAGTCTTAATTATATAAAATAACTTAATTAGATTATATAAATATAAAATAAAACTATTATTCTATGAAATGTTGTAACATAAAAGTATATGAAGAAATCTTTTACAAGAATATATCAAAGAAGTTAATTTAAATTTTACCACTAGCCTATGTCGTATAATGTAGTTCTAGATGATAACACTCACAATACCTGATGTTTTAAGTAATTTAACATAATGGGTATCTTAATACTAATAATGACTCTGTACACACGTTGTTCGCGAATCTCCCTTTCAGCACTGGCTAAGAGTGTTGCAATTCCAAATTTAACTTCTTCACTCATCTTGTAAAAACTATATACCGTATTTACTAAACAATGTCATGAATCGTAAAAAAATAATTATTTACACGCAATAATCAACGCACACACTAAACTAGAGGTCGCACACGGAAGTTGCCTCCAGGCTGTACAAGGAACGACAGAGCGCACACGGAAGCTACTTCCAGCCTCTTACAAAACTGAACAAAACTAACAAATATAAAATAGTAGGGGTGAGTTATGACCTTCACTCGATTCCAGGAATGAGGTGCGTGAGGTACAGTGACACTCACACTGCCGACCGACATCACTCAAAATAATATAATCGCGAAAAACAAAACATCCCTGGAGGTTACTTCCGTGATGCGACCTCTGGTAGGTCAATATCCTCCCATATCCAAGTACCAATAATGTATGGTTCACTGTTCAGCAACATTTGTTGTTAGTTACTTAGTGAACTCTAGATAAAAGTATGTTTTTATTAGTAAAACTGCTAAACATTTGGTTTACATTTCCATCTTTGTTTTGTTTTTATACACCTGGATTGTTATCTTAATCATCACTTTTCCCCAAAGTCATAATAATTACTTCATTTCAATTTTTTATGCGCTTTTTCTACACTACATTATGTTAATTTCAAGTTTATGTTCAGGCACCAAGGGCTAAAATGAATCAACAAAGATCAAGACGTTTTAGAGCATCTAAAGAAACAGTAGAAAAGATCCAGGAAATCTCTCGTGCTCGGAAGGAAATGACTGCTAAAGGACTAATCTTGCCTCCAGAAAAACCTAAAGAAGCTCATTTTGACAGCAACTGCATTACACCTGTAAGTAACAAAATTGTTTTATCTGTGAAAATTGAGGTAAATTTTTATTTATATAAGAAACTAGCTTGGTAAAAATTTGCAATGGTACTAGCAAGATATAAAAAACAATAAATACATTCAAACATCTATATCTATAAAAGAGGAACTATGTATGTATGTATTTATGTATGTATGTATGTGTGTGTATATACGTTATGGACTCCGAAACCGCTCGACAGATTGTAATGAAACTTTCAGGCATTATTAAGCATCTTTCAAGGATGGTTCGAGTGAAGTTTGGTGCAGATCCGTCAAAAGGGCTCTGCCCCAGAGGGTTTTAAGTGGGCCAATGTCAGACTTTTTGATCTACAATGTTTACAAATAAATATTATTTAAAAGCAGATGTTTACTTTCACCAACTGTTTTGTAGGTTTGAATAATCACAACATTCTGTATTAGCATTAGTCATGATTTGAAATAGTGCCACAGTGTTTCTACAGATTGCAGCACAGAAAACTATTTTACTTTTGAATAAGTCCACATGTATTAAACCCCAATCGCAGCACACCTGTGCACTTAACAACGTTTAAATTCTCCAATGTTAAATATTAAAACATAAAAACCTTTATAAAAGTACTGTATTATAAACAATAAAAGGGATGACTTTTTAAATTTATGACATCAGCTAATTTGCAACCAAAAGGTGAGTGAGCGTAGCAAACAAACATCAACCTGGAGGCGAGTAAGCGTAGCGAACGAGCTAACTTGAAAACAAGTGAGCGCAGCGAACGATTTCCAACCTGAAGGTGAGTGAGCGTAGCGAACGAACTTCAACCAGGACGTGATTGAGCCATGCGAATACTTATGAAGTTAAGCGGGGCAAAGCCCGCGGGTACAGCTAGTACTTTAATACTTTTCTTTGAAATGGCGACCATACAAAGTAGGTATTTTAAGCCAAGTATGAATGGAGATGAGTGTAGGATGAGTGGCACGATCTTGTTGTCTTGTTAGTGACTAAGGCCAACACATTCCTTAGATACAGCTGTTAATTAATATCCCATACAGCTAATGGCATCTAAAGGACCTACAGTTAATAGTGGAATCCGAAGCACATTTTTGCCTTGGTATTAACGAATTGGTCTAATTATCAGGATAGTACTACGGATAGTTGTAGTACTCACTAGTTCGGACGTTAATCCACACCAGGAAGTATCGCATCCACATCATATATACCAATGCATTTTTGTGGGCATCACACAAACAGTGTACGGTACATCACCTTTACAATCTTGACACAATATTTCTTAACTGTAAATAATACTGCACTTGATTTGAACTTCTGTGTAAGTTACAGTATTTTTATAGCTCTACTAACAACAGTATTCCTGCTACCATAACATTGATTTAACCACTTAATGTTAATTATCTTTTAGGTCACTGTTAATTAAGCTTATAGTTTAAATTCTCCATATAGTACAACTAAACACTATTAACAGTACAACTGTACATTTGTTATTTTAGCGTCTAGTATAATGGTTTGTTGGATATAGTTACCTATTTTTTTAATAGGTTAGTTAATTTGAGTGGTTAGATTAAGTTTTACCAATGACTAGTATTGACTATTGGATACTGAAGTTGTATAAATTCAATTGTCAAAGCTATTATATACTGAAGTAGACATCCCATCTATGTGGACCAGCTGTCACACTTTTTTTTTCTAAAACCCCCGCTGCAGCAAACCTGCCAATTAAGCAAATTTCCATTACTAATCGAGAGGTTAAATACCTTATTGCCAACGTAATCCTTGGTAGACTTAATGGCTACCGGTTTCGACACACTTATGGTGTAATTGTCAAGCCTAGACGTGGTTTTTCGCTCCTAGGAGGTCGTCATAAAGTCTTTAAAAACACATAACGAGACGAACAAATAACAAAAACGAACACGTACACACATTTTAACGAATAAAGTATGGACATACAACTCACGGCGCGGCTGCGGGTTCAGGGTGTAGGTCTAGACTGACCATCGTCGTGTCCTTCCCCTCCCCTCCTATCCTTTGTTGTTATCAGTGCCATTGTCTTCTGATAACTTTTGTATGAATGAGGCTGTTTCGTAAATAATGTTTGACTCAAAGGATGTTTTTTCATTGAGGATGTGTTGGGGATGTTTCTTGCCGGCCTTGAATATCTCATATTCTTCGATTGTATCCAGGAAACGACCTCTTTTTCTACAAAAATGTAATACATTGATGGATTTGTCAATAGATGAGACATCGTGGTTATTACTTATCAGATGATCAGCAAATGCAGAATTGGGTTTGTGGATGGATGGTTTTGGTAGGTATTCCTTATATCTAGTTTTGAATGAACGGGCGGTTTGTCCAATATAAAAACTAGAGCAGGTGTCACAATTAAGTTTGTAAACACCAGATCCTTCCGATTTGTCAGTAGTGGATTTATTCCTATTGCTTCTCTTAATGCAGATGAGAGTCTATTGTTAGTACTGAACTATACTACAACATTGTTCTTTGACATTTCTTTCTTCAATGTGCTGTTAAAGTACGTGCCAAACTCAGTAGATATATATATATATATATGTGAGGCGGAAAGGAAAAAGGGACCTCTTCGCGGCAAAGCTTGGGTAAATCCAGATTCAATGGTACGGGGGATTAGTAAAATAATCGGTAATTATATCGATCACAAACATGTCGCGAAAAAATTTTTTTGTTCTCTATTCTTATGCTAAGTTACGTCCTGAATTCAAAAGTGATTGTCATTTTCGTCGGAAAAGAAGTTTTTCCGGAAAAGCGGAAAAACGGAAAAAACAAAAATTTAGCGGTATTGGTCATGTGTATACTCAAATTAACCGGTAAAGCGAGCTGAACAAGAATTTGAAAAAAATTTCAAGATCCGATTAATATTAACGGAGATACGGCCGAAAAAGTGCGGTTTCCCCGGAAAAACGAAAAAACCAATTTTTGCAGAAATGAGTCATGTGTATACTCAAATTAACCGGTAGAGTGAACTGAACAAGAATATGCAAGATTTTTCAAGATCCGATTACTATTAACGGAGATATGGCAGGAAAAGCGTCGGTAAATCGAGTTAGCGTCAAAATGGCCAAAAAAAGGTTAGGTTAGGTTAGGATAAGTTAGGTTAGGTTAGGTTAGTTTGGGTTAGGTTAGGTTAGTTTGGGTTAGGTTAAGTTAGGTTAGGTTAGGTTGGGTTGGGTTAGGTTATGTTAGGTTAGGTTGGGTTAGGTTAGGTTAGGTTAAGTTAGGTTAGGTTAGACCTAACCTAACCTAACCCAACCTAACCTATTATAATCAAAGGTATAAAGAATATATATTCACCAAATAACCTCTAAATCGCTCCCACAGACAGCAGCACCTACGGATCCTCCTGATGCCGTTGTTCCTCTGACAAATGAACTTTTCCGGCCGCGCTTTTTCGGCCGTATCTCCGTCAATATTAATCGGATCTTGAAATTTTTTTGCTTTACCGGTTAATTTGAGTATACACATGACCCATTTCCGTGAAAGTTTTGTTTTTTCCGTTTTTCCGCTTTTCCGGGAAATGGTGTTTTTCCGGCTAAAATGGCAATCATTTTTGAATTCAGGATGTAATTTAGCATAAGTATACAAAAAATAGTGAACAAAAAATTTTTTTCGCGACACGTCCGTGATCGATATAATTACCCAATAAACAACGGCTAGAATAACTGTCAAGTTGATATATAAGGCTCTGTTAGATTGGGTGAATCCATATTCAATGGTACGGGGGAATGGAAAAGTAGCGTTACATTAGTACAATAATCAACGGCTAGAATAACTGTCAAGTTTATATATAAAGCTCTGTTAGCTTGGGTAAATCCAGATTCAATGGTACGGGGGAATTGAAAAGTAGCGTTACATTAGTACAATAATCAAAGGCTAGAATAACTGTCAAGTTTATAGCTCTGTTAGCTTGCGTAAATCCAGATTCAATGGTACGGGGAATTGAAAAGTAGCGTTACATTAGTACAATAATCAAAGGCTAGAATAACTGTCAAGTTTATATATATAGCTCTGTTAGCTTGGGTAAATCCAGATTCAATGGTACGGGGGATTAGTACAATAATCAACGGCTAGAATAACTGTCAAGTTTATATATATAGCTCTGTTAGCTTGGGTAAATCCAGATTCAATGGTACGGGGGATTAGTACAATAATCAACGGCTAGAATAACTGTCAAATTGATATATATGGCTCTGTTAGCTTGGGTAAATCCAGATTCAATGGTACGGGGGAATTGAAAAGTAGCGTTACATTAGTACAATAATCAAAGGCTAGAATAACTGTCAAGTTTATATATATAGCTCTGTTAGCTTGCGTAAATCCAGATTCAATGGTACGGGGAATTGAAAAGTAGCGTTACATTAGTACAATAATCAAAGGCTAGAATAACTGTCAAGTTTATATATATAGCTCTGTTAGCTTGGGTAAATCCAGATTCAATGGTACGGGGGATTAGTACAATAATCAAAGGCTAGAATAACTGTCAAGTTTATATATATAGCTCTGTTAGCTTGGGTAAATCCAGATTCAATGGTACGGGGGATTAGTACAATAATCAACGGCTAGAATAACTGTCAAGTTTATATATATAGCTCTATTAGATTGGGTAAATCCAGATTCAATGGTACGGGGGATTAGTACAATAATCAACGGCTAGAATAACTGTCAAGTTTATATATATAGCTCTGTTAGCTTGGGTAAATCCAGATTCAATGGTACGGGGGATTAGTACAATAATCAACGGCTAGAATAACTGTCAAATTGATATATATGGCTCTGTTAGATTGGGTGAATCCATATTCAATGGTACAGGGGAATGGAAAAGTAGCGTTACATTAGTACAATAATCAAAGGCTAGAATAACTGTCAAGTTTATATATAAAGCTCTGTTAGCTTGGGTAAATCCAGATTCAATGGTACGGGGGAATGGAAAAGTAGCGTTACATTAGTACAATAATCAACGGCTAGAATAATTATTAAGTTGATAATACTTTACTCAACGCCTGATATATATCGACATAAGATATTTACCTATGTAGGCCTTAGGTGCATCCATAGTCAATGGTACGTTAGCATGAACAAGCTGCGTTACATAAGTGAAATAATCAATGCCTATATTATATGCCGAGCTTTACATTAATAGAATAATCATTTACAGTAATCAATTAACATATTTAGGCCTTGGGTGCTTCCATAGTCAATGGTCCGTTAGCATTAACAATATGCGTTACATTAGTGAAATAATCAACGCCTAGATTATAATTAATGATTGAATATATATATATATATATATTTTAGAATATATAAAATAATATACCCCTACACATGGACAGGAATCGTTACTTTATTAAAATACTATACTACTACATTTACTATAATTCTGATTTTATATAATACAAAAATAACACATAAAATCTTTAATGCTATATAACAGGCATGGAAAATGGAAGATATCAAACTGGAATGACAAGCAAAAGGGGAAGGTTCAAGTTTAAAATTTCTGCCGAGCTTCTGTCCTATTAGTCCAGTTTAACGAAAACTAAACTGGCGTTTTCCTATTGGCCCAGTTTAGTTACCTAAACCACGCCCACTTTTCAACTTATTTAGCATATTACTAAGCAAATACAAGGTATACAATCATAATATTAAAACTTTATCTTTAAATTACAACAAAGATTTGCCAGAAAAACAATTAACAGTAAGAACAATCTCCTTCTAGGGGTCAAACGAACATTTGCGAGAATTTAGGTTAATCTGCGCTTCACCATAGACCTCTAGGGGTGAAGCCACTAGGGGCCCATTTTAGGCTTTTTAAGGTAGTTAGAGGGACGAAATGTGAACTTTTTTGCAAAATGCCAGTAGTACAAAGTGGCGGACACATTCTATTAAAGTTTCAGAGCGATAATTGAACTAGGTGTGGATATATTTGCATTTAAAAGTGGCGGGACTAGTGATAGTGCCGTGTTGAAATGGCCTTACGCAAGCTAGGGACCATTCTTAAAGCGGGACTCATTACAAGTCCCGCTATAGTATGACAACCATAACATTGGAAAATACTCACGTTTGGAATTTTGCTAAATAACATCGGATTCGTATTGAAAATATAAACAATAGGATTACTATACATATTTACAAATCTACTTAAAAGTATAGTTATAGACATAATTCTATTAGAATTTCAATAGGACAGTGTGGTAGTCCCGTGTTGCGGTATACAATAACAGTGCGGGCTGATTTACTTAAGTTTGACAGCAATAACTACCAAATACGCTAACTAATTACATAATTCTTAAAAGTTTTCGATTTGAATTTATCTCGTCAACAATAGGATAATTTCTTTGTTTATAATTTTATTATTATTTTTATAAGAGTTGTAACACTTTTTTGGTTTGGACTTGAGAATTTGTGAATAACAAGGCAGTAATAGTGAGTAGTACAAAGACTTTGTTCCTAGGAGTTTGAAAATACCTTATGACAACAGTATTTACTATAATAACATGGCTAGGACTTTATAAACAAGTTATTCTTAATGGAATATATATGTAGAAAAATAGGTTTAAGTGATTATCCTGAATATATATTTAGAAAAATAGGTTTAAGCGGGACCAATAACATGTCCCATAATTACACTAAATGATTTACTTCAGTTTTACATAAACAAATACAATAAAGGCTAACTAATTAAATAATTCTGAACAGTTTTAGTTTAAAATTTATCTTGAATTGATAATATAAGAGGGACCGAATGGTAGTCCAGTGTCAGGGGACCAATACATGGTGCCATAAATACCATTAGATTGGTACTACTTAGGGTGGCGTTTCAATAATAAACTTAGGACTGGTATTGGTGCCGTTATGCGGGATAAAATAACAGTGCGGGGTCCTTTTATAACGTTTGACATCATTAACTACCAGAAAGGCTAACTAATTAAATTATTCTTGACAGTTTTTAATTTGACTGTATCTAACAAACGATAGGATTTTTTCCCCGTTTACAATTCTAATTGTTAACAAATTAATAACACTTTTTTGCTTTTGACTTGGAAATTTGTGAATAACAGGGCAGTTATAGTGCGATGTACCTATAATTTGTAACTAGAAGTTTGGCAACAATTTGACAACTGTATATACTATAATAACAAATGTACAACTTTATAAACGTGATATTCTTAATGGAATTTATATTTATAACAAAAGGTTTAAGTAATTATACTGAATACATTAGGAACATACGAAAGGGTGTGTATTGTAGTCCCGTGACAAGGGACCAATACACGGTGCCATAGATACCAAGAGTTTGGTACTAATTCCGGTGACGGATTGATACTATAAGAGGGACCGAATGGTAGTCCAGTGTCAGGGGACCAATACATGGTGCCATAAAACCATTAGATTGGTACTACTTAGGGTGGCGTTTCAATAATAAATTGGTATTGGTGCCGTTATGCGGGATACACTTACACTTGCCTCTTAAACTTCTTCCTCACACTGATGGTGTTCGGCAGAAAAACACTCATGTTTGGCTGATGACGCCGAAGAGAAGGAATAGCCCAAGGGATGATGACGCCAAGGAGAAGGAATGTCCCTTAGAGCGGTGGTGAGGATGACAACTGATTGTAAGAAGGATTATCCCAAGGTATGATGATGCCAAGGAGAAGGAATATCCCAAGGGATGATGACGGCGAGAAGAAGGAATACCCCAAGGGATGATGACGGCGTGGAGAATGAATATCCCAAGAAGGAATTTCCCAAGGGATGATAACGGCGTGGAGAAGGAATATCACAAGAAGGAATTTCCCAAGGGATGATAACGGCGTGGAGAAGGAATATCACAAGGGATGATGACGGGGAGGAGAAGGAATATCACAAGGGATGATGACGAGGGCAGTTCTTAACATAGGCTCTAACACCATCCAGCACAGGACATGACTTTTTACACAGTTTACACGGGACTGGTGTTGATCCTACCTCCCGTTTCAAGACGGGACTGTGGTGATGTCCCGGAGTGCAGGACGCGGTGCCTCCTAACAGTCCCGTGTACAAAAGGGATGCGGGACCAGTATGCGGTGCCGTTTTACTTTGCCACACGGGACTAGTAGTGATCCAGCCTCCCGTTTAAAGATGGGACTGCGGCTATGTCCCGAGTGACGGTACACGGTACCTTATTGAAGTCCCGTGTGAAAACGGGATGCGGGACCAGTTTACGGTCCCGTGTATTTATCCTCCCGGTACTGGTAGTGATCCCGCCGGGATAGGTACCAGTGCCGCCTGCTTTAATTTCGTTTGACAGCAATAAAAAATAGCAAATAGACTAAGTATTTACTTTATTCTTAAATGTTTTTGATTTGCATTTATCTTTTCCACAATAGGATTCTTTATCTGTTTATAATTATCATAAAAAAAAAGTTATAACACTTTTTTGCTTTTGACTTGAAATTTTTTGGATAACATGGCAGTGATAGTGCGTTGTACATATACTTTGTAACTAGGAGTTTGGCAAAACCTTATGACAACTGTATTTAATTTATTTCGTGTAAAAAAACTTTATAAAAGTGCTTTTCTAATTGCAATTTATATTTAGAGAACTAGGTTTAACAGATTATTGTGATTATATTAGAGTTCAACAAGCGGAACAACTTGCAGTCCCGTATTACACAGGATTTTTGCTGGTGCCACGATGCGGGACTGTATACCAGTGCCGCCTGCTTTAATTTCGTTTGACAGCAATAAACAGCAAATAGACTAACATTTTACTTTATTCTTTAAAGTTATCGATTTGCATTTCCATTTTCAAAAATAGGATTCTTTATCTGTTTGTAATTATAATTTTTACAAAAGTTATAACACTTTTTTGTTTTTGTTTTGACAATTTGTGAATAGCAAGGCAGTAATAGTGTATTGTACCTAGACTTTGTAAGTAAAAGTTAGGCAAAACCTTATGACAACAGTATTTACTATAATTCGTGAAAAAAATTCTAATTAGAGTGTTATTCTAAATGATAATATCATATATTTAATTATACAGAATATAATAGGGTTGCTGCAATTATGAATTATATTTAATTATACAGAATATAATAGGGTTGACGTGGTGTCTGGTTGACGTCTACGTGCGAGGTGGCGGGTTGACGGCACCGAACATGGAGCGTACATGCACAGCCGCCTTTAACTCCAGGCCGCGGCCATGTTGACAGCATCAAACATGGAGCTTCAAGACAACCCGCCACCTATGATAAAAGCTGGTGGTGGCGGGTTGTCGTGGTGACACGTTGCCGTGGTGACTCATTGACGTGAGTGTGTATGCACGGCCACCTTTAAGTAATTTATTTATTTAAATTTAAATTTATGTTCATAAATTTAAGTTTAAATCAATAAAGTGCGAATTAATGAGCTGATGTCACCTGTCTGCCATGTTATCTTATGGGACGTATGTCACAAATCAACACCACTTGTGACGTTGCCAATTCTACCAGGCAAGGGCCTGTAGTTAAAGCCGGAAGACTCCTCTGCATGAATGGAGTGGTGGTAAGCAATTGAGGATACGCACTGCCCTTTTTTGTACGGTAAAGACCTTATCACCATGGGAAGAACCACCCCAGACTTCAATACCATAAGTCATGACTGAGAAAAAACAACCATAGTAGACTGCAACTAACATTTTCCAGTCAAGAAGAGGTTGCAACGTCCTAAGTGCATGGCAGATGCGGTTCAACTTGCAACAAAGCTGTGATACATGATTGGACCATGACAACATTTTATCCACAGTTAGACCTAAAAATTTCACAACAGAGCACTCTTCTATCTCGAACTTATTCAACGAGACGGATTCAGGGATCTTATTGAGAGTTAGGAATTGCATGAAAACGGACTTATCGGAGTTTAGTCTAAGATTGTTCAGCGATAACCAACTTAAAAGCGAACTAACTGACTCTTCAACTCGAGATTGCAAATTGGAACATGGACCTCCAAACAGTAAGGTTGTGTCATCCGCATAGAATATTGATTTAGCTGAATGAAGATGTGCTGATAGATCATTAATATACACGATAAAAAACCATGGTCCGAGAATAATACCCTGAGGAACCCCGAACTTGCATTCTGCGAGATGCGACCGAAATCCTAAAATCTCAACAAATTGCATTCTATTTTAAAGATACGATCGGAACCAAGCTAGTGGAACTCCTCGAACACCATATTTTTCCAGTTTCTCACAAAGAATATTGTGATTAACTGTATCGAAAGCTTTCGAAAGATCACAGAATACACTCAGGGCTGGTTTGCGCTGTTCAAGGTTGGATAATACATCCTGAACAAACTCAACAATTGCTTGAGTGGTTGAGCGACCCGCTCTGAAGTCATATTGGTTTTGTATGAGAATGTTATTCATGTCTAGATGATTCATTAACCTGGAATACATAACCTTCTCCATTACCTTTGATAAAGTGCAAAGAAGAGCAACCGGCCTATAGTTGTTAACATCGCATTTGTCACCTTTCTTGAAGACCGGGACAATCTTTGCTGTTTTGTAAATATCGGGGAAAATACCTGATGACATGGAAGCATTAAACAGATAAACTAAAGGGTCTAAAATGGATGTGTACATTTGCTTTAAAAGAGAGCTGGATATTTCGTCAGAGCCTGTAGACGTTTTTGATTTAAGCGATTGAATTGCTTGCTCTATCTCTCTGGAAGTAACTGGAGACAAAAACAAAGAATGCATTAGAGGGGTCTGCTGGACAAGATTGGCTGCAGTAGACGATTCACCAAATATAGATCCAACAAAAGAACCTGAGAAATGTTCCGAAAAAAGATTTACTACTTCAGAAGGTGACTGAACCAATGAATCCTGGGATTTTAAGATGGGTAAAGAAGAAGGTTTCAACTCACAGGTCTCTCTACGAACAATATGCCAAAGGGCCTTTTGCATGCAGTCAGCTTTCTCTAATTCACATGAGATATCTGTACGTTTTTCCTGAATCAAAAGCCTCCTGAACAGTTTTTTTCTCTCTTTCAAAAGTTCCTTTAAGGCTGGATCCTTAGTATTTCGGACGAGAATACCCAAATCGACATTACTATTGGCAAAATCTTTCAACTCCTTACTCAATGGTTTTTTGTTTCTCCCCCTTTTTTTCTTAATTTTCTTTAAAGGAAATGATCTATTAAAACATGTTTGGACAATACCATAAAAAAATTCAAATTTACTGTTCACTTCATTGACCTGGTGCAATCTACTCCAATCTACCTGAGACAAAATTTCCTTAAAATTAGAAATATTACGTTTACAGAAGGATCGTTTCTTAACAAATAATTCTGTTGGTTTGAAATTGGTTCTTATTGTTACTAGCTGAGAATCATGATCTGATAATGTGTTTATAAATGAACGACATGAAACTATTTCAGTGTTTAAATTGGTAACAACATTGTCAAGGAGGGTTTCACTGGTGTCAGTGATTCTAGTGGCATGATTGAATTCACGTAAATTGAAAGATAAAAAGATATTTCTTAGCTTCTCAATACTTGGATTAACAGAATTAAGAAAATCAATATTCCAATCTCCACACAGTACAATTAACATATATTTTCTTTTCAATAGATGATGAATTAACTTTTCAAATGAGTTAATGAATTCTTGTTCATTATTGTGTTCAAGTCTTGTTCAATTCAAGTCTTCATTTAAAACCATACTATTTACAATTTTAATATTTACAACGCAAAACTCGAAGGAATTGGCTTTACATAGCTTCTGAACCATGTTATTTCTATACTTTGACACTTTAAGATTAAACATACTATGGTTGTTATAGTAGATACAAACACCACCACCCAAACCTGAACCTCGACAAAATTTAGAGACACAAGTAAAATTAGGAACAATAAAAGGCTCGTCCTCATGCAGCCAGTGTTCCGAGAGACACAGTATGTCTGGAGGCTGGCTCCAGGAGGCGCAAAGCTCATCTATTTTGTGTCGTGCACTTCTTATGTTGAGATGGTAAATAAAAAAATCAGTTGACGTTAATTTGTCGGGTTCAAGTTTGAGTCGAGTTCCCTTTCTAAAAAATAATTTTCAAACGGAGATTTTGCAATTGCTGGTAACGGTGGGAAGTCATCATTGGAAGAGAATGTGGACTCTCTGAAGGAACTATTGATGTTAGGGGTCTGGCTTTCTCTGAATGGCTCTGCTGATGATGGGGAGGAAGGTGAAGGCTGTGGTGAAGTTTGAGATGTCACATCAGGGTAAGGTTCAATAAGAGAGGTTGTGTTGAATAAGGCGTCTACGGCAGTAGGGGTACTTCTCTCAGCAGATGGACCACCTCTTCCAGCTTCACGCATCTTGGAAGGTGTAACAAGACCAGAAGGTGTAACAAGACCATCTGCCAAAACCGGAGCTGGGGTAGATGACTGACTCTTGGCTCGCCTGATGAACTTGGTGATGTGACTAGCTAAACTCTGTTTACCACGCCGGCTGTAGTGGAGTCCATGTCTTGTAAAATCCTGTCTCGTAAGGACGGTGTTGACATCATGATAAAACAGTTTGAGGTTTACAGAATAGTTTTTTATTGCATTTGCCAGAGTGTGGTTACTGAAGTATATGTTGTTATTGAGTGAGGAGTCATCGTGACGATAAGGCACACTGTTGATGAGGATGTTGGTTTTGAGTTTAAGTGAAAGGAGTGATCGTATTCCCTGTGAAATAGTAAGCTGAGATGGTTCTTTGTAGTGCAGATCGTTTGTACCAGCCAAAATAATGACAAAGTCGTCTTCATTAAAATCCCTCACCATGCCCAGGCCGTCATGAATCACATGCTTCAGTTTGGCGCCTGATTTTGCATATACAAACACTTCATAGTCCTGTTCTAACTCCCCCAGGTAATTAGCAAACTCTTTTCCTTGGCTGTCAGCCAGTATTGTAAATCTCTTCCTTCTAGTTACAGAACTTACAGTGGGATGAGCCTCAAATGTTACTGGCACCGATTCAGGTGTTGCCGGTCTGTGGACCTGAGCTTGGACTTGAACCAGGTGACCACAAGATTCAGATGGCGAGGATTCAGTTGCAAGAGACGCAAACCTGTTGTTTACAATAGTCGAGTTTAATTGATCCGGAGTTTTACTTGGTGTAAAGGATTTTTTAGGTGTGATGATTTTCTGTCTTTAGATAAGGTCGAAGTTGGTAACTTGTTTTTTTCTTTTTCTTGTAGACGAAGATTATCAGATTGAATTAAATTTATTATTGCGTTTTTGTTTTTGATTTCTTCTTTCAGTTGACACAGAGACGCCTCCATCTTCTCTATCTGAAGTTTTAACTGCTTAATTACTTGCTCAACGTTTTCTTCGTAACATAAAGAGTGTTGCGTAAAGCGAAAAAATAAAAGTTAGAAAATGTAAAATGCGTTGTTAAAAAGAAGAGACAAATTTTGGCGATGCACTAACCTTGAAATATTACATTGAAGTGAAGGTCACAAGATGGCGGCTTCATCATCTTGGTTAGTGTCGTCTTGAGTAGTGGGGAGTAGGCGGGAAATTTGAATGTACATTAATTTTTAACTTAAAATTAATTCTTCTTTTGTTATGTATTTAAATTAAATAAAACTCTTCTTCATGGGGTTATAATAATACATAAAATAATTACTCCTTCTAACATACCGCCCGCCAAACTAAATTATTTAGTTTGAATAAAGTAAAATTAAATTGAAATTTATATAAAAATAAAAAAAGGGAAATCTTCATTCAAATAGTTCTTGATGTGGGGGCGGTAAAATGTTCTTTGTGTTTAATTTTCAATTGGAAGTGGACAGAGCTTCACTACAGGTCTGACCAGTGTCTGTCCATTCTTTAGGCGCAGCGAAACCACACGAACAATGCCGTCAGGTCCATAAGTAGTTGCTGTGATAATTCCCATAGGCCAACGAAGTGGAGGAAGGTTGGGTTCTTTCAAAAGTACAATATCTCCTACTGCAAGATTATGTGGTTTTTTAGTCCATTTTGTACGCTGCTGCAGCGTATGTAAGTATTCACTGCTCCATCTACTCCAAAAATGCTGCGATGCTTGTTGTAATAACTGCCATCGAGAAAGACGATTAGGTGGTAAAGCAGTTAGGTCATGTTGTGGTGGAGCAACTAGCGAATCTCCGATTAGGAAATGCCCTGGTGTGAGAACTTCAAATTTGTTTGCATCGGTAGATATGGCACATAGAGGGCGGGAGTTTAAGATTGCTTCAATTTGACAAAAAAGTGTAGACATCTCTTCAAATGTAAGTATTTGCTCTCCAACAGTACGTTTCAAATGATATTTAGCTGCCTTTATGCCTGCTTCCCATAATCCACCAAAGTGCGGGGCAGATGGAGGGTTGAAATGCCATTGAATTTCCTTAACGCTTAGCGCCACTAGAATAGCTGGAGTGTTAAGTTTCAAAAACTGATAAACTTCTTTGATCTGCTTGTACGCGCCAATGAAATTTGTACCATTATCAGAATAAATATCTGAGCAGATTCCTCGTCGACCAATAAATCGGTTGAGGGCAGCTAAAAAATCATCAGTCAAAAGACTAGAGACAACTTCAAGATGTACTGCTTTTGTGGATAAGCATACAAAGAGACACAAGTATGACTTGTATATTAAAGGTTTGCGTGCATGATGAGTTTTGGTTTGTAATGGACCACCAAAATCGATACGAACTTGTTGAAAGGGCTTGTTTCGTTGAAGTCTTGCAGCAGGTAAAGATGCCATGAAGGGTTGAGGCGTTAGAGCCTTGAATCTAGCGCATTGATTGCATAATCCTAAGCGCTTTCGTATCAAGTTGCGGCTAGAAAGAATCCAAAATCTTCTATGTATAATTGATTGTAAACTTCGTGGGCCAATGTGAAGATAGATGCGATGATAGTGATCAACAATTAAAGACAACAAATGTGCTTGCTTAGGCAGCAAAATAGGATGCTTTTGGTCATAACTCACATCTGAAAGTTTTAATCGACCTCCAACTCTCAAAATTCCATTAGAGTCGATAAAGACGTCAAGTTTAGCGAGAGCTCCCGTCACTGGAATATTAGACGTTAAATTGCTAAATGCATCAGCAAAGTAGGTACTCTGAGTTTCATAACCAACAGGTTAACAGAAGTATGCAATTCTTCAATGCTTAAGGGGGTAAAAACCCTTTTATCACGAGGTTTAGAACAGTTGTTTGCGAAGCGAAGACACCAAGCGGTCACTCTCTTCAAACGCTCAAATGTTGAAAAACGTTCCAATATGGACAGATCACTAGTGACCACCTTAGAAAAATTACTCTGATGAGAGCATTGTCTAGCTTCAGGTAGTTGTGTTAGGGGAACTTGATCATAGTCTTGTTTAGGCCAAAGAGCTGAATCCTTTAATAACCAGCTTGGGCCTTGCCACCATAACTCATGGTTGATTAACTGGCTTGGAAACAGTCCTCTTGAGGCACAATCTGCAGGGTTGGTGGCTGTAGGAACTTGAAACCAACGATTCGGGTTGGTTTTCTCTTGGATAACAGCAACTCTGTTGGCGATAAAAGTCTTTAAAACATGGGGAGAGTTATGAATCCAATTTAGTGTGATCGTAGAATCAGACCAAGCGTAGACAGCAGGATAGAAGTTCAGACGTTTGTGTAGCATGGTTTTACAATAGTCAATTAAGTTGGCGAGTAATACTGCAGCACAAAGTTCCAATCTAGGCAGTGAAGTGGTTTTTAAAGGCGCAACCTTTGATTTGGAGAGAAAAAGATGGCATGATACTGAATTATCTTCATGCACAACTCGTAGATAAACAACAGCAGCGTAAGCGTGGGTTGAAGCATCAGCGAAGCCATGGAGCGAAATTTCCTTGAAAGCAGGAGACAAAAAATAGCGGGTTATTGTAACTTCACTTAGTAAGGGCAGCTCATTTATAAACTTGAACCATTCGTTTTGGATCGATGTATCAGGTAAGTCATCCCACCCTATGCCTAGGGTCCAGAGATGTTGAATCAGAATTTTTGCCCAAATAACGACAGGTGAAACCCACCCGAGAATATCGAAGATGCGAGCAATGTGAGACAAAATGTTCCGTTTTGTTGGAATTGCATCAGGAGTCTGAATTTGGTAGCTGAAAACATCTGAAGATGGACACCATTTAATGCCTAAGACTTTGATTGTAGGTATGATGTTATGATCAGTGAAGGTTAACTTAGGCTCTCGGTCCTCTTCAGTGACTGTAGACAAAAATTCTGAACTATTACTGCTCCACTTTTTGAGCTCAAATCCACCTTTACTCAAGAGAGAGTTTAAATCATTCTTCAACTATAAAGCTTCGTGGAGCGAGTGTGCTCCAGATAGTAAATCATCAACAAACATGTCTTCGAGGATAGGCCTAATTGCTAGTGGAAAATTCTTGCCTTCATCTTGGACTAATTGTTTAAGCCAGAAATGGCGAACTTGTTACTCCGTAAGTAACTGTAGTAAGTGTGAATTCTTTAATTGGTTCTGTGGGAGAAGCTCTCCACAATATGGTTTGAAAGGGTTGATGTTCAGGATGGACTCTGATTTGTCGGTACATTTTTGAAATGTCAGCAACGAGTGCAATGGGATGGAGACGAAAATTGCATACAATTTCCACTATATCCTTTTGTAGTTTAGGACCAGCATGTAAAATATCATTAAGTGACTTTCCGTTCGATGAAGCAGCAGAGGCGTCAAATACAGTGCGAAACCTGGTAGAGGAACTTGATTCCTTTAAAATACCATGATGCGGTATAAAATACTGAGGCGGAGGGTCATTGTTCGTATGCGGGCGCATGTGGCCTAATTGAAGTTATTCATCCATAAAAGATTTGTATGAAGTTCTCAATTGAGGTTGAGCCGCAAATCTTTTTTCCAAGGAGCGAAGACGGGAAGAAGCGTTTTGGTATGAAGAACCTTATTCTGGAGCATTTTCAATAAAGGGCAGTTTGACAATGTACCTACCACTATCAGGATCCCTGGTGTGATTTTTGATAAAATGATCTTCACAAAATTGATCATTATCACTAGAATGAAAGATTTTAGGAAATTCTTCCAATTCCCAAAACTGCTTTAGTTGAATGTCAAGAGAATTGTTGTCAAAGGTGCATAAATGTGAGGTTAGGCCTAGGCTTGAGGCGTAAGTTGTTGCGTCTGAAAGTAAGTTGATTTGAGCCTTTCCAATAAGAACCCAACCAAAAATGCTGTGGTAAGGTGTGGGAAATCCTGTAGGCGATTGTAGCCGCCCACTGTCGAATATGTCGGGATACAAGTCGGCACCAAGAAGAAAATCAATTTGACCCGGTATATCGAATTTGTCATCAGCAAGATCCAAATTCTGAAAGGCTTCTCTAACCTCAGAAGAAATCGAACAAGTTGTAAGTGGCGAAGTTATTTTTTCCAAAAAACAGCAGTAGCAGGTATCGTAGGTTGATTCTGGTGTTTAGGTTTGAGGAGACAGTTAAAAATTTCTTTAGTTTCGTTGACAGGTACTTGAGACAAACCTGTAATAGGTAAATGATACCGTTGGCGCGGTAGGGCTAAACTCCGAACACAAGTTTCGGTGTTAAAGGACAATTGTGAGCCAGGATCCACAAGCGCTCAAAAGCATTTAAATTGGCCAGTCATGTGCCTAACAATGTGTCACAGACTGTTTTTCAGGAAGCCTATTTGGCATCTTTAAAGTTGCAGAGTTAGCAGTTAGGCCTAAACCAGCATGCTGCTGCATGGACTTAGGACTTTCATCAGATACTAAATTTGAAGTAGGCTCACTACATATATTAGAAACATTCTTAGATTTATTAGCAGAACAGTCTTGAGACAGGTTTGTGATTGCATATTTTACACAAACTAAGAGATTGGCATTTATCCAGCATAATATGTAAGTTGCTCAAACAATTAAAACAAAATCTTTTAGATCTAACAAATTCTTTTCTCTGGTGAGGCTTCAATGCTTGAAAGCGAGGGCAACGGTGGACATTATGCATTTCAGAACAATAAATGCAAGACGAAGGTGAAACATTGGAAACAAATGATCTGTTTGTTTGGCCTAACCTAACCGCTGGCAAAGTGGCTGGATTAGTTTTGTTAAATGTAGGCTTCTCAAAATTTTCTTTCCTTTTAAGCTTTTCACTTTCTAGAAGTCGTGTTAGTAGCTTATTTTCTTCCTAGAGCTGAGAAATATTTTCTTTTAGATCAATATTAACAGTCGTTGAAGCATCTAATTTATTAAGGACTCCAGTAATGTCAGGTATCAGGTCGACAATAGCATCATTGCTATATTTATCTGAAATTGCAGGGAGTGTCCCTTGAAGATTAACAGCAAAGTCGATTACTTCATCGTTAACTAGTTGTTCTTTTAAATTGCTGAGGTCTTTCTTCACTTCACGCAATAAATTTCCACGCCCTCGGCGCGTCAAAGGTCCAGTCATTTTCTTAGCTCCTTCGAACTGCTATCGGGCTGTGTGCAGTACAGTTGTGTGTTGCGGGACTGCCTATCTGTATTTGCAGGTGCAACAGTGATCATACACTGAGTTTCAGCGATTGCTGAGAGATGTCGTGAGCGTGTACTTTTGGCGTGTTACAAGCTCCCACAATATTTACCGCAGATTCCCTTGAGCTGCGTACCTGACTCTCTAATTTGCATGCGCAGATTTCGAATTTGAACTCAACGGCAATCTTGCTACAATGATATTGAAATCTTGTCTAACCTATCATAACGATCAGAATTATTGCTCATTGATATTATTAATGTCTATTGAGAAAATAAGATTTGGCTAATGTATATCAAGATCTAAAAATAAGTAGCTAATACAGATCGTTGTTTACTCACTAAACTCGTCGTTTAATAGTAAAATAACTAAAAATTCCTTCAGCACATTAACTAGCAGACTAACATCGGTAGGTCAGGCCTACCACCCATCTATAAAGGAGGAATCAAATTATAAATTATTTAAATCTAAATTAAAAAAACATTTAATAGGAAAGGCGCCTTATACAATGGAGGAACTCATTGAATAAATATTCATACTTAAAATGTATTTATATCTAAGCTAGTTTAGTACTTTAACTTTATACTTGACACTATTTTTGTACCCATGTACATGTAAGGAAAATAAAGAAGGGGGGACATCTAAAATTGACAAAACATATTTTTTACAGCTATAACTCAAACTATAAGAGCTAGCTAAGATTTGAATGCATTTTCATGGTCAGCAATTAAATTTTATACAAAACCCTTTTATGTGTTTTCCGAAAATTTCTCCCCTTCACCTCTAAAAACGCCTTCCTTTCAAAAATTGTCAAATATATTTTAAATTTTTAATAGTATTCGCTATTTTTTCCGTACATAATATTTTTTTTTAAAGATATTATTAATGCTTTATATTCTTCTTACTTTGCTTAAAATTTTACTCATTCATGTTTATTCATAACTTTACTCCTTGACCTCCTAAATTTATGTGTAATATCAGAATTTGATATATTTTTCCACTTTTACGAGGTTATAACAGATTCTTTACTAATTCTATGGCCCCCTAAAATATCAAACTACCCCACCCCATTGTTATTCTTATGGAGAATAACCTTGAAAGTAGCTGACTTTGGTATGAGGATCTAAAAAGTTTAGAATACTGCTAGAGAATTAAACTTTACAATAGTGTACAACCTTACCAAAAATTAGCCCTTACAATTTTCAAAAGCTACGTTTTCAAGACTTAACCCCCCCCCCTTCCGAAACTACCTACCTAACACTTTTTACTTCTACAACTCGAAAACGGATCTAGCAAAGTTTTGCAAGAATATTCATGGTCAGGATTTAAACTTTCTAAAAAACCCTTCTAGGCATTTCTCGACAATCACGCCCCTTCACCCTACCACTAATGACGACTAACAGGTAGGGGGCCTGGGGGCCCAGCGAGCTAAAGGCGAGTTGATTTTATATTACTTGTCGTCAGTTCCAAATTTGGAACTGATTTGGAACTGACAACAGGTAATATAAAACCAATATTAGTCATTATTACAGTTCCGGGGCTAGTAAAATGAATTTTAATACTAATTATTAGTACCTGTTAACTTAGGCCTAGTAAAAAATTAGGCCTAGCCTACTTGTTGGCTGCAGCATTAAATTAAAAATCACTTTTTATTGTGTGTTTTATTTTTTATCACCTTTTCTTCCTCCTCACTAACATGATAATAAACCTCGGTAACTAACTTAATAACTTTAAGAATAATTTCAATTCAATCAAGAAACAGAATTTGTAAAAACAAATTTATTTTTAAACCAGATAAACTAATATAACTACATGTATCTTAAGTTAAAAACATCAATATACAACAAGGTGTTTTAAAATAATTACTTGGATAATCACTTCATCTGTTTGAAGGTTATGGGTACTAGGGATATGCTCTTCACTCATTACATTTATAAGAATGATAGCCATTTGTCTCTGATAGACGGAAAATATCAAACAAAAACGTAGTAGGCCTATTGTAATGGAAGGGGTCAAATATTATAAAGAGGAAGTGTTTGGAAATGTTGTGTGAGTAGGTCTTGAATTATTCACCCAAGTGGAGGTGTTTAGGGATAATCTAAGTAAAACTACGACGAAAAACGAATTTAAACTATAAAATAATCAAATGTATTTCTCATTTATGTTTTCATGACAAGGAACAATGTTGGACAAGGAAACAGACAGCTGATAGTAAAAACAACATTCATATCATCTGTATTATGACTATTACAAATAAATAAAAAGGCAGGCATTTTCAACACTTTCCCTTATTTGCATAGTCATTCCGAGAGTCCAAGATTTTCTCGCAGGACTTGAAGTCTTGTTTGAGGTATAGGGTTCGTTTCATCGTCAACAAGAGTAACTTCGGCAAAGTTAGACGATACGTAATCGTATAGCCACTCGGGTTGCCTTCTTTCCCGAGTCGAGTGCCGAGTTGCAGGATCGTTGGATAACTCTGCATCTTCACTACCACTGCTACTTGACGGGTCCTCAGTCGGTATAGGCTCATGATCACCCTTCACTGGAGAACTAGGCTCATCAATAGTCTCTTTAACTTCTTGCCAATCTTCTTCAACGTCATTGGTTTTCTCAATCTTGATGGGCCACTCAACTTTCTTGTCACAGTCTCCAACGATTTCGTGAAAAACGACGTCACGAGAAACTACGATATCTCTTCTCTCTGGGACGTAGATTCGATATCGTTCATCGCCATCGTATCCAACCAGGTAACCAACCCCAGCTTTCTTGTCCATTTTTCGCCTCCTCTGAACAGGAACATGGACGTAGCACTTTGAGCTGACCACTCGCAGATGTTTGATCCTCGGCTTTTGACCAAACCAGAGCTCAAAGGGTGATTTGTTGGCAACTGCTGACTTTCCCACTCGGTTCAAAACGTAGCCAGCAGTGATGACAAGTTCCGCCCAGATCGCTGCAGGAAATGTTACATTTGGATTGGCGAACTTGAAGGTCCGGGCCATTTCGACGATTGTTCTGTTCTCTCTCTCTACAGCACCATTTTGCTCGGGTGTATACGGCGCTGTCAGACGTTGGTTAACACCATATTCTCTGAGAATTTGACGAACTTCAGCGTTGTCAAACTCACCACCGTTGTCGCTGAGAAACTCTTTGACGTGATGACCAATTGTGCGTGCTTTAGACAACACTTCACGCAACGCTTCCTTCACAGCAGATTTTTCCCTTGCGACAAAACAGTATCGGTACCTTGAAAAGTGGTCTTTTATGACGATCAAGTATCGGCGACCTCCGAAGGATGGGTCAAACGGGCCGTAAACATCACCGGATAACAACTCACCGGGGGCTGAGGGGCGTTCTCGTGTTCCAAATGGTAGACGGTGTGCTTTTCCAAACTGACACGGTTCGCAGATCTCGTAGTTGGCTGGCACTTTGATTACACATTTCGGATTCGAGCTTCGATCGGACGTAGCGTTTATCCATGTGACCCCAGCGCTCATGATATAACTGCAGAATTTGATTGTCTTCTGCTGCATTAGCGCAAACCTCAGATGGTTGAATTGTGTGAAATGAGGCACGATACAAAGTTCCACCACAGTTTCGAGTACCTTTGAATACAGTTTTTTCGTTAATAGTGAACCGACACTCGGTATTAGTCGATTCAAACCTGCTATTAGGGTTTCGATCATGAGCTGCGAGAATGGACACTAAGTTCCGAGAAACGTCAGGAACATACCAGACATCATTGAGTGTGAATGTTTCCAGTTTTCCATTTTCATAGTTCACTACTTCAACGACTCCACTGCCAAGAGCTTTTATAACTTCCTTTCCCGCCGCCTTTAATGTTGTGTTCGAGTTTGCAGGAAAAGGTTTGTACTCCGTGAACCAACTCAGATTTGACGTAATGTGCCGCGTAGCGCCATTGTCGATCCACCACTGTTCGTTCGTGGTCACGATATTCGTGTCACTGCTGATGGAAATCAGCGCACTTCGGTTGTCGGTCACGTTAACTTGCGAGCACTTCGTTCTCTTCTTATCAGTGTCACTCGTTTTTGAACTAGTGCTAATGCCATTAGCTCGAGCTGGATACGCAGGCTTGCCGTCAGCTTTCCATTTAGAGCACTGGCGAATCCAATGACCTTTCCCCGAACAGTATTTGCACGAAGTGTCACCTTTTGGTTTCCTATTCTTCTGACCACCGCTGTTTGTGGCACTAAGAATGTCACCAGCTTTTGAAGTAGGAGCAACATTACGCTCATGAAGGATCAATGCAGATGAAACATCTTCAAGTTTCTTGCTCTCGTTTGCCTTCATAAGTAAGTAGCTAGACTTGAAGGATTCAAAACGCTTCGGCAAAATGTGTAACACTTTTGACACAAACAGGAGCTCAAGAAAATCTTCGACTGTTTGGATGTTACGCGTTTTGAGGCCAGCTGCAAATTCGCGGTTTTGATTCTTCAATCTTGAAAGCACGGTCGGGGCATCCTCGGTATCATCCCATTCCATACTGAAGAAATCCAAACACTGACGAAACAACTGATCTTCTGCCTTGTTATCGAACTGCTCGATCAAAATGTCCCACGCTTCCGTAGCTGATAATCTTCCAGAAATACGTTGATGTAGATCATCACTAACGCACTGAGAAATGACTATTTTTGCCTGAGTCGTGGATTTGTTGAATTTCTGAAGTTCTTCCTTTTCGGCTTTAGTCGGAGGCTCAGACAGGGTAGGCTTTTCTCTCTTTCCCTCGACGATATCAACCGCGTCGAACAACTCTAGAACGTCCAACACTCGATCTTTCCACGTTGGCCAATCTTCTGCTCCTTTCAATGGTTTTATACCTTTCACGTATTCCATTTGTAGAGCCGGACGAACTCGATCGAAAGATATACCAAAGAAATAATACTCTTGAGACAGAAAAATACGTCAGTATAAATTGTCCTTACCGTGTACGTAGTAGACTAGATTTCCTAACACTGTTATGTACATAAAACGATGCTGGGCCCATAACCTCTTGAATTATTCTCCCAAGTGGAGGTGTTTAGGGATAATCTAAGTAAAACTACGACGAAAAACGAATTTAAACTATAAAATAATCAAATGTATTTCTCATTTATGTTTTCATGACAAGGAACAATATTGGACAAGAAAACAGACAGCTGATAGTAAAAACAACATTCATATCATCTGTATTATGACTATTACAAATAAATAAATACCCCCGCCGCAGCAAACCTGCAGACTAAGCGAATTTCCATTTGCCTGATTGGATTTACACTGAAATGTCTACTTAAAAATATAACATTTATTCCCTATTCAAATAGAATTAGTTTAACAAGTACTTAGGTTTGCTGCATCAGGGAGGGTAAAACTGTTTTTTTTTTTTTGTAAAATGTTAATAGTTAGTAAGAAATAAAAACATTTTCCAAATTTGATCAAAATATGTTCATAAACAAGCAAACTACAACAGTTTACTTATTCTCCATAAGAATAACATGGGAATTTTAAATTTACAATTTTTTGGAATTTTCTCCGTAACCATTAGGCGCATAATAACGCTTCAATATACTAAATTATTTGTTTTTTTAAGCTCTACAAAATGGTTTGGAAATAAATTGCTTTATTTTATGTTTTTTGGGTCAAAAATGGGAAAAACCTATTTTTACCCCATAAAACCCCCCGTAAACCCCCGTTCCCATGGTCCGATCATGCTGGATCGCGAACTCGTTCAAATAAACGTAGGTTTACACGTTTGTACCAAATTTCATCAAAATCGGATCATTTTTGCTCGAGTTATCGTGCTAACGGACACACATATATATATATATATATATATATAAATATATAAATATATAAATATATAAATATATATATATATATATGAATTTGAACGGATGGTGTTTTTGGCCTCTAGGGACCTCAAAACGAAAAAAAAAATCGGTCCCCCGTCCAGGTCTTACCATGAGTAGGTACTACGGTAATAGCTTATTCCCTATATGGGAAATTCGCTAATATTCCCTATATGGGAAATTCGCTAAAAGGCAGGCATTTTCAACAGTAGGATGGTAGTGTTGTTAAACAATAACTTGTTGTGCTGACCTACAGAAGGCTGTTGCTTTAAGTAGGCCAGTGTGTTATGTATCTTGCCATAACTCATATAATTATACATTTTGGGAAATGGGAGCTTGAAATAAGATGCTCAGTCATTGGAGGCTAACATGAAAGAGACTTTATTCCTGTTCTCTATCTAGGACAAGTAGTGGGCTATACATGACATAGAGTAGGCCTACAACATTCTAAGACCCAATACAAGTGTATATATAACATTACTCTCTCCTAAAAAGAAAAACATTTACTTTTTCAGAACAAATAATTCCTTCCTCTAAAACAAAAATAATGACTAACTTTAAAATTTCATAAAAAGAACAATTTCACTTAAATTTAAACAGTACAGAGAATAAAAGTTGTCCTTAGAACTAACCTAGCCTAATTTTTAAAAAGCCTCAAAATTTTAAAAACATTTTACACTTTTTTTTGTTTTTGTGAACATTTTTTTTTACAAATTAAAATTTACATTTCTTACAACCCTTTAATTCAACAAACTAAGAAATTGTACCTTAAACGGAAAGTAAATTAAAATAACAGTATAGGCCTAAACACAGAAACTTAAAGCTAACATAAAAATAAATAGGCCTAGTTAAAATGTCATTAAAAAGAAATGAGATATCATTGCATTAACAAAATATAGGTTAGGTGAACATTTGGGTTGGTTTACAAATCAAAAACTTTCTTAGGCACTCTTGTTCTCACGGGATGTCGCCTTTTGGGAGTAGAACTTAAAGGACTACTATCGCTGGAAATAGGATCATGGACTGCGGAAGTGGCAGATTGGTTAGGACTGACAGCACGATTGGACAAAGGACTTTTTGGACTGGCGCAAACAGGATTGTTTGGTTTAGGCGAGGAAGGGCTTAGCATCAGACTTCGCCTATGAACAGGTCTACTCACATCTTCACTTGGAAACAAAGCCTCGGGCCTAACAGACTCCTTTGACCTTGAAGTCACAACATCATTTGACACTTGGTTTTTAAGTGGCAACATTTGATTGCAATGTCGTTTCCAGAATACATCAGAATTACATAACTTAACTAAATAAGAAACAGGACTAAGACACTTGGCAATTTTTGCCTTTACCCAATTTGAGGACTGATAAGTACGGTAGTCTTTTACCAACACAACTTGATTTTTCAACAAACGAAATATTTCTACCTTTAACATTTTCAGAAAACCCTGATGAGTTTGTTTGAACAAATCTATCAGGTCGCAACAAATCAAACCTGGTCCTCAACTTCCTACCGAACATAAGTTCTGCTGGTGACTTACATGTTGAACAATGGGTTGAGTTTCTATAGTCAAACAAAAATCTTGAAATAGCCAAGTTAACATCATTACCTTGCTTTAAAGCAATCTTTACACTTTTCTTTACAGTTTGGACTGCACGTTCCGCTGCTCCATTTGTCGCAGGGTGGAACGGTGCTGTAAGACAATGATTAACTCCATTCAGTTTGAGAAAAGAGGCAAACTCGTGAGAAGTCCATGTAGGACCGTTATCTGTTACAGCAGAGTGCGGTAAATCGTAACGTGCAAAAATCTGTCTCAACTGATAGACGACAGAAACAGCAGTGATTGAGCGCATGGGAACGACTTCAATAAATTTGGAATAAGCGTCAATCACTATCAAATACATCTGATTATTAATAGGTCCAAAGAAATCCATGTGGATACGCTCCCATGGACCATGAGGAACGTTCCAGTTACACACCGTTATTTTTGGGGGGTCCTTTCTTTGATCCAAGCACAACTCGCACGAGTTTGCGATTTCTTCAATACACTCATCTAACTTAGGCCACCAAAAGGTTGACCTGGCAACAGACTTCATTTTAACCATTCCTAGATGAGTACAATGCAATTCACTTAACAAACTTTTTCTCAGACTGGTAGGTATTATCACACGGTAACCCCAAAGCACACAATTGTTTTCTACGTTCAACTCTGATCTTTTCAAAAAGAAAGGTCTTAAATCACTAGACATACCTGAATCATTTGGCCACCCATGAAGTGTATAATCCAACACTTTACTTAACACAGGATCCCTTGCTGTTTCCTTACTAACAACTTTAGAGGATATAGGAAAACAGGTAGTTTGTATAAACTTAAAAAAATCGAAATCATCAACAATTTCATCATCGTTAGAACACTTGACTGGCAACCTAGACAGAAAATCAGCATTACAATGTTTGGATGATTTTACATATTCAATATCAAAATCAAAAGCACTCAAAAAATGAGCCCATCTTTGCAGCCTATTTGCTGCCATCTGAGGGAAGCCTTTCTTTTTACCAAAAATGGTCAATAGTGATCAATAGTGGTCAATGGTGATCAGTCAACAAAGTGAAATGACGTGAATAAAGATACTGATAAAACTTTTTCACGCCAAAGACCATTGCCAAAGACTCTTTCTGGATCTGGGAATAACCTATCTCACTCTTGGAAAGCACACGAGAAGCGTATGCTATCGGTCGCTCTGAACCGTCAGGAAAAACAGTTGAGAGAACACACCCAAGACCATAGCTTGACGCATCACAAGCTAACCGCAAAGGCAAACTTGAATCATAATGTGCCAAACATGGGGCTTGGGTCAATCTCCGCTTGACTGACTCAAATGCATCATTGCACTCTCTTGACCAACACCATTTTACATCTTTTGACAAAAGCTTATACATTGGGTGCATAACACTAGCCAAATTACTCAAAAAGCGACCATAAAAATTGATCATTCCCAAAAAAACTCTTTAATTCACTAACATTTGAAGGTGCAGGGGCATTTAAAACTGCTTCTTATTTCTTTGGATCAGTGTGAGTACCAAACTTATCAATGTGAAATCCTAAATAATCAATACTACTCTTAAAAAAATCACATTTTCCCCTCTTAACTGTAAAACCAGCTTCACTCAATAAGAACATTTCTTACACATTTCAGGTGATCTTGTTTACAATTACCACCAAAAATCAAAATATCATCTTGAAAACTAAAAACACAGTCTAACCCAGCTAGAGTTTAATCAATTACCTTTTGAAATATAGAAGGGCCACTAGTGATCCCTTATAGAATGCTCAATACACAAACAAATCTTTATTAGTTGAAATAGTGGTAAGCTTTTTCGACTCTTCGTCCAACATCAACTGGCAGTAGGCCATCTTTAAATCAATTTTACTATAAAAAGAACTACCAGATAGCTTTGCTAAGAGATTCTCCATTTTAGGCAGTGGGTACCGCTCAACAATTAGGTTAGGATTTAAAGTGACAGAAAAATCTCCACACAGATTCTCACACTACCATCATTTTTGGGAATACAAACAATAGGAGTACCCCAGTCACCAAAATCAACTGGCTCTAAAATACCTTGATTGATTAAGTTATCAATTTCACTATTTACCCTCTCTTGGAGAGCAAAAGGCACAGGCCTAGGCTTACAATAAATAGGTACTGTACCTGGTTTTACCCTCAAACTGACAGGTTTTCTAGTAAAAGTTCCCAGATTTTGGGAAAATACCCTTGGAAACTCATTGTAAATCATACGTACATCATCATTATTTACAACGTGATTCAAATTCAATATCATTACATCAAGTTCCTTCAGCCAATTTCTACCGATTAACGGTGAACCACCATTATCAAACACATAGAGATCAAGGGTTTTACTTTTAGAATCATACATAACATTTACCTTAATGTAACCTAAAGGCGCAAGTTTTGATCCATCATAAGACTTTAAGTTTAAATCATTTTCAAAAAGTTTAGCATAAGAAAATAAGTCATTATAGACACCTGTAGATATTGCTGAAATAGGGCTTCCAGTGTCTATTTCCATATTTACCATCTTTAAATCAATTTCAACCTTGAGTGTGATTGGAGGTTCATGCTTCGAACTAGGACTAGGCTTAAAATTACTACCACTCTCATTATGATACAAACTCGTGTCGAATATACTATTATCTTCATGAAGTACACCTACCTCACTGGAGCTGTTTACGAGCACATCATTGCAATTGCCTTCATCATTAGAAGAATCATCATTGTTTAGGTTTTGATCAATTTTGTTATGCCTATAAGAAGTATCTTTACCTTTTTTAGGACACACAGCAAGCAAATGCCCTTTTTGCTTACAAAATCTACAAGAAAATTTTAAATATCTACAATTGCTCCTATAATGATTTGTTCTACCACAACAAGTACATTTCATATTACTACTTGAAAACTTTTGAAATTTACCACTAGCACTAGACCTGCTATGTTGTTGTTTTGTAAAGAGGTTAGAGTTTTGACTTTGTGTCTGCTTAGTCTGCTTCTTGGTTCCACAACCACTCGTTCCCTGACTTGGTCTGCTAGTCCATTGGTTACCCGTTCCCTGTCCATATTTATTAAATTTACTGTAATTCATGCCTGTTGATTCCTGAACATGGACGATCTTTACATCTTGTTCAGCTGTTTCCCAAGACAAAGAAAATTGGACAGCACTTTTAAAAGTTAGGTCTTTTTCAATAAACAAACGTTTCTTCAAACTATCACTTAATAAACCTGAAACAAACTGGTCCCGCAAGGAAATGTCCCGATTTTCGAAATCACAATCAACTGCTGCTCGCTTTAAACATAAAACAAAATCAGAGATACTTTGAGAACTACCTTGAGTTATTTTATGAAACTTGTAGCGTTCTGAGAGAACTGATGGTTTAGGGTTTAAATGATTTTTCATTAATGCAACAAGTTCAGAGTACGATTTAAAATCTGGCTTATCGGGTTGACACATGTTTCTAAGCATATCATAGCACTTTTGTCCGATAAACATAAGCAAAAAATGTTTCTTCTTAGCATCAATATCATTAATTACAAAAAATTGCTCTAAACGTTCAATATAACTGTCCCAAGATGTTTCTTCTTCGTTATAAGGTTCTATTGAGCCTAAGTACGGTGCCCTGAAGGTACTTACAGCGGCTTGCGTACCTGAAGATCCACCTCCATTACAGTACCTCCTTTTCCTTCATTTCCCGTCATATTTCAATCACTTTACAAACAATTACTGCACTGTATATTATTTTAAAACGTTAAAAGAATCCTCGTCGCCATTTCTGTTATGTATCTTGCCATAACTCATATAATTATACATTTTGGGAAATGGGAGCTTGAAATAAGATGCTCAGTCATTGGAGGCTAACATGAAAGAGACTTTATTCCTGTTCTCTATCTAGGACAAGTAGTGGGCTATACATGACATAGAGTACAACATTCTAAGACCCAATACAAATGTGTATATATAACACAGTGCACTTGATCGAGGGGTCTGTTTTGGAGGGTAGTGTTTGTGTGGTGCACCGGAGGGGAGCTGCTGGGGGAGCTGGAGCCCAAGGCCCTTGGCCTTGGGTCCAGGTAAGAAAATGTTAAGAGTTTTCAAAATTGGGGTTTAGAGTCTTTTCCAAATTGGGGTTTCAGTTTCTAACTAAATGATTTATACAGTTCCAGTCTACTCTACATATTTGTTTGATTTTAATCTTTGTGTTCTTTGTGTTGTTTTGAGTAATTATTAAAGTTTGGTTTTGTAAGCGAGTGCTGAGTTTCATTCCTGAGCTACGTCACCCAAAGTAACTGTAGGTATTTCCAGGAGAGAAATACATACCGTTACACTATTATCTTGAAATAAAATCGCAAATTAAACTCCTAATTTAAAATTAAAACACATTTCACTGTAGCCCGGTATAGCCTATTTGGTCTTTCTTAAATAAACTCACCACTTTATAGGTTAGTTATGATTCAAACTGTAGTTGTCATGTTTCTGCCAACAGATTGAAAATTGCACGGTCAAAATCACAAACAGAATATGTTTATTTTACTTTCTAAACTTCCACTAAAAAAAATCAATTTTATTTTAAGTTACAAATTCACTTCAAAGTAAAAACATTCAAAACTGACGTTGACATAACTCCACTCCAATCCATTGTTTTGTTGTTACGCCGTCACCATCTCTCTCTCTATTCAATCTAGTCGGTCTGCTCATTCTGCTTCTGCTTTGTTTTCCTATCAAACAGCTGTTTTGCAGGGCTGACGTTGCCATATTTATCATTAAATCATTATGGTGAATGTTGGCAAAATTATCAAAAAATTGCTATCTATAATATTAAAACGAAACAGTGTTTTTTTATTTCACGATTCTGAATCAACCACTCGACGGATTTTCATGATTTTTGTGTTGAAAGAAAGATAATTTTGAGAACTAGGGAATGTCGAAGCCGTAAATTTAGTTTAGGGTCCCAGTTTTTTAGAAATTAAGTTTTAATTTTTTTAAAGTCTAGCAGCCGACGCTAAGATTCTAAACTAGCTTTTGGCATAAAATAATTTGCTTAACATAACAGCTGTAAACATCTAGCTTTTGTGTCACAAATTCAGCATTTGGATAAAAATGTAAAGACATACTTAGGGTTGACTTATTTATACTATGTGTAATGCAAATCATTGATACGTTCAATTCTTCTGTAAGAGGATGACAGATTAATTAAATTATACATAGTAAAATACTAGGATATTCAAATTATTTTTTAAAGCAATCTTTGTAATCTTTGATTTGTTTTAGAGCAATATAATTTGTTCTAACTAACAGCTGGTTAAATATAAACTATAGAACTATGAGGTTATTTTATTTACTCTTATTTTGTCATTGATTATAGGAAATAAGTAAGATTAGTAGAGATAATTATACCACAGTTTAAAATAGTTTAGACCAAAATTAATTAAACCACAGTACAAATCGAGGCTCTGTACACGAGTCTTAATAAAAAAGGATAAATGCAAATTATTTTACTATTCCATATTTCGAGGAAAAAATAGAAAAATAACAATGTTTACATGTTTTAATTCTTCATGGTAGCTTTTTGTTTACAATTAATGTTTGTCTTCTTTAACTTTGTTTGGATTAGGCCCGGAAATATTGATGTCATAAAAAGAAGATCAAGAATAATCAGGAATCACGATTTTAAATTACCACCACAACCTCAGCCGAATTTTATACAAAGATTGAACACAACGTCATCATTGACCTAGGATACTGCAATTAGACAAACCATCCTTTTATGAAATCATGTACAGTGTGGTTACGTTTGGGGGTGCCTATCAGCGCCCCCAAACGTGAAAATATCGCTTTCATTTCAACTATGAATATATTGTAGTTTAAATGAACTAATATGGGAAATTACGATGTACACTTATTCAATGAGGGTGGGTAATTATTAAGGATAGAACTGATAACTGTATGGATAATAAACATTCACAATTACGTCATTAGCTTTACTAGCGTGTTTACTTTTTATATTCCTGCTACATGTGACCAGTTCTTTTAGTAATCGTGAGTTCTTTTTTTCAAATGGATGTTATTTGAACCAAACAGCTGTTTCAAAACAAACTGTTATTGTTTTTACTTTTCTTTGTTTACACTTATTTATTTAGCAATTAATGCAGTGAAATAGATGTAAAGGATAGGTGTGGCGATTTATGTGTACTGTGAATTTTATTGGATATTATCGTTTTAGGTCGTTTCTATTCAGACCTACTGGAAATTGGGTGTATAGTAGTTGTATTGTGGAATAATTATGGAAGAGGCAGGTATGCTATGGAAGGTGGTATAGTTGACTAAGTCTATACACTTTTCAATTGACTATTACTCTTTCTACTGTAGGCTACTTATAATCAGTGTGCGTCTGTGCGAATCGGCTGCAAATCTCATTTCAACGCTTTTCACATCGTAAAAATTGCAGAATTGCTGTTTTATTGTAAAATTATCGGATTTAAAATGCATATCGTATAGGTCTATGATGGAATAAAAACATATTTGGTCACACAACATTTGTTTACAAGATGATTTTTCACATTAAAACTGCAAGAAACTTTGTCTTTATATGTGTAAACTAGCTGAACTGAATTGTACACGGTTTTAACTGACTACTGAATTCCCGTACGTAGGACGGGCTAACACCTCGTAGCTTTTAATTTGTAAACAAAAGTTAATAGTCTGACTAATTTAAATCACGTTTCTGTAAACTCATTAGAAAATTATACTTATAGTTTGTTTACGCGACTACCACTGTTGTTAAACTACAAAAAAATATCGTCCATCTGGCAACACTGATTTTGAAGTGGAACTGATCTTTCTGCCAAGACCCAGTGAGATTCCGTCATTCTGATGCATCGATGTTCCTTGTAGTAACTTATCGGCTTCTAAAACCACCAATACCGTACCGATTAAAGTGAAAAAATATGCAATAATAATAGCTTATTTTTATATGTTGTGTTACTATATTATGGTATAAAATATTTTTATCACTGTTCAAACTAAATGAACTGAATAATACTGTACCCCTACTTTATAATATCTTCAAGAATCGTCTGCGTATGATTTATTAGTCACAAGACTCCCTTGTTGACTATCGACTACTGTAACTCGATAGATTCATTCAATGCTTTTGTTTAACTTATCGTTATCAAGACATATTGTTGACTGGTTGAACATTTGGTGTACGCTATATGAATTCAGATAGTTGTTTTTTGTAGGAATGGGGATTAAATAAGACATCAACACAAAACAAATATCTTTTTTTAAATACGGGTGTAGAAAATCGTTAAGTGGCACTATTTATAACTGCTCGACTCATTTCGAGTAGTAATTACTACTCGACTCGAGGTCGAGTATAAGTCAAGTAATTACTCGAAGGTCGAGTACTCGCCCAACCCTACTCACATAAACTATGATGATCTTAATTTAAAAACTGATGACAACATACCATATACTAACCTCCATTTTACCACAGTCAATTGTGGTGTCTATCTTAGGTATTAAGAAGTTTTAAATTTCTCTGTCTTAAAGTTGGGCAGGAAATAATTGTTAAAAGTTTTATGTAGACAAACCATTAGCAAAAATGTCTTTATACATTCATTGTAAGGTATAACATGTACAAATAAAATTTCAATATGTTCAACATAGGGTACTCCATTCATGGCGAGGCTTTCAACTTGTCTGCATTACTATATTCACGAGAGACTAAACAGTGATCCTGGTTGGAGGAACATCAAAGTGATCTTGTCAGACGCCAATGTTCCGGGGGAGGGGGAGCACAAGATCATGGACTACATCCGCCGCCAGAGAGGTGATACAACAAGATAGATTATGTCCTTAGATCCTCAGTTACACATGTGTTTCTATAAATAGATACTTATCGCACGTAATACTTTACCAGTCAATATGAAACATTATCATTATTGGATAAGTTTTTTTATACAGTAATAAAACTTTCAATTGTCTTTTTTGTTGGATTTGTATGTTGGTATTTAGTTATCCATATATTATTATATATTATTTCTTTGTTGAAATATTTGTTGCAGCCCAGCCAGATCATGACCCCAACACCCAGCATTGCCTTTGTGGAGCTGATGCTGATCTAATTATGTTAGGACTAGCCACTCATGAACCTAACTTTACCATCATCAGAGAGGAGTTCAAGCCCAACAAGCCGAAAACATGTGATATCTGCGGACAAGAAGGTGAATTTTCATTATTTGATGAAATAACAGTTTGTTTTAACTTTGTTGTGAGATTTTTCACTCACACTCTTCATACGTGATTACATGCATGTTATGTATCCTACATTAGAAATACAATAATGTTAATCAGGCTTGGACTAGGACAAGTTGGGGCCCTCAGGTATATCCTGTATCGGATTTTTCCCCTATTTAGTTTTAAGTATCATACTGTAATTGACAAATGTCCTGTCATTTTATGATTTAATGGCATTCTGTAAATAAATAAATAAAAAATAAATAAATAAATATAGCTGTTAAGTTATGTATCTCAAATAGTTTTAATTCTACAAAATATTAGTATCCTATTGTATACTACTCTCCAAAGCTGTTATTAAAATTATCAGTGGTTCTAAACAATAACAAAAATCATAATATTCCTGATAAAACTTATCGTAAATTCAAGAAATGCAATCTTCACTAACTTCTTGTAGTTTTTTGTCAAACTACTACATAATCTTTTCTTAGAACACATTTTTTTACACAGTTTGACATTTCTAATGTATATGACTTTTGGTTCTTGAGATATAAGCTATTTTGTGTGTGGTGGCCCTTCCCACTTCACCCCCTCTCCATTATGTTATTAACCATCTAGGAATGCAACAAAATCCATTTTCTTAATCTACTAGGTACCAACAGCAGCAATCAAAGGTAAAATTTCGTTACACTTTTATGCATGCTCAAACCCCCTCAGCGCCTTGACTAATATGTGGTAATGGAAATAATTGTACTATCTTAGACTGTATTGAAATATTCTGGTTCCTGAGACATTATTGTCAAGTGTGCTAGGTAGGTGAAGATTGTGTAATGGTTGTAGGTCATGAGCTGAAGGACTGTGTGGGACTGGCCAATGATGTGAGTGATCCTGGGAAGCCACCTATGATTGGAGTTGAGCAGCAGTTCATCTTTGTTAGACTCAACGTGCTGCGCGAGTACTTGGAGAAGGAGCTACAGATGCCTGGTATACCGTTCGAGTATGACTTTGAACGAGCTGTTGATGACTGGGTCTTTATGTGCTTCTTTGTTGGGAATGACTTTCTGCCTCACCTACCTTCACTGGAGATCAGGGAGGGAGCTATAGATCGTCTGGTCACTTTGTACAAGAAAGCCGTCATGAAAACTGGGGTGAGATTTGTAACATTAGCCTACATTTTTTGTGTCAAACAATATTATGTTTCAACCTTTTTTCAAAAGTTAAAGTACTTGAAATACAGCATAGTTTTGATTATATTACGTAACCTGGCGAGGCTAGGTCGAATAGCACAGGAAAGAATAAAATCATAGTAACAAATTATAGAAATTTTGTTGTCTAATCTGTTAGAGGCTTTAAAATGTGTCTTTCATTCAATATACTAACTTTTTCAATATTGAATCTATCATTATAATTAACATAAATGACAAAAAAAATACCCCTACTATAAATGTTTAGGTACGGTAGTAAAACAAAAATTTAAATTTAAATGAATTGTATCTATACAAATTTCAGTATTGGGCAGTAACTGTAAAATTTAAGATAAAGTGAATCTCTTCCGGAGTGTCAATGTATCGGTTTGTACCAGAACAAAGGAGTTGACAAACTGTGTCGTATGGATCATGGTAAAATAATGAGAAAGTACAATGTATTTTAAGAGTATAATCAGAAGCGACGAAAGTGGTTGTCCCGCTGCATTGTACAGTCATCACTTTGAGTAGCTTGCGATTTTATGGTACACATTTTATGGCATAGCAGTCTAAATTACCAGATTTGTACTTTTTTGCATAAAAACTATATTTATTGGTTGTCGTTATTGTCAACCTTTATTATGTATAACACATTCCAAGAACACTGTAACCTACTTTTTGCCATCCTTCACATCCCCATTTCAGTCTAGCGACAGCTTTTTTCATGTACTGGTCGATTCCATCCTGTGCGTCTCTTTGTGTTTTAGAATTACCGGTCAATAAGACAGTGTAATATGTTCTTGTGACAATGTTCTATGTTGTTTGTATTTATTTATTGCCATATACTTTGTTATTAATTTCAATTATTGTGATTTTGTTTACTTTAGTCTTGTCTGAATTCTATTGCAAATAATTCACTTATGGACTTTTAAAAAGTCTGACATTATCTTCTACATTTGGTGCCGAAACCCGACATTGTCATGTCAATAAAAATATCAGAGAGGGAAAGACACCCTCCAGACAGATATACTCCAGTAATTGGGAATAACAAGGACAAAACTGTTAATCCAAAGCCAAGTAAAGACCAACCATTAGTTTCTGCCAAATCTAGTACTTTTTCTAGTTGACTACGACTAATGGAATTGGAGTTAAAGAGACTGGAAGAAATACAGAAATTGGAAAGAGTCTATGAAAAAAGAGAAATGGACTAGTGATGGACAAGACCCGAAACTTCGAGATTTTTTCGAGATTTTTTTTATTTTGAAGCTTGGGGCGGGATTGAAATACTAACAGGATATTTTCAAGACAAGATTTAAAAAAAATTTTAATTTAAAAATAATAATAAAATTTTAAATAAAAGAAAAGTTATATTAAAAAACACTTTCCGAAGGCGCTTTTATTTAATTATTTATTCTTTACATGGAAATATTGCTTCAATTGTTTTATATTTTTTTTTTACATAAAATAACAATAACAATAAGACATGTCACACATACACATAACCAGAATCTTTCATTGTCCATTTACATGACTAATGCAAAAGTCGTCGTAGTTACAAACAACTTTTAAGTGTTTTACTTCATATCTAAAAAACTTATGTCAGCTAAATTTATTAAAACACTTTGTTTTTCACGTATCAACTAGGCTACGATATCTTCAGCTCCAATTGGACTACAATGTTGTTAAGAGTTAAGACTAATAAATGAGACTTACATGTATGTTCTTCTTTCTTTGTTTTTGTTGTTTTCAACAGTGTGCCGTAGGAATTTTTACCCGCTGAAATATCCCTTTACATCATATGAAATGAAATTCCCCTCAACTACATTGACTAAAGACGTCAAGGAAGGGCCATTGCGTTATGAGTTACATTCATCATTACACTTTTTTTCCTTTGGAAATCGATCCTGACCAGCATTGTGTTGTGGGGACGTAACGTTGCCTCGCTTATGACTTTCAAACCAATAAAGAACACAAAACGTATACATTCTATCTCTGAATAGGGGAGAAAGTTTTGGACTTCTCATCCCATTGTAAATTGAGAAGCTCGTTTTTCGTGTCTATCTAGTTCATGTCCGGTGACAATGATCGCTAGTGTCAACGAGATTTATCAATTATCAATTAGGCCTATTGAGAGGTGGACTTCATTTGTTTCTATTATTAGTTAAAGGCTAAAGGAATTTTATGATTTGTGCTTCTCTTTTTGCTTAAATTTAACTAGGAGATGAGTTATTTTTTATGATAAGATCGATTTAATAGGTTTAAATGAGGTTTTAAATTACTGAAATAACAAGAAACAAATTGTAAACAAAACACGACTTTTACAGTGAACCGGACAGAACTTAAAATAAAATTGGCTTCAGCTGTTCCAATAACGACTAAGGGAGTATGCTTTATCATGTGTATGAAACATACTCCCTTAGTAGATTTCACATCCTTATGGAACAGCTGAAGCCAATTTTATCGTTAGCTCTATCCGGTGCACTGGAGATGTCTTGTTTTGTTTACAATTTGTTACTTGTTATTTCAGTGATTTAAATTAAAACCCCGTTTAGCCAAATAAAACGATATAATACTTAACAATAAATCATCCTCTAGTTATATAACCAAACAGTTAAGCACAAACCAACTCTAAAATAATAGAAACAAAATTTCGTCGACATGAGGCACCAGTGTCACCAGACATGAACTAGCTATTGCATAATAGCTTAACAGTACAGTGCCATAAGTCATAAGTTCTTTATTCCAGAATTACAAAATTACATTGCATTGGAATAGTCAAGTTTATAATGAAATGTACAAAATATAAAATATTAAAAAAAAACTCTACTAACTAAACAATTTGACCTTCTAGTAAATCTAACAGGACAGAAATCACTGACTACATGACAGTGGAAAAATCGCGGACTCTGTAGCAAGCATTTTCAATCAAAATTTGTTTAAGTTTTCTCCTAAACCTGAGCAAATCAGTCTCCAGCTATGAAATGTGAAATGTGTTTTTAAAATCGAGATAAAGACTTAGTTACTGTTACTGTACGGTATATTTTTGAATTCGAATTACATTTCCACTCGTTAATAATACCATAGATCCATAAACAGTCTATGATAATACTACATTAGGCCTACACTCTTTCTCACGTTCACTCTATGTTCTTACTCTTCAACGTCATAATGATACTTTTGGTTATTTTCTCCCAGTCTTTCTGCAGTACACTGTTGCTTGTAGGGCTATAAATAAACTATTTACGTCTGTATTGATTTTATTTTTATGCCGGTACACGTCTTACCCATACCAAAGAAATAGTCCCTTAAATTAATAATTAATGCGAGTTAATAATGTTAAACATAATTTACGATTAATGCTTTAAAATCTTTGCTAATATAGCTAATAAAATTAATGCTTTATATAGAAATTGGAAATGGAACTAAACCAATCTTACCTGTGACTAATGTAATTTTAATCAGCACGTAACTAGGTTCCAGATTGTTGAGTCCTGACGTCGCAATCGTAGCCAGCTGACATAGGCTAAGTAACTTACTCGTAATGGCGTAATAAGAAGAACAGCAACAGCGTCCAGTCCAATTGCTGTTCATTAGTTAGTTGAACGTTCCTTACGTTCGCTGCAGTGTTTATGAATAATGTGATTATTTAAGAAGTATGAGGATTAAATGAAACACCACACTTTACTGTTTAGCCATTGTTTTATATCTGTTATTGAGACAACTGAGTTACTCAAATTTATCGGGTTGTTGGAAAATCGTCTAGCCGAGTTCGAGTAGTGAAATACTCGAATAACTACTCGTGGATTCGAGTACTCGCACACCCCTAAATTTGATCTTTACAAGACAGTGATGATATAATAATTTATAACTCAATTTTTTTTTGTGAACTATGTTTTTTTATAGTTTACTATTGTTGAATTTAATATTAGTTTAATTTGTAGCAGCTGATTATTACTATTGTTTATGTTTGTGGTTGCTATGTTGTCAATCATTCTAAAAGTCAATACATATTAGTTTTACTGAAGTCTTTACAATTATTATTTCTTAAATAGTTAACATGGTGTCAGAATAACTTGTGAGAATGGATTGTAAACCTGCACCTCTTGATTTGAGCAATACATCCTCAGCCAAGGAAGAATGGAGAGTATTTAAGAAGCAATGGGAAAACTACCTGGTGTTAGCAGAGGCAGGAGCAGTATGTGACACAAGGCTAAGTACACCAAGACTAAAAACTGGCTATGTTTAACACATTGATAGGTAAAGAGGGCCTTAAATTGATTAAAAAACTTGTAGATACCAACAATACAGATCTTGCTGGTATCATAGGTGCATTGGATTCATATTAAAGATTTTTGTTTAACAAAATAATCCAACTCAAGAATGAAAATATAAAGGATTTTATAGGAAGGTTGAAAGAAGGAGCTAAAAGTTGTGGTATTGATGGTTTGTCAAGTTTAAATAAAAATGAGTTACAAGAGATCATGCCACAATTAGCAGGAGCAAAATACTTAAGTATTCTTGATCTAAAAGATGGATTTTGGCACGTCAAACTTACAGAGGAAGCGAGCAAACTCACAACATTTTGGACTCCTAAAGGAAGATTTCGCTGGACACGACTACCCTTTGGTATATCTACTGCCCACTTCGGGTAAACCTGTAGCTTACGCGTCCAGGTCATTGACAGACACAGAGGCATCATACGCGCGGATAGAAAAGGAATGTTTGGCGATTGTATTTGGACTTCAGCGTTTTGAACAATTTATCCATGGAAGGAATGATGTTCTTGTGGAAACAGACCACAAACCACTGGAGTCAATATTTAAGAAGCCGATTGTTTCTGCCCCAAGACGATTACAAAGAATGCTACTAAGACTTCAGAGATACAATTTCAATGTTATTTACAGACCTGGAAAATCCATAGTTATAGCAGACTTCTTATCAAGAGCACCTTTACAAGACACACAAGGTTACAAAATCGATGAAGCAGTGATATTTCAAAATGAAATAGAAGAAATAGAAGCTTTGAATCACATAAACATAACAGACGAGAGGATAAAGGAAGTACAAGAGGAAACAAAGTTATGTCCTATGATGGCTCAACTAGCAAAGACGATAAACGAAGGATGGCCTGAAAAGAAAGGAAAACTTTCAGATGACTTAAAGCAATACTGGAACATAAGAGATGAACTGACAACAGCCGAAGGTTTAGTTTTGAAAGGAGAACGGCTTGCAATTCTAGCAAAGCTGAGACCGTTAATGTTACAGAAATTACATTCTTCTCATCAAGGATAGAATCAAGCTTAAGACGAGCCAGAGAAGTGATGTTTTGGCCAGGAATGACGAAAGACATCAAACCGACTGTAGAAAAATGCTGGCCTTGTCAGAAGTATGCATCCTCACAAAGAAAAGAACCCTTAAAACTTCATGAAATTCCATCTCGACCATGGCAAAAAGTAGGAGTTTTTAAATCATGGTTGACTACTATTCGTCACTTTTTGAACTAAGAAAAGTATATTCGCTTAAAACAGCTGGACTAATTAATTTTTGCAAAGAACAGTTTTCAAGATATGGAATATCCGATGTGGTAGTCTCAGACAGTGGCTCACAACTACTAAGTAATGCCTTACAAAGAGTTTTCTAAAGAGTGGAAATTTGAAGTAGTAACCTCGTCACCTTATAATCATCAGTCAAACGGAAAAGCCGAATCATATGTGAAAGTGGCAAAAAACTAATTAAAAAAGTTAAAGAAAACAAAGAAGATTTGAGTGTTGCATTGTTGGAGTTGAGGAATTCACCTATTAAAGGAATTGGAGCCAGCCCAGCTCAATTACTGATGGCTAGAACAACAAAAACACTACTACCAGTGTTGGAAGAAAGTCTTAAGCCACAGATAAAAACAGAGATAGAAGACAAGATAAAACTGAAACAATTGAAATACAAGAGGCAATATGACAAAGGTACATGCAATCTAGAGCCTCTAGAAGTGGGCAGTCATTTTATGTTTGTGGTTGCTATGTTGTCAATCATTCTAAAAGTCAATACATATTAGTTTTACTGAAGTCTTTACAATTATTATTTCTTAAATAGTTAACAACTATACAGTTTGTTTCATATGTATTTGACATTTATAGATAGATAAAAAAACTGTTGGACTTTATTGAGATATTTAAGAAACTTTTTACACATATATAAGAAACTGTTTACAAAACAAACAATGCAAGGTGTATGATTTTATTACAACTGTCCATTTAATTTTTTATCTTAAGCATATTCAGAAGGTTGTAAATCAATGTTTAACACCATTTTTACGATTTTGAGGAATTAAAATATAATGCTTACTGAAATATGCCTTTATGTACCCAGTCGAAAAGACCGTGTGCATCTGAAACCTCACGCTTTCAATTCAGTGCGACCTCTGCCAGATTAAGACCAAGGCAAAAGACTAAAGCCTAATCATTTCATTGAAGCGAAGTCAAGTGTAAAATTATCGGGTGTTTCAATATTTTCTCTAGACCAATCTCTCTCAATCTGATTAAACCTTTTCTCTCTTTCTTCTCACTTTAGTGTTGATTTGTTGCTGGTTAATGTTATGTTTATTTGTTGCCGCACAGGGGTTTATCACCGACAGTGGAAATGTAAAGCTGGACCGTGTACAGCTGATTATGTCAGACTTGGGAGACATGGAGGATGAGATATTCAAGACTCGTCAACAAACTGAGCTGATGTTCAGACAGAGAGACAAGGCCAAGAAGCGCAGAGAGAAGCAACAGCAGATGAGACACAACATGACTGGACAGTGGGCTCCCCAGGTGATCTGTTCAGCTGCAGAGTTGTATTAAATATCAGCAGGGATCGGTGGATTTTTAAAGTCAGTTGTCGGTTTTTATCTGTTTACTAAAACCAAAAACTACTGAAAACCAACAATCAATAAAACTCCTAAATTAAAATTAAAATTTTGGTGGTAAAAAACTGTAGAATGATGAGATTTAGCTATTCAGTTAATGCGCAATATAAACCCTTTGCGGGGTTATTTGGCCCAATTAACTCGCCGGTAACATCCGATCGTGAGCTAGGACCTTGCCCAGCTTAGTGCATCGGCAATCTTACACCTTTTTAAACGCTAGTTAAACCTGCAGTCCTGCAGAAAGCCACCTTAGGCTAATAACCCGTCTCAAAGATGTGAGAAAATGCGCTGTGAGTTAACATAAACCGACGACTTGAGCATAAAACTCATTGTTGTGTAAGAACTGAAACAACATAAAACATAGCCCCAAGTAAACAAGCCCGAGCGTTTGACATCAGTTGTCTGCTGAGCTGAAGTGTTTTGTGAATATTTGGGCTGGTGGGTGGGCTAATTCATTCAAGCAATCAACTTTTGAAATAGATGTTGAGAATTGTGATTCAAGGGCAAATAAAGAACAGTTGATTGTGGCTAATTCAAACTTCTATCATTCAAAGTCATCTTTAATTTGAATATTTCTCCTGGTCCCTAGAGTTTCATATGCAATCAATGGTAAATAATCGTGGTTAATTCAAATTATATTTTTGATCATTCAAAGTTTCTACGCAAAAAAGACAACCGAAAGTCAAACCGGGCAAGAAATTAGCAAAAATTTGTACCACTGTCTTACGTTTGAAATCCCCCTTGCCAGCCCTTTAGGGAATTGGTCTAAGTCTAAATATCGCTTCAAGGTCCCACCTACGCTTTTCCCCTGCCCTACTCGACTCACTGTGGCCCGCGCTCCTTTCGAGGTCATCATCCAACCCCTCCTACCTTTCTATTGTTTCTATTCTGACTTTTTTGGGAAACATATGTATTGCTTACAGTAGTAGACTGTAAAACAGTACTATAAAACCAAAACACTACTGGCATATCCAAGTGGAACTATTGAACAGTTTGTTGTGAAATTGCCTTCATAAATACAATGGCTGTAACTATTAGGTAACACAGCGCCCCTAGTATTATCAGGAGACAAGCACAAGTTGACTTTCATTTGACCTCGGTAGTTTTTTTCTGCTCTATGTCTGTTTATTCCACATGAAGCGAATGGTAAAGCAAAACAGCCAATAACGACCAAACCAGATATCGTTATTGCATTATACAGCTTCTTCTTCGAGCTCTCTAATATTTTAGGCTAGGCCAAAGTAAAACTTGAGGAAAACAAATAAATACAAGATAAAAAATTTTTATTGCGTTACTTTGATTGTTAATATAGCTCAACTGCATTTTTTTATACGTCTAATGTGTTGATGGTGTATTAAAATAACTTTCTGTTTTCTATTTGTCGGATTGTTGTACCACACGTGTCAACAACAATATAGATTGTTATTAAAGTTTTTTTGTTTGTTGATTCGATTATTGTTCAATGTTTTGATACTTGTCGTAGTCATAGACAACACGTCGAGCGCTGTTAGGTCGTTGGAAACGTAATGCTGTAATTTTGTCCTGGGAAATAATTATAGTTATGAAGATTTGTTTTCTGTCCAAAACATCAAAATACATTGTCTATCTGACAAAGTTGGATATTTATTTATCGTATAGTGTCGAATATCAAATTTGGGTTCAGTTCAGATACGGATATCTAAACCAAACCAAATCCGACCCGATTTTGTGGATATACGCACACCTCTTCTTTACTTTATTTTATGCATTTTCTAACTATTGACTCAACAAATTTATTCTACTAATAAATTTGTCGCTTGTAAGACAAAGTGACGTAAATTCATATGATATTAATATTTACTTGCACCCCTTTGTCTTGCAAGTGACAAATTTATTAGTAGAATACATTTTTGGAGTCAACTAGTAAAATTACTTAACAATAGTTAGAAAATTCATAAAATAAAGTAAAGAGAATGTGTGCGTATATCCACAAAATCGGTCGGATTCGGTTTGGTTTGGATATCCGTATCTGAACCGAACCCAAATTTGATATTCGACACTGTACGTTAAAAATCCAACAAATGTTTGTTACTTATTTTGTATATGTGTTGATACAAAAATTTATCGATTCTCGATTCCAATACCGATACCTACCAAATTGATTTTTGATACTGATAGTAATTTTTTGTTTTATTTAATTTTCCAAAAGGATTGGTAATGCTACACAATTTGGTTTAGCTGTCAACAATATGACAAATAAGTAGGGGTGTGCGAATAGTGATTTTCAACCTCGAGCCGAGCCGAGCCGAGCTTTTTAAAAAATGTTCGAGCTCGAGCTTTTTCGAGCCGAGCTTTTCCTAGCGTAGGCCTAACCTTATCTTAATTATTAAACTTTTTTTTTTAAAAGTGCATAATAATAATGTTTAGTCAATTTTTAAATAAACACAATGTTATTTTAATATGTTTAAAAACATTGAGAATTGTCAAGACATCAAATAGTAGATAATCACGATAAGAACTGAACTGAACTAAATGAAGATGCAAGAAATAAAAGGATATCGATTGAAGGCCTGAAGAGATATGCAGTGCAGACTGAGACAATCAGATTGTCTTTCATGACAGAACAGCAACGCGACCTTGAATGACGACAAAACAACTAGCAAGTCGATTACATATGTACTAGTGGCTTGTAGGGGCAGTAGCCCCTATGTATATATTGTAGTAATTATTTTGTACAAATTATTAGTCCCATGGGTTACCCTACCTTGATCATCTTTTAACATTATTGTTTTATAATATGTATAATAGTTATTACATACCTGCATAATGCATTTTGAGGTGTGCTCTGTTAAAAATAAAAATTACAAAGGATTTTTCATGCAGTGTGTTTATAATATAAACTTTCTAATCATAATACAACTAAGGACAATTTTCAATGATAATCTTCATGACTATTAATTAAATGTATATACATTTCTTTGAATATAGACAAATTCACTTAGATAAAATACATGGAGATACATTTTTCAAATAAATGCCAATTTTTGTGAAAATTTCCCTTGTAAACTTAAACGGCATATTAGGATCTGTGGATATTAGTTTTATTTTTGGAATTGAAAATATATTCCCTTTGCCTACTCCAGTAATTACTACTAACTTTACCCTTTTTCCAGTAATACCTAACACAACCAATCGTACTCCATTAACTAATCCAGACCCTAGCTTCATATTTCTAATGAGCATCACTATTGAACCAACTTTTAAAACTAATTTGTGTGGTGGTATTCCAGATCGTGCAATTAAATTTATATAGTCAATTGGTATGTTCAACCTCTCTTAAGGGTTAGTATACATATACAGTGCATATTACATATTACCATGTGCTTTAAATAAAGTTAAACAACATGTTTTAATGTAAACAAAGCAGACATGACCTAGATTCCCATGTTATTTAAATGTGAATTATTTTATTCCGTCACAACCTTTTGGTGCATAGTTAAGAAAAATGAATAATTTTCCCCAAAATTTCATGCCCAGACCTTTAAAATGAGACCCCTTCCAGCTTTCTACGCCCTCCGGTTCGCTCACAATTTCATTGTAAAATTTTGGGGTTACAGAATTAGATATATAGATATTGTAACTACTATGAATATTTAATTCTATTTTGTATAAATAAATACAAAATAAATTTAAAAACACGTGATTATTCTTGTTGTTTTCCATGCACAAAATATTTTTGTTTAATGTAAAACTGGATTGTATGTTTAACAATAATTGCAGTCCATTATTGTTAAGCAGTATGGTCCCAAATTATTGTTTTTGATTTTAAAACATCACAGTTCATTTGACAAAATTATAGTTGAAGCAGCCCAATGGCTTGTGCAATAGTTTGTTTACAAGCTTTCTCCAGACCACGGGGGAGGGGTGGGTCTGATAAGCCGTCTATTGTTCACCCGCAAGAAGGTCCGACCCTCATTAGTGCCGCTCGGCTGCACTCAGTGGGGAACCCAATACAACAAATCAATCTTTTAAATGAATACAAATATTTGGTAATAATTGTTTTATTAATATTCACCTTGAAATTTCAATAAATTTGGTGTAAAATTTGACAAAAATCGGCCATTTTGACCGATTATTAATACAGTATCAAATACCAATAAAGTAGTACTTAATTGGTAGGTAAAAATTAACCGATTTTCGTCAAGTTTTACCCCATGCTGTGCGCTATGTCACAAAAGCTGATAACGACATGGGTGATTAGTAACCATGACAACATGTTGAATGCGTGATGAAGGGAAACCCAAGAAATAGAAGAACAAAGAGAAAGAATGACGTTGTTATCTTTACAGTACTGTAACAGTACTGTAAATAAACTATTACAGCGCCCCTAGTATCAGGAGCGAGACAAGCACGAGTTGACTTTCATTTGACCATGGTAGTTCTTTTTTGCTTTATGCCTGTTCATTCCAGACGAATCTAATCGTAAAGCAAAACAGCCGATAACGACTAAACTAGTTATCAGTATTGCATCATACGGCTTCTTTGCCGTTTGCTGTTAGGTCGTTGGAAACGTATTGCTGTAATTTTGTCCTGGGAAACTAATGGTAGCCATGGAGATTTAGTTTTCTGTCCAAAACGTCAAAATATATTGTATATCCGAAAAAGTCGGATAAATAACGGATAGTGTCGGATATCGAATTTGGGCCCGGTTTGGATACGGATATCCGAACCGAATCCGACCCAATTTTTCGGATATCCGCACACCTCTAAATGAATCCTATTAATCAAAAAAGAACGTGTTTGGTTTGGATCCAAAAAGGTGGAGAGACAAGTTTTACTTATATATTAAAAAATATATAATTGACATATAGAGGAAATAGACCAAAGCACTAGAATTAATAGAATAACACACAAAGTAAACAAGAAATGAAATGCAGAACACGATGATTTAACACTGTCACTCAATTTTGTCATCTAGAAGGGTCGGCGAACTAATCAATAAATAGCCAAAACCAGTTTCCTCCCCTTCACACAGTCTCACCGCCCCCTCCCCCCAGCATCCGGGTGGCCCAACACTTTGTCCTTGAAACACCCTTGCGTCTGAAACAATAAACCAAACCCTTACACCCTCGTTGCTGTTTTGACAACAGGTTTATGAATGCGATCACTATTTTTCATTTCCAGAATTAACTATCAATTATTATTATTTGCAAGATACAAATAGGAAACTACATCACATTATGGTATTTAATGACCCGTACTATCAAAAATTAATAACTCATTACTTATTTTGAAAATAAAAAGCACTCATTACAGCACGCGCCACTTATTGATATATATATAATCCTCAAAGTAACTGTTACTTTTATACAAAATAAAATAGGTACAAAATTGTGTGGCCAGTCAAACTTTATAAACAAACATTTTATTCTATAAAATACAGATGGTAAATAGGGGTTGGTTTAAAGGAAATAAAATACAAAACATATTAATTAATTATTTTGATAAACATTAGAAAGGTTATGGGATTGATTGAACTAAAATAACCGCAGGGAAACTTATAAGTAGAAAAGTCGTCAACCACAATCTTGTTTAATCAGTACATTGTTAGAGAGAGAGAGAAAGAGAGATAGCAGATAGGGGCGTTTGATAAGGAATCTTAAAAAGTAAACAAACAAGGAACAACGATACGACGATACTCGTTTACAGCCTTATTGTGTCGCCCACTACATTTGCACACGTGACCACCTTTGTTTCTTCCTTATCTTTCATCCGTCCCAAAATAGAATTCCTGAAATAGTTTGTTGGTATAATCTCCCCTCCCACACAAGGCGCAGTGCTCAGTGCGCAATGTAGGTTGCCACGGCAACCGTGTGTCGTCATAGCGACTTAGCCAATCACGCACTCGCACTGCGTTGTATATTACGATACGAATAGTTGTGTTGGAAAGACAACGCGATAGGTGGTAGTTTCCTCAAAATTACGATCGATAATCATTGCGTCTTGACTGAGCTGAGGTTCTTGCTTATCAAGACAGAATTATGAAACGGAGAGTAAATTTAAATGAAAGTTAGTTCCTTATTTATTAATTTAATTTTTATTTGCTAGTTCAATAAGTATTCGGCTCGAACATTTCGAACTTTTTGAAAATCACGAGCCGAGCCGAATAGGACGCTATTCGGCTCGAAAAAGCTCGATGTTCGAATACTCGCACACCCCTACAAATAAGTAGGCTGAAATTTAGAAGATTATACATATTTGCTTTTTCAGCCTATTGGACAGTATTCAGGACCTATGCAAAACCCTCGAGAGGCAGCCTATCACCAGAGAGTTCAACATCTGCACACTCAGTCTGCCTCTGGAAACTTCTCCTCACCACCCTACCAGGTATTTTTTCACATGGCCAAATACAATTTTAACTTTGGCCAAATCTAAGTTTTAGAGTATACAATTTTGTTCTTTCCTCTCTATATATGTTTTACAAATAATAATACACAAAGATGTTTAAAACAAAAGTCAGTTCAGAATGGGCTTGGTGTAATATGGTTGAGAATGGTATGAACCGAAAGGTAGGCCAGCATAGACAGGAATTCACTGCTCTGAATGACTGATTCCTGGAAAAACACAAACTGAAACTGAGACTGAAATGTGGAAAAACACAAATAATCAATCAATCAACTTATCTGCTAACTACAGGGACAACTCAATCTACATTATCATTTTTAATAAAAATCTTAACTTGACATCCCAAATTACTCATGGATTTTTTCTATAAGAATATTCTTAAAAGTAACACACCTTGAAACACAACTAATTAATAGTGATGTGTCAATTGGGGAAAATTATGCTTTTGCCGCGATCCAAATGACGGCAACGAAGTTCCCGTGACTGTGGGAGACGAGATGTTTCCCTTTTTACTGTGATCATGGATGATGACGATGACCTTCCGTGAAGACGGGAAACGATGAAATGAAATGAAATTTGTTTATTGTCTTTTTAATTTATACAAACTAGTTAACCACCCGTGCTCCGCCACGGGAATATTGTCAGCAATAAAAGACATAATAATTAACAAATACCGTTTATCTTTGTGTTTTATTTAGCAACTGCTTGATTTTTTACATGGCATAGACCTGATAGTTGGCCTGTATAAACTATTTATGTTAATCTAACCGATATATTAGTTTAACCAAATGAATGTTTTATATTAATTCCAGTTTCGTTTGAAAAATAAATAGAGTACGAACTGCGCAATGCTGATAACCTAATAAGCTACTTATGCTATGGAGATAATTTGTTCAGGTTTATTCCCACATTCGTCGTTTTTTTTTTTTTTCGTTACATTCGTTGTGTGGAATAAAAATAATCTCTTAAATCACGCATCAGCAGTCGGTCGCATTTCCCGGATCTTAGACCCATTCTGTGAGTAACAGATGTGTTTACGTTGTATACATAAAGTTGGTTCATAGCATACTTTGGTTCAATTTTAAAGGGTATTAACGGTCAAATCCGTGGTGGTAAAAGGAGTCCCAGATCTCAAAATCATATAGACTTCCAGAATGATATTGATTCATCTAAGTGAGACTTACCATTGCAAATGCAGAGTTGTAGGCATATGATCTTTTATTAATCAAATAGTTTTTTGAAAGTTTTTTTTTTTTGTTTCTTTTGATACTTTACTCATATTTGATGTAGCCCCGTTGATAAGATTTTTGTTGAATTCAGAATGTTGATAAGGAGCTAATTTTACCTTCCCCTTGTGACAATATAAGGAGAATATATTTGTTTCCCTGTTAGTCTGTTCTGCCCATAAATTCATAGATTTTCAGTAATGAAAAATCCAATTTAACAACCCCAATTAAAAAAGTCAATGGTTTTTTGTAAGAACTTCCAGAGCCCATTTAACACCATCACTGCTTTTTACATTTTTTATTCGATGGCTTTCTACGTGTTTTGTTCGTAATGGTTGTCTCTTTACGCACAGTTAATGACTTTTCACCTTTTCTTTTTTCTTTTTGTACTTTTTTCACACCCTGGGAGTTATGATAAAGTTTTATAACGATGTAATGAGTCAACATTGGCATTAAACATCTAGTCACACACTTCTTCGCCAGAACCAAAATCGTAAGGCACAGTTTCTCAAGCAACTTCCCTGTTTACTTGAAAAAATAGTTATAGGGTACAGTTCACTGAAAAATTGTAGTTCCGCATATCCATAGTACTCGCCATCTCAAGAAGAACATCAAACACTGACCTTGAATAAGATTCATCCCTATAGTAAAATGTTTGTATTTTTCCCACTCATTAGCAATTTTCTTTTGGCTACAACTTGCAAGCGGAAGTTTCAAATTTAAACTCAATTACCACTTTCCTTCAGAAAACTAACACTTTATTCGAAAATACAAAATTTGCACCAAAACATAGGCTACAAATAATGTTCAAATACATTTATAAATAATACATTGTGGTATAAAAAGTTGAAAAATACACTTTTCTTTGTTCCAAATCGTATTTTTTTTTACAGGAATTCCTAGATTATAATTATTACATACTGAATATGAGGTTATAAAAATAATAACAAATGTCTGGCAAACATTAAACAGCTGACGAATAATTTATAAACTGTGTATTATACTCTTCAATAAGAATTGTATTGACTCAATCTTTGAAGATCTGTAGGTCTTAACCCTTAGAAAAAACGTGAATTCTAATGAAGTTCGGCAAATCTATGCATTATCCCCTTTAATTTGACACATAGAACTTGTGGATCGGTCCAGTAATTACTGAGAAAACAGTGTTACAACTGTGTATTAAATATATAGAAGATCATTGACAATGTCATAAAATTTATACAAATTATTGACAATGTCATAAAAAACATCTAAAATTATAGCGTAGTCAGTTAATGAAAACAATATAGCTAACTACACACAAGGAGAAATCTAATAAAACATATTTTAAAAATTACAACCAAACAATCTTATTGTTTAGAAAATTCAAGGCATTTGTAATAATGGGAGTTATTAAACTCCATAACCAACTAAATCCAACAGTAATTTGGTAAATTTGCTAACGCTACTTAAAAATTAATAAAAGTCAATGTAAACAATTCTTTTAGAGAGTAAAAAGGGTTGTTCAAAAGCCAATTGTAGAATTTAGATTTGAAAGTATTTTCAGGATATTTTTTTTATATATTTATTTAGGGAATAAATGAGATATATTTAAGGAGGCAATTTGGTGTAAATCCAATCATGAATATATATATATATGTCCGTTTTCCCCTATTTTTGACCCTAAAAACACAAAATTTCACAATTTCTTTCTGAAACCATTTTGTAGAGCTTAAAAAAACAAATAATTTAGTATATTGAAGCGTTATTATGCGCCTAATGGTTACGGAGAAAATAAAAAAAAAATGTAAATTTCAAATTCCCATGTTATTCTTATGGAGAATAAGTAAACTGTTGTAGTTTGCTTATAATTATATTTTGATCAGATTTGAAAATACATTCATTTCTTACTAAAATATTTACATTTTACAACAAAAAACACTTTTTAAACTAATTCTATTTAAATAGGTAATAAATGTGATAATTTTAAGGAGACATTTTAGTGTAAATCTAATCCAGGCAAATGGAAATCCCCATATATTTATATATATGTCCGTTAGCACGATAACTCGAGCAAAAATGATACGATTTTGATGAAATTTTGTATAAACGTGTAAGTAAACCTAAATTTATTTGAACGAGTTCGTGAACCAGCATGATCTGACTTTGGGAACGGGTGTTTATGGGGGTTTTATGGGATAAACTACGTTTTCTCCCATTTTTGACCCTAAAAACACAAAATTTCACAATTTCTTTCCAAACCATTTTGTAGTAAAAAAAACCAAATAATTTAGTTTATTGTAGCGTTATTAGCCGCTTAATGGTTACGGAGAAAATTCCATAAAATTGTAAATTTCAAATTCCCATGTTATTCTTATGGAGAATGTCAACTGTTGTAGTTTGCTTATGATTATATTTTGATTAAATTGGAAAATACATTCATTTCTTACTAAACTATTAACATAAAATTTAATTATTTGATTAGTTATGATAATTATAGGGCAATGATGACAATGAAATTGATATATGATTCTGAACGGATGGTGATTTTGGTCTCTATGGACCTCAAAACGAAAAACCAAATCGGTCCTGGGTCCAGTTCTTACCATGAGTACTATGGTAATAGCTTATTCCCTATATGGGAAATTCGCTAATATACCCCAATATGGGAAATTCGCTAAAAAACATACACAACTAAATTTGTAAAGGACGGGTATTTTTCAGAAAGCCTTGCCCCAGTAGTGGATCAATAAAGTCAACGTAATAAACTGAACGCACCTGCTTTGATATCGAGCATTGTTGAACGACGTAGCTGTTGATAGTTCTCGTATTGACCACCACACAGCGCCACAACATGAGTGCGAGCGATACCATTCTGTCAGCATTCCAGCCACATCCGCTAGGCTGCTACCATGGACTCGGGAAGTCTAGTAATGGTATATAGTCAATGCTTGAAGTATATCTATGTTTCCTACTAAAATTAGTAGCACTTCGGCTAGCATCCTCGTTCATCGTTTGTAGGAATCTTCATCTTGTAGGCGTTCATCATTATATAGACTATGAACGATACTGAATTCAAACACTGAGACATGGCCTTGTCATATAAGTTATTTGCATCAAGAGACAAATACTGAGACATCGCCTTGCCATATAAGTTATTTGCATCAAGAAACAAACCCTGAGACATGGCCTTGCCATATAAGTTATTTGCATCAAAAGACAAACACTGAGACATGGCCTTGCCATATAAATTCTTTGCATCAAGATACAAACACCGAGACATGGCCTTGCCATATAAGTTATTTGCATCAAGAGACAAACACCGAGACATGGCCTTGCCATATAAGTTATTTGCATCAGGAGACAAACATTCGGGAAAAAATCGGTCATGTACATGGATACAGACAGCTTTGTGTTAGAAAAAAATCGGGGAAAATCGATCTTGTACATGGATACAGACAGCTTTGTGTTAGTAAACAAATCGGGGGAAAATCGGTCTTGTACATGGATACAGACAGCTTTGTGTTAGTAAAAAATCGGGAACAAATTGGAAAAAATCGGATCCATCAAAACCGGATCCAACCCAAGATCCGGAATTTTTTGGATCCCATCGGGTGCCGGTTCTAGCTCGGATCCGGCGGATCCGGTAGTCCGATATCCGGATACGACCATCACTAATGCAAACCCAAATTCAAATAGTAAATATCTAATTTCAAGCAAATCAGATTTTATACATAATTTTCCTTGAATTGTAAAAATAAATATGAATAGAAATTAAATTATCCAGCTGATCATGTTGTAAACAAATACGTTCTTCATAAGGATAACATGGGAACCTTAAAAGCCACTGGGACAGAGCCCAAGGGACTTTTTCAAAAATTTAAGGCCAGTTTGCAAATCTACGTGACACACTCTTTCCAATGAGGCGTGAATGGTCAAAATCTGTTAAGAAATGGCAGAGAAGTTCAAAGGACAAATTTCTTGTTGGCGTATTAATCTATATATATAAAATTCAATGTATGTTTGTTTGTTTGTTTGTCCTTTATGGGCTCCGAAACCACTAGATAGATTGTAATGAAATTTTCAGGCATTATTAAGCATTATTCATGGATGGTTTGTGTGAAGTTTGGTGTAGATCCGTCAAAAGGGCTCCGCCCCAGTGGCTATGGAGTTTCCCATGTTAACCTTATGAGTACTCATATTTAAATGGAATTTAAGAATCTTAACAGCTGGTTCAACTAAACAATTTGATTCTGTGATGTTCAATAGCATTAAAAAGTTTATAGGTTTACCAACAGGGTGCAGCACTATATTTTTCTTAATTTATGACAACAGCTAATTTGCAACCAAAAGGTGAGTGAGCGTAGCGAACAATCTTCAACCTGGAGGCGAGTTAGCGCAGCGAACAAGCTAACCTGAAGGCAAGTGAGCGCAGCGAACAAGCTCCAACCTAAAGGTTTTTAGGCGTAGCGAACAAACCTCAACCAGGACGTGATTGAGCCATGCGAACGAGCTCATATTGAAAATGGACGAGCATTTGACATAAAACCACATTAGGACAGGACGACGTCTGTCGGGCCAGCTAGTTACATATATAGATTAAATTGCTTCTGTTTTGTTTATGTTTGATTGGAAGTTTTAATAAAACAGCTGATCAGATGATTTTTTTACATTTTATTAACCTATAATAGACCTCCAAACGGACAAGGCTAACAGGCAGTTGATATTATATCAGAAATACTGTCCACACTAGAGTTATTATGGTGGGTGATGTAAATTTTGAAGAATTGTCAACATTTGGACTCACACAACTGTCTCTCCCAGCAACGAGACTGACCAGCACAACAAAGACATTGATCCACTGTGTATGTACCAACTTCCCTGAGAAGTTAATGAGCTTTGAAGCTAAGCAAGGAGGGTTAACTGACCATACCTGGCAAACCTGCAAGCTTAGTACAGACACAAATACTAGAATACAATAAACTGCATCCAAATGGAACTTTAAAAACCACAACCTTAATGTCCTAAGAGAACAACTATCCATGGAGTGCTGGGAAGTTGTCAAAAATGCTCCAATGTTGAAAAAGCATACCAATATTTCAGCTCAATCATAAAACATATCCTGGACTATGCCTGCCCACTAATAAAAACTAATGCAAATAAAAAACGTAAATTGAAATTTGAATATGACACGGAAGTTAAGATATTAAAGGAAGAATTCCTCTGGTCCTTTCAAAGGTATGAAGCACCAGGAAACGAAGATGGCAGAGAAAAAATGGCAGCAAAAAAGAGAGATTATGATCTAAAACTAAGGAACTTAAGACAAGGTGCTGCTGTGGTGTCACACTTGCTTAAAGTGTGCCAACAAATCAAAGGCCCTGTGGGACATCATAAATAAAAAAATAAAAAAACAATGGTAAAATATCCTTATACCAACTGGAAGTACAAGGAAAAATTGGAGATGACCCATCAAAAATCGCTTCTCTCTTCAACAACTACTTCTCTGAGATATCAGACAAAACTCTAAAAGGAAAACCAAACAAATTTCCCAAACAGAATACCACTCTCTACACCTCAAAACCATGCTAACAAACACATTCAGCCATTAATCGTAGCCCCTACCACACATAAAGAGGTAATGGACACAATTAACTCTCTAAAACCAAAACAATCCTGTGGAGTTGATGAAATCCCAGCTAAAGCAGTAAAATACTGTGCTAAACAGCTGGTACACCCCCTTGTGATAATCTTACTAATATTATAAATCTGAAAGTTTGTGAGTTTGTGTGTATGTTTGTGTGTTGCTCAATCACGCATAAACTACTGGACGGATTGGGCTGAAATTTGGCATGATGTTAGCTAACATTCCCTATTAACATTTAGGCATATTCTTAATTCAAAAATCCTTTCGGGCTCCGCCCCAGTGGGTCTGTAGTTCCCCATGTTAACCTTATGAGTATTCATATTTAAAGGGAATTAAAGAATTTAGTCAGCTGTTTCAACTTTACAAGTTGGTTCTATAATATGCAATAGCATTAAAAAGTTATAAGGTTTCCCAACAGGGTGCAGCACTATTATTATTTTGTCTGTGCATATATGACAACAGCTAATTTGAACTAAGCAGCAACAAAAAGCTGTGATACACAATGAGAACTGTCAAAGTAGGATTGTTTACAGTTAGGTTTGAGTTTTTAATTTAATGAATAATTTGTGATATTGTGCGAATGTTTGATAATTTATTTTTTCTGTTGTTTAGGTGCAATGGTAGAACATTATGGCAATGGTAGAACATTATGGCAATGGTAGATGTGTTATACTATATCATACCGTAAATTTATGAACCAAATTTTATCAAACTGTTTCCTCCCCCCATTACAAACGCAAAGCTTGAGTATAACTGCAATAAGCATTTTATAATTATATGCCAACCCCATACGAAAGACGGGTGCTCTGCTAGTAATTAATAAATCCTTCAGCTCCAGTCAATTCCCACCACAGTTAAAACTTGGTGTATATCCTAGGCACAAGAAGGGTTTATCACAAAAATTAGAAAACTATCGTCCTATTTTACTCCTGTCCACTTTCTCAAAGATAATAGAAAAATTGCACTCAAAAGGATGTCACAACACTTAGAGAATCAAAAACTACTAACAAAAAATCAACATGGCTTCTTGAAAGGAAGGTCAACCATCACTGCCATTGCAAGCTTTGCAGCCTTGCACATTGCAGATCAACTTGAAGATAACAAACATGTCTCAGCCATTCTGCTTGATTACTGTAAGGCATTTGACTGCTTAGGTCACAAGCTTCTACTTAACAAACTATCCCTGCTAGGGATTAAAGGCAAGCCTTTGACTGGATAGCAAGCTATCTAGAAGACCGTGTACAGATAGTTGAAATACAAAAAACATTAAATGGAAACACACTTTCAGATCTAGCACAAAAACAACTACCAGGGGAGTTCCTCAGGGTTCGGTTCTGAGTCCTTTTCTATTTATACTTTTCACTAATGCCTTCACAGACTTTATTGATAATGAGAATGCCAAACCGATCATGTATGCTGATGATTTAACTTTGATTATTAAGAATGATATAACTCATGTACTGTACTCAGAGATCACTGAACTAACCAATAAAGCAACAACGTACTGTCTTCAAAATGACTTGGCAATAAATCCAACAAAAACTACGCAAATAAATTTCAGCAGAAGACAGCTACAGTTAACTGGAGCTACAAATATCACTATCAATGAACAGTCCAAACTACTAGGCATGACCATCGATGCTAAACTCTCATCGACAGAACATGTGAATAGCCTGTACAAAAAAATAGGATCAGGAATTTATGTAATGCGTAGAATTAAATGGATAGGTGGATAGGAAGCAACTAAGACTGCATACAATGCCTTAGTAGAGTCCCACATAAGATATGGGTTAATGGTCAGGGTCGGAACCACAGAGCAGAACCTTACAAGGATACTGCGACTCCAGAAAAAAGCTATAAGGACGCTAGCTGACCTCAGCCCTACAGAAAGCTGCAGGGAAGGTTATAAATCACTAAAAATCATGACTGTGATATCACTATACATCCTTGCAGTGATTGAACTATACTGAACAGAGTGAACTTACAAGAGGAACAGATTCTCACTCTCACAACACTCGAAGAGCTACAGACTACCTTCTCCCAGCTCACCATACAACTCAATACAGCAGGAAGCCTACCTACATGGGACGAAAGGTCTTCAATAGCCTGCCCAACCACTTGAAGATCTTAAGAAATCAAGACCTGAAGAGGAAACTCAAAGACTGGCTAATGGATCAACTATTATACTCAATAAAGGAATTCTTTGATCAAATAAGCAAGATGAAAATTCAAATTACAATCTATGTATATGACACTATTCTATTTATTAAAGAAATCTCAATAAATCAAATTGATTGATTGATTAAAGATCGATAGCTTCAAGGTCAAGCTATCCGCTTGCACTGACAATCGTCTGCTCTGCTCCTTGCACATCTCTCTGCTGTGCGCTTGCTATGTCACAACAGTTTGTGATTGGGCAATTAGTAACCATGACAAATTTAATAGCGTTTGGTTGGGTGATTAGTAACCATGACAACTTGTTGAAAGTGTGTATGAAGAGAAATCCAAGAAAGAATAGAAAAAAAAGAAAATGAATAAGCGATGTTTTTATGTCATTGTTATCTTTATCTTATTTTACTACTGTTATTATTAGCGTTAAGTACTATGATTTTATACTTGTTTATGAGATATCTAAAATATATGTATTTTTTATCGACATTTTTCTGTCCTGAAACAGCATTTAGCAGTAGCCTATGACCAGCAGTTGCAGCAGTAGGTACTAGAATTTCTATTAATCTGTTCTTTACGTGATTTATTGCTGTACAGTGTTTAGAATTTTTTTTTTGTAAAAGTTTGAGTAGGCTGTGTTTTTTAAATTTACAGTTTTGATTACTAATGAACCAAGGTTAATGACTTAACATATCGTGACTGCGCAATGGCATACTAATTGTACAGGGTGTTTTTAAAAGAATGCCGGGATTTTATACGGTAATTGCTTGGATACTATTCAAGGTAACTAAACGTTTTATACGTCAAATTGAAGCTAAAATAATAAGTTTTGTAACCCGTGTTGCAAGGGAGAAAACTTTGACTTTGGCATGCTCAAAACAGGTGCGGGGTGATAGGCCGCTATTGTGACTCATACTCCTGACGCCAGTCGCCAGTACGACGTTTACAGAACAGAATGCACATAACAACAGAAGGCACAGAATGTAATCTGTAGTTCGCATAGTTCGTATCTAGTGCTAAATTAAACTAAATTTAAATCTACTTGATAAAGAAACTTGAAGCTGGTTCAATAAGTTGCATGGCACCAAAGTGTTTTGATAGCACATTCACCTGGCCGGCTAAAAACTTGCGATGAAAGAACATAGTCAACATAGTTACATAGTCAAAGAAATCCGACGATTCTGCATCAGAAGCCCGAAGAAATCTATTGCCCAACGAAGTCTTCAGTTAAACAAACCTAAATTGGTCACTTTATGATGTTATCTATAAAAGATAGAGTCTTTGTGCCGAAAAAGATTCAGTTAAGACATCAGACAAACCTGCCAATCGCCCTAACCGTACAGACTTAGCCAGTTTTACGCTCATATAGATTGATGAAAATCTGACAGAATTGTATGAAGCAATGAGAAAAAAACTTTATTCTTTTCTCTTCAATTTCTTTTTTTTTATCGTTTAATTATCTTGAATAGTCCCCGAGCAACGACCGTTTGAAATCCCGGCATTCTTTTAAAAACACCCTGTATTTTGATGATGTAATATTAAATTATCACAATAATGTCCATTTATACAGTTTTAGGCTTTTTTATGGGGGTTTTATATCATGTAGGATTAACCGTGTTTTCAATTATCCGTGGTCTCCCTCCCCCCATTACCCCAGATAATTGAGACTCTTACAATACTGTAGATTTGATTTTTTCCTTTTTATATTTCAAAAATGTTAGGTTGTTTTGATGTAAAAACAAATTTATGTTTTTTAATTATAAGTCTTAGATTTAACCGTTGACAATATGTCCTGTCATTATATAATTTGACACCTAAATAAAAAATAAATATACTGGATATTCATAACATAGTCTACTCTTAGGGCCGGTTTCGGAGCTCGGGACTAACGCTATTCCTGGACTAAAATCCAGTTCAAACCAGTTTTTATTCTAGGACTAAAAAATCGGGTTTCGGAGCTCCAGGATTACGCTAGTCAACGACTAAGTCTATTCCGAGAGTTACATAGTCCCTGAATTACTCTCATGGGTTTCGGAGTCACGGGCTACTTAATCCTCGAATTAAATGTTATTCGATCGGGTTTCGGAGCCAAATATATAATCCACAACTGGGCAACAAAGACTAACTCGAGGAATAAATATGAGCAATTTTTAGTCCAGGTGGAGGGCAGGATTAAGGGGCGGACTAACTTAACTTTTGGCGTAAGTACTCAATTTGTGAAGTTGTATCTATATATATGTCAAATTCTTAATCGGCATAAAATTTACTGGCAATTTCATTCCTCTTGATATTTTTCCTTAAAATTTTATTTTTCTCTTAAGTATGTATGCAAAATCATCTTTGAATGAAACCCGTTTATCTACAATTTATGCTCAAGACTATAATAGGCCAAACGGTCCCTAAAATTAATATTATAAGGTACTAAACGTAGATTTTAAAATAATAATATATGAAGACAGAAAGAAAAACTTAACTGTATGAAAAAAATAATATAGGGCCTATCAAATCTAAATACGTATTTAATACGCGGTACATAATGTTACATAGGGTTACATGCATTTAAATGGTCCATTTTAACGAGTTTTGGGGGACGTTGGTTTAACCGGAAACCCCGTTATTCGGACTGGCCTCGGCACTGAGGAGTCCGGATAGTCTACTGTAATGCAGTATTTTACTATGGAATACTTTTAACCAAAATTAACAGTATGCCTAAACGCCTAACGAAAAAAGACTTCTGTATTAGTATTATTTTCAATTGAAACTCATATCTAGTTTAATAATTTGGAATTTGGTTAAATAACAAATATTTCAGCCGTGAGCTAACTCGGATAACCTGGAGTCTCAGATAACCGGAGCTCAGATGATTGGAAGTTAACTGAAGTTTCTTGGACACCTACTTAATCTCTACTACATATTGTACTTCCAGATGAATTGTTAAAATACAAAACAATCAGAGAACACAAATACATTCTAAGCAGATAAATTATAACTATGCCTACTCTTAGAGCGTTAAACCAACAAATTGTTGTAATAATGATAATTTTTTACGGTTGATTTGCATTCAAAGAATAATAAAATATTTCCCTTTATTTTTTTATCATCATACAGTATTCATTTCAAAATAATTGTAAGACCTTAAATAGACAATTATTGGGGTTTGCATTAGGATTACAAAAGTCGCAACCAATCTCTAATATCTCAAATGCCTACAGTTTTTAGATTCTCATAAAAAAATAGCTTGGACAAAGTAAAGGCATAGGCTAACACATTTGACACCTTATTCTTCAATCGGGAAGTTTTTTTTTATAAAACTTAACAGCAATAAATAAACCTTCAGGTTTTTTTTTTTTTTGTAAATGATGCTTCACATAACTGGGTTTTTTATTTCGGCATACGTTTTTGAACACGATATCTTCTTTTAGTTACCATCTTCAGTGAAACTCAAGGAATCATTATCCCAACTGATAAGTGATTAGAACCAGACTAGAGAGTAGACACTAATGTAGCTATGAGCGCTGACCGTGAACAACTTTGGCAGGTATCGTCTTAAATTCGTCTGTCCGCTGCCCCTACCACCACTCAAAAACTAAAATTCCCCGTGATTCCTACCTTAGTCCTAGAATAAGTAGTCCAGAAGTTGGCGAATAAAGTTAGTCGTCGAATAGACTAGTCTGCGGACTAGGGAGTTAGTTCGCGAGCTCTGAAACCCGATTTTTTATTCGATGACTAACTTTATTCACTGATTAAGTAACTCCAGGATTACGTATTCCCGAGCTCGGAAACCCGCCCTTAGAGGTTTAACTTATTCTGTCTATTGAACAACAGCAGCTTCTTGTAAATTGGTTTCTGTGCTGAATATGTATATTATTATAGAACAATCACGGACAGAAGCGTCCTCATGAAGAGGTGGATGAAGAGGAGGAAGAGGTATCACATGATGAAGTTCGGCTGTGGGAGGATGGCTTCAAGGATCGCTACTATGAGTCCAAGTTTGATGTGGCTAAACACAATGTTACATTTAGGTACAAAGTGGCTTCTGAGTATGTGCGAGGCTTGTGTTGGGTCCTCAAATATTATTATCAGGTAAAAATTTTTGTTCTTTCCTAAAAATAGAGTAAGTTCATATATAAAATAATATATACGTTACATACCTCTGCCCGTCTTCAGTCTTAAAAATAGTCGGGGGATGACTAGTTTTGGGTCAAAGACCATTATCAAATCCACATCAAATTGAATTAGTCTATAAATCCGACAGATGTTTTCATCTAAACCAAAACACAGGTCAACACACACACACACACACACACAGGGTGTATACCGACTGGGAGAACCGGGGAAAAGCCAGGATTTTTTTTAGTGATTCCGGGATTTTTATTTTAGCCCCGGTAGAAGATTGCAATCGTAAAACCCGTCTCCGAAGCTCGTGCAATAGAAAAATTCATGTACTGCCCCGATTGTGGAAGACTGTGATGACGTGTCGGTGACCGCGAGAGATGACAATAGGGTTTGCAAACTACGGGTGCCATCCAGGATCATGATGTAGCCGCGGGAACCAATGGTGATGTTTACACGTTCATGGGAAATGATCATAATTTTGCCGCGATCATGGACGACGACGATGACGTTTCAGTGACCAATGGTCACCAATGGTGATGTCTACACGTTCATGGGAAATGATCACAATTTTTCCGCATCATAATTTTATCCGCGGAAGCCAATGGTGATGTCTACACGGTTGCGGGAAATGATCATAATTTTGGTATCGGTATCAAGAAACGAGAATTGATACATTTTGGTATCGACACTCACTATTTTTTTTTTTTTTTACGAGTCTTGAAAAATCTGGAATTAGTCTTAAAATGTCTGGAATTAGTCTTAAATTTAAAAATGGAAATAAACTAGACACCCTGCATCCAGGATTTTTGCGATCCCCGAAAACTGTGATAACGTTTCCGTGACCACGGGAGATGATAATTTTGCTGCTATTGAGAGAGACAAGGTTTTCATGACCTTAAGTGATGATAAATAAAATGCCTATTTTAATAAGGATTATTATTTTTTCAACACTTGCTCACTGAACTTTGAAATTTAAATAAATAATTGTGATATATATTGATATAGGCTACCTATACTTAACACGTTCGGTGTTAGGGACGGGAATTCACGCCCCGCTGTACCAGCACCACTGGCGCGGGGCGGGAAATGTAGTCCTTCTCCAATAACATCAACCTTGCTTCAATGTGAGCTCAGCCATTGCCGTGGAACGTTATAATCGTTGCCAGCCTGTGGCTTAGAATATAAGCTTTACTCTGGTGTAGGTTGGTAATAAAATTTCCCGTAAAATCCCGTCTGGCAATACTTTTGTCCCGGTTCTGGCAATTTTCTCTTTTCGAGCCACTTTACAAAGACACTGGCTACAGATCCAGGCAGTGCTGCTACCTTTGGGTGTTTCAGTGAACTACGTCCACTCTCGGGCTAACGCAGCGCAATCACCACTGCTCTATTTTTATTCGTCAGACTAAAATATTTGAATGCCAATTGAGTTCACCAATTCAGTTGAGCGGCAGGCGATTGGCGAGCGCCTGTTTGAAGGTATGCCGCACTGAACATGTTAAGCTCTAAGTCTTAAATGGGGGGGAACATGGAAATGGGAAACATTCAGACAGGAACCTGGAAAACAAGGATTAGGAAAAACCAGGAAAAACTCTGGAATTTTACTAAAAAAAAATAGTATACACCCTGACAAAGATACAAAACCCGTTAGGCCAGTCACATTTATTCACAGAACAAACTGACACAGGTTGTATGGCAGACACAATGGAACTATCTCGATAGAATTTTGTAATTCTACTGGGAATTTTTTGGGGGAATAGTATATCCGATTCTCAGGACAGGATTCAATCTGATCGTCGGCAGTTTCGCCGTGTCGTGAGTGGCGATGATGCCATTTCCAAAATGGTGAGAGAATTCCCCGGTATCGCAGGTGACAATGATTAAGTCTCCGCTGTTGTGACAGATGTTCACGATGGTTCCACGAACCTAGGAAGCAATGACAATGTGTACGTAGTCTGTGATCGCTGTAGATGTTAAGGATGGCGCTGCAAACATGGGACATGAAGAAATATGGTTGTCACCAATCATACTGGTGTGATATAAGGACTTAAGGTTACATGATACTAATGTAAAAGTGCCATTTCAAAACTACTTTTAATTTTGATTGTTTTATAACAATAGTTTTTTTTTCAATGACTAGTTGTAAGAAACATTCTGTACAAGTAGCACTCTAAGAAAGGTAGTGATGGGTCGGTTGCTGATTTTATCGGTTCTTAGTTGTCGGATTTCGGTTTTTCGGTTTTCCCCCTTAAATACAATTTTCTCTCTACTCATTCAAAGGTAGTACAAATGTTTAAAAATCAAAACTGTTTCAACTTACTTCATGTGAGGGCTATTATATTTTGAAGCAAGATTAGACTAGACAACATACCCTAACTTCAATACATTATGGTATCTATAGGTACAATTCACAATTGTCTTATTTTAAAATTTAAGATACTACCCACAAAATACACAAAAGTACACAAAATGTTAGCCTATACTCACAAAATATTAGGTTATAATTTTGTTGAAAACTGTAATATGATAGGTATTGGAAACATCAGCATTATCAACAAATCCATATTCAAGAATACCGAAATCTTACATCATTAAGATGTTAATATAAGTTTATAAATTTTTCTTTATTTTATAGGTTTTCTAACTATTGTTCAGTAATTATACTTGTTGATTCAAACAGTTTACTATACTAATAAATTATTTATGTCTTTGAAAATCAGGCAATATTAAATTTTCTTAGTATATTTTACAGCTCTTCCAAAGAATAAAAAAACCCTATCTTAGGCCTGGCTGGACCTAATTATGTATTGAGGAGGGCCTATATAAATTGTTTGAGTAACAAAACAAACCATGAGGTTAGGTTATCAAAGTCACTATCATCATTGTGGTTCATAAGATTTATATTTCATAAGGTGTACAACACAATAAAAAAATATAAAAAACAAAAAACATATTTAAACCTAAAAATCAACATTATATGACAAAGTTGCAGAACATATAATGACAATATTTGAGACTAAGTAGGCCTGCACAACGATAAAAATATGCCAACAATGCTTGTGGTTGTGTCAATTGGAAGATAAAATACTGTAGCCATAAAAACATATTTCATGTTATAAATATAACAGTAGATTAGTTACCATTTTAATATGAAACAATAAACAATTGTATGGCGGTAGGCAATGGCCAGCAGTAAACAACGATGTAAAGAGCTACTGAATTGCGCTCTCAGTGGCTCTGCGGGTGCTGTTTTCACTCTTGCCAGCGTATCCCATACACTCACCATTACAGTGTTTGGAAGTAGCGACGCTACAGTAGCGCGCTACTTTTTTGTAGCGTTAGCTGTAGCTACGCTACTTTTAAGATTTTGTAGCTTTAGCTGTAGCTAGCTACATTTTTAAAGTAGTTGTAGTGGAATTTCAGCTACTTTTCTCGCTACATTAACATTGATCGAGATAGTGATTTTTATCACAACCTTACGTGAAACAACCTTTTTCAAACTGAGATTTTCGACAAAATTAGGCCTACTTTCTTGGCTTCATACAGCTGGTCACAGTTGTTTCATTACCTATTACAACGTTGCTTGGACATGGAGGCCATTATCTGAGTGTTATCCACATTTTTGGCTCTCATTTCTTTAATTTACTACTCTATGATTACTGTCAGATAAAATAAAATAAAATCGCTAGATGCAGACGACGTTTAAACGTTACCGGTGACAAGAGAAGCTATTGAATGCTTGCAAGTGATTGACAGGGAAATTAGTAATAAATTTAGTTTCTTCATTGTATCAATTTAGTTTAAACTTGGGTTTTAATGGAAACCAACACTAAACCTTAAAATAATGAGAAAGCTGGTCTATCAACATTTGCTTCAGCTGTTGATTATGGTTCATCATCACAAGCCCTTCCTTGGTTAGATTACAAAGATTTTTCAAAGGTTTACTAAATGAACGAAGAGGAAATTTCCTTATGAGATTTAAGATATGCCTTGAATACATAATAATTGTAACGAAAAAATCTCCATAACATGAAACTTGCATTGAAAAAGTAGCATACAGTAGTTTGCTCCTGCTAACAGCTCTTGTCAAGGACTATTCCTAGGCTATGCTATTGGATTAATACGGAGAAGGTATTAATCCTCGTCACTTCTGCATCACTGAGCAGAACTTTTGGTAATTTATGGCCTCGGCGCTCAGAGACGCCACGGGCCCAGGGCACTCAAGGTCATAGACCCTCCCCCTCCCCTCTTATACCACCCGGTTGCTCCAATTGCTGACAAAATCGTGTAACGAAACAAGGAAGTAGAGACAAAAAGGTATATTACTTTATTCAAAAACATAAAACTGTTACAGATTATTTTCAAAGCAATTAATTCGTGGTAGTTTGTGTCTTGTAAATATTTATTTGATCTTAGAAATATGTTTTTTGAAACCCCATCTGACTTAAGAAAAAAGTAATTTTACTGTAGTAAAACTTTCCTAAAATTATAAAAAATTTAGGCCTAACCTCTTTGTTGACTGATTTAATGTCATAAAGGACAATAGGAAAATAAAAGATTAAGATACAGATCTGTACACTATATCAGATATTTCTTTTCTTTATAATTAATCATGTAAAATACTCAAATATATTTTTAATTATTTATGGAATAAACAATAAATAATTAAAGTAGTACCTTTGGATAAACAGTCTTTCTTTTGACTTCGTTTTCTTTGCACTGTTGCGTCACAGCTTTTGTCAGTTGATGACTGACTCTGGCTAGTGGCGGGGCGGCAATTGCTCTGTTGTGTCTTTATTCTTAAACGTCTCGTGAGCAAACTTAATATTTAATTCTCATTTGAAAATTTTAATTTGTATGCAATAGTAGATATAATATAAGAGTGTTTCTTTGAAAATAAATTATTATTCTTTTTTGGCCCGACCTACAGACTTTTTATGTTAATTCTCGGTTTCGTTTTTTTTTTTCTCAAAACCTGTACAGCCGACCACAGACAATAGGTAGCAACCACTCATCTCTAAAGAAAAGTTGTTTTATTGCATATTGTTACACTGCAGAGTTAGTATTATTTCAGTATTTAAATATTCATAGTTTGTATTAAAAATATTTTTGCGAATTCTAATATTTGTATGTTTTTATTGTTTTAAATATTAAATTCAAACAGCCGCTACCGAGCAGGGCTCGGTACCCCATACTAACACACAAATATTATACTTATACTAGAATACAAGTGATTAAAAATACATTTGAACTATTCACTGTAGAGTATATTTATTTGTTTGGTATATTTCAGGGATGTCCCTCATGGAAGTGGTACTTCCCTTACCACTACGCACCATTTGCTTCTGACTTCATCAACATTGGTAGTCTAAGCACAGACTTTGAAAAAGGCACAATACCAGTAAGTATTCCTATAGAATGTAGAATACTAACTAACATAACAAATTATAATAAAACCTCACTAACTCGACTATTTGTGGACTCGGATGTTGCCAAGTTATCCAGAACATTGAAATTTTTAATGGGTTTTAATAAATAAATCCATAACAGACTAATTTTTACATATAAATTTGTTACTTACATCAGTATTTACTATTTTCACATATTGAGTAATCAATCTTTAAAGAAATGTTGCATTTTTTTTAAGGTAGAGGAGGGAAAATGCTTTTACACACACAGGTAGCCAGCCTGTAGTGTGAGACTCCTGAATTTATCACAGACTACTCACTAAACAAACCCCTCTACTCTTTTGGACACAGACCTGGAATTGTTTGTCACATAACTTTGTCAGGCCAATATGTGACCTAAGCCCTCAGGGCTCTCACCGTTTCTGGGATTTATATACTTAATGACCTACACCGCATCCCGGTCAAGGTTGAGCTTCTTGGCGCGGAGAATACCCTGGATGTAATGTGACACACAGGTCCAATTGTCCTCACCCTCCATCATCATCGGTATGACCGTGTCCATCAACCGGCTAAGAGAGGAAACCACCCTAGCGGCCTTGTCCGCCGTACAGAAAATCTGATCCCGCCAGCTATGCTTGCTGCCCAAACCCCAAGGTACTTGGCAGAACGAACGGTCTGGACTTCGACGGCCCCTATCTTCAATGGTGTCAATGGACGATGGTGTCAATCCGTTTTTCGTTAATATCACGATCTCAGTTTTTCTAAAAACGAGTGAAAGACTGTGGTCTGCCATCCATGCGTTTATGGTACGCATAACTCGGTTCAGCTTTAGCTCAGCCAGCTCAAAGCTACGTGCAGCTATCAAAACTGCAACGTCGTCTGCGTACCCAACCAAAACAGTTTCCTTAGGCATTTCAGACATCAGAAGACTTTCATATGCGACATTCCAGAGGTCTGGGCCGAGTACGGAACCTTGGGCAGCACCGGAAGTGACACTCATCGTCCGTGAGCCTTCTGTAGTGTCATACATGAGGAGGCAGAACCGGAGATAATCCTCTATGATACGCATGAAGTATGCCGGAACGTGGAAGGTGTTCTCCAGAGCATCCAGCATATCCCACCACCTCGCGGAATTCAGCACAACCCTACGAGAGTAGTGAAGTGGCTAAAATCCTCAGCTCTCATCACGGCTTGCTTCACCTCCTCAACAGCGTCAACCGTACGGTCTCTTGTTACATCCTGAATCCATACTGACGAGGGGACAGGTCCCCGCAGCCAAGATGTATGGAGTAAAAGAGGTGGGCCAGACAGAGTGCGCCCCTCTCCCCCCCTCGCTTATCAGGCTGAGGCAGTGACGTCACTGCAGTCCTTGAGCCGCTACTCACAGCCAGCACACAATACTCTCAGATGTTAAGTTGCGTTGTTTACGCCAGTTTGTACTATGCAATTTTTGAAATCAATTTTCCTTTGTTTTTAATAATATATTAATATGTTATTTTAATTATATTACTCCTCAAATATTAGATCAATTGTTGATTAAATTGATGTCCATTTCTGCAATTGTTGTTATATCACTAAGAATTGATCTACTCTGATCCGTTAAATAGCATCTAATTTTATGATTTATATATTTTTGGGATAGCCTACTTAACTACAGTTTATCATGAATATATTCTGTAAGTAAGTAAATTAGATACCCTTAAGATTTATAACTCTTCAAATTATTAATTAAATCAAGCAAACATTTTTCGCTATACAGATATACCAAATCAAAGTAGCTTTTGGTAATGCACAACCATCAGATTAGTGTAATTAGGAATTGAACTTTAAATTTTTATGAATGAAAAGTAAAAACCTTTTAAATAAAAAGACTTTATTTACAAAGTGTATCTCTTTCCATTGGACATGTAATCAGTTATTAATACTTTGCGGTATTAGAGTTCTTGAAATATTTTACAATTTACTACTGACGATGACGTTTCTAAGTTGATTGTTTTTTTTATTTTTCTTTGCCATTCATTTGTTTTTCCCTGTTAAAAAAAAACTTCAATCTAATTAGGCCCTACTATTCTTCTTTGAGCAAATAGCTCAAGACGGTTTAGAGGTAAACAATTACAGTAACTTTATGGCTTAATGTCTTTACTTTCTTCACAGGGTCATTTTTTCATATCAAGGCTTTTAAAATATTTAATTTTCAATTTAAAAAAATTCCTTTTCCAAAGTCTCAAGTTTAATTTAGCCTACATTACAGTGTTTTATTTTTACAACACAGCTTGGACAAATTTTTTGTTTGCCTGGTAAAGTTTTATAAATTTTTGTTTTCTAAACATTCCTCCGCATCACTGCGATAATGCTGTTTTCAGAAGACACAAGTTTGATTCAGGGCTCACGAATATTTTACCTAAATGAAATAATGATTTATTCCACCATAACTACATATGCATACAAATTAAATAAAAACTCTGAATTACGTTGCCACAGCATCCAGTTTATGTGACAACGTTATAGTTCCGTCCCCTGGAGCAGCTGATGGAGTATTTCTTGCAGCCAGCAGTGCTGCCATGTGCCTGAGGCTTGACACAACCTGATCCGGTTACTTCTAACCAATTTATCTGTGACATTGTTATAGTTCCGTCCCCTGGAGCAGCTGATGGGAGTGTTTCCTTCAGCCAGCAGTGCTCATGTGCCTGAGCCTTGGCGCTATCTCATGAGTGATCCAGTTACAGTAGACCCCCTCTTAACCGACCCTAATGGGACCGGACCTAGGTCGGATAACTTAAAAGGTCGGTTAAAACGGGCAATCCCTAAAATCATAACATAATGAAGTGCTATTCATTTGGAATAATAATCGTTATTTTGAAGTCATACTTGCATTATTTATAAAATAAACTACTCTTAACTCCTTTTCATATTGGTAGAAAAGTCACAAATAAACACAACACAAAACACGGTTAAGTCAAATAGGCCTACTTTCAGTGGAATATATTATAATACTAGGCAAGAGTCAATAAAATTCCTATTTTAATAACTTTAGTACTGTAATGGATTAATTGATGCTTTCCAAATACATCGTAATACAATACAGAACCTTTTGTCGACATTAAAGATACAAGCGACCATTTTGTTTCAAGACAGGACGTTTATTTATAGCCTCTTACTGGAGGCTCGAGGCACAAAAACTATCTTGACCTTGGAGTTGTTAACCCCCCTTCCCTGCCTTCCCTACAAGTTGCGTTGTTTGTTTACTCCGGCGATAAGATAATCAGTTTTCAAAATCGTAACGCACTTTATGATGTTAACCATTTGCCGCACAGATAACAAATCAGATCAGATGTGCTCGAACAATGATGACAAACTGACAATAGGCTATGCTATATTTTTTGTGATCAACACAAAATAACTTATTGTTAGTCATATCCTGTGGAGATAAGCGTATGGTTCAGTTCTCATCGCCCAGCGTGGGAGCGGAAATGCCGATATTCCTAGAAAGCGGCGGTTAAACCGAGCTGCTCTCAAAGCAAGGTCGGTTAAAACAAACTGTATTATTTTACGATCGAAGGCGGATAACCCGATTATCGGTTAATACGAGGTCGGTTAAGAGGGGGTCTACTGTACTTACAACACAATTTATCTGTGACATTGTTATACAGTTGAACCTCGTTTGTACGAACCTCGATAAAACGAATTCCTCGATAAGACGAATTTTTTTTAATCCCCTTGACACTTTCATATAGGTTAATGCTAAAAACACCTCTATACAACGTAGTAATTAAGTTAAAAACCTCCATAAGACGAATTTGTTTGTGACATGGGCAAGGACTGATTGACCTCTATACAACGAATATTCTTAGGACAAAACCTCTACAAGACGAACGTGACCTCTATAAGACGAATTTATCATAATCTTAACCTCCATAGTACGTAGTTTTCAAAACAAACAGAAGCTTGTCTCAACATGAAACCCTCACCCATCCCTCCTCCTTCCTCAGTCATTGTTTGGAGAAACCTTGGAGCGAGGAGAAACCTCTATAAGAAGAATAACAGCAGCATTAAACCTCGATAAAACGACCCTCTTTATTAAGAATACCTCTATAAAACGAATTTTTCCCGTACCCCTTGAAATTCGTCTTATAGAGGTTCAACTGTATTTCCGTCCCCTGGAGCAGCTGATGGGAGTGTTTCCTGCAGCCAGCAGTGCTCTTGTGCCTAAGGCTTGACACCACCTCATGAGTGATCCGGTTACTTCCAACCAATTTATCTGTGACATTGTTATAGTTCCGTCCCCTGGAGCAGCTGATGGGAGTGTTTCTTGCAGCCAGCAGTGCTCATGTGCCTGAGCCTTGGCGCCATCTCATGAGTGATCCGGTTACTTCAAACCAATTTATCTGTGACATTGTTATAGTTCTGTCCCCTGGAGCAGCTGATGGGAGTGTTTCCTGCAGCCAGCAGTGCTCTTGTGCCTAAGGCTCGACACCACCTCATGAGTGATCCGGTTACTTCCAACCAATTTATCTGTGGCATTGTTATAGTTCCGTTCCCTGGAGCAGCTGATGGGAGTGTTTCTTGCAGCCAGCAGTGCTCATATGCCTGAGCCTTGGCTCCATCTCATGAGTAATCCGGTTACTTCCAACCAATTTATCTGTGACATTGTTATAGTTCCGTCCCCTGGAGCAGCTGATGGGAGTGTTTCCTTCAGCTAGCAGTGCTCATGTGCCTAAGGCTTGACACCACCTCATGAGTGATCCGGTTACTTCCAACCAATTTATCTGTGACATTGTTATAGTTCCGTCCCCTGGAGCAGCTGATGGGAGTGTTTCTTGCAGCCAGCAGTGCTCTTGTGCCTAAGGCTCGACACCACCTCATGAGTGATCCGGTTACTTCCAACCAATTTATCTGTGACATTGTTATAGTTCCGTCCCCTGGAGCAGCTGATGGGAGTGTTTCTTGCAGCCAGCAGTGCTCTTGTGCCTAAGGCTTGACACCACCTCATGAGTGATCCGGTTACTTCCAACCAATTTATCTGTGACATTGTTATAGTTCCGTCCCCTGGAGCAGCTGATGGGAGTGTTTCCTTCAGCTAGCAGTGCTCATGTGCCTAAGGCTTGACACCACCTCATGAGTGATCCGGTTACATCCAACCAATTTATCTGTGACATTGTTATAGTTCCGTCCCCTGGAGCAGCTGATGGGAGTGTTTCTTGCAGCCAGCAGTGCTCATATGCCTGAGCCTTGGCGCCATCTCATGAGTGATCCGGTTACTTCCAACCAATTTATCTGTGACATTGTTATAGTTCCGTCCCCTGGAGCAGCTGATGGGAGTGTTTCTTGCAGCCAGCAGTGCTCATATGCCTGAGCCTTGGCGCCATCTCATGAGTGATCCGGTTACTTCCAACCAATTTATCTGTGACATTGTTATAGTTCCGTCCTCTGGAGCAGCTGATGGGAGTGTTTCCTGTGGGAGTTTTTTAATGTAACAGTGCTCATATGCCTGAGCCTTGGCGCCATCTCATGAGTGATCCGGTTACTTCCAACCAATTTATCTGTGACATTGTTATAGTTCCGTCCCCTGGAGCAGCTGATGGGAGTGTTTCCTGCAGCCAGCAGTGCTCATGTGCCTGAGCCTTGGCGCCATCTCATGAGTGATCCAGTGAGTCATTACCCTCATTCATTATTGCAAAATGTGTAAATGTAAACTTCCCGTGTGCTCCTTCATGAGGCAGGTGTGGGAGTAGTCTTAATCTCTTCGTTTGACCTTGGAGAAATACAATTTCGATGGTGGCACTCTTGAAAATTGTGCGTTTGAACGCCGAATGGTAAAAAACAAAATGGCCGCCATCGCAAACTTGTTTTCTTACTTATATCAGTAACCGTTAGGGTTACAAAAGAATTGTTGATACCAAAATGTAGCTATTTTAAATCTGCACAAAAAATATGATTACAGTTTTTATGTAGGATCAACCATTATTTCATAAAACATAATTTTATATTTTTCTTAAATAAAATTAATCAGGGTGGATGTAATGTCCCAGGACAGTTAAATATTTCAAAAAGTAATAAAGGGTGTTTCAGTAAAGCGTTGTGGACTGTGCAGATTCAGATTCTATGTGCAAAAATAAGTCAAAAATGTTGTATAAATTTGTTTTGATTTCGGCTTAGTTTAGCCGTAATCCGCCATTTTGAATTTTTTGAAAATAACTCATAACTCAATAGCCCTTGAAGATATTTTTATGAAACTTGGTATAAACTTTAAGTCTAAAACTATTAACATTCTCCGAAAAAATCTTTGATTAGGCTCATCGAATTTCAAAATGGCGGCCATTAAAAGTTTTTAACTCTAGATCTGGCGGTCATTTTATTCACCAGTGGCAGGTATATTTTGGCACTTTTGTAGTGGTATCATATATTTTGCCACAGAACATTTATTTGTGAATATAATTACACACATATATACAGTGTGTAAATTAAGTATGGAAACAAATCTGTATTTTTAAAACCGAAATAGATAGAAATATTCTATTTGTGGCAATAATAGTTAACAAAGATTCCGCAATTTTTTACATGAAAAATATTTTTTTACCCCCCTAACAGGGTAGGTGGTAGGGGGTGACTTATTTTTTTCAAATAGCAACCCCTATTGAGTGACCCCTCATTTTGAAGAGTTTGTCAAAAGAAACACAATGACGCAAATCCGAGGTGAATATCTCACTCCTAGCCCAAATGGCGGATATTCCAAAATTTGATTTATTGTACGTGAAAAGCACCAATTTCACAAATAATGGAAAGAAATCTGTATTTTTAAAACCGAAATAGATAGAAATATTCTGTTTGTGGAATTGATTGTTGACATAGGTTCCGCAATTTTTTTAATCAACAATATTTTTTCAACCCCTTTAACAGGGTAGGGGGTGGGAGTGACTTATTTTTTTCAACAACAACCCCTATTGAGTGACCCCTCATTTTGAAGGGTTTGTTAAAAGAAAAAGAATGACGCAAACCCGAGGTAGATATTTCACCCCTAGCCTAAATGGTGGGTAATGAAAAATTTAATTTTTGTAAAAAAAGCCCATTTTGGAATATCCGCCATGTTAGCTAGGAGTGAGATATTCACCTCGGATTTGCGTCATTGTGTTTCTTTTGACAAACCCTTCAAAATGAGGGGTCACTCAATAGGGGTTGCTATTTGAAAAAAATAAGTCACCCCCTACCACCTACCCTGTTAGGGGGGTAAAAAAATATTTTTCATGTGAAAAATTGCGGAATCTTTGTTAACTATTATTGCCACAAATAGAATATTTCTATCTATTTCGGTTTTAAAAATACAGATTTGTTTCCATACTTAATTTACACACTGTATATTTTCTTTTTCAGTGATGAATTTAGAATGTAATAATATAAAAATATTCTTTTCCTAGCAATGCGTTTAGGCCTAGTAGCAAAAAGTTTGCAAATTTTTGGATTATGCAAATTAGAAATTTCAAAAGCAACCCACAAGAAAACCACAAAATAATTTTTTTACACATTTTATCTAAATGTAAAGGTTGTGTGAAATATGATTCCCTACGTAGAAATATCAATGTTTTTTAAATACTCATGAAAATAAAATTATAAAATATAAATTCTACATACATATTTTCTTTTTTGAAAAACTACCAAATTTCTTTTTGTCACGTAGGAAATAATAGAATGCATCAACAAAAAATGAAATGATACTGTACAATAGGTAATAAAAAGATCTTTCTGAAAACATATAGTTATATTTAGTTGAATTCTAAAATGTTGGAGAAATTTACGTCAGAATGTAAAATTTTGAAGATTTTTTTACAAAAACATAATATTTATGACATTTTTAAAAACAAATACAATTTTTACAATCAACCGTATAGATTCAAAGGGAATTGTAGGGAATTTATTGAAGTTTCACAATATGTACTAATATTGTATACAATTTAATTGACAATAACCAAAAACAGCTGTTTTTGTAGTCAGGTGACCAAAACTTTCCACCGCCAAAATCTATTTTGAACTCTCTAGTTTTTCAAACTATGTTTCTCGCTACATAATACTCACTCAATAATGTTTTATGCATGAAAATGAATTCTCAGAATCTCATCTTTCTAATGGTATAAGATTTATTGTGTTTTAAAACTGTTTTCATATTTTAATAATAGAAAAACCCGACCCATGTCATCTTGGTCTATAATCGACCAGCGCCACTGAGAACTCACGTTTTAATGGTCGAAAATCGACCAGCGCCAGATAGAGGGTTTTAAAGTCAAATTCCACGAAAACCAGCAATTAAAACAAAAAAACCTACTACTGTTCAACGACTCCAGTAAGCTATTAAGATTAAGCTATACCAGTGGAAAAAAACTAAAGCCAATTACCTACACTACACAAGTATCAGTTATGAGTTTCCATACCAAGACTTCAATCTGGTGTTCTCTTTTTAGAGGGGAAGACTGTAATATATTCCCATTACCTGGCTCTTATAAACAATTATCTGAATCATCTGCAAATTGTTTATGTTTAATTTTTTTTTCTATGATTATTAAATTCAGTTTTGTTCTAACATTTTAAAGAATCATTTATTAGTTTTCATCAAATGAGTCAAAATTGAATGATGTGATTACGTTCTGGGGTGTTGAAGGTTTTGGGTTCTGTGCATCTGTTTGTGTGATTTCATTAAACTTGTTCAGAAGTATAGTTTGTTGTTGAACAGACGTTGATAACATTGTTGAAAGGTCTTCAGTCATGATGTAAATTAAATGTTTATCCTTTAAAAAAGTTATGAGTCATTTATAATTCCGTCCTCGTCGCCACTAAAACATATTTCACTTTGAAAACTAATAAATGATTCTTTAAAATGTTAGAACAAAACTGAATTTAATAATTGTAGTAAAAAATAGAAAAATGTAAACATAAACATTTCAAAGATGATTCAGATAATTGTTTCAGCTTATAAAATAAAAATGTATAAGCTTATATTACTAGCTTATAATATTAGTACTTTTATGAAACACAGGTAATGGGAATATATTACAGTATAAGTTTAATTTTTATTTGTTATAAGAGGTCTGTGAAAAAGCGAGTAAGGCATTTGAACTTTCATATTGGGAAACATTTTTTATTTTGCAAAAATAATACGTTTATTTGTGGCCAATAGACATTCTTTGCAAATGTATTACTTAATCCAAACTTGAATTCCAAGTATCAAGAAATTATTACATTTTCAAAATGTTGTCTTTTTATAGGATTCTCCAATCATAGATTTCTACCCTGAAGATTTCAAAATAGATCTTAATGGAAAGAAGTTTGCTTGGCAAGGAGTTGCTCTTCTGCCTTTTGTCGAGGAGGACAGATTATTTAAGGCCTTGGAGCCTTTCTATGAAAACCTTACACCAGCTGAAAGTAAGTTTAATTACTGTTAAGAAGATATGGTCGTACAAACATCCTGAAAAGTATTTTTGCCACACTACACAGTAAACAGCTACCTTTTGTACTCTTTTAAGTACTAAGGTAGTAAAGTCACTAGAGTACAGAAAATTTACCGGTCAATTTAGCAATAGACTTTAAACAAAGCTACCTCCACGACCATAACAATGCTACCTACCTCCCCCGATTGTACAGACTCGCAAACCCCAATAATACAAATCAATACTGTATTCCGTTGGTCACTTTGATTAACGACTGCCATTGTGTAAATAAATTTAGCGTATACTTTTATGATGGTGAAAATGTTGTCATCCAAACTAATTTGACAGTGTTTAGAAACTTCAACATGATCCTTTGCTGTTTGCAGTCAGGCGCAACGTGAGAGGAGACGACAGGTTGTACATCAACCAGGCTCACACTTGCTACTCGTTCTTGGCAGACATCTCTCTGAATGAGGCCAACATCAGCACAGAGACGGATGTGTCCACTGATGGCATGAGAGGCTGTGTGCTCATAGCGGAGGACAGGGTGAATCAGGGCGGGTAAGTCAAACACAGTTTATTGTAAGTGAACAGCTCCTGTTACAGTACTATCTAACATCAACTGCGCGGTCATAGCCCAATTACAAATGGCATCTGGGTCTAAAATCAATCTCGCTTTGAATTTAAAGGTGAGCTCTGTAACCACTCTGCTATACAGACAATTAATGATCAATCGATCCTTTAAATTCCCTTGCCTCAGCAGACCTTCATACGATGCAAATTTCCATTCGTCCTATTGGATTTTTACTTAAAAATTCTTAAAATTGGCAGATTTATTCCTTATTTAAATAACATTATATTTTTAGAGTACCTGGGTTTGCTGCTATAGGGAAGAAAAAGTGTTTTTTATTTAAATAGTATCGTATATGAAGTAATAATTTTGCCAAATTTGATCAAAATAGATCCTGTTTTGTAATCTTCAGTATCTATCTCAAGATGTACATAACAGAATATATCAATTTATCCAGGCTCTCTCGCTTTTTTCCATTGTAATATTTACGCCAACCCGAATTAAAATACAGTAGTCAATATTTCATTTCAACCAAGTCAGTAAATGTTTGTAGCAAACTGTAAAATTATCAAACTTATTGACCGTTTAAAATTAATATATGTTTTTCTTCTCACTTTTAATTTTTGACAACAGCTGGAGTTGCATAAAAATTTTTGTTTCCCATGTTAATCTTATGGAGAAATATGAAACTTTAAAGGGCCCCAGGGCCTCACTCTCTAATTATTTATCTAAAAAGAAAGTTTCCTGCACAACTTTATGTTACTTTTTATGTCAATACTTTCCAATGACACCAAAAACATGTCAATCGGTTCAGTAGTTTCGGAGGAGTAATTGTCACAAAAAACATGCTTGCGTATTAACCCTTTGGGTCCCAAGTGCCGATCACATCGGCACTTCAGTTTTATCTGAAAAGACCCGAGTGCCGATCACATCGGCACTGCCGTTACGATCGAAAAAGCCCGGGTGCCGATGTCATCGGCACTATGTATGTATGCGAAAAAACCCAAGTGCCGATGTCATCGGCTTTTCGTAAATCTACTACTACAAAATTATTTATAAAGCTATTCCACTGAAAGATATATCAAACGAGAGCAAATTAAATTCTCTAAGCAAGTAAATTCAACAACACGCTCAAAACGTACTTTATATAGAGCTTGAGAGTAAGAAGAACGACGAAATTAGCGTGGCCTTGACCGGTCTGTCTGTACAGCTGTTGCGCATCAAAACAAAACATTAACTCGACGTTGTTTGTTGTTGACATTCACTGTGAAGTACTAAATGTTGTTTGTTGTTATTCGTGAGTTTGTTTAGTGAATTTTATTATGAAATTAACTAAAATGAGTTTCTATATAAACTATTGTTGCTAAAATAGATTGTGTACGTACAGAAAGTTTTTCAATTTGCACTGATTATGTCTTGAGTATTAGAAGCTTTGTTTGAACGTTTGGACTAGGACTAACCTGACTTCTCTGTCCTATGTGTCTGTTGTTTTATTTCTTTTTAAAAGCTCTTATTACTCCAAACTAATACTCTATTCCTTACTTTTCATTGATTAACACTTTTCCATTTGCATGTGCATGAACTTGTTTTTAGTGTGAATAAACTAAATTAGGCTGCCTATCTTACCGTTTGAACTAACTTCAAACGGGTATGCCTAGGCCTAACTTGAGATCTCTGTCCTTCATTTATCATGAGAGAACTTAACTTTTTTTGAAGTATAGTTACTTATAATCATCCTATATGCCGATATAAAGTTGTATGTATCTAAAAATTAGTATAAAAGCAGGCCTAGTTAAAACTTACAGCCAATCAAAATGAGTGAGAAAAAATCAAAAAGAAAACATTCCCCTGAAAGTGAACGAACACTTATTTCAAATATACTGGAGTCCGGTGTAACATTTATTGATGGAAATGAGAGTGATGATTCACTATTAGATATTTCTTCTTCTTCAAGTGAGGACGTAGACGACACTGACGAAGATCCCGACTACGACCCTAGTGGTAAAGATGGACTTACCCGTAACAGATATAGTTTTTTATCCAACTTTAGACAAAATGGAAGAAACTTGATGTCTGATACCGGTAGTGACAGTGACAGCCCTCTAATGCAGGATAGGCCTAGGACTGAATGTGATGTAAGTGTAAACCAAACCTGTTCTACGTCAAACAGTGAAGATCCTGATGATCCTGTAGGCCTACCTATTGATGAGCCAAGCACTTCTACAGGGAGGTCTCATGTTGTGTCGAGGACCCTAAGCAATAGGCCTACCGGTAGACAGAAGAAGAGCCAAAACAATAACACTAGATGTAATAGGCCTACAAATCCCAAATCAAAATCAAAAAAACAACCGGAAAGCCCAGAAAGCAGCGAATGGGAGGAACTTGACTCCGAAGATGACCCTGAATACAACCACAACTTTGGATTCTCAGAATTGCCCGGCCCTAAACATTGCCCACCTAGGAATTCAAAGCCTATTGAGTACTTCAACCTTTTTTTACTGTAAATCTACTAAATACCTTAGTGACTGAAACAAACAGATATGCTGGGCAGTTTTTCAGAAATAATCCAGCTGTAAGAAACCGCATGAAAGATTGGGTCCAGGTTAGTCTAGGAGAAATGAAAGCTTTTATAGCTATTGTACTCAACATGGGCATTATTAGAAAACCCTCAATACGAAGTTACTGGTACACTTCTTCCTCTCAAAAATGTGATTGGTTTGGTAAAGTACTTAGCCGAAATCGATTCCAAGCCATTTTGAAATTTTTCCATCTAACAGACTCAACCGCTCTAGCACCACTTGATTCCCCAAATTACAACCCCTGTGGACGATTTCAACCTCTGATAGATCATGCAAACCACCTTTTCCATCATTACTACATACCTCACCAAAAGTTGTCTGTGGACGAGTCACTAGTTGGCACCAAAAAGCGAGTCGCTCTCACACAGTATCTTCCAAAAAAAAAACATCACAGATGGGGGATAAAATTGTGGGTGCTTTGTGATGCTTTGACCAACTACTGTTTAAAATTTTACTGTTATAAAGGAGCCAAATATGAAGACAATAGAGAAGAAATTCAGCGTCTAGGGCAGGGCTACTCGGTTGTTAAAAAGTTGTTAGAGATGGGAAATTTCCTAAACAAAGGATACCATCTATACCTTGATAATTTCTTCACTTCAAAAAAATTAGCTAGATTTTTGTATCAAAATTTTACATGGTTGACTGGCACAGTTCGTACCGATAGAAAAGGAGTCCCTAAAAAGCTATTAGGCAAGTTCCCTGTAGGCAAAAGAGTTTACGTTCGTAAAGGACCTTTCTTATTCATGGCCTTCCGTGAAAAGGCAACCAACAAAACTCAATTCATTTTACTATCATCCAATGCCCGAGCAAAGAGTGTGCGTTACACAGTGAAAAGAGGAGGAAAAATGTTAATTAAGTGCAAACCTCACATAGTTTACGAGTATAATCATGGGATGGGAGGTATATACGGGACAGACCAGATGCTCTACACCTATCTGGATGAGCGTAGGTGTATGAAGCATTTCAAAAAGGTAATTTTTAATATTTTTGGTAGAATGGTCTTGAATGCATATGTCCTGTATAAGTTGAATACAGACAGACCCCTCTCCAGACTTCACTTCCAGGTATCCATCATTGAGGAGTTGGCAAATGAATGGTTTTTAGAAAAAGCTCCGGTTGCTGAAAATAGAGGGGGCGGCGATGGATTTTCACCCAACAGGAAATTTGGATTAGAAAAACTAGAAGGGAATAAGGAAAGCAATTGTTGTGTGTGCAGTGGGAAAAATGACCCCATGGGTAAAAGAAGAAGGTCAAAAACAATTTGTGTTAACTGTAGGCGTGGATGTCACTTGGACTGTCTTCCTCGACACAAATGTAAATAGATGAGCCGTTCAAGAAAAAATGTAAATATGTAAATAGTTTTAGCGCTAAACGTTTTATTTCAATTTTTTAACAGAAAACATTATAACCTGTAAGAGATATGTGCATAAAATGAACTGCTTTCACATTCTTTTCAGTAGCTTCTTAGTGTCTAAAATAGGTGAAATGGGTGGACTATCTTTCTCGACACAAATGTAAATATATGAGCCGTTCCAGAAAAAATGTAAATATGTAAATAGTTTTGGCTCTATTTTATTTCAATTTTTTAACAGAAAACATTATAACATAAGAAAGATGTGCATAAAATGAACTGCTTTCACATTCTCCTCAGTGTCTAAAATAGATGAAATAGGTGGACTGTCTTCCTCGACACAAATGTAAATATATGAGCCGTTCCATAAAAAATGTAAATATGTAAATAGATTTTGCTCTAAATGTGTTATTTCTAAATGTTTTATTTCAATTGATTAACAGGAAACATTATAACATAAGAAAGATGTGCATATAATGAACTGCTTTCACATTCTTCTCACTATTCTTCTCAGTAGCTTCTCAGTGTCTAAAATAGGTGAGAGACTTCATTTTACCTTTTTATTTCTTGCATGATACTTATTTTTAATTAGGCTACTGTAAATAGATCCAGGCTTATAAATGCATGTAGAAATGTTATTGTAAAAGTATTTCTGTAGTATGTGGTAAATATTTAATAAACTTGGGTTTTATAATTACTTTATGTGTTTTTTTTGTTATATGTCAATTTCGGCAGAAAAGTAACGTTTTTTATTTTTATAAATAAAAATACTTATTTATTATTATTTTTTGCTAAAACTTTCACAATATGTTCTTTATTTAGTGGTATTTAATAAAATAATAAACTTATAGGAAAAAAAATACAGCTAATATTCTTTTTATGGGTTACAAAATGAAAATTTGAGAAAATATTAGGCCGTTCATACATATAAATTGTATATATATATATATTTATTCATATATTTTTAAAATTTTACTTATCATTGTTAAAGTAGATTCTATTAGCTAAAAGATTAAAAAAAAAAATTATAACTCTAGCTGCTTTCTAAGGTGAGTTATGAATATTTATTTGATAATAGTACAAAACAGCTGAAAATGGCTTGGGATTCTGGGGTATAGTGTGCATAGAGTAACTGGGTCATCTGGTGTGACAACACAACTAGTGGTCTGGGTCACCTCTGATACAAAATTAACATAATGCTTGGGACCCAAAGGGTTAAATAAGTATTTATATATATAGATAGATGTATAGTCCAATACCGCGCTTTTATCGAGTACGTTGAGATAAGACGCGGAAAAAATTAATATTGATCATTAAATATACCGTACTGTACAAAATAATTACATATGCACTGCAGATTTTAGGTACAATACTCAATGGGGGCATGATAAGACTCTAATGTAAATATGTAGAATAATATGTGTTGTTGCCACCAGTGATATTTGCCACCACTCTAGGATTTGTGTCATTTGCCACCACTCTATACCTGGCTGGGTAAGTCATCAGCCCCAACCCTAAAACTCCTGATTCATCCAGAATGTATTCATCGTCCAGAATTCAAATTTTTGTATGTCATAAGATAATAGTCGAAGTTCCTCATATAATGTTTTCTCTAAATCTAATAGTTTCTGAGATGGTAATGGTGGCACATTCAAGTTCTTCCCCCTGTATATTCGCAGAATACTAAACACTTAAACTGCGGTTTTTCAAGATTTTAATGGGATTTAGCCTTATTGATGCGTCATATACTGTGACAATAGTTATTTGTGCAACTAGTGAGAAAAGTGAGCAATTGACTCACTTGAGAGAAATCCTTACTCACGAGCCGTAGGCGAGTGAGGAATGGTTTCTCGAGTGAGGCAATTGTACTTTGAACTCGAGTTGCACATTATACTTTTCCTACAGTTACCATAAAACAAATAAATTGGTGAAGAAACATAACTATTTTTACACAGAAGTGAACTTTTAATATAACATTTAATGTGAAGTGACAAATACAACAGTACAACAGCTGACCAGCTGATTTACAGCCAGTGCTGCCAACGTATTTCGCCCGCATACGGCGTTGCCTGCATGTTACGCGCTCACTATTTCGTGCCTTCACGTTGAAAATCTGGAGTGAGACAAAGTAATTAGAGTGAGACAATGTTAACATTGTCTCACTGATGAGCGAATTGGCCACTTTGCTTTCTCAAATCAGTGAGAGAACATGTACATTGTTAGGTAACTGTAGGAAAATGCTATTTTTGTATTAATTATCTAATCTTATGCCATGTAAGGAATATTCAAATAGTTTAAAATACCTTAACATGGATACTGTTTAACTTGTGATTATGTGAAGTTTGGACTCAAAATGTGCGTTCTTTTTAGCCGAACAAGATGGTAAAATTCATTTTCACATTTCACAGTTGTAACTGGAGTTAAGACCATTTATTTAATATACAAACAATTATTTATACACATAGGAATGGTCAGGCGGGAATTCCGGGAACTGACCCTACTGGTTACTGGTGGCAAATGACACTGGTGGCAAATAGTAGGACACCGAATGGGCAAATCACGTTCAACCAAAAAGGTCTACCAGTCAAAGGAAGACAGAAGTTTCTTCATAATTCTACCCGCTCATTGTTAAAGCTAATTCCCTGATTTATGGCCCTCCCTGGCACATGAGGGGTGCCAATCAATCGAATGGGAGAGGAAGTGAAAGTAGTCTCGGCGAGAAGGCGCGAACTGCCCCGACGTTCCTAGAAGGATATGGATGACGTACTATACAGGCTGAATCAAGTGTGTCCACTATTGATTTCAGACAAACCGTTTGTCTCACAGTCATGAAATGAAAATTAACCCTACTAAACCTTTCAGCCTTTCATGAGTTTTCATGACCTTTACGTTACACTTGTGTGCTGTGATCACATATTTTACCTTTTTATACAGCAACATACTGCAAATGTTCTGTAATCTCTATTTTGTAAAAAAAATTATCCCTGCAAATATTTTACATATGAAACTTTAATAGGCCATAGTTTGTATGTTATTTTTAGCCCTGATATTAGAATGAATTGTTTTTTACGTTGTTTGTTTTGTAAATAATATACACGATGTTTATGTTAACGATGATTAACTTGATGTAAATATGTATTATCTTTGACTATTCCAATAGTCAATGGTATTATGTAATAAGGATTCTATAACTATTAATGTTATGTAAAAAAATTGCCAATTTTGTCTCACTTGCCGTGGAACATTGAAACTTTTATACTTAGAGTTATTAAATTTAAAGTCAATGTTTAATTAAAAAGGTTTAAATACCTGCTATTAAGCAATCCATTTAATTGCAGTTGCTAAATTTTACATCGACCAGACGGCACGCTCCTTTACTAAACGTTTCAAGGAACATCTCCCAAAAGCGTCAACAGTACACCAGACATCATCTTTTGCAGAACATTTAATTTCTCAAGGCCATAATTATACCAGCATTAGTAACAACATGAATATTTTACATTTCTCTAAAGACAGATTTAAATTAAACACCTTAGAAGAGTTTGAGATTTATAAGGCAGTAACATCCGACCACGAAAATGTGTTAAATGACCAACTAACGTTTTCGTCCAATTTTATATATGACACTGCCATAAGGATACTGGAGAGTGGAAGTGTTTTAGACAGGACTAGGACCTAACCTGATGTGATAAGATAACGGACGTACACCAATGCAATGACCACCCGCAGTCAGGACTTAAACTCCGTCGGGTTAGCGTCGTCTGTTGTCGTAACTGATCAGTAAATGTTTCGTGTCCGTAACGTGTTTTGCGTCGTGTGTAAATGTTTATTTATTTTTACTTGTTAAATATGACGCTCTTCATGTGAAGAAAGAAGAAGTCCTTGTACCGCCTGATGATGATTCCACATAGGAGTCGAAACTAGTTGCAAAAAAAAAAAAAAAAAAAAAGCAACTGCAATTAAATGGATTGCTTAATAGCAGGTATTTAAACCTTTTTAATATTATTTGGCAATCCGGAGGCTACATCCACAATCAATGTTTAAGTATGACGTTTTATGAATATTTCTATAGTATTGATTTAATTGTGTGTTTCAATTTGTAAAATCATGCAAAACATAGAAGTATTTCAGAATTTTTTTTATAATTTCAGCTGTTCACGGGCTTCACCCCGTTTGGCTTCATAAGTAGGTAGTATCTGGGGACCGAGCTTTGCTCGGAAAAATCATTCCCCCACTCTGCGATGCCAGCCTTTACTACTTCCTTCACCATTCCCTGCGTCATGGGTCTGTTTCCTTCCCTTCTCATAGCATTTAAGTATTACAGATACATTAATCTAACTGCCACAAACGGTTCCTACACTCTGCGATGCCAAACTTTACTACTTCCTACGTCGTGCACCTGTTTTCACCTCTTTCCATAGCATTTTAGTGTTTTAAATACATTAATCTAATTGCCTCAAACCTTTCCCACACTCTGCACTGCTAGAATTTACTACTTCTTTCACCATTTCCTATGTCTTGGACATGTTTCCATCCCTTCTCATTTCAGTATTTCAATTTCAGATACATAAGTCTAACTGTTACAATTGGTTTCCAGTTCCCAGACCCCACACTGCTCGCCTTTACTACTTCCTTCACCTCTTCCTACATCGCGGACCTGTTTTCCTCCCTTCCCATAGCATTTTTAGATTGTAGATACCTTAATCTAATCGTCATTAACAGTTCACACACTCCGAACTGCTCGCCTTAACTACTTCCTTCATCACTTCCTACGTCTCGGACCTATTTCCCTCCCTTCCCATAGCATTTTAGGATTTGATGGTACCTTAATCTAATCGTCATAAACAGTTTCCACATTCCGGACCGCTCACCTTTACTATTTCCTTTACCACTTCCTACGTCACGTACCTGTTTCCTTACCTTCCCATAGCATTTTAGAATTGCAGATACTTTAATCTAATCGTCATAAACAGTTCCCGCACTCAGGATAGCTCGCATTGACTACTTCCTTCACCACTTCCTAGGTCGCGGACCAGTCTCCTTACCTTCCCACAACATTTTAGGATTGCAGATATTTTACCATCCTTATGGAACAGCTGAAGCCACTTTTATTGTTAGTTCCGTCTGGTTTTCTGTAGATGTTGTGTTTTGTTTTCAATTTGTTTCTATTATTTTAGGGTTAGTTTCTCATTTTTTGTGTCTCACTGTTTGCTTATATAGCAACGATAGTAGTATAATAATATAGTACGGTAATATAGTGAACGAGTTATCGTTTATGATTAAATAGTATTATTTGGTTAAACGAGGTTTTAAATTACTGAAAATAACAAGAAACAAATTGTAAACAAAGCACGACGTCTACAGAAAACCGGACAGAACTAACAATAACATTGGCTTCAGCTGTTCCATAAGGAGATCTACCTTATTCTTATCGTCATAACAGATCCTACACTCCGCACTGCTAAGTTAGCCTTTACTACAATGTATCGAGTAAGCTTCAGTATAACCATTGCTCAATAGTAACAAGTGATGTTTTTGCTTTTGTACTATATTTTGTAATTTCCAGTGTGGGTAGATGCAGTAGATCTAGTGCGGCCTTGGTAGTAGATGCCTTTATAAACACATGTGTTACAACTTACAAGTCTTTTGTTTACTTTTTCCTTGTTATTTAATTCAACCAACATGGTTAGCAACCCATAAGACTAATATAAAAAAATGGGACTTTGAACAGCATTTGAAGAAAATCGTCGGAGCCATTTTCGAGATCTTTCTGCAAGCAAACAAGCATACATACATACATACAAGCAAACACTGCTAGTATTAGAGTATACGATTAATAAAATTATTAATTGGTTAAGTAAGCTGAAATAAACAAAACAGAATACAGTAATACAAACAAATAAGTACAGACGAGGTAGTTTTAACATTAGGTATATGGAAAGTTCCCTTTAGAAAGGAATTACGACCTTAAAGGTAAAGGGCAATTTAAATTTAAAGAAATAAATAATAAAATAGTTGAGCAACTAAATGATGACAGCCGATTTTACTACTCAGTGGACACTTTGATTCAAGAAGAGGGAGACCAGATACATGTGCCTGATGAATTTCTTCACACTTTAGTACCAAGTGGTTTACCTCCTCGCAAGTTATGCCAAAAAAAGGTGTTAAATGATGATAACCGAGTTTACTACTCAGTGGACACTTTGATTCAAGAAGAGGGAGACCAGATACATGTGCCTGATGAATTCCTTCACACTTTAGTACCAAGTGATTTACCTCCTCGCAAGTTATGCCAAAAAAAGGTGTAATTGTAATTTTACCAAGAAATTTAAATCCACAAAAAGGACTGGTTAATAGAACCAGATTAATGGTGAAAGAGATGAATGATGAAATCCTAAGTCTTGAAATTATTACTTAAAGTTCAGCTGGAAAACGAGTGTTACTGCTCCAATTAAGCTTAGAACCATCAGAAGGAAATTTTCCTCTAAAATTCAAACGTTGACAGTTCCCATGATTGTCGAATCGCTTTTGCCATGACTATTACAAAATGAAAGGACAGGCACTTGAAAAGTTGGTCTTTATCTGCTAGAGCTGCATACCCTGCTTTCAGCATGGGGTACGCAGCAATGTCAAGATGCCGCGCTTTTGATGATCTAAAAATAATGGTTAAAGAACAACGAAACCAAGGTCATCTGGCTAAAGACATTAGAGTGTTTACAAAAAAACATAGTACTGGTATGTGAAGAGTTTCTTATTGTAAGATGAACATTTTAACTGCTCTGTCAGTCAGTATTCTAAGCCTACTCTGTTAAAACCTTTATTAAAACTAGGGATGGTCGAGATTGGATTTTTAGTTCGAGACGAGACGAGATTTTTTATTTCTCATAAAATTTTGAGACGAGATCAAGACGGGATTTCCCTTCTCATACACAACGGGAAAAATTTTTACCTGATTTTGTAACATTGTTAGATGACTGTTTAAATACAAAAATAATGATAATAGGCAAGAATATTTACAATCTTTTATTAAAAAACATCAGCATAACATTTTTTTATTAATCACGCCTAACTTATTAAAAATGCCTACGATTAGGAAACATAGTGATATCAGTTAGGATAGAGTTTAACTTATCCTAAAATAAAATAAATCATAAAATAAAAGAAATATTAATTTTTATAAAATAGTTACTTGTTTTGACTTTTTATAGTAATAAAACATTCCTCACACTGCTTACACTTAACAAAACTTCTCAAATGTTATTAAAGTAATATTTATATTTAAAGAATTAATTAAATAAGAACGCCTTCGCAAAGGAAACGCAACTACAACACGCTCCTGTATTGCGTGTATTGCATTGAATTTCTGCAGGCGTTTTTAATTTTTTTTTTTTTTTTTTTTTTTTTTTATTCTTGTCTCGATAAAAATCTCGGCCAAAAACAAATCTCGTCTCGTGTAACGAGATTTAAAATTTCCCGAAACTTCGAGACTTAACCATCCCTAATTAAAACAGTATTGAGCTTAAGATTTTTATTTATGGTTAGTTAAAAGTTAAGCGCTTAAAAAGTCTCTCCTTTTTTTTCGTATAGATAAATTAAAAGGTAATTAAAATTGTTTAATGATTTTTAAATACTGTATAGTTAGAGTGAGGTGAATAAAAACAAGTGATAGCTTGAGAGTGTTCACTAAGCAAGTCTAGTCTACTCTTAAATAGCATGTGAATAAACACAAGAGTTCACTCGCGAGAGTTGTCTTGTGGTACGGAGGGTTCCCTCTTACCCCGGCAAGTGATCACTTGTAGAGAACACTGTTTTTTTTTTAAAGAGAACACTCGTTTTTCATAATAAAAACAAACAATTTAACTTGGGCAATTTAAATGTTTGCAACAGCTTAATTCTGTGGCCAAAGTAATCAGATTTAGAATATTCATGAACAAATTACACAGGCCTACTAATTTATAAGTTTATTTATTGCTCTGTGTATATAAAATTTTGTCTAGTTGTTTTTTCAAAAAATTGTTTTTATGAACTGTTTAGTCAAAATACTCAACTGATAAATGTGCTTTTCAGAATAAATCTTTATTATTTTGTGGTTTTATGTATTTAATATATTTTTTTTGTGATCTGTCAGCAGATATTCGTATAATATTCAGTTTTAGAAGTTCTTAAGATATTGTAAATCTAATATCTGCTGAAAGTAGAAATTAGTGACATTTAAACTTCTTCACAATATCTAACAAATATAAATATCTGGATATTGATAATCTATAGATATCTTAAATATCCAAGTTATATGTTTATAGTTTATAAGATATTCTATAGATAACTCTGTGCTGTCTGGGCACTTGCATCTTCAAATCTGAGTAATTGTTTGCACTTGTTAGGGCTTATACTTCTTCTAATCCCATATTGTTTTCGTTCACGAATATGCATGAAAGCAGCCAAAGGCAAGTGAACAGTTACAAGTGTGGGTTGACCCTGACTTGTAAATCTAAGAGTGTTCTCTTTCTAGACAAGTGTTTGTTTTTTCTTTATTCACATGTTTTTAAGAGTTGTCTTGTGTCAGAAAAGGGTTCCCTTGTAGTGGAATTGAACTCTTCCTTTATTCACTTGCTGACAAGTGTTCACTCAAAATAATACAAGTGGGAGAGTTCTCTAGTTTTTATTCACCTCGCTCATAACAGGAAACAACTAGTCTATATAAATAATACCCCCGCCGCAGCAAACCTGCCGACTAAGCGAATTTCCATTTGTTTGAATTGATTTTCAGTTAAATATATTTTAATAACATTAGGTTTAACGAGTACCTAGGTTTGCTGCTACAAGGAAACTAATAAAGTGTGTTTTTGAGTAAAATATTGATAGCTTAGTACAAAATAAATAAATTTGCCAAGTTTGATCAAAATATATCCATAAACAAGCAAACTACAACATTTGACAATATTCTCCATAAGAATAACATGGGAATTTTAAATTTACAATTTTTTAAATTTTCTCCGTTACTAATAATCGAACAAAAATACTTTTATATACTTAATTATTTGTTTTTTTAAGCTCTTTAAAAAGGTCTAAAGAGAAATAGGGAAATTTTGTGTTTTGAGGGTCAAAAGTGAGAAAACCCAATTTTTACCCCATAAAACCCCCCGTAAAGCCCCGTTCTCATTGTCCGATCATGCTGGTTCGCGAACTCATTCAAGTTTATCCCGCTTTACACCTTTAAACCAAATTTCATCAAAATCGGACAAAAATTACTCAAGTTATCGCGTTCACGGACGTATATATACAGGGTGAATAAAAAGTCAAGACCCCCCCGTCTAATATTTTTCCAAGTAAATATACAGAGATATCCTTTTGGTGGTCGAGCAACCTTAGCAGGAAGTTTCATTTTATCATTTTGAAATTTGTGAGTGTCCCCCAAAAGGGGGGATTTGGGGGGCAACTCAAATATTTTAAATGTAAACCCCCTTCAAGTGACACCTCATTTTGAAGTGTTTACAAAAACTTAAAGAATGGTGAAAACTAGAGGTTGCTATCTTTTCTCTATCCAAAATGGTAGCCCGTCAAATGTTGTGGAAAATCAATGGTAAAATTGTTAATATTGGCTGCCATTTTGGATAGAGAAGAGATAGCGAGCTCTGGTTTTCACCATTCTTTAAGTTTTTGTAAACACTTCAAAATGAGGTGACACTTGTAGGGGGTTTACATTTAAAATTTTTGAGTGTCCCCCCAAAAGGGGGGATTCGGGGGACAACTAAAAATGTTTCAATAGAAACCCCTATCAAGTGACACCTCATTTTGAAGTGTTTATAAAAACTTAAAGAATGGTAAAAACCAGAGCTCGCTATATCTTCTCTATCCAAAATGGCAGCCAATATTAACAATTTTACCATTGATTTTCCACAACATTTGACGGGCTACCATTTTGGATAGAGAAGAGATAGCGACCTCTAGTTTTCACCATTCTTTAAGTTTTTGTAAACACTTCAAAATGAGGTGTCACTTGAAGGGGGTTTACATTTAAAATATTTGAGTCGCCCCCCAAATGCCCCCTTTTGGGGGGACACTCAAAAATTTCAAAATGATTAAATGAAACTTCCTGCTAAGATAGCTCGACCACCAAAAGGGTATCTCTGTATATTTACGTGGAAAAATATTAGAGGGGGGGGTCTTGACTTTTTATTCACCCTGTATATATATATATATAAGTCTATATATATATATACATATATAAAAATTTGAACGAATGGTGTTTTTGGCCTCCGGGGACATCAAAATGAAAAAGTAAATCAGTCCCGGGTCTAGGTCTTACCGGTTGACCTACGGTAATAGCTACTTCCCTATAGGGAAATTCGCTAAAACTAGAGTTTTGTCTGTACATTTCTCAGAATCATAAACTTTTAGGTTATTTTTACGTTTTATACATTAAAGAAACCGAAACAAGTCTCATCTAAATTTCTGTGTGTCTGTCTTCCTGTCTGTCACGGCCCAAGAGCCATTTTACGCGGCCTTCTCCTGAAAAACGAGAGTACCTATCAAGTTCCAAATCATTTTAATGTATTCACTGGATTGGCGAGATTGTGTTTAGCCATTAAAATATGTCGTCACTACTTTGTAAATAAAATGACGGACGTTTAAAACCCCAATTTTGTGCGATTTTTTGTAAAGTTTTCTCCCAATGTTTATCACATATTCAACCAGATTCAACTATGAAATAACGAACAGCTGTTCAAATCAAGATTATTTATTCTAGCTGTCACTGATAGGTTTACATTGAATGTTGTTTACAAATACCGTAGTCCGTAACCAATTCCGATCACATTTTGAAGGCAAATCCAAACCAAGTAAGATTAAAAACGTGTTTCCTTACATAACGGATTTAATTAATCGCAATTGCAATAATTTTTTCAATAGGCCTACAACAAAATCATAAAACTAAAGACGTTTCACAGGCTAAGTAGCACACTGTGCACTTCAGCAAATACATAGTTTACCAAGATAACTATTGCTTACCAAGACAGCTGTGTCATTCAAGAAGAAATAGTACAAACTAATGTCACCAAAAGTCTAAAATTCATTCTTTATTTTATTTTTTAAGAAAGAAAATTAAAGACAACGAGGCTTTAAATAACCGGTATTATCAATTTGTATTTATTTCTCTATTGAATAAATGTAACGGTAGTTACCTCACCACTGTTCACAATATTTGACCCTGCTATTACAAAAATATGTCAGTCAATTTAATATTCAAACTCGTGTACATGTTGCTCGAATTCGAGCAATTTCAAAGTATTACAGAAGTTACTGTATTTCAAAACGACAAACAGTCATATTTTCAATGAGTTTAAAAGAGTCAACTCAAAAATCACCGGTGTGTAACTCATGTAGATACTCACGATGTATATACAGTAATCAACATTTCCTGTAAATATTTTATGATATTTCATAACTTGGTATTGCTTTTTAATGTATCTACAAATATTTCCTGACTTAGAGCCGCATAACGTTGTCCATGTTTATCTTATTTATTGATAAACTTATGCATGGTACCTACCACCCTTGTCGCCAGCAGTAAGTTGACAAATTTCAGTAATTCTTTAGTAAAGATAAAAACTTGTTTGATCACCTTAAGGACTTCCTGTTGTCTTTCACAATTTTATTTGTTCAATCGGCGTTTTTTTTATTTAGCTGAATAAAACATTTATGTAATTGAAGTAAACTAATATAGGCCTATTTATATTCACTGTACTCTATTTAAAAAATATATCAATTAATATATCGAGAAACAAACAATTACACGTAATAAAAACCTCGCTAGTCCGCTGCATTGTGATAGCTGAAAATCGACGGAATAAAAACCGCCACTACAAGAAACAGAAGTTGGTACGCCTGCAGCTCCCTCCACAGCTGCGCGCGCTGCTGGCGCTGCCGCTCAACACATCCCCACCTAAAAGACGAGCAAGTTGTAAGTCGGCCGGGTCGATTGCCGAGCAGTTTGTTTCTCGCATATAATAATTTAGTTTTACAGGCCGGTCAACTGGACTGACGACGAAATAACTTGTCGACGTACTGGTTTTCAGTATTTATCTATTTATTTAAAAAAGACGGTCTAGTGGCCAGACCACCAAGTATCTTGTCGGTCAACTGGTGGCCCCCCGATTTAAGAATGAACCAGAAGTATTGAAAGCCAACAAATATAAATGTGAAAATTAAGTAACAAAACTACATCATAAAATAAACTCTATTATTTAATACAGGTCAATAATAATAAACTTAAGATTGCTTTATTGATACATACGCTTATTCTAGTGTTAGTGAAGGGTGAATTTCCTTAGGCCAACCATAAAATTAGCAGTGTCCATTAGTGAGGTTAGGTCAGCAATTATCCTTTTAATTGTTCATAATTTTATTTAGTACATTTTTTACTTTAATTTTTTTTAAATAAAGGATCCATTACAGAAACACATGTTGTATTTAATTTTTAAAGAAAATCATTGCCGTGCTGCATCGAACCGCATCGATTCGAATCGAAATTCTTTGAATCGCATCGATGCATTGAATCGAAAAAAATATGCTGCATCGCACACCCCTACTTTGGAGCGAAACTTTGTTGATTATTGCTGTCATCTACAATCACAACAAAATTCTGATCATCTCCTGCAGTCATGTAGACATCATCTTTTGCCGCGTTCACAGAAACTTGATGGTCGTCACCCACAATCGCGGTAAAAGCGTGAATTTTTCGACTGTGCAAACTTTTTTTTAAAGACATGTATTAAAATAGGTCTTTGCGTTATTCGTCAATTCAACAAATTTTAATTCACTACAAAAAGCCATTATCAAATCAAAAGATTTGTGAAAAAAAAAAATGGTGGCTACTCAGGTCGATTTTGAGTTTAATGTTAAATGTAATATTTTAATTTGTCCAGGAATGATACCTTGTAAGGTTTAACATTGTACATATAGTCCCTAAACATTGTATAAAGTGTCCCTAAACTCTCTACATACTAACATTTCAATTTATCATTCAAGGTACTGACATTTATCCTCAACGTATTCTCTGAAGAAGTCCTATCAGTGTTATCTTGTGACCTTTTATTGTGTCTGACAGTCTAACTTTGTCAGCTAATACATCTGACCTCTATCCCTTAACTTCCTAATTAGCCTCTTGACTTTCCTTGATGTTTCAAAAGTTGTTTCTGTTTTTTTTTAGGTCTTTACCTTCACCAGTTACCGGCCTCCCAGTGATTCGTATGAACTCAGTTATATGGTAAGTAAACTAAAAGTAGCCTATATGTTAGTATTTTTGACATCTTATATGTGGAAATGTCCCAGACCTGGTTAGAAATTAATTATGGTTTTTGAATTGAATACTTACCTTAGTCATCTATTTCAAATCAAGTAAATCCTTTTGCGACCTAGGTTTCAGCAAATTGTTGTGCTATCATCAGGCTCTAGTGCAAAATATTTAGTCCATTAGATGTTGTTTAGTTAAAGGTACATAAAGTTCATGGGGACAAATAAAAAGATATTTACCAATCTGTATTAACTTAACAAAGACGAACACATTGTGAGTTTACTGGCTGCGACAGATAACATCCAACTCACAAAATAAAACGGGTTATGGGGGCTATTAAATTGGGGACTATAAATGGCCGGACAAACCGGATGAATTATCAACGGTTAACCCTCCGAGTGTCCCTTGTTTTGGCCTTAATGTCTGCCTATTTTTTGCTCATTTGCAAGGTTTTATTAAAACGGATCTGAGAAGCTTGAAAACAATGTTAATTATACTGTTCTATATACCATTTTGTTTGGAAAATCATGGGCTTCAATATTATAGTCCAGTAAAATAAAACATTTTGGTATGCAAAAGGTCGGGTAGTTCTGATTTTTGAATATGTTGTTAGTATTAGGCCCATAACTTAAAATCCAAGTTATCCACCTCGAGATACTGCCGCTCGCCGCGGGGCGCGCCACTTGTTATCGAAATATTAAAAATATGGCAATTCCTATTGTTTTTCACTCAATCTCGCGAACCATTGATTTTACCGAAAATTTTATATTATTACATTAAAGAAGAATAAATTTGTGACAGTTTAAGCCCAACAGCAAGTATGTAGCGTAAATAATGGTCAAAATACAGACCATCAAAATAAATAAATTTTCCAAAGACGTATACAAATTGTGGTTTTTTCAATATTTCCACATTATAGTTGTTTGAAGCAAAAACCGTATTGATTTAGAGAGTATGCCAGTTTATTTCCTATTAAAAGAAAATAAATGAAAGTATGAATAAAAATACCCCCACCTCAGCAAACCTGCAGAATAAGCGAATTTCCATTTACTTGATTTGATTTTCACAAACCTATTTAAATAACATTAGGTTTAACTGGTACCTAGGTTTGCTGCTACAGGGAGGGTAATATAGTATATAAAATAATAATAGTATGATAAGAAACAAATAACTTTACCCAATTTTATAAAAATGTGTCTATAAATAAGGAAAAAACAATAATTAAAAATCTTTGCTATTGGAATAACTTGAGGTTTTTTAATTTACATTTTTTAATTTTATCCGTAACCAATTACAGTAAAAAACATTTTAATGTACTAAATTATTTGTTTTTAGTAGCTCTACAAAATTCTTAAATGATACAATTGTAAAATTGTATGTTTTGAGGGTTAAAAATTTATAAAAAAATATTCTTACCGGCAAAATACCGATAAGGCAACCGTGCCTATGGCCTTATCATGCCAATCATGCTTCGCGAACTCGTTTTAATAAATAAATGTACGTTTACATGATTCAATGATTTATTTAGGCCATTAGGCAAAAGCAATAGGCTAAGTCACTTACAATACAAAGTAAATGATAAATAGTCCATCTCTTGATTCACAAATAAAAGTAATGTTTGTACCAAATTCCACTAAATCGGATGATTTTTGGGAATCATCGTGCTAACTGACGATAATAACTTTTTTGGATACAGTTTAGTAAAATCTTTAGTTTTTTTTTTATACAGGGTCTCTAAAAAATTCACCTAGTTTGAACATGTATTTATTTATTTTACTAGATATAAACTACTCTTCAACGACTGATACCATAGAGAAGGCTATGCTGATACATTAAATGAAAGGTAATAAAATAAAAGTTATTTTAACACTATCACACCTCAATATGCGAACCATTTGTAGCCCTGCAGACATGCAAGCTATTTTTACTCATTTTTATCATTAATATTTTATTATTTGTATTATAATTTATTACCAAAACTATGTTCAAGGTCAAATGGGTGAACGCAACTTATTGCCAACGTACAAAACTAAAACTTTGAAGTATACTCTACTCAGATCGAAATGATCATTACTCATCCATTTGAACAATAGTATCGTGAGGTATTTTTAAAACTATGGAGTCTTTTTCGGACACCCGGTATAGGCCTATATACATATATATTTATATATGTTAGAACAATTTGAACCAACAGTATTTTTGGCCTTTAGAAATACCAAAATGAAAAAGTAAATCGGTCCCGGGTCTAGGTCTTACCATGAGACCTACTGTAATGGCGTATTTCCTATAAGGGAAATTTGCTAATAATCAGCATATCATTTATATTGAATGGTGTGTGTTAAGGAAACCACTATTTAATCTTTTCATCAATTTTGTTGTCTCGAGCAATGCGAGAATAGCGCACGTCAACATGTTGCTCACTGTTAATGTTCAACTGACGTCATTTTTTATAATATTTCTCAACTTCCTACGGATTTGATGAGGACGGATCATCCCAAGCGCCCATCAAGTTACAACATTTTGTCTGTTATCCCTCGTCCTCAAGTCAATCCACCAGAGCTTTTCATTGTCTTTATGAGGGCCTGTTCGGTGGCCTAATCAGACCAAATTCCACACCAGAACTTGTCTGTACCTCTTGTAGTGAAATTTCCGATCTTTGTGAATTTTTTGTGTTCTTCAATATCAATCCTGTATTTAAATTCATATTCAGCATGTCCTGTATAGATGGGCGCACTTGGCGTGGAAAAATTACCCGCTGCATGGAAGATCTGTAGAGTGATTGTAATTGGAAGATCTTATTTGCCTGATCTTTCAGCCTCAATAAACTGTTAACTATGTTAAACTGGTTTATTTTGTTTTCATGTGAAAGTATTGTTCCCAAAGCTTAGCTAAAATGTCTATGTATAAACATTTGACAGCTTTGGGAAGAATAGTTTTGCCGTTGAAGGTATATTTTGAAGGTCTATTTTGGCATGTAAACCTACATTTATTAAAACGAGTTCGCGAAGCATGATCAGGCCATGGGAGCGATTGCTTTATGGGGTCTTTTGTTAAGAACGGGGTTTTCGTATTTTTGACCCTCAAAACATACAATTTTACAATGTATCTCTAAACCATTTTGTAGAGCTTAAAAACAAATAATTTAGTACATGAAAATGTTTTTTACAGTTATTGGTTACGAAGAAAATTAAAAAATTTAAATTAAAAAATCTCAAGTTATTCCAATAGCAAAGATTTTTAATTACTGTTTTTTCCTTATTTATAGACACATTTTTATAAAATTGGTTACATTTATTTGTTTCTTATCATACTATTATTATTTTATATACTATATTACCCTCCCTGTAGCAGCAAACCTAGGTACCAGTTAAACCTAATGTTATTTAAATAGGTTTGTGAAAATCAAATCAAGTAAATGGAAATTCGCTTATTCTGCAGGTTTGCTGAGGTGGGGGGATTTTTATTCATACTTTCATTTATTTTCTTTTAATAGGAAATAAACTGGCATACTCTCTAAATCAATACGGTTTTTGCTTCAAACAATTATAATGTGGAAATATTGAAAAAACCACAATTTGTATACGTTTTTGGAAAATTTATTTATTTTGATGATCCGTATTTTGACCATTATTTACGCTAGGTGTTGGGCTTAAACTGTCACAAAGTTATTCTTCTTTAATGTAATAATATAAAATTTTTGGTAAAATCAATGGTTCGCGAGATTGAGTGAAAAACAATAGGAATTGCCATATTTTTAATATTTCGATAACAAGTGGCGCGCCCCGCGGCGAGCGGCAGTATCTCGAGGTGGATAACTTGGATTTTATGTTATGGGCCCAATACTAACAACATATCAAAAAAACAGAACTACCCGACCTTTTGCACAGCAACCCCATATTTTCTGACAGATTTACTGGACTATTATACATAGAACATAAGGAACATTTGTTTCCAAAAAAATTTTTAGGTAAAAAAAAAATATTTTGGAAAATTTTCAAAAAAAAAAATTTCTCGCTCAATGAAATTGTATAAATTATAGGCCTATAAATATTTGAAAATAGCCACTTTGTTCTAAATTTTATGAGGATTACAAATATATAATAATATAAGGAAGTAGATTTGCAAATAAATAAGTTATGGGCAAAAAACAGATTTCAGTACATAGCGTTTAGCTAAGAATGCATAGCCTAACCATAGCTAGGAATCTGGCTGATAATTTACATCAATATCACTACCTACTTCTTCAGGATCATCAACCAGCCCTTCAAAATCACTTAAATCTTCTTATAATGCACCACGTATATCACTACTTTTGATTTTTAACACTAAAACAATGATAAACGTAATAAAACACATCAGTCATCGGTCCGAGGATAACCAAGCTGTTTACAAATACGCACGTCAGCTGTCTGCTACAATATTTTCGGAACTAAAATGAATAGCGCTTAGAGACAGACCTCTGGAGAAAGCTCTGAATCTGTAAAATAAAACGATACCTAACTCGATCCAGTTCAATCCGATTTTGTCAGTCATAGAGCCTTCGCTGTAAACAGTGTTTGTGAGTCTCTGCAGCGACAAATAACACTCGGAGGGTTAAAATATACCCTATTAAATTAATAACCAATGTTTAAAAATCAACAAATAACATTATTTAAATTTAATAAATTTTCTTTTACAACATTACTTACCATTAAGCCTTTGATTTCTCTTTCTTGAATTGTCTTATTTCCACTTATAGATACCTTTTTGCAACACTGGACTGATTCGCCCCTATCTCGACGCTCTAGAATGCCTAATTATTATTCCATTTTCTCTAATTATTTATTACATTTTTCTGACAGTAAACCGTCATACAGAACTCACATTTACTCAGAACTTTCATTTCCGAAAACAATCTTATTCTGTACAGTAAAGAAGTATACACATAAGAAATCTCTTGTGATAGTCGGATCCGGATATCGGACTACCTAGTTAATGCCGATATCCACAAAAAAATCAGATCATGGGCTGGATCCGGTATCAATGGATCCGATTTTTTTTTCAGTTTTATTAACAAAAATCGTTTTTTTTAAATACAATTCATACATAAGAACAGGTGTTTCATCATAGTGATGTATTTTAAAATAAAATTAATTGTTAAAATAATTAAAATAAACTCTATATATGCATCAACATACAAGGTATAATACCCCTGCCACAGCAAACCCGCAGACTAAGCAAATTTCCATTTACCTGGCTGGATTTCTACAAAAAAATTATCAGATTTATTTCCTATTTAAATAACATTAGTTTTAATGATGTAAAGTTCTTTATTAGTCTATGTGTGTTGGTAAATAAATAAATAAATAAATTTCCAGGGTTTACAATAATGAACACATATAAACCTTTTATTTATCAAATTATACAAATATGGTTATAAATTTAGATGAAACTCTTATCTCAGGGTTCTAGGAGTATCGTGCCGGCTCAAAGTAAGCTTATGTGATTTTGGATAGGCATAAGCCTAATGTTCATCACAAATTACAGTTCAATTAGGTATACACTTTTGAAAAGATGAAAGTTCAAATTTTGAATTTAGTAAAATGATAATTTAGGTTAAAGTTCAAAACGGCAAAAGTCAATAGAAATTTTACAATGTGAGTGTTTTAGCAAAGTAGGCCTAAGTCAAGTTCCACTGGAGAAATCCGTTTCAGGAAACCGATTTCATGAAACGAGAAACTTTAGTTGCTCGCAACAGATGGATTAGTTTAACACAGGGCAGTGCACTCTGCGTTGCATGAAACTGTAATTTCATTTGTTTCTTGCAACTGGTTTACATGAAATCCAAAAAACAGATTTCGTATAGGCTTCAGTTTCACGTTTCTATTGGTTTTATTGACTTCTCAGTGTATTGTTATTTTCCCTCAGCACTCAGAGCTAACCTCCGGTTGGTGTCCTTCTTTGTTATTAGTGGACTAAGTAATTCCAACAAACATTCAAAAAAGAGGCTTTGGCATTTTAAAAATAAAATAAAATTACAAGATCACTGCATAATTAATGAGCTACAATGTACGTACTGTGTTGACCACCCCTAATAGCCCAGTCAATCTAGGTTTTTAACCGGAATGCGAGATATAAAGCTAATTTTTTGCACAGATGTCCGTTATGGTATGTAAAATCACACCCTAAAAGTCCCCGCCCGTCCCCTGTGTGCTTCCCCCGTTTTAACAAAATATAGGGGGGGAGGGGGCGCGACTTATTTAAACGTGGCTGTGAACGCGATAACTTGGGTAATTTTGGTCCGATTTTGATTAATTTTGGATTGAAGGTGTAAGATGGAATAATCTTAAATGAGTTGGCAAATCAGCATGATTGGACCATGGGAACGCGTGTTTACAGGGGGTTTTATGGAGTAAAAAATTGGTTTTATGGGGTAAAAATTGAATTTTATCTTTTTTGACCCTCAAAACACAAACATTTCTAATTTCTCTCTAAACCTATTTAAAAAGCTTAAATAATCAAATATTTTTGTATATTAAAGTGTTTTTGTAAGGTTATTGGTTACGAAGAAAGTTGAAAAAATTTAAAATTTAAAATTCCCATGTTATCTAGAATCTATATATTAATAGGCAAGCATGTTTCTTTAAAACCTTTTTTCTCAGCTCGTGTGTATCGTACGGAAAATCTACGCATACCTTTAGAAAGCTATTTTCCTGTAGGTGTGCAGAATCCCTTTATAAACTAAAATAGGCACAAAAATAAGCACAAAAAATGAATTTGAAATTTTAAAAAATTAACATGGGTTTTATGGGTTGCTATGGTGATGACGAAATAACAACAAAATATAAACAGAAAATCAAAACAAATGGAAGACATTCCAATCACATGTTTTATTTAACAGTGTGGGGTGAAAATAGAGAAGTTTGCACAAAACATACTTTTGGTCGATTTTTCGACCACGGGCGTGCTCTCGTTAGTTCTTAAGGAGAATAAGTTAGCTGTTGTAGTTTGCCTGTTTACGTATAAATTTTCATCAAACTTGGCAAATCAACTTAATTTATACTAAGCTGTTGATATTTTATTAAAAAACTCACATCATTATATTCTCTGTAGCAGCAAACCTACGTACTTGTTAGGCATAATGTTATTTAAATAGATTTAATTTAAAATCCAATCTGGCAAATGGAAATTCGCTTAGTCTGCAGGTTCGCTGCGGCAGGCGTATTTTCATACAAAGTTGCACTGTAATAAATTTACTTTATCAATGGTTTTTGTCAAAACAACACTTAATTTTTCCCCCTTTAAAAAGTATATTTAAGCTGGCAATAGTATGAATAAACTACAGAATAAACTTGGACAATGGTCTAAAAACATAACATAAGCATGGTTTTGGTATTCAATAAATAATGTAGCCAACAGGATACAGAATTATTTAAAAGTTTTACTATTATATATTTTAAGTACAATCATAAAATATTACTAACATAAAATAATATTTGAAAAATTGGATTAACTACCTTCAATATGATACCTAATTTTTAATGGGTAGATCAGTAATAATTATATTGGAGCCATAAAAGTCAATAAGTTTGTTGGAAACCTTTGTGTTCGTTCCGGATGTGAGGTTCAGAAAGAAAGGCCATTGGAAAACCGATCACTACACAACACAGTTCATCAGCGGACACGGCAACTTCAAGGCCAAGCTGAAATGTTTCAACCTCGTCGAAGATGATGAGAACTAGAGACGTCACAACACGTACTGATGGAGTGGAGTGCCCATTCTACAAAGAAGAAAGTGGGATGAGGGAATTCCTCAGACAAAAGACATGGGCTTGGGAGAAGATTTCTTGAGAAATAAATAATCTTCGTTGGAGTTCGCCAGAATGTGCCGAAGGATAGGAAAGAAAAAGCATGAATTTAAAAATGCAGGAAACAGGCTGGAATTTGAAATGGAAAAATGTTTTGAAAGAAAGAAACAAATTAAGAAGATTGAAACAAATCCGACAATCCTAGTACTTGGGTACCTGTGATTGAGGGTACTTGGGGAGGGGAGAGGTGTTGGTTAGGCACAGAATGTGCCTGGAAGGACAAAAATTGAAGCTGACAACTGGAAGAGGAATCAAAAAATTTTTCAGGAAAGCGGCCTGGTGAATAAGTCTGACTTAAACCAGGGGGGTAGGAGGGACCGCTGGGCTTCAGCCAAACACCTCTCTAGTCGTTCTGTTCATTCTGCTTCTGCTTTGTTTTCCCATAAAACAGATGTTTTGCAGGGCTACGTTGCCATATTTCTCATTTAGTTTACACTGGCCTAGCCTATATATTAAGTTAGATAGTTGTTTTTTATAGGAATGGGGATTAAATAAGACATCAACACAAATATAATTTATTAAATACGGGCGTAGAAAATGAAGTATTGGCACATTTTTATAACTACCCGACTCAAATGTTTGAGTAGTAGTTACTAGTTAGTTTGAAAAAAGTCTAGTAATTACTCGGAAGTCTAGTACTCGCCCACCCCTACTGTTTTAGCACAATGATAATATTTAGACCCAAGAATTTAAGAGTGTACATTATTCCTCAGCTATTTATATGAAATCGAAAATAAAATTTTAACAAAATAAATGCTTGGATTTGTTCATGTAGCGCAAAAATACAAATGTATTATCTTTTATTTCTGACAGACTACCAAAAAACAATAATTTAATCAAGGTGTAACTTGACTTCTGAAGGTTTGTATTATAAAATCTAAGAATATGAATTACTTTCATAAATCCTGTTCTAATTAATGTATTGGCATAAATCTACCTTTATTCCTATCTAAATAATCAATTTCCCATAAACTGAATGGAATGGTTTCAGTCAGGTCACTTTAATGGTTTAATGATGTAATCTCATGCTTTATTTTCATTATGTTTCAGTGTCAGATTTAGAGATCCAAAATATCCAGATTCATTCCTTTTCAAGGCCAAACGCTTGAATGGGGCAATGTAAGTATAAATTTAGTCTACAATTGTGGTTCATAAATCTATACTTATTTAATACGCAAGCAGGATTTTTGTGACAATTACTCCTCCAAAAGTACTGAACCGAATGACATGTTTTTGGTGTCATTGGAAAGAGGGTAACGTGAAGTTGTACAGGAAACTTTCTTTTTAGGGAAATAATTAGAGTGAGGCCCTGGGGCCCTTTAAAGTTTCGTATTTCTTCATAAGATTAACATGGGTAACAAACATTGTGTTAAATATTTATTAGTTTTCTTTATTTCATTCATATTTAAATTATTCCAAATAAATCAATCAAAATTCATTAACCAATGTTTAGGTTTACAATTTATTATTATTAGTTTAAATTACAATTCATTTCAATGTTACAAATTATCATATGTTATTATATTATATCACATTGAATCTAAAAGAATATTTCATTATTAAAATTGGCAACACTGTAAATGCAAGCAGTTTAACTACTCAAAATTAAATGTACAACAATATATTAAAAACAAAACATGTGACTGTGATTAAGATCAACAGAGAAGACAGAATTACCTGAATGAAGATGCATGAAAAAAGTGTTGGTATGAAAAACTAAACCCAAGAAAATCATTATTAAAGTTTTATTTAACTTCATGAAGATAAAGTTTATTTAAAAAGATTTATTTTACCAAGAACAGTAAGTTATTCTTTCAATGTAAATAAAACAAAATTCTCCTATACAAAATACAGTCCACTTATTCAAAAATTTAAACTATTTTTCCAATCTATTTGATCCATTATCATTCTAAAAACAATTATCAAATATCATGACACATTGTTTTGTAACTCCAGCTGTTGTCAGAAATTAAATATTAATAATTGGTCTCCATGGAAGCATGAGAAAATTCACAATGTTTACATTTGCTTTGACATTTAAATGTAAACAACCAGAACTGTCAAATGCCTATTTCACAATTTCAAACAGCTGATAAAAAAAACAACTATGTGGTAGGTGTATTTAATCTTAAACTTTATGATGGATTATTTATTATAAATCTATTTCGATGATTATGAAACAAATTTTCCCGTTGCGAAACAAAAATTAATAGTGAGAAGAAGAAGTATGTTAATTGTAAACAGTCAATGTGTAAATTATATATGTTGTATTAAAAATGTGTATAGTTTTGGATGGTGGTTTGTGTTTAATGATATAAGTTATGAGTTATTAAATTTTTATTTTAAGGATTTGGCATGTGAGTAAGCCTATGATAAATAACACCATTTCAGAGTTCTGCCAATTTTGCCTAACTCTGTCCTGTAGAGTTTAAAGTAGCCTACACCTTATTGTCTACAAATTGGCTAAATAACTTAGGTACGGTACTTTATAAGAGCTGACAGCCTTTTTACGTTGACTTAAATTGTAGGCTTACCTTTTCCCGTCCATGGGCAGTTTGATTGTTAAAAATTAACCTTTTAAACTGGAATAGGACTGTTATGTAAATTGTGAGTATTTCCATTGGTTAATAATCTTTTAGTTGACTCTTTTAAAATCATTTGAAATTATGACTGTTATTAGTTTTTAAACAAGTACAGTAGACCTTCTCTAATCCGGCACTGCACCACTCCGGCACTCCAGTAATCCAGCGTCTTTTGACGGGAGGTCTTCCGCGATCGCGGCAAAATTCTGATTATCTCCCGCGGCCGTGTAGACATCATAATTCTCTCACGTGGTCATGAAAACGTCATCGTCGTCATGCGCGATTGCGGAAAATTCATGAACATCGCCAGCAGACGTATAGACGTTATCATCGCCTCCTGCGGTCACGGAAACGTCATAATCGTCAAGCTCGATCGCAGAAAAATTACGAACATCTCCCGCAGACATATAGACGTTATCATTGCCTCCCACGGACACGGAAACATCATCGTCGTCAAGCACGATCGCGGCAAAATCATGAACATCTCCCGCGGTCATGTAGACATTATTGTTGCCTTCCACAGCCGCAGCAAAAATTGTATCATCTCCTGCGGCCGTGTAAACATCATTGTCTACTCCAACGGTCACGGAAACGTCATCGTCGTTTTGCGCGATCGCGGCAAAATCATTAACATCTCCCGCAGTCATGTAGACATTAATCGTTGCCTTCCGCGGTCGCGGCAATGATTTTATCATCTCCCACGGCCGTATAAACATCATTGTCTACTCCTGCAGTCCCGGAAATGTCATCATCGACTTGCGCGATCGCGGCAAAATCATGAACATCTCCCGCGGTCACGAAAACGTCATCGTCGTCATTCGCGATGGCGGCAATTTTACGATTATCTCCCGCGGACGTGTAGACGTTATCATCGCCTCCCGCGAATACGTAATTGTCATGCCCGATCGCGGCAATAGCGGTTTCCGATCACGCGAACTTCGGAGACGTGTTTTAATTGCATTTTAAGTGTTTTTAATGATAACATTCCAGTAATCCGGCATTTTCACTAATCCGGCAGTATGGCGGTTCTATATCTGCCGGATTACTGAGAGTCTACTGTAATTTTTTTATAAATAACTCCTGTACTTCTTTGCAATTGCTCGATTTCGAGCAACATTTACACTAGTTAGTATTATTCTTTTAACATAATGTAGTTTTCTTATCATTGAAAAAAATTAATTCAATTTCTTATTACAATATTAATTCATAATTTTTTTCAGTGGCATAGTAGCCAGCATAAAGAGTGGTAAAATATATATCAATATCAATGTTCATGTCTGTCAGTATTTTGGTTCATAATAGTACCAAATTACAATACCAAATAAGTACTAAATAATACCATAATTTATCCAGGTATCTCGCTTCTTCTTATTCCCTCCATTTGGCAATTCTGAGGGCCAGCTAGTAGTTTTGTTTAATGCTGCTATCTGTCACGTTCTTGTAAAACTAAAACTACAAAACTACGTCTACAATGACTGTAAAACAGTAATGCTATAATATACCTCCCATTTGAACAGAACTAAATTTAAAGGTTTTTTGCGGGATCAACCATACTGAAACGTCATTGACGTCGTCCGCGATTGTGGCAGAATATTGAACATCTTCCATGGCTGTGTAGACGTCATCGTCGTCTCCTGCGGTCACGGAAACGTCATCATTGTCTTCCGCTGTTACTTAGAATCTTGTCCATTTTTAATAGTGAACAAGAATAACAAAATTTTGTCTGATGTACCATGCGACTTCCTTCGAAATAGTTTTCTGTGGGTGGACGACGATTCTATTAGATGAGAAACTGTTACTTTTATACTTGGTATCCTGCAAGAAGTATTAGTGGCTTCGCTCCAAGAAACTTATAGGGAATTCCAGAATCTTGTAGCAGAGTTCGAGCTCGACGAAGAAAGGTTTAAAAAGGCTTGGCCGTTCTAAGCGTCTGTGTGACCTGTTCCATTTGTTAACACGGTGAGCGATTTTTTGACATTTGCGTCCACCGTTGGAGCGAGCTTGGTGTGGCGTGGCCTTTAAAAGAATATTTAAAATATGTAAAGTGTCTTTCACTTATTTTCAACACTTGTAGTCATATAGGAAACAATGTTCAAAAATATTTTAGCCATTAAAATCTTGTAACAATCCATACAAATTAAGTAAATTTAATCTAACGTGTCTTAGTTTCTATTGGTTTGCATTGCAGAGAGCCTCCCAAGGTGCTGAAGCCTGGACAGATGGGCCGGGAGGAGAGCAGGAACTGGCGACCACAGATAGGCATGGTGCGCTCCAACCAGGCGGCTTCTCTAGGCCAGGCTGGCCATCGCATGCTAGGGTGAGAAAACTCTGTATAACAACTCAGGTGGCTTCAGAGATTTTTCCTCCGGGCACTTGTGTTTTTGTCAGTTGCCAATTGTAAAAGTCACAGTGCTTTGAATTCAACATTCTAGGAACTGACCATCAATATTAGGGATGGGTCGATTCATCTTCGATTCCACCGATTCTTGGCTTAGAATAGACATAGACATATTTTATTTTCACATAACATTCTTTTAGGGATGGACGAGATCGGATTTTTAGTTTGAGACGAGACGAGACGAGATTTTTTATTTCTCATAAAATTTTGAGACAAGATCGAGACGGGATTTCCCTTCTCATACACAACGGGAAATGCACGTGCGGAATTTTTACCAGATTTTGTAACATTGTTAGATGACTGTTTAAATACAAAAATAATGATAATAGGCAAGAATATTTACAATCTTTTATTAAAAAACATCAGCATAACATTTTTTTATTAATCACGCCTAACTTATTAAAAATGCCTACGATTAGGAAACATAGTGATATCAGTTAGGATAGAGTTCAACTCATCCTAAAATAAAATAAATCATAAAATAAAATATTAATTTTTATAAAATAGTTACTGGTTTTGACTTTTTTTATAGTAATAAAACATTCCTCACACTGCTAACAAACACTTAACAAAACTTCTCAAATGTTATTAAAATAATTAAAGTAATATTTACATTTGAAGAATTAATTCAATAAGAACGCCTTTGCAAAGGAAACGCAACTACAACACGCTCCTGTATTGCGGGTATTGCATTGACTTTCTGCAGGCGTTAATAATTTTTTTTTTTTTTTTTTTTTTTTTTATTCTTGTCTCGATAAAAATCTCGGCCAAAAAGAAATCTCGTCTCGTGTAACGAGATTTAAAATTTCCCAAAATTTCGAGACTTGACCATCCCTACATTCTTTACATGTGTTGGTACATACAGAGTAGGTGCGTTGTCAGGGTTAAAGAATATAAAAAATAAAATAGTAATCAAGAAGATTATGTAAATTAACAAAATTGAATGATAAAAAACTATTCTAAATTAAAGGGGTATTGTGAAAATCTGCAATTAAATAAAAGGCTCTGTCAATTAAGTGTTCACCTATTTTAAATTTTAAATTATTTTCACTTAACAATTTATAGTTTGCAGGCAGCACATTGTACAGCCTCAGCCCAGCATATCACGGGCGTCGCCGCCATAGGGGACATGGGGGACGTGTCCCCCCCAATATTTGAAAAGTCAGTTTTGTCCCCCATCCTAAATGTTAAAAGGAATTTCAAAAATCATACAGAATGCGTGTTCACCTGATCGATCGCTGCCAGCAAGCAAGGTGCTCGCTTCGCTGTGTGATTCGGAAGCGTGCGACATGGAACGGTGGTGGAGGGGTGTTCCAATCCACGATCCTCGAGTTGCACTGGATGCCTAGACGCTTGTCTTCTTGTATGTCTTCTTCTCGCGTTTCAGTGATTCAGTCAGACTTTCAGTCCGTTCCGTCGCCGTCAGTCGGCAGTGGTTGATACTACATTAGAACATTTAGATGTAGGCCTACGTTAACCTTTTTCTCCTCGTTTGCTGTATCTGTCGGTAGTATCGGTTATAGTTCTTTTAGGTTAGTTTTAGTTGATACTTTTTGGAAGTTGATACTTGAACCTTGTACTGTTTATTGTCAAATGAAGCGAGCAGAAGGCCAAAAACAAATTGTTTATATAAAAAAACTGCTTGTAAAAATGTAAGATTGTGGGTTTAAATATTAGTGTTAAAACGTCATTGAATTCGATACTATACATATTGTGACAGATCTAAGAAATTGAGAAAAATTTAAGGTTAAAAAAACATATCTACTTGCTTGCATGGTATATAACATGTGAAATGGAAGGTTTTAGGACAATTGGGCACAGTTCTAGCCGTTAGAAATGGCTTTATAAAGTCACCATACGGCTTTTGGGAGATATGGCTTCGTAGTCTACAGTAAACCTATTTTTTTTTAAATTCATGAATGCAAGTTCGTCATAGTTTATTTTTAAAATGTCTACCTGCTCATGACAAAGACAAATAACAGGTGAAACGGGAGGTTTTTGGACAGTTGGACACAGATATAGACATTAATAATGGCTTTAGAAAGTCAGTAAACAGCTTTTGTGAGGATACGGCTGTAGCCTACAATATTTTTTGAGATTTATGAATAAATGCGATCGTCATAGTTAGTTTTAAAAATGTCTACTTATTCATGAAAAATAAAGGTGAAAATGGGAGGTTTTGCACACAGTTCTAGACGTTAAAACTGGCTGTATAAATCACCAAACGGCTTTTAGGAGGATATGGCCGTAGTCTACGGCGTGTTTTTAAACTCATTAATGCAATCCTCATAGTTTAATTTTTAAATTGTCTATTTGCTCATGAGAAACAACAGGTGAAATGGGAGTTTATGGACAATTGGGCACGGTTTTTGGTGTTAAAAATGGCTTTAGAAAGTCACCAAACTGCTTTGAAAATTACAAATTTTGTTTCTTCAAATTTACTTTCTCGCTTTTTTCTTTATGAATTTCGAGGATTCCTCAGACAGATGTCGTTTTCTTTTGAAAACTTGGAAATCTTCTGCCACATTTCTGAGAACTCCGAGTCATTTCTCTTATCTTTTAACGTTTGGATGGTGGCTTTGATTACATTAGAAGCCCCTCCCAATGTAGCTTCCTCATGCTGTAGCTGGTTCCTCAATACATTAGTGAGCGTGAGGACTTCACAGAAAATGAATAGATTTACGATGAAATCTGCCCTAGTGATAGTGTTAAGAAGACCTGATGCTTCTATAGCACTTGTGTCTTTATATTCTTCAATCTCAAACCTTAGGGCCTCACATACAACGTCAAAATGTTTCATTAGCTGCTCATAGTTTTTATAGTGACAGGTCCACCTCGCTGTACTCTGAGCAGTTATATCAAATGGCCTTTTTATCTGAAGAAGATCTGTATGTTTTTTTTAAAAAAGGTGTGATTGGAAGGCCTAGAAAAATGAATGTATAGAGATTCAAGTCCATTGAAAAGAATACTTGAGCACTCCACGTTTCAGCAAAAATCTGTGACAACTAAAGCGGCTTTATGTGCATAACAGTGGAAAAAAGTTGCCTCCGGGTACTTTTCCTTGCCTGTAAACCAGAATTTTTGCCAGACATAACTGAGGCTCCATCATATGTTTGAGCAACCATCTTAAGGGCTTGCAATCCTAAATTTTGAAGGACATTAAGAACCACGCTAGCCAAGTGATTTGCGTCACAATCATTAGAACAGGCCTTAAACAGTAAGAATCTCTCTCTTGGGACGAGATGTTCATCAACATAGAATGAAAGCTGTTTTTCCCGCTGGCACTTAGCCTCGTCAATCATGATTGAGAAAATTCCACTTTTCTTCACTTCATCTATTAATTATTTCTGTCATTATAGCAGAAATTATATCGATGATTTCGTTTCAAATAGTTTTGCTACAAAACGATATTGTATTTTCAAGACCCTCTTTGAAAACGGGATCATGGCGGGAAAAACAATTTACACAATTCCAGGAAGTTTCCTCGGTTGTCTGACTCAGTCTTCTCATCATGCCCTCTTAAAGCTAAACCTTGAAAGGTTAGGTAAGAAATAATGTCGACTATTTTGTTCAGATAATACTTATTTCTTTCAACTTCCAATTTATGCGCATTAGACAGGGCTATCATCACACTTCCTGTTTCCTTAGTTTGTTTACTCATAAGATATCTTTCCAAACATGTCAAATGTACTTTACATTTTTCATGTTTATCAAGTTTTTCCTTTGTTTTCATCCAGTTTTTGAACCCTGATTTTGTAAACACCTCCTCAGTGTATGATAGGTTAGTACTGTATATCCTGCAAACATAACAGAACACAGCATCACAGTTAATGCTGTACTCTAGCCATTGGTACATGTCATAGTATGCAACTGAGAAAAATCGGTTTTGTTTACCATAATTTGTCAAAGTAAATTGCTCAAGTTTGGGCCTTACAGGGCCGGATTCAAGTGTTCCGAGATCGAGATAAGGAGTACTGTGAGTATTCTCGCTAGGGAAAATTGCACTATTATTACATCGAAAAGTAGACATAGTTCCCCCATCACCATCAGTAATGATGCCACTTGCCAAAATCAGTAACACGACGCATCTCGGTATCACTACACACATTAATCTGCACAACTATCACAACACCATTAAAACATTACATTTATCACACGTACATTGCGGGGTGCGTACTAACAAGTGACAGACAGTGATGCCAACTTGACAGGAGACAGGATAGATTGGTGTGCTACCTGGCAGAGACGGCGGCGGCGGGACACCAAAGCGCACGTTGATGTAGCCCACTTAAAGAACATGACTTTTGAAGGAGCGTGCGAACGAGAGAACAGCCTCGTTGTATCTGTAGTTGCTTAAATCAAACTCTTAGTTATCATAAATGCTCAATAGGTTAACTATTGTTGCTTTATAATAAGATTTTAAGTATAATTTTACATGGCCTATTCTTTGCCAAATTACACTTTAAAAACATATTTTTCCTATTTTTGTTTTTTATTTTAATTAGAAATAAAATTATTATTTTTGCAAAAGTTTTGGGGGGCTTAGACCCCACCCCCCAGACCCACCCCCCTTCAGCCGCCTATGATTCAGTTAAGGAGTAAAAAAATGAGCTTTACAAAATTAAAATCGAATTACTAGGTATGGAGATACGTATTAGCAAATAATCTACCAATTTGGCGACCATTTTCCAATATGGTGGCCAAACGACCATGATTTGGACCACGTGATAAGTTTGATTTTTATAGTTGTTAAACAAAGCCCCGCAAGGATATTTGGGGGACATATAAGTGCACAAGGGGCATGTTCCAGCGCCTAGACTATATAGCCTATCAAGTTTTGAAATCAAAGTCACCCTGGAGGGTGAAGGACTCTAGTAAGATTATTTTAAAAAATATCTCTAAGTCACCATATTCTCAACCGTGTGTATGTGGGGATTTAATTATTATTAGGCTATCAGTTTTCTTGTTTTGGTCTTCTAATCTAAATCTGTCAATAACTAAGAATTTCCAGTTTTAATATCAAACAGTCTATATGAAAAATAGATTCAATAAGATTTATTGCAGCCATTAAACATAACATTTTGTAATAGGCATTGTTACAATAGTACTTAAAAATAGATCATACATCAATTATAAATTTCAATATATACAATATCCTATTTAGAATCTAAACATGATGATATGTCACTATTAAAAAATTCTTCCTGCGTGTAGATTTACTGTAAAAAATAGATGGATTATTATATTGTTTAACACTAATACCGAAACCCCGGTCTGACAGGCCCACGGGAATTTTCAAAAACGCATGTTGGCAACACTGTTTACTTGGTAGATTCCATTCCCCCAATACCTTCCCCCCTTTTCCTCCCCTACCTATTGATATATCGTTTGTTCATTTTGCATGGGTGCCGTGACCTTGACAGGTCGTCTGTTCATAACATGTCCGTCTCAGAAGCCCAGCATTAGTGTATTTTTAACCGGGGTCTCACAGACCGAGGCTTTCGTTTTGTGTGTTTCTAAGCGGGGTCCATTATTTTTCAAATGGGGTCTCACAGACCGTTTAACACTAATACCGAAACCCCGGTCTGACAGGCCCACGGGAATTTTCAAAAACGCATGTTGGCAACACTGTTTACTTGGTAGATTCCATTCCCCCAATACCTTCCCCCCTTTTCCTCCCCTACCTATTGATATATCGTTTGTTCATTTTGCATGGGTGCCGTGACCTTGACAGGTCGTCTGTTCATAACATGTCCGTCTCAGAAGCCCAGCGTTAGTGTATTTTTAACCGGGGTCTCACAGACCGAGGCTTTCGTTTTGTGTGTTTCTAAGCGGGGTCCATTATTTTTCAAATGGGGTCTCACAGACCGTTTAACACTAATACCGAAACCCCGGTCTGACAGGCCCACGGGAATTTTCAAAAACGCATGTTGGCAACACTGTTTACTTGGTAGATTCCATTCCCCCAATACCTTCCCCCCTTTTCCTCCCCTACCTATTGATATATCGTTTGTTCATTTTGCATGGGTGCCGTGACCTTGACAGGTCGTCTGTTCATAACATGTCCGTCTCAGAAGCCCAGCGTTAATGTATTTTTAACCGGGGTCTCACAGACCGAGGCTTTCGTTTTGTGTGTTTCTAAGCGGGGTCCATTATTTTTCAAATGGGGTCTCACAGACCGGGGGTTTCGGTTAACGTCAGCCTAGGTGGGGTTTCGGTATTAGTGTTAAGTAAAGTTAAAGAATGATCAAAGCCAGAGTATGACTAAAACGTACATATTAGCTAGGAGGTAGTGTGTACCTAGGTATGACAATATTGTTTGCTTGCAGGAGGTATAGTGGAAGATTCTCTGGAGAGAGTGGTGGACCACCCAATTCCTCACCAGGGATGTATGCATCTGTACCACCTCCCCAGTCTAACTATGCTGGTTAGTTTTGTCTTAATCTATTGTTCTCATTACCTAATTTTGTCATTCAAAGTGTCCAAATGATCTAAAAACTGAGAGCTGTACGTGATTTTATGACGAAAACGTCTGTGAATTTTTAATAGTACCTGAAAATTTTATATTTTGAATGTCAGCAATAAAATCTGCTAATAATCAGCAACTAATCTTTATTCACGTCGTAGTTTCAAGTAAGAAAATCAGAATTGAAGTAAATTATCTTGATGTGGCCGTGCTTGTGGTAATTGCTTAGATTGTAGAAATCATCACGGTAGTTGCTGCGACTGTGATGAATCATCATGGATGATGGCGTGAGATGACCACGGATGTTGCTTCTATTTTAGCATCAACAGTTTTAGGCTGGGCGTATGCTGAGACGCACGCGGCGCAACGCATGCAACACAGCACAAGGCAGAAAACTGTACCGTCATGTTATCTTACGGCGCCGCATAAGCTGAGACGCACGCGTGTATGTGACTGAAACACGCGTGGGCCGGCCTGTCACAGTTTTCGACGCATGCGACACAACTTGGGTGCAAGCACGAAACACAATATAGACGAACCGATTCCTCAACTCCCTTGTCGGACTCGAAGTAGTAGGTACTTTCAGACATCTTGACAACTAACCAGCTGTGTTCTCTGCAACTAAATACGCAAAAAATTTTTTGCAATTAATATTTGAATTCACGTTAGCTACATCTAGTTACTATTACGAATCATAATAATTCCATTCACATAATTATTTCTCTGTTCACTATGTATTAATTAGATATATTAAATAACATAAAAGCTGGCTGTGATATGCAGCTAAGGTATTAATGTGCACTTTGACGGAGTAGGTAGCTTCTTTCCAATAGAGTTTGAACCACGACAGGTAATGTGTGTGATTTAGTAGTGGTTAGTGGAAGATATATTGGGCCCAGGTATCTTTATTAACACTCATACTACTGCATTTCACCACATATTGGTAGCAGAGCGTTAAGATCCAGCTAAAAATGCAATTTCAATAGAAATAGAATAGTTTAAACATGTCTCAAACCAGCAAACGCTTTGAGCAGACAGGAAATCAACAGGCAACAGGTCGGCACCACGTGGTGGCCTGAGAGCATAAGCATGCATAACTAGACACGTTATGAAATATAAATGTGATATTTTCATATTGACACAATGTTTTATATTCTTTGTATTTATTTATTTATTGCCATATGTTTTTGTTATTAATTAATTATTGTGATTTTGTTTACTTTTGTCTTGTCTTCATAAATTGCAAATACAGTCCTTTTTTATTCGTAATAGTCTGACATTATTTCTACATTTGGTGCCAAAACCCGACTTAATCATGTCAATAAGAACATTAGCGAGGGAAAGACACCCTCCAGACAGATATACTCTAGTAATTGAGAATAACAACAACACAACAGGTAATCCAAAGCCAAGTAAAAGACCATCCATCAGTTTCTGCCAAATCTAGTACTTCTTCTAGTAGACGACGACTAATGGAAGTGGTGTTGAAGAGACTGGAAGAAATACAGAAATTTGAAAGAGGCCATGAAGTAAGAGAAATGGATTGACAGCGACAAGTTGAAGAAATTGAGCGACAACGACGAATGGAAGGTAGAGAACTAGAGTGACAGAAGCAACTGCTGACAGCGAGAGCTGAGCTTGAGTCTGCTTCAGTGTGTGGCAGTCAGCAGTCAAGCCCCTAGTAATCAATCTGAAACCAAGGTAGGACTTAGCTTAAATCTTGATGATGAGGAAGAACCGCAAAGCAAGGTTGAAAGGTGGTTGAATGAAAAAGAACCGATAGTTCTTAAGTCCTCATCAGCCATCATGACCTCAGCCGTGCAAAAGCTTGCGGATACCTTCTAAAAAGCTATACAGCCTGTTTCATTTTGTCAAAAACTTCCAAGCTTCAGTGGCAAGCCTGATGAATGGCCGATATTTTTTTTCGGCGTATGAAAAAACCGCCTATTTTTTTAGTGAGGATGACAACCTCATAAAAGTAAGAAATTGTCTAGAGGGAGAAGCGTTTAGAATGGTTAAACCTCTTTTTGTCTCAAGACAAAATCTTAAGTCAATTATCAAGACCTTACAGATGCGTTTTGGTAGACCAGAACTCATTTTGGAGTCAATGTTAAAAAAGACTCGTAGGCTACCTTCTGTCAAGGAAGACGACACTACAAGTGTTGTATTGTACTTTAATGAATAAAGTTATATGAAATGAAATTGTTGAGTTTTTGACCAATTTTTAATTTTACTGCTACCGCAGAGGCATTGCACCTAGAAAATTATGTATCAAAGCCTTATTTACCAAATGAATGTCTCAACAGACTTCCCTATAGTTTAAAATACAGGTGGGCTGAGCATGTAAGTAATAATGCTCTAAGCAGTCCCGACTTGAAGGAGTTTTCCACTTGGTTGGAAAAACAATGCTCAATCCTGAGTATTTACTTTCGTCCTTCAGAAGAAAAACTCTGGCACAAGAAAACTTATATAAAGCCGGTTTATACCAGTTCTACTGAAGACAAACCGTTTAACTGTATGTTTTGTCTCGACAGCCACAAAAGTGAACGATGTGGGGTTTTCAGGAAGACAGATGTATCGCAGAGATGGAAAGTGATTGTTGAAAAGAAACTATGTTTCTTCTGCTTTCGGCGTCACCAGCTTTAAAATTAAAAGTAAAAAAGGTTTGTGGGATAAATGAGTGCAGGTTGTTTCACCATTGTCTTCTCCATACTGACAAAATTGAGAGGTTTCCCAGACAGGACAGCGAACTGCAAAATAAAGAAATTATTAGCAGTCATGTTGTTAATAACCGTGTTCTACTAAGAGTATGTCCAGTGACATTATATGGCCCAATTTGTCAGATCGACATTTACGCACTCTTAGATGACGGGTCATCCGTATCTTTGCTGGATTCAGCTACAGCCGATAAATTAGGCGTCAATGGTAGTATTGAACCCCTCCTGACGTGCTGGTCCAATGCAACCCAACATCCATGAGTGTGAAAGTTAAAATCAAAGGGTTATATGAGGACGAAGTATTTACATTAAACAATGTACGTACCCAGTCACCATTGGACTTACCAAAACAAATGGTGGATACAGTCAAACTGAGAAAGAAGTGGTCTCATTTACGATCAATTGGTCAACCTTTACCGTCAGCAAATTTGAAACCTACAATACTTATAGGTCAAGACAACTGTGACCTCATTCTAGCAAGGAAAATTATTGAAGGTCCTCCCAACTCTCCAGTCTTGTCTTGGAGCCGTTTAGGCTGGACATTGCAAGGTAAATGTCATGAACACATTGGGCGAGTAGATAGTCAATTCACTTTAACGTCTTTTGAAAGTGAAAAAGTTCATGGTGTTATCAAAGATTCTTTTGAAATCGAGAATTATGGTGTGTCTGCAGTAGAAGATGACAATATGAAATCAGTTGAAGACGAAAAGCCCTCAAGATTTTAGAAGATACGACCAAAAAAGTAGGAGATAGTTATGAATCTGGCCTACTATGGAAATCGGAATACTTCAAATATCCACCGAGCTATGAAAATGCGCTGAAAAGACTTAAGGGTACTGAGAGGAAAATGGCAAGAGACAAAAACTTTCATAACAAATACAAAGCCAAGATCACTGACTATGAAGAAAAAGGTTACATCAGAAAACTACGTGATGACGAAGTTAATGTGATATCTAATATAATATAAATACCTTGTCACAGCTCTAAAGTTTCTGTATATTACAGCTGTTTCGGCATCAAAATGCCATCCTCTGATACACATACATCCACCTGAATTGGCATCGTTAAACTGTACACACACACGAACACGATAAAAACACAAAAACACGTAAAACAAGAGACAGGCCTGTCGCGTACATGATTGCTACGAGTACGGAAGCTGACTGTAATAAACGCACCTCCTCATATGTCGTGGGTTCGGATTCTGGTCACTGTCTATATAAACTTCCTTTGATTATGAACTTACAATCCACTTGATAAGCAAGTCCTATTTCAGTGATACAGTATTGACTTTATTGCAATGCAATTATAATGATGACAGTAACAGCCACACCAACATTCAGTGCAATACAAGGCAATACTAATGATCTAACTAATCAGCAATCACACTTCTCCTAATCAAGCACTGTCAGTTACATCATTAACAGAGGTTCATTATACACCAGTGGTTACTGTTAACTGGCTCAACTAAATAAGCCAAAACTGAAAATGAGTCTTTTAAGTTACATTTTAAGTAATTAAAATTTACTTACGTAAGTGGCTTGAAAAATTCTTCCTACCACAGTTAATGTCAGTTTTACAGTTGTAACAAAAACATTTGGAAACTTAAAAACAAGAATGTATTAACTGTACAAAAATCAATTCTCCAGTCATTTGTCTAATAAGATGAATCATAAAACACATTACTGTAATAATTCATTTGTAGAAACAAATATTTTAGTTTATTATATTCAGTTCTTTAAATTACAAAAGTTCAACGTAAAAATTTTTTGATGATTTTTTTGCATTTAGACTAATGAAATCACAACATAGTCGAATGAACTGTATGACCCTGATGGGCTCAATATCACCATATAATCCTTATAGATTTATCAGTATGATGGATTGGTTTATGTACAATGGTACAATGGGACCAGTACAACTGTGTGGTACCAAATTTTAAGGGAGGTAAAGACCCTGAGCAAAAAACTGACAGGACTTTCCCATTTAGATACATCTACAAATAACCTGCACCTGGGTCTATGTGTTAGCCATACAGTAGTTTAAACTATGTGCAAAGGAACGTCTAACATTGGATGTGCAATGTTTAACATCGGCGCTAATATAACTCCCAATAATAAAATGTTAACAACATACAAAATGTGCAGTAACATTCTTGGAATATCAAAGAATGTTACAGACTAAGTTGTCAACAAAATGATGTAGTTGAGAAATTATCACGGAATTCCCCGGGATCACGTAAGATATTCACAACATTGTCATTTTAGCAATAACAGTTGAGAACCTATTGTTATTCCAAGTACTTACATTATTTTTTAAAAGTAACAGTAAGAACAGATTTTTTAAGAAAGTTTTGTGTTGTATTTCATCACACTTTAACTTCTGTTCTTAATTTGTAATTCGGTTTTTAGGATTTTTTAGGATTCAAAATTTTAAATTACCCAATTTTACTAACATCTGTGATTACCATAATTATTAACCGAAACCAAAAACTAAAATCAAGTCTGAAATGTGTGACAATGAAAGCATTAAAGAACAATAGCTTTGTACAAGGTAAAACATGTATTTATTATTTATCGGTCCCGTTAATTATCATACTGTACTTAATGTCACCATTTAAATTATTTTTTTATTTTTTCAAAATTTTTTACAACGGAAATGAAAAGGTATGTTTACTAGTTTTGATTGTTATTTTTTAATAGTTTGGTATATTTTAGTAATTTAATCTTTATTAGTTAGGCTATAACATTTGTTGTACATTTCTTCTGAGATTTTTTTGTCCTTTTAGGGGTTTTTATTGTTCTAGTTGGTATAAACCAACAGTTTGGCAAGTGGCAAGTGGTGGAAAAATCAACCAGGGCGGAGGGACGAGCAAAATTTGTTGTAGGGATAAAATAAACTGTTATAACCAAACCTAACCTAACCTAACCAAACTTCCTGATTATGAAAAAAATGAATGAAGGGTTACTAATTGAATTTATATTAATTTTCAATCGATATTAGGGTAGCCCAGTTAAGAAACTGTACCCGGTCTCCGTTAAATCCTGCCCACTACACCCCTTTCCACTAATACTCCTCCCCTGAATCCTAAATCACTCTTACGCTCTGGGAAGTCAAACGGCACTGTGGCCTATCTGACGGTTTTGACAGTTTATAACCCCCTCGGCAAAGAATAGAACGGCACTCGCTCCGTTTACCCCATCTGCCTGATTGGATTTACACTAAAATATCTTTAAAATATCACAAAATTATTCCCAATTTAAATAGCATTATTTTAACGAGTACTTAGATTTGCTGCAAAAGGAAGGGTAAACAAGTGTTTTTTTTTTGTAAAATTGTAATAGTTTAGCATGAAATAACTGCATTTTCCAAATTTGATCAAAATATCTTCATAAAAAAGCAAACTACAACAGTTTACTTATTCTCCATAAGAATTTTAATTTTAAATTTAATATTTTTTTGAATTTTCTCTACGACTGTTAGGCGCATGACAACGCTTCAACATACTAAATTGTTTGTTTTTTAGCTCTACAAAACTATTTGGAAATAAATTGCAAAATTTTATGTTTTTAGGGTAAAAAATGGGAAAACCCAATTTTTACTCCATAAAACCCCCCATAAAGCCCCGTTCCCATAGTCCGATCAAGCTGGTTCGCAAACTCGTTCAAATAAATGAACAAATGTTCGTTTGAATAAATGTAGGTTTACACGTTTGTACCAAATTTCATCAAAATCGGATTGTTTTTGCTCGAGTAATTATGCTAACGGACACACACACACACACACACACACACACACACACACACACACACATATATGTATATATATATATATATAACCAGAAGGCTTTTATGTTTCTTGATGAAAATGCCAAATTACTTTTATATTATTCTTGAGGATTTCTTGATAGCGTTATGATAAATGAGCCATGAAACATTGCAAATTTTCAAAACAAACAAATATGAACTGTTTAGGCCGGACGCACACAGATCAAGCATTTCACCTGAAGCAAGTGTTGCGAGGCAAAATGTTTTGCTGGGTACGAGCGATCCATGTATTTCAATGGGACGCCACACACTGATCAAGCAAACGTTGCGAGGCGCCTCGCAACGCCTTGAAACATTTGAGCAGTTGCTCGACGAATGGATCCCATACAGCACAATGTTTGATGTTTCAAGGAGCAAAACGTTCTGGGCATGCGCCAAATCCCTTCTAGCTAGTAAAGCTTAGTGGCTTTCAAAATTCAATTGACCGTTTGTTGTTTAAAAAATAACTTTTCTTTGAAAAATTAATTTTGAAGTTGCGTTAAAACTTAACAATTATATTTTGAATTTCTATTGAACAATATTGTTGTTTAATTTTTCTTGCTACTATTTTGGTAGTCATACAGCCCATGCAATGTAGTCAAATAATTAAGAAATTACCAAGGTTACTCAGTTCATTAATCATTATTTAAATAACCATCACGACACTATCTAATAATAATTTCTTACGGTATTTAAAACCCTTCCTATAAAATAGTATAGCAATTATTCGACAATGATTGTAAAATTTTCCTGGATCTGATTTTATTTCTGAGAGGAAAGCTGTCTATCAACAGATTGATTGGATGAACCCAATGGTGTCTTTCTATTTAGTCCAGCATTTTGCAAAAACTTACATACAGTTGACTTTCTCGTCACATATGTTATAGTATATTTCGTACCTAGGGCCGAAAATGAGGTTTTGCTGGCTCGAAATAGTTTTTTAGTTCGAGACAAAGTCGAGAACTTAAAACGATCGAGAGCTGCAAAACCATTTTGTCTCGTGGTACGAATGCTATTTTTCACCACACTATACCCTATTACTATACACTATTCACCACAATAATAATGCACACTGATTGTCAACACAAGTACAACTTTTAGGTTATGTGAAGAAATAATTTGAGGATCAGCAAAATAATAATAAATAGTTGCTAGGCAGTGGTGACAGTAAAACAATTCTATTGAAATGCTATGGATACTGATTGTGTATTTAATATGCATTCATGTTTTAAGAAAGTAGGCGGGCAGCTGATTTTGCGGCCCTAGGGATGTAAAAACCTTCTCTGTCCCCAAATGACGATGACACCTGGCATGGCCAGCAAAACGTAAGTTCCAGCCACCAATTAACGTATGTAAAACAGCTAAAAACATCATAGTGTGGTGAAAAAACAATACTGTAGTATAAGACCAGTAAACATAATATGTTTATAATATTTATTTTTCTTAACTTTGCTTGAAACCAGATGCTGAATCATGCTTGAACCTCCTGCACACTGGAGAAGCAAATAAACAAAACGCTTCAAGCAATCGTTGTGCAACATTTTGCTTCAGGTGAAATGCTGGATCAGTGTGCGCCCAGCCTTACAAATACAGTAGTTGAATTTTGAGAACATATGATTGAGTACAGATCAAAGAAAATAATAAAATTAGCCTAAAAGAAAATTAAAATTCAGCTGAGTTGAATCACTTTTTTACTATCTTAAATTTAAACTAGAGTCGGGACCACGTAAGTTTGCAGTTGGTGGCAGCCAATCACAAGACAAAGCTAGTGCGACGTTGCCACATCGCCCGTTGACAACACTAATTAAAATATACTAAGCAATATTTTCAAATCAGCTGGTATTATTAGATTTGGCAACACCGCACGGTTCTCATTGGTTCATTCAAAACCATAAAGTAAATAGGCTCCTCCCTCAACTGCAAACTTACGTGGTCCCGACTCTAGAGGGGAACTTTGTTTTCAGTACCAACTGGTGAGCCAATTCAGAATTTCTTAAGACCAGTTGGTTGAATTTAGGGTTTTGATGTGGGTTTTTTGTGAAGGGCTTTAAGGGTATAGGAGACTTCAAAATTTTGGTTGTGGTGAGCGGTGTGACGTCGCCAGTGTGACGACGTCTTAACTTGACAGGAGACGGGACTAGTGAGAATAAAAACTACATAATTAGTTAATACCACGGGCTGCACGGACCGAGATAAAGGTGTACGGTTGCAGGACTAGGATGGACTGACGTAGTGGTTAGATACACGGGTATAGCGTGGTCGCGGCAGCCAATGGGAATTTATAAAAAATCACCTGATATGACGTCACAGACGTGGCGTGATATGGTGTGATGTACACACACACTAACACACATTTACATTTGATACAAATCTGGTTTCCAACAAGAAATGCTGTTTTGCAAATATATTCAATACATGAAATCATTAAATATACTACATCCCTCCCGTGTAATTTTTATATACATCTCAGCAAATATAAAAGTTAGAACATGTAAAACAAAACTATTAATTTCAAAAACAAACTTCAAAAATCACACATACAATTTTTACAAATCAAGGCGTTCTACTGGTTTTATTATTCTACTGGGATATCTACGTGCTGTTGTAGTAACAGGTGTTTGGGGATGTACAATGGGCGATTGTTGTGGAGAACGGGCAATGGGAGTGCAATAGGAGGGGAAGGAAGTATGACGTGTAGCAGGAGTACTACGATCAGGTGATCGGTTGGTTATGCTGTGTCTATTTTTAGACTGGGAGTGGGATTGCTGTAACGGAATTTTGGGGGGATCAGCTGATGGTACTACTGCCGGCTCACATACGGTTTCAGGATGCGCATTCCTATCATTGTTACTACTTCCCTGCAAACCTACCAATTGATCAATATGTCTCTTCCAAACAACACCTGAACTTAGTATAACTTCATACAAAACATTACTCAATCTTTTATGTACAGTACCTTCTACCTATTTATCTTTTGAGCGGTAGTCTCTAATTAATACAGACTGATTTGGGTACAGAACTCTGGTTTTACTGCCACCAAAATACTCTCTTTGTTTGTTTTGTTTACACTCAACATGACTTGGTAAGTTAGGTTTTAGCAAATCTAACCTGGTCCTTAGGGGACGTTTAAACATCAGCATAGCTGGAGTCTAATTGGTAACAGCATGCACGGAGTTTCTATAGTCAAGCAATATACGACTTAGAGCAACATTAAAATCAGTGTTGTCATTAAGTGCACATTTAAGCTTAGTTAATACCACTGAGTTATATCTTGCTGAGTTCTCGGCTTGGTCGTTTGATTGGGCATGATAGGGAGGTGAGAATGTTTGTATTACTCCATTTGACTTTAGGAACTGTTTAAACTCAAGTGATGTGAATGGTGGACCATTGTCACTGTGACAAGTTACTGGCAAACCAAATCTAGCAAACAAATCTTTTAAATGTACAATTGCTTGTTTGGCTGAGGTGGAACCTACTTCAAAAGCCTCCAGCCACTTAGTATGAGCATCTACTACAATTAAAAACATTTTACCTCTTTATTGGTCCAAAATAGTCCAGATGTAATCTTTCCCAAGGCTTAGATGGATAGTGCCAATTATGCAAGAAACTTTTAGTTGGGTTAGAACGTTCCATAAGGCAGGAAGAACAGCTGTTTGCTAAGGCTTCTATGTTTTGGTCTATATTTGGCCACCAAATATACGACCTTGCCACTGACTTCATTTTTACGATTCCCATATGACTACAATGTAACTCTTTTAAAACATAATCCCTCATAGAATTAGGAACCACAACTTTGTACCCCCACATTAAAATGCCCATCTCTACAGTCAATTCTTCCTTCCTTTGGAAATAAGGTAACATATCACCTCTCTCTTCCGGCAAAAAACTAGGCCATCCATGCAGGACATAGCTACACACTTTGTGTAAAATAGGGTCTTTTTGCGTTTCGACTTTAACGTGTTCAAAGGTTAGTGGCACTGAGCTTTCAAAAATACAATTTAAATATGTGCCTTGCCATTGGAAATCATTACTTTCAATCGGATGTGGGACGTGTAATGGTAATTGTGACAGAGCGTCTGCGTTACCATGACTTGCTGACTTAACATATTTGATGTCAAAAATGTAGCCTGACAAAAACAAAGCGTATCTTTTTAGCCTACTAGCTGCAAAGACTGGCAACCCCTTCTTAGGGCCAAAAATACATATTAATGGTTTATGATCTGTACATAAGGTAAACCTTCTGCCATACAAGTACTGGTTACACTTTTTAACACCGAAAACAATGGCCAGAGCTTCTTTTTCTACCTGACTATACTTAACTTCAGTGGGTGACAAAGTACGTGAAAAATGCGCAACAGGTTTCTCTACTCCTTCACTTGATTTGATACTTAACACACAATCTAGCCCTGTTGAACTTGCGTCAGTTGCTAATATTACAGGCAAACTTGAGTCATAATGAGCAAGAATAGGAGCATTTGTCAATAATTCTTTAACCTTGTTGAAAGATTGCATACATTCAGCGTTGAAATTAAATGGAACATCTTTCTTAAGCAAATTATATACAGGACTCAGAATGGTAGACATGTTAGGAATGAATTTTCCGTAGTAGTTTACTAAACCAATAAAAGCTTTTACTTCAGTTACGTTCTTAGGTACAGGTGCTTTTACTATTGCTTCAACCTTGGCTTGGGAGGTGTGGAGACCTTCCTTGTCGATACAAAATCCCAAATACTCTAATTTGTCTGAAAAGAACTTGCATTTACTCTTTTTGGTGGTAAACCCCTAATTATTTAGCGTGTAAGAACTTCCCGTAACCTACTCAAATGAGTGTTAGTATCTTTAGCTGTAATCAAAATATCATCTAAGAATACTGCCACACCTTCCAAGCCTTGGAGTGTCTGTTCAATGACCTTTTGAAAAATGCCAGGAGCTGATGAGATGCCATATGGCATTCTCTGATAGGAAAATAGCCCTTTATGAGTACTGATAGTGCATAATTTCTTTGACTCGTCATTTAATTTAATTAATTTACAAATTTAATTTAATTTGTAAGCTTGGCTGAGATCAATTTTACTAAAGGTTTGTCCACCTTGTAAATTAGCAAATAGCTCATCGACTCTAGGTAGAGGATATTTTTCCACTTCTAGGAATGGATTTAAAGTTACTTTTAAATCCCCACAGATTCTAATTTCCCCACTTTTCTTTAAAACTGGGACGATAGGCGTCCCCCAAGATGAGCTACTTATAGGTACTAAAACTTCCTCAGTTTGTAATCTTTCTAGCTCTGCCTCTACTTTACTTTTCAACGAAAAAGGTATCGGTCTAGGTTTGAAATACTTGGGAGTAGCATTCTCTTTTAACTTAAGCTCTACAGGATCTCCCTTGTATTGACCTAACTTGTCACTGAAAACTTTTGGAAACTCTTTTTCCAACTCAACTACAATTTTGTCAAACTGCTCATTGTGTGATAACAACTTAAAATTTTTGTCACTCAACAAATTGGTTTTGAACGATATATTTACCCCTAATACTTGAAGCCAATTACGCCCCATTAATGGATGGGCGCCTTTTAGCGAATTTCCCTATAGGGAAGTAGCTATTACCGTAGGTGGCACGGTAAGACCTAGACCCGGGACCGATTTACTTTTTCATTTTGATGTCCCCAGAGGCCAAAAACACTATTCGTTCAAATTTTTATATATGTATATATATATATATATATATATATATAGACTTATATATATATATATAGACTTATATATATATATATAGACTTATATATATATATATATATATATACGTCCGTGAACGCGATAACTTGAGTAATTTATGTCCGATTTTGATGAAATTTGGTTTAAAGGTGTAAAGCGGGATAAACTTGAATGAGTTCGCGAACCAGCACGATCGGACCATGGGAACGGGGCTTTACGGGGGGTTTTATGGGGTAAAAATTGGTTTTTCTCACTTTTGACCCTCAAAACACAAAATTTCCCAATTTCTCTTTAGACCTTTTTAAAGAGCTTAAAAAAACAAATAATTTAGTATATAAAAGTATTTTTGTTCGATTATTAGTAACGGATAAAATTAAAAAAATTGTAAGTTTAAAATTCCCATGTTATTCTTATGGAGAATATTGTCAAATGTTGTAGTTTGCTTGTTTATGAATATATTTTGATCAAACTTGGCAAATTTATTTATTTTGTACTAAGCTATCAATATTTTACTCAAAAACACACTTTATTAGTTTCCTTGTAGCAGCAAACCTAGGTACTTGTTAAACCTAATGTTATTAAAATATATTTAACTGAAAATCAATTCAGACAAATGGAAATTCGCTTAGTCAGCAGGTTTGCTGCGGCGGGGGTATTTTAATCACATACAGATCTAGGTTATCCTTGAAATCCTGGTAACTAACATTGACTTTTATCTTACCAATAGGTCCGTTAGTATACGAACTTAAGGATAGATCGTTAGGCTGTAATTTACAAAATGACAGATTTTTTTTGTAAAATCCTCACTACAAACACTGACACTAGCTCCAGTGTCAACTTCAAACGTGACTTGTTTACCTTCTACAATACCATCAATTTTAATTGGAGCTACTTTAACGTTGACATTGCTATTATTATCTACCTCAATTTCGTCCTCAATTTGAAATAGTGTAGCAATATCGTCAACATACTCATCACAACTATCATTAGAATTTATCTGAGATTTCCTGTCAGAAACAAAGTTATGCATTTTGTTGTTTTTACTAAACTGTCCATTAGTCCTTTCAGTTTTCAAATTGTTCTTATCATTCTTAAAAGTAAGTATAATTTTTGTTTGACTTACCTAACAGCTTTGATCTGCACACTTTAGCTAAATGATTCTTTTTTCCACAAAAATGAAATACCACAACACCCAATAATCTACATTCATTTCTCATGTGACCGAAGCCACCACAACAAAAACACTGCACTGATTTGTGTTGAGGTCGAGGTGTTGACTTTGACGATTGATTGTGATGCTGGGCGCCGCCGCTGCTCCCTGAATCTCGTCGTCGTTGTGCCGCTGCCACTCGCAACACCTTGCCGCCGCTGCTGCCAACCGTAAACGCCGCTGCATTCTTCTCCGCCGCTTCCGCTGATGAGACGATTTTCACAGCTTGAGCAAACGTTAAACTGGACTCTGAAAACAGTTTCTGTTTGATAGTGTCACTTCTTATTCCACTAACTAGCCGATCTCGAAGAAAGTCGTTCAACGATGCGCCGAACTCACAGTGCGTGGACATCTTCTTCAAATTTGCGACGTATTCGGCAACTCCTTCCCCCTCTGATTGGTTGTGTTTACTAAACTTGTATCGTTCCGCGATGAATGATGGTTTAGGATGTAAATGATCCTGAATTAACTTTACTATATCTTCAAAAGATTTCGCGTTAGGTTTATCGGGCATGCACAAATCGCGTAACAGATTGTACGTTTTCTTCCCGACTACTGTCAATAAAGTACTCACTTTTTTGGCATCACTAATCCCGTTACACTCGACAAATAACTCAAACCTTTCAACGTACGAGGTCCAAGATTCTTCACTCCCGTCAAAGTCTCCGATTCCGCCGATGATTACAGACATTGTATCTTGTTCAAAGAAGACACGAGATAAAATTAACACTGGGTTGTTGTAATCGGACATTACCCCAATACTTATAAAAAATACGGCCGAACAGTTACACCGCACACACGAATAATTAGGTTCTTAATAACGCCATCGTTATCACTGTAACTTCCTCGTCGCCAGTGTGACGACATCTTAACTTGACAGGAGACGGGACTAGTGAGAATAAAAACTACATAATTAGTTAATACCACGGGCTGCACGGACCGGGATAAAGGTGTACGGTTGCAGGACTAGGTTGGACTGACGTAGTGGTTAGATACACGGGTATAGGGTGGTCGCGGCAGCCAATGGGAATTTATTAAAAATCAACTGATATGACATCACAAACGTGGCGTGATATGGTGTGATGTACACACACACTAACACACATTTGCATTTGACACAAATCTGGTTTCTAACAAGAAACGCTGTTTTGCAAATATATTCAACTAGCTGTCCCCGCGTTTTACTTCATAAGTGAGCTCGTTCGCATGGCTCAATCACGTCCTGGTTAATGTTCGTTCGCTACGCTCACTCACCTTTAGGTTGGATAACTTCATATTTGTTGTGGTGTTTCCGGACCAATTGATTGACAAATAAATATAAGGTTAAAATACCTGCTTGTCGCATTGTGGTCCAAGTATTGTCCTAGTGGATTATGTACATTTCGGCGCGAGCGCCATCGTCGGATCCATATAAGAACTGTTTACACTAAACTTCCCTGAAGAGGTGCGTAAGATGTTCACAACACAAAACACATATAAAAACCGGTCGACCGTTAATTAACATTTTTTAACTCTTGCTACGCGTGCACGGGCAGGATATGGAGGCGCGCCAGACGTGTGTCGAGACTCGACTCGTGAAACACTCGTAATTTTCGAGTACGTAATTTTTGTAACCCGTAATTTTCGAGTCGAGTCTCGACATACGTCTGGCGCGCCTCCATATCCTGCCCGTGCACGCGTAGCAAGAGTTGAAAAATGTTAATTAACGGTCGACCGGTTTTTATATGTGTTTTGTGTTGTGAACATCTTACGCACCTCTTCAGGGAAGTTTAGTGTAAACAGTTCTTATATGGACCCGACGATGGCGCTCGCGCCGAAATGTACATAATCCACTAGGACAATACTTGGACCACAAGGCAACAAGTAGGTATTTTAACCTTTTATTTATTTAGGTTGGAGCTCGTTCGCTGCGCTCACTCACCTTTTGGTTGCAAATTAGCTGTTGTCATAAATAAAAAAAATAATAGTGCTGCACCCTGTTGGTAATCCTTGTAACTTTAATGCTATTGCACATCATAGAACAGAACCAACTTGTTTAATTGAAACAGCTGTTAAGATTCATTAATTCCATTTAAATATGAGTACTCATTAGGTTAACATGGGAAACTCCAGAGCCACTGGGGCAGAGCCCGAGAGTCCGATCAGAATAAAAACAACTTAGTTTTCCTATTTAATGCCTAAAGAATCAGTGTACCAAATATCAGCCTCCTAGGTAAATGGGAAGTGGGAGAATTAGTGATGAGTGAGTGAGTCAGTCAGTCAGTCAGTCAGTCAGTGAGGGCTTTGCCTTTTATATATTTAGATACATAAAATCATTAAATATACTACAAGTGGCATGATTATAGATTGGTTTTATTTTGTCTTCATGTACCACATCAAAACGATGGCCTGTCATTCGAACTCTTAAAGAGTTTGAAGTCTGGCCAATGTAATCTTTTGGACAATGTTTACACGACAGTTGATAAATCACATTGTGAGTTTCACAAGTTGATCTACCAACAATCGGATAAACCTTGTTTGGAGCTTTGCTATCAAATTCAGTTGTAATACTCATAATTTTGCAAATACCACATCGAGGCTTGTGACATGGTTCACAGCCGTGTTTAGAATTGTTTGAAGGCCGAGAATTTTGAATTTTGGGTCTCACCAACATATTTTTTTAATTTTGTGGCTTTTTAAAAATAACACGTGGTGGTCGAGAAAATAAATTTTCAGTAGGTACTGGGGGAAGATTTCAAAATATTGAATGCTACTTTCATTACACTGTTAATCTTTTGTAGTCCAGGATAGTATTGAGTAATACATTTAGGATCACTTGAAAAACTATTATTTTGGTTGAGTTTTTTGGGTTTCATGATCTGGTTGGATATTAGTTTTTGAGGATAGTCTCTTTCAATGAAAACAGAATTCAATTTAGTGATATATTTTTCAAAATCAGATTTTTCACTGCAGAGTGTTTTAGCACGAATTGATAAGCTTTTTGGAATTGAATTTTTCATATACATTGGTTGACAACTTTAAAAATGTAAGTAGGCCTACTGCATTTTGTAAGTTTCTTTTAAATGAATTTTTGTTTTCAGTTTTTGATTGTCAATGAAGACATCTAAGAAAGAAACAATTTTGTCTGAATAATTCCAAGTGAATTTCAAGCAAGGAAATTGGTTTAAATTTTGTAGAAATTCTTTTAGTGAATTTATTCCGTGTTGCCAAACAATAAAGATATCATCTATACATCTTAACCAAAGAAGAGGAGTTAAAGGATTGTTTGAAAGAAAATTTTGCTCTAATAGACCCATGAAAAGATTAGCGTAGGCTGGGGCCATTCGTGTACCCATCGCTGTGCCTTTAATTTGTAAGAAGTGTTTGTCCATGAATCTGAAATTGTTCATGGTTAGTATCATTTGAATGAGAGTTGCCAAAAAATGTGTAGAAGGTTTAGAATTTGTGTGTCTAGAGTTAAGAAAATGTTTGGCAGCCTTCAGACCATCATCGTGGGGAATATTTGTATATAGTAATTCAACATCAACTGTTACAAGTAATAGGTCTGAATTTTGAGGGAGGTTTAAGACTGCAATTTTGTTTAGAAATTCGTTAGTGTCTTTACTGTACTAGTGGCTGTAAATGTTCATCAAAAAGGCAGATATTCTTTCAGTTAGTGATCCAATACTTGAGACGATTGGTCTTCCTGGTGGTGGTCTTGATGGTTTATGCACTTAAGGAAGAGTGTAAAATACTGGAGTTTTTGGGGTGTAAGGTGTAAATAAATCAATAGTTTTCAAAGACAAATTTTCATTTGGACCGCATTTTTTTATAAATTCTTTTATGTCTTCGTTGAGTTTTATGGAGCAGTCATCTTCAAGCTCTTTATATGTTGAAGAATCTTGTAATCATCCAATCGAACAATTTATCAATGTAGTAACATCAAATTTATCAGATCCTTCATTTCCCGACAGTTTGCCCAAAAACAAAAATCTTACAAATTAAGAATTCAAAGCAATCAGATCCTTACAGAATAACCAAAATATTGTAATACTTCCTGCTGACAAAGGAAACAGCATAGTTATTTTGAACAAAACTGATTATATTAACGAATGTGAACGACAATTACAAGATTCTGTTTCCGTTACGGAGGAGAGTACGGTATTGAAAATATAATGAGATTCATAGTTGAGACGTTGAGTTTTTCATTCAAAATTTGTGTGCTGTCCTTGGTTTTTGTTTCTTTATATATTTCGAATTCTTCCAGAGTATTTAATAAATTTCCTTTCCTGCAGTAATGAAGGATATCAAGACCATCATTTATTCTAGCATATCATGTTTATTATCGATGATGTGTTGGCAAATTTAGATTTCTGCATTTTTAGTTTAGGAGCTGGTCGGTGTTCTTTATACCTGGTTTTAAAAGGCCTCCCACTTTGTCCTACATAGGTGTTCGGACAATCGGCGCATTTAATGCGGTAGGCCTATACACCTGTCTTCTCATACTTATCACCTTGTGGGTGTTTACCTTTTGATATGTTTCGTAGCCGATTGGAAGTTTTAAAAGCCAGTTTGACACCATGTTTACTCAGATCTTTCTTCAGGTAGTTGTTGATTTGGTGGTTCTACTCGACACAGCAATATGTTGTTCTGTTATTATCAATATTTGTTTGCTTGTGACATGTATTGTTCTTTTTCTTTAAAATGATTTTGTCCACCATATCGGATTTGTATCCATTAGCCACGGCAATGTGCTTGATTATATTCAGTTCCTTTGTGTAATTTTCTGGACTTAGTGGGACATTTAGAAGTCTGTAGATCATCGAGTTGTATGCGGCCAGTTTTTGAGAATATGGGCGATAAGATGTGCTATGAATAATGCAAAAAAATAATAGTGCTGTACCCTGTTGGTAAATCTTAAAACTTTTTAATGCTTTTGCATATCATAGAGGACCAACTTTTTTAGTTGAAGCAGCTGACAAAATTCTCTAATTCCCTTTAAATATGAACGAGGTGTTAGCCCGTCCTACGTACGGGAATTCAGTAGTCAGTTAAAACCGTGTACAATTCAGATCAGCTAGTTTACAATAAAACAGCAATTCTGCAATTTTTACGATGTGAAAAGCGTTGAAGTGAGATTTGCAGCCGATTCGCACAGACGCACACTGATACACTGATTATAAGTAGCCTACAGTAGAGAGAGTAATGGTCAATTGAGAAGTGTATAGACCTAGTCAACGATACCACCTTCCATCGCATATCTGCCTCTTCCATAATTATTATCACCACAATACAACTACTATACGCAATTTCCAGTAGGTCTGAATAGAAACGACCTAAAATAAAACGATTATATCCAATAAAATTCACAGTAGGCCCTACACATAATTTAACTTTGGTGTCCTAGCATCAAAACTAATCGTCACACCTATCCTTTATATAAATTTCACTGCATTAATTGCTAAATAAATAAGTGTAAACAAAGAAAAGTAAAAACAATAACAGTTTGTTTTGAAACAGCTGTTTGGTTCAAATAACATTAATTTGAAAAAAAGAACTGGTCACATGTAGCAGGAATATAAATAAACGGTATCAGCATTCTGACACATACTTTCTCCATAAGTTTGTCAACAACCTTTATCATGTGTAAGCAGTGAGAGTAAATATACGGAAATGGGATTAGTACAATTTTTGATCCAAATTTAAAGGACTATTACATACTAAATTTTTATCAAAATCGTTTGGGCCATTTTTGTGAAAATCCAAAACGGGTTTTTATGGGAAAATAACATAATCTACAATAACTTTTGAACGGTAGTTTTTACATAAATGGGATTTGTACCATTTTGTTCAGAACATAAAGGATTATGACATACTAAATTTTTATCAAAATCGTTCGGGCTGTTTTTTTGGGAAAATCTTATTTTCTGTTATTTTATGGGGTTTAATGGGAAAATCCCCATTAAAAATCAAAATTCCTATAAAATAAAAATACCCCCGCCGCAGCAAACCTGCCGACTAAGCGAATTTCCATTTGTCTGAATTGATTTTCAATTAAATATATTTTAATAACATTAGGTTTGACGAGTACCTAGGTTTGCTGCTACAAGAAACCTAATAAAGTGTGTTTTTGAGTAAAATATTGATAGCTTAGTACAAAATAAATAAATTTGCCAAGTTTGATCAAAATATATCCATAAACAAGCAAATTACAACATTTGACAATATTCTCCATAAGAATAACATGGGAATTTTAAATTTACAATTTTTTTAATTTTCTCCGTTACTAATAATCGAACAAAAATACTTTTATATACTAAATTATTTGTTTTTTTAAGGTCTTTAAAAAGGTCTAAAAAGAAATTGGGAAATTTTGTGTTTTGAGGGTCAAAAGTGAGAAAAACCAATTTTTACCCCATAAAACCCCCCCTAAAGCCCCGTTCCCATGGTCCGATCATGCTGGTTCGCGAACTCATTCAAGTTTATCTCGCTTTACACCTTTAAACCAAATTTCATCAAAATCGGACCAAAATTACTCAAGTTATCGCGTTCACGGACGTATATATATATATATATATAAATCTATATATATATATATATATATACATATATAAAAATTTGAACGAATGGTGTTTTTGGCCTCTGGGGACATCAAAATGAAAAAATAAATCGGTCCCAGGTCTAGGTCTTACCGTGCCACCTACGGTAATAGCTACTTCCCTATAGGGAAATTCGCTAAAAACTATGAAAGTTGTAAGGACCATAACATACTATGTTAAATAAAAACCAATTTTTTTTTCTAAAATCCTATTTTTCGTTATTTTATGGGGTTTTTATGGGAAAATAACATAATTTACCATAACTTTTGAACCGTAATTTTTAGAGATATGGGATTTGTACCATTTTTTCAGAATTTAAAGGGCTACAACATACTAAATTTTTATCAAAATCGTTCGGGCCATTTTCGAGAAAATTCAATTTTTCCGGTTTTTTATAAGTTTTTATGGGAAAATACCCATTAAAAATCAAAATTTCAAAAAAATGAAGAAAACGCCTGGAGATGCCATGGATTAAAACCTACATACCAAATTTCATCGAAATCGGACCACAGGTGTAGTCTATAGCTCTGTACACATCCAGACACATACACACACACACCCACACACACACACAGACATCACTTCGAAAACCACTTTTTTTGGGTCCAGGGGGACCCAAAACGAATATATCCACTCAAAACTCAAACTCGAAAATTTTGACGAAAACAATACTTTCTCCATATACTATGGTATAGGGGGAGAAAGTAAAAGTAAACACGCTAGTAAAACTAATGACGTAATTGTCAATGTTTATTATCCATACCGTTATCAGTTCTATCCTTGATAATTACCCACCCTCATTGAATAAATGTACATTGTAATTTCCCATATTAGTTCATTTAAACTACAATATATTCATAGTTGAAATAAAAGTGATATTTTCACGTTTGGGGGCGCTGATATAGGCACCCCCAAACGTAACCACAACTGAACACAATTTCATAAAAGGATGGTTTGTCTAATTGCAGTATCCTAGGTCAATGTTGACGTTGTGTTCAATCTATGTCATCCATCTGTTTATCTTTTTAACCGACTTCCCCACTACCAACAAAAGGAGGAGGTTCTCAATTTGTTTGTGGCGATGTTTTTTTTTTCTATGTATGTTCACCAATTTCTCTGTGATTCTTTTACCGATCAGTGTGGTTCCACCACCAAAATAACCAGGAGAGTTTCTATTTGGTACCTTATATATTATGTTTTAAGTATAATATTAGTTTCGTTGAAAAATTCTGAAAACCTTAAATATTCAACATTTACTTTGTTTACATTTGTGCAGATTGTTTACATTTGTGCAGAGAAGGCAATAAATCATAATAACATTCCTACATCTGTTAGTTGAAACCATTTAAATGAAGCTACAGACAATTCTTCATGAAACAGTTGCTTCATATTGATCAATAAACTATTTCTTGCCATGGAGCCTAAATGAATTACATTGAGAAAAATGCTTTTTGTTTTGGTTACTATAAAAAATGTATTTTAACGTTTGACCTGATTTGTGTATACAGTAATTCTGTTTTTAGTATTGAATATTCTGACTTACAAAAAACTTATATGTTTCAGTGAATAGCTGTATGATATTGACAAATAAAGGTGTATTGTGAAAACCAAAGCATTCGTAAAACAGGTCTAAATATAAATTAAATGCAATTATTCCTTACACAACCTAAGAAGTGTGACGGTGCATAATCGTCAATTGTCTTAAAAGTGTTAAATATTTTAATTACTAAACATGCATTTGCAGATGTGGAATGTTTATTGATATTCTCTACCCAGTTACTGTTTTATCTATGCTATATCATATCAATACTATTATGCCTGCTTCGGAAAGTCCTAGAGGGAGTTGATTTGCAATTTCGACTAGGCTATATCTTGATGAAACAAAACCACCAACATGGCTTGCACCACTTTTAGCTGAACCAATCTTTCATATACATATTTCATTTGCAGATGTGGAATGTTTATTAATATTCTCTACTCTACCCAGTTACTATAACTTATAACATATCATTACTATTATGCCTGCTTTGGAAAGTCCTAGAGGAAGATGATTTGCAATTTCGACTAGGCTATATCTTGAGCAAACAAAACCCCCTACATGACTTACACCACTTTTAGCTGAACCAATCTTTCATATAATATTTTCCAAAGGTACTATACGTGTTAACGACCAATTTTCCACTTTTGAGAGATTGTTTAGTGCTGGTAGCTGAGGAATAACTTTCATATTGTTCCAAAAGGCTTGAGACGTTACTGTATTTCTTTTTATAATGTATAAGTACACTGATTGCAGGAAACGATGATGTCTGACATTTCAATGTATCTAGAAAAGACAATTAGTTTTTCATCAGGCCTAATGTAATGGACAACTCTTTCTTTCTTAAATAATATCTAAAAATGGTTATTTTCATAACCAATTAATATGTAACCAGAACAGGTGACTCAAGCAGATTTACAATAATTATTGTTTTGTGGAACTTTTGATTGTTTTGAACAGTTTTGCTTATCAAAAAACCTCAAGTACTATATAAATAATATATAATAATATATTATTATATATTAATATATAATAATATATAACTAGATGACCCGTGCTGCTCCGCAGCATTGAAATTAATAATAAAAAAATAAAATACTAAACTTAATAAGGTTCGGTACAGCTTTAATTAAACTCTTATAGGGCTGCTGGATTAATTTCACATTATGACCAAATTAAAGTATAACACATTCCATATAACACAGAGAAAATCGTCCCGATGTATTTTTTTCCGTTTTGAAAATCAATTAATCCAGAACAATATCCACACACTTCCTAAAAGCACCTACAGAGAAAGCACGTACATTTGTTAACTCATATGTAACACAGCGTGAATGAGGTTTTTTAAGAATGTTTTATTAACAACAATATTTCTTGTAAAATAGACATCTCTGTCGGTAGAATTGCATGTACGCATATTCTCAGGAGTAGTTCCCTCCATCTGGTAATCTTTATTAATATTACGACTTTTATAATACTTCCTTCCAAACAATGTTTGCTGTTCGTCCACCTTTTGATTTAGTTTCTACTTTTACAGTATCGAAAGATTTCCCTCTCGATAAGGCGACGTACAACTTGACCGTGACTAAATACTGGTTCAGGCAAGTACACACCAACTCGATCAATCGTTTGGCCCTGCGCCTTATTGATGGTCATGCAGAACGCAACCTTTATGGGGAATTGTCTTCGTTTGAAAGAAAATGGTCAGAAAATGGATCTGATGGAGAGAGATCAATGCGGGGTAATAGTGCACGTTGTCCAATATTTGTGCCAGTTATGATTTCTAAGTCTAAACTGTTTTCATACATTTTCTTGACAATAAGTCTTGTTCCGTTTAGAAGACCTGCTGTGTAGTTTAAATTTCTTAATAACATCACAATGGCACCTTCCTTTAAGACTAATTTGTGAGAAGGCAAACCAGTCATCTCAAGGCTGTTGAGGAATTCAATAGGGAATTGCAATAGTTCACTGTCATCATCTGTAATTAGTTTATTCACACTTATATATGTTTTGCTTGAGCCTGGGATGAGGTCTAAAACTCTTTTATTGATTTCCTCACAATGCTCATTCTTTGGTGCTAAAATGGCACATTTTGATAAGTACGATGAGTCCATAGGCGTTTGTAGGTTTTTTCCATAAATTTCTGAAACTATGTCTGAATCAGAGATAAGTGGTGGGGGTAAGTCCACAGATTTGTCACCAATTGTTGGGTATTCCCCATTGCAAATTTCGAGCAAAAAGTTAGCAAAATCTAACTCATTAGTTTTAGCCCTCATATTTTTTGTTAATTTAAAAATTTTGAATAGTGGCCATAGGTATGAAAACTTAATTGAATTCTGAACAGTAGAGGCTCTAGATGAATGAGGCACAACCGGCAACACTTGCCGGAAATCTCCACCTAAGATAATGATTTTCCCACCAAATGGCACATCGTTATCCATTATATCTTTCAGTAGCCGGTTGACACACATTAGAGCATATTTGTTGGCCATAGGTGCTTCATCCCAAATTATTAATTTTGCAGAACGAATGATAGAAGCCTCTTTACTGTTGACTTTTAAGCCGGAGACAGAATGTTCATTCAAATTCAGTGGTAATTTAAATCGGCTATGAACTGTGCGGCCAAAGGGAAGTAACATAGCAGCAATCCCAGTCCATGCAACGGATATGATTGGCATTCCAATATTAATGCAGCTCTGGATTAAGCATTTATATACAAATGTTTTTCCGGTGCCACCAGGTCCATCTATGAAGTATGCCTTAACACTTGCAGACTCATCATTGTTTAGAAGTAAGTTTAGAATTTCATCAATCACAACACGTTGTTCTTCATTTGATGAAGCGATCATTTTCGCTAGTTCATCATGTTGGATTTCATCTATAGTTTCCTCTATACATGTATTTTGAGGCAATTCATCAATAGATGGTAAATCAAATGACTTCAGAGAGAAACCATGTAATTTTAACGTTTCTGAAATATCTTTCAGAGCTAATTGGTAAGCTACTTCGGTCGGGTATGATCTAAGGAAATCTTCAGACATTGAGTCCTTAAAGAGATTCCACAAATTCAGAACATTTGATGGACACTGAAATATACAGATGTAGGCAAACAACTGTCGAAGCTGGTATGGCATTTGAAAAGAAGAGGCCTCTTGTAAGGCTCGCTGCCATTCCATATCATCCAATATTAATCCTCGTGCTGTTGCTGCTGCCTTAAATGTAGGATGTGTGAAATTTTCATACGTTTTCAAATCTTCAAAACTGGTAGCACCAATTACATGTAGTAATAATATACGTAAATGATATCGCTCGGAATCCGCAGGTGAAACATTATACATTTGGCCAATCGTTCTAGAATAGTGTTTACGTTTTTGCCATTCATTTTTCTTCCATACAAAGTGAACTGGTGTTTCGGGATATACATAAGGACTTCTAGTTGAAGGATTGCTGTTCAACTTGAACCATGCTACTAATTGGGTAGTTTTTAACTGTGCTTGGATTAAACCTTCCTCCGGTGCATCGTTTCTGAAGTAAACATTCTGAGAATCAGGTAAATGGACTGGCAATCTAACCACAGTGTGAGATTGATCGTGCATGCAATATGCAAACATTCTCCAAGCAGCTTCACTTGGTCCAACATATCGAGCATTCAGGAATAAATTAATTTCATCGTGATCAAGTACATCGTTTTCCCTTGATACCTCTATATTGCAACAATCGTGACCTTTATATACATACTTATGGATGTACTTTATAGATCGTACACTGGAGCAGATCTCTACATTAATATGTGCACGGAAATATAGAAGAAGAAATGGATTGTCTGGTACAATGAACTGATTTGTAACATTTACATCGTCTCCAGTTGCACGTTTAGTTATGGTTCTCCCATTATTTCTACGCTTGTAAATCGGATAGCCATTAACATTATCTTGCGTTTCCTCAATAAAGGATTTAGGGAAATCTTTTTTGCATTTTCCATCCTTCATACATACACAGGAAGGATTTAATATACCACACGGCCGATGCACCATGTGCTTACTAACTAAGTCATACAAATCTTGGTTTATGGGATCGGGAATTATTTTTTTTTTATTTTGTATATTGTATCTTAAACCGATGCTTGTTGTGAAATCTAGACATGCATAACTTCAATTTGAAAATTCAACCATGGAAATTGGTCGAGTAGAAGGGCCAAACGAACTGGAAAATGAACAACTAAATTTAACTACCAATAGAGCAAATTTATTTTACGTATAATCCGGGTTTGGACTGTAGCTACATATATTCCAATGCTTGATGGGACATCTGTGCGTACATACCCTCAATTTGAGACCTCAATCTTGAAAATCGGTCGGTTAGAAGAGCCAAACGAACTCGGAAAAGAGAAACAAAATTTAACTTCTATAAGAAATACATGGAGAGGAAATTTTTTTAACGTATAAACCAAGTGGGGTTATAGATAAATATTTGTCGATGCTTGATGGAAAATCTGTGCGTGCATACCTTCAATTCGAGACCTCAATCATGAAAATCGGTCGGGTAGATGAGCCAAACGAACTCGGCAAAGAGAAACAAAATTTAACTCCCATAAGAAATACATGGGGAGCAAATTTCGTTTACGTAGAAATCGCGTGGAATTATAGATACATTGATGCCGATGCTTGATGGCAAAACTGTACGTGCATACCTTCAATTCGAGACCTCAATCATGAAAATCGGTCGGGTAGAAGAGCCAATCGAACTCGGCAAAGATAAACCAAATTTAACTCCCATAAGAATAACATGGGGAGCAAATTTCTTTTACTTATAAGCCGAGTAGGATTATAGATAAATATATCCCGATGCTTGATGGCAAATCTGTGCGTGCATACCTTCAATTTGAGACCTCAATCATGAAAATCGGTCGGGTAGAAGAGCCAATCGAACTCGGCAAAGATAAACCAAATTTAACTCCCATAAGAATAACATGGGGAGCAAATTTCTTTTACTTATAAGCCGAGTAGGATTATAGATAAATATATCCCGATGCTTGATGGCAAATCTGTGCGTGCATACCTTCAATTTGAGACCTCAATCATGAAAATCGGTCGGGTAGAAGAGCCAATCGAACTCGGCAAAGATAAACCAAATTTAACACCCATAAGAATAACATGGGGAGCAAATTTCTTTTACGTATAAGCCGAAAAGGATTATAGATAACTATATTCCGAAGCTTGATGGCAAATCTGTGCGTGCATACCTCCAATTTGAGACCTCAATCATGAAAATCGGTCGGGTAGAAGAGCCAATCGAACTCGGCAAAGATAAACCAAATTTAACTCCCATAAGAATAACATGGGGAGCAAATTTCTTTTACGTAGAAATCGCGTGGAATTATAGATAACTATATTCCGATGCTTGATGGCAAATCTGTGCATGCATACCTTCAATTTGAGACCTCAATCATGAAAATCGGTCGGGTAGAAGAGCCAAACGAACTCGGAAAAGAAAAACCAAATTTTTTTAATATATAAGATAATATATAAAAAATTATACAGTCACTAAAAATCATGAAGTAATCTCTTTTTGTAAAAAAATACAACCGACTTCAAACGCTCTAAAAAGAATGAAATAATTTCAATAAAGTAAGCTTTTGTATTAGGCAAGTTCACATATTTCGGCGCGGCTCAAACTGCAAATATGATTGAAATTAAATATTGTGTGTGTATTTTGAAAATCAATAAATTGTAGCTGGATAACTAAATATATAAAAACATACTGAACTGTTTTATTTATATATTAAAGGAAATATTTTATTGTATTTTATGTTTACTTCAGAATAAATGCATTATGAAAATAACACACACAAATGTTCTATATGAATAGGAAAATAATTTAGTTTGATATTATGATAGGGAAAAGAAGCTAGTTTAGTATTAAAACGTTACTTTTCCAAGTTAGAAACATTTAAATGCGTTATAATCTTTTTAAAGATACTCGTTAATACCACTACAATGCCGATCTCTGATTACGGTAATAAAATAACACTTAACGCATAACTATGAAAAAGACATGCAGATTAACACCTTTAGTTATAGATAGTCACCTGCAATATGGACACCCTCTTTCAATTTTGTATCAAAAATCATCATAGAGCCGCGCCGACTTAAAATACGTGAGCTTGCCTAATACAAAAGTTTACTTTATTGAAATTATTTCATTCTTTTTAGAGCGTTTGAAGTCGGTTGTATTTTTTTACAAAAAGAGATTATTATAAAACCCGGCTGAGGTTGTGGTGGTAATTTAAAATCGTGATTCCTGATTATTCTTGATCTTCTTTTTATGACATCAATATTTCCGGGCCTAATCCAAACAAAGTTAAAGCAGACAAACATTAATTGTAAACAAAAAGCTACCATGAAGAATTAAAACATGTAAACATTGTTATTTTTCTATTCTTTCCTTGAAAAGTGGAGCAGTAAAATAACTTGCATTTATCCTTTTTTACTAAGACTCGTGTACAGAGCCTCGATTTGTACTGTGGTTTAATTAATTTTGATCTAAACTATTTTAAACTGTGGTCTAATTATCTCTACTAATCTTACTTATTTCCTATAATCAATGACAAAATAAGAGTAAATAAAATAACCTCATAGTTCCATAGTTTATATTTAACCAGCTGTGAGTTAAAACAAATTATATTGCTCTAAAACAAATCGAAGATTACAAAGATTGCTTTAAAAAATAATTTGAACATCCTAGTATTTTACTATGTATATTTAATTAATCTGTCATCCTCTTACAGAAGAATTGAACGTATCAATGAATACATATAGTATAAATAAGTGAACCCTAAGTATGTATTTACATTTTTATCCAAATGCTGAATTTGTGACACAAAAGCTGAATGTTAAAAGCTGTTATGTTAAGCAAATTATTTTATGCCAAAAGCTAGTTTAGAATCTTAGCGTCGGCTGCTAGACTTATTAAAAATTAAAACTCAATTTCTAAAAAACTGGGACCCTAAACTAAAATTATGGCTTCGACATTCCCTATTTCTCAAAATTAACTTTCTTTCAACACAAAAATCATGAAAATCCGTCGAGTGGTTGATTCAGAATCGTGAAATAAAAAAACACTGTTTCGTTTTAATATTATAGATACTCATAAGGTTAACATGGGTAACTACATAGCCACTGGGCGGAGCCCGAAAGGATTTTTGAGATAAGAATACGCCTATATGTTAATCGGGAATGTGAGCTATCATAATGCCAAATTTCAGCCCAATCTGTCCAGTAGTTAATGCGTGATTGAACTTCAAATAAATAAACAAACAAACACACAAACTTTCACATCCTTATATATAATATGTGAATGTGTCAAAATTAAGTATTTTTGTGTAAACGCCCCCTTTGACCAATTCATGTAATAAAAGTCCTCGGGCTTTGCCCGACAGGCAATTGAAATCCCAATGTATTTCTTATAGAGAAATAGTTATTTGTGTAACTAGTGGTGAAAGTGGCACTTTGCTGCACACAAGAGCAATGTTTACGCACGAGCCGCAGGCGAGTGTGGAATGATCTCGAGTGCAGCAAAGGCCTTTTTCACTCGTGTTACACATTATATTTTTCCTACAGTCCCTATAAAGCATATAAATAATTAGTTAATCAGTCTTTCAAACACTATACAACACGTTTTGAGGTTCAGCTGGCAAAACAAATGGTGCCCTAGAGAAAGTAGTACCCACGGTCCGTATCACTCCGCTATTTTTCCTCGGCAAGAATTGTGCTCCGCGTTTTGAGAATATAGTTCCGTATGATTTTGTAATTTGAAGTGGTTTCCGTGCCTAAAAAAATGCTTTAAAGGTATTTTCTTGTTTATTAAGATAGTATGAATGTTTTAAAAACGTTTAAAAGAAAAGTCCAGAAAGTTCAGAAATACCGAAACTATAAACACGAAATGACAGTTAAATCGTAGTTATAATAGTCAATCAGCTGCTCATAGTATTTTTTATCTTAAAGTGTTTCCAACCTATTTCCAAGCGTACACGGATTACGTGTATAATAGAACCACGCTGTTTTGTGTTTTGTTTCGTTGGAATCCTGATGTGCGGCAAAGTATAAACCGTACGGCAAAGTATAAATATGCAGCAATTAGAAGCTTTCTGTACTATAAACAGTACAAGGAAGCCAACTTTGTCGGGTGACTGTAGGAAATAGTTATTTGTGCAACTAGTGAGAAAAGTGAGCAATTGACTCACTCGAGAGAAATCCTTACTCACGAGCCATAGGCGAGTGAGGAATGGTTTCTCGAGTGAGGCAATTGTACTTTGAACTCGAGTTGCACATTATACTTTTCCTACAGTTACCATAAAACAAATAAATTGGTGAAGAAACATAACCTATTTTTACACAGAAGTGAACTTTTAATATAACATTTAATGTGAAGTGACAAATACAACAGTACAACAGCTGACCAGCTGATTTACAGCCAGTGCTGCCAACATATTTAGCGCGCATACGACGTTGCCTGCATGTTACGCGCTCACTATTTCGCGCCTTCACGTTGCAAATCTGGAGTGAGACAAAGTAATTAGAGTGAGACAATGTTAACATTGTCTCACTGATGAGCGAATTGGCCACTTTGCTTTCTCAAATGAGTGAGAGAACATGTACATTGTTAGGTAACTGTAGGAAAAAGATTTTGTTTACTCAAACAGACGAATAATTTTTATTAACTACAGCTGTTCATAGTAGTTAACACATGATACACACAAGAGCGTTCGTTTTCAGAGTGAGTACGTTTTCTGTTACGATAACTGTGAATAACTGTGGGATAACTGGAGTGATTGATTTTCAAACAAGAGATTAGAAATATCAATCTATTCCAGTAGCCCATTTTTTTAAATGTATATTGTGAAACTGTTTACAGTTGAATCTTAAGGAGGTTATGTACATCGTGAGTATCTATCTATATATTAATAGGCAAGCATGTTTCTTTAAAACCTTTTTTCTCAGCTCGTGTGCATCGTAGGGAAAATCTACGCATACCGTTGGAAAGCTATTTTCCTGTAGGTGTGCAGAATCCCTTTATAAATTTAAATAGGCTCAAAGATAAGCACAAAAAATGAGTTTAAAAATTTGAAAAAATTAACATGGATCTTATGCGTTGCTATGCTGGTTACGAAATAACAACGAAATATAAACAGAAAATCAAAACAAATGGAGGAAACTCCAATCACATGTTTTATTTACAGTGTGGGGTGAAAATAGATAAGTGAGTACATTACATATTTTTGGTCGAGTTTCGACCACTGGACGACCTCTCGTAACCATTAATTACATTATCTTTTAGATGACTCAAGTCATCAGAAATTATGACTGTTATTCGTTTTGAAATAACGCTTTGCAATTGCTCGAACTCGAGCAACAGGTGCACTAGTTTATAATATTAGTAAGATAAGATAAATACTGTATATGTAAATCGGTAATAGCTTATTTCCTATGTGGGAAACGACAGGGTCTCCAAAATGTACACAGAGGGAAAGGCTTAAATGTCGTAGTGTCTAAAGATGTCTCTACACTACACGACAGGGCAAAGATTACTCTTAGATCTTTTTTTGGAGACGAAACAATAGCAAAGTCCTTGGGTTTTCACTTCTCCCGACAGAGAGACAGTGCATTATATGAGTAGACCCTCTCTAATCCGGCACTCCAGTAATCCGGCGTCTTTTGACGGGAGGTCTTCCGCGATCGTGGCAAAATTCTGATTATCTCCCGCGGCCGTGTAGACATCATAATTCTCTCACGTGGTCATGAAAACGTCATCGTCGTCTTGCGCGATCGCGGCAAAATCATTAACATCTCCCGCGGTCACGGAAAAGTCATCGTCGTCATGCGCGATCGCGGCAAATTCATGAACATCGCCAGCAGACGTATAGACGTTATCATAGCCTCCCGCGGTCACGGAAACGTCATCGTCGTCAAGCACGATCGCGGCAAAATCACGAACATCGCCAGCGGACGTATAGACGTTATCATCGCCTCCCGCGGTCACGCAAACGTCGTCGTCGTCAATCACGATCGCGGTAAAATCACGAACATCTCCCGCGGACGTATAGACGTTATCTTCGCCTCCCGCGGTCACGGAAATGTCATCGTCGTCAAGCACGATCGCGGCAAAATTACGAACATCTCCCGCGGACGTATATACGCTATCATCGCCTCCCGCGGTCACGTAAACGTCATCGTCGTTTTGCGTGATCGCGGCAAAATCATTAACATCTCCCGCGGCCGTGTAAACATCATTGTCTACTCCCGCACTCCCGGAAATGTCATCGTCGACTTGCGCGATCACGGCAAAATCATGAACATCTCCCGCGGTCACGAAAACGTCATCGTCGTCATGTGCGATGGCGGCAATTTCACGATTATCTCCCGCGGACGTGTAGACGTTATCATTGCCTCCCGCGAATACGTAATTGTCATGCCCGATCGCGGCAATAGCGGTTTCCGATCACGCGAACTTCGGAGACGTGTTTTAATTGCATTTTAAGTGTTTTTAATGATAACATTCCAGTAATCCGGCATTTTCAATAATCCGGCAGTATGGCGGTCCTCTATCTGCCGGATTACTGAGAGTCTACATATATGTGGACACACACATACCAACCCGAAACACTCATAAAATCTATCTCTGGATCTTACAAAAACTAATATTTGCACTGTTCAAAGTAATCCATTTGTGTTGTAACCCACGCTACCGGTACTGACAAAATTGCATGATATACTTACATGAAAAACTACACGGTTACGTCCATCTCATCAGATTTGATTGAGTATTGATTTCTCCACGAACGATCATTTTAAACGGTTGTTATCGTCCACTAGCCGACTATTTCCCAAACGATTGTTTCCCCTGTTGGAAATAAAGATAACGAGTTGCATATCGGGGGAAACAATGCTTAACGTGTTTTGTATAGAGTGAAATAAAGTCAATTAGCGAGGGAGGGTTCGTTAATCCCCGGCCCTGGTCACGTGGCCCAATAACTGATTGGTGACTGGTGCGGGGCAACTACTAATGACTTTCGACCTGACCCCAACACACACATCTATAGCATCGTTATAACTTATAACCTTACTATTACCCTCAACTCAACTCACTGTAGTTGAATAAACAACTTTTCCCTACAGTTACCTGACAAAGTGGGTGTCCTTGCACCGATTATAGCACGCCAAGTAGCTAATTGCTACATTTACTTACTTTTGCGGTACTAATTTTTTGCGCACTCATTTTTGCTGCACTCCACTATTCCAACCAAACAACACAAAACCGTGTGATTTTATTAGGAACGTACTTAATACTTGTATGCTTAAAAATAAGTTGGCAACACTTAAAGATGCTACGACAACGATCAGCTGCTGCAGAGTTTCCCATTTCGTCCAACGCTTGGATTTAACCAATAAATACAAACCTTTTGATTTAACCGAACCTAAAAACTTGTTGTAGGCTATAGTGTTTCAAAGACTAATTATTTAAATGCTTTATAGTAACTGTAGGAAAAATATAATTTGTATCACGATCGTGAAGTGGCACTTTGCTGCACATGAGAGAAATAATGTTTGCGCACGAGCAGGCGAGTGTGGAAAGTTAACTAGAGTTCACACTAGTTACACAAATAACTATTTTCACAATACTGAATTATCTTCAGTTTTGCTCTTAGGGTCGATTACATAGCCAAGTTTTCACGCTATTGGCCGGCATTTACTGGTCTGTCTAGTGTACCATAGCTGCTGGACTTAGATGACTATTCCGCGGCCGCCGTCTTTGCACGCAACTGGCCGTAACCGTAAATTGAACGAACTAAATATTAAAACTATCCAAGTGTACTTTGCAGTTGCTTGTGCAAAGCGCCAATTAGGATTAGAGGTTAGTCTTGATCTTGATGCCGTAGAAACAGTTGATACGGAACGGAAATGGGAGTTATATATAATTATATCGTATGCCTACACGGCACTCGCCTTATTTAATCTATCCTTTCCTTTAGTAACATTTCGCCACTTCAAACTATCTATATTTTAGAACTCAAACTTAGATTTATATTTATTTACTTAAATATGATATTCACGAAAGCCGTGTTAAGGGTGTTAAAATAATTGCTACAAACTGCTGTATCATATCAAGCTGTCCGTTGATGGTTGTGCCTCCAAATGTATACAAAGTCCTTAGGTTGTTTCAGAAGACTCGAAACTCAGTCATATCATGTTCTTTTTATCTCTGTTCAGTTTGTTACTTTATCCCCCTATTCCATATTATATAGAGAAAGTCAAAATGTTCGAGTTTGAGTTTTGAGTGGATGTCTCTGTTTGTGTTTGTGTGTACAGAGCTACAGACCACACCCTGTTGTCCAATGAAATTTGGTATGTAGGTAGTCTCGTTTAGTTACTATCAATATTTTTAGTACAGTATAAGTTTAGTATCAGTACAGTATTATTAACACCTCAAGTAAATTACTCGGGTGCTGTGACCATATGAATACCATATGCAATTAACTCGTCAGAAATGCCTAAACACAAATATTTCAATACAAATACTGTACTGACATTAGTTATTCTGTTAGTGTTTCGTTGTAATTGAGTGTTACTGGCTGTGTAGCGCTATATCTGTATACTATACTATCATTGTTGACCCGCTGACCGCTTACCCAGGCCCAAGGACCCAGCCAATTAAGCGCACTGTCATAACATCCATCACAAAGTGTGCGTAAGCCTGTAAATCCGTTCCGGACAAAAAGGGCAGTTTTTGTAGCGGGACAATGGACCCGCTCAATCTTTGGCTGCGGTGCGGCTGGCGTGGTGTGGGAGTCTAACCTCTTTAACTGAAATGCACTCTCCACCTCGCTGCGCTCGGCTTGATAATTCCATCTGACATGGGTCTCTCGGTTCTTGACAGCTATGTAAGTAAGTTTATCAAATTTATACAAGTGTGAAATTTGAAAAAAAAGATTGCTGGTTTTTCAGATATAGGTATGGGGTTTTTTACGATTGTTTAAAACATATTTAGCGTTTCAATACTAAAAAAATGTGTTGCAGTCAATTTATTTCTGCATGAAAATTAAAATATTATGAAATATAAAAGAGGCGTCGTAAAAAAACTGTCAAATGTGATCCTAATTATTCTATGTGATAATGCTACGATTGTCACGAAGGTGTGACTGGCTACCTTCTACTTGACATCCCCTCTGGCTTTGTCATCTAGTAGATGCGGGTTCTTTTAGAGTAATAGAATAATGACATAGTAACAAACACACCTACAACTGAAGCTTCAACCGGTGTTCGTATTAGCTACAGTAAAATCAATTACTTTGTACTTAAACTTGACACTTAGTAATATGATTTGTCCATACAGTCCTGTGGGGTGGTGTACTCTCGGCATGTGTAGTACAATGCAGGCACCCACCTAGACAACTACCGACCCTTCACCCTTGTCAGACGTTTGGTTATGAATTAATGGAGAATTAAGTTTTCCGTCAAATGTTATTCCGGCTGTCGACACCCGTCCCTCACCCTCACTCCCCCACGGAGTTGTCGAGAGGCCATTGTTAGCCCCTAGCCTGGGGGAGCCACTACTCCTCCACCTCCGCTCTCCCGCTCTCCGCACGTTTATCATGTTTAAATGTTTTGTCTTCGTATATCGTGTTTCATTTTTGACGATTTATATCTTACACTTACAGGTCATGTCCACCATGTCTCTTGCGACGGCGGGCTGAATGTTATTCCTGTCGGCTTCCACTTTTTATTCGCAACTTTACATGGTGTTACATGGTTTGAAACGCATCAATTATATGTAAAGCTATCAAAAGCAGCTCTACTAACAAAAATGTGCACTGCTTGCTTCTAAAACTTATCTAGATTTATATGATTATTAATTTGAGTTGCAGGATGCGCTTTATAGTTACTTATAGTTTAGTTGGCGTTTTGTATCTAAAACATCATTCACAGTGTTTACGTTTTTTGTAAGGAGACAGCACAGACTCTGGAATTTTTACGAATCTTACGTCAACAGTTTGCTTTTAGTTGATAAACCAATGACAATGGCATCTGGGTCTGCAATTGATTTAGCTTGGAATTGAACCAGCGACCTTCAGATTGGATGAATTAATGAATATATAGTTTATTCCAAAAAAATATTGGCTACAAACTGTGATTATAAAATAAAATAAAGTATATTAGACGGATACTTTTGTCACTAAAAATACATGTGAGTTGTAATAAAGCCAAAATATATAACAATAAAACAAAGAAACTAGCAGACATAGGCAGTGCTACCTGTGCGTCTGCCAAGTTGCTGTCAAATAGAAAAAAAGAAAATTTATTGAACTTTTGGAATGGCAATTAAAAAAGACAATTCCAAGATGGTGGGAAACCCCTAAAGACAAGACTAGGTCAGGAGAGTGCGGGGTATTCTGCGGCAATCCCAGGACGACACCTGTAAACACCAGATTCGCGAAAGCTACGAAATTTCCGTTATTGCTTTTCAATAATTGATTAGTGAGTGATTAAACCAGAAGAACGTCGAAAGCTTCTATTGAAGTCGCGGTAAACTAGGAGTTGCTGTTTGGATCTTGTCTCGATGATCGTTGCTTTTAGCGAATTTCCCATATAGGGAATAAGCTATTACCGTAGTACTCACGGTAAGACCTGGACCCGGGACCGATTTTTTTTTCGTTTTGAGGTCCCTAGAGGTCAAAAACACCATGCGTTCAAATTCATATATATATATATATATATATATATATATATATATATATATATATATATATATATATATGTGTGTGTGTCCGTTAGCGCGATAACTCGAGCAAAAATGATCCGATTTTGATGAAATTTGGTACAAACGTGTAAACCTACGTTTATTCGAACGAGTTCGCGAACCAGCATGATCGGACCATGGGAACGGGGGTTTATGGGGGCTGTTATGGGGTAAAAATGGGTTTTTCCCATTTTTGACCCAAAAAACATAAAATTTTGCAATTTCTTTCGAAACTATTTTGTAGAGCTTAAAAAAACAAATAATTTAGTATATTGAAGCGTTATAATGCGCCTAATGGTTACGGAGAAAATTCCAAAAAATTGTAAATTTAAAATTCCCATGTTATTCTTATGGAGAATAAGTAAACTGTTGTAGTTTGCTTGTTTATAAACATATTTTGCCCAAATTTGGAAAATGTTTTTATTTCTTACTAACTATTAACATTTTACATAAAAAACACTTTTACCCTCCCTGTTGCAGCAAACCTAAGTATGTTTTAAACTGATTCTATTTAAATAGGGAATAAATGTGATAATTTTAAGGAGACATTTTAGTGTAAATCCATTCAGGGAAATGGAAATTCGCTTAGTCTGCAGGTTTGCTGCGGCGGGGGTATTTATCACTATTCGGAGTACTTGTTGTAGGAAAATTAAATTAGACAACTAAACAGAATACATGTAGCATTGCTAGTGTTTATCGGTGATAATAGATTTATAAGATAAGAACACCTACAGCAAAAGTAGTACATCAGGTGTGTAACTGTAAAATGCTGCTGGATAAACCGTGCAAAGACGGTCTCGTGAAAGGGTCATGCAGCTTATCTCTGGTGTGTAACTGTTAAGTACTGCTGGATAAACTGTGCAAAGACAGTCTCGTGAAAGGGTCATGCAGCTTATCTCTGGTGTGTAACTGTAAAGTGCTGCTGGATAAACTGTGCAAAGACAGTCTCGTGAAAGGGTCATGCAGCTTATCTCTGGTGTGTAACTGTAAAGTACTGCTGGATAAACTGTGCAAAGACGGTCTCGTGAAAGGGTCATGCAGCTTATCTCTGGTGTGCAACTGTAAAGTGCTGTGGAAAGACAGTCTCGTGAAAGGGTCATGCAGCTTATCTCTGGTGTGTAACTGTTAAGTACTGCTGGATAAACTGTGCAAAGACGGTCTCGTGAAAGGGTCATGCAGCTTATCTGTGGTGTGTAACTGTAAAGTGCTGTGGAAAGACAGTCTCGTGAAAGGGTCATGCAGCTTATCTCTGGTGTGTAACTGTAAAATGCTGCTGGATAAACTGTGCAAAGACAGTCTCGTGAAAGGGTCATGCAGCTTATCTCTGGTGTGTAACTGTTAAGTACTGCTGGATAAACTGTGCAAAGACAGTCTCGTGAAAGGGTCATGCAGCTTATCTGTGGTGTGTAACTGTAAAGTGCTGTGGAAAGACAGTCTCGTGAAAGGGTCATGCAGCTTATCTCTGGTGTGTAACTGTTAAGTACTGCTGGATAAACTGTGCAAAGACGGTCTCGTGAAAGGGTCATGCAGCTTATCTGTGGTGTGTAACTGTAAAGTGCTGTGGAAAGACAGTCTCGTGAAAGGGTCATGCAGCTTATCTCTGGTGTGTAACTGTAAAATGCTGCTGGATAAACTGTGCAAAGACAGTCTCGTGAAAGGGTCATGCAGCTTATCTGTGGTGTGTAACTGTAAAGTGCTGTGGAAAGACAGTCTCGTGAAAGGGTCATGCAGCTTATCTCTGGTGTGTAACTGTAAAATGCTGCTGGATAAACTGTGCAAAGACAGTCTCGTGAAAGGGTCATGCAGCTTATCTGTGGTGTGTAACTGTAAAGTGCTGTGGAAAGACAGTCTCGTGAAAGGGTCATGCAGCTTATCTCTGGTGTGTAACTGTAAAATGCTGCTGGATAAACTGTGCAAAGACAGTCTCGTGAAAGGGTCATGCAGCTTATCTCTGGTGTGTAACTGTAAAGTGCTGTGGAAAGACAGTCTCGTGAAAGGGTCATGCAGCTTATCTGTGGTGTGTAACTGTAAAATGCTGCTGGATACACCGTGCAAAGACGGTCTCGTGAAAGGGTCATGCAGCTTATCTCTGGTGTGTAACTGTAAAATGCTGCTGGATACACCGTGCAAAGACGGTCTCGTGAAAGGGTCATGCAGCTTATCTGTGGTGTGTAACTGTAAAATGCTGCTGGATACACCGTGCAAAGACGGTCTCGTGAAAGGGTCATGCAGCTTATCTGTGGTGTGTAACTGTAAAGTGCTGTGGAAAGACAGTCTCGTGAAAGGGTCATGCAGCTTATCTCTGGTGTGTAACTGTAAAATGCTGCTGGATAAACTGTGCAAAGACAGTCTCGTGAAAGGGTCATGCAGCTTATCTCTGGTGTGTAACTGTAAAATGCTGCTGGATACACCGTGCAAAGACGGTCTCGTGAAAGGGTCATGCAGCTTATCTGTGGTGTGTAACTGTAAAGTGCTGTGGAAAGACAGTCTCGTGAAAGGGTCATGCAGCTTATCTCTGGTGTGTAACTGTAAAATGCTGCTGGATAAACTGTGCAAAGACAGTCTCGTGAAAGGGTCATGCAGCTTATCTCTGGTGTGTAACTGTAAAATGCTGCTGGATACACCGTGCAAAGACGGTCTCGTGAAAGGGTCATGCAGCTTATCTCTGGTGTGTAACTGTAAAATGCTGCTGGATACACCGTGCAAAGACGGTCTCGTGAAAGGGTCATGCAGCTTATCTCTGGTGTGTAACTGTAAAATGCTGCTGGATACACCGTGCAAAGACAGTCTCGTGAAAGGGTCATGCAGCTTATCTCTGGTGTGTAACTGTAAAATGCTGCTGGATACACCGTGCAAAGACGGTCTCGTGAAAGGGTCATGCAGCTTATCTGTGGTGTGTAACTGTAAAGTGCTGTGGAAAGACAGTCTTGTGAAAGGGTCATGCAGCTTATCTCTGGTGTGTAACTGTAAAGTGCTGCTGGATAAACTGTGCAAAGACAGTCTCTTGAAAGGGTCATGCAGCTTATCTCTGGTGTGTAACTGTAAAGTGCTGCTGGATAAACTGTGGAAAGACAGTCTCGTGAAAGGGTCATGCAGCTTATCTCTGGTGTGTAACTGTAAAATGCTGCTGGATAAACTGTGCAAAGACAGTCTCTTGAAAGGGTCATGCAGCTTATCTGTGGTGTGTAACTGTAAAGTGCTGTGGAAAGACAGTCTTGTGAAAGGGTCATGCAGCTTATCTCTGGTGTGTAACTGTAAAGTGCTGCTGGATAAACTGTGCAAAGACAGTCTCTTGAAAGGGTCATGCAGCTTATCTCTGGTGTGTAACTGTAAAGTGCTGCTGGATAAACTGTGGAAAGACAGTCTCGTGAAAGGGTCATGCAGCTTATCTCTGGTGTGTAACTGTAAAGTGCTGCTGGATAAACTGTGCAAAGACGGTCTCTTGAAAGGGTCATGCAGCTTATCTCTGGTGTGTAACTGTAAAGTGCTGCTGGATAAACTGTGCAAAGACGGTCTCTTGAAAGGGTCATGCAGCTTATCTCTGGTGTGTAACTGTAAAATGCTGCTGGATAAACTGTGCTAAGACGGTCTCGTGAAAGGGTCATGCAGCTTATCTCTGGTGTGCAACTGTAAAGTGCTGCTGGATACACCGTGCAATGATAGTCTCGCAAAAGGGACATGCAGCTTATCTCTGGTGTGTAACTGTAAAATGCTAAAAGATACGCTTTGCAATGACTGTCTCGTGCAAGGGACGTACTAAGTCGCAAGGAGGTTGAGACTTAATTAGTATCCCGGCTTAATGAAGTTGTCGAGTGTTGGGCGGCGGGCGGCAGGCAGTAGGTGGGCGGTGAACGTGCCCGCTCGTCCACTCAGCACCCCCTACATCTCTCTAGCTACCCCACTAATTACCACCACTAAACATTCCCGTACACCATACACTATCCATGGCCACCGTTTTAATGTCACATTTCGTAGTTTTTTTTATAATTTGATAACAATTTACCCAGATTTATGATTTTTTTGCTTTTATCTTTATCTCTGAAAAGAAAGACACAAAGAATGACTACACTGTGTTTTGTGTTGTACCTGTACTGCGAGAAGATTAGACAGAAACCCCTATCCCAATTATGTAATTTATATACGTAAGCACGAATACTAGACTAGTATTCGTGTACGTAAGTATGTTAAGTATCATATACAATTAATATCCTATAAACTCATATTTCAGTTAACTTGCACGCGGTTGTGTAGTCAGTAAACAACTTATATCTCGTTGTGCATTAGTATATTGTTACCTTTTACTTTTGATCTCGCGCATTAATTTAAGACGAAAAATCTACCGGCTATCGGCTGATGTGCTCTGAGGACATGACTTAGAAAACTGAACCGATCTACGAGTAAAAATAACGCCCATTGTGGAGCGAACGTCGCGATGCATTTACCCTTTGTTTTAAATAATTTAGCTGTTGGGAGTTGAAAGTTCACGAATAGTTTTCATGTTTAATTGGTAGAAGCTACACAAAGGAAATCATTGTTTCTAAGATCCTGATTTACGTCAGATTTTAATCAGATGAGTCTAATTATGTAAACAATGAAGTGCAGGTAGTGGAACACCTGCAATTTGATTACGTGATTCAAGTTGTGCATTCTTTTTACTCAAAGTGCATAGTGCAATCAATCAGTAAACAAATGGAAAGTTTCAACCAGTCCGTATGTCTCATCAAACGCCAATAAAGTTTGGGCACGAGTGAACTCAAAACGAATTACAGTATTACCTTCATCTCATAACCATTTCTATGACTGTTCAATCATTTGGTTTATTTCCTACACGAAAACAAAATTTATGTCAAACGTACCACACAAACTGGCAGATTCCCTAGAACACAGTCGTTGATTGTCGGCGATCTATTGTTGAGATACTTAAGAGGATAATGTACAGATGAACGTTGAACGTGTGTCGTGGCGTGATGAATCGTCGTAGACAGTTGGTCCACCCACCTACAACCTCCATTACTATTGGGGCAGCCCCTCTACCAAAAACCGTAAGATAATTCGTCTTAATGTATAAGACGTTAGCGTACGTTGATGTCACGCAATGTTAAGATTATGATCTTTACTTAGTCCCAACGCTGGCCCCGCTCGCTCTCCCGTATAGATTTATTTAGGAAGCGTTAGTGCAAAGTTTAATAATTTTACATCTTTTATTATTCATAATCGCGCGGTCCGGGTGGTGTGCTGTGTGCTGTGTGCTGTGTGCTGTGTGCTGTGTGCTGTGTGCCGGGTGAGGAGTGAAGAGCCCTCAAGTCGAGTGGCCGGGCCGTGCGATTTGTCCGTCGTTGCCATGGCGACACGCGGCGCGGCGGCGTTGCTAGGCGACCGACACCGGCCAACCTTGGCTATTGTAGCTACCGTTAATACATGAAAGGAAATTTGGACAACGCTTTATAAGAAACAATAAATCTCAACAGAGACTAAATCTCGGGTGCACGTCTGTCTCGGTTACCAAGTTCACTTCGAACTTGGTTGCTGTTTTGGAAAATGATGTTTGTATTACTTACTTACTGGTACGGATTATTCGTTTTACATTTTACCCAAATACCCCCGCTGCAGCAAACCTGCCGACTAAGCGATTTCCGTTTGCCTGGATTGATTTTCGATTAATCTATTAAATAAACATTTTTGTTGAACGAGTACCTAGGTTAGCTAATACAGGGAAACTAATAAAGAATGTTTTTATTAAAATATCAATAGCTTAGTATGAAATAAATAAATCCGCCAAGTTTGATCAAAATTTATGCATAAACAAGCCAACTACAACATTTTACAATATTCTCCATAAGAATAACATGGGAATTTGAAATTAAAATTTTTTGAATTTTCTCCGTAACCCATCACCGTACAAAAACAATTTTATATACTAATTTATTTGTAAGCTCTTAAAAAAGGTCTGGAGAAAATTTGATAAATTTTGTGTTTTAAGGGTAAAAAGTTAGAAAACCCCATTTTTACCCTATAAAACCCCCCGTTAAACCCCGTTCTCATGGTCCGATCATGCTGGTTAGCGAACTCATTCAAGTTTATCCCGCCTTACACCTTCAAAAAAATTTGATCAAAATCGGACAAAAATTACTCAAGTTATCATCCGGACGGACACACACACACATATCTATATACTGTATATATAAGGCAAAGCCCTCACTGACTGACTCACTCACTCACTCATCACTAATCCTCCCACTTCCCGTTTACCTAGGAGGCCGAAATTTGGTACACTATAGGAAAACTAAATTGTTTTTATTCTGATCGGACTCTCGGGCACCGCCCCAGTGGCTCTGGAGTTTCCCATGTTAACCTTATACTCATATTTAAATGGAATTAATGAATCTTAACAGCTGTTTCAATTAAACAAGTTGGTTCTGCTCTATGATGTACAATAGCATTAAAGTTACAAGTATTACCAACAGGGTGCAGCACTATTATTTTTTTTTATTTATGACAACAGCTAAATTGCAAACAAAAGGTGAGTGAGCGTGGCGGACGAACTTCAACCTGGAGGCGAGTTAGCGTAGCTAACGAGCTAACCTGAAGGCAAGTGAGCGTAGCGAACGAACTTCAACCAGGACGTGATTGAGCCATGCGAACGAGCTCACTTATGAAGTAAAACGGGGCAAAGCCCGCGGGTACAGCTAGTATATATATATATATATATATATATATATAGTACAGCAGCTGTGTACTCTAATTAAATGAGCAAAAAAACAAACACTCTCCTTTAGGCTACAATTTTGTAAGGATACGATATTTAAAAAGACTTTAAAACTTTTGTTTTAGCTTCCACTAGTTGTTAGCAAATCTAAACCAGGTTACAATGTCTTACAATAGATAACAACAAGTTTGCATAAATAGCATAAATAGTGGCCCAACGAATGTTGATTATGACATGATGGCAAGGAAGTCCCCTCGGACCACTGCTTTTTCCTATATAACCCAATTAAACATAAATTGGCGCTTAATTATATTTGCTGACAACACGGCTTTGGTATTATACGGGAACATGGGACGAGGTTTACACACATAATCCTCTGATCTCATCAAGAATAAAACTGGTTTGACTATAATTTACTTTCTTTCAATGTCACAATCTGTCCCGTAGTCGCGCATTTCAAGCCTTCGCTACAAACCTCAAAGGTTAACGAGCAACCAAACCCAGATCGTGGGTATCATACTTCGTTTGTGAAAGTAAGCAAATGTCCGCCCTCATACGACAATTATACTTCGGAATTAGGAGAGCCAGAGCGTGAGGTAAAACATGCCAAACGGATACGGCGTTGTACGAAATTGTACGATGACACCCAAAAGAACCTCCGAACTGCCTTAAATAGACAGGCTAACCTACGGAGGAGGGATGTGCGGTACAATGTTGTTCGGTCCGTTCTAAAGCGAACTCACGTGCTCTCGTCGAAAACTCACGTGCTCTCGTCGAAAACCGAAGCTATTGCGAGTCGATTAGTGCCGAAATTTGAAGGGTCCTGTTATTGTCATAGGTCGGTACAAAGTAAACCCCCCGAATGGAAATAGAAACAAGTATTTCGAGTTAAGGGTCTTAGGCCTTTTATAGGACGGCATGACGATTAATAGTCGTTCTACCTATTTATTGTTGGAAAAACCGTCTTTAACATCACAAGAATATTGTTTTATTTTATACGAGAGTTTTCCTTTCAGTTACGGGAAACGATGGCACCCAATGTTGATTTCTCTGAAGTGAGAGAATTTTTTTTCGTGCATTTTTTTTTTCTCGCCCCGAACTAAAGAGGGGGTGTAACGGTAAAAATATTACGAGATCAGAAAACGAGCGTTTAGGCGATTTCAAATGGCCCGCGCAGAGTCATTAGTTCACCGAGCGGCCACGCACTGCGCTAGCGTCGCGACTCCTATAAAAGCCGCGCAGGACACGGGCATGGACACGGGCCAGTCGCAAGATGCATGGAGTAAAAGAGGTGGGCCAGACAGAGCGCGCCCCTCTCCCCCCCTCGCCCATCGGACTGAGGCAGTGACGTCACTGCAGTCCTCGAGCCGCTACTCACAGCCCGTACACAACACTTTTAGATGTTGTTTTGCGCTGTTTACGCCAGTTTGTACTACGCAATTGTTAAAATTGGTTTTGCTTGGTTTTAAATATATTAATATGTTATTCCTTATTATATTACTACTCAAATATTAGAGCAATTGTTGATTAAATTGATGTCCATTTCTGCAATTGTTGTTATATCACTAAGGATCTACTCTGATCCGGTAAATAGCATCTAATTTTATGATCTATATATTTTTAGGATAGCCTACTTAACTACAGTTGTTCATGAATATATTAGTAACTAAATTAGATACCCTTAACATTTTTCAAATTATTATTTAAATCAAACAAACATTTTTCACTATACAGATATACAAAATAAAAGTAGCTTTTGGTAATGTACAATCATCATTAGATTAGTGTAATTAGGAATGGAGATTTATATTTTTATGAATGGAAAGAAAACACATTTGAAATAAAAACACTTTATTTACAAAGTGTATCTCTCACCATTGGACATGCAATCAGATATAAACACATTGAGTTGTAGAGTTCTTGAAATCTTTTACTTACTCTTAAATTTAGTACTGACGATGACGTTTCTTAGTTGATTGTTTTTGATTTTTTTTGCTGTTCATTTGTTTTTGCCTGATTAAAAACTTCAATATCATTAGACTCTACTATTCTTCTTAGAGCAAATATCTCAAGACGGTCTAGAGGTAAACTATGAACTTTATGGCGTAATGGCTTAATGTCTTTGATTTCTTAACAGGGTCATTTATTCATATCAAAGCATTTTAAATAGGCCTAGGTAAAATACCTATTTAATTTTCGATTTAAAAAATTCCTTTTCCAAACTCTCAATTTTCATTTAGCCTACATTGTGGTGTTTTATTATTACAACACAGCTTGCACAACCTTTTTGTTTCCCCGGTAAAGTTTTCTCAATTTTCGTTTTGTAGAACATTCCTCCGCATCACTGCGATAATACTGTGTTCAGTAGACACAAGTTTCATTCAGGGTTCACGAATGTTAAACATTCCCCAAACTCAATAATCATGAAATTAATTCCTTTAAACATCTTCAAAATAAACAAATATAAAAATGATTGAAATCCAAAAATCGTTTCTTTTGCACATTTCAATAAAGACAAAGCATATTTTGTTTGCGAATAAAATATGACTCTTATGTCGGATTGAGTTTTAGTTTTAAAATAGGTAACTGTCATTGCATATAGCTAGCATTTTTTATCTCAGAAAGTAAACTCGTATAAAAACACCGAACAACGTGCACTTACATAAAAGAGAAAATCCTCTTAACACGAAAATAATAAAGTCTAAAATGAAACATATGTTTATACATACGGAATTAATATTTTTCTTTAAAAGTACCTGTGAAACAAGCTTCCCTCGGGGAAAATCATTAGTATTCTCTGAGCGTATTCTTTGGTCAATGCCATTTATCCAAACAGATTTTTGTGGTCTATTTAATTCCTGTAAAATAGTAATACAGTATCGTAGTTGACTTTGATTTGTAAGCAACATTTATGATTCTCATGTAAACTATTAAATAATTGGTTGTTTTTTTTGTTTTTTTTTATCAACAAACCCAAATAAGTGTATCTTTAAAAAGGAAAAAAAGAAATAAAACATGAAAAAGGATGGCGTTTCATTTATAACTAACACCAAAAAGCAGTTGAAGTAACTTTTAAACAGGCAACTTTTTTACCTAGTGCTAAAAGATATTTTTTATTAACTGACCTGAAAAAGGGGAGTGTTATATCTTAATCTAAAATAATTCTTAAGTGTAATATTATTCCAACTGAATCGGTAGACGCCCGCATTTCATCACTTTCTATGCAACATTCAGGCCTAATTGGTTATTTACTATTGTCAAACTGTTCACAATTCATGTTTAGTTCAAAATCATAAAAATCATTATTTAGTACACAAAGATATTTGTGTCATAACGGTAAATACCTCCTCCAAACCAGCGTAAATCGTGTCTCAAAAAGTAAGGTTTGTGCGTTTAGCATGTATCTAGCGGCGAAGCAGCCGCGGCCGGGACTGCAGTGACGTCATCGCGCGCAGTCCGCTCTGTCTGGCCCACCTCCTTTACTCCATACATCTTGGGCCAGTCGGACGTGAGTGCTGTGCTGGGCGAATAGCTAGCAACATCTCCCTGGTAGGGCGAGGGCGGAATAGCCCGGTAAATAAACCAGTGGTGAAATAACCCTGGTAGCGTCGAATACTAGGTGTTAGGCTGAGGGCGACAATCGAATCGGTTAATTGTAAGTATAATTGGTTTTAATTCCAAGAGTGAAACACGGTATATCCATTAAGTAGAAGTTTTATTTTATTTTCGAAGTTAATATTTTAGTTTTATTACGACCAGTGTTTCACTCACGGAATTAACGCCTAATTACTAATTTGTTTAAATTAAGGCCTAACCCGGGCAGTGATGAATGTGTCATTCACTGAAAGCTGATGCTTTAACGACCATATCTGAGCCCATATTTTAAAACAAAATACTATTATTATTACCACTAACCCTGGACTAACTCAATTAGATTAGCTATCCGAGGCCGACAGTACAATTTTGTCCCAGGACGAAATTGCACCGTCACAATACCCCCGCCGCAGTAAACCTGCAGACTAAGCGAATTTCCATTTGCCCGATTGGATTTTCAATTTAAATAGCATTATGTTCAACAAATACCTAGGTTTGCTGCTACAGGGAGAGTAATTAAGTGGGTTTTTAGTAGAATATCAATAGCTTAGTATAAAATAAGGTAATTGCCAAGTTTGATCAAAATATATCCGTAAACAAGCAAACTACAACAGTTTACTTATTCCCCATATGAATAGCATAGTAATTTTAAGTTTACGATTTTTTTGAATTTTTTCGTGACCAATAGTCGTAAAAAACTCTTCAATAAACTAAATTATTTTTTTTAAGCTCTACAAATTTGACCAAGAGAAATTGGAATTTTTTTGTTTTGAGGGTCAAAAATGATAAAATCCAATTTTGACCCCAAATAACCCCGTTCCCATAGTCCAATCATGCTGGTTTGCGATCTCATTCAAGTTTATCCCGCCCTACACCTTTAAGCCAAATTTCATCAAAAACTGACAAAAATTACTCATGTTATCGTATTCACGGACACACACACAGATATATTTGAACGAATAGTGTTTTTGGCCTCTGGGAAAATCAAACTGAAAAAGTAAATCGGTCCCGGGCCCAGGTCTTACTATGAGACCTACGGTAATAGCTACTTTCCTATCGGGAAATTCGCTAAAAACTAAGAAAACTATACATGCTTACAGACAGTTCAAGATTCAAGATTTATTAGTTGAGCCGTGTTTACTCTGGTTCTGGTGGGGGTGTCTCCTCCTGGTACTGGAGACACTACTGTCGGGGAAAAAAGTTTAGACACTCGAGTTTGGAGCTCTACAGAAAAGTAACCAACTAACTAAGAAAAACACGTAGTATATATAAATTTTTCATTGTTTTATTCTACGTATTCCTGTGAAAACAAAATTTTTTTAGATCGTTTAAGAAATTTTTTATGACAGTCGGAAGGTAAAATCTGCCTGTTTTTACAGTACCAAAAACCATCTTATGACTTTGAAGATTCACACAATGTAAACTAAACGTCAGAACTTTATCAAACTTTAATACAATATGGACACATATATAATGAATTAATATGTGTAGTTTCAGAATTTTTACTCTACCCAAAACGTTTTTGTTGTAACTTTTGTAAATCAACTTTTTCTCAAAAACGGCAAACGCTTGACAAAAATGTAAAAGCTTGTTTTGGAGGTGATTGGTTTTGTATTTGAAATATTGATACTCCTCAACCAAATTGTTACGCATATTATTTATATAAATTAACATTTAATTTGGATAGTGCAGAGGCCGAATACGGCACTTCCAGACCGCCACCGGCTCTGACTGGGCGCCTGGTAGGGTTGACACAGCGCTCTATACATAATAACATAGCACTATGCTGAAAAAGGGCTAAGATATTCTACTGATTTGTTATTCCGCGGTTTTCTTGTACTCAATATTACTATTAGACAGTTGTTCATTAAACCTTCCAATATGTTAAAATAAATAAATATTAAACCTTCCTGGAATTTTTTCACATGGCCTGACTTGAAGTAATGTGAAAAACAATTCCAGGTCTGTGTCCAACAGAGTAGAGGGGGTTTTTTAGTGAGTAGTCTGTGATAAACTCAGGAGTCTCACACTACAGGCTGGCTACCTGTGTGCGTAAAAGCATTTTCCCTCCTCACCCTAAAAAAAAAAAAAAAAAAAAAAAAAAAACCTTCCAATATACAGTTAAGACAACAAACAAAAAATGTTCACTAGCCAACTTATATATATATTGAACATTGAACTTTAGATACACTATACCAAGATTAGGTTACAGAAAAGAGCTTTCAAATTCGTTTTAAATCGCACATCAATTGCACCGAAACCTTCTAAATTATATTATCTTTACCTTTATACCTTTATACCATGCATCCATCGATGACCAGTAGTGACTGGACAGATTTCGTCAAAGAAAAAACATTTAAAAACATTTAAGTTTTAATACTTTATATATTTATGCGGTTAACATGGCTGTAGATTACGAGGTCCATTCACCATTTTCCTCTGTGAAATATTCCTTCATGGAGTATAGGGCCGCGCCTTGAGTAGCTCCTCTACTCTCTTTTTAAAGCTCTTAAGAGGGAGTGACTTTATGTCCTGGTGCAGGTGGTTATAAAGTCTGATGCCAAGGACCGGATAACAGTCTTTTTGTTTACTAAGCCTGCAGAAAGGAACGTTTAAATCTTCTCCTTTTCTCGTATTATAACGATGTAGCTGGTTTCTGCAGCTGAGGTTATCAATATTTTCCTTGGTCTGCACCAGACAGTTATAAATGAATTGGCTGTAGATATTCATTACTCCTAGGGCTCGGAAAAGTGGCCTACAATGTTCGTGTCTTTCGCTGGACGTTATGGCTCTTATGGCAGCCTTTTAAACTATCAGAATGTTCTTGGTCTCTGAAGCGTGTCCCCAGACAATGACACCATAGCTCATCAAGCTGTGGAAGAGGCCATAATAGGCCAGCTTTAAGTATGCATCTGTGACCAGATTTTTTAACTTTCTTAAGAGGAAAACAGTTCTGGAAAGTCTGCTTTCCAACTCATTTTTATGTTTGTCCCATGTCAACCTACTATCCAGCCAAAAACCTAGTAGATTGACAGGTAGTTGTTGCAGAGTTTGGGGTTTTAAACTGCATATAGGTTCTTGGGTTTTGTCATTGTTTATTTTAAGTTTGTTCGTTGAAAACCAGGCTTTTGCCTCGTCCAGGATTTCAGCTGCTTCGAGTTTTAGTTGGTCCAATTGACCATTGCTCGTGATGAGGGTGGTGTCATCAGCAAAGAACAGGGTTCTCCCGTCAGTCCTCAAGTCGTTGATAAAAATCAGGAAGAGAACAGGCCCCAGGATAGAACCCTGGGGGACCCCTAAGCTGACATTCAGGTCACTGGAGAGAGCTCCCCTTATAGATACCACTTGCTTTCTGTCTCTCAAATAGTCATGAAAGGTTTTTAGTGCAACGTTCTTTATCCCGTATCTTTCCATTTTCCTCAGCAGGACGTCGTGTGAGATACAGTCGAACGCCTTGCTGAGGTAACATAGGGTTAGGTTTGTCAGGTATTTGTTGTCAAAAGCATAATTTATTTTTGATGTTAGATTTAGCAACGCAGTGGTTGTTGATCTGCCCTTTCGAAACCCATGTTGATCATTCGTGAAAAGATTCGAGCCTTCAAAAAACTCACCCAGTTGGTCCTTGGTATCAGGGATATAGGCCTATAATTAGATAATTCTTCCGGGTCACCTTTCTTAAATACGGGGACTGTTCGGCTTATTTTTAGAAAACTTGGAAAAAATCCCTCTCTAAGACATATATTGATCACTGTAGCTAGAGGTTTGGACATACAGTGGATGGTATTCTTTAGAATGTTCACATTTAATCCATATATGTCAGGGCTGTTCGAGTTTGAGAAATTCTTAACAATAGACTCAATTTGACTTGGGGTTACGAGTTTCCAGTTTTCTAATTTGTTCATGGGGTTTAGAGGGATATTGTCAGCTGGATCGACATTGCAATTGGTGAAACGTGAAGCGATGTCAGTAACACTGTTAATGAAAAAGGTATTGAATGATGTATCTGGGCTATTGTTGTTTTTGCAAATTGTATTGATTTTTCTGCTTGAGTTTATAAGGTCCCAAGCCGCTTTGTTCGGGTTGTGGGAATTTGTGATATAGTTTGAATTTGATTCCTTTTTAGCTTTGGTTACTTTACTCCTGTAGTCTTTTTGGGCACATAGATAGAGATGATAGTAGTGCTGCTTATCAGTATGATTTATTGCAGATTTATAAATGTCATCCTACTAATATTATAAATGAGAAAGTTTGGATGGATGGATGTATGGATGTATGGATGTATGTTTGTGACAAGTGAACGCGAAAAATACTGGTCGGATTGGGCTGAAATTTGGCATGATGATAGCTCACATTCCCGATTAACATATAGACATATTCTTATTTCAAAAATCCTTTCGGGCTCCGCCCCAGTGGCTCTGGAGTTTCCCATGTTAACCTTATGAGAAATGGAATTATTGAATATTAACAGCTGTTTCAATTAAACAAGTTGGTTCTGTTCTATGATGTTCAATAGCATTAAAGTTACAAGGATTACCAACAGGGTGCAGCACTATTATTTCTTTTACATTTATGACAACAGCTAATTTGCAACCAAAAGGTGAGTGAGCGTAGCGAACGAACTTCAACCTGGAGGCGAGTAAGCGTAGCGAACGAGCTAACCTGAAGGCAAGTGAGCGCAGCGAACGAGCTCCAACCTAAAGGTGAGTGAGCGTAGCGAACAAACTTCAACAAGGACGTGATTGAGCCATGCGAACGAGATAATCTTGAAAATTAAGAAGTTAAACGGGGCAAAGCCCGCGGGTTACAGCTAGTTTAGGAATAAAACTCTATTTCTCAGATTGGCCAGGTCAGATGTGTACCAGCTTTTGTTGTTACCGATGTACCACACATCGAGGAAGAATGTGTGCAACTTTTGCAGTGATATGTGGGCGAGTGGCTGCCATCTATGTATATACATAGTCTAGTCAGACAGGCGGTCTCACGGCTGCTTAAAATTTTATTCAGTCCAGATTTTAAACTCAAATTAGACTGCAATGTACAACTTTCCGCTAATCCATCCATGCCTGTGACATAATTGGTCAACAATTATCACCCAGACTGATTTTTGTCATTCATTTGTCAAGAATAATATAATTTTATTATGAAGGCGTATCATACTTATTTATGTGTTTTATGCAATTTAAAAAAAAATTATTTTCCCTCTATTTTTATTTTTGATAGTTTAAATATGAACTTGGACTAGGAGATATTACTTTTGGTTTGAATTTAATTTATAACTTACTGTATTGAGCGGGGGTGATATACCCCGTGATATGTTCTTTGAGGTTGACTTCAATGCAAACTTTCTTACATAATCACGTAAAACCCGCTGTAGATATTTCAGCTTAAACTTACCAAGGTTATTTTTATAGATAGTGAGAATCGAATGATAATAAATATACAAATTACAATTAGTTAATGCTAAAATAAATTAAAACTAACTTAAAATTTTCAATTTTTAACATGAGGCTTATGGGTTGTTAAGTATCTTTAAGAATTAACAAGTAAAATGTAAACAAAAGATTGCAAACCTAACATATTATGGTCGTAACGAGCCATTTACAGTATAATTAATATGAAATTACTACAGTAATTAGAGACTAAAAGAAAAAGGCCATTTTGATGAATACCATTGAGCATATAACATACCTATGGTGTATTTCTGAGCAATGGGATAAATACGACTGTTAAATTAAGTGAATGATTTTGCAGTGTGGCAGACTGCTTGATGATAGGTATCTATATAAATAAAATTAGAGTTTTGTCTGTACATTGCTCAGAATCATAAACTTTTAGGTTATTTTTACGTTTTATACATTAAAGAAGCCGAAACAAGACTGATCAAAATTTCTGTCTGTCTGTCTGTCTGTCTGTCTTTCTGTCTGTCTTTCTGTCTGTCTGTAACACTCAAGATGGCATTTTACGCAATCTTCTCCAGGAAAACGAGAGTACCTATCAAGATCCAAGTCATTTTAATGTATTCACTGGATTGGCGAGAGTGTCTTTAGCCATTAAAATATGGCCTCACTACTTTGTAAATAAAATTACGGACGTTCAAAAATGCAGTTTTGTGCGATTTTTGTCAAGTTTTCGTCCAATTTTGATCATATAATCATCTATGAAATAACGAAAAGCTGTTCGGATCAAGATTATTTTTTCTAGCTGTCACTGATATGTTTACAAATGTTGTTTACAAATACCGCAACCATTTCCGATCACGTTTTGAAGGCAAATTCCATCCAAGTGAGATTAATAACGTTTTTCTTACATAAAGGATTTGATTAATCGCAAGTGGAATAATATAGTGTAACCGTAAATTAAATTAAATAACTAAGCATCATCCAGGTCAGGAGCCAGGGATTCTTTGTGTATAAAATTGTTCTTGAGTTTTGATAACCAGAAAATAGACCTTGAATCAGTGTTGTATAGGGCTGGGAAACTTAAATTTATTAATGATCGTCGCCAATAGCTTACAAACAAGGTTTCCATTCATTGAAGGTGCTTCAATGGTGGTTGTGTAAAGTGTAAAGTAAAAAATCACAACTGCAGTGGGTGATTGTGACAGAGGTTTACGGATGATGCTTAGTTGGCTTTTCCAATGTGTCACTTTCTGTTTCTACTCACCGTGTGATGCAGTCGCTGGACCATACAGCCAATAGGCCCATAGCCCATCTCTTGGGTACGTACGCCTACCTATTTATTCATAACAACCTTTTCGACGACGATCCTTGATACCGGTACTTTTCCATAGATAGAATGGCCTACCTACTTAAGAAATAAAATTACAATGTCCAAAAATCCAACATTGTGAGATTTTTGACACATTTCCTTCTAATGTTAATAGATGTACTAATCATTGTTTAGAGAATACGTAATCTATTGAATAACAAAAAGTTGTTTGGATAAGGTTGTTTTTTTTCAAACTTGATAAGTTTACATTAAAAGTTATAACTTTTTACGAGAAAATCCAAAACCAAGAGATCAATAACTTTGGGACTAGATTAATGCATTTAATTTGGTCGGATGTACTATAGTTCTTAACTACTGTAAACGTTGGTTTTTGGTACTGGTTCTTTCCTATAGAACCGTCGGTAGCTGCAAGAATCATGTTTACGTACCAACACATCACTGTAGGCCTAATTTACAAATTAGTTATCGTTGGTGTTGCACCTTATTTATTACAGGCGTATTCAATTTAATTGATGTTAAGTTTTGCTTTTTATGTCTGGATTCCAAAATGTTAGTTTATGCTAAGAAAACGATAACGCATTTTAGTAAAACATTTATTCAGCAAACCATCATGAATTGTTGAAACGCTTTGAACGTTGTTTATGTATCAATAGTTCGTGGCCTATTTTGGTAATTTTTATTAAATTACCAAACTAAATCGTCTATAGTACTTCATTTCAAAAAGCAAGCCGATTCATTTAGCATTTCGACAGAATTTCGGGTCATCTTCGGTCTAAGCAAATATAAATTGTTATGATAAAATTTTATGACATTAACAAAGATTTAAAATACTAATTTTATATGTACTTTGTTATGCCTAAAGCGTAGCAAATTCCCTAATTAAGTTCTGTATTTTTGTGTGTATGTCTGTTGTTAACGCAACGTTGTCCTTATTTCTCAGTGTTTCACGGAAAGGACCTAAGAGCACCTTGATAATGAAAATATCAACCCGAATAAAGTGTTAAATTGTTAGGGTGGGACAGTACCTTAAATACTTTTAACTATTAATTGTGGAAAGTAACTTTCAATTATAGGCCTACCTAGGGCTATGCCTTATAGATCTATAAAGCATTTTTTTAGTTTAATCGTTGGATTTAACATATTGACCAACAAGATCCGGGTGAAATTTAATTGCGAAGCATTAATTTTGGCTTGAAACTGTCAGATACTGTATTTGCGAAGGTTTTTATATAATAGTTTTGTCAGCATATCTGAAAGTATGCAAACCAACTGCTGTGCTTAATATAAGAAGGTTTTAACTGATTACGATAAGATCCCCGTGCGTAGAACGGGCACACAGCTAGTATAAAAATATATAAGTTGCTTACTGTTTTCACAATCCATATGTGTTATTGCTCCACGGCCGTTTCGGAGATTACTCCACCAATCTTATGTATTGTATTTACATTTTCACGAGATTTCCTCATTCCCATTACGAAAACGGGTAAAAAATTATACATGTACAACATAAGACACGACACAAAAACATATTCATGTGCACGGCTTAAAACGGTCATTCAGGTTTATAACTAATCTTATGGATAATAAGTACAAATGCGTACCTCACTTATAAAAAAATTTATGTTTAAAACTTGGTATTTAGTACCATATTTATAAAAAAATTAAAATAAACTTTTGTAAATAATTAGTTCTATTGTTTTGTTGTTGTGGTTATATATATGTTGTTTTAAAATGCAGATTTGTTGTTGTTGTGTCTCTGACTGAATGTTTTTGGTTTAAACAAAGAATTTAAATTAGCTGATTTTAACTAATTGGCATATTGTCAAATCAATATTTATCTAAACAGGCTAATAAAAACACGCGGATCTACTTTAAACAGTGCAAGTCAGTAGACTTTGATCAAATCCAGTAGTATTGTACAAGTCTACAGAGACGAAATTTGAGTTTCTTACTTCAACCTGATGCGTGATCAAGCTCGACTGGCTTTCACTGCTCTGAAAGCAGAAAGCAACCCTAGTACATTATAGTTTTTCAGTGAAAACAACGAGTATCTTGGCCTCACTCGTGCCTTGGACGTGCGTCTTGTGAGGAATATCTTTCCTTTTAAAAAATTAATATCTCTGTTAGATAATCATTCATTTCCTGGAATTAACTTTAATAATCTTGAAACTTTTATTGTGGTTCAGCACTTGTAAAGTATCACATTTTATCTAATACTTCTTTATTTGATCTGACTTATTTGCCATCACATGTTTTCAGTTGTATAATGACACAATAATTTTCAGGTGGCTACAATCAACCAAGACAAGGCAACAACTACAGATCTAATAACTATGGGTGAGCATTTGTGCATGTAATGTAATTGTATCGTAGTTGTTATGATTGTTTAAATTTGATTTCTTTATCAGTCAGTCAAGGTATTTATGTAAATAATTTATCTCATTGTCCTCAGACGACTAATCTCTCTTGTTCTGTACATTTGTGCAATACGGTGTAGTAAATTCATACCTGTTTTACAAGGGCTACTTCTCTTTGGTGTTTATAAACGTTAAACGCTCGTCGAATTTCCCCTGTTGTATGAGTCAGTTCATATAGTCGAATATGGCAAACTGACCCGCAAGACGTATTGCAACTATAGTTGTCAATTGACAATTCTCTAGTTTTTTGACAAACTTGGCTCTCTCTCTCGTCCAATAGTGTTCTGGTGACTGTAGTGTTTTTTAACCTTCGTGCTGGTCCCTGAACTACACCTCACTTATCAAAACTTCTAACACTCAACTTCACCTGTGTCTTCTTGAGTTTGGCTGGAGGCTCGAACGTTTGCTGCTGCTCCTCTGACATTTTCGACTTAACTGAATAGTTGGATTAAACGGCGAGCGGCGTTTTCGCGAAAATCAGTTTGGACTTGATACCATGAGCGGCTGCTTGCCGCTCAGCTGAAGATATTGTATTATATGAACACCAAAATCCAAATCGAACCTGTATTGAATATAAAAACTTGAATGTGTTCATCGTTTTAGTAACTTAGTTATACAACTATTAAATTTTATGATGTAATTGTCTAGTTAATAACAGTATTTCAGCTTGGAAATTTTAAATATTTGATCTATTTTTTTAGGTTTCTGCAATACCCTTAGGCAGGTGTTTTAATAAAACCTGTAAAAAGTATGATTGAACTGCAACTTTATCACTCTTACTTTCACTAGTGATAAAAATTTAACCATGCGAAATAAATAATTACAAATCATATACTACATACACAATTAATTGTTTTTTTCGCTGCCTGTCAGTTTACTACACCCTTAATCTTAACAATGGCTTGGATCTGTAATTCACTGTGTTTCAGACCCGATCGCGGCAGAAACTTCCAAAGTAGAGACAACAGATATCAGCCATACCAGGACCGAAGACCCAGGGTAATTATGTCATCATAAAAATCACTGAAAAATGTAATCCGAATGAAAAAATATATGAATTATATTTAAACTAGGTGAAACCCGTCGAAATCGACGGTTATTTTCAAGGCGTAATATTAATAAATCATCTAACCGCGATAAATAGAGCAATACCTTCGTTATTTTACAAAAGCTGAAAGTTTCTCAGCAAATGCTCCCAAATCAGTTAAGAATGATCGGCGATTATGAAATTTGGATCTTGGTTACTTTGGCAACAAAAAGGTAACAAAGGTCTGAAATTTACAAATAATGTTCGTTATAGTATAAAGCTTGGTTCTTTCATATTTTCTTCAGAAGAATGTTAGAAATCATTTCCTCCATTGCCAGACACTTTGTGTGGTTTAAACCCTCTGCCAGAAACCCTTAAAACTTAGGTATGACGAAGATTAATTTTCGTCATTTTATAAAAGCTGAAATTGATATATGTTACTTGGGGAGCTATCAAAAGACGTTTTCTCAAATTATGTTTTATGGTTTTATGGTTAATTATGTTTTTTTGACAAATTGTCTATACATGGATTTAGGACATAATTTTATTACAAAAAACACGGTCGCTTAAAATATTTTTTTTAACACGCCAATTGGGTTATGATTATTATAGTATGTGTTTTATGTAGACAAAAAGATGCTGATTCATAAACTATTTTTATTTATTCTTTTTTTACGATTTCTTTTTTCTTTTTTATGTAAAAAAATATAATAAACATTTTCCGAGTTTTGTTCATCTTCACCCCGCTGTTCATCTTCACCCCGGTTTACAGTAACATTGAAAATGCTTCTTTTGGACAATTCAGTAACTCCCAATTAATGTGTCTTGTTTAAAATAATATTTACAAATTAACAGCTGTTTCATTAAAAAGTATTATCCACATGGCAAAAATGTAAACAAATTTGTCGAGATATCTTTAAACGCTTCTGGGGCAGAGCCCTAAGGGAATTTACTTCGTTTTTCTTTTGATAACTCATCTACAGATCAAGACCTTTCTTTTGACACCCCTACCAAGTTTCTACGCCCAGCCGTTCTCTCAAATTAGTATAGACAAAGTTTCCAATTAAATTTTTAGATTCCCCCATGTTAATCTTATGGGAGAAAGTCCAACTTTGATGGAAGATCCTGCACAAACTAATAAAGATATCGAAAAACTAAAAACACTTTGCAAAACTACAGATCAGGGCAATTCTTTTGACACTTTAATCATCAAAATCGGTCCAAAAATGAGGGAGGAGTTTTGTTCACAAAAATCGGCTTAGCGTATTATATATATAGATTTAAATAAATTCAATCGATCTCATGCAGCCCTTTTAAGTAAACAATAAACAGCTGTAGAAAATATGATGTTTCACAGGTTGAAAACACAAAACACAGCTCATCTCATAGTAGTGTAGTGAAAAAGGTATTACATGAATTTCGTAAATATAGTCTGATTAGAAGTATCCCTCTTGCTCTTAATATAGTAGATTAATATAAACCTATTACCTAGCGTATTAAATATATTGGTGACATAACAAATGAATGATCGTATGCTATTTTTTTTTATTTAGGGAGGCCCTAACCAAGGAGTGGCCTCGTCAAGAGACAGCTATAGTAGCAGCAGCAGCAGCAGAGGTGGCTTTGGTGGGTCTGAGAGTGGTGGAAGGTATGGAGGGGTTGTCAGCTATGGAAGTGGTCCACACAAGAGTTACAGACCACCTCCTCCACAGCAACACCACAGCTACTCTGGCGGATACTACGGCAGGAGATGAACCAACAACTTTAGTCATCTTTAATTTTTTTTTAAATTTTGTATGAAACCAGTTCAAAATAATATAAATATTTTATTTCATGGCATGATAATGTATTGATTTACATAATAAATGTGGAAGTACAAGATTTTACGAAATATATTCCTTGTTTTATTTACCTATATTTCTTTAGAATTAAAATTAATTTCCTTCCAAGAAACTTGATTGTATACCTGAGGTTCAAGTTTTTGTTTTCAGACCTTTAACTCTTCAAATTAATTTCAAATATGAAGGTTACTGGTTAGATTCCTAGATAGATTGGTTCTGGAACCAGATGTAATTTGTCATTTGGGCTATCTGTTAATGATACAACATAAGATAGACAATAGAGAGTAACAAGACCGGGGTTTGGTTGGATCCTTCCCTTCAGTAAAAAAAAAAAAAAAAAAAAAAAAAAAAAAACGGGAAATAAGCTGATAACGTGTATAGAACAAATAATAAATGAACCTACTTAATGAAGCAACTATAACTGTTTACAGGTAATATGATAATGTACTCGGTAGTGAAGGAATCAGTAAAAGTCAAATCTGTGATCGGGGGTCCAATCAAAAAGTGGAAGTCCAATGTAGACGTTTAATGAGGTTTCAAGTTTTGATCAGGCAGTAAATAAACAATGAACGCATAGTGAAAACCATAAATTCAATATTGATTGATTTTTCAGTTCCTATTCTGAGCTCACAATCTTCCTTTACACATTTGTATACCTTATTGAAATTTACAATTTAGACTAAATTCTCTTGATACATCAACTAAAGACCATAAAACACTCTCTTAAGACTTTGCAGTTTATTAAATGTTTTTCAGTCCACACTATGAGCTCACAATCTTCCTTTAAGTATATATTGTATACCTTTTTGAATTTACAATTCAAACAAAATCCTCCTGATTCAACAACTCAAGGCCAAAAACATTCTCCTACACTTAGCCGCCGCTTATTTAACTTTAAAACTTGTTCACACTTTTGTCACTATTATCTACGACCAACAAGATCGTGGTGTACTGAATTTTAGAGCCTCTAATGAATATAGAAATGCAAAATTACTCGTTATAAATCTTTGTTTGAGTTCTATTATTATCGAAAAGGTAAAAACTATAAAACATTGCGTAGTCAACGATCGCGTAAAGAGAGTTACGTACGCTACTTTACCTACGACCGTTTCTTAATTACTAAAAATCACCACTCATAACTTCCATTAGAGGTTATGTATTCGTTAATAACCTCTCATTGCCACTGGATGCAACGACTTATTGTCCCAACCACTCACTCAATGTTTAATCAAATAAATTGGTCTTAACAGCTGAGAAGTTGACGTTGGAAGTACTACAATTTTACTTATTTTCTCTAAATCTTGAACTTCATTGGTTCAAACTTGTACTGTGAAGTAACAAAACAATACGGAAATAGTATATTACGTTACTAGCCCGGTAAGTGGTTTACCGTGCGAGTACGTTAAAGCGTACCGGGCGAGTTACGTACGATACTTTACATCATAATACACAAAATCTATAATATTAAAACGTGACAGGGATTTTTTATTTCATGATTTTTGTGTTGAAGGAAAGATAATTTTGAGAACTAGGGAATGTCGAAGCCATAATTTTAGTTTGGGGGTTCAGTTTTTTAGAAATTAATTTTTAAATATTAAAAACTCTAGCAGCCGACGCCAACATTCTACTCTAGCTTTTGGTATAATATCATTTGCTTAACGTAACAGCTGTAAACATTCAGCGTTTTTGACGCAAATTCAGCATTTGGATGAAAATGAAATGGCATACGTAGAATTGACTTATTTATACTATGTGTAAGGCTATAATCATCGATACGTTCATTTATTCAGTAAGAGGATGATTGTTTATTTAAATATACATAGTAAAATACTAGATGTTCTGATTTATTATTTTATGAGTCTTAAAAAAAGCTATTTGAATAAAAGAATATTCTATAGAACTATGAGGTTATTTTATTAACTCTGTGATTTGATTATAGGAAATAAGTAAGATTCTATAACCATTGCTGTACACGAATCGAAGCTCACTAATCTTCAAAAGAAAGTTTATACAAATTATTTTTCCTACAGTCACCCGACAAAGTTGGCTTCCTTGTACTGTTTATAGTACAGAAAGCTGCTAATTGCTGCATATTTATACTTTGCCGTACGGTTTATACTTTGTCGTACGGTTTATACTTTGCCGCACATCAGGATTCCAACGAAACAACACCATTTTTGTGGTTCTATTATGCACGTAATCCGTCCTACGCTTGGAAATTGGTTGGCAACACTTAAAGATAATAATAATACTATGAGCAGCTGATTGACTATTATAACTACGATTTAACCTGTCATTTCGTGTTTATAGTTTCGGTATTTCTGAACTTTCTGGACTTTTCTTTTAAACGTTCTTAAAACATTCCTACGATCTTAATAAACAAGAAAATACCTTTAAAGCATTTTTTTTTGGCGCGGAAACCACTTCAAATTACAAAATCATACGGAACTATATTCTCAAAACGCGGAGCACATTTCTTGCCGAGGAAAAATAGCGGATTGATACGGACCGCGGGTACTACTTTCTCTGGGCACCATTTGTGTTGCCAGCTGAACCTAAAAACGTGTTGTATAGTGTTTGAAAGACGAATTATTTATATGCTTTATAGTGACTGTAGGAAAAATATAATGTGTAACACGAGTGCAAAAGGCCTTTGCTGCACTCGAGAGCCCACTAGTTACACAAATAACTATTACTACTCGACTTTTTGAGGAAAGGTTAGGAAAATAACAATGATCACATGTTTTAATTCATCTTAGCAGCTTTTTCTTTACTATAAATTTTGAACCGCTTAAACTATGCTTGAATTAATTAGTAATAGACACACTATTATATACAGTTTTAATGGACTACTCGATTCCCGTACGTAGGACGGGCTAACAGCTCGTAATTAATAAATTTTAAACGCATAACACAATTTATTTTGGACATAACATAAATTATAATATTTTTATATTACAGAAAATAAAATAGGCCGTTGCAGTTAGCTGTTTATTTCATCAGCTGACTATAGCACTGCACGGTAATAGTATATTACGTTACTAGAAAATAGGCGTTTACCGGAAGCGTATGGTAATCCCGCACTCGACTTCGTCTCGCACGGGAACGACCACACTCATCTGGTAAACACCTATCTTCAGGACTAGTAACGTAATATACTATTTCCGTGCAGTGTTATAGTCAGCTGATGAAATAAACAGCTAACTTCAACGGCCTATTTTATTTTCTGTAATATTTTAATAAGTAAATAAAATATGTGTTGAATTTTAGCTTGCGATCTTAATTTTTAAGACCTATTAATGGATTGTTCAAGCAAAAAAATACTCATAAATATTTAAAAAATTAGTTATATACAAGTATTTGACCGAAATATTGGACGCCATCTTGAATTTTGGACTTCCGATACTCCGATTTCTTTAGACTTTTTCCCCTGGTAAATGCACATAATTCTAAGTCAAAATAACCAACAAAACCATTTAAAGAAATTTTTTTAGGGTTTTCGTATGGATTTACTTGACTACATAGTTTGTTCAAACAATGGTGCAATATGACGAAAAATAATTCTACATATAATTCAAATAATTCATGGAAAATCTACATTTTCCTTGTTAGTCCGTAACCAATATGGTAACCAATAAATTGAATGTTAAAGATATTAAAATTCAAGTTGCAAATTTTAACGATAAACGCATATTCCTTATATGTATACAGCATCGCTTTAAAATATTTTTCTGAAGCTATAAAATTCCTACTAAAGCTAGGCTATAGTTAGAGCCGTTTCTTAAATCTTTTTGCTCGCAAACCTTGTTCATATATTTAAGCGATTAGCTTTTGTTTTTGTGTTCCCATGAAGCTTAACAACTCTAAAGTTTTAACCGAAACGGTGCCTATCGGTGTCGTTTAAAAACTCAATATTATCAACCTAGTGGCTGAGGGTCGCGGGTTCGACTCCTAGTGAGATCGTTTCTGGACTCTGATGCGATTCATCAATCAATGATGCTATCCAACAAAAGGTCGATTAGGATTGCATAATTGACAAACTTATAAATATATACATATCTATATCTATAATACCCCCGCCGCAGCAAACCTGCAGACTTAGCGAATTTCCATTTGCCTGATTGGATTTAAACTAAAATGTCTCCTTAAAAATATCACATTTATTCCCTATTTAAACAGAGAGTACTTAGGTTTGCTGCAACAGGGAGGGTAAAAAAGTTTTTTATGTAAAATATTAAAAGGTACTGCGGTTTAGTAAGAAATTAATGTATTTTCCAAATTTGATCAAAATTTGTTCATAAACAAGCAAACTACAACAGTTGACTTATTCTCCATAACAATAACATGGGAATTTTAAAATTACATTTTTTTTTAATTTTCTCCGTAACAATTAGGCGCATAATAACGCTTCAATATACTAAATTATTTGTTTTTTAAGCTCTACAAAATGGTTTAAAAAGAAATTGTGAAATTTTGTGTTTTTAGGGTCAAAAATGGGAAAAACCTATTTTTACCCCATAAAACCCCCCATAAACCCACTTCCCATAGTCCGATCATGCTGGTTCGCGAACTCATTCAAGTTTATCCCGCCTTACACCTTCAAACCAAATTTTATCAAAATCGGAAAAAAATTACTCAAGTTATCGTGCGGATGGACACACACACACACACATATATATATAACTAGCAGAGTACCCGTCCTTCGTACGGGGTTGGCATATAAGTTTAAAATGCTTATTGCAGTTATACTCAAGCTTTGCGTTTGCAGTGGGGGAGGACAAAGTTTGATAAAATTTGCTTCTTTAAATTGACAGATTACACATCTACCATAGCCATAATGTTCCACCACTTCACCTAAGCAATAAAGAAAAATACATTATTAAAAAATCTTAAAAAAATCACAAATTGTTCATGACATTAAAAACATAAACATGACTGTAAACAGTCCTACTTTGACAGTTCTCATTGCGCATCACAGTTTTTTGTTGTTGCTTAGTTCAAATTAGCTGTTTACATAAATGCAAAAAAAAATTATAGTGCTGCACCCTGTTGGTAAATCTTATAACTTTTTAATGCTTTTGTATATCATAGAACCAGCTTTTTTAGTTGAAACAGCTGACTAAATTCTTTAAATATGATGAATACTCATAAGGTTAATATGGGGAACTACAGAGCCACTGGGGCGGAGCCCGAAAGGATTTTTGAGATAAGAATATGCCTATATGTTAATCGGGAATGTGAGCTATCATCATGCCTAATTTCAGTCCAATCCGTCCAGTGGTTTATGCGTGATTGAACTTCAAACAAACAAACAAACAAACAAACAAACAAACATACAAACTTTCACATTTATAATATTAGTAAGATAAGTATGGTTGTGATTAGGGCTACTACTATATTAATAATTGAAAACATTATAACCACATTTAGTACCCTTTTAAATTCATTAAAATGAATTTAAAAGGGTACTTAATGTTGTTATAATGTTTCCAATTATTAATATATATATATATATATATAAATTTGAAAGAATGGTGTTTTTGGCCTCTGGGGACATCAAAATGAAAAAGTAAATCGGTCCCGGGCTTAGGTCTTACCATGAGACCTACGGTAATAGCTACTTCCCTATAGGGAATTCGCTAATAAAAGAGGAACTATGTATGTTTGTGTGTGTGTGTGTGTGTATATATATATATATGTATATACGTTATGGACTCCGAAACCGCTCGACAGATTGTAATGAAACTTTCAGGCATTATTAAGCATCTTTCAAGGATGGTTCGAGTTAAGTCTGGTGCATATCTGTCAAAAGGGTTCTGCCCCAGAGGGTTTTAAGTGGGCCAATGTCAGAATTTTTGATCTACAATGTTTACAAATAAATATAATTTAAAAGCAGATGTTTACTTTCACCAACTGTTTTGTAGGTTTGAATAATTACAACATTCTGTAGGTCTATTAGCATTAGTCATGATTTGAAATAGTGCCACAGTGTTTCTACAGAGTGCAGCACAGAAAACTATTTTACTTTTGAATAAGTCCAAATGTATTAAACCCCAATCGCAGCACACCTGTGCACTTAACAACGTTTAAATTCTCCAATGTAAAATATTAAAACATAAAAACCTTTATCAAAGTATTATAAACAATAAAAGGGATGACTTTTTAAAATTTATGACAACAGCTAATTTGCAACCAAATGGTGAGTGAGCGTAGCGAATGAACATCAACCTGGAGGCGAGTTAGCGTAGCGAACGAGCTCCAACCTAAAGGTGAGTGAGCGTAGCGAACGAACTTCAACCGGGACGTGATTGAGCCATGCGAATACTTATGAAGTTAAACGGGGCAAAGCCCTTGGGTACAGCTAGTATTACTAATTTAGTATATACTTTATATAGGCTTATACAAGGTGTACAATGCAGTTGTCTGCTTGCAATATTGAGCGGAGCTAGCATATTAAACCAACACTTTTCTAAGGTCAATGCTACATCTGTTCCTCGTAAATGAGTTAATATCTCATCATAGTAAGACTCTAACATCCCAACAAATTTTTCTAAAAAATCATCAGAACCTAAGCCTCCACCTATTTTTATTCCTGATGTGGGTAATGTGAAGGCAATGATTCAAACATTTGAATCTGTCGTTGACACTACTGCTTTTGCCTACAAATGCATAAATAACAATTCAGTTAAGATTCTTCCAACATCTGCTGATATTTATAGAAAAATAGTGAGAAAACTTAACGAGAGTAATGTCAGCTTCCATACATTTCAGCTTAAACAAGATCGAGCATACAGAGTTGTATTGAAGAATATGCACTATTCAGTTGATACAGAAGAACTAAAAGAAGCACTACGACAGATGGGTCATGAGGTAAGAAATATTTCTAATGTACTTCATTCAACCACCAAACAGCCACTGTCAATGTTCTTTGTTGATTTAGAGCCGAGTTCAAATAACAAAGACGTCTTCAATATTCAGTATTTGTTACATGCTAAGATAACTTTTGAACCCCCTTATAGGAAAAGGGAAATTGTTCAATGTAAAAGATGTCAACAATATGGTCACACAAAAACCTACTGTAGGCATCCATTTAGATGTGTTAAATGTGGAAAAGAACACGATACAATCAAATGCACTAAAGACAATTCTACTCCTGCAATATGCGCCTTGTGCGGAGGAGATCATCCAGCAAATTACAGGGGATGCATGGTCTTCAAAAATATCCAGAGTCGAACACATCCCCAAGCTCGAGGAAGAACTACCGTACCAAACCAAGCTGAAGTTGCTCAATCATCACATTCTGCCTCTTCTGACAATCTAACACGTCCTGACGTTTCGTATGCGGAGGCAGTTAGCAACTCACGAGTAAGTAACAAAACTAAACCCAGCACAAGTTCTGATAATGTGAATGCACGCACGCCAAGTAATGCTTCTAGTGATGCATCCACAGAAAAGTTAACAAATACAATAACTTCATTCTTTGATCGGTTTGAAAAACTGTTTATGCAACAATCTCAACAAATAGGTTCCTTACTTGACCTACTAACAACTGTTCTTAAAAAGCTCAATTAATGGTGAAAACCTTGAAGATAGCCTTGTGGAATGCTAACGGCTTGGCACAGCGATGCCAAGAATTAAAACTGTTCATTGCTAAACATAAGTTGGACATTATTCTTATTTCTGAAACTCACTTTACTGATTTAAACTTTTGTAAAATTCCAAATTTCAGTCTATACAACACTAACCATCCTAGCAATAGAGCTCATGGAGGTTGTGCTATCTTGATTAAAAGTCATATCAGGCACCATGAATTGCCAAAATATCAGTTCGATTTCATCCAAAGTTCATCTGTTGTAGTGGAGTTTGAGACAGGCCCACTTACTATAAGTTCTATTTACTGCCCACCTAGACACAACATTACACGCCAACAGTTTAATGATTTCTTCTGCACTTTAGGCTGTAAATTTTTGTCAGGAGGAGACTACAATGCCAAACATCCTACATGGGGCTCCCGTCTGGCAACTCCTAGGGGTCGACAACTATTGCAGTCAATCCAAGAACGGAACCTTGATACTCTATCGACAGGCGAACCGACATATTGGCCCTCTGATCGTCAAAAATTACCAGATCTTCTTGATTTTTTTGTTACAAAAGGTGTATCCCGAGATTTTGTGACAATCGAGCAATCTCTGGACCTTTCCTCAGACCACTCACCTGTAATTTTAACGATCGCTTCAAATGTTATATTCAAACCTATTCCACCACATTTATGCAACAAAAATACAGATTGGAATTATTTTCGTGAATTAATGGATCAAAATTTAAAGATTTCTGTGTGTTTGAAGAGCGAAGAAGATTTGAATCTTGCTGTTGAACTTTTCAACAAAACAGTTCAAGACTCCGCTTGGAGAGCAACTCCAGACCAGAATAAACATAATTTAAAATCAGGAATACACTATCCAATTGAAATTAATAGGAAAATTGCCGAAAAACGTCGACTCCGTAGAATATGGCAAAACTCTAGAGACCAGACGGATAAAAGAAATCTAAACAGGGCCACTCAACAACTAAAAAGGTTACTGTTTAAATTAAACAATGACAGATTTCAAGATTTCACATCAAACCTTTCTCCATCTGAAGCTAGTGACTACTCCCTTTGGAAAGTTACAAAAAACTTAAAACGTCCACAAATTTGCATTCCACCTATTCTAAAAGAAGACGGTTCTTGGGCCAAAAACAACATCGAGAAAGCAGATGTATTTGCTTCATACTTCAAGGAAGTGTTCAAGCCATATAATATTAATTCAAATGTTGAGCAAGAAATTTTGGAATTCCTCGATTCTCCAAATCAACTTGATTTACCAATAAAATTGTTCACACCATCTGAAGTAGCTAAAGTGATAAAAGACGATTTAAACGGTAAAAAAGCCCCCGGTTATGATCTGATAACAGGTAAAGTGTTGAAAGAGCTTCCTAGAAAAGGAATAGTTTTCCTTACAGTACTTTTCAATGCAGTTTTACGCCTTGAATACTTCCCAATACAGTGGAAGGTTTCACAAATTGTTGTTATTCCGAAACCTGGTAAACCTTTAAATCAAGCATCCTCGTATCGGCCTATATCTCTTCTTCCTGTGGTTTCTAAAGTTTTTGAAAAACTTTTCTTAAAAAGACTCCAAATTTTAATTGATGAAAAAGAATTGTTGCCTTCCCATCAGTTTGGGTTCCGCCGAAGGCATTCCACCATTGAGCAAGTTCATAGAATAGTGAATGTAATCAAGGAAGATCTTGAAAATAAACGTTTTTGTTCATCTGCTTTTTTGGACGTAGCCCAGGCGTTTGATAAAGTCTGGCACACAGGATTATTGTTCAAAATTAAAACTTTGCTGCCCCATACATACTATGGAGTGTTGAAATCGTATTTGTCCAAACGCTTTTTTCAAATTAAATATCAAGATATAGTTACAGATGTGCATGAAATTGAATCAGGTGTACCACAAGGCAGTGTTCTTGGACCTATTTTGTATATTTTGTTCACTTATGACCTTCCAAGTACTCAGGGTATTACGGTTGCAACATTTGCAGACGACACTGCTTTTTTATCATCAAATCAGGATCCTATTCTGGCATCATCAAACCTTCAGGCTGCATTAGACGATTTGTCTCAGTGGCTACAGAATTGGAAAATTAAAGTAAATGAAACAAAATCCGTTCAAGTTACATTTACTATGTCTACAAGAACTTGTCCCCCAGTAACATTGAATAATGTCATGCTTCCACAATCCAACGAAGTTAAGTACCTTGGTATGCATCTCGACAGACGGCTTACATGGCATTCACACATTTGGAACAAACGACTTCATTTAAATTTAAAAACAAACAAACTAAATTGGCTCATTGGTCGAAATTCAAAATTATCTGTTGAAAATAAATTACTTTTATACAAAATTATATTGAAACCTATTTGGACCTACGGTATCCAACTCTGGGGAACCACTTCCAACTCAAACATAGAAATAGTTCAAAGGTTTCAATCGAAAAAATTGAGAAAAATTTTACAAGCACCTTGGTTTGTCACAAATAAAGTAATTCATCAAGATACAAAATTACCCTATGTTAAAGAAGAAATAAAGAAACGAAGTGAAAAATACCTAAGAAAATTAGAAACCCATCCAAATTTCCTGGCAGTCAACCTCCTCGACAATAGTGAAGCTACATATAGGCTCAAAAGAGTTAATCCAATAGACCTTCCAAATCGTTTTTAGTTAAACTTTTTAAAAGTTTTTTTATGTTAGTGCACTTGATGGAGTGTAACTAACCCATGTTAAGATGGTTATAAAATTTACTTATTATTCTAGTATTGAATAGATTGTAAATAAATACTTGTTAAAAAAAAAAAAAAATCATAGTAAGTTTGTAATACACTTGCAGTATTCAAAGTCAATTATAAGTCTGATTCACGTAAATAAATTGTCTCCTTACAGGAATCAAAGTCTATGTTTCATCTGGTTCTCATATATTTGAATGTCTACTTGCAGTATCCAATGTCAAATATATATTTGGTTTGCATATATAAAATGCCTATTTGCAGTATCAAAAATCAATGGTACGCCTGGTTTACTTAAATTGAATGTCTATTTACACAGGTTCTAATGTGAATGATACGTCTGGCTCACGTAAACGAATTGTTTACATGCAGTAAATGGATTAAAGTATTAATATTATTAATTTCCATTATATCTTTAGACAGAGAATAAAAAAAAACCTAGTACCTGCACCGGTGGGGTTTTTATTAAACATTTATAAATAAAAAAACTTTTTTAAAACAATAGATAATATACAATTACCTTCACCTATTGAAATAATGTCCTATTATCATCAATTGCATGCACCCCACGTTTTTCGTTTTAAATCTTACAAGTATTTATACTCTCCGCATATTTATAAATCATTTTCTACTTTTTAGTGCGTTTAAAAACGCTTTGTTTTAAAAAAAGTTTTTTTTATTTATAAATTATTTTCTACTTTTTAGTTTTTAATATGTGTGGATGTTAATCTATTTCAAGCATCTATATCAGATTAAGACAGAGGCATGTGGGAAATCTGAGGTTTATTTTAGTTTCTTTTCATATAATTATGTATTAGATTGAATGTATGGCCTACCTACTAATTATAAATATATCAATCTATTTAATTTAATGTTTACTTTATAGAATACTAAATAAATAACAATAATTGACATTATTAACAAACACCTTTATACCTGCAATCAGATTGTTTATCTTTATTTTGAAATGTTTGTTTGTATAAAGAATCTCTTGGGGAGCATAACCTGTACCTCTTAACCTAGGGGAATTATGAAAATTAAATGATATAATATTGCATTGTCATCCATTTGTGAGCTGTGTTTCAAATTTCAAGTCTCTAGCTCATCGGAAAGTATCAACATTTGCAAGAAAGCGAGTAATTAAAAACAAGCCCATGGGGCATAGCCCAAGGGAAATATGAAAATTAAATGATATAATATTGCATTGTCATCCATTTGTGAGCTATGTTTCAAATTTCAAGTCTCTAGCTCATCGGAAAGTATCAACATTTGCAAGAAAGCGAGTAATTAAAAACAAGCCCATGGGGCATAGCCCAAGGGAAATATGAAAATTAAGTGATATAATATTGCATTGTCATCCATTTGTGAGCTATGTTTCAAATTTCAAGTCTCTAGCTCATCGGAAAGTATCAACATTTGCAAGAAAGCGAGTAATTAAAAACAAGCCCATGGGGCATAGCCCAAGGGAAATATGAAAATTAAATGATATAATATTCCATTGTCTTCCATTTGTGATCTATGTTTCAAGTTTCAACTCTCTAGCTCATCGGGAAGTTTGTATAAAATCTATTGCAAAATTTGTACTGGACAAGAAAGCGAGCTAATAAAAACGTGTTTTAAAAAACTCGAAATTATGCCTCTGGATGGCTGGGTAGTTCCGATGCTGAGTATAATAATTATGTGACATTCCCAATTTCGAAAGTGTATGTGTATTCATTTCACTTTTTAGATTAATTATAGTTTTATAAATATATAATCCATACACTTTAAAGATATTTAATTTAGCAAAATAATGTTTTGCCGATTGGTTTTCTCCTAAGTTTAACATGATACGTATGGCTCTCTTTTGTAAAATTAATATACTATCTAAATTTTGAATGGTTGTTGCACCATATAATTCAATGCCGAATGCAATATGTGAGTTTATGTGAGCCTAGTAAACCTTTAGTAAAACATTCAACGAGCAGCAGAGTTTAGACAAGTTGTGCAGCATAAATAGACCTGGACAAATTTTACTTTTTAGTTTATCAATGTGGTACAACCAAGATAAATTTTGATCAATTACTAGTCCTAAGAGTTTAGTTAAGTATGAGTCACTTGAGTTAAGTAATTTTTATAAATTTTTAAATGAGGTTTTAAAGTTTTTTTTGGGCAGTTGAAAAATTTATGTATTTGGTTTTCTCTGAGTTAAGCAATAAGATTTTGCAAGATAAATATTCACAGATTCGAGGCTACTATTGCCTGTATATTCAATGTTGGTTATTTTTTTATCTACCAGAAATTATTAAATTTGCATCATCAGCATAGAGGCATAATTTACTGTTTAAGTTCTTTAGAGCTGAAGGCAGGCCTTTAATGTACAGTAATAGAGGAATTAAATTGGACCAAGAATAGACCCCTGTGGGACTCCATATTTTACTTGTTTTAGAAATGATTTGACTTTAAGTAATTGATTGAATTCTGTAATCGTATTCAGTTCAACATATTGCTGCCTGTGTTCTAAATATGATTTAAACCAATTTAGTGAATTATCAGTAATACCAAAATGTTGTAATATTGAAATAAGTGTCTGATGCGAAACGCGATCAAAAGCTGTATTAAGGTCCATGAAAATTCCAACAGAGTTGTCACCTCTAATAATAGCATCAATAATAGTCTCAACTAGATCAATACCAGCAATTGTCACAGATTTCCATACCTAAAACCATTTTGTTCTTCGTCAAATAATTTATTATTTTTTTTCAAAAAAAACTTACCAAACGGGAGTGCATTGCAAGCTCGTAGAGCTTAGATATTATGGTGGGCAATATTGATAAAGGCCTGTAATTTGATGGTACTGTTTTTTTCATTTTTGTGTAAATGGAATGGCTATTTGGATTATTTAAAGTCAATTGTGCATCAGCCTTATTCTGGCGACCATAATTATTGGTTATTCATTTTGTAGTAAATTATGCTCAATGATTTCCGATTGTTCTTCCATTGTTCTCTGTATGGTATTTGTAATGTGCTATTTAGATGATTCGTTGACTAACATGTTGCAACTCTATTTTAGTTTTTATTGTTATTCTCACAAAAAATTTCATGACAACCAATTAACCCATAAGGCCCATGTTAAATTTCCAAAAGTTTAAATTAACGTAGGGAAAAGCCCTGTGGTGCGATTTGTACCATTTCAGATTTATACCTTCCCATGGTTGGTTAATATGATTGGGGTAAATTTCGTGCAGATCGCTTCAGCCGTTCAGGAGGAGTAGGGTAATTGTAAAATAAAAGCAGGAGTGTAGTATAAGAGCTTCGCTTCTCTCCGCTCAATAAATGTACCTATAGAAATGGTCTATTAAACAAGAACAAGGTTTAAAACGCCTTCTTTACAGAAAATTTTGAAACAAATGCTAATGGCTTGATGAAGAGAACAACCCCAAAACAGTTAGCAATTAGCTCGAAAGGAGGGGGTAAAGTATGACCTTCTTGTACTTACTATACTTGTCAAACAGTACAAGCCTACATTACAAATGCATCTATATCTTCGAAGGTAAGAAAATTAGTTTAACATTAAACATGTACAATCACGGTTTAATGTGCTGGTTACGTTAGTCACACTGCGCACTCGTCATACCAAGCACGCCCAATCAGCCATGTTGGTAAATAATTTAAAACACAGTAGAACTATTATAACAAGACTCATAGGAATTATAAAATAAGACTTGTTATCAATGTTGACTTCTTTTCGAGGTTTGCAATAACAAGTGATTAGGTGTGAAATAATTTCAAGCGGATTTGAAAATTACCATTGTTATCAAAGGTGACTTGTTATCGAGGTTTTACTTTTTTCGTTTTTGGATATTTTGAAATATTCCAATACATTTTGAATTTAACTACTGTTTCCTCGTAGTACAACTCGTTTTCTAACCTTTGACGGGTACGTTGTGCAATAGTCGATATTCATACTCGGGGTATTTTCCCACCGCATTTCGTAGGTGAGCACTTGGTGGAGTGTAGACTGTAGAGTGGTAACGATATTTCTTTGAGGTGGGCCGTGTGGTAGCTGCGGGAGACCCGATGTACAAAGCCCGCCCAGCCCGCTCTCCCACGGTCACTGATTATCTGCAACTAGTCGTCTGTACTTTCTTGTAGTTTGCACCTTTTTGATTCCACAAGTGCCCATTGTAGGCGACTTGTCCCACGCAATACCGGGAGGCAAGTAACTAACTGGAAGATTACCGCCAAGTTGAGCGTTAACGGGGCTGATCTGCAGTCAGTCAGACGAGACCCCTACAAATCAACACTGCGCACCCCAGCGTGTAATCACCTTTACCTATCTATATATTGAGTTTATAGTGCATTAGAACAAGACGATTTAACACGTTTTCATTGTGCAGTAGTATAAAACGAGTTTTTTTACGAGAATCGAATGTAAGAATTAATTTATTCCATCCCAATCTTTATGTGAAAACTTGTCAACTAAAAAAATAAATGTATCAAATCGTATGTACCGGTTTTTAATGTTTGTTTCAACAAAACGAATTTCGTTGCATCAATTTTGATTCATATAGGCCTACTTGCCATTAATATAGACTAGAAATAAAAGTTTAATTAATATAGATTAACATGTTCAATATAGGGTACTATTAACGTGCCATGTTTGAGGTATATTTTATTTTAACATTGTTAAGTCTACTACTCCATCAATTCAATTTTTTATGTACTTTTAGACCAGTTGATTATCACTTTTTTATGTTTTCGAAAAGGGATCTAATCGCACGTCGTAAAGGTATCAAAGAGTTGCTTCGGTACTAAGTTGCAACGCAATTAAGCAAACTTGATATAAAGCAATAAGCAGCATCCACAATACTACTGACATGTACCTCCAATCGCGTGTGACGTGTAACCGACCAAACGACGACATGTGACCAAGCGGACGGGAACGATAAACAAATAGAGTACACAATCATTAGCCTATTTTAACAATGCCCTATATGTTTAGTACATCAGGCAATACGCCATACGGGCAACAAGACCAAGTCAACGTAGGCATTAAGGAATCAAAAACGTCCCTACAGTTTAAAGATGTTACATAGATCTCTTGAGTTATTGGTTTTAGTAGTTTCCAAAAACGTCAGTTAGGTATTCCTCGAAGTCTTAACTTTCCACAAGTTTAGCTCATCGCATCGGCCTCGCACTGTCTTATGCGGACTTAAGTTAGACATCTAGTTACTGTAATCAAATTTAAAAATTTTATTTTACTACGTTAGTTGTATTTTTCCGTTTTCGTGCATTGATCGCATTGATCAATGCATTAGGTAGGCCCTAAGTAAAGTTATGTGCAAACGCTGAACTCAATATGTTTGTACATTCAAACATATAGTAATAGTTCTCTATTGGTTTTAGTATTTTCCAGCATCTGGTGTGGTGAGTATTCCAAGATGACATCCTAGAAGGTGGATTGGTCGATATAACACTGCTAGCCATCTACATCCATCGCTACACACAACACAGAGACTCCGCCTCCACGGCGGCGGCGGTATGGCAGTGTGACTGTGCAAGTCACTCTCTCTGGGTGGTCAGCGGCTCATCACTGTACATCTACATGTCTGCATCATCACCACGACCTCGACGGCGCCATCAGGGAACGTTCCCACCAACGAGACGTGGAAATTAGTTAAAACTAAACAACTCTCTACCGGCGGGGCTGGGACGGTGTTGGTGATGAAAACAAGGGTTCACTTTAGACAAGTTAATCTTGCTACAAATTATAGAAAATCAACTTAGTCTATAGGCCCACAAAAATGTAGTGTTAGAGTTATTTGTGTATTAATTCGATGGTACTACCAAGAGTTATGAAAATTGAAAGTATAGTGTGTGCTATCCATAGGACAATTAAGGCGATTACAATAATTGTGACCTAATTGTAACAAATCAACCTCCAATCAGGGTCATATTTGCCGTTTCAGGCTTTGTTGCTTTGACAGATGCCTAAGGTAAAAGTGTCATCAAGCCCTGAAAACCTAAATGTACTCTTTACTGTACTTCGTTCACAATAATTTAGGCGGTTTAAGGGGGAGTTCCCTTCACGTCGAACGTCGATAGTTGGCACTGTTTTACGGGCATTTTTACGTACAGTACCCTCAAAATTTGTACTCTAAATCAGTTTTGACGCCAATTTCATAACTCATGGTTTTACAGGAAAATGTTAAGTTGTGAAATGGTATTACAAAAGATAATACAGTATTATATAACATACGACATTTTAATCAAAATCATTCGTGCCGTTTTGACGGGTATTAAAACAAGATCACCATTAACAATCAACATTTTTTTTTAATGAACAAAACTCCTGGAGACACCATTGATTAAAACCCACATACCAAATTTGGCCAAAATCTGAAACCACACACACAGAGAGATCACTTCGAAAAAACCCACTTTTTGGGTTTAGGTGAACCCAAAACGGATATATAGGGTGTCTTGAAACAAACTTTGTCAGGTTAATTCAGCATGTCAAAAGAAACAAAAATGTCGATAACATGTTGTGTCCTATCTCATGCTGTTTTCGGTCTAACTGTCTGCATGTGATTTTTACTAAATCATTCATAACTCCTTAACTGTTTGAACTACAGCGTTGAAATTCTGTAAAAATGTTTATCTCATTGACCAAAATATGAATAAACAGTTTTAAACCGTTTAAATGGCGGCTTTTAAAAATATTTCATGCATAATTCCATGAAACCCGTTAATTTTACAAAATGTTTGCAGGACATGTAAATCTAGTAAATTTCATGCAGATTACAACGATATCTTTTAAGCTAAGTTTGGACAAGTAGTAACTGAGAAATTAATTTTTTTCTTGTCATACTTTCAGTTTTCTCCATTGAAACCATGTTAAAAAGTAGTTTTATCAATTTAACATTGTTTAAATGGAGAAAACGGTAAGTATGGCAAGAAAAAAATATATAATTTCTCAGTTATTCTTTGGCCAAACTAAGCTTATAAGATGTCGTTGTAATCTGAATAACATTTACTAAATTTTACATTTCTTGTACATATTTTATAGATTAAACGGTGGAATTTGGCATAAATTATTGTTTTAATCCGCCGTTTTTTTAAATGGCTCAAGAATTTTTGTTCACACTTTGCATAAAAATAGGCGTCAATAAGATAAACATTTTTACAGAATTTCAACGTTGTAGCTCAAGTGGTTAATAAGCTATGAATACTTTTGTATAAATCACATACAGAGAGATAGACCGAAAACGGACTGGGATTGGACACATGTTAGACATCATTTTTTGTTTCTTTTGACGTGCTGAATAACGTGACAATGTTTGTTCATATGGTTGCAAGACACATATAAAGGATATAGTAATTTTAGTAATGATTTTACATTTTATTAATAACTTAATATATCTTTGGTTTGTTTTGTAGAGTCTTAGTTGGATTAAAGTTTAATTTAAAGTTAAAAGTGCAATTGACTGTTTTAAAGGTAATTTTTTGTTGTATTTGTCGGCCATTTTGGATTTTGGTGCCGTGTATGGAAATGTTTAAAATGTCAAAAGGGCTCCTAGGCTAAAATTTATTACTATACCATAAGGTACCTTCATACCAAATTTGATGCTTTTTATCCGCCATGTAACGGTAATTACACTAAGCCACCTCAATACTATAGGTATTTGCTGCAACTCGACTATGACTATACACACACAAATCCGCGCTGCGAGTGCTCTTGCGCCCGACGCCGCCTCCCGTTTTCGGACTGATTCTGTCAACTGGCTGCAACCCAAATAATTTTAAAGATAAACCAACTTTTTTATTTGAAATATGTTTCTCTATCTTGTCTCATATCACAAATCAACTAAACAACGAGGGTTAAATTTTAAAAAAATTAAAAAAGTTAAATTCAAACTTAAATTACAAGAAAACTACTAAATTTATCGATTACACACTAATAACGTATTTTGTAGAGAATATTATAAGGATTAAAATGGCGAAATAAAATTAACCCTATTGCTGTTTGTTTTCGATATATTGATTAAATAATAAAAGCTTACACGAATAAACTTAAAAGGGTGTAGGGGGAGTAGAAAGAGGGGGAGGGGCGGGGACTTTTTAGAAAAATGTTCCTAAAAAGCAAATTTACAATGTTCCTTATATGATCAACTAACAATGATGCTAGAATAATATTATTCACAACACTGATATTAATATTTCATCATTACAAACTTTTTTAGGCCTACCCTAGTTGTAAGTTTTATGAAAGTTAAAATGTTGATCTTAACTTCTAAAAGTATTTTAATTTCATTATTTTGTAATAAAATATTTTTCTATACTAATTTGTACTCTGAGGCTTATTTTATATCCCTAAAATTGTACACTGCTACGTCTGATACCACAATGGCTTGTAAAGTATTTTGGATTTGAAACATTACTTGTTCAAGTTTTTTGAAGTCATAAAATTTCATTATGAATTGGTAGAAGTTTTAGAAATTGAGTAATTTTGTATATATGTAAAACTAGCTATGTTTTGTTAATGCAAGTTTATAAATACTGAATTGAATGTTACTGCAGTGTTGTATAATAATTTGTAGATTTTTAAAAATAGTACAGAAATTGATTTCTAAAAAAAAATAGTTGGGAAATCTATGTTAAGCAGTTGGGAAATTTGAGGCCTCTCCCCCCCCTGGAATTTAACCAAGCAACGCCACTGACTAACATCCATTAAATAATCAGCCATTTCACTAATTAATTACTTCCGACACAATCCCTTTATTGACTTGGCTATTTAGCCAATCATTAAGCTACGTACTTTCCACAGTGTCATGTTAAAAAATCCAAAACTTGAACAGTTCTCATCCATTATCGACCTACCAAAGGGCTCAATACGACAAAACATAGACGACTTGTTTTACACGTCACTGGTATTGTCAATGATCGCCTAGTCATCGACGTGTTTTGTTTGTCTACCGAGTACTAACACGAGTGGAGCACACAAACGCCTAATTAGACTTGCTTTAATTGTGTGCAATCACTGCTTTGTACGCAGACACACCCCAATTAGTGTTCGCACATGATCTAACAGTGCCTCGGCGGAAACGTGTTGTTTTCCGGAACCACCACCATTGTTCCGCTTCCGGTTAGTGATCTACGTGATCCGACAAAGACGACGAGCAGCCCTTTTGTCCTCCTTCGATCCAATTTTCAGTCAGGGTATGAATATGCGGGACGCTTCCTTGCATTAGCCCCCCTGCACCACCTCGCTCGTGCCTCGACAAAGCAGACATCGCTCGGGTAAATCTCCCACTGTGATCTCTGCGACCGTCACGTCCACATTGGGTTGCCAGAGAAACGTACGCGTTTTACAATTATAATTAATTATGGTTGCGCCCTGTTGGTTGAAATTTAGGGTAATTCGTTGACACTCTGACAAAAAATGGTCTATTATAACTGTATTCAATCATCTAACTACCTAAATCCCGTCACCCGACTACCATGGTGTAATGTTCCATGATGTAATGTTCATAAGGTTGAAATGTTATAATATTTAATTTTATAATCTACAAATTAATCCTGACAAGGATTATGTTAGGCTACGTTAAGTTTAATTATAACTTAGGCATAACCTACAACTTCAATTGTGTATCGTTACATTTTATAGTAGTAGGCAAATAATGTAAATGTCCAAAACAGACATATTATTATTTATTAACATAGTTAAAAACCTTTAAATTTAAATCAAATCAATTAGTTCAGAAGAATAACCAGTGATGATCGCTGAGAATACAGAACACTGTACACTCTAAGTAACACGAGAGAACTTGTAATGCCAATGGAGCCTACTCCTATAGGTAGCCTATATTTAGTTCTAACCCACCTGCGACACTACTAGAGCTATTTGTGTTATTGGTATTATTGGTATTATTGGTACTGAGTAAGCATCAGTAATTACAGTTTTGAAACAGAGAAATTATACTAGCAGAGTACCCGTCCTTCGCACGGGGTTGGCACATAAGTTTAAATTGCTTATTGCAGTTATACTCAAGCTTTGCGTTTGCAATGGGGGAGGACAAAGTTTGATACAATTTTCTTCTTTAAATTGACGGTATACTATGGTATTACACATCTGCCATAGCCATAATGTTCTACCTCTTCACCTAAACAATAAAGAAAAATAAAGTATTACAAATTTAAAAAATCACAAATTATTCATGACATTAAAAACATAAACATGACTGTAAACAATCCTACTTTGACAGTTCTCATTGCGTATCACAGTTGTTTGTTGCTGCTTAAATTAGCTGTTTACATAAATGCAAAAAAAATTAGTGCTGCACCCTGGTTGGTGGTGGTGGTGTTGGTAAATCTTATAACTTTTTAATGCTTTTGTATATCATAGAACCAACTTTTTTAGTTGAAACAGCTGACTAAATTCTTTAATTACCTTTAAATATGAACTAGTGTACATTTTGCTCGAATTCGAGCAATTGTAAAGTATTACAGGATTTTCAAACCAATAACAATCATACTAAGCTATCAACATTTCAACAAAAACACACCTACCTTCCCTGTAGCAGCAAACCTAAGTACTCATATTAAAATTAACTTAATGTTATTTAAATAGGACAAAAAATTACCATTTTCAGGGAATATCATTCTAGAATTAAGCCAGGTAAATGGGAATTCGCTTAGTCTAAAGCTTTGCTGTGGATACACAGTTTTAATAACAGCAATGATTGAAGAATCTGAATTATTACTTATATCCATGAATTTATCTAATAATTATTTCCTGTAAAATATTATTACAGCAGCTCAAAAATATTGGAACAGACTCGGTCAACAAATGACGTAACTGAAAGAATCCCATGCTAATGACATTAACATATAGTTTGACAGTTCCATTTAATCAATTTTAAATGTTTACATTAAGGCGAGTGACACATTTTATTTATGTTTATGATCCATACCGTTCCTGTTCTAATAATCATGCAGTATTTAATATGTTTGGACCAGCTGTGTGGAGTTGTGAAATCAAAATAAATTTGACAAAAAATTAGTTCTGCTTGTTTACATTTTTTTAATTTTGTGGGTTTGTTCTTTGTTACCATGGATACCATCAATAAATATTTCACTTTTCTGACAACAGCTGGAGTTCCATAACAAATTTTGTTTCCCATGTTAATCTTATGGATAAATACGAAACTTTAAAGGACCCCAGGGCCCCACTCTCTAATTATTTCCCAAAAAAGAAAGTTTCCTGCACAACTTCACGTTACGCTCTTTCCAATGACACCAAAAACATGTCAATCGGTTCAGTAGTTTTGGAGGAGTAATTGTCACAAAAAACCTGCTTGCGTATTAAATAAGTATAGATACTCATAAGGTTAACATGGGGAACTACAGAGCCACTGGGGCGGAGCCCGAAGGGATTTTTGAGATAAGAATATGCCTATATGTTAATCGGGAATGTGAGCTGTCATCATACTAAATTTCAGCACAATCCGTCCAGTGGTTTATGCGTGATTGCCCTTCAAACATACAAACAATCAAACAAACAAACAAACACACAAACTTTCACATTTATAATATTAGTAAGATAGTAAGATAAGATAAGTAAATCAAAACATATTTTTCGAACATTTTACAATAAGAGTTAAATGTGTATTTTAGCATCACCCGATGTAGGTTGAATCTGAATTGGTCTCTTTGTACTTAGAGTTACGTATGTGAAAGCCTACAGGGTCATTTCAGCCATCAAAGTGGTGTACTGGTGTAGATAACAGTGTAAAACGTCAACGTGTATCATACAACCACAGGTAGACGATAAACACCGTGTTGACAAAGACTACAAGTCAAATAGTGTATTGATAAAGCTTATAAGCCGCACTTAAGCGCTCTCGCTGTGAGCCCACTTTGGATAAAGTGCGCTTATACCTCGAGAACTCTCAGCATTCTTAAACAAACATAACCAAGATTTTCCGACTTCTCTGTCTAGTTATTTTTTGCCTCTTTCGTCAGAGGACTCGATTCATCACTTGATGCTAACCACTTCCCTTTTACACGTTTGTGCATTTCGAGTGTTCTAAATGTAGCCTGTAGTGCTGTAGCTGACGCGGCGAGACTGAAAACACAAAACTTTCATTTCACGACATTTTGTAAAGATTTTTTTTATTTTTGGGAGCAATTTACTGTACATTTTTACTTTCTCCCCCTATACCTATAGTATATGGAGAAAGTATTGTTTTCGTCAAAATTTTCGAGTTTGAGTTTTGAGTGGATATATTCGTTTTGGGTCCCCCTGGACCCAAAAAAGTGGTTTTCGAAGTGATGTCTGTGTGTGTGTGTGTGTGTGTGTCTGGATGTGTACAGAGCTAGGGACTGCACCTGTGGTCCGATTTCGATGAAATTTGGTATGTAGTTTCTAATCCATGGTATCTCCAGGCGTTTTTTTCTTTTTTTTGAAATTTTGATTTTTAATGGGGATTTTTCCATAAAAACCCATAAAAAACGGAAAAATCGAATTTTCTCAAAAATGGCCCGAACGATTTTAAACGGCAAGAACGATATTGATAAAAATTTGGTATGTTATAGTCCTTTATATTCTAAACAAAATGGTACAAATCCCATTTCTGTAAAAATTACGGTTCAAAAGTTATTGTAAATTATGTTATTTTCCCATAAAAAACCCATAAAATAACGGAAAAATCGGATTTTCACAAAACTGGCCCAAAACGATTTTGATAAAAATTTTGTATGTAGTCCTTTAAATTCTTAACGAGATTATACTAATCCCAATTCCATATATTTACTCTCACCGCTTACACAATATGATAAAGGTTGTTGACAAACTTATGGGAGAAAGTATGTGTCAGAATGCTGATACCGTTTATTAGTATTGGTATTATAATATTTTATTGTATCTTCTACGATTTTAATATTTTATAATTTTTATTAAATACGAATTATTTTATCGATCATTTTATTTAAGAATTTATACCTTTAAAATTGAGTAAATAATTTGTATTCAATGAAAAAATTATTGTATTGCGATGATAATATGAAATATAGTGTAAATTAAGTATTGAAACAAATCTGTATTTTTAAAACCGAAATAGATAGAAATATTCTGTTTGTGGCAATAACTGTTAACAAAGGTTCCGCAATTTTTTACATCAAAACAATTTTTTTTATTAGGGGTGACTAATTTTTTTCAAATAGCAACCCCTATTGAGTGACCCCTCATTTTGAAGGGTTTGTCAAAAGAAACACAATGACGCAAATCCGGGTTGAATATCTTACCCCTAGCCAAAGTGGTGGATATTCCAAAATTGGTGCTTTTTTACAAAAATTAAATTTTGGAATACCCACTATTTAGGCATGGGGTGAGATATCTACCTCGGGTTTGCATCATTGTTTTTCTTTTAACAAACACTTAAAAATTATTGGTCACTCAACAGGGGTTGCTATTTGAAAAAAATTATTCACCCCCTACCCCCTACCATGTTAGGGGGGTAAACAAATATTTTTGATGTAAAAAAATGCGGAACCTTTGTTAACAATTATTGCCACAAACGGAATATTTCTATCTATTTCGGTTTTTATAATACAGATTTGTTTCAATACTTAATTTACACACTGTATTAAAACTAGCAGAGTACCCGTCCTTCGTACGGGGTCGGCATATAAGTATAAAACGCTTATTGCACTTATACTCGAGCTTTGCATTATTGCAATGGGGGAGGACACAGTTTGATAAAATTTGCTTCTTTAAATTTACGGTATACCATAGTATTTACACATCTACCGTAGCCATAATATTCTACCACTTCACCTAAACAGTAGGGAAAAATAAATCATTTTAAGTTTGCAAAATATCACAAATTATTCATGAAATTAAAAACATCAACATAACTTTAAACAATCCTACTTTGACGGTTCTCATTGCGTATCACAGTTTTTTTTTCTGCTTATAAATGCAAAATACCCCCGCCGCAGCAAACCTGCAGACTAAGCGAATTTCCATTTGACTGATTGGATTTACACTGAAATGTCTACTTAAAAATATAACATTTATTCTTGATTTAAATAGAATTAGTTTAACAAGTACTTAGGTTTGCTGCATCAGGGAGGGTAAAACTGTTTTTTTTTGTTTTTTTTAATGTGAATAGTTAGTAAGAAATAAAAACATTTTCCAAATTTGATCAAAATATGTTCTCAAACGAGCAAACTACAACAGTTTACTTATTCTCCATAAGAATAACATGGGAATTTCAAATTTACAATTTATTGGAATTTTCTCCGTAACCATTAGGCGCATAATAACGCTTCAATATACTAAATTATTTGTTTTTTTAAGCTCTACAAAATGGTTTGGAAAGAAATCGCTAAATTTTATGTTTTTTGGGTCAAAAATGGGAAAAACCTATTTTTACCCCATAAAACCCCCCGTAAACCCCCGTTCCCATGGTCCGACTCGTTCGAATAAACGTACTTTTACACGTTTGTACCAAATTTCATCAAAATCGGATCATTTTTCATTTTTGCTCGAGTTATCGTGCTGACGGACACATATATATATATATATATATATATGAATTTGAACGGATGGTGTTTTTGGTCTCTAGGGACCTCAAAACGAAAAAAAAAATCGGTCCTGCGTCCAGGTCTTACCATGAGTACTACGGTAATAGCTTATTCCCTATATGGGAAATTCGCTAAAAATAATAGTGCTGCACCCTGTTGGTAAATCTTTTAACTTTTTAATGCTTTTGCATATCATAGAACCAACATTTTTTAGTTGAATCAGCTGACTAAATTATTTAATTCCATTTAAATATGAATAATCATAAGGTTAACATGGGAAACTGCAGAGCCACTGGGGCGGAGCCCGAAAGGATTTTTGAGAAAAGAATATGCCTATATGTTAATCGGGAATGTGAGCTATCATCATACCAAATTTCAGCCCAATCCGTCCAGTCGTTAATGCGTGATTGAACTTGAAACAAACAAACAAACACACAAACTTTCACATTAAATTTATAATATTAGTAAGATTAGTTGTTTTTCCATTCATGACCAAAACATCAAACATATTTAACTCCCTGTACTCCATCATTTACAGGAAAATGTGTTCGGTAATGATATTAAAATGTTGAAAGTAGGCCTAGTCCACAAAATCTCATAAAATATAAACATGTAGGCCTATACATATTTAGAGTGTTTTGTGATTATCTTCATAAAAACATAACCATCTTTTTATTTCCTGGTGAAAATAACATTTCACTTCATGAAGTGTAAATTTATAGTATACCACATCATTGACTAAATCCTTATATACCTTATACAGTATAGCAGATCCTTATATGTAATATTCTACGTGAAGACGATTTCTACCAAACACTACTCCTCCGTGAATAATGGACGAATTTTTCAAACGATGTGTCAAAATTGAGTATTTTTTTGTGTAGACGCCCCCTTTCAGAAATTCCTAGAGTAAAAGTACTCGGGCTTTGCCCCACAGACCATCAAAATCACAATGTATTTCTTATGAATGAAAGATTTTGTTTACTTAAACAGACGAATAATGTGTATTAATTTGTTGCATACTAAAACAGCTGTTCATAGTTAACATGATACACACAAGAGCGTTCGTTTTCAGAGTGAGTTCGTTTTCGGTTTCGATAACTGGAGTGGAGTGATTGATTAGATTATCTTTGAGATGACTCTAAGCCTAAGCACGGCCCCCTTTAACTACAGGCCGCGGTAGAATTGGCAACGTCGCAAGTAGGGTTGTTTAGTGACAGACGTCCCGTAAGATAACATGGCAGACAGGTGACATCAGCTCATTAATTCGCTCTTTATTGATTTCAATTTAAATTTACGAACATAAATTTATTAAAATATTGAAAATAAAACATACAGAATTGAAAACCAGAACAATATGAATTGAAAATGTATACCTGTACTTTTAAAGCAAAGTCAATATTTTCATAGTCCAGTAACCAAGCTTTCGTAAATACACAAATACCATTAGCTGCTTCCAAACAAAATACCCCACCGTAGCAAATCTGCAGACTAAGCGAATTTCAACTTGTATGATTACATTTTTACTAAAATATTTCCATAAATAAGATATAAAATTTATTCCCAATGTAAATAACATTAGATTTAACGATAGCTTAGGTTTGCTACGGGGAAGTTAAAAAGTGTTTTTGACCATGCGTCAATACTATAGGATGAAATAAATAAATTTGCCAAATTTTATCAATATATATCCATAAACAGTAAACTTCAACAGTTTTAATTTCCTCCATAAGAATAACATGGGTATTTTAAATTAGGCCTACACTATTTTTGAATTTTCTCCGTTACCGTTACGCATACAACAGCACTTCAATATACTAAATTATTTATATTTTAAGCTCTACAAAATGGTTTAAGAAGAAATTGCAAAATATTTTGTTTTTAGGGTTAAAAATGGGAAACCCCCATTTTTACCCCATAAAACCCCCCATAAACCCCCGTTCCCATGGTCCGATTATGCTGGTTCGCCAACAATTATTCGATAACATTTATTTGCTGAAATTATTCGGCTTTGGATTTCTAGTTTATCAGTATTTTGGTTAGATATAATTACTCCTAGGTATTTATAACTGTTGACTTTTTCAAATGTATGGCCATCAATTTCTATTGGTTCTTCAGTATTATCCAGGTTTCTTGAAAAGTGCATGTACTTAGTTTTTGAATCGTTTGTTTTAGGCCTACTTTTTCTGTTTCTTTCATAAATACTTCGGTTAAGGCCTTCAGATCTTCTAGTTTTTCTATTGATTATAACCACATCATCTGCAAAGGCTAAGATGTTTCTTAACTGTTTTTTAAATCTTTGTAATCTTAATCTTATCTAATTTAATCTTTAATCTTTGTAATGTAATCTTTTTTGTTTTATTAACTGCAGCTACAAAAAGGAATTGTCGATGAAATGGGTACATAAATGATGATTTAACATTAATTTTTTAGTACCCAAGTAAAAATTATTTATTAAAATATTTACTGACTATAGTTTGGGCTCTTAGGCCATTTTCAAAGTAAACAAAAATCAAAATAAAATATATAAATAAATAAATAACATATAATATTACAAATCCTTTTCTAACTTGTACCATAATTTTGTCTTCATTGATTAATTTATATACTGTATGATATATGTTTGTACTTATTTTCATTAATATTTATAATATTTTTTATAATATTTTATTTTCATAATATTTTGCTATTGTTTCATATATTGGATTATTTAATTTCGGAATCATTGTATTTATAATATTTGATTTGTTATTTTTGTAGTTCATATAAATATTAATTTCATCTTTTACATTCAATTTTTCTCTGTCTTTTTCAATTTCTTATATTGTTAAGTTTTCTTCAATCTATAATATTAAAACGTGACAGGGTTTTTTTATTTCACGATTCTGAATCAACCACTTGACGGATTTTCATGATTTTTGTGTTGAAAGAAAGATAATTTTGGTTTAGTGTTTCAGTTTTTTAGAAAATGAGTTTAAAATTTTAAAAAGTTTAGCAGCCGACGCTAAAATTCTACACTAGCTTTTGGTATAAAACCATTTGCTCGACGTAACAGCTGTAAACATTAAGCGTGTGTGACACAAATTCAGCATTTATTTGGATAATAATGACATGCAATAGGTTGACTTATTTATACTATGTGTAATGCTATACTCATTGATACGTTAATTTATTAGGTAAGAGGATGACAAACTATTTAAGCTATCTTTAAAATTTTATGTTTGTTTTGGTGCAATATAATTTGTTTTAACCAACAGCTGTTTGAATATAAAAATATTCTTTGGAACTGGTTAGTTTATTATTCTGTGATTTTGCCATTGATTATAGGAAATAAGTAAGATTATGTAACCACTGATTTATACAAAGTGTTTTCTATACAAATTATTTGTCTGTTCGACTGTTTGAGGAAAGAATAGGAAAATAACAATGTTTACATGTTTTAATTCATCTTGGCAGCTTTTTTGTTTTCAGTAAATGTTTAACCACTTGAACTTTGCTTGGATTAGAAATGGAAAAATCTATATATAATGCCAAAAGTACCCATGAACTTTTGAGAAAACTACAAGTCACACCCCCATAAACCATATACTTAAAATGTTCGTCATGACGAGAAACCTTGCGCAAAATTATCCATTATTTCATAAATTGCCCTATAAGATCGTAATTGCTTTCCAAAGGGAACTTTCCATTTACTAATGTTAAAAATACCTCAGCTGTTATTATTTGTTTGTGTTACCATTACTGTATTCTGTTTTGTTTATTTCATCTTAACTTAACCAATCAATAGTTTTATTAATACTAATGTAGTAATAGACGGCGGAAATTATAGTTTTACCCTCAAAAAATTCCTACAAGAGGTATTTCTTCGGTTTTCTGTAGTATTATGTGTACTGATCAACATACTAAAAGTTTACCAAAGTTTGACCACCGGAAACGCCTTATTTTCAAGATGGCGTCTAATATGGTGTAAATTACCTAACGCCTGCAATTTTTGCCCTAGAAAAGTAATACTGGTGTCTACCTATATGTTTTCGGTGCCACTGAATGCAAAAAACACATTTAAAATGGCAAAAAATTTATTTTTTACAAAACAACACATTAACAAGTACGTTTGCAAGTATTCATTGTCAACTTCTTCAACCCAAACAGGCTCATTGAATTTTTTTTCACAGTTTTCAGTTTGGCACAGTCCACATGCAGACGAGCATGGTAGTCTATATCTTGTGCAACTGCATCGCATTGTTTGACATGCAATAGTGCAATTGCAGTGTAGAATATATAGAAGACTTTCTGGTGCAACAGGTTTATTAGTCATTATTGGTACATACTTATTGCTCTCTAGCTTCCATCCCCAATTAATAGCATTCATATTTTTCCATTCCAGTCCAATTCATGATTTAAAAATACGCTCTTAGGCAATGGTATTTTGTTGAAGACTCGGTTGGAGGAAGTTTTTCTGGAGTAAAAAATGATGTAGGTAGCATAAACAATCTTTTTACTTAAGAGTTAACAGTGCAATGAAGTTAGGGAATCGGCACATCTGCCCCCAAATAAAACTGCCATTACTTTGCTTCCGAGCATCTATATGTCGGTGTTTTTTCGGAGTTAGAAACAAATTTGCACAATCTTCAATCGTTGCATTTCTGCTAATAAGCCTCTGGAATGCTGACTTATTTCCTACACTGAATATGTGTGATGTTGAATCACATCCGGTGAATGTATGGATTGCGAACACAAGTTCTTACCCAGTATTTGTTTATCTCATTAATGTCATAGACTTTATGGTTTGTACAAATCTGGAGTAACCGAATCAGCCGCATTCTTTTCAAAACGCAGAACTTCTTTGTATGCAGAAATAAACCCCATGTAAAGTATCGACAAGAAATTGAGATCGATATAGATGGTGTACCTGAACTGCAAGGCCGATATGTAAAGGAGCAACAACAGCGCGTGGTCGGACTGCTTGGATGATGGCTTGACCAATTCCTGCCACCTTACGATCCGTATTTTTGCCTACAAAAACACCATTTAACAAAGTCTGCAAGCATTCAGGTATGAAAGAAAGGGCGGAATCCAGATTCAGGAATCACTTGTATACGGGTCTGTAACGGACAGAGTGGAGGCCTTGTGGATGTGTGCCAAATGTGGATTCCTCGTCCTTTTCAAGTGTGCTGAAATAGGATCTAAGAATATTTGATGTTTTCCCCTCATTGTGACAATATCTAGAAGACCTTCTCCTTCAGAAAAATAAAGGTTATTTCCATACTTCTGTTTTAGCTGTTCTTTCAAATAACGTCTCTCAAATGGTTTTGAATCTTCTCTTTCAAGAAATTCCTCCATTTTTTTCTTGTACGTGAGATATTGTTAGTTGTTCATTATCATTAGTTTCTAAATGTCTACATACTTTCAGGAATGCTTGTACCTACTTGATCTTCATTTCTGGGTCGTCTGGGCTTACTTTTTTCGCAATTTGTCCATTTTGAAACTGAACTGGTACGCTAAAGCCAGAACGAAAGTTACTGCTACAGGAGTGGTGGTAAACACAGTTAGTGGCGATCAGATCATGTCCGTAATATTCTATTCTTCCTCTCACAATACCAACCCATTCGTGCAATCGACTACTACAGCCATTTTTATTGTTTTTAAAAATTCTTCTGTCTTTACTCAGCTAGCACTAGAACTTCTTTCTGTGACTGCAGTACTGCAGAAGAGACAGTCTGTTTGGCTGTTGAAGGGACCGAGATACCCTAGCGCTTCTCTTTAACATTTCTAATTTATTCCCAGCTTTAATTTGTTGTCCTTCTTATTAATATACCGCTGTCTGCATTTCGCGTGAACTTTATCTCCTGGGTACACACACAATTAATTATTCTCCTCTTTCCAAACCTGCCTTGTTTATTCCTTCAGCTCCCTTTTGACGAACTTGTAAAGTGTCTGTAGAACAATATAAATCTTCTAAGCATATAGGACATTTAGTGATGTTTACTATATTAGAACTCATTACATAATAAACATGAGTAAACAATAAACAGGTTAGCCAACTGTAAATGTGAAATTTATTTACAAAATACTTACTTGAAAAAAAAAACTGTACTATTTTCTTGCTGAATTCAGTAAAATTATGACATTTCTTTATTTCCGTAGACTTCTGCTAGGAAGTAAGCCTATTTATTATTACATTTACCCTCTTTTAATGTATTTTATATGTAATATTTAAGGTACCCTAAAAAAGTAGGCCTACTGAAGAAAAAACCTATAAAAATGTCAACCTCACTTTTTACGATGAAAATATTTTGAACCTAGCCATTTTTGGATTACTTTAATTAAATGATACACGTTTTATTTTGTGAGGTTTTTTTAATAAAAATGTATCATTAGGGATGTTTACTTACCGGTAATGTATTTGTCTAAAATTAGGTAAACGTTTTTTAGAACAATTTAGACTAAGACAAATGAAAAAAAATTAGAGCCTAGTTTTTATTAGGCTGTTTGAGATAAAAATAATACTGTAACTACTCAAACATGATAAAATATTGTGACCTTTTGTTTTTAAATTGAAATTTATGAAAAATGTATATGTTTCATTTAAGTTTAGGGACCCTGTAAACGAATAAGTAGACTCTAACCACTCCTTTGGGATGAAATTTGTAGAAGTTTGATATTTGACACCATCTTGGACGCCTTCTTGAAATTGAGACCTTTCCAGTTGTCAAACTTTGGTAAACTTTTGGTATGTTAATCAGCACACCTCACCCTACCAAAAAACGAAAAAAATCCTTTTGTAGGAATTTTTTGAGGGTTAGGTGGTTTATTTTCATATCTGCAGGCGTCTATAAAACGGGATGGAGCCCGTGGGTAACAGCTAGTTGATATAACTTCTTCAGTTTTAGTTGAACACTCAATTCCCGTACGTAGGACGGGCCAACAGCTCGTATTAGTAAAGCTATGTTTGGAAATTAGTAGATGATCTGCAACATTTGATTTCATTGATGTTTTGTTCTTTGATTTATATGCTTGTGTTCGTTGTATCTTACTTTAAAATTTCTATAGGTTTGTCCAATGTAGTAGCTGTCACAGTCAGAGCATTAATTTTGTAGATACCAGATGTGTTGTATATGTTTGCTGTATTGTTTGTTGGTTTTATTGTTTATAATTTAAAAAATGTAATTTTTTGTATTGTAACTTAATTTGATTGGAGTGTGTTTGAATGTTTTCCTTATTGCTTAGTTTAATTTTTTGTTGTATGGGACGCACATGAATTTCTTTTCTTCATTGTGTTTCAAATTGTTTTCTAAATTTGAGTTTAATTCATTTCTTTTCTTAATTTTCTTCTTCATCATATTATCAATCATTTTGCTTCTATATCCATTTTTTTCCAGCTAGATACTTTGTGGTGTCGACTTCTTTCTTGTAGTTTTCTTTATTTATAGGAACGTTGATTCATCTGTGTATTAGTGAATGAAAAGTTGCAATTTTGTGATCAAAGTTAGAAATATTTTATAATATTATATGTTATTTATTTATTTACATATTTTATTTTGATTTTTGTTTACTTTGAAAATGGCTTTATAGCTAAAACTATAGTCAGTAAATATGTTAATACATAATTTTTACTTGGGTACCAAGTTTATTAATGTTTAATCTTCATTTATATATAGTAGCCCTATTATTCTATTTTTCATACATATATACTTGTATTTTCGGCCTCTTAGGACATCAAAATGGACCGAAAAAGTAAATCGGTCCCGGGCCCAGGTCTTACCATGAGATCTACAGTAATAGCCACTTCCCTTTAGGGAAATTCGCTAAAATTAAAAATCCTCGGACGAAAATAAAAGTTTGTTTTAGAGTTTGTTCAAAAGTTTGTTTGTTTTGTGTACGCGCTTGTTTTAGATTATAGGATATATATTTACTGTAGCGGAGGGTGTTTTTGGCCTCTGGGGACCTCAAATGAAAAAGTAAATCGCTCCCGGGTCTAGGCCTTACCATGAGACCTATGGCAATAGCTTATTCCCTATATGGGAAATTCGCTAATAGTATAACAACTACAGAGATAAACCAAACTATTACAGTTTTGGAAGGGGATTACATCATTACTGACTAATCGTTATTTTCTTTAAACAGACAAGATCTGTTTGGTATCTAAATGAAAATTATCATTCATGCGTTGAGATTTGACAAATCCACCCTCCTCGCGTCTTGGAGCCTTTTGAGTCTTACATATTCAATTTACATTGGGGGTCCTGTATGTATTCAAACCGTTGCGCGTATCGGTGTAAACGTGATACGACAACGTGACGCCTCCGCCCAGTGATGACAAATTGGCCGGTGTATCATCGGGGGTTAGGGAGTGTCATCTACAGATACTGAGGGTCGCCATCGCCACAACACATCACCAGTGGCCGAGCATCGAGACAGGAGGCCTGCTGATGTAATACTATCGTGGGATTTAAGGTCCATTTCCTATTCTGCGACTGTTACGACTATAATCGCGCGGCTCCAGCCGCGCGGCTGAAATAAATGACTACTTTAATGCAAAGTAAATGCAACCGTTTCCTATCGAGCGTCTACAGCGCGCGACTGAAGCGACTCGAGTCGCGCGGCTGTAACGATAGTTTATACATACGAAGTTTGAGGTGTGTACCTTCATAGCTGATTAAAAGTTAATGGAACTGGTTCGTCACCACCCATACGTTCACCCCCAATACTTGAAGAAGATGTCTCTGAATAAGAATACTCTGAAACCGCTATTTTCACCGTACCATGAACAATGGATTAGGTTGTTCATTGTTTTTTACCATGCACATTAATAATTCCTTTTCCTCCCTTTCTCCAAGTAATATATTCGCTGCCAACTGTGCTTATTCCATGACGGTCAGTAGTGCAATTTCACAAGTCACTAGTCGTGGGAGTCGTAGGAGTCGCGGCATAGGAATTGAGACAAGCGTCTCCAGCCGTACGGCTCTAGACGCGCGGCTAGAGTCGTAACAGTCGCAGGATAGGAAATGGAAACTAGTGCAAATTGCACACAGGGTTTCTGGTTCCATCCCAGGGAAAACGTTTAATGTAATACCCTTTTCAAAGATTATGTTTGTTTGAGATAGTTAGCAGGTGAGCAAACCTACTCATTTACAATAAATTAAATGTGTTGCCTTTATATCTACAACAAGAAGTGTGTTTTACCTACCTATATAGCAGTTATAATAAAGTACATTAGCTTATTTAAAATCCATTTTAATAAGCTGTTTTGCTTCTTGCTTACAATCTGACTGGTTAAAAATTAAACTGGAAGGTCAGCTGTTCACGTTTAAATTCATATTCGCCCCCTTAAGGCTAGGGCCACACTTGGCGACTTTGTCGCGGCGACAAAGTCGCGGCGTCAATGAATGAAAGTCCGTAGCATTAAATTCAATGGAGGCGGCCACACTAAGCGACTCGCGACCAGCGACCACCGGCGACAGAAAAATAAACGCGACCGGGAGCGTTTTTCGGTCGCGGCGACAAATACGCTCCCCATGTTATCTTACGGCACCGGCCATACTAGGCGACAAGTCGCTCTCTCACACCACCTTTGCTGCTCTATTTTCATATCTATAGTATTTAGTTTTGGACTGGCATGGAAAATATGCTTTTAAAATACAAATATTTTCATCGACAAAATAAGTGTCAGCATGTTTACATGTGTCCTGTAGCATATATGAGATTTAACTCTACTGGTGTAACAGGAAACCAAAACCTCGTGTATTTTTTCAAATGTCGTGCGTCGTCTTCAATGTCATTAGCTTGCCAAAGCTATGCACATAAAAAAATACTACAAAAAAGTTATAATATCAAAATCACCATCCATAAACAATGATGTTTCAGGAAATTTGCTCCACACCTGTGGTTTCTCATCCTTTTAGCGAATTTCCCATATAGAGAATAAATTATTACGGTTGCATGGTAGGACCTAAGCCCAGGACCGACTTAATTTTTCGTTTTGAGGTCCTCAGAGGCAAAAACGCCCTCCGTTCAAATTCATATATATGAGTACATATGTATCTATATACATATGCAGTGTATATATTTTATGTTTATATAGGTCTATGTGCCCATTAGAGCGATAACTTAAGCAAAATTGATGAGATTTTAATGGTATTTGGTACAAATGTTTAAACCAACGTTAGTTCAAACGGGCTCGCAAATTAGAATGATCAGACTATGAGAATAAGGCCTTAATAAGGTTTTAAGGGGCTTTAATGTGGTATAACATTAGTTCTTTCTTATTTTTGACCCTAAAACATAAATTTCACAATTCCCTTCCAAACTGTTCTGTTAGCTAAAAAAATAAATACTTTTGTACATTTTATGCGGTGTTGTAAGCCTAGCGGTAACGGAGATAATTTAAACAAATGTAAATTTATAATGCCCGTATTTATGGAGAATAAACTGTTGTAGTTTGCTTGTTTATATATATATATATATATTTTAATAACATTTTGCAATATTGTTAATTTCGTACTAAGCTATCAAAATTATAATTAACAAGCACACCTCATTAGGTTACCTTATCTGTACCAACAAACCTAAGCATTAATTAAAATTCATCTTATATAAATCTATATAATTAATACGCTACATGAAACTTTGTCGGTTGAACTCCTCCGCCATTTCTTAACCGATTTTATCCATTGACGTCTCATTGGAAAGAGCGTTTCGCGTAGATTTTCAAACTGACCTTTATTTTTTTAAAGTCCCTTGGGCTCTGCCCCAGTGGCTGTTAAAGTTCCCATGTTATCCTTATGAAGAACATAATTGTTTACATTTTGATCAGCTGTATAATTTAATTGCTGTTATTTATTTTTCAAATTCAAAGTCTTTTAAACTCATCGGAAGTTATAATGACTTTTATTTGTTTTTAAATAGATACTTTACTTCTTTGCAATTGCTCGATTTTGAGCAACGTGTTAACTAGTTGGAAATAAATCCGACAAGTTTAAGTGAATATTTTAGTGGAAATCTAGCCAAACAAATGTAAATTCGCTTAGTCTGCAGGTTTTTTTTTGCGGTGGGGGTATTTAGATATACAAGAGATAGCAACATCAAGCATTAAACAGTGATCTGACGATTTAGACGCCCACATTGGTTTTAGAAACATAATTTAACACTTTAATTTAGTAAACAATAAACATTGTATTCCTTTGTTGCTGGTAAATGGTTAAAAACTATTACGTGACCTAGTACGAAATATAAAGAGGCACCGGTGCACGTACGAAAATGCTTTAACTATATGATTTAATTTGTAAGATTCGCTTGAATTGTATGATACTGCAAATAATAGTAAAAAACATCAATGTATTCTAAGATCATCCAAAAACATACATAAACAGTCATAGATCCTTATTTATTTCCATAATCAATGACACGATTTTAAAAGTACAACATAACATCTTGAAACTCTACTGGTATGGTAAAAAGTAAACTGAAAGGTTGAAATTGTCGCCTATTGTGGCCACCCCCAGCGACTTTGTCGTCGCGACAAAGTCGCGCGAAAAAAAGTCGCCGCGTCAAAGTCGCCAAGTGTGGCCCTAGCCTAGATAACATGGGGAGCGTATTTGTCGCCGCGACCGAAAAACGCTCCCGGTCGCGTTTATTTTTCTGTCGCCGGTGGTCGCTGGTCGCGAGTCGCTTAGTGTGGCCGCCTCCATTGAATTTAATGCTACGGACTTTCATTCATTGACGCCGCGGCTTTGTCGCCGCGACAAAGTCGCCAAGTGTGGCCCTAGCCTAAGCGACTCGCGACCAGCGACCACCGGCGACAGAAAAACAAACGCGACCGGGAGCGTTTTTCGGTCTCGGCGACAAATACGCTCCCCATGTTATCTTATGGCACCGGCCATACTAGGCGACAAGTCGCTCGCTCACACACCCTTTGCTGCTCTATTTTCATATCTATATTGTACAGTTATGGACTGGATTTGTTGATTGGTAAATATGCTTTTTAAAATACCAATATTGTCATCGACAAAATAAGTGTTGACATGTTGACATGTGTGCTGTAGAATATATGAGATTTAACTCTTCTGGTATAACAGGAATCCAAAACCTCGTGTATTTTTCAAATGTTGTGCGTCGTCTTCAATGTCAATAGCTCGCCAAAGCTATGTTCATCCAAAATATTACTAAAAATTTACAAAATTAAAATACGCCATCCATAAACGATAGTTTTAGGGAATTCACTCCATACCTGTGTGTTCTCTTCCTTATAGCGAATTTTCGCTATAGGGAATAAGCTATTACCTTAGGTTGCATGGTAAGACCTAAACCCGGGACCGATTTGATTTTTCGTTTTGAGGTCCTCAGAGGCAAAAACACCCACCGTTCAAATTCATATATACGTAATATGTATTTACATATACAGTGTATACATTTAGGTCTATGTGCCAATTAGTGCGATAACTTGAGCAAAAATGATGAAATTTTAGTGGAATTTGGTACAAATGTTAAAACCAACATTAATTCAAACGTGCTCGCAAATCAAAATGATCGGACCATGGGAATGGGAGGTTTAAGGGGCTTTAAGTTTAATGGGGTATAAAATAGTTTTTTTCTTTTTTTTGACCCTTAAACATAAATTTCACAATTTCCTTCCAAACTGTTTTGTTGAGCTAAAAAAAATGATTTTGTTAATTGAAGCGTTGTTGTAAACCTAACGGTTACGGAGATAATTTATACAATTGTAAATTTAAAATTCCCATTTTGATGAAGAATAAACTGTTTAGTTTGCTTGTTTATGGATATATTTTCAAATATTATAACAATATTTTAATAAATATTTTTAATTTCATACTAAGCCATCAAAATTTAAATTAACAAGCACACCTCATTAGGCTACCTCATTTGTCACAGTAAACCTAAGCATTAATTTAAATTCATCTTATTTAAATAGGAAATAAATCCAACTAGTTTAAAGTGAATATTTTAGTGGAAATCTAGCCAAACAAATGTAAATTCGCTTAGCCTGCAGGTTTGTTGCGGCGGGGGTATTTAGATATAAAATAAATAGCAATAGCGAGTATTAAACTGAGATTTGACGACGTACACGTCCACACTGGTTTTCAAAACATAGTTTAACACATTAATTTAGTAAAAATTGTATTTCTGTTGTTGCTGGTAAATGGTTAAAAACTATTACGTGACCTAGTACGAAATATAAAGAGGCGCCGGTGCACGTATGAAAATACTATAACGATATGATTTAATTTGTAGAAGATTCACTTAAATCTTATGGTACTGCAATTAATAGTAAAAACATCGATTTATTCTAAGATGGTAAAAAAACTTACAAAAACGGTCATAGGTCCTAATTTATTTCCATAATCAATGACACGATTTTGAAAATACAATATAACATCTCGAAACTCTATTTATATGTATGTATTTATATGTTTATTTTATGTATGGAAAAAATTAAACTGAAAGGTCGAAATTGTCGCCTAATGTGGCCACCCCCAGCGACTTTGTCGTCGCGACAAAGTTGCGGGAAAAAAAGTCGCCGCGACAAAGTCGCCAAGTGTGGCCCTAGCCTAAGGCTAGGGCTACACCATCGATCCCTGAGATCGATGGGCCACACTGGCCACACTTGGCGACTTTTTCGCGACAAAGTCGCGGCGGCAATGAATGGAAGTGCGTAGCATTAAATTAAATGGAGGCGGCCATACTAAGCGACTCGCGACCAGCGACCACCGGCGACAGTTTGGTCGCGGCGACAAATACGATTCCCATGCTATTTTACGGCAGTCGCTCCCTCACACACCCACTACTGCTTGTTGTTCATGTCTATATTGTTTAGTTTTTGACTGGCAATCGTTAAATATGGAAAATATGCATTTAAAATGCAAATATTTTCATCGAAAAAATAAGTGTCGACATGTTAACATGTGTCCTGTTATTCCAGACAACGAAGACATTGTTGCGGAAAAAATCATGTACATTATAAGCCAAATGTTGTACAGTTATAGGGGAATGGTCTTTAAACAACATACTAAGAGTACCCACCGGTGGGGGTGGAGCTAAAGGTCCCTAGGGGCTCTAAAGGTCCCTTTTGTAGGTTGATCGTAAATAACTCGAAAACTATGATTTTTTTATACAATATTAAATTAGCAAATTAAAGAAGATGAAGCTTCCTACAAGAAAAGTATATGATGTAACTATTTTGTTTCAACCATTTACAAGATATAATTTTTTATGCAATTCAAAAAGGGGCTTTAATAGGGTGAAAATTTTAGTTTTCCCCATTTTTTTACCCTAAACACATGTTATTTCACAATTATCTTTCCAAACTATTTTGTAAAGCTAAAAAATAGTAATAATAAATTAATTGTGTAAATTAAAGCGTTTTTGTATGCCTAATGATTACGGAGATAATTTAAACAATTGTAAATTTAAAGTGCCCATGATATTTGTATGGAGAATAAACTGTTGTAGTTTGCTTGTTCATGGATATATATTCTAATAAAATTTGGCAATATTGTTAACTTCATATTAAGCTATCAACATTTTAAAATTTAAAGCACGCCTCATTCATTATCTTATCTGTAGCAGCAAGCCTAAGCACTCATTAAACTTCATATCGTTTGAATAGGAAATAAATGCGACAATTTTAAGGAAATATTTTAGTGGAAATCTAGTGAGCCAAATGTCAATTCGCTTAGTTTGCAGGTTTGTTGCAGGAGGGGTATTTAGATATACAATTAACAGCAACAGAAAGCATTAGACTGTCATTTGACGACTTGGACGTCCACATTGGTTTTAAAAACATAATTTAACCCAACCACATTTATTAAGTAAAAAATGTATTTGTTTTAATGCAGGTAAATGGTTAAAAACTATTACCATATTACGTCCTAGTACGAAGTGTACAGAGGCGCCGAACTATTACATCCTAGTACGAAATATAAAGAGGCGCCGAACTATTACGTCCTAGTACGAAATATAAAGAGGCGCCGAACTATTACGTCCTAGTACGAAATATAAAGAGGCGCCGAACTATTACGTCCTAGTACGAAATATATAGAGGCGCCGAACTATTACGTCCTAGTACGAAATATAAAGAGGCGCCGAAATATTACGTCCTAGTACGAAATATATAGAGGCGCCGAACTATTACGTCCTAGTACGAAATATAAAGAGGCGCCGAACTATTACGTCCTAGTACGAAACATATAGAGGCGCCGAACTATTACGTCATGTACGAAATATACAGAGGCGACGATGCACGAATGAAAATACAGTAGGCCTAACTATATGATTTAATTTGTAAAAGATTTGCATAAATTGTTGCGTATTGGTCTTGCAGTGACTAATACTTAAAAAGAAGGAAGGTGAGAAGACTTTCTTACTGCTGATAGCCTTTTTCGAATTCAGCGTGAAAAACACTGGGTATTTTCTATAGTTTAGGCCGTTTAAGGGAACCAAACAAATAAATTGTTAAAAACTCTTCTTCTCATCATTTTAGTAAGCTATGATACAGTTTATTATTTTAATAGAAGTTAAATAGATGTCAAGAAAAGATAGACCGCAAAATGATATTTTTGGGATAGATTTACATTGACCAAAGAATACTCTCAGAGTATAGTGATAAAGTTCCCCTAGCAAAGCTCGGTCCCCAGGTACTATTTTATAAACTAATAAACACTTAATAAATGGTCACGTTTGTAGTAGATTTATCTACTGTGAAAAGCATGTAGTCTGTATAACAAACATTATAAACTAAAATGAACGATTTGTTAACCAATCAATCGTTGAGATGGGAACGCCACCTAGGTGCGTATTTTAACCCAAATATGAGTGAAGGATGAGTGTAGAATGGTGTGTGATGACCTGTGTAGCTTTGTTACTGACTAAGATCAGCGGTTTCATTAGTCAGGAGCATTTATTTAAAGCCCAATGATCAGGAACAGCTGGGTCCAGTTTCGAACTAACGATAATAAGCACGATTGCAGAGTCGTGGGTGAAGTTCAATTAATCGTATGACTCGGCTAATGCATTGTTCAAGCCCGAGACTGCAAGGGTTGGCAATGTTTTGATGACAGGGTAAGCCCAGAGTCAACACGACGACGCAGTTCCAGTCCCAACGTTTCATTACATCTTTGTTTGTCCTGTAAATGGAGGGAATAACGTTACCGTGCTGTCAATCGATACTCTCCATTCTTCTCTCTCTCTCTCTCTCTCTCTCTCTCTGTAGCTTCCTTCTCTCATACTGTGTTTGACTTTCAACGTGATTTACTAAATCAGGCTTGACTTTGACCCAACAAGTCAGTTTGATGTATTCAAAACAATTTAATTATTATCAACATAGAAAACGTAAGAATATAAATCCCTTTACCTGACCAAAATAATAGTATCTATCTATTTATCTATCTATCTATCTACCTACCTATACATTTCATACTCTACGCGAAAAGTTTGTTTCCGATAAGGCTTTTTTATTCTAAATCCTACGGAAATATTATACATCAAAACACGCGTATAGGTGTGCAGATTTGCAAACTGGCTTCAGATTTCAAATTCAAGCAACAAAACTCGTATGAAATTCCAACAAAATCGTTTTTGTATGCCTAACGGTTACGGAGATAATGCAAACAAATATAAATTTTAAATTCCCGTGTTATTCTTATTGAAAATAAATAAACTGTTGTAGTTTGCTTGTTTATGGATATATTTTAATCAAATTTGGCCATTTTATTTATTTCAATACTTAGCTATCACCATTGCAGTAAAAAAAAAACATCCCGATAAATACCCTCACTGTAGCATGCTATTTAAAACTAAATAAATCTGAACATTTTAAGGGAATATTTTAGTAGAAATCCAGCCAGGTAAATGGAAATTCGCTTAGTCTGCAGGTTTGCTGCAGCGGGGGGTATTTCCTTCAACATCTTAAACCAAACCTAGATATTTTTCATTGCCAATTGAGATGGGTTTGCAACCAACCCAACTGTGAGTGAGGGATGACTGTAGCATTTGTTTGGTTTAAAAAAGTGGGAATAAGTATTTTTAGGTTTAAGGGATTTCAACAGATAAAAAAACTGTAGGAAAATTATTTATTAAAACAATATTTTGTTGGCTATGACATAAATCCCAGCCAGGGCAGCTTACCCAGGTTTTTCAGTAGACATTGAGTTGTACTCAGACTTTTTTTCGTAACCTTGTTCAAGCTAATGCAAAGTTTTGAATCAATTAAACTTGAATGAAAGTTAATGGGCTGTATGAAAATACTAGGATTGCTTTCATAGGAGCAAAAGCCAGTTGAGCAGAGCGATCACATTTCATAGTTATTAATAAATCAATAAATTAAAACAAGGTGTATAGATATAATACAACTATTTCATCAGTTTAACTTGCCACTTTGTCTCAGAACTATCAACATCTATAACAAGTTTCATAAGTAAAGAAGTGGACATTACATAAATATCCTTTGTATCGGTATTTTGTCTATGTTTTCTTGGTAATATCATCTGGTGAACCCACAGTTCTGGTTGAACCCGACCAATAGACTCTTTCTCAATCATGGCCAGATTTGGCAATTCAGGCAGAAAAAATCCTCCATGTATCCATACAGTTAGCAGATACCTATGTAATTTTTTAAGACTTGCCTGTTTTGAGAGAATTTCACAAATAGTTTTCACTTGCTTACTGTTTTCTCAAATGTTGTACATTTATTAACATTTGAAAAGAATTGTTTTCAAGCAAGTTTTATACTTACAATTATCTCAGAACAATATTATTATTATTACAATATATAACCAGAAGTAGTTGTTCGTGCGTTTCGGGCGTTTATTGTTCGTATTCATTTTCTACAAATATCAGACAGCTTTTGAGAATGTATTCTAAAATTTTGCAGAATATGACATTCTTATGCCAATTAACTATTTTCTTGTAAACTAAAACGCAAAAAACTAATTTAGACTTTCTTACTTGGGCAATTATATGCCACAAGTCGTTGCCAACATGCTGATCAATACAACATGACGATCAGGTGCGTTGACAAAATGACAATACAATGCTATCATCAAACATATTTAAAATTTTACGATAGGTTGGGAAGTATAGAATTCGTTGTTTTAACTCAGGGATAGACTGAGTGTTTTGTTGATAATAGCCAACTTATATAAACATTAATTTAGGAATATGCTTTATTAGTAAAAAATAGCTTGTTAAAATTGTTTACTTAGCTCTCATTTACATAAGATGAATATTATATCTTTGCTATCAAACACCTGTGGTTATATTCAGTCGACATTGGCACACTCAAACGATTCACAACAGGATAAAAAGTTTACTTGCACTGTTAAAAGTAAAATAACACCGCATCTTCATAATTAACATTAATAATATTTAATAAATTATTATTGACTAGCAGAGTACCCGTCCTTCGTACGGGATTGGCATCTATAAATAAAAGAGGATGTTTGTATGTTTGTTTGTTTGACAGTGATAAACTCAGACACCGCTGAACCGATTGCCACGAAACTTGGTACATACGTGTAGAATGTCATGGAATAGGTTTATACACCATCAATTTCGTGATCCGTCCAATCGGCTCCGCCCCAGTGGCTCTGGAGTTTCCCATGTTAACCTTATGAGAAATGGAATTAATGAATCTTAACAGCTGTTTCAATTAAACAAGTTGGTTCTGTTCTATGATGTTCAATATAGCATTAAAGTTACAAGGATTACCAACAGGGTGCAGCACTATTATTTCTTTTACATATATGACAACAGCTAATTTGCAAACAAAAGGTGAGTGAGCGTAGCGAACGAACTTCAACCTGGAGGCGAGTTAGCGTAGCGAACGAGCTAACCTGAAGGCAAGTGAGCGCAGCGAACGAGCTCCAACCTAAAGGTGAGTGAGCGTAGCGAACGAACTTCAACCAGGACGTGATTGAGCCATGCGAACGAGATCATCTTGAAAATTAAGAAGTTAAACGGGGCAAAGCCCGCGGGATTATAAATAGTCAAAGGCAAGACAACGTCTGCCGGGTTCAGCTAGTATAAGTATAAAATGTTTATTGCAGTTATACGCAAGCATTGCGTTTGCAATTGGGGAGGACACAATTTGATCAAATAGCTTCTTTAAATTTACGGTATACTATAGTATTACACATCTCATAGCCATAATATTCTACCACTTCACATAAACAATAAAGAAAAATACATTATTAAAAATTCGCTAAAATTCATAAATTATTCATGACATTAAAAACATAAACATAACTGTAAACAACCCTACTTTGACAGAGTTCTCATTGCGTATCACAGTTTTTTGTTGCTACTTAGCTCAAATTAGCTGTTTACATAAATTTGGATTTTATCATCATTGTAAGCAATACGATATTTTTTTGGAGATTCCTTACACTGTGCTTTGGCAATTTATTTAAGTTAGATTAGTTCAGTTTGGCTTAGTTTTGTTTATTATAGGCCTCATAACAAATATGGAAATAGGTTTTATTTAATCAAAAGACGTTTTGTACAGGAACGATGGAATTACCTCCTATCGATAACTGTTGGAAATCCATTACGTATATTTACGACGAGAAGTTAGGATTGTTGTTGACTGATATTTGGTTGATTTGCCCATACAAATAACATTATTGTGTTCACCAGTGACACCGGTAAGTAGGCTAGGTGTGGGTGGACTCTTTCATTATTGCGCTCATGTTCACTCATCCCGTTACGCGCAGAATAAGCGTACTACTAGTTTATTTGAAACAGCTGACTAAATTCTTTCTTTAAATATGAATACTCATAAGGTTAACATGGGGAACTACAGAGCCACTGGGACGGAGCCCGAAAGGATTTTTGAGATAAGAATATGCCTATATGTTAATCGGGGATGTTAGCTATCATAATGCCAAATTTCAGCCCAATCCATCCAGTAGTTAATGCGTGATTGAACTTCAAACAAACCAACAAACACACAAACTTCCACATTTATAATATTATATATATATATGATATATAGTAAGATTAACTTAATTAACATAAATAGCCTATTATAGTACAGGAAAAATACTAAATAATAATGAAAAAAATAGTTCAGAGATGAAACTTTGGTTTTAACTTCGTTTTCCCAATAGAAGTCAAGATCCGATGAGTCCTTAAGAGTCCCAATGGGGGAATTTGGTTTTTAGAGGGTGGGGAGGGGGAATTTTTATATAATTCATGATTCACTATTTGAAGTCATTTTCAAGATTTGTATACTCGGTGAATCGATAGGAACCATATTTAGGTCAATAGAACCACCTCCATAAGAGATTTAGCATATTGGTACATGTTTTTTCTAGGAGGGGTAGGGGAAATTTTAAATAATTTATGATTTTTGACTTATGACTTGTTGAGTCTCGTTTTCAATGGTTTTCTACATGCCAAATAGCATGGAACCACTAATTTGTCGATATAACTACATTATTAACATATCTAGAGTGCTACCTAGACACCTCTACCAAGCTTCTACGCCCAGCCGTTCTCTCAAATTAGTGGAGACAAAGTTTCCAATTACATAATATCATTGACTATTGAGTCAAAGAGAATTTACTTTGTTTTTCTTTCGATGGCTCATCTACAGACCAAGACCTTTCTTTAGACATTCCCCCATGTTAACCTTATGGAAGAAACCCCAACTATGATGGAAGATCCCGCCCAAACTAATAAAGATTTAAAAAAAAATAAAGCCTCTTTGCAAAACTACATATCAGGTCCATTTCTTTTTACTCTTTAATCATCAAAATCGGTCTAAAAATGAGGGAGGAGTTCTGTTCACAAAAATCGGCTTAGCGTATTATATGTATAGAAGATATAGATACTAGTGCACCCGTGCGGTTTTATGCGCCGCAAAATTATTTTAAAAATGAAAGGAGAAAAACTAATATAAACTTTAGTAGAACAAAAATGTTGACAGTCAAATAGCACTTCTTCGAACACTACGTTAGATGTGGGGAAAACGTCAATCTGGAAGTACCCTCTGGTCACAGACTACGGAAACCTGTGAAAATATTACAGTATTATATTGTCTGTTCTCTGGTACTTCCAACTGTTCTTCCAAACAGTTTGGCGATACTCATATTTACGGGTTCGTTGTACTTCAGGTTTGATTTAATCTCTTCCCAATTTGAATTGCAAGTAAAGGTAATAAACATACTTTAATACTTTTTAGTGAAATGGCGACCATACAAAGTAGGTATTTTAAGCTAAGTATGAATGGAGATGAGCGTAGGATGAGTGGCGCGATCTTGTAGCCTTGTTAGTGACTAAGGCCGACATATTCCTTAGACAGCCCAGACCGCTAATGGCAACTGAGGGACCTACAGTTTATAGTGGAATCCGAACCACATTTTTGCCTTTGGTATATCAGGATAGTACTGCGGATAGTCGTAGTACTCACCCGTGCGGACGTTAATCCACATTAGAGAGTATCGCATCCACAGTGCATGCCTATAAATATCCACAATTCGTGACCTCCTAGTAGCTAGATTACAGGACGACGCCACCAAACCTTGACCTGTACCTTGACCTGTATCTACTTGTGTATCTTTTAGGTGGACCAAAAACAAGAAGCCGGAACTCAAATGGAAAGTTGGCAAAGGGTCTTATGATCTTTGAAGGGGGAGGACAGTTTTTCACCTTCGGGGCAATCGGGCACTAAATGGCGGTTGAGAGATTAGGACCCTAGTAAATTTCTTCGACCATCGGGGCAATCGGGCGTCAGCCGTATTTAAATACATATTTTTTATATTCTATATTCTAGTGTTTATATTCTATGAGTTGTTACGTTCCGCAGGTAGAAGCTTTGTTTTGTTAGTAAACATGGTTCGGACGGTTTTAATTTCAAACCTCGGCCAGCAGTGTGCAGCGGTGGGGGAGGTAGGGGTAACTCCGCCCCTCCGCCATTCCAGCGTTGGCGCGCATGCGCACTTCGTCACATTGATCTGCGCCGCTAAACTACAAACAATTACATGTACTGTAGAGTAATTATCATAACAGAGCCGAGCCCGAGCCCGGGTTCCCAGTTCCCATGTCGGGTGGCCGTGATTATCTCCAGGATGTAATCGTTCATTATCAACTTCTCGGCCCGCTTTGCTGCAAGTGGCGCCAATGAATAATTAATCTTCCTTCGCTCATCTCATTTTTAATGGAGGAGTCTCACGATGACAGAGAAGAGAAAACGGAGAACTTCTAACAACGTTTAAAAAACTTGGATAAACGTTTTAAAACATGTACACTTATACAATTATAAACATTAGAGTTTAATGTTGTTTTAACGGTCCGTGGCTTCTACATATTCCCGTTCTCTATTTTCGGGCATTCAAACATGTATGCCAAAATAATAATTTCATACTGTACTACTATAGCAACAGAGTCCACGGCCATTTCATTCGTGTAATGTTGTTTGAGGATATTTTCATTTGGATCATTTACGGCCTACACTCAATACGGACTGCTATGCTCAACTAAAGTTGTATGAAGCTGCTTCGATTGCGATTGCTGAAGTCATAGGGAATTTTTCTCACAGAATAAAGAGTGTACCAGTGGATGTAGAGCTTTGAAACCTTTATGTAATTAACATTTATTATTGATTTAAAATATCTGAAAATAACAGCCAAAATAAAGGGTGTCCCAATAAGAACGCCGGATATGAAATGTTAATGAACCATATATTTTCACGCTAAATTTACAATATGAAACATGAATCTTAAAGCATAGTATCTCCGATTAGTAGAATATTATGTCTCGTAAGTGTCCACCTGCTGCCTGCTGACAAGCCCGACATCTCTTGACAAAGTTTTCCATCACTTTTTCACACACTTCCTGTTGAATGACAAGATCAATTTCCTCCTTCAGGTCTTGGATTGTTTGAGGATTATTGGCGAAAACAAGTGACTTTAAATATCCCCAAAGAAAGTAGTCACACGGTGTTAAATCGCGCGATCTTGCTTAGATGGCTATGCAGCGATGTGTGCTTCATCGCTGAACAGCAAAGTTTTTGTCATTTTCTTATTGATTGCCAACCACCCAGTTTACAAAATCAAGCCGTTTTACGGGATCTCTTGGCTTGATCTCTTGTGCGAGTTGAATTTTGTAAGGGAACATGTGAAGGTCTTTTACCAAAATTCTTTGTACTGTGCTCCGAGTTAGGCCTAACTGCTAACTACGCCGACGAATCGATGTTCTTGCGTTGTCTTCTACACTATCATGTACAACCTCAATATTTTCAAGGGAGCGAACTGCCCGACTGCGCAATGGTCTTTTAATGTCCAAAAACTGAGCAAATTTTTTCGAACTTAGAAGTTAATCTTCGGACAGATGACTCATTTGGTGCATTGTCCCGGCCGAAAATAACGCGCATCTTCCGCACCGTTTCAGCAAACCGTTTCCCGTATTTGTAGTGCACTTTAACTATGATCAAGCGTTGATCCGTCGTGTAGCGATTCATGACAAAAAATGGGACCTAATACTGATAACATAGCTGATAATTTGGGAATTCCTATCGAAATACATATAAGGATAAGACGCTCTTGAAATCCGGCGTTCTTACTGGGACACCCTTTATTATTAAAATCCTGATTATTCAGTACTATGTTAATTAATTAGCCTACACGCTACTTACTACATACCTTTCTTCACAGAAAACATACTACTGTTTTCTGTGCTTTCTTCCTGAACCTTCAACTATACTACTATCCTGATGAAGGGTCCACTGCTGATATTTGATGCGTGTTGGTACGACACAGGTTTTCTATATTTTCTTCTCTCTGGAGGTATTCATTCACTTTTAGGTCGACAAGCTTCGAGTGCGTTGCTGGGATGATTGATGAAACATACATAACCAGATTCCAGAACCCGCACTTTCTTATCTATGACAACCTTCTACAATTCATTTGAATCATACGGGAAACATTGTTTCTTTAGCAAAGTCTTTTTTAGTACACTAAGATTTAAAATTCGCTAAAACTGGCAATAATCTAATTAACCAGTTAAAGACGTGTTGATTAATAGGGTACCTAGTATTAATCCTAGATTGAACTCAACATAGGCCTATCAGATTATTAGTTTTCGTAGGTCAGCTTGGGCACGGTATATTAATTAAATAAAGAATGCAATTGTTATGGAACGGGTACCAACTTAAATAATGTAGGACAATGCATGTTGTTAACATTGTGGGTATAATACCTTTCAATGAAATGGCTACCTTACAAAGCAGGTATTTTAAGCCAAGTATGAATGGAGATGAGTGTAATGCTAATAAAGATAATGTTGTAAATATTATTAATGTAAATAGTTAGTTTTTTTTCTTTTTTTGTCCTAGGACGCTAGGCACGAGCCCGGGATTGTTTTTCACATTACTTCAGGCTAGACCTAGGGGTTGTGGCATTATCACTTAGATAAAATCCATTGGTGATTTGGCGGGATTTGAACCCGGGACCACAGTCAGGCACCGAAGTCCCACGCTCTAACCACTAGACCAGCTCGCTCCCCCATGATACGTCAAATTCAAGCGTAAACCACAAAACAAAACTAAATGATAATTGCAATAAACTGAATATTTGTACATAATATTTTAAAAATCCGGGGGTAAAATTCCGGGGTAAAAATCGGGCCTTTACATCTTCAGTTGTCTAAACGCTGGTTATATGGACAGGGGGTAAAATTTCGGTTTTTATTGCTAATCTAATTAATTACTCTCTGTCTAATTTCAATAGACTTCCAAATCCGCGGGGGTAAAATTCCGCCCGCGAACAAACTTTTGAGCGCTCAGGTTACTACGTCATAGTGACGTCAGCTTTGCCCATGGGGTAAAATTCCAGGGGGATAAAATTCCGGCGACCCTACCGTACAAGTAGAGTATATACTAAACTGTCCATTCCTGCCTATCACAAGAAAAAATTATAGTAATTTTAGTTGTAATAAAAATTGAGTATAAGGGAGTTTAGGACTTGGTAAGGAAACAAAGATCCGATCTTGGGCCATCCTTCTTAATTGCAATACTAATTGGTCTGCGTAAAAGACAGTTCTATTTGTTGACGACGCTTAAAATGTATTTCTTCAATCGAAAATGAAGTGTAAAATTTGCAATGTAGATGTATTATTACTAACTACAGAATCATCAACATTGAATTAGACTGCGTTTTTATCATCCCCACTAAATGTAGAAATTACCAAATATAAATTGTTCCATTGAGGAGTTTAAATACGCAATAATAAATCAGTAATGAGACATTTGACACGGATTGATCATTGATTGCCACGGAGTAATGTGTCAGTTATACAGTATTACTCTAGCTAGACTGTGACGAGTGTATAATATTTGGCAAACACACGTTTGACATATAATGACGTTAGGGGAAGATGATCCGTACAGTCAACACGGCCGCGGCTGTAGCCTAACAGCCTAAGTAATTCCAATTTCATATTACGGTACCGGTCGTCGTCTGGGGGGAGGGGGATTATTTGAGCTGTAGCGAGGGGCGCGCGCGGCTCAAGTGGGGGCGAGGGCCGCTCAGCACGACGTTTGTTAAAAAGCACTTTTTGAAAATTAATTAGTCTCGTATTGTTTGTAAAAGTAATTAATATTATATGACTGGGGGGAGATATTATGACTTGGCTTTGAATAATATAACGCGACACGGCTTGATTTGATTTTTAATTTACATTTTAGTTTTAATTTTTACAAAGCTACTTTTCCGTAATTGCAGCGTTGTTATTTATACCTCAACAATGGGAAATATATTTAGTAGGCTCAATCTGTTTGACTTAAATGTTGTGATTATAATGAGAGTTTGGTCTTAGGAATTATGTGGGGAAACTGTGAAAATATTGAACGTTATATATTCAATACGACGATTTTCTTGTCGACAAACTATTTGAGTACTGTATATACAGTATAAAGGTTTAAAATAAAAATAAATTTTAGTTTAAACATTTACTACGGCACATGATAAAATATTTGGGATAAAATATATATACGACCGAATACACTATACAGTATACAATAGCCACAAATCATTGACACAGATTAGTTGATTAATTTAGCCAATCGAAATGCAAATCTTGACAATTTGTCACGGTGTTAGCGTGAAAAATGTTTCAAATGAATATCTGACAGTAAAATTACTTGCAAACAATGGGTTATGTTATTACTCACTTCCTATATTTGTATATTTGTACAAAGGAAAATCCTGTATTCATATTCGTGAGCACTTTTTGTTTGTTTTCTTCAAAATTAAAAGCTTTAATAATACACATGTCAGTTTCATATTCGAATGACCCTAGCATGGACCCGCCACCGCCATACATCCACTAAAACGATATACAGTATCGTTAAAGTAATTTTATTGAATATTCGTATATATAAAAATACATTAAATAATACCTTTATCAAAACTACAGAAAACGACATTACATATACATTGAAACGACAACACGGATTGGTTTAGTTATTCCTATGAGTAGACACGGCGGCGCCTTGCATTTATCTAGGTAGGCAATCTGAATACTGCAGTCATATTGCATATCTTACCCCGTCAGTAACAAGCGGCGAGTTAGCTATTGCTACGACAACACAGATTGGTTTAGTTATTCCTATGAGTAGACACGGCGGCGCCTTGCATTTATCTAGGTAGGCAATCTGAATACTGCAGTCATATTGCATATCTTACCCCGTCAGTAACAAGCGGCGAGTTAGCTATTGATACGACAACACAGATTGGTTTAGTTATTCCTATGAGTAGACACGGCGGTTCCTTGCATTTATCTAGGTAGGCAATCTGAATACTGCAGTCATATTGCATATCTTACCCCGTCAGTAACAAGCGGCGAGTTAGCTATTGCTACGACAACACAGATTGGTTTAGTTATTCCTATGAGTAGACACGGCGGTGCCTTGCATTTATCTAGGTAGGCAATCTGAATACTGCAGTCATATTGCATATCTTACCCCGTCAGTAACAAGCGGCGAGTTAGCTATTGAAACAACACAGATTGGTTTAGTTATTCCTATGAGTAGACACGGCGGCGCCTTGCATTTATCTAGGTAGGCAATCTGAATACTGCAGTCATATTGCATATCTTACCCCGTCAGTAACAAGCGGCGAGTTAGCTATTGCTACGACAACACAGATTGGTTTGGTTATTCCTATGAGTAGACACGGCGGCGCCTTGCATTTATCTAGGTAGGCAATCTGAATACTGCAGTCATATTGCATATCTTACCCCGTCAGTAACAAGCGGCGAGTTAGCTATTGATACGACAACACAGATTGGTTTAGTTATTCCTATGAGTAGACACGGCGGCGCCTTGCATTTATCTAGGTAGGCAATCTGAATACTGCAGTCATATTGCATATCTTACCCCGTCAGTAACAAGCGGCGAGTTAGCTATTGCTACGACAACACAGATTGGTTTAGTTATTCCTATGAGTAGACACGGCGGTGCCTTGCATTTATCTAGGTAGGCAATCTGAATACTGCAGTCATATTGCATATCTTACCCCGTCAGTAACAAGCGGCGAGTTAGCTATTGCTACGACAACACAGATTGGTTTAGTTATTCCTATGAGTAGACACGGCGGCGCCTTGCATTTATCTAGGTAGGCAATCTGAATACTGCAGTCATATTGCATATCTTACCCCGTCAGTAACAAGCGGCGAGTTAGCTATTGCTACGACAACACAGATTGGTTTAGTTATTCCTATGAGTAGACACGGCGGTGCCTTGCATTTATCTAGGTAGGCAATCTGAATACTGCAGTCATATTGCATATCTTACCCCGTCAGTAACAAGCGGCGAGTTAGCTATTGCTACGACAACACAGATTGGTTTAGTTATTCCTATGAGTAGACACGGCGGTGCCTTGCATTTATCTAGGTAGGCAATCTGAATACTGCAGTCATATTGCATATCTTACCCCGTCAGTAACAAGCGGCGAGTTAGCTATTGATACGACAACACAGATTGGTTTAGTTATTCCTATGAGTAGACACGGCGGCGCCTTGCATTTATCTAGGTAGGCAATCTGAATACTGCAGTCATATTGCATATCTTACCCCGTCAGTAACAAGCGGCGAGTTAGCTATTGCTACGACAACACAGATTGGTTTAGTTATTCCTATGAGTAGACACGGCGGTGCCTTGCATTTATCTAGGTAGGCAATCTGAATACTGCAGTCATATTGCATATCTTACCCCGTCAGTAACAAGCGGCGAGTTAGCTATTGATACGACAACACAGATTGGTTTAGTTATTCCTATGAGTAGACACGGCGGTGCCTTGCATTTATCTAGGTAGGCAATCTGAATACTGCAGTCATATTGCATATCTTACCCCGTCAGTAACAAGCGGCGAGTTAGCTATTGCTACGACAACACAGATTGGTTTAGTTATTCCTATGAGTAGACACGGCGGCGCCTTGCATTTATCTAGGTAGGCAATCTGAATACTGCAGTCATATTGCATATCTTACCCCGTCAGTAACAAGCGGCGAGTTAGCTATTGCTACGACAACACAGATTGGTTTAGTTATTCCTATGAGTAGACACGGCGGCGCCTTGCATTTATCTAGGTAGGCAATCTGAATACTGCAGTCATATTGCATATCTTACCCCGTCAGTAACAAGCGGCGAGTTAGCTATTGCTACGACAACACAGATTGGTTTAGTTATTCCTATGAGTAGACACGGCGGTGCCTTGCATTTATCTAGGTAGGCAATCTGAATACTGCAGTCATATTGCATATCTTACCCCGTCAGTAACAAGCGGCGAGTTAGCTATTGCTACGACAACACAGATTGGTTTAGTTATTCCTATGAGTAGACACGGCGGCGCCTTGCATTTATCTAGGTAGGCAATCTGAATACTGCAGTCATATTGCATATCTTACCCCGTCAGTAACAAGCGGCGAGTTAGCTATTGCTACGACAACACAGATTGGTTTAGTTATTCCTATGAGTAGACACGGCGGCGCCTTGCATTTATCTAGGTAGGCAATCTGAATACTGCAGTCATATTGCATATCTTACCCCGTCAGTAACAAGCGGCGAGTTAGCTATTGCTACGACAACACAGATTGGTTTAGTTATTCCTATGAGTAGACACGGCGGTGCCTTGCATTTATCTAGGTAGGCAATCTGAATACTGCAGTCATATTGCATATCTTACCCCGTCAGTAACAAGCGGCGAGTTAGCTATTGCTACGACAACACAGATTGGTTTAGTTATTCCTATGAGTAGACACGGCGGCGCCTTGCATTTATCTAGGTAGGCAATCTGAATACTGCAGTCATATTGCATATCTTACCCCGTCAGTAACAAGCGGCGAGTTAGCTATTGATACGACAACACAGATTGGTTTAGTTATTCCTATGAGTAGACACGGCGGCGCCTTGCATTTATCTAGGTAGGCAATCTGAATACTGCAGTCATATTGCATATCTTACCCCGTCAGTAACAAGCGGCGAGTTAGCTATTGATACGACCATTTTTATTTTCAATTACAATTTCATACAATAATTTCATCGAGCACAAAATTCTCATTTGTCATTCATACAACAATTTTATCTAACAACAAATTCCAAAAATAGATAGGAAACTACAGGATAAGGAATTTATTTTGCATGATTTTAAACAAAAAACAATCTTTGGGACGATATGGGAATATTTTTATCATCAAAAATATTTTTTTGGCCAAATGTCAAATACCAAATAAATATAGGTCTAGGACTTATTTTATCAGATCAGGACAAAATCATGTTCAGCTGAAGTCTTTGACGCCAGCTACCTTTTACGTCCAAGGAATAAAAGAGCTACTTTGACCTGGTAGTACAATGGAAGATAAAGATAACGTAATAAGAGAACGTGTTGGTTGTTTACAGGCGATTTATAGCTTTCATAATACTTGTCAGATATACAGAGTGGCTGAAAAGTAACTTGCACCCCCACTTAACTTTTCAACCATTTGAGATATTTGAAATCGGTTTGCAGCAACCTTCTCAGATATGAGGGGCTACAATAATTATGGTCAATTTTGAAAATTTTGCCCTTAGGGGTAGCGGGGGTAGGGGGTAGCTCAAAATTTTCAAACGACAAGTATAGTCGAGTTTGGTATCATTTTACAGGTCTTGACGAAACATAACAAATAACATAAAGAAAACCAAAATCGGCTCACTAATAATAAAATGGCGCCCTAAAACGTTTCAAATCCAAATAACCATGAGGGTGGCAAAAGAAAATAACTTGCACCCTTTTTAACTTTTTAACTATTTGAGATATTTGAAATCGGTTTGCAGAAACTTGTTTGGAAATTAAGGGCTACAATAATTATGGTCAGTTTTAAAATTTTTGCCCTTAAGGGTAGCGGGGGTAGGGGGTAGCTCAAAAATTTCAAATTGCAAATATAGTCGAGTTTGGTATCATTTTACAGGTCTTGACGAAACATAACAAATAACATAAAGAAAAAAGAAATCGGACCATTAATTACAAAATGGCAGCTAAAAATGATTGAGACGATGGTTATTTAAAGTAATTTTGAACTGCCATTTTGTTAATAATGGCCTGATTTCTATTTTCTTTATGTTAATTGTTATGTTTTGTCAAGACCTACAAAATGATACCAAACTCGACTATACTTGATATTTGAAAATTTTGAGCTACCCCCTACCCCCGCTACCCTTAAGGGAAAGATTTTCAAAACTGACCATAATTATTGTAGCCCTTCAAATCCAAACAGTTTGCCGCAAACCGATTTTAAATATCTTATATGGTTGAAAAGTTAAGTGGGGGTGCAAGTTACTTTTCAGCCACCCTGTATATTCAAAGGTCATGAGCACATAAAAAACTATACACAACTATGCACATTACTGTATTATCAGAGTGATTATAATAACACCTAGTTTAATTAACTAGGCGAAACTCGTCGAAACCGACGGTTGTTCTTAAAGGCTTACGACGATTATTCTAATTGCGACAAAAAGAGAGAGATTATAAAGAATGTGAGCATTTAACATTGTTTAATGAAAGAAACCCAAACTTTGATAGAAGATCCTGCCCAAACTAATATAGATTTCAAAAAATTAAAAACACTTTGAAAAACTACAGATCAGGGTAATTTGTTTGACACTTTAATCATCAAAATCGGTCTCAAAATGAGGGAGGAGTTCTGTTCACAAAAATCAGCTTAGCGTATTATTTATATAGAAGATAGATATAGATGGTTGTATTTAATTTCAATTAACACCTTTATCAAAACTGCAGAAAACATTATTATTGAAACGACGCTCTTTCATAGGATTCAAGAATAGGCGACAAAGTTTATCAACAAAGCCACTTACCTTTTTAAATATGATTTTTGATTAAATATAGGTTATGCGAATTAGTTTATTTGTTAAGATTAACTTTGTAAAATATGTTGATATAATAGTGAGATAAACAAATTGCCAAGAGGAGAAAAGAAAATTAATGTAAGAAAATGACACAAACAACAATGGTAGTCGATATTGACAAAATAAGGAATACAATTTGACATTTTCTCAACTACGGACATAATCTTTTCGTTGTTACACTGTTATATTAAATTCATGTTATGTTATGCATATGTTATGTTAAAAAAAATTGATGACGTTTGCAACATTGTGTGAAACTGGGACATACATACAATAGGTTGCTGTACAAGTTTTACAAGTCAGAGAAAGTCTAGTCGCTTCGCCCGTTCGATAAACATGTGTCAGTTAAAGTAAAATACTCGTACTTGGAGTATGCTAAGCACATTGTGGTAACGACGTTAGTATATAAATTACACAATATTTCCTCAGCTTTTGGCTTGCTAATACGGCAAATATGGGTCGGGGATTAGTGATCCGTCCCCCTTGTTTGCACCCCTCCCCCCACACTGTTGAAAAAGGCTTAAGTCATGGTATCCTGAGAGCAAGGGTATTGATTGGGGTCAGACCCTGCTAGTTCAAACCAAGGAATCATTAGTCATCAAAACAGTCATGCTTGAGATCCGAGGCGGCAATACATTGTCTGTCTTGAAATAGTTTGTCTTGGTATTTAATCTAATTCATATTTCGTTAGAGTTTGATCGTAGTTTAGTTAATAAAATTTAAATAAATAAAACAAGAGGGCTGAGCTTTGCATGGTGTCCATATCATACTATTGTACCACATCTTTCGCAACGTTTCGTACGGCTCTTTGAACCTAGACTAAAATCATCGATACTTAAACTTATAATATAAACCTTCTCTAGACGTTAAATATATAATGAACTAGTGTACATGTTGCTCAAATTCTAGCAATTGAAAAAGTATGACATGAGTTATTAAAAAACAAATAACAGTCATTATTTCCGATGATAAAAAAGTCAACACAAAGATTATGTGCCTAATGAAACTACTCTCGATGCCCATACCAGTTTAATATAACCAACAATTCCTGTAAATATTTGATCATTTTTAAAACAGATTATTTTTTTAGTGTTTTCTCTGAAATTATCACAAAGCTAAGTCCATGTTTCCTACTAAAAATGTTAGGACTAACATCCTCGTTCGTCTGTAGGAATCTTCATCTTGTAGGTGTGCTTCATCATTATTGGCTAATAATGATTTATATATTTAAAAAAAAACATTGTCTATTCTCTATTTCTTATACTTGGTTCTATGACTTTCCTATGTTTCCATAGTTTACAAATATGTTCTTTAATAATTGCTCAAGAAATACAGTACTATGTAATTTCTTTTTCTAATTTGGTGAAATATATCAAATTATCCAGGTTTTATCGTATTTTTCCATTGTAATATGTACGTAAACCCAAATTTAAATAGTTGATATTTCATTTCATACAAATCAGTAAAACCATGTAAAACTTTATTAGATTTCCTTGAATCGCAAAATCTATATATTTAACTCCATCAGCGAATCGGTCTCGACAAAATATCTTGAGCTAGGAAAGAGGTAGCATGGCCCTTTAGGATTCGTTTTAAAGCTTAAGGTCCAAGGACGGTGGGAAAAATATCAAAAGTGTCAAAATCACCCCTGCTCTGTCCCACAGACCGTCAAAGATCCAGTAATTAGAAAAGTACCGCTACAGTGTTTCTACAGTATAAGCTGTCATAAATATACCAGCTGATGTAAACATTGTGAGTTTGTTTATTGATTTTAGTGTTCTGTTTATAGGTTAGAATGGTAATGCAGTGTTGGAATGTATCATGTAAGGGGAAGACAGCGACTGCAAAGGAATGGTGCACAGCATAGGAAATGGTTATGGCCAAATTAAAACAGAGGTGAAGGGCAGCAATTGCTGCTATAGACCCCTAGTAAATATTAACAGCAATTAAATTATCTAGCTGATCATAATGTTAACAAATGTGTTCTTCATAAAGATATCATGGGAACTTTAAAAGCCACTAGGGCAGAGGCCAAGGGATTTTTTCTCAAAAACTCAAGGTCAGTTCGCAAATGTGTGCGACACGCTCTTTCCGATGAGACGTGTATGGCTAAAATCCGTTAATAAAATGGCGGAGGAGTTCAACGGACAAATTTCGTGTTGGCGTATCATATAGATGATGTTATACAATATTTTGTCTTTTAATAGTTCACAGACACTATAAGTGTATATATAAACTAACTGTTGCACCCGTGCTTTGCATCGGGAAAATACGCGAAATAGAAACATTTTGATCTTTACATTTGTTGTATAAAATAGTTACACATCCGCCAACGCTTTTAGAAACAAAATTCAACCTTTTTGGCCTTTAGAGAAACTCTTATGGCTTTTAAATCTGTGTGGCGGTGAGAATTACATCTTGTAAGTAGTGGAAACTGCCATTTTGGTTTTGATACATTTTACATCTTGTGTAGGCTGATATGAGAAAAACCTACCACATTTTCGAATAACATTTTCACATACATGCTTTACCTCCATCTCCCTTATTTACATATATTTATCCTGCATTTTTGACATTTTAAATTTCAATCTTTAAGTTTCACAACTTCTAATAGAAAACCTAAATATAATACTTAATTATTAAATTTAAATAAACCTTTTTAGGCCAATCTTTTTAAAATTAAATCATAATTCATTCCATCTTCACTCACAATAAATCATTAGCAACACTAACATCATCTGTTGTAAACTTAAGAAATACTGTTTGTGCCTAATGAATAAAAAGTATTTTGAAATATTAAAGAAAATATCTATACTATAAAAAGTAGTAAATCACACTTACCGTTGATACTTACGTAAACATAGTAACAGATGTGAATTAATTTTAGAAACAAAAGAACACTGTGCACAGCTTAGCTTTATGATATTTTCCTTGGTTTAATTTAATCAGGTGTAACAAAACACAAAATAAATTCTTCGAAATGCAATATAGTAATAACTGCGAACTGCAAGCTATGTTAAGATAAAACGAGAGTATTTTGTATTTGTATTACCATTTTATAATTAAATATAGTTACACAGATACCACAGATTTTAGAACACAAAAATCAACGGCGTACAATTTAGTTATTTGTGAAATTCCTTAGTTTAATTTAAGCATAGGTGTAGCATAACACAATTACTAAATTTACCTAAATGTAAAAAAGGTCAAAGGAAGTGCAAATTATATTAAGTTAATCAAACACATGATAAGCAGTTCGAATTAATAAAAAAAAACCGTGCGAACGAGGTTCCGATGTATTGTGTTGGAAAACTCGTTTACTTACTCCTACCAACAAGCTACACCAAGACAATGAATCAACAATTTGTCAAGTTACTTACAATTTAACTAAATAAATATTATTCTTCTAGTTTATTTCCAATTTCCATGTTTCAAACATGTAAACGTGGCAGAGTGAAATATGCAACAATATTGTTCGAGATTGGCTCAATGTAACCTTATGGCCGGTTTCACACGAGCCACAAAACGCCCGACAATCGCGGAACGCCGCTTCTGACCGTTGTGGCGCGCTTGTGGCGCGAGAATCGCTGGCTGACGCAAAAAAGGATAGCCATTCACTTAACATTGGAGCGCGGCGTGCCTTTCACACGAAGTGGCGTCTTTTTGCGTTTGACGCTAGAACGCGCTGCAATCGCCTGCAGTGGCTCTGTTCTCGACAATTTTGGCGTTTGTGGCTGGTTATTGCCACTGAGATAGTTAAAATAACCAGTCACCCTGTTTTGTACTGAAATTTCTTTTGACTTTTATAACATCAAGTTATGTGTAACTTTGACACGGACCGTTTTATCGTAGAAGTAGAGTGTAGACCAGTGTTGTGGGACCAAGAATGTAATATTACTCAAATAATAATTAATCTACGTCGTCGTACCGCACGAAGAAGCATTATAAAAAATAAGCCTTCTTCATCGTCCATTGTAGCACTGTTGACTGAACTGCACTCGTAGTCTTTCCAAGCGGACTTGTGTTCTGGTGTAGTTCAAGGAGGTGCGGTATGAAATGGCGATAAACTGATAGAAATCGCGGAATCATGCTTTTGCCATCTGAAAGGTCCCACGCGATTGAGCGCCGCTAGTGGCGCGTTTCTGCCGGCGATTGTGGCACGTTTGTGGCTCGTGTGAAACCGGCCTATGACTGGACGAGGTGGTCTGCATCACTGTTGCGCGTCGCGTAGCCAGACTTTTCGCAGCCTTCAGGCAAGGTTTCATTTTGTGGGGAAGTGCAAAAGAAGAGGTTTACAGAAGGAATCCAAAGACTCAATTTGAGTTGTTCTTGGTATTTTTCCACAAAATTCTATCCAAAAATCTGTTAAAATCTGTCTATTTGATTAAGAAATTATGTCGACGAGGTTTGTTATGTCATTTTCAAACATGCAAATAATATCAAATACCCCCGCCGCAGCAAACCTGCAGACTAAGCAAATTTCCATTTGCCTGATTGGATTTACATTAAAATATATCCTTAAAAATATCACATTTATTCCCTATTTAAATAGAATTAGTTTAAGGAGTACTTAGGTTTGTTGCAACAGCAAGGGTAAAAATTGTTTTTTTTTTTTTGTAAATCTTAATAGTTTAGTAATAAATAAATGCATTTCCAAATTTGATCAAAATATGTTCATAAACAAACTAATTACTTCTTCTCCATAAGAATATCATGGGAATTTTAAATTTACAATTAGTTGGTTTTTAAGGTAAAAAATGGGAAAAACAAATTTTCGCCCCATAAAACCCCCCATAAACACCCTTTCCCATAGTCCGATCATGCTGGTTCGCGAACTCGTTCGAATGAATGTAGGTTTACACGTTTGTACAAAATTTCATCAAAATCGGATAATTTTTGCTTGAGTTATCGCGATAACGGGAATAAATCAAACTTTAGAATTTGAACGAATGGTGTTTTTGGCCTCTAGGGACCTCAAAACAAAAAAGTAAATCGGTCCCGGGTAATAGCTTATTTCCTATATGGGAAATTCGCTAAAACTCACCTCGAAATACAAGGGAAGGAGCTAAATATATTTAAAAGTGAATCAAAACTCCTACATCAACGGACAGAATTGTTCGTTATATTCGCGTAAAGGAAACTAATTCAAACATCTCGAGGGAATCTTTTTATATCAAGACGTAGGAATTGATTAGAGCTAAAACAGCTAACAGTGGAAATGATTGGTGTCTCATTGACAAGCACCGAGCACCGAGCCGGGGGAGGTAGAGACTAGAGAGGGTGGGAGCAAGATGCCGCCCGCTACGGTTCGGCGCTTTCACTAATTAACGACTGTATAGTTTGACAACGCCAAAACTCAAACTCCGCTAATGAGCAGAATTAATTACTACGAAATAACGACTTGCCTGAGATGGAAGTAAACTGGTTTTCTGAGATAATGCGGCAATGCGATCGTTATAGAACTGTCGGCGGTCCGATCAACACTTACTTTGCAATCAATCTTCAGAGGTCATGTAGTACAGTGGTCTCTTAATCAGGGAGTATAACGAACGTGGAAAATGTTAGTCATTGTTCCAACCAAAAATATGGGTTAAAGCTCGCCTCAATTCGAATCGATGACGCATTACCGTTCGTTCTACTACTTATTGTTTCAGAACCAAGGTTATTATAGAAACACAATTTTTAAACTCTATAAGTCGTGTATTTACAACAGAAAAATGGGCATCTATATTTATATACCGTATAAGTTATGTATATAACGGTGGTTATAACTTAGTATGTACAACATGGAAACATATACAAACGTATCACACTTACGCACTATAAACAACACATTAACACATTTACAAAACTGGTCATTCGAGATCGAGTCCTCGTTATTGCAAAAATCCGTGGCTATATACAATGTAGGTAAGTACAAACGAGCCTTGACTAGCGTCGAGATGGCGGTACAGAAGAGGGCGAGTATATACCGAGGTTAGACACCGCACAGTGTGCGTTCACTTTAAAACAAATGTACATTTCATGTTAGCTTGTCAGACTCTTGTGACTGTGCGGTATCTCCTAGAGGAGGTCGCCCGAGGGAGAGAGGTCCCCAGACCCGTCGGTCGCCGGACTACGGAACAAGTGGAGGTACTCGGCGTCGGCGACCGCGGGTAGAGCGTCGCACTACCAGGCGCGCGTCTGCAGCGGTAGGTATGATGCGCACATGTTGGACTGTTGGTGCTGATGGCCGTGAGGCAGCGAGGTGGCGTGTCTCTGGTAGGCCATCAGTCCCGGAGGATTGCTCTGCGCCGAGGGGTGCTGAGGAGGACCCTGGTGAGGGTTGGCGCCGCACTGACCACGGGACATGGGAGGGTCGGAGCCCCCGGAGCACGGCTTGCCGTCCTTCACCAACACAGGAACTGCCACTCTGCGCGGCGAGCTCTGGGCCTGCAACACACACACATTCACACACATTCAATATGACAAATATACATCCCGTTACCTGGTCATAGATTAAAATTAACACATTATTGTAATCTAAAATTGTCACCGAATGTTTGTCACTTACCATGGCAAGTATTTGTCATACGTCCAACTATAATCCAATATATCCAATGATAGGGCTGTTTTCATACCACCACGAGTTATGACAACCCCCAACAACCCAAGATACAACGTCCCAAGATACCTAAGCCGACCCCATCATTAGAGTTGAGAGGATAATGTGTAAGTTTCGCAGAGTTGTAAAACTCATCGTCACTGGGGTTCCGTCAGGTTATGGGGGAGATTTAGACGTATTTCTCCCTCCAGTTTCCCAATTTGAGATAAAGTGCAAGAGTCAAGTTTTAAGATTCAAGGTTAGCGACGGACGCGATGGTTTTTGTTTGTAAATGTTTTGTAAATATAATGTGTTTTTGTTTTGTGTTCGGTAAAAACGTAATGTATATAATAACGAATCGTAATACGAGGAGTGACCTGATGATGTCAAATCAAATCAAATCAAAATAGCATTTATTCCGCCAAAATATTTACAAATTACATCATATTAGTTCCATACAAAAATGTTTACAATATTGTTTGGTTTTAGCGAATTTCCCTATAGGGAAGTAGCTATTACCATAGATTAAACATACTCCCCAAGGGAGTACTCCCCATACTCCTTGGGGAGTATGTTTAATCTATGCTATTACCGTAGGTGGCACGGTAAGACCTAGACCCGGGACCGATTTACTTTTTCATTTTGATGTCCCCAGAGGCCAAAAACACTATTCGTTCAAATTTTTATATATGTATAACGTATATATAGTATATTCATATAGTATAATGAAAAAAATTAATACCAAAATGTATTAAGATTTAGTTAACATATTTTATTATTTTTACATATGATTATATTTTTAATTTTGTTAGTTTAAAGAATGAGGTTATGGTAAAAATGACTTGACAATGGACTTAGTTCCGAAACATGTCGTCATGAAAAATAAAATAATTACTAAAAGGGTACTTTGTTATATATGTTTTAATTTTATTATATTAGTAGCCCTAAAAATGCAAGAAAATAATATATAGACTTATATATATATACGTCCGTGAACGCGATAACTTGAGTAATTTTTGTCCGATTTTGATGAAATTTGGTTTAAACGTGTAAAGCGGGATAAACTTGAATGAGTTCGCGAATTAGCACGATCGGACCATGGGAACGGGGCTTTACGGGGGGTTTTATGGGGTAAAAATTGGGTTTTCTCAATTTTGACCCTCAAAACACAAAATTTCCCAATTTCTCTTTAGACCTTTTTAAAGAGCTTAAAAAAAACAAATAATTTAGTATATAAAAGTATTTTTGTTCGAATATTGGTAACGGAGAAAATTAAAAAAATTGTAAATTTAAAATTCCCATGTTATTCTTATGGAGAATATTGTCAAATGTTGTAGTTTGCTTGTTTATGAATATATTTTGATCAAACTTGGCAAATTTATTTATTTTGTACTAAGCTATCAATATTTTACTCAAAAACACACTTTATTAGTTTCCTTGTAGCAGAAAACCTAGGTACTCGTTAAACCTAATGTTATTAAAATATATTTAACTGAAAATCAATTCAGACAAATGGAAATTCGCTTAGTCGGCAGGTTTGCTGCGGCGGGGGTATTTTAATAATATTTACAGAAGTGACTGAAGTGAATGTGACTGGTGTCACACGAAACCGGTTGTCGCGAGAAAAAAAGGATATTGAACAAGGTAATAGTTTATTTTATTATTTAAATCTTCAATATCCAGTAGTAGGAAAATTAACTCTGATTCAAGGTTAGTGTGAGCAACAAACTGTAGGTAGTTTTAGGACAGGACCACATGTACATAAGTCAAAAGAATATTTGTTTTCCCATTTCTGCCACAGTTAAACCAGTATTGGTTTTAATTCATACCAATAAATTTTCCGTATTTCATGACAGAATAAATTATTAATGTATATGTAATAATTGATATTAATGTAAATAAATTATTAATGTATAATATTAATGTAATATATGTATTTTTCTAGTATTCGTATTATGCATCACCTAAGCTTTGTTGTTGCACGACCTTGACTCAGAATGAAATGCCACAATAGGCATAGCATCCTGCAATTTTAGACACCAACACTAATTTGTAAACAGATGGAAATTAAAACTTAACGAGCTGTTGCCGACGTACGGGAATCGAGTAGTCAATTAAAAGTGATTTGTATTTGTTTGTATTACTGTATTCTGTTTTGTTTATTTCAGCTTAACTTAACCAATCTATACTTATGAAGTCAAACGGGGTGAATCCCGTGGGTGACAGCTAGTTGTGTTAAATGAGGTTTTAAATGACTGAAATAAAACAAATTGTAAACAAATCATAACCTCTACAGTTGGACGTACAGAACTAACAATAAAATTGGCTTCAGCTGTTCCACAAGGATGACAAATCTACTAAGGGAGTATGTTTTATCTACGGTATTATACCTATATGATTACAGTATTAACTTCTCTTAGTCCATCTTATCTCAAAGTGGGAAACTGGAGGGAGAAAATTCCCTTGGTACTGGAGGAACACGAGTGGCAATTTAGGTGTTTTACAACCCTGTCAAACTGGCCCTATAATCTGCTCTAATGATAGTGGCGATTTGGTTGTCTTGGGACGTTCATGAGACTAGTGGGGGTAAAAGATTCCCCCCAACTAGATCAACTTGATTTGTTGCATCTTATTAGAAGTTGGTATTCTCGTAACAATGTATGGACTATGTAAAGGACCTTCGTAAACACCTTATAAAGAATGTAATTGACCTTTGAATTTTTTACATTTGCATAGAACCCTTTACATTTCTCATCAAAAGGTCGATTTGATTTAATCTACAAACTACCTGATTAATATAATTTAAGTGCACAAAATTTGCAAACATTTTATAGCATCACTCTCTTTGTAATGAAACCTCAAGAAGGGATATTATACAGAAACCACGGCATAAATGTTGTGTGTTGTCGATATATGGTATAAAGATCATTAGTGTAGAATAATTTGAATAATTTTGTTAACACAGTATAATTTAATTCAAACAGATTTACTTGAGGATTAAAGAAATACCAAAACACGAACTCAATGGTCAATACAACTCACGCATTACTTCTGGATTGCGAATAACTCGGCTTAATTTATCTCTCGGGCGCTCACTACTACACATGTATATGCAATAATGGCATGTGACTGATACAACATTCACAACGCCACAAAGCAAATCCTAGTTCGATTGTAGCTGCAATAAAATTATCTTTAACATAATATAACTAGGGTACTTATACATAAAACTTACCTGATTTTGAGCATTTTGCTCTGCCATTGCTTTCTCTTTCGCTTGTCTTTTGCACTTGTACCTATGGTTCTGAAACCATATTTTGACCTGCGAAAGAAATTATTCTTATCAGAAATTTTTAATTGCTGTCAAATGACAGAATGATCCACAACTCAAAATTACAGACTTAATTAAGTATATAGGAAAATTCCCCAAACGTCGTATAAACCTTATAGCTAATAAATAACTCTCAAAATTCCTAAACTTTAATACTCTACAGACGAGGTACAGTATGTTGCTATCAGTTTGACAAAATTAATATGCAACATTTTTCTATGCAATTGTGTGCTCTTAGTTGTACTATTTAAAAATGGTTGTAGGAATTAGGCATATATTAGATACAAACTGAATAAAGTGTAGGTGATACATTGTAAGCTTAAAATACCGAATCATAAAATTGTTACATGCAGGGAAGACCTTCGTTAAGTAACAATCAGGGGAATGGAACGAACAAAATGGGGAAACCGGTGTTCACTAAGAAGACATTTTGAATATTTAAAGCTCTCTGTTCATACATCCGTCTTGACGAGAGCGCAAAACAGAAACTCTTGAAACTCCCTTCCGACGATCGGGACGGAACAAAAAGCGTTTATCCGAGGGGAGCTTAGCGTGCATTGTTAACACTGTGACACGTTAAAAATGGATAAAGCGATCGCTTACAAAGCCGTCAATCAAGCGTAGCATTGTCTTACTGCGTAATTGTGCGTGGAACACAAACAGCGACTGCTGGGGAGCGTATAATCGCTACATCTCCGCAGTACGCTGCTTATAGGCAGACAATAGTGCGGTCCTTGTTGTGATAGCTGACGACGCCCCTGAGTTACCGACCCAGTCATTTACTGGGACTGTGGACTCGTTGGATACTACCATCTCCGCAGTACGCTGCTTATAGGCAGACAATAGTGCGGTCCTTGTTGTGATAGCTGACGACGCCCCTGAGTTACCGACCCTGTCATTTACTGGGACTGAGGTCTCGCTGGATACTACCATCTCCGCAGTACGCTGCTTATAGGCAGACAATAGTGCGGTCCTTGTTGTGATAGCTGACGACGCCCCTGAGTTACCCTGAGTTTAACTGGGACTGTGGTCTCGCTGGATACTACCATCTCCGCAGTACGCTGCTTATAGGTAGACAATGGTGCAGTCCTTGTTGTGATAGCTGACGACGCCCCTGAGTTACCGACCCTGTCATTTACTGGGACTGTGGTCTCGCTGGATACTACCATCTCCGCAGTACGCTGCTTATAGGCAGACAATAGTACGGTCCTTGTTGTGATAGCTGACGACGCCCCTGAGTTACCGACCCTGTCATTTACTGGGACTGTGGTCTCGCTGGATACTACCATCTCCGCAGTACGCTGCTTATAGGCAGACAATAGTACGGTCCTTGTTGTGATAGCTGACGAAGCCCCTGAGTTACCGACCCTGTCATTTACTGGGACTGTGGTCTCGCTGGATACTACCATCTCCGCAGTACGCTGCTTATAGGTAGACAATGGTGCAGTCCTTGTTGTGATAGCTGACGACGCCCCTGAGTTACCGACCCTGTCATTTACTGGGACTGTGGTCTCGCTGGATACTACCATCTCCGCAGTACGCTGCTTATAGGCAGACAATAGTGCGGTCCTTGTTGTGATAGCTGACGACGCCCCTGAGTTACCGACCCTGTCATTTACTGGGACTGTGGTCTCGCTGGATACTACCATCTCCGCAGTACGCTGCTTATAGGTAGACAATGGTGCAGCCCTTGTTGTGATAGCTGACGACGCCCCTGAGTTACCGACCCTGTCATTTACTGGGACTGTGGTCTCGCTGGATACTACCATCTCCGCAGTACGCTGCTTATAGGTAGACAATAGTACGGTCCTTGTTGTGATAGCTGACGACGCCCCTGAGTTACCGACCCTGTCATTTACTGGGACTGTGGTCTCGCTGGATACTACCATCTCCGCAGTACGCTGCTTATAGGTAGACAATAGTACGGTCCTTGTTGTGATAGCTGACGACGCCCCTGAGTTACTGACCCTGTCATTTACTGGGACTGTGGTCTCGCTGGATACTACCATCTCCGCAGTAATCTGCTTATAGGCAGACAATAGTACGGTCCTTGTTGTGATAGCTGACGACGCCCCTGAGTTACCGACCCTGTCATTTACTGGGACTGTGGACTCGTTGGATACTACCATCTCCGCAGTACGCTGCTTATAGGTAGACAATAGTACGGTCCTTGTTGTGATAGCTGACGACGCCCCTGAGTTACCAACCCTGTCATTTACTGGGACTGTGGACTCGTTGGATACTACCATCTCCGCAGTACGCTGCTTATAGGTAGACAATAGTACGGTCCTTGTTGTGATAGCTGACGACGCCCCTGAGTTACCGACCCTGTCATTTACTGGGACTGTGGTCTCGCTGGATACTACCATCTCCGCAGTACGCTGCTTATAGGCAGACAATAGTGCGGTCCTTGTTGTGATAGCTGACGACGCCCCTGAGTTACCGACCCTGTCATTTACTGGGACTGTGGTCTCGCTGGATACTACCATCTCCGCAGTACGCTGCTTATAGGCAGACAATAGTACGGTCCTTGTTGTGATAGCTGACGACGCCCCTGAGTTACCGACCCTGTCATTTACTGGGACTGTGGTCTCGCTGGATACTACCATCTCCGCAGTACGCTGCTTATAGGTAGACAATAGTACGGTCCTTGTTGTGATAGCTGACGACGCCCCTGAGTTACCGACCCTGTCATTTACTGGGACTGTGGTCTCGCTGGATACTACCATCTCCGCAGTACGCTGCCTATAGGTAGACAATGGTGCAGCCCTTGTTGTGATAGCTGACGACGCCCCTGAGTTACCGACCCTGTCATTTACTGGGACTGTGGTCTCGCTGGATACTACCATCCCCGCAGTACGCTGCTTATAGGTAGACAATGGTGCAGCCCTTGTTGTGATAGCTGACGACGCCCCTGAGTTACCGACCCTGTCATTTACTGGGACTGTGGTCTCGCTGGATACTACCATCTCCGCAGTACGCTGCTTATAGGCAGACAATAGTACGGTCCTTGTTGTGATAGCTGACGACGCCCCTGAGTTACCGACCCTGTCATTTACTGGGACTGTGGTCTCGCTGGATACTACCATCTCCGCAGTACGCTGCTTATAGGCAGACAATAGTACGGTCCTTGTTGTGATAGCTGACGACGCCCCTGAGTTACCGACCCAGTCATTTACTGGGACTGTGGTCTCGCTGGATACTACCATCTCCGCAGTACGCTGCTTATAGGCAGACAATAGTACGGTCCTTGTTGTGATAGCTGACGACGCCCCTGAGTTACCGACCCTGTCATTTACTGGGACTGTGGTCTCGCTGGATACTACCATCTCCGCAGTACGCTGCTTATAGGTAGACAATGGTGCGGTCCTTGTTGTGATAGCTGACGACGCCCCTGAGTTACCGACCCTGTCATTTACTGGGACTGTGGTCTCGCTGGATACTACCATCTCCGCAGTACGCTGCTTATAGGCAGACAATGGTGCAGCCCTTGTTGTGATAGCTGACGACGCCCCTGAGTTACCAACCCTGTCATTTACTGGGACTGTGGACTCGGTGGATAGGCTACTGTACTTACATTTCCGCAGTTAGCTGCGGACTCAGTAGTTTAATATTTGTAGGTGTTGTAGGTTTCGGAGAAGTCTAGTATAGTATGTATCATATATTGGTTTTGATTTTGAATGGTAATTAAAAAATATATAGAGAGAGAGGATGAGAGAACCATTTTAAAAATATACCTTCAAAAGTATATTTTATAGCAAAATGTTAAAGGTAGATATTATTCAAACAATGAGTTTAACTCAAATGCTTTATTTATGTTGACAAAACAGATATAGCTTTAGGAATTAGTTATTTGTGCAACTAGTGAGAAAAGTGAGCAATTGACTCACTCGAGAGAAATCTTTACTCACGAGCCGTAGGCGAGTGAGGAATGGTTTCTTGAGTGAGACAATTGTACTTTGAACTCGAGTTGCACATTATACTTTTCCTGCAGTTACCATAAAACAAATAAATTGGCGAAGAAACATAACCTATTTTTACACAGAAGTGAACTTTTAATATAACATTTAACGTGAAGTGACAAATACAACAGTACAACAGCTTACCAGCTGATTTACAGCCAGTGCTGCCAACGTATTTCGCGCGCATACGACGTTGCCTGCATGTTACGTGCTCACTTAATTCGTGCCTTCACGTTGCAAATCTGGAGTGAGACAAAGTAATTTGAGTGAGACAATGTTAACATTGTCTCACTGATGAGCGAATTGGCCACTTTGCTTTCTCAAATCAGTGAGAGAACATGTACATTGTTAGGTAACTGTAGGAAAACTGTATTCCTTATCTATATATTTAAAAAATATTGGTTTTTCTTTTCGAGTGAGTTTAGCTCATATACCCGACCGATGTTCATAAATTTGGACATAAATAAAGGTATGCACGCACAGTTTTGCTATCAAGCACCAGAGCTACCTAGCCCTGATCAAGCACCGGCATTCATTTGTCTGACGTATATTTTAAGTTATGCACAAATGCAACTTCCTCCCCGTGCATTTCTTTTGGGAGTTAAATTTTGCTTTTTCTTTTCCGAGTTCGTTTGGCTACCTAACCGACTTCCATAATTATGGTCTTAAATTAAAGGTATGCACGCTTAGATTTGCCATCAAGCATCGTCATTTATTTATCTACTGTATTACTCGATTAAAAAACAAAAATTATATTTTTTTTATTCTCACTATAATTTAAAATTTATTTTACCAGTTCTAATTGCATTATTCGATATGTTTTGGTCTAATAACCTTCAGTAAAATACCAGCTTTCATTTGAGTTATTGATTACCTATTAAGATCGGACGTACCTAAAGCACGCTGTTGCATCATGAATCAACAATCATTATAATTATTTCAAAACTTATCTGTAATCAACGACACGTAACTCCATTTTTATTTTAGTTATATTATAATGTCTTGGTTTTAAAATACTCCTAAAAAAAGGCTTTAAATTTGAGATATTATAGTTTGGATCAGTTAAGTTCAAGATACTGTATTACTCAATCAAATAAAATAAATCTGATTATTTCTCGGATATCGAAGTTAATTTTAGATATATTTACTCGCTTCTAATTACATAATATATACTATTATAAAGAAGAGGTGGTGTCTGTGAGTCTGTGTGTCTGTGTGTTTGTATGAGATAAACTAAAAAACTACTGAACCGATTAGACTCAAATTGGACAAAAATAAAGCTACCATTCCGAGGATACATTTAGAACTATCCCCCCTTCGATATTAAACTAGGACTCTGCCCCACAGGCTTTCAAAATTCTGAGCTGAGAGATTTAAAAGTAAATATTGATTGGTCTCCATGTAACAAAAACAAAGTACAATCTCATAAAGTTGTAAAATGTAAACAAGCAGACAAATGAATTAATTTTGTTTTCACATTTCCACACAGTTGGTTCAAACATATTAAATACTGCACAGATATTAGAACAGAAAGGGTATGGATCATAAACAACAAAAAATGATGTCACTAGCCCGAATGTAAACATTATTTAACATTACAGTATGGAACTGTCAAACCGTATGTTAACGAATATTTAGGTTTGCTGCTACCAGGAAACTAATAATACAGTGTTTTTTTTTAGTAAAATATTAATAGCTTAGTATAAGATAAATAAATTTGCCAAGTTTGATCAAAATATATCTATAAACAAGCATACTACTACTGTACAACTTTTTACAATATCCTCCATAAGTAAAACATGGCAATTTTAAATTTACAATTTTTGTATTTTCTCCGTTACCAATAGGCCTAACCATACAAAAACACTTTGATACACCAAATTATTTATTTTTTAAGCTATTTAAAAAGGTCTAGAGAGAAATCGGGAAATTTTGTGATTTTAGGGTCAAAAATGAGAAAACCCAATTTTTACCCCTTAAAACCCCCCGTAAAATCCCGTACCCATGGTTCGATCGTGCTGGTTCGCGAACTCATTTAAGTTTATCCCACATTACACCTTTAAACAAAATTTAATCAAAATCGGACACAAATTACTCAAGTTATCGCGATCACGGACGTATATGTATATAAGAGTTTTATCTGTACATTGCTCAGAATTATATATGTGATTGTTATTTTTACGTTTATACATTAAAGAAGCCGAAACCAGTCTTATCTCAATTTCTGTCTGTCTGTCTGTCACGACCCATAAGACATGTTACGCGGCCTTCTCCTGACTTTGTTTACATTAAATGTTGTTTACAAATGCTGAAACCATTTCCGGTCATGTTTTGTAATAAAATAAAAAAAACAAGTCAGATTAAAAACGTTTTGCCTTAAATTACGGATTTAATTAATTGCAAGTGCAATAATGTCTACTGTAAATAAAATTAAAGAACTAGGCATCATTCAGGTCGTAAACCGGAGATTCTGTGTGTGTGTGTGTGTGTCAAATTGTGCTTGAGTTTTGATAACCGGGAAAAAGACCCTGAAACAGTGCTGCATACAGAGTTTTGACTGCATGTCTGTAAAAATGCACACTAAATATGCAAATCAACTGTTGTTCTGATTATAAGAAGGTTCTAACTGACTACTTGAGTAAACAGCTAGTATATATATATATATAATTGAACGAATGGTGTTTTTTGCATCTGCGGACATCAAAATGAAAAAGTAAATCGGTTCCGAGTCTAGGTCTTGCCACCTACGGTAATAGCTACTTCCCTATAGGGAAATTCGCTAAAACTTACTGTTATCAAGTTAAAAAATCCAGTTCAATTTCGTTTCTAAATTAAATGGTAGTAGTGAAACAATTGCCATTTTCAAAGAACGTACAGTGTCTCTTTTGCATACTGACCACGTTGCAAGCCACGGGTATAGCTGCATAGGGTATAGTCCTATATATATTGATCCAAGAACTTTAAAATGATTTTGCTTTAAACCTCAACAGTAACTGTCGATTTCGACGGGTTTCACCTATTTTTGATAAAAAATGATTTACCAACACAAGCATAAACCGATATATGTGAGAAACGTAATATAATTTCTCTATGTATTGGAATAGGTGTACAGTATGTGTGTGATATCATCCCTGATTGTATTACTCGCCTGAGTAGTGAGTTGCAGTTTGCAGTGTTCGTCGCTAGAGCCAGAGAGTTGAGTCAGTCGAGTGGCGAGACGCCTTCAAAGGGAATCACTTTTACCGCAGTTCTCTGCATTGTATAACCTCTGTCTCGACAATAATCCGCTATGACCATTTATACGGATTTTTGGTGTAAATTTTACAAGATCAATATACTTTCACAGGATAGCTTAAATTTACAATAGATAGCTCAAATATTATTTACAAAATTAGAAGTGGGAGTACAGTAATATTAATTGATCATAGCTTAAACGGAAACTAATTACTGTATAATGTTAATTTTTATAGAAAGTTTCAAAGCAAAGCAGTTATTTATGATGCAAAATTAATAGTTATGTTTCAAAATGTTTTATATCTAGAGTTTTATTTATTTTTGTTTGTTGTTCTACAATTCCGTTCGTAATAAAAAGGTATGAAAGTGTTGAACTTTTGCCAAGCTGCATGATCTTGCCAGTCAAATGTATAAAGGGTTTAGTGGCTTTTGAATCGCATAAACGAGTTAATTTCAAAATGGTAGTTATTTATTGTACTCTTTCCGCGTTCTGGTACTGTGCGTCGTTTAGACCGATTACAGTAGTTTGAAATACCCCTAGCCAGTATCACCACGATTTAGCATACACAAGTATTTTCAGTTTCAGTATCTAGCTAGTCTAAATACTAATGTATGAAGAGATGGTCCTATCTACAGTCCTACACATTATAACGAACACTAGACTGTATGCTTTGACACAGACGTACCTATTTAAAATACAATTATCTTGCTAGTGATATTAACCCCCTTCGTTTTCAGGGTATAAGTGTACTAGGATGCGAAGCACATTTAAGAGACGGGCCTATATAGCTTGTAATGTGCTGCTCCACGATAGGCTGACGAGTCGACCAGCCAATTGATGTAATTGAAGCGTGTCCGCATGGCTTGTCAATATTGGGTCAGCGTGAGGTGGATGACAAACTAAGGCCTCGGGTACGATACGAGCGGCGAGCGGTGAGCGGCAAGCGGCGAGCGGCAACCTGAGCGGCACGTAAGCGGCGGTGGTGGCTACGATACAAGCGGCACATTTATAACGCTCATCAAGTTTCCCAAGTTTTATGAGTCAGTTTAGTATAAAATGGTAAACTATGCTTACCTGCAAGACGTATTGGAACTTTTGTTGCTATCTAACAATTGTTTGCGTTTAAAGATAAACTTAGTTTTTAGAAAAACCTTAACCCAAATTTTTTCCTATACTTTTCTGATGACTGAAGTGTTTTAAAACTTGCGTGCTGGTCATTCCACAAAAACTCCCTGGACTGCACCTCACGTATCGACCCGTATCGCATGTTTGCTGCAGTTTCCCTGTCATTTTAGGCCGAACTGAAGCATGACTCACCTGAGCGGCGAGCGGCGTTTTCACGAAAATCGGTTTTGACTTGGAACCATGAGCGGCGCTGAGCGGTGCCGCTTACCGCCACTCGCCGCTCAGACGTATCGTGGCCACCCTCAACAAATTTACACGCAACTAAATGAGACCCGATGTCAGAGCGGCGCCGCTCATGCCGCTCGCCGCTCACCGCTCGCCGCTCGCCGCTCGTATCGTACCCGGGGCCTTAATGCCTGTCTACACACACTCACTCACCAATACACGCACAGACACACACACACACACACACACACACACACACACACACACACACACACACATACACATCGCTGTAATGTATGTACATCTCAGCTCCGCACCTCCGGTTTCCTTTATGAGCTTTTGAATTTGAACGAGCGGGAGTAATTATTCATTTTTGCGAATTTCCTATATAGGGAAAAAGCTATTACCGTAGTACTCGTGGTAAGACCTGGACCCGGGACCGATTTACTTTTTAGTTTTGAGGTCCCTAGATGCCAAAAACACCATCCGTTCAAATTCATATGTCCATTAGTACGATAACCCGAGCAAAAATGGTCCGATTTCGATGAAATTTGGTATAAACGTGTAAACCTACATTTATTCGAACGAGATTACGAACCAGCATGATGAGACTATGGGAACGGGGGTTTATGGGGGGTTGTATAGGGTAAACATTGGGGTCTCCCATTTTGTCCCTAAAAACATGACATTTTACCATTTATTTCCAAACCATTTGGTAGAGCTTAAAAAACAAATAATTTAGTATTTTGAAGCGTTATTATGCGCCTAATGAATAGAGAGAAAATTTAAAAAAAATTGTAAATATTTAAAATTCTTATATTATTCTTATGGAGAATAAGTAACCTGTTGTATTTTGCTTGTTTATGAATATATTTAGGTATATCAATTTTGGAAAATGTATTCATTTCATACCAAACTATTAAAATTGAACACAAAAACACCTTTTACCCTCCCTGTTGCAGCAAACCAAAGTACCAAAGTACCATTGCTATTTAAATAGGGAATAATGTTATATTTGGAAGGGAAGGAGATATTTAGAGTAAATCCAATCGGGCAAATGGAAATTCGGGGATTGCCCAACTCCGCGCAGTGGTCAAATTTAATCCGAGGAAAAGTTTTATGGCCCCCGAAGGGTTCAGCCCAACTCCGCGCGGTGGTCACTTTTAGTATCAAGTCCAACTCCGCGCGGTGGCCACTCCTAATATCTACGGTAGTTGTTTTGGTAAAGTTTTACCAAAACAAAGGCTAAAGCACATTTGCATGGACGTGAGTTGAAGTTTCCAAAAAGTTTGCTGCTGTTATTACAATAATACCCCCGCAAAACTGCAGACTAAGCGAACTTCTAATTGCCTGATTGCATTACCAGTAAAATATCTCTTTCAAAATATACTATTTACTAGGTGAAACCCGTCGAAATCGACGGTTACCCTCAAGGCTTACGCTAATTCATCTATGGAAAGTTAGGTTTATTGGAATATACTTGAAGTAGTTGATTAAATAGTATTTACTCTTTATGCCTTTTTTACAGCCGAAATGTCGTGTTATTTTCAATCATGTTAACAACCCAGTGGGCCACGGTCCGTAATATAGGATACTGCAAATAATTTCTCAAGATAGGTACCATTTTAGGCAAGGTTTATGTCTTTGGTTGTCATTAGACATGATAAGAGCACAATAAACTTCTTCTGCAGATAAATAATCTGCTGGAGAAATATAAGCCGAATTATAAATGTTAAAATGCGAGTTCAAACATTATGTAACTATATGGGTAAGTTACATAGTATTTTTAGGCTGCTGCTCAGTGCACTTTAAGAATATATATTTTGAAGATAAATTAAATGGTTTTTGTTAAAGAGTAGTGCTATTAGACATGTACAACCCATTTCGTTATTCTAATAACATTAAAAGGCTCTGAGTTCAAATTCTTATTTGTATACATAGGGTATCTATATTATGTGTTCACTATGATGAATGAATACTTTATAGCAACCTCTCTCAAAAGTCTGTAGTAAATTGCAGATTTACAGCTTAATGACTTTACATAAATATTGTAAAATGTTTTATCAAGTTGCTGTAAACCACTATTAATTTAACAAAATATGGACATGGCTCAAATGGACAACGTGCCCTTCTGCACTTGTATTATTTTGTATTGTATTACACATTCGACTGTTTTTCCAGTGATTGAAAACATGTATGACAATAATCTCATGAACCTATGATGATCTGTAGAATAATATGATAAAATATAGGCAAAAGTGGTGAAAAAGGCAGACAACAACCCGCACAACAGATATTAGATAGTTCAATAAGAAATTATTGTAAGAGAGTTCTGTGATAAAAGGAATTTCCACTGATTTCGTAATGAAACGATATATTGCAAAATATGATATGATACAGAAGAAAATCAATTTTAAAATCAGAAAATAACATTGCAAATACTTCTTTTGGACAATTCAGTAACTCCCAATAAATGTGTGTTGTTTAAAACAAAATTTAATAAACGGTATCAGCATTCTGACACATACTTTCTCCCATAAGTTTGTCAACAACCTTTATCATGTGTAAGCGGTGAGAGTAAATTTACGGAAATGGGATTTGTAAGATTTTCTTCAGAATTTAAAGGACTATAACATACTAAATTTTTATCAAAATCGTTCGAGCCAATATTGGGAAAATATGATTTTCCGTTATTTTATGGTGTTTTTATGGGGAAATAACATAATTTACAATAACTTTTGAACCGTAATTTTTACAGAGATGGGATTTGTACCATTTTGTTCAGAATATAAAGGACTATAACATACTAAATTTTAATCGAAATCGTTCAGGCAATTTTTGGGAAAATCTTTTTTTTCCGTCATTTTATGGGGTTTTATGGGAAAATACCCATTAAAAATAAAAATTTCTAAGAAATGAGAAAACTATCAAAATTGTAAGGATCATAACATACTATGTTAAATAAAAACGGATTTTTTGTCTAAAATCCTATTTTTCGTTATTTTATGGGATTTTTATGGGAAAATAATATAATTTACCATAACTTTTGAACCGTAATTTTTACAGAAATGGGATTTGTACCATTTTGTTCAGAATTTAAAGGGCTACAACATACTAAATTTTTATCAAAATCGTTCGGGCCATTTTTGAGAAAATCCGATTTTTCCGGTTTTTTATGGGTTTTTATGGTAAATTCCCCATTAAAAATCAAAATTTCAAAAAAATGAAAAAAACGCCTGGAGATACTATAGATTAGAACCTACATACCAAATTTCATTGAAATCGGACCACAGGTGTAGTCTCTAGCTCTGTACACATCCAGACACACAGACACACAGACACACAGACACACAGACACACACACACACACACACACAGACATCACTTCGAAAACCACTTTTTTGGGTCCAGGGGGACCCAAAACGAATATATCCACTCAAAACTCAAACTCGAAAATTTTGACGAAAACAATACTTTCTCCATATACTATGGTATAGGGGGAGAAAGTAAAAATTTACAGCTGTTTTATTAAAAAGTATTATCCACATAGCCAAAATGTAAACAAATCTGTCGAGGGATCTTTAAAGGCTTCTGGGGCAGAGCCCTAAGCGAATTTACTTCATTTATCTTTTGATAACTCATCTACAGACCAAGACCTTTCTTTGGGCACCTCTACGCCCAGCCGTTCCCTCAAATTAGTGAAGACAAAGTTTCCAATTAAATATTTAGATTCCCCCATGTTAATCTTATGGGAGAAACCCCAACTTTGATGGAAGATCCTGCCCAAACTAATAAAGATATTAAAAAACTAAAAACACTTTGCAAAACTACAGATCAGCGCCATTGTTTTGACATTTTAATCATCAAAATCGGTCCAAAAATGTGGGAGGAGTTGCGTTAACAAAATACGGCTTCACGTATTATATATATAGATTCCCTATTTAAATAGCATTAGTTTAATGAGTACACATAGGTTTGCTGCAAGAGGCAGGGTAGTAAGTGTTTTTTGTGAAATGTCAATAGTTAAGTGTAAAATAAATGCATTTCCAAATTTAATCAAAATACACTCCTTTTACAGGTCTGCGGTTGTATACAAAACTAATATTTTTGAACTTGGTACTAAATTTCAGAGAGCTCATAAGCCCAGTAATATGAATGATTGACTATTGTAGAATTTGGAACGTATAAATTCACAGTCACTCTTTCTCACGGACATTTTAAAACTTCTTATATTAGTGGTTTTTATATTAGAAAGCTTTATCTCCTGTTTTAGGTATATCTTATCCCTTTTCCTTTCCTATAAATGATAAACATAACATAAAGTATAACACAATTTCAAAGTTCAAACACCAACTCTCAGCCGTCAGGGCTGTGAGAGCCAAAATTGACCACTGCGCGGAGTTGGACATGTGCCGCGAGGGATCCGAAGTGACCACTGCCCGGAGTTGGACAGTCGGTTTTGACAGATTTCTTACCACTGCGCGGAGTTGGGATAAGCCCGGAAATTCACCTAGTCTGCAGGTTTGCTGTGGCGGGTGTATTTAGACATACTATGATATCCTATTTTGTAGTTAACTGTTCTTGTTCTTTTTGATATGCTTTACTACCTAACTAATCAACTGTATATGACCAAAAATAAATGAGTATAGATTCTTAATTTTTTAAACCCCCCCCCCCCTAAGAAAGCTATTTTCTATCCTTCATCCACACGATTGTATTGGTCAGCCATTCTAAAACCTAGGCCATTCCTGAACTTAATATAATACTCGACAAAACCCCCAAACATGAATGCCACATTTCTTTTATAGGGAGTGTGAGGTGTCGTCTGTCGATGGCTGTACCCGTCTCATAGCTTGTCTACCGTTGAGAATATAGGGTATCCTGCAATACATTAGCTGAGGTCTACCGCTGTTGAGATAGATTATTTCGGTCTAAAACATATTCACATAAGCTGCTTTGCCAAAATCCGCATGAACTACGGTAATCCCACAGCCCCCGGCATCAGTTTTATTGTACTGCTGAAAATGCTTACATATCTAAAAAGTTGAATGTGAAGCAGACATTTTCGTCTGACGCCTGTTGTAGGTATGTTCTCCTCCCAAGCCCCGGTCCACGAGTCTCAGGCAACGTCCTAACCATACACGATCCTATCTGGCCAAGTAGAAGGTCAGATGACATGTCCACGTACATGACGGCAAACAAATAACAGCAATAGCCCAATCCACAGGTAGAACTCCGATAATATCCGTATAAAAATACCACAACGCATATGATTGCAAGCGCACTTGTCAAATTTATTTCTACCTCAAAATGAACACACTAAAAATTGCCACATTTGCTGACGACACAGCAATATTAAGTTCATCAGAAGACCCTGTTGATGCGAGTAACACTCTTCAAAGTCACAGAAATGTTTTAAGCTAGTGGTTAAGCAAAATCTTGTCATGTACATTGAAGCGAGGCTTTTGTCCCTCAGTGTACATAAATAACTCAAGAATTCTTCAGAGTGATAGTACTCGTTATCTTGGTCTTCACCTTGATAAGAGGTAAACTTGGAAGACACACATTGCAACAGACTGCCCTTAGGGCCAGGACCAAACGACTTTTTCGTCTTCTTCACTCAAATTCAAAATTATGCATTAAATCAAATTTATTACTTTACAAAACTCTTCTAAAACCTACGTGGACTTGTGGAATTCAAATTTTTGGCACGGCTAAATTTTGCCACATGAAGAAAATCCAAATTTGTCAGTCAAAAATCCTTCGTTTAATATCTGGAGCTCCATATTATGTAAGCAACGAGACTCTCCATCATGATTTCGGCTTGGAATACGTCCATGAGACTGCACAAATATTCTACTTAAAGTTTTGCACCAAACTAGATGGACACTCAAACCATTGGCACAAGACCTCTACACATTGTAGTTGCCAGGTGTAGTTCGCGAAGACACTGGAGCAGGTCCCTACATACTCACGATGTGAGCCTCGAAGACCAAGAGTAGCCAGCTAAAGGAGGACGGTTGCTGAGCCTACTCTTTTTATGTATTTCATTGTTATTGTTATTGTTAACTTGTCAGCGTATTTGCTAGTTGTTTTTTATATTTAAAACAGTTGCAACTAAAGAGTTAAAGACAAAAAAATGTATTATCTCACTCATATGTTTGACCATTACAATTGTACAAAGAGTACAAAGCCAGAATAGTACAGTTGTTTCTCTCAGAACGGCGCAGACGGCAGTACAAATACTCAATGAGGTTGGAGCACTTTGATCCCAGTACCGTCACAAAGGTCGAGCCCAAAGTCAAACTAAGGAGAGAATGCCACATCTGTCACACAATGCCTCCGCTAAACACCACCACTCCAATCACCGCCATTTGTTTTCTATATTCCTCGCATTGTCGCCCACCCCCAGTCCCGCAAATTTCGTATAGCCATTGTAATACCCTGCCCGTACCACTTACCACCAATTGCTTAAGAAGCTTTCAAAGCTTTTTAGCTTCACCCCAGTTCTGATTGTCCCACACCGGGTAATTGTAGCAAGCTGTAGGTCTACTACTCTACCTCTGCCCCAACTGTTCAGTAGGCTCTGTAACGCCAATGAGGAAAACTTGTAAAGACAACGATAAGTAAACAACTTGTGTAAAACCACATCGTCTTCCGTGAAATAGTTTGGTTACCTGTGTAGGCGTAAGGTGTATTAGACTGGCCAGGTGCTCTCGCTCCGGCGCCGACAGGTACTTTTGTTGTTTGAACCTCCTCTCCAGCTCATAAACCTGCAACATAGTCAAACCATGCAAATAAAACCCCGGTATTTATATGAATAGAGAACTATATAAGAATATTTTCTCTAAAGACTATTTCTTCCAAATCTTTATCAAGGACATATGCCAAACCCAAGGACAAACCCTCCTGTAACCCCCTTTAAAGCACGACCAAAGAGCGAACATTGTTCTTTTCTCCGATTACTTACGCGGCCGAGGACATAGTAATAGTTTTAATTAGAAGTACCGGGGGGCCAAGCCGTGGCTCGGTATATTTTATTTTCGTGTGGTAAAGCAATATAAAGGAAACTCACGTTTTGTTTACAACTAATTTTGGCTTTTACTATTTGAGATTTAGTAGAATTTCAATTTGTTATGATGGAAATTTTAACCTGTTGATCCACAACACATTAATTTATTTTTCATCACTTCTCACCGAAAGTAACTATTTTCGATAACAGCTGACATCAATGAAAGTAGTCATTTCCCAAGCTCTAATTTAGGGCAAGGGAAAATCGATCAGCTGATTTTCCCTCGCTCTAAATTTACTTTCCCTCGCTCTCAATTAGTTTTCCATTTATTCACTACGCGCGCTAGTGTTTTGTTAAGGTTTAGCTTAACGATTTAAATCAGCTGTATGTATTGTTCAAAATCGGGTTATTCTTTTATTTTGATGTTTGAAGTATTGAGAAATGTACGAAGGTTTCCTTTAGAATATTTTATTTTATTTTTACGTTTTAAAAATTAAACAAAAATGAACAAAGGTTTACTTTTAGAAGATTTTATTTTATTTTTATGTTTAAACAAATTGTTTGATAGATAATTATTGTAATATTACTGAGGTCTGCTATTCTGTGTTTGTGTATTTTTGCGTGGTGATGAAAAGTATCGTTCATAACTCGTACCGAAAGTTATTATCCGGTACTTGCTCCATTATTCCCGTCCTCGGCTTCGCCTCGTACGTGAAGATAGCTCTCACGTACTCGGCTTCGCCTCGCACGTGAAATTGAGATTCCCTGTGTTCGGCTTCGCCTCACACAAAAACTTAAGCGCGCGCCGGAAAATGCCACTTTCGGTCCTAGTAATGAAATATACTATTTCACTACACTACTATGAGTTGAGGAGTTTTCGTTACATGTTTACAACCTGCGAAAAATCATATTTTCAACAGCTGTCTATTGTTTACTACCGAAAGTAAAATCGTTTACAACCGAAAATTTTCCACTGTCAACAACTTCAAATATTTGTTGTTGTTTTATCAACTAATTTTCAACAACTAAAGTGAATATTAACTTTCAACTAGCTATTCTTCACCCCGTTTAACTTCATAAGTTTTAATAAAACTATTGATTGGTTAAGTTAAGCTGAAATAAACAAAACAGAATACGAATACAGTAATATAAACAAATAATCACACCTGATTTTAATCAGGTAATAAATTGAAAGAATGACATACAAATAAGTACAGCTGAGGCATTTTTAACATTAGGTATATGGGAAGTTTCCTTTGGAAAGCAAAGCAATTACAGCCTTATAGGGCAACGTCAAACAGACTTGGACTGAATGGGATTTTTATGAGATTTGTAATGAAGAAAATAATTATTCTTTGTAGTGTAGCGAAAAGTAACGTTCAACACACGAGTGAAAGTGGGTCTATACATATTCTAGAGAATTTAAGACCATTTAAAGTGTTCGATTAATCTCGCACTTCAAACATGGTCTCAAATATGCAATGACCCACTTTCTACTCTTGTTATTATTATTATTATTACTTTTTTAAGCTGAACTCAATTCAATGATTCATTTTTCATTTTTATATTTTGATTTAGAAATACTGACATTTTTAACAAAAAAATTGCAATATTCCAAAAATAAAACTTGATAACGAAAAATAGAATGCGGCATTGAGTTTAGCTTAAAAAAGTAGTTCGAAATGATGGGTCACAACACCCCCTTCATATTTAAAAATATTAATCACATATCAAAATGGCGGATCCAAGATGGCGGCCGAAAAAAATACATCAGCCATAACCAAGTGAAAATGAGTCAACAATGACTGGTAGTGTATACTTATCCTTATCTAGCACTATTTTGAGATTATGGTCTTAGTTTGTAAATGCACAATGTTAAAATGGGCTAAAAATAAAGTTTTAAAAAGTCCTCATAACTTTGGAATGAATCAAGATTTTTAAAAACGGTTTGTGGCATTGTAATTGGGGTACAAATCTAGTTCGGAATGATGGGTCACAACCCCACCTTTACATTTTAAAAAAATATTTTGCATCCAATATGGCGGATCCAAGATGGCGGCCGGAAATGACCACCTTGTCAAAATGAAGTACTTACTACCCAACAAAGTTTGGAAGTGGTCTGGGATTGATATTTGAAAAACTGTAAAAAAAATTTGGGGGGGGGACAATTAAAACTCACCCTGTATATAGATATTATAAAATATTTCACTGCTAAACCAAAGTTTGCTAACAATCACCTCAGTACTATACATTACTTCGGGGATTCAGTTTTGGTAGGAGAGAGCCAAGTAAAGTAATCAGTATTCGATCGGAACTATTTTCCCTACACTGTATAGAGTAATATTCAGCTTCAGATTTATCTTTGCTCAATAGTAACATAACAACTGATGCTTTTCCCTTTGTACTGTATATTGTAATTTGCTAGTATATACTATTAATGGCTTCGGTGGCGTGGTAACAGACTTTTTGGGCCCCCATGCAAACTTATTTTTTGGGCCCCTTTCATGAGTTATTTTTAGACAACCATACAACAAAATCAAACGCCCTCCCCCCAGAGTTATTTTTGGACCATCAATACAATGATCAAACAGATTCATCGTAAATAGAGTAGTAAATCAATTATGGGTAATTTTCCATAAAAGGGCATGTTAAGTATTTCAGTCATGGTTTGATGATAAAGTTACATCACTACATCATCATATCAATATCAGTGTTTGTAAATCGTTTTGAAATAAAATAAAAATATATTATTTTTAAATCCGTATAAGAATGTTTCATATCAAGGAGGTTATATGTTTGATTTTATTACGCATGTTAGAAATTATTTATTCGGTTAATTTTTATCGATGGTTAAAATTAACTCATACACTAAAAGGTTGTTAGTTTGTAAGACTGACGCACTTTTACCACAGGCAAAAATAGCCTATTGCATGTTTTTTTCTTTATATGGATTTCAAACGCTGGCCTTACACTTATATGTCTTTACTATTGATTAACTGTGAGGTAAAATATTATATAGGCTAGCAAACAAAGCCAGCAGATTAGCAATTTATTATATTTAACTAAATACAATTAATATTAGGGCAAAACTAAAATGTAAACTAATACAATTTAAAAGCCCCAGTCAACGTTCATGACTTCAGGCTCCGGCTCCAGGCAACTTACTGTAAGGTTACAAAATGTTTGCAGACATTAGCAGTGTACGAAAGCACAGAGAAGTAAAATACTTCTCTGTGACGAAAGTAAGATTGCATAATAATCAATGACCCACACCAAAACTTTAAATTTGTTACCTTAGTGCGTTATCCCTCAATAATAGGCCTAAAAAATTAAACTATGACAGCATATTGTTCATAACATTAATGTTATTACTGTACTTGTTCAATAATTGTTAAATGATTATAGAATGACTTGTCTCACGGGCCTCTCTGCTCACCAGTTCCCGCTCAACGGTTCGCGGGCCTCCTCGCCTCCCCCCCCCCCTTCTGTTACGCCACTGAATGGCTTGTTATAAACACACGTTACAAGTCTTTTGTTTACTCTTTCCTTGTTATTTTGTTCAACCAACATAGTTACTTGGCAATACATAAATCCAATTTTAAATTTTTTAATTTTCAAATGAGTGGTGTAGTGAAATGCGAATTTTCCTCAGGTACTGGCTGTCGCCAACGTTTTTAGGGCTGTATGTCCCTAATTACAAAATGTAGTCAAGATCGTTCCACTGGATTTCGAGGATATATATTGCAGACAGACATACAGGCATACAGATAGACAGATAGACACACAGACAGAAAAAAAACATACATAGCTGGTATTAGAGTATAGGATTAGTGAAAAATTCTTGTCACTTTCACTATTCCAAAGTGTGCAACGAAAACTTGAACATATTTGGTAAAAAACAATAATCACCTCTCGCGATGGTAAGAGTTGATGCGTAGGATGTTGCGAGAAGGCTACTCGCAAAAGGCTGTAAATAATGAAATAGTAAAAGGAAAGCATGAAAATTTGTGTTCTCACCTACTTGAAGTGAATGTCCTCGTGACCGTGAGAGTGACTGACAGACAATTAGTGACCTCAAACATGCGTAACTAGATCCGTGGATTACTTCCCTAGCTGCGGTAGGTGTTTAGACAGACTCAGGACGGGGCAAATAACCAGTCATCCCCACTCACAGATCAACACTTTAACTTTTGTTTTGCTCCCGAGGGTGGATCTGAGAGCGACCATCGATCTAGAGAGGACATCCGAACACTCATGGACCAGTGAATATTCACAACGCGTTCCGTATCACCAGCACTACCGGCAACACACTAGCAAAGTAAGTACATAGAATATTGTTGATATCCACTATTATACCCGAACCTCCTCTAATGATGAACTACAGTATTGCTTTTCTTACGGCCGAACATGCTTTCCGAAGTATTTTAACAAGCGATGTTATTATTAGCTCAGCTAACTTTACATTACACACCTTAAAAATTATATTTATCTTTACAGCCTTCGTAAACATAAATAATTTCCAAATGTTTTCATCAACTACGAACTCGAAAATGTTAAAAAACGAGAAGAATGAACCCAGAAAGCATGAAAACCTGTACAATTTACTACATTTACAAAAACAAATCAATAACATTCTAAAGTTGTACTGTACTTCTATTGCATTATTCAATTACTGTTAGCTGTTATAAGTGATGTACGAACGTTAGGTGACAAACAATACTAACAACAACAATAGCATAATACCAACTGCTGGAGCAGAAAAGAGAGATCGAGAGACGAGTGACAGGACGGGAGAAAATCGCGGCCATTGGGTGTTAACTGGTTGCAACTCTACTTTCATATTCTACTCGCGGGATACACAGCAGCTCGGCGCAGGTGGGAACTGGGCCTGTGAAGCGACCAGCTACCGGCGATGGGTGGGATGCTGTGAAGAGGTCGTTCCGTATGGAGTGGAAGTAATATCTGACATTCGAACATTGATCGTTGTGTTATCATTATGATTAAATATATCTATTAGAAGTACAGATTGATTCTTGTTAATTACCTGAGCTTGGGTAAAGAGGACTCTTCTTTTTCTCCTTTGCGTGAGAGGGAACTGCATAGGCTTGGTGTCTGTTACACTACAGGCGGATAGTGCAGACATGTTGCCCATGTTCATGCCTGCTGACCCTGACCCCATCAGTCGTGATACTGCAACATACAACATACACCATGAATATGAGGGAACTGCATAGGCTTGGTGTCTGTTACACTACAGGCGGATAGTGCAGACATGTTGCCCATGTTCATGCCTGCTGACCCTGACCCCATCAGTCGTGATACTGCAACATACAACATACACCATGAATATAAGGGAACTGCATAGGCTTGGTGTCTGTTACACTACAGGCGGATAGTGCAGACATGTTGCCCATGTTCATGCCTGCTGACCCTGACCCCATCAGTCGTGATACTGCAACATACAACATACACCATGAATATAAGGGAACTGCATAGGCTTGGTGTCTGTTACACTACAGGCGGATAGTGCAGACATGTTGCCCATGTTCATGCCTGCTGACCCTGACCCCATCAGTCGTGATCATCGAGGTCGTGATACTGCAACATACAACATACACCATGAACCATGTTCAATTGTTTATGCCTGTTGACTCTGACTCCATCAGTCGTGATACTGCAACATACAATTGACAAGTAATTGTCGTTTGATTCAAGTCAAAAGCAAGTATTTGAAAATCTAACTTGATAAAGAATCTGTCAAAATGTTGATCAATCAATAAAAACTGTATGATATGTTAACGCGTGCCTCAGTTAGCTTTTACCTACAAGCATTCAAAATTCATACTGAGGTTTAAATCCCTTCTATAATGTACTAGCTGCATCCGTTTTTAAAGTACATAGTTAACTAGACACTCATGTTAGTGAGGCAATGACAGAGTGATAATATTTCTCCCGTAGTTCTTGTGTCTGTGGTTGTGGTTGATGTAATATAAAGATGCTATAGCTCCAAATAAATTACCCTTTCAGTTTAGTTTGGTAAAATGTTGGTATTCGACAGAAATCAGTAATTGAATAATTTACATGAGCGAGCTCTGCCGGCGGCTGGATTTGCATGAGCGAGCTCTGCCGGTGGCTGAATTTACATGAGCGAGCTCTGCCGGCGGCTGAATTTACATGAGCGAGCTCTGCCGGCGGCTGAATTTACATGAGCGAGCTCTGCCGGCGGCTGAATTTACATGAGCGAGCTCTGCTGGAGGCTGGATTTGCATGAGCGAGCTCTGCCGGTGGCTGAATTTACATGAGCGAGCTCTGCCGGCGGCTGAATTTACATGAGCAAGCTCTGCCGGCGGCTGAATTTACATGAGCGAGCTCTGCCGGCGGCTGAATTTACATGAGCGAGCTCTGCCGGCGGCTGAATTTACATGAGCGAGCTCTGCCGGCGGCTGAATTTACATGAGCGAGCTCTGCCGGCGGCTGAATTTACATGAGCGAGCTCTGCAGACGGCTGAATTTACATGAGCGAGCTCTGCCGGCGGCTGAATTTACATGAGCGAGCTCTGCAGACGGCTGAATTTACATGAGCGAGCTCTGCCGGCGGCTGAATTTACATGAGCGAGCTCTGCCGGCGGCTGAATTTACATGAGCGAGCTCTGCCGGCGGCTGAATTTACATGAGCGAGCTCTGCAGACGGCTGAATTTACATGAGCGAGCTCTGCCGGCGGCTGAATTTACATGAGCGAGCTCTGCAGACGGCTGAATTTACATGAGCGAGCTCTGCCGGCGGCTGAATTTACATGAGCGAGCTCTGCCGGCGGCTGAATTTACATGAGCGAGCTCTGCCGGCGGCTGAATTTACATGAGCGAGCTCTGCCGGCGGCTGAATTTACATGAGCGAGCTCTGCCGGCGGCTGAATTTACATGAGACAGCTCTGCAGACGGCTGAATTTACATGAAGGCTCGTCCAAACCGAAGCGGGGAAGCGGCGGGAGCGGGGTGGTGGAGCGACGAATTCCCGCGCGGGATTTTAAAGTACAGTGGTAGATGTGAGCACCCATACTAGAGCGGTAAACTGCCGCCGTCCCGCAGCGTTGTTCGATCGTCCCGCCGGTTTGAAACATGTTGGATTTTCCCGCTCGTACCGCCGCGGACAACATGGGTACATGGCTCATTTGGTGTCGAGATGTTAGCGAAGATGTCTGAGGACGATTCCAGCGCGTTGATCGCTGAACAGTTGGTTGAGTATGTTTATTTATATCCAGTACTTTATGACTTGAATCATAAGTACTTCAAGAATATAAAGAAGGATCGAATCTGGGGGGATATCGGCAAAGAAATGGACGAATCAAGTAAGATTGTACAAGTATACTAATACCCCGTTGCTGTAGCATCAAACCTATCTTTAGTTGCTTGACTACTTGACTCTCTCCTACCAAAACTTCATCCCCGAAGTACTGAGGCAATTGTAGGCAAACATTGATTTAACAGTGAAATAAATCTATATTATTAATTCTGTAAGCGATTATTATTTATCAAAATTGTGAGAGTTTGACAGCTCGCAGGATGATGGGAGAGGGCTCAAATGAAAGGTCTTGGTCCAAGGGGGTTGGGAAAAATAGCACATTACGTCCAAATCTACCAGAAAACGAGAAATAAGGAAACTATTTTCCATTTAAAATGTATCGGGATCTGCTTTGTTTACATTAAACATGTCATTACAAACGTATTATCATTTGTATTCTACTGAGGGGTCGTCCCGCTATCCGCTGCCTGCAGCTTCGGTGTGGTTACTCCGTGCATCTTGTGGGCTACCTCCCGCCACGTACCGCTGCCGCTGGTCACAGCTACGCGCGCACTACGGCGGCACGGCACGGACGGGCGGTACGGCACGGATGGCATTTTTAAGAGGGGGTGCGCGCACTAGGGCGGCACGGCACGGACGGACGGGACGGGACATCCGCACATCCGCAATTTAGGACAGTTGACAGTCTGCGAGCTAAAAATTGTGAGTAAAGATGGATGTAGATAAAGTGGTGATAGTAGGTTGCAACAAGATTAGCAGAGGAAGAGGAGACAAGAAGGTGCAAGCAAAGATTTTAGATACACCACATAAACAGGAAAAGACTAAGTTTTGGAGGGTTCCACACCTTGTTTCCTGATCTTGTAGAAGGATTATGTGTGAAACTTACCTGATTGTTTCATAATAGATCATATTTCTGCCCATATTTATTATCACGTCGAACGTTATTAAAATATTCCGGATGTCGCATGTTGTACAGTTCTGGGTATTTCTCAACGAGAAAAATCAACTTACTAACATCTATGTTTACAACATACGAAAACACTGCTACTTTGACAGAGATCAGTTGAGAATGGCGGATGTCCCGTGCCGCCCGCCCGCTCGGTGTGCACTGTGCAGTGCTCCCGGTCGGTACGGGCGGTACGGTCGTCACGGCAGCTCGGAAATGTCCTAAAGTTCTGTCTCCCGGACTTTTTTAACAAACGGCGGAAGCTGCCGAACGTCCGTTGCGGGCCGTACCACCGTAGTGGGCGCACTCATATGACATTCAATGTTATTAACTTTTAAAAATTGCCGTGCCGCCCGCCCGTCCGTGCCGTGCCGCCGTAGTGCGCGCGCAGCTTACCGCCGTCACTCATCTCCTTCCCGCTCCCGCCGCTTTCCTGCTTCGGTTTGGACGAGCCTTCGAGCGAGCTCTGCCGGCGGCTGAATTCAATTGCGCTATTTTTATTCTTTTGAACTGGCTAGTGGCTACAGCTTTAAAATTTGAATGTGTAGTTCTAGCCATATTGAGTGCTAGAAGGCAATTCACAGTGAAGTGAAGTTGACCGGTCAATAAAGGGGAGTTTATTACATTTGGCATTACAAGCAATGCATTCTGTGGTGTGAGGAGGGCCACATACAGATTGGCCAATGGTTTAAGGGTCGTTTCTAACATACAGATTGACCAAAGGTCCTAATGAGCTGGGGGAAAAAATGGGGGAGGAGCTTACAGCAGTGATGTGTCTGGGGGAGGAGCTAGTCTATTCAAGTAAACTGTTTGTTAACGTTTTCTAATCTTACCAGTCACAGAGGTGGCCAAGCTCAAGAGACGAATTTTACTTTTTAAAACACCAAGTTTTATGTAAACTGTTAAGTAAACAAATAAGGTTTTTACATTCAACTGTAGCTTAAACTAAACAGTGCGGTAATCTAATACAAATAATAGGCTATAAAATCGAACTAATTGCTTATTAACTCACTATCAATTTCTTTTCAAGTACACAAATTACATTTTTTGGGAGGTCTATTTAGGCCATAAAAGTTGAATTTTGTTTCTAAAAGCGTTTGCGGATGTGTAACTATTATATGCAACAGATGTAAAGATTAAAATGTTTCTATTTTGTGTCCTATTCCCGTTGCAAGGCACGGGTACAACAGCTAGTTTTGTATAAAATGTAAAGAAGAAAATGGTTCACGTTAGATTTTTTGTGTTCATAGTATGTGTCATTAGTATTAATCTTTCTGAAGTTTCCTTGAAGAGATCGCTCACGCAATGAAAATAATAGAGAAATGATGAGACATCATGTTTTCACCCTTAAAAACTACAATATATCGTAGTACTAATATTGTGAAATTTTGTGAGTCTGTTCGTTTGTTTGATATCCAATCACGCATTAACTAGGTACTGGTCGGATCGGGTTGAAATTTGGTAAGAAGATAGCTCACATTCCCGATTAACATATCTAGTCGTATTCTTATACCAAAAATCATTTCGGGCTATGCCCCAATGGCTCCATAGATTCCAATGTTAACCTAATGAGTATTTATAAATAAAATGAATTAAAAAATGTAGTCAGCTTTTTCAACTACACAAGTTGGTTCTACGATATTCAATAGCATTAAAGAGACCACCTCTGTATCTGGTAAGATAAGAAAACGTTAACAAACAGTTTACTTGAATAGACTAGCTCCTCCCCCAGACACATCACTGCTGTAAGCTCCTCCCCCATTTTTTGCCCCTGCTCATTAGGACCTTTGGTCAATCTGTATGTTAGAAAAGACCCTTAAACCATTGGCCAATCTGTACGCGCGCGTGAGGAGAGAGGGATGGTAGAGTGCTAATAGTGAAAGTGAATTTGCGAGGGTCGTCTCTACGGTCTACACAGCTAATTTTGAGACACTTTTCGTATAAGTATTAGCCTTCCTCACTGACTTGCTTTTAAGAGAGCTTAATGGCTTCATCATAATAACCCAAAATATTCTAAGCTATTTCTGGTTAAGCTTTTATTAATATTATTATTATTAGTTAACCTATTACAAGCTTAACACTTTTAAATATTTCTGAGTTATTTTTTAAGAGTGAAGAGAGAAAAGGTGTGTCAAAGTAATTAATTACTTATAATTTTTGTAATTAGAAAAAAACTAAAGAAAAAGTACTGTAATTATTGTTTGACACTTCTTGAAGTTATTGGTCCTCGCCGACAAGGTTTGTAAGCTTGGCAAGGCCATACGTGTATAATATCATGAATAAATAAATTTGAATTTGAAAGTTTTTTGGATTTTGCTTTCGTGTGACCACGGCGAAATGTTTTCAATCCAATCAATATACAAAGCATATGACTGGTACATTAAATCCAATAACAATAATTATGTTTAATAAGGCGGTATAAGTTAACTGGGTGATGGTTATGTTCAGATCACTCTTTCCAAGTCACTGATGAACCAACAACTAAAAACCATTGGCATCAAATCGAAAAGCAAATAAACATACAGCTTGCATCTCTAAAAATTATACATACTTTAAGGTTTTAGATCAAATCAATTTTATCATTGACTATTTTATTGGCAATCATAATCAGTAAAATGTAATATTCATAAATCAATGAGCAATTACCAATTATGTGAGGCAGCGACGCACACTTAAGCTGTTTCATTAGACAGATCCATTTAGTAAAATCTTAATGATCAATAGTACAGCTGGACCCAGTTTAAAACAAAAAATCTATAAGCTACAGAATTTTCTCAGGATCAAATCGGCGACCTTCTGATCTACGACCAGCTACCCAGTTAGATCATTCATCTGTTAAGATTGTATAAATAACCATCGTCAGTAAAAACAGAGTTAGTTCAATCATGAATAGCTGTAATAAACCAAATTACTAGATTAGCTACACGATTTTGACGGCTGACATCTTTTTAGGACAAGGAAAAGTGCCGTACATTAATGGCAGGACATTATTTCTCACTTTCCGTGAACGTTAATTTTTCGCTTCTATGCTGGACCTGCTGTACGCTGCAAACGTAGACATAGGGCGTATTTATCCAGGCGAGGGTATCTGGGGACTGTTGTGTACACAAGAGAGGACCATGCACGGCAGTCAGCAGTCGGCACGTCGACCATGCCACGTTTGACAGTTGTTCACTATAGCAGTTCAAGCTGTATTGCGGCATACGTGCAGGTACTGTACGAGGTGTACAGTTCAATAGGCTACCATCAAAAAATATGAACTGATGCTTTTTAGCACGTAAAACAAAACACACAAAATAAAGTGACTCTGTCTTTATTATGTGTACCAGTAACAACAGTAGCCTACAGCAGAGCGGCAATGACAGCTGAGCACTGAACAGAGCTGGGCGACGATTGGCTGTTAACAGGGAGCTAACCACAATTCGATGAGAGGAAGGTGGAGAGATTTTGCGTCTGACAGGAGCTCAATTCTAAGTCACTCGGTTGTAAAATTGGGATCACAAAGAGTCGACCATCTGTGCGCTCCCCCCGCGCTACGCTGGGCTAACATCCGACTGGATAAACTACGTGACGCGACTACACGGCCAAGGACATGGGTAGTTATTTGTTTTTGAGAGGGTACATTTGTTACTTTTTTATTTAACTTCTTTTTAGACCTTTGTATTTTTGTAAGGGGACATTCCAATTCCTGGTCTTTGTTACTATTACGTCTACCTTTTTTCAGAACGGATCTTTAATTGATAGCCCAAAATGTGAAATAGCATCTAGGTCTAGCATCTAGATAGGCTTCCGTGCTTTGCATCGAACCAGCCACCTTCAGATTTGAAGGTGAGCGCTGTAACAACTCGATTACCCTGACTAAGACCAATAATAATTACTCTACTCGGTTTGATTAAGGCGTAGACAACTATAAATCGCAATCAATAACCAGTGGTATTTTCAGGTCTGCAAAAATAATGCCCATAAATTAGGTTACGATGTCTCAGAAAGAGGTTGGGGGAATATTTCAAATTGTCTCACTGACTTTGAGACTGAGAATGATAATTGATAAAAAAAATTTTTCCTACAGTTACATAACAATGTACATGTTCTCTCACTGATTTGAGAAAGCAAAGTGGCCAATTCGCTCATCAGTGAGACAATGTTAACATTGTCTCACTCTAATTACTTTGTCTCACTCCAGATTTGCAACGTGCAACTCCAGGCACGAAATAGTGAGCGCGTAACATGCAGGCAACGTCGTCTGTGCGAGAAATACGTTGGCAGCACTGGCTGTAAATCAGCTGGTCAGCTGTTGTACTGTTGTATTTGTCACTTCACATTAAATGTTACATTAAAAGTTCACTTCTGTGTAAAAATAGGTTATGTTTCTTCACCAATTTATTTGTTTTATGGTAACTGTAGGAAAAGTATAATGTGCAACTCGAGATCAAAGTACAATTGCCTCACTCGAGAAACCATTCCTCACTCGCCTACGGCTCGTGAGTAAGCATTTCTCTCGAGTGAGTCAATTGCTCACTTTTCTCACTAGTTGCACAAATAACTATTACCTACGACCGTTTTTTAAAGTAGCCATTTCAGTCCAATTCTTAGAATTGAAAAGTTTCACTTTACAGCTGTTTACTTTCATATCCGCATAGTTTTCTCATATCCACACAGGTAACGGACCAATGAGGTTCAAGTATTGAGAGAAAAGAATTAAAATTGTAATGCTTCGAACGTCAACTAATCAGCTGATCAGCTGATCAGTTGACCAATTTAATTGTTGATCCGACTTGTTCATGTTGATACTCGCGTATTCTTAATTAAGTTGGTGGAAGTCCAAAAATAAATGAAATATTTGCCGAATTGTACCTGATACAATATTATTTATGGTAAGAATGCTGCTAGCAATGTAATATTTAACGAAGTTTAACAAACACGTAATTACAGGAAATCAGCTGATTATACAACAAGTCGTTGCATCACTTTCAGTATCAGTGGCAATGACAATACACGAAAACATAACCTCTCTTATAGTAATTAAATCCAGATTGATAGTAATTAAAAAACGGTCGTAGGTAAAGTAGTGTACGCAAATTTTAAATTTTCTACTCGTGTCGTAAAGACTCACTTAACGCAATCGTTGCGTAAACTACTATTCTGTTAGGGCTTATTTCTTTGTCGAATAAGTCTCTTTACTGCGTGTTTGGACTGAGGTAGGCGGGGTAGGTGGTCGGAGGCCGGTAGTCGCGGTAGCCGAGAGTTGTGTTGTTTTAGGACCACCACAGACCAGGTCCTGTGTGACTGCAAGTCACTGGCCACTCCAGGGGTGGTCCTGTCACCTGTCACTAATTACTGCTCAACCTCTGTCTCTAACTGAAGCCAAAAGGTTGCACCTACTCACCTACTACAATCACTACTATTTCCACACCATACAACAAAAAGAACGATCTGCCCAAGGTTCCATACTCGGCCCAGACCTCTGGAACGTCGCTTATGACAGCCTTCTGAGGTCTGAAATGCCTGAGGAAACGGTTTTGGTTGGGTACGCAGACGACGTTGCAGCTTTGATAGCTGCACGTAGCGTTGAGCTGGCTCAGCTAAAGCTAAACCGAGTTATGCGTACCATAAACGCATGGATGGCAGACCACGGTCTCTCGCTTGCTCTGAGCAAAACCGAGATCGTGATTTTGACAAAAAAACGGATTGACACCATCGTGCCGTTGAGGGTGGGAGCCGTCGAGGTTCAAACTGTTCGTTCTGCCAAGTATCTTGGGGTCATGGTAGACAGCAAGCTTAGCTGGCGGGATCAGATCTTCCCTACAGCGGACAAGGCCGCTAGGGTGGTTTCTTCTCTTAGCCGGTTGATGGCCAACGTCGGAGGGCCTCGGTCCAGTCGTAGAAGGCTGTTAATGTCTTCGGTCCAGTCCGTACTCTTGTACGGTGCGGAGGTGTGGGCAGACGCACTAAATAAGGAGGCATACAGGATGCGGCTCGCCCGAGTGCAGCGTCAGGCAGCACTGAGGGTAGCATCTGCCTACCGAACAGTGTCCGAGCCCGCCGTCCTGGTGGTTGCTGGAGTCATCCCCGTCAAACTTTTGGCGGCAGAGAGAAAGGCAATTTACCGGCGCCGTGGGGAGGACGAGGCACGAACAGAGGAACGCACCCGCACCTACCAGCTGTGGCAGGAGGGCTGGGAACAGGAGACACGGGGACTCTGGACCAGGCGACTGATACAGCAAGTCCAACCTTGGGTGGATCGGCGGCACGGAGAGGTGGACTTCTACCTCACCCAATTTCTGACGGGACACGGCTTTTTCCGGTCGTACATGTTCAGGATGGGCAAAGCCGTGTCACCCGACTGCATATACTGCCCAGGCATTCTCGATGACGTGGAACATACATTTTTCCACTGCCAGCGCTGGGAAAGGCCCCGCCTGGAGGCTCAACAGTTAGTAGGACTGCTGTCGGTGGACACGGTCATACCGATTATGACGGAGGGTGAGGACAATTGGACCTGTGTGTCACATTATATCCAGGGTATTCTCCGCGCCAAGAAGATCGACCTTGACCGGGATGCGTAGGTGTAGGTCATTAAGAATCTAAATGCCAGAAACGGTGCGAGCCCTGAGGGCTTAGGTCACATGTTGGCCTGACTTGAAGTAACGTGACAAACAATTCCAGGTCTGTGTCCAACAGAGTAGAGGGGGTTTTTTAGTGAGTAGTCTGATAATTTTCAGGAGTCTCACACTACAGGCTGGCTACCTGTGCGCGTAAAAAGCATTTTCCCTCCTCTCCCTAAGAAAAAAAAGAACGATGGCGAGTGATAGAATAATACACGGAAATTTAAATTGACTTTGAACATTGATTGTTTAAAATGCTTTGTAGCCACGTGCGTCAAGCATGGTAAGGATTATGTTTGCTGTGTTCTCTCAAAGGTAATCATGTATGAACAAGCGATGGTTCCAGACAAAACACACTCAGGCTTAGCAGATAGACTTATGGAAATAAAGCAATAACACTATAGTAAAATTCGTATGGATGAGGTGCGAAATAAACCTGTTTAGCGATAAGTAATTTAACAATTTAGTTATTTCTTCATCTTGTTTCCTCTCTTTATGCTATTTCCAGAGTAAGGCCTTAGGCGAAAAGGTTAGACTGATGAAGCTGTGCTTTAATCATATCGGAGGATGGTACGATGGAGCAATCCGATCATATGAACACGTCGGGGGTTAAAAATAACAGCAGATCATATCTTTGGGAAACCACAAGTAAGTAGTGACAACTTTAGTCTGAACTGATGATGTACATACACTGTGATTGAAACGTCCAACACCCGTCAACCGGATACCAACCTAATTAAAAATAAATATTGCATTGGTAGGCCTTGGTTTGTTGCACGTGTGACGAGGGTGAGATGTGACTGATAACACGACGAATGCTATCTCACGTCTCACGTCCCACAATCAATGCACGCCCAGACGCGGGGATGTTTTTAACGCGCTATTCATGAGAGCTCCCTCTGTCGTCTTGGGCTCGCTATTAAATTCATACGAATGCGCCCAAGACAATGCCGTATGATTGCTTAAGTGGCGCATTTGAATAATGTATTGGATGGGTTGGGCGGGCGCGGACCGGTGGCTGACAAATCGATATTGCTTCTTCACTCCGCACTCTGCAAGAAATGTGTCACTGTGTGAACAAGCATTGGGGTGTAAGCCGACACTGCAGTCGTACACCAAGTGGTGTAAATGACAACTCATAGCTCTCTAGTCACATCAAGTAATTTAAATGGTTTAATTAGTATTTGCATATTCTAAAAGTGTTAACTCGAAGGTGGAAGGTAAATTTCAATCTCAGAACGGTGCGTCCTAAAAATAAAACAGATTTAGCAGTTCAATAAATTTCATAAAACTCGTCAAATACTCATTGTACCTAAAAAAAAGTACATTGAAAACATAAAATAAACTAAGACCATGGTCAAAATGCACATCACGTGACAATGGACTAGTTCACTCTGATTCTGAGGCTTTGCTCACCAAGACATTTAAAAATTATTTGGGTCATACCATGTCAGATAATGTTTGTGTACGTAAGACTGATTTCCATAACAAATCTTCGGTGGAAGGAGGTAACATTTCATTAAGGGACCTTTCGACCTTTCTAAACAAAGTAAATTATCCGCACGAGCAAACAATAAAGTAATAAACTGTCGATTGAAGAGGGTGCAGGGCGGTCCGGGCGCTGCGGGTCGACGATAAATTCATTGGCCGCGACAGCAGCAGCCGCTCTCGAGGGCTCAATTAGTTCCGTTTTGGCCAGCGCCAGCGGGCAGCGCTTGGGCAGAGCACACCCTTCTGTTGTTACGTTGACTGATGAGTGAAACAGTGGAACTGGTACAAGACGGTTACTACATAGGACGTTCACTCATTTAGAGTGTTATCCTCTGCACCGAATAAGCCTAGACCCCCCTACTATGTTGCTGGCCACAAACATCCCCTACTTTGAATAATAAAAAATTTGAGAAAGTAAAATGTAGCATCTCTACCTATCTACGCTACATGCAATGTTTGTTCCGGATAAGGTTTTTTTTTGTTTTAAGACTTGCCACTTATTACTTACCTCCGCATATTATAGATCAATACACGCGTCATAGTGGGTAGATTTGCAAACTAGTTTGAGAGTGAGAACAAGTCTGTGTGGCCTATGTGGACGGGAAAATGCATTTATAACAAAATATAACCTCGATTAAATACAACCATTGACTTTATATACAACTCATTCAAGCTTTTTGGGCTGACAAAAAAAAAATAGTAAAACGGAATTACTAAGAGAAATATGAAGGAGGACCCTTGTCAAACAAAAAAAAATGTTATAAGAACGCTTTTATATCGATGAGTAGACTTCAACAAACTCTAGCTCTTCATTATGAAACACCCTGGCCTGAAGTAGGCCTACACTGTATCACATGCTGATAAATATTTTGCCGTGTCTGTGCAGTAGGCTACATTTTATGTGTTGAATGATGGGGTGCATCTGTTTCACAGCAATGAGAGTAAGATTGCACATTTGCAAAAGTAAATGAATTTCTTTATTACCTTTAAATACCAGGCTTGTTTAATTAAATTGTTACTACTTACTAATAAATTTTACTCAGATCTTCGTTAATACTTAAAACTAGCCTATGATTATATTCATTGTTAAATGCACTAAATGTGCCGGTGTAGACCTAAATGCACGACGTTTTCGGTCCGGCGAAATCGTCGGGCGGAATCTAAAGGCCCCTTTTATCCAGGTTTTCCGCTGAGTGAAATCCGATGGTTTTTTTATTATGTCCGTGGTAGGGGGTGCCAGTGCTGACAACTTTGTTCATTTGGCCATCATCAGTCTCCTGGACCCTTGTTTATTAGTTTTGACCTATTTGCGTTTGAAGAAAAGTAGACGACGAGGAAGAAAGTGGCCTGTATGGTGAATCAAAATCTAGCTGGATGGGGCTTTCACAAAATTATGGTATGCTGCAAAATGATGGTGTCATTCCGAGGATTTGAACAAAAGTGTTAAATTAATTATGCTCACCATATATTTTTTTCAATCACACCATTTCTTTAATTGTATCCTTCATCCACTAGCCTACAATGATCATCTATTTAATGATTACGGTAGGGGATTTCAATGCTGTGGATGACAGAGAGCGAGTTAGGTCGGTAGCGCTGCATTCCGCCCGACGGAAAACGCCGTGTCGTAAAAGGGTTTCTTTTGATCATCTATTATATTATTAAAGTGGTACAATGAAATTTTATGTAAACGGTTAAGGTCATTTCCCAAATAAAATTATAGGCATATGGCACATCAAAGCTTAGAGTGTGTAATTTGCCGAAAAGTATTGATATGGACGAATTTCCTAAGGGCTCTGCCCCACAGGCTGATTTCCAAAGGGTCAGTAAATTTAGTTAATGAAACAGCTGGTCAGTACAATGAACTGGTGTTTATTTACTCGAAAAAGATGTTTGTTAAAGACTGAGGAGGGTTATGTTTGGTTTTAAAGTGAGGTTGTATACGTTTTGTAAAGTATTGCTCAAAGATTAATTTTTTAATTTTATATAGTAAGATACATGTGAAGAGGCTTGACTAAAATTGAAGAATTATGGTAAAACATGTCATTCATGAAGCATCAATTTGAAGCAATTGATGCTATTGCTACACTAAGGTATGTTGTCATATTCTTATGGATCTATTAACATCAAAAGTATGGGTTTGAAAGTAAATAGGTTTACGCTTTTAAATCAGTTTATATTTTCAAACTAAATCATAGAGTTGCTGTATTATAAAAAAAAACACACATCAGCACCACTTTAATAGCTCTGTAGGTCACATTTTCTTCCCGTTGCAAAGCACGGGTATAGCAGCTTGTATGTAATTAAACTGTATCAGCAATCTGACACATACTTTTCAGGGGGGCCCGAAAATGGATATATCCACTGAAAACTCAAACTCCAAAACGCTCAGTTTACTGAAATGTAGGCCTAAGTTCGACCTCATGAAAACGAATGGGGATGAAATAGGCTACTGTAGTAATATTTTGCAAAATCGATAGAACGAAATGGGGGTCATTGCTTATTCACAATCCGCCAATTTAGGCCCTCCAAAGTCACAAATACAGTCAGAATTTTATGTTTTCGGAATAAAAACGTGGGGTAGAGCCAGAGCCAGAGCCCAGCCGCAGGGACTGGAGGGGTGAGCGGAGGGGGAGGGTCGGTGACAGAGGCAATTAGCTCAGCCAATGAGGAGCGAGAGTTGTCCACCAATCAGAGCCCGCCGTCGCCACAGTTGCACATGGCGCTCACATTGATTTACTGACCTGAACCGCTAAATAGAAACAAAGCCCGGGACACAATGCCAATGCGACCAGGTACCCAGTAACCGACGTTTAATAGTCGATCAGGGGATTGATTGATCCCTCCATTGTATACAAATTCATTACTCGTAATGGGTAATGCGTCTTTTATTCTTTGACCTTTATTGCTGAGCCTTGTACAGATCGATTGTTGTGATCTGGGTTAAGACATACTGTATTACTGTAGGCAGTAAAACACGCTGTCTGTTGGTTGAATGTGGTTTTAAAACAAGCACGTTTATGAAATCTACTAATCTACGCCATGGTTCGCATGATGATGTTCATGCACATAACTTATTTATTATTTTATCACACCTGTTATAACGGCAGTGTTTAACTCCAGATAAATTCTCTCTGGAAAAATTCAAGTTCTTCTTTGAGAATGTTGACCAAGTTTTTAAGGAATGTTTAAATGCTAAGCTTTGGGTGAGGGGACGTACCCCGGGAAAAGGGGGAAATGTGTTGATTTTGAACTAAAAAGTTAAAGTATGTAAAATAAAAATATCATGAGATGTGACATATTTCATGAAAATAGTCATCTTTAGACTGTACGTTGTTACAGTAGTAATTAATTTCCTTAAATCTTGTGTCAAGCCTTTTCCTCCGGATGTTTGATTGTTAGAGAGCTGGTGGTTTTTGCGAGTAGGCATAAATAAACTGACGAAAACGTTCACGGCGACCTCACATTCTTGAGCAGCTCATGTGAAAATTGTGAGTCTTGAATGTAAAGAGGCCAAGAGGATAGTCTATATCTGAAACAAAACCCACAAGTGAAATGAATCCCCAAGTAGCATCCCATACGTCTCGCATACACACCATGCATATAATGTAGAGAGAGTTTAAAGTGTTTTACTTATACTACACTTTTTGAGCTCATAGGCCTATATTTGAAATCTGTGGTCGTAAAAAGATAGTTATTTATAGACTTAAAAGTAAGCATCCCTTGTCACCAACTAAATTAAGTGATTTTCTTACTCCGACATTTGGAACATGTTGTATAACATCAAAACTTAACATATTTACCGTTTCATTAGAAAAATACGTTCTATAACAGTGTAGGCTGGTTTTCATTTACGCTGGTACTTTGTATCCTGCCCTAATAAATAGTTCGATATCTATGATGTATAGAAGAGTGCCATAACACATTATTCCCAAGGACCAACTTCCTCAAACCTGCTACGTTACAACTACAGGCTACATGCTACAAGAAAGAAATGTCGGACTCTCATGGGTATTGAAGATGCTTGTACTGTAACAAACACGAAAGATAGCTCTAAGCTCTAACCCCTGCAGTGTTTAAAGGATTTTCTTTACATAATTGCTTGGTCGTTTTCAACTCCAGACTGGACCAGCTGCACTCGCTGCTCATAGCACTACATCAACTGCTGGATCTGGAAGCTGTAGTTTGACTTATATTTTAATAGGACCAACCGATTGAGGTGGAGTCTTCGAAAAAGATAGCCTGCTATTGAACTTATTGAAGATAACAGAAACTTTTTAAAATTGGGATTTTGAATGAAAATTTCGTAGGAGAGCATACTCTATAAGATTTTGCGTGGATTGAAAATTGTTCCCGGAATCAGTGATAGTATGACTATGACTGTATGCATATTTTAAACAACATAAAACTTAGCTTAATGTTCCCCTCTGATAACCCTACTGCTTGGGTTGTTAACCTATTGTCAACGCTCTGATAGGAATAAATTCACGCTCAAGCCCAATATCATAATTTCCAATATTAATCTTTTAGAAAATTGACAGAATGTGTTTCACAAATCGACTAGTGCATCCATTTTATAAATCCCAAAGTAACCATGAACTTTTGAGGAAAGTAAAAGTCACACCCCATAAACTATATGCTTAAAATGTTCGTCATGACGAGAAACCTTGCGCAAATTATCCATTATCTCATAAATTGCCTTTTAATTTCGTAATACCTTTCTACAGGGAACTTTCCATATACCTAATGTTAAAAATACCTCAGCTGTACTTATTTGTATGTTATTATTTCAATTTACTGTATTACCTTTAATGATTATTTGTTTATATTACTGTATTCTGTTTTTTTTTTATTTCAGCTTAACTTAACCAATCAATCAATCAAGTTTTAACTTATGACGTCAAACGTGAAGCCCGTGGGTAACAGAGGTAACTACTACTAAAATTGGGATTTTGAATGAAAATTTCGTAGGAGAGCATACTCTATAAGATTTTGCGTGGATTGAAAATTGTTCCCGGAATCAGTGATAGTATGACTATGACTGTATGCATATTTTAAACAACATAAAACTTAGCTTAATGTTCCCCTCTGATAACCCTACTGCTTGGGTTGTTAACCTATTGTCAACGCTCTGATAGGAATAAATTCACGCTCAAGCCCAATATCATAATTTCCAATATTAATCTTTTAGAAAATTGACAGAATGTGTTTCACAAATCGACTAGTGCATCCATTTTATAAATCCCAAAGTAACCATGAACTTTTGAGGAAAGTAAAAGTCACACCCCATAAACTATATGCTTAAAATGTTCGTCATGACGAGAAACCTTGCGCAAATTATCCATTATCTCATAAATTGCCTTTTAATTTCGTAATACCTTTCTACAGGGAACTTTCCATATACCTAATGTTAAAAATACCTCAGCTGTACTTATTTGTATGTTATTATTTCAATTTACTGTATTACCTTTAATGATTATTTGTTTATATTACTGTATTCTGTTTTTTTTTTATTTCAGCTTAACTTAACCAATCAATCAATCAAGTTTTAACTTATGACGTCAAACGTGAAGCCCGTGGGTAACAGAGGTAACTACTACTGTAACGCTGATTGGAGCTTAGGGGGGAGGATGGTAGGCCTAATGTTATGGGTTGTCGATGGAGTACTATAAGTACCAGTGTAACAATGAGATGTCAACTACGATACTGTACTGCATAATCAGCATCAGCTAGAACAACTAACAAAAATGGCAGCCGGTCAAATATTTCTTTAATCTTTCATTTTGAATCTTTGAATAACGGCTGCCATTTTTTACCCATCTGATAATATTTTGAGCTCAAATTTGTGGCATTGTATTCTACCACTAATAAAGACCTTTAACGTGATGTGCATATCGACCTAGGATTACGTTTACGATTTTCATCAGACTTCTAGCGGGCGCCTCACAGTATAATAAGCATTGCAAATTCAAGACATATTTGAACAGCTGTCATTTTTTACTCCTTTATTCAACTTAATACAGCAGTCCTACAGAAGTGGTGAAAATCTCAGCCAGATCTACACACCATCACGGAGCAGTGGCGAGGGCGATCGGTGTCAACAAACAAACAAGCAATCATTTCCAATCTGATATGACAATCATTTCCTGCAGTCCGGCGTGTGGCGTGTGGCGGGGGTTTATTAAATGAAAGGTTATGGGGCTGCAGGGAATCATATGGTAATGCGGTTTATAGTGCGTGAACGCCGCGACAACGGGCAGGGATAATCAGCTGTCCGGCACAGCCGCGCGGCGTGTAAACGTGTCACCGCCACACGCGTCACACCCCCGCGACAGCAATACGAAGCATTAGACTAACCAACACGAGTAGGCTATACATCTCATCTCACTGTAAAATGTGTCAAGTACATATTGGTGCTACTGTATCGACACTACGATGACATTTCGTATCTATTATTTTAGGGTTAATTTGATGATTACTGTTTGTTTAGTTATAGGCCTATAGCTAGAAGACGAGTTAGTTTTATTTAGTTAAACGAGGTTTTAAATAACTGAAATAACAAGTAACAATTGTAAACAAAAACACACCCCTAGCGGCACCGGACATAACTAACGATAAAATTGATTTCAGCTGATCCATAAGGATGCCAAATCTACTAAGGGAGTATGTTTTATCCAGTTTTATCTATGGTTGTAGCAAACCATAGATAAAATCCCATGGATAAAAACCAGTTCTCATACTCCCCTCGATTTCTCATACTCCAGTACTTATTGAACAGATGAAGCCAATTTTATTGTTAGTTCTGTCCGGTGCACTGTAGAGGTCGTGTTTTGTTTACATGTTGTTTCGTGTTATTTCAGTTATTTAAAACCTCGTTTAACCAAATAAAACGATCTTATCATAGACAATAACTCGCCCCCTAGTTATATAACCAAACAGTAAAGCACAAATCATGAAATTGACCCTAAAATAATAGAAACAAAATTTCGTGGACACTAACGATCAGTGTCACCGAACATAAACTAGACACGAAAAACTAGCTTGAAAATTTACAATGGGATGAGAAGTCTCCTTGTGTTGGTTAGTCTATGGTTGTAGTTGTAGTCTATCTATACTGTATCAGCAATGTGCAGTTTTAGCGGTGCAGCAGAGACGTCCGGCTCCTTGATTAAATACAGCTAAGGGTTTGACAGCGATTTTAGTGGTACAATGCTGCACCACAGTGGTGCATCAGCACAACTGCTGAAGTGGCGCGGACGCTGCGCTGAGTCTGCTGATGTACAGCGTCATAGTCAAGGCTACAGAACTGGTGACGTAAGTACATGTAAGGATTTATTAACTTTGTCTGTAGCATATACGTTTTAAATGTAATTTTCTAAACTACAGAGAGTAGAAATACATCAGCACAGCTGCAGTTACCAACGTAATACTGACACAGCGCTGAGCCCGATGGCAACAGTACAAAGCTCTTGAGTGGTTGTGTATGTGCACGCAAAGTTTGATGAATTCCTCTATAGATGTTTTGAGAGGTACAGTACTGAACAACTGAGGCTTGCAATATTGTATAATTATATTACCTAACCAGGGCCTGCTTATGTTTATTAATAAGTGTAATCTCATGTGGTTTTGGTTTTACGATATGTTTTGAGTTTAAACACATACAGGAAGGTGGGACGTTAACCGCTTGAGAATTTCACAGCCGCATGATTTTAGCGGGGCGACACATTACCGCTACCCCACGTTGTCAAGACTACAAAGCTGATGACGTCACTACGGACAACCAAGTCAGTGCCATGACATAGATTTAAACAGGTTGTTGTGTTACATTTTGTTTGACGATTCTCTACCAATTGTGTGGTTGGAACCGTATAAAGAGCTCAGTCTAAAGTGTCTATAAAAGAGGGAATTGCGGGATTGAACATGCTTGTTTGTTAGGAAACCCTTTTCCCTCCTCTTCACCAATAACAATCTGAGAGACAAATTTTGTCAAACACATTGAATGTTCATTAAGCCTATCTATACATAATCTATTACTGATTGATTGGCGAAATTTATATGAATTAAGAATACAGCAATGATTATCGGTGTTTATTTTACTGCAGTATGTAAGTACTAGTGGCCTGTAGGGGCCATAGCCCCTAATTTAGACTAAAATAAAAAACCATATATAAAAACATATTAACAAATGGAAACGTGCACACGGTTTGGCCTGAGCCCGGAGAACGACGAATCAGAGCTGAAATCATACAGCACATCTTTTCTAGTTTAAATTTGAAGATTTGTTTTGTAATCTTACGAATTCTGCTATAGTTTCCATTTTGAGAACCAAATGTAAAGGTTAAAATTATTATTAATTATTAACTACCCATTTCGCGGTAGTAACTCAGAAATATATCTATGAATTTGTACCTTAATTTTAAACCAATTTTCATAATTTGCGTTGCGGATTAATGAAGATTGTCCGATCTTATGTTTTTAGCGAATTTCCCTATAGGGAAGTAGCTATTACCGTAGGTGGCACGGTAAGACCTAGACCCGGGACCGATTTACTTTTTCATTTTGATGTCCCCAGAGGCCAAAAACACCATTCGTTCAAATTTTTATATATGTATATATACATATATATATATAGATTTATATATATATACGTCCGTGAACGCGATAACTTGAGTAATTTTGGTCCGATTTTGATGAAATTTGGTTTAAAGGTGTAAAGCGAGATAAACTTGAATGAGTTCGCGAACCAGCATGATCGGACCATGGGAACGGGGCTTTAGGGGGGGTTTTATGGGGTAAAAATTGGTTTTTCTCACTTTTGACCCTCAAAACACAAAATTTCCCAATTTCTCTTTAGACCTTTTTAAAGAACTTAAAAAAACAAATAATTTAGTATATAAAAGTATTTTTGTTCGATTATTAGTAACGGAGAAAATTAAAAAAATTGTAAATTTAAAATTCCCATGTTATTCTTATGGAGAATATTGTCAAATGTTGTAATTTGCTTGTTTATGGATATATTTTGATCAAACTTGGCAAATTTATTTATTTTGTACTAAGCTATCAATATTTTACTCAAAAACACACTTTATTAGGTTCCTTGTAGCAGCAAACCTAGGTACTCGTTAAACCTAATGTTATTAAAATATATTTAACTGAAAATCAATTCAGACAAATGGAAATTCGCTTAGTCGGCAGGTTTGCTGCGGCGGGGGTATTTATGAAGTTCGAATCATGTAAAAACGGTTCTTTTAGTTCGTCATTGACTTGTGGTTGTGGCATGTCCATTGTGGCAACATGCGTTGAAATGTCCATTTGTGGCCTCCTCTGCGAAGTGAAATGCGCCACAATACATGCAAGTGCTGTTAAGAGGACCTAGATTGTGAGTAACAACACTCAACTCATTTTCCAGCGTTCTACTAAAGACAGGTTGTAAAACAGCTTCTGGATTTCTTTCACAGTTAGGCCCTACATGACATTCTCTTTCAGCATTTCTTAAATCTGTTGAATTCCTGGACACTCTTCCACGTCTTGCAGGTCTTCCCCTACCCTGTCTAGTTACTTCACTCATTATAAAAACGGAAAACAAAAAAATTAAACAAATACAATTCATTTTGGAACATTATTTATCAACATTGACTTTCGGAATAAATGTCAACATTGCAAATAAATAAGTAACAGCTGATAGACTGCAGACGTTTTTCAGTCCCCATGCATTTCTTATGGTGGATATTTTACGTTATATCTCGTTTTCTGGTAACTTTATGGGAATTCTGCTATTTTCCCGAGTCCCTGGGGGTCAAGACCTTTAATTTAAGACCTCTCCCACTTTTCTGCGACTTACCAGACATCCACAATTTTCTGGTAAAAATTTTGTCTTACAGAATTATATATATAGAAGATATGGAATTTTAAACAACGATAATATGGTAACTATAACTATTTAATTGAACCTTAACAATTGTTTTAGTAGAAGCTTGATACTGACAATTGGTAAAAGTCTTTGGTGCTTTCGTTAGCCTACATTTGGCCTTAAATTCCACACGATTAAAATAACTTCATCACTGAAGTTATTTTAGTTATCATTAGTAATCATTACTGAAGTTATTTTAATCGTGTGGAATTTAAGGCCAAATGTAGGCTAACGAAAGCACCAAAGACTTCTACCAAGTCAGTATCAAGCTTCTACTAAAACAATTGTTAAGGTTCAATTAAATAGTTATAGTTTCCATACAAGGATAGAACTAACTACTTACTGTATCTATTGAATAACAAATTATTTCCTCAGAACACCATTATTTCTTCATTTTAGCGAGAAAAATACTCGTATTATAATATAAAATATGATGTTTTGAGTTGCCCCACAAATTGCATGAGTAAAAATAATCAATAAATGGTATGTTCGTGATTTCCCTTGAAATTACGAAATCTCCGCAACCAACATGGCCGCATCTGAATCGATCATGGCGTTTTATCAGTCCCCACTCCCCGAGCGACTTGGAGAAGTCGAATCAGCAAAGACAAGAGGACCTGATGAATATACATGAGCGTCAGCAATCGGTGACTGCTGCTATAAATTATTCAAAACCATCGGCAGTCAAATAAACAAACACGGCTGTGAAATGTCTGCAGGAGTAGAAGGTGCAAACATTCACTCGCGGGTCTGACGTGAGATCACGTTATACAAACTGTTGTGAAACTGTTCCAAGGTGGACCCCACACAGCTACAGCTACTGAGCTACTACAGATGCCTCAAGTCGCGACGCGACTGGGACCATCGGTGTGATCAACGTCTATGGAGGGTTTCTGCAACATATACAAACCGTAGACGAGAATTGGGCCAGTCATTCCTCATTGATAGTTTTTGCTTTTAGTTGTGTAAAAGAAGAGTATTACGTATTTAAAGCCCACCTAGGTCTAAAAAAACAGAAATACAAGAAGTCGAGTAAAAATTATTAAAAAATACTCATGTTACATTACAGTATACAGGGTGTTCAAAAAAGCTGGGTACATAATTTACAGCTAAAGCAGTCTGGTGACGATTGTATCAGTTTGTTACAGTGTATATTGTGTATGGTAGTGAATACTGTAAGGTGTAGTGCAGCGACAGTCGATAACGATTGTCGGGTCACCAGGCTATAACTATAGTAGTCTGGTGACGATTGTATCAGTTTGTTACAGTGTTATATTGTGTATAGTGGTGTATACCGTGAGGTGTAGTGCAGCGACAGTCGGTATCGATTGTCGGGTCGCCAGGCTACAACTATAGTAGTCTGGTGACGATTGTATCAGTTTGTTACAGTGTTATATTGTGTACTAGCTGTGTGCCCGTTCTACGCACGGGGATCTTATCATAGTCAGTTAAAACCTTCTTATATAAAGCACAGCAGTTGGTTTGCATACTTTCAGATATGCTGACAAAACTATTCCTTCGCAAATACAGTATCTGACAGATTCAAGCCAAAACTAATGCTTCGCAATTAAATGTCACCCGGATCTTGTTGGTCCACATGTTATATCCAATGATTAAACTAAATAAACGGTATCAGCATTCTGACACATACTTTCTCCCATAAGTTTGTCAACAACCTTTATCATGTGTAAGCGGTGAGAGTAAATATACGGAAATGGGATTTGTACAATTTTGTTCAGAATTTAAAGGACTATAACATAATGGTTAAAAGTATTTAAGGTACTACCTCAACCTCTTAATTTAACACTTTATTCGGGTTGACATTTTCATTATCAAGGCGCTCTTGTCCTTTCCGTGAAACATTGAGAAACAAGGACATTAATGCGTTACCATCATACATACACACAAAAATACCGAACTTAATTAGGGAATCTGCTACGCTTTAAGCATAAAAAGGTACATATAAAATTAGTACTTGAAATCTTTGTTAATGCCATAAAATTTGATCATAACAATTTATATTTGCTTGGACCGGAGATGACTCGAAATTCTGTCGAAATGCTATCTGAATCGGTTTGCTATATGAAATGAAGTACAGTAGGCCTACTATAGACGATTTAGATTGGTAATTTGTAATAAAAATTACCAAAATAGGCCACGAACTATTGATACATAAACAACGTTCAAAGCGTTTGAACAATTCATGATGGTTTGCTGAATAAATGTTTTACTAAAATGCGTTATAGTTTTCTTAGCATAACATTTTGGAATCCAGACAGAAAAAGCAAAAATTATACAGTTAAGACATCAATTAAATTGAATAGGCCTACGCCTGTAATAAATAAGGTGCAACACCAACGATAACTAATTTGTAAATTACTGTGATGTGTTGGTACGTAAAAATGATTCTTGCTGCTACTAAAGGTTAAAAGGAAAAGAACCAGTACCGTACCAAAAACCAACGTTTACAGTTAAGAACTGTAGTACAGCCGACCAATTATATGCGTTAATCAAGGTTATTGATCTCTTTGGTTTTGGATTTTCTCGTAAAAAGTTATCAGCAATCAAAGTTATTTCCCATTAATTGCTTTATTTGTACACAACTCTTAATGCAAACTTATCGGTGTCAGTTTGAAAAAAACCTTATACAACATAACTTTCTGTTATTTAATAGATTACGTATTCTCTAAACAATGGTTGCTGGTATATATGTTAACATTATAAGGAAATGTGACAAAAATCACACAACGTTGGGTTTTTGGACGTTTATAATATTATTTCTTAAGTTCCTAGGTAGGCCGTGTATTCTATGGAAAAGTACTGGTATCAAGGATCGTTGTCGAAAGGGTTGTTATAAATAATTGGGTAAGCATACGTACCACACGTACCCAAGAGAAGGGCTATGGGCCTATTGGCTGTATGGTCCAGCGATTGCATCACACGGTGAGTAGGAACTATTGACTTTATATAGTCAATGGTAGGAACAGAAAGTGACACATTGGAAAATCGAGTTCAGCATCATCCGTAAACCTCTGTTACAATCACCCACTGCAGTTGTAATTTTTTGCTTTACACTTTACACAACCACCATTGAAGAGCCGTCAATGAGCGGAACATTGTTTCTAAGCTATTGGCGACGGTCATTAGTAAATTTAAGTTTCCCAGCCGTATACAACACTGATTCAATCTTGATCAATGTCTTCTTTCTGGTTATCAAAACTCCAAAACAATTTTATACACATATTTCTGGTTCCTGACCTGGATGATGCCTAGTTATTTAATTTACGGTTACACTATATTATTCCACTTGCGATTAATTAAATCCTTTATGTAATAAAAACGTTTATAATCTCACTTGGATGGGATTTGCCTTCAAAACGTGATCGGAAATGGTTGTGGTGTTTGTAAACAACATTTGTAAACATTTCAGTGACAGCTAGAAAAAATAATCTTGATCCGAACAGCTGTTCTGTTTCATAGATGATAATGTGATGCAAATTGGAAGAAAACTTGACAAAAATCGCACAAAACTGCATTTTTGAATGGCCGTAATTTTAATTACAAAGTAGTGAGACCATATTTTAATGGCTAAAGACACTCTCGCCAATCCAGTGAATACATTAAAATGACTTGGGTCTTGATAGGTACTCTCGTTTTCCTGGAGAAGATTGCGTAAAATGCCATCTTGAGTGTGTCAGACAGACAGACAGACAGACAGACAGACAGACAGACAGAAATTTAGATGAGACTTGTTTCGGCTTCTTTAATGTATAAAACGTAAAAATAACCTAAAAATGTATGATTCTGAGCAATGTACAGACAAAACTCTAATTTTATTTATATAGATAGTGGTGTATACTGTGAGGTGTAGTGCAGCGACAGTCGTTATCGATTGTCGGGTCACCAGGCTACAGCTATAGTAGTCTGATGACGATTGTATCAGTTTTTTACAGTGTTATATTGTGTATAGTGGTGTATACTGTGAGGTGTAGTGCAGCGACAGTCGGTATCGATTGTCGGGTCGCCAGGCTACAACTATAGTAGTCTGATGACGATTGTATCAGTTTGTTACAGTGTATATTGTGAATAGTGGTGTATACTGTGAGGTGTAGTGCAGCGACAGTGGTTATCGATTGTCGGGTCGCCAGGCTACAATTATAGTAGTCTGATGACGATTGTATCAGTTTGTTACAGTGTATATTGTGTATAGTGGTGTATACCGTGAGGTGTAGTGCAGCGACAGTCGTTATCGGTTGTCGGGTCGCCAGGCTACAACTATAGTAGTCTTATGACGGTTGTATCAGTTTGTTACAGTGTATATTGTGCATAGTGGTGTATACCGTGAGGTGTAGTGCAGCGACAGTCGTTATCGATTGTCGGGTCGCCAGGGTACAACTATAGTAGTCTGATGATGATTGTATCAATTTGTTACAGTGTATATTGTTAACAGTGGTGTATACCGTGAGGTCTAGTGCAGCGACAGTCGGTATCGATTGTCGGGTCGCCAGGCTACAGCTATAGTAGTCTGATGACGATTGTATCAGTTTGTTACAGTGTTATATTGTGTATAGTGGTGTATACTGTGAGGTGTAGTGCAGCGACAGTCGTTATCGATTGTCGGGTCGCCAGGCTACAACTATAGTAGTCTGATGACGATTGTATCAGTTTGTTACAGTGTTATATTGTGTATAGTGGTGTATACTGTGAGGTGTAGTGCAGCGACAGTCGGTATCGATTGTCGGGTCGCCAGGCTACAACTATAGTAGTCTGATGACGATTGTATCAGCTTGTTACAGTGTTATATTGTGTATAGTGGTGTATACTGTGAGGTGTAGTGCAGCGACAGTCGGTATCGATTGTCGGGTCGCCAGGCTACAGCTATAGTAGTCTGATGACGATTGTATCAGTTTGTTACAGTGTTATATTGTGTATAGTGGTGTATACTGTGAGGTGTAGTGCAGCGATAGTCGTTATCGATTGTCGGGTCGCCAGGCTACAACTATAGTAGTCTGATGACGATTGTATCACTTTGTTACAGTGTTATATTGTGTATAGTGGTGTATACTGTGAGGTGTAGTGCAGCGACAGTCGGTATCGATTGTCGGGTCGCCAGGCTACAACTATAGTAGTCTGATGACGATTGTATCAGTTTGTTACAGTGTTATATTGTGTATAGTGGTGTATACTGTGAGGTGTAGTGCAGCGACAGTCGTTATCGATTGTCGGGTCTCCAGGCTACAGCTGTAGTAGTCTGGTGACGATTGTATCAGTTTGTTACAGTGTATATTGTGTATAGTGGTGTATACCGTGAGGTCTAGTGCAACGACAGTCGGTATCGTTTGTCGGGTCGCCAGGCTACAGCTGTAGTAGTCTGGTGACGATTGTATCAGTTTGTTACAGTGTATATTGTGTATAGTGGTATATACCTTGAGGTCTAGTGCAGAGACAGTCGTTATCAATTGTCGGGTCGCCAGGCTACAGCTGTAGTAGTCTGGTGACGATTGTATCAGTTTGTTACAGTGTATATTGCGTATAGTGGTGTATACTGTGAGGTGTAGTGCAGCGACAGTCGGTATCGATTGTCGGGTCGCCAGGCTACAGCTATAGTAAATAGTAGTCTGGTGACGATTGTATCAGTTTGTTACAGTGTATATTGTGTATAGTGGTGTATACCGTGAGGTGTAGTGCAGCGACAGTCGGTATCGATTGTCGGGTCGCCAGGCTACAGCTATAGTAAATAGTAGTCTGGTGACGATTGTATCAGTTTGTTACAGTGTATATTGTGTATAGTGGTGTATACCGTGAGGTGTAGTGCAGCGACAGTCGGTATCGATTGTCGGGTCGCCAGGCTACAGCTATAGTAGTCTGATGACGATTGTATCAGTTTGTTACAGTGTTATATTGTGTATAGTGGTGTATACTGTGAGGTGTAGTGCAGCGATAGTCGTTATCGATTGTCGGGTCGCCAGGCTACAACTATAGTAGTCTGATGACGATTGTATCACTTTGTTACAGTGTTATATTGTGTATAGTGGTGTATACTGTGAGGTGTAGTGCAGCGACAGTCGGTATCGATTGTCGGGTCGCCAGGCTACAACTATAGTAGTCTGATGACGATTGTATCAGTTTGTTACAGTGTTATATTGTGTATAGTGGTGTATACTGTGAGGTGTAGTGCAGCGACAGTCGTTATCGATTGTCGGGTCTCCAGGCTACAGCTGTAGTAGTCTGGTGACGATTGTATCAGTTTGTTACAGTGTATATTGTGTATAGTGGTGTATACCGTGAGGTCTAGTGCAACGACAGTCGGTATCGTTTGTCGGGTCGCCAGGCTACAGCTGTAGTAGTCTGGTGACGATTGTATCAGTTTGTTACAGTGTATATTGTGTATAGTGGTATATACCTTGAGGTCTAGTGCAGAGACAGTCGTTATCAATTGTCGGGTCGCCAGGCTACAGCTGTAGTAGTCTGGTGACGATTGTATCAGTTTGTTACAGTGTTATATTGTGTATAGTGGTGTATACCGTGAGGTGTAGTGCAGCGACAGTCGGTATCGATTGTCGGGTCGCCAGGCTACAGCTATAGTAAATAGTAGTCTGGTGACGATTGTATCAGCTTGTTACAGTGTTATATTGTGTATAGTGGTGTATACTGTGAGGTGTAGTGCAGCGACAGTCGGTATCGATTGTCGGGTCGCCAGGCTACAGCTGTAGTAGTCTGGTGACGATTGTATCAGTTTGTTACAGTGTATATTGTGTATAGTGGTATATACCTTGAGGTCTAGTGCAGAGACAGTCGTTATCAATTGTCGGGTCGCCAGGCTACAGCTGTAGTAGTCTGGTGACGATTGTATCAGTTTGTTACAGTGTTATATTGTGTATAGTGGTGTATACCGTGAGGTGTAGTGCAGCGACAGTCGGTATCGATTGTCGGGTCGCCAGGCTACAGCTATAGTAAATAGTAGTCTGGTGACGATTGTATCAGCTTGTTACAGTGTTATATTGTGTATAGTGGTGTATACTGTGAGGTCTAGTGCAGAGACAGTCGTTATCAATTGTCGGGTCGCCAGGCTACAGCTGTAGTAGTCTGGTGACGATTGTATCAGTTTGTTACAGTGTATATTGCGTATAGTGGTGTATACTGTGAGGTGTAGTGCAGCGACAGTCGGTATCGATTGTCGGGTCGCCAGGCTACAGCTATAGTAAATAGTAGTCTGGTGACGATTGTATCAGTTTGTTACAGTGTATATTGTGTATAGTGGTGTATACCGTGAGGTGTAGTGCAGCGACAGTCGGTATCGATTGTCGGGTCGCCAGGCTACAGCTATAGTAAATAGTAGTCTGGTGACGATTGTATCAGCTTGTTACAGTGTTATATTGTGTATAGTGGTGTATACTGTGAGGTGTAGTGCAGCGACAGTCGGTATCGATTGTCGGGTCGCCAGGCTACAGCTATAGTAGTCTGATGACGATTGTATCAGTTTGTTACAGTGTTATATTGTGTATAGTGGTGTATACTGTGAGGTGTAGTGCAGCGATAGTCGTTATCGATTGTCGGGTCGCCAGGCTACAACTATAGTAGTCTGATGACGATTGTATCACTTTGTTACAGTGTTATATTGTGTATAGTGGTGTATACTGTGAGGTGTAGTGCAGCGACAGTCGGTATCGATTGTCGGGTCGCCAGGCTACAACTATAGTAGTCTGATGACGATTGTATCAGTTTGTTACAGTGTTATATTGTGTATAGTGGTGTATACTGTGAGGTGTAGTGCAGCGACAGTCGTTATCGATTGTCGGGTCTCCAGGCTACAGCTGTAGTAGTCTGGTGACGATTGTATCAGTTTGTTACAGTGTATATTGTGTATAGTGGTGTATACCGTGAGGTCTAGTGCAACGACAGTCGGTATCGTTTGTCGGGTCGCCAGGCTACAGCTGTAGTAGTCTGGTGACGATTGTATCAGTTTGTTACAGTGTATATTGTGTATAGTGGTATATACCTTGAGGTCTAGTGCAGAGACAGTCGTTATCAATTGTCGGGTCGCCAGGCTACAGCTGTAGTAGTCTGGTGACGATTGTATCAGTTTGTTACAGTGTTATATTGTGTATAGTGGTGTATACCGTGAGGTGTAGTGCAGCGACAGTCGGTATCGATTGTCGGGTCGCCAGGCTACAGCTATAGTAAATAGTAGTCTGGTGACGATTGTATCAGTTTGTTACAGTGTATATTGTGTATAGTGGTGTATACCGTGAGGTGTAGTGCAGCGACAGTCGGTATCGATTGTCGGGTCGCCAGGCTACAACTCAAGTGGTTGTGTCCATGGCTACAGGCTGCGGCCACTACCCCTGCTTGAATTGTTTATTTAAAACTTCCTCTGTACGTGCGAAATCCCCCACTTCCTGGACGTTTGCTTTTGGGATTTATTCTCTCTCAAGAAAATATAAAATCTCCAGCTTCTATAAATCCGCCGGGGTTCAAATCTTTTCCACTTTCGACAGTCAACAGTAGCTACTCCTATATCACTTTATTTGTTTTTTTTTTTTTAATGAAATACACCAGTTCAGATTTTAGTTTTAAGAAAATTTACACATCGTTTCTTTGTCCTCATATAGTAGGCCTCCTTTTAACTCTATGCTTCAAAACAGTTCTTTATGTTAAGTAGCATACGCTGATAATATGCCCAACTTTCTTAAGCAACCGTCAATAATGTTTGAAAGAGGTGTAGATGTTTTATTTTATTTACTTTTATAAATACTGTATTTAACATTTACATTATACTGATTAACTACCTGTTACCCAAGGGCTTCACCCCGTTTGACTTCATAAGCATTAATAAAGGTTGTTATTGAACCGTCACGATTTTTAATCCTGTCCCAAGATTCTTGAACCACCACGGGGTCGGTTTCGCACGGTTGTGAAACACTTGAACCGTAGTATGTTACTAAAATATCTAGGAAGGAAAACTGAGAACACAATCCTCCATGCTTACATTGGTTTCCTGTACTAAGAGCTACAGTTTGTTCTTTGCACTATAGGCTATAGCCTACTAGCCTTGATTCTAGACTCTTAGCCCATCCCATATCAAAGTAGGAAACTGGAGGGATAAATACTTCGAAAAGTCCCCTTGCTACCTGGCAGAACCCGCGTGGCGGTTCATGTGTGTTACAGCACTGCGAAACTGACCCCCAGTGGCTCTTGAAATGCACAGCCACCAGCCACCGCGCCGGGAGAATTGTCATCTTCGCAAAATCTCTGACAACTCGTTATCCGTTGACTGATCAAGGTGGTCAGCGGTATCACTCGTATCAATACAAGCCATTGATCAAGGTGACGAGGAGATTCGACAAACCAAGCGTTGTGAGAGCGAGGCTTTTAACTGGTGTACTGTACATATGATGTGTACTATGTAGGCCTACATCAGGCCGGATATGAGAGGGGCCGGGATTGTATGATTGGATCCATTCGCCTTCGACCAACTCCATCACGTCGTCAGTTATCTAGTTCAGATATGTCGTAGACTACATGTAAAATGACCATCGACTACATAAGATTGTAACTTTTCCGCACATTGATTTAAAAAATGGCTCCTATGATTTCCTCTAAATTGTTAGGAATATCTTAGTTATGGGCTAAAACAATATGCTAGCCACTGTTCTGGGAAAATTCATTTTTCGTTCAAAACTTTAAATGAAATTTCAATACATCATTGGTCTTCTGGAAAGCTAGGTACCCATGACAGTTTTACGAAAATGTAAATAAATGAATTGAAATTGCTACATTTGCGGATGATACTGCGGTTTTGTCTGTTCATCGTGATCCATTTCAAGCTTCTCTAAATTTACAGCAAAATCTGAACATAATTACTGATTGGTTTAAGACATGGAGGTTCAAAATTAATGAAACTAAATCTGTCCACATTTCTTTTACTCTAAATCAAAATTCTTGTCCTCCTGTCACAATAAACAACACCCAACTTCCCGAAGTAACTGAGGTTAAATACTTAGGTATCCATTTAGATAGGAAGTTAACTTGGAAAATACACATTTGGAGAAAACGGCAACAACTAAATTTAAAATCTAATCAGTTAAATTGGCTCATCGGAAGAAAATCAAAACTTAGTCTAGAAAATAAATTGTTGCTATATAAAATTATATTGAAACCAATCTGGACATATGGAGTGCAACTATGGGGCTCAGCGAGTACTTCTAATATAGAAATTCTTCAAAGATACCAATCGACAATGCTGAGGAAGATAACAAATGCACCATGGTATGTCAGCAATAGAACACTACATCAAGACCTTAAGATGCCTACAGTTAAGGACGAAATCATGACCATAAGTGAACGATATATTACGAAATTGGAATCTCATCAAAATCATTTAGCTCTTAACTTATTAAACAACATGGATACAATTTACAGACTTAAGAGGCCATCAATTCTGGACCTGCCCTACAGATTTTTGTAAAGTGTTTTTATTGAAAAATTTGTTGTTGAGAGTGCTTAACAGCTATTTTTAATGTTCCAAAGTCAATTTTTCGTATTACATAGTATTTAATTATTGTTCCATATATAATAGAAAAGATTGTAAAGTAAATAAAAAAAAAAAAAAAAAAAAAAAAAAAAAAAATTGGTCTTCTGGAAAGCTAGGTACCCATGACAGTTTTACGAAAATGTAAATAAATGAATTGAAACATATGCTTGTAACAAACCATCAACAGTACAGTGGCAAATTACTAAATACAGTACAAAAGAAAAGGACATTTATACTTATTAAATACGCAAGCAGGTTTTTTGTGACAATTAATATCCGAAACTACTGAACCGATTGACATGTTTTTGTTATACGTACTGAACCGAAAATATTGTTATTTCAATGCAACTGTCAAAAAACGTCTAAAACACATTTAGGGATTATTAGTATTGGATTCCATCCAGTTGTGTAATTCTTTTAGATTTTTGATCCATACCGTTTCTGTTCTAATATCCGTGGACGGTCCCATTGTGGCCAGGTTGCTACGTTCACAACAATGCTGGTCAACAGAGGATATGCTATTATCACGAGTTTTATTCAACTTCAATGTAGATATTTTTAATATTGATTGTTCTTCGTTAAGGAAATTATTGTGAATTAAAATAAGAATGAAGAGGGAACGTCTAGCGAAGAGAAATTGACTTTAAAACTTTATTAAATGTGGTAAAATTGAAAATGCAGCTTATTTAAACGGAAAACAAATAAGTTATTATGTTTTTATAGGTTAACTCGTGTTCTAAATTAATATATTCTAACATGTTAGTTTGATTTAGACATATAATTTTAAATGTAATTCAGTATACAAAATTACCTTTTCACATTCGTATAAATATGATCTAGAGACTCAAGAGCATTTAAAGCCGTAATTAAAGGCTACGACATTTTTTGTCTCGCAAACCCCTAAATTTAGCCTTTGAAAGTACATATAGCAGTAAACCACATCTTAGAGTATTCGGAGTGTTTCCTTGCACTTTTTACTGACTATTGCGCCGTTTTTGTGTTAACACTTTAACCTATTTCTAAGAGTAGAATTGGTAAGTCAATTAAAAGATTAATCAGGTAGAGGAAATCCGATGTCAAATATAGGCCAATAAACTATACAATATAAGATTAACCATTGCATAACATATAACATTTATTCTTAATGACAATACTGTAATGATACTAGATGTATTTTAAAATGCAGATTTTTTATTTAGAAATTCTTTACTGTTTCCGTAATGCGAGTTTATTTAGACCTACAATTATTTTCAATGACTTGAGACGACAGGGCTGTGCACAAAATGTTGCGCAAATAGCGTTAATATGTGATCCCGATTAAATGATGTTATATAGGTAATTGATTTTATACATATTTTTAGACTATATTTTATAATATCATGGAAATGTTACATAATGTAGGCCTATGATTATTTTTTTAACGTCTCATACAAATGAAACAATACGAGCAATGCTCGGTCCCCTGGTACTCATGTTAATGGCAACCTAAGCATGGTCCAAGACTGGTTGTAGCTCACTTGGGCACCTACACTATCAAAGCGAAGTTGGCTGACTCCTTGACTTTGACATGAACAGCCGCTAATGAAGGAAGGGTTATTACACGTGCCATACCCCGTTTCTTTTTAAACGTACATTTGTTTATGGCTTTGTCAAGGATGCGATTTACCAGTGAAAACTATGTCTGTGTAAAAACAAAGCCATTAACACAATAATCGGCCATATTATTATTTCAAACATAGCGTTAAAGAGGTTCTGTAACATGTAAAAACTTAAATAACTTAACATTATATTTTGAAAAAAGTTAACCACCTAAAATGTAGACCCAAATCTATTCCTGAAGTAAGGATACTTAAATCAACGATACACTTACTACGAAGTATTAAATGTATGTTGTGTACATCAATAAGTGGGATTTGTGAAGGACTCTGTGCGAATGCGTCGCACGGCTCGGCTAGTACAGTATGTATAAAATAAATCTACAAGTTGTTCAATATAATGATTGGTAATTTGAAATATTTCGTCCATTCTTAATTGTAATACATGGAAAGTGCGAATTTACTTATAAGCAATGCCACTTATTTGGTGACATGGCAAGACCTGGACCCGGAACCATAAACCATGGTGTAGAACTAAAAGAAATATTTTTGTACATTGAATCGTTGTTGTATGTTTGGTTAAAGGTTAGGGAACTCGTGTGAAAAAATCGGTGCATCCAAATTGTCCATGTTATTCACATGGGGATAAAGTAAACTATTGTAGTTGGCTTGTTTATAGATATATTTTTAATGAAATTTGGATATTTTATTTATTTTATTATTTTTTGTCCTAGGACACTAGGCACGAGCCCGGGATTGTTTTTCACATTACTTCAGGCTAGACCTAGGGGTTGCGGCCTTATCACTTGGATAAAATCCATTGGTGATTTGGCGGAAATTGAACCCGGGACCTCACGGACCGAAGTCCGGCGCTATAACCACTACACCAGCTCGCTTCCCATTTATTCTATACTACGGCCTACTATTATATTTTACAAAAAAAAAAAAAAAAAAAACACGTCCCAGCCCCCCTAGGTACGGTACTCATGAAGTCTAATGATGTTTAAATAGGGAATATGCCGACGTTTAATGAAATTTTTAAGCAAAAATCCAATCAGTAAAATGGAAATTTGCTTAGTCTGTATGTTTTCTAACGGAGGGCGAATTGAAATTTTTTAATGACCAATAATAATTTAGTATGTGAACAAAATTGTATTCAAAACTTTGTTATACGTCATATAAACGGAGGTCTACGATTGAAGATATCAATGGTCTATTAGCGATGTAAGCTAGCTGATACATTCGCGGTGTTTTTGACGAAGTGAGTGGCAGAAGGGGTTTAACCCTGTGACAATGTGTTTAGAAGATGTCCCGAGCTATTAACCCTTTTTAGGGGGTGGAAGAGCGCTTAGTGAAGCCTCATTTGCATTCCTGCGGCCCTTGACAACGCCCGGTGGAAAATTTGATAAAGCCGACAGCTGCTCACTGCTCACACCCTCTGTCTAATCTTGGCAAACCCGTACACTCGCTACACTGCTACATGCCACACGCTACATGCTACACGCTACATGCCACACACTACATGCCGCGGACAACAAGCACCTCGACAATCATCGCAGAAGTGCGCACACAATTAGGCGAATCTTTCTCGAGTGAAAGTGTTATTTGAAAATGTATGTTTCGTATTAAATCTGACTGATACAAAGTACCCGTCATCAAATATAGCGGCACCCGGCACGGCAACGATCGCGATTGAGAGGGAGGTTTAGTGTCGTGTAATTAAAGTTTTAAAACGTGCATCGATATATAACTACGTAGTTATACATCGATGAACGTGTATTAGGTATAAAAATCTTATGCAATGACATCACCCCACGTGTTCATAAGAACGTGCATGGAAAGTCACACCAGGACAATGGACGAGCGCCCACATCACACGATACTCTCTCTTCTTGAAATTGTTTGTGGAAGTCCGACTTGGTGTCAAACCACCCAGAAAATTAAAAAAGTTACATTTTCAAATTTCGACCCCGCTAAAAAATCTCTTAAATTTACCATTTTTTTGTAAAACACGGTTTTTCATGGCTCGAAAGCGGTAAGAGCTAGAAGGGATTTTAAAGAATTTTCATTGCTAGGAATTAAATTTCCTACAAAATACTCTTAGAAGTTTTCCGAAAATCGCACTCATTCACCTTCAAAAAACGCCCTACTCCAAAAATTTCAAACTTTCTCGATTTGTACGCTGTTTTAATTTTTTTAACGACTTTTCGGACACTTTTATATTTTTTTCCCTTAAATTTAAAGGGCAGTTGCTTAAGTGACATTAAAATTTTTTTACCCACTCAATAAAATAAAAATGGCGAAGTTTTTATAAAAAAGATAGCTTTTTAACGCTTTTTTGGACGATTTTTTGACGAATTTCTTATGGATGATACGCATGCAGTGACAAGCAGACTAAAGAGTTGATAATTAATTAAGAGTAGGTTGATTATGAGCGTTAATCAACAGAAAAAGTTATATAGTGACCAATGCAATCTTAATCACCCCTTTAGAAAATTGGTGTGAAACTGTTTATAGACGTTCTAGATTTTTTAAATTGTTGTTGTGACCTAAATACCTATTGCCAGATTTATCCCCAATTTAAATATTATTAAATTTTTTGAGTACTTAGGTCAGCCGTTACAGGGAGGTAATAAAGTGAGTGGTCAAAAAATAAATAGAAAATATAGATAGTGAAGGGACCAGTCCCATCTCAGGCTCCCTCTTTCAAAGTTCCCCCTTTAGAAAATTGATGTATACTTGTTTATAGACGTTCAAGATATTTTGGATTTTTGTAGCAGCGGGGCCATTCTTCTTGCAAATTATGTTAACCCCCCTCCCGCCCCCCCATGGGGGCCTAAGACTATCTAAAATGTTGTTACCTCTACCTCCCCCAACCCATTGGATTGTAGCATTATTGCTATATTATTTGGACTAAAGATGGTTTTCAGCTAATGCCTTAAAATATTATAGCACCAACCCCACATCGATATTCCAACATGTCAAGACTTGTTTAATTTCCCCATAAATAAACAACCCCTTAATAAAATACTTTGCAACTGCAAAGTTATCAGTGGGTTTTTAACGCAAAAAAATCCCGGACATCCTGTCCCCCGTGACTATTTCTCGGCGTAAAGTGTAAGTTGTAAGTCGATACCGTAATTTATAAAAATGCTAGCTAATACAATATATGAAATACGTTCTTTCACAATTTCTAGGTAGTTGGTATCACAAATATTGAAACTAAGACATATGGAAACAATAAGTCGGTTCAATAGACGAGGAAGTAGAGATCTCGTACTATATTTATTTCAGCGTGTCCTTGTTCTGGACCGATACCTCACACCTCAATCACTCTTGGCTAAAGTGTGTCTAATGGATGGATGTATACATGTATAGTAAGTAGACTTTGTGACGTAAACTCTTGTGGGGATCGATTAACATTCATTATGAAAATTACTGTAACAATAATGCAGAGTTAGCTTTAGGTACATCTACAGTCTATGACGAGACATCGGTTACCGCTTGTATTTAAGTTTTGACAATAACACACGTGGACCTAACACAATTTACTTGAAACTAACACACACCGGATATAGGGGTGAGGAGAGAGAGGAAAGAGGAAGACGGATGGGGGATGAAGGTTGAAGAGGAAGAACGCGAGAGTCCTTGACGTCGTCCTCCAAACACTTCTCATGTTTGCATATACCGCATCGATACCACTACGCCACAGTAACCCATTCACGCAAAAATATCACACAATTATGCCTATAGACATTACTATTTTGTTTTTAGACTATTTCCTTTTGACATAGGTAGGCCTACCTAATAATTCGCGTCTACTGTACAAAAATAAAGCGAATGATTACTGTCAAGTTTAGTTTAAAGCGAAGGATTCGAGTAACTCGACGACTTGCTGGTATTTTCTCATCTGACACGCATTCATCACTCGGAGTATAGAAGGTCCGGCCGATGATTTGTCGTCTGTTGACACACTGCGGTGCGTGGACAGGAGGATATTTGTAGGAGTGATTGGCGAATAGATGACAGAGACGTTGTTGGTTCGGCCGTGTTATTTCAGGTGCGCCGCCGCGGTCCACCACCAGGTGGGTCGTCGTCAACAGTGACAGCAACCAACAACTCTCGGCACAGACTTACTCATAGGCCTAATTAAAAATCAACATTTTAGAAAATAAAGGACAGTAACAAATCTGTTATTTGTATTGTCTTTTAAACGTTTGCAAATTTTTGACACTGTAGTGTAAAAAATACTACACCTACAACAATAACAACATTTGTAACAAAAAAAATTGAATATTTTTTTATTATTTGAAATTTTATACAGACTGTGAATAAGTTATTGGACAATGGAAAGTCAATAATTTTTTTAACATTTATTAGATTGCGATTGGGTTATTGATTAACGAAAGATTGTATCTTTAGTGATAAAACTAAGTGGCTATTTAAACTTAATCAGTGGTACTCTATTAAAGTATGATTCTTGTTTCTACATATTCGGTAGTAGTATGCCTCGTCTTGTCGTTAAAGATTGACTAAAACCCGCGTGTCAATGATTGTATATACCCTAATACTGTACAATAGGTCTAAATGTACCTAGTGGCTAGTATGCCTCGTCTTGTTGTTAAAGATTGACTACATCCCGCGTGTCAATGATTGTATATACCCTAATACTGTACAATAGGTCTAAATGTACCTAGTGGCTAGTATGCCTCGTCTTGTTGTTAAAGATTGACTACATCCCGCGTAACAATAATTGTATATACCCTAATACTGTACAATAGGTCTAAATGTACCTAGTGGCTAGTATGCCTCGTCTTGTCGTTAAAGATTGACTACAACCCGCGTGTCAATGATTGTATATACCCTAATACTGTACAATAGGTCTAAATGTACCTAGTGGCTAGTATGCCTCGTCTTGTCGTTAAAGATTGACTACAACCCGCGTGTCAATGATTGTATATACCCTAATACTGTACAATAGGTCTAAATGTACCTAGTGGCTAGTATGCCTCGTCTTGTTGTTAAAGATTGACTACATCCCGCGTAACAATAATTGTATATACCCTAATACTGTACAATAGGTCTAAATGTACCTAGTGGCTAGTATGCCTCGTCTTGTCGTTAAAGATTGACTACAACCCGCGTGTCAATGATTGTATATACCCTAATACTGTACAATAGGTCTAAATGTACCTAGTGGCTAGTATGCCTCGTCTTGTTGTTAAAGATTGACTACATCCCGCGTGTCAATGATTGTATATACCCTAATACTGTACAATAGGTCTAAATGTACCTAGTGGCTAGTATGCCTCGTCTTGTTGTTAAAGATTGACTACATCCCGCGTGTCAATGATTGTATATACCCTAATACTGTACAATAGGTCTAAATGTACCTAGTGGCTAGTATGCCTCGTCTTGTTGTAAAAGATTGACTACATCCCGCGTGTCAATGATTGTATATACCCTAATACTATACAATAGGTCTAAATGTACCTTGTGGCTAGTATGCCTCGTCTTGTGGTTAAAGATTGACTACATCCCGCGTGTCAATGATTGTATATACCCTAATACTGTACAATAGGTCTAAATGTACCTAGTGGCTAGTAAGCCTCGTCTTGTCGTTAAAGATTGACTACATCCCGCGTGTCAATGATTGTATATACCCTAATACTATACAATAGGTCTAAATGTACCTAGTGGCTAGTAAGCCTCGTCTTGTGGTTAAAGATTGACTACATCCCGCGTGTCAATGATTGTATATACCCTAATACTGTACAATAGGTCTAAATGTACCTAGTGGCTAGTATGCCTCGTCTTGTGGTTAAAGATTGACTACATCCCGCGTGTCAATGATTGTGTATACCCTAATACTATACAATAGGTCTAAATGTACCTAGTGGCTAGTAAGCCTCGTCTTGTCGTTAAAGATTGACTACATCCCGCGTGTCAATGATTGTATATACCCTAATACTGTACAATAGGTCTAAATGTACCTAGTGGCTAGTATGCCTCGTCTTGTGGTTAAAGATTGACTACATCCCGCGTGTCAATGATTGTGTATACCCTAATACTGTACAATAGGTTTAAATGTACCTAGTGGCTAGTAAGCCTCGTCTTGTGGTTAAAGATTGACTACATCCCGCGTGTCAATGATTGTATATACCCTAATACTGTACAATAGGTCTAAATGTACCTAGTGGCTAGTATGCCTCGTCTTGTGGTTAAAGATTGACTACATCCCGCGTGTCAATGATTGTGTATACCCTAATACTATACAATAGGTCTAAATGTACCTAGTAGCTAGTATGCCTCGTCTTGTCGTTAAAGATTGACTACAACTCGCGTGTCAATGATTGTATATACCCTAATACTATACAATAGGTCTAAATGTACCTAGTGGCTAGTATGGCTCGTCTTGTCATTAAAGATTGACTACAACCCGCGTGTCAATGATTGTATATACCCTAATACTATACAATAGGTCTAAATGTACCTAGTAGCTAGTATGCCTCGTCTTGTCGTTAAAGATTGACTACAACTCCCGTGTCAATGATTGTATACAGGGTGATTGATATAAGTGTGCCAGCCGTTTTATTCAAAAACTATAAGAGATATCAAAAAAAGTTAAATGGTAAGTGCCTTGGATTTTTTATTAAAAAAATTGTAGTCAAGTCAAAAAAATTATTTTAGCCGCCATTTTTCCAATATGGCCGCCAACTTTGATTTTTCTTACGGAACACCCTGTATTTTATGATGTATTCTGGTAGAAAAAGTAATTTTAAGACGATTTTATTCTTGTGATTTTTTATCATAAACCTAACCGTTTCAAAGATAATAATGGTTAAAGTTTTGAAATTTCTACATGAGAAAGAGTTTCGATAAAGGCCTCTATCGAAACTGGCAAGCATGCCAGCTGTTTTGTTCGAAAACCATTCAAAATTTCACAAATTAAACCATTATTATCTTTGAAACGGTTAGATTTATGAAAAAATTACAAGAATAAAATCGTCTTAAAATTACTTTTTCTACCAGAATGCATCATAAAATACAGGGTGTTCCGTAAGAAAAATCAAAGTTGGCGGCCATATTGGAAAAATGGCGTCTAAAATAATTTTTTTGACTTGACTATAATTTTTTAAATAAAAAATCCAAGGCACTTACCATTTAACTTTTTTTGATATCTCTTATAGTTTTCGAATAAAACGGCTGGCACACTTATATCAATCACCCTGTATACCCTAATACTGTACAATAGGTCTAAATGTACCTAGTGGCTAGTATGCCTCGTCTTGTGGTTAAAGATTGACTACATCCCGCGTGTCAATGATTGTATATATCCTAATACTGTACAATAGGTCTAAATGTACCTAGTGGCTAGTATGCCTCGTCTTGTGGTTAAAGATTGACTACATCCCGCGTGTCAATGATTGTATATACCCTAATACTGTACAATAGGTCTAAATGTACCTAGTGGCTAGTATGCCTCGTCTTGTCGTTAAAGATTGACTACAACTCGCGTGTCAATGATTGTATATACCCTAATACTGTACAATAGGTCTAAATGTACCTAGTGGCTAGTATGCCTCGTCTTGTCGTTAAAGATTGACTACATCCCGCGTGTCAACGATTGTATATATCCTAATACTGTACAATAGGTCTAAATGTACCTAGTGGCTAGTATGCCTCGTCTTGTCGTTAAAGATTGACTACATCCCGCGTGTCAATGATTGTATATATCCTAATACTGTACAATAGGTCTAAATGTACCTAGTGGCTAGTATGCCTCGTCTTGTGGTTAAAGATTGACTACAACTCGCGTGTCAATGATTGTATATATCCTAATACTGTACAATAGGTCTAAATGTACCTAGTGGCTAGTATGCCTCGTCTTGTGGTTAAAGATTGACTACATCCCGCGTGTCAATGATTGTATATACCCTAATACTGTACAATAGGTCTAAATGTACCTAGTGGCTAGTATGCCTCGTCTTGTCGTTAAAGATTGACTACAACTCGCGTGTCAATGATTGTATATACCCTAATACTGTACAATAGGTCTAAATGTACCTAGTGGCTAGTATGCCTCGTCTTGTGGTTAAAGATTGACTACATCCCGCGTGTCAATGATTGTATATATCCTAATACTGTACAATAGGTCTAAATGTACCTAGTGGCTAGTATGCCTCGTCTTGTGGTTAAGGATTGACTACATCCCGCGTGTCAATGATTGTATATACCCTAATACTGTACAATAGGTCTAAATGTACCTAGTGGCTAGTATGCCTCGTCTTGTCGTTAAAGATTGACTACAACTCGCGTGTCAATGATTGTATATACCCTAATACTGTACAATAGGTCTAAATGTACCTAGTGGCTAGTATGCCTCGTCTTGTGGTTAAAGATTGACTACATCCCGCGTGTCAATGATTGTATATACCCTAATACTATACAATAGGTCTAAATGTACCTAGTGGCTAGTATGCCTCGTCTTGTCGTTAAAGATTGACTACAACTCGCGTGTCAATGATTGTATATACCCTAATACTGTACAATAGGTCTAAATGTACCTTGTGGCTAGTATGCCTCGTCTTGTCGTTAAAGATTGACTACAACTCGCGTGTCAATGATTGTATATACCCTAATACTGTACAATAGGTCTAAATGTACCTAGTGGCTAGTATGCCTCGTCTTGTGGTTAAAGATTGACTACATCCCGCGTGTCAACGATTGTATATATCCTAATACTGTACAATAGGTCTAAATGTACCTAGTGGCTAGTATGCCTCGTCTTGTCGTTAAAGATTGACTACATCCCGCGTGTCAATGATTGTATATACCCTAATACTGTACAATAGGTCTAAATGTACCTAGTGGCTAGTATGCCTCGTCTTGTCGTTAAAGATTGACTACATCCCGCGTGTCAATGATTGTATATACCCTAATACTATACAATAGGTCTAAATGTACCTAGTGGCTAGTATGCCTCGTCTTGTCGTTAAAGATTGACTACATCCCGCGTGTCAATGATTGTATATACCCTAATACTGTACAATAGGTCTAAATGTACCTAGTGGCTAGTATGCCTCGTCTTGTCGTTAAAGATTGACTACAACTCGCGTGTCAATGATTGTATATACCCTAATACTGTACAATAGGTCTAAATGTACCTTGTGGCTAGTATGCCTCGTCTTGTGGTTAAAGATTGACTACATCCCGCGTGTCAACGATTGTATATATCCTAATACTGTACAATAGGTCTAAATGTACCTAGTGGCTAGTATGCCTCGTCTTACCTCGTATAAACCTTTGCTGTAGTAACCCAGGCTCTGCTTTCGATTTTTTAATGTGTCTAAGTTATGAAAATAATGTTATTGATATATTTCCATGGAAACATTATGATAATAACGGTTGGTTTTGTATGAATCGGAGGCTATTTTTTATATTTTGAACTGCTTAACATTTGTTGGATTAACATAACATAACTTGCACTTCACATTTTTATATAGGTAGGTACGATTTTTTTAATATTTAGGCAAATTTAGTAACTGGTTTTTTGCTACAACTATAATTAAATTGAACATCTATATTCTGTAAGACAACATTTTTACCAGAAAATTGTGGATGTCTGGTAAGTCGCAGAAAAGTGGGAGGGGTCTTAAATTAAAGGTCTTGACCCCAGGGACTCGGGAAAAACAGCAGAATTCCCAAAAAGTTACCAGAAAACGAGATATAACGTAAAATATCCACCATAAGAAATGCATGGGGACTGAAAAACGTCTGCAGTCTATCAGCTGTTACTTATTTATTTGCAATGTTGACATTTATTCCGAAAGTCAATGTTGGTAAATAATGTTCCAAAATGAATTGTATTTGTTTATTTTTTTTTGTTTTCCGTTTTTATAATGAGTGAAGTAACTAGACAGGGTAGGGGAAGACCTGCAAGACGTGGAAGAGTGTCCAGGAATTCAACAGATTTAAGAAATGCTGAAAGAGAATGTCATGTAGGGCCTAACTGTGAAAGAAATCCAGAAGCTGTTTTACAACCTGTCTTTAGTAGAACGCTGGAAAATGAGTTGAGTGTTGTTACTCACAATCTAGGTCCTCTTAACAGCACTTGCATGTATTGTGGCGCATTTCACTTCGCAGAAGAGGCCACAAATGGACATTTCAACGCATGTTGCCACAATGGACATGCCACAACCACAAGCAAGTGACGAACTAAAAGAAATGTTTTTACATCATTCGAACTTCATAAAAAACATAAGGCAATACAACAGTGCAATGGCTTTTGCGTCGCTTTCCGCTACACAAAAAGAGATTCCGGGAAATGATCCTTACTGTCTTTAAGTTCAGGGACAAATTCATAGATATATTTCTGACTTACTACCACGAAATGGGGAGTTGCCTTCATAATAATTAATAATAATTTTGACCTTTACATGTGGTTCTCAAAATGGAAACTATAACAGAATTCGTAAGATTACAAAACAAATCTTCAATTTTAAACTAGAAAAGATGTGCAATGTTTGGCTGTATGATTTCACCTCCGATTCGTCGTTCTCCGGGCTCAGGCCAAACCGTGTGCACGTTTCCATTTGTTAATATGTTGTGTTATTGATTTAATCATTATTTTACAATTGTATTTCATTGACACGTCAGAAGCAACTAATATACGACTCCAACGGAAGGAAAACCAAGATATAAAACAATAAACACTGTTAATTTTATGTAACATAAAATTGATAATTTTAAAAACATAGGCCTATTTCGAATATTTGTCATTTTATAAATGGTTTTTTATTGTAGTCTAAATTAGGGGCTATGGCCCCTATAGGCCACTAGTAATAATATTATAAATAGCTCAATTGTACGCCGTTTATTTTGTGTTCTAAAATCTGTGGTATATGTGTAACTAATTAATTATTAAATGGTAATAGAAAATACTCCTATTTTATCTTAACTTAGCTTGCAGTCAACATTTATTTTATTGCATTTGATAAATTTATTTGTGCCTTGCTACTCCACTGAATAAATTAAACCAAGGAAAGTATCATACAACTAAGCTATAAACAATGTAATTTTGTTTCTAAAATCAATTAAATGTCTGTCTGAAAATTTAAAGGCAATGGGCTATGGGACCGATTAAAATAACTGGTTTGTATACATATTATGTTGTTCGTCGATTTTTTGTACTGTGTGATTTTTTTTATACTGTAGAGTAGATTCAGAGATACAATGAAACATATACTGTATGTACTGTTATTTTTTTAGTCCATGATGTTTTGATAATCATATTAGTTTTGTCTGCCGTCTTAAATGCTTAAATTAAATTCAAGTATTTAATTCTAAATTCATTTGTAAATTTAATAATATGTACCCTCCTGAAGATATAGAAATAAAGTTTATTTGTATTTCCTTAAAAATAAATCCGTAAAGGCATTTACTACTTATACGAGCTAAATTAATAATTTACAACTTTTAGCGAATAGGAAAGTAGCTATTACCGTAGGTTCACGATAAAAGACCTGGAGCCGAGACCAATATACTTCTAATTTTGATGTCCCTAAAACAAAAAATCACACTTCGTTCAAATTTATATATATACGTCCATGAACTTGAGTAATTTTTGTCTGACTTTGATGAAATTTGGTTTGAAGGTGTAGCCGTGATAAACTTGAATGAGTTCGCATATCGCAAACCAGCATGATCGGACCATGGGAACAGGCAAGTGGCCTTGGAACAGGGTTTTACGGGGGGTTTATGAGGTAAAAATAGTGTCATTTTTGACCCTCAAAACACAACATTTCCTGACTTCCAAAGTATTTTTCGCGGTTATTTGTTACGGAGAAAAAAAAATTAAATTAAAATTCCTTCTGGAGAATATTGTAAAATGTTGTAGTTTTTTTTGTTTATGGAAATATTTTGATCATATTTGGCAAATTTTTTTTATAGTAAGCTACTAATATTTTACTAAACACCACACTTTATTAGCATCCCTGCAGCAGCAGCCTAGGTACTCGTTAAACGCAATGTTATTTAAAACAATTTTATTTAAATCAATTCAGGCAAACGGAAAGTCGCTTAGTCTGCAGGTTTGCTGCGGCGGGGGATTTTTAGTATAGATATAGTTTCTTTAATATTTCAAAAGACTAGTAATAAGGCACAGCAATTTTTCTAAAGTTTATAACACCTAAAAAAAGTTCATTAAAATTTAATAATTAGTAGTTTTAAAACTTCAAAATGGAAATTTAAAATGTCAAAAGTAAAGAAAAAAGGTAAATTATGAGAAAATGTAATTCGAAACTTTTGGCAAGTTTTCCTCATATCAGCCTACACAATATAATTCTAAACCAAAAAGGCGGTTTCCACTACCTACAACATGCCACAAATGTTTCTATAAAATGTCATAAAGTGTGTGCTGAGACCACAGGGGTGTGCTATATCACTGTTAGAAATATAGTTGCCTGTAGATGTGCAGAATCTATACCCATAGATTAACAAAGACTATGAAATAAGCACAAAAAATTAATTTAAAATAAAAAAATTACATGGGTTTTGTTGCCATGCTTGTGACGATATGACGATATTTTTTACTTTATTTAATGTACAATCTAACAATGAAATATAAACATAAATCAAAACAAATGGAAGAAATCCCAATTACTGTACATGTTTAATTTACAACGTGAAGTGAAAATGAAGAGGTTTGCACAATACATATTTTTGGTTCAATTTCACTACTAGAATTAGTTTTAAAGCTATTTCGGTTTTATTATCAGTACCTTGCGCTTGCGGTAGTGTTGATAATGCTAAACAGATATGTTTTAGGTATGGTCTGTTTATGAATAATATAAGCTTAAACTAATACTACATTTAAGGTTTCGAAGTACGTAATCTGTTGTGGATTTTTTATGTCAAAACTGAGAAAATAACCTCTACGAACTTAAAAACGCGTCGAATCACCCAACCCTGATGCGCATGCATATCTTGGTGTTTGTTATGCGTGTGTCATGTATTTCAATGTCTTATTAAATTTCTGTACAAGGTAAAAGTACCTATTTATAATTTATTTTGGTGTTAATGCAATGGCGGAGTAGAACAGTATACTCACGCTACGGTACATTAGCACTTCATTTTTATTATTTCATTAAATATAAGGTATCATAAATAAGAATAATGATTATAAAAACTAACCGAAATAATAATATTGACAATTTTATTACTTTGAATTATGTACCCAATATAGCTAGATATATTTTTTAGACTGTATAGGTTATTATTATTTAGCACCCGCACTAAACACTGCCGTTGTAGTTAATATATTAGGCCTGGTTTGCAGATTTAAACAATCAAATTTAAATTCTAAAAAAAACACTTTTTTCATATAAAATTTTGGTGAGCCTTCCATATACACAATAAGCAATTACTAATTTACTTTTTCGTTTTGAGGCCCCAGAGACCAAAAACGCCACCATTCGTTCAAATTCATTATAAATTGAATAACTTATACAGTATATGGTATTCATATTTTATGTAGGTTTACATGTACCTACATACATATCCGTTAGCACGATAACTCGAGCAAAAATTATCTGTTTTTGATTAAATTTTGTATAAACTTGTAAACCTACATTTATTCAAACAATTTCGCGAACCAGCACGATCGGAATATGGAAACGGGGTTACTTGGGGTTTTATGGGGTAAGCATTGGTTTTTCACTTTTTGACATTAAAAACATAAAACATTGCATTTTTTGTTAACCATTTTGTAGAGTTTTAAAAAACAAATTATTTGTTACATTAAAGCAATGGTTGGCTTAGGAGAAAATTCCTAAACACTGTAAATTTAAAATTACTTTGTTATTTTTATGTATAATGAGAAAACTGCTGTAGTTTGCTTGTTTATGAACGTATCTTGATTAAATTTGGAAAATGTATTCAGTTAATACTAAACTATTGCAGTGTTACTAAAACACACGTTATCTATTCCCATCCTTGTAGCAGCAAAACTAAGTAGGGCTACTGTTCTCATTAAACTAATGCTATTTAAATAGGTAATAAATATGACATTCTTAAGGATATAATATTTAAGTAAAAAATGAAAAAAACAATGAGGCAAATATAAATTTGCTTAGTCTGTAGGTTTTCTGTGGTGGGGTTTTTATTTTTACAGTTTTTTATGTTTTTAGCACGATGATTAATTTTGTGTTGCCTAATATAAAGTGAGCAGTAAGATTTATTGGTTTTAATATAAATAAAAATATAACTTGGAAAGAGTTTTGTTTAAAACGAAAACGCATATTTCTGTACCCGAACCCATTTTTATAGACATACCGGTATGTAATATCTTTAGCTGATATTGTACTATACTAGATATCTAAAGGTAAATCCTTTTGTGTTACTCGCGGTTGAAGAACCAATGGTATTACATTATTTTATATTAATTCAGATAAAACCCGTTTTAAACTACCGTAGTTTGTCATGTATTCGGTATCACACTACAAATAAATGGACGACTATTTCTGCTTATAGCACGAAACATAGCAATTCTAAACTAATACACTGTGGCTTATATCCATACCTAGCTGCTGATGTGCTTTGCATAGATACTGTCTAATAAACTTGTGTGAAACGCATATATATGCTACACAAAGTCTAAATAATCAATAATTATTGCATATAGCTTCCAACGAATCATAATGCAATGCTTGATTGTATTACCGTAGCCTACAGGCTTTATAATTAGGCAATTTAAACAAGATTTGACAAAGTAAAGTACTTTAAAATCAATTTATTACTTTGAACGTTGACTTAGCCATTGATTATTGCTAATGTAAGCCAATTAAACGGCGTTGCAAAAAGTATTGATTGGACAAATATAAAGCAGTGTATTACGAGTGTATTACCTAATAAATTATACCAATTTCTTCCCCTAAAAACGTTCGTTATCGTAATAGTACTAACATTTTCATATAAATGGACCAGCTACGCACATATGCGACGGCTGGTCACATTATAGACTGACGTCGCATATTTACGTCGGTGTCCAATGCTATTACAAAGCGTATATCTTGTAAAACGGTCTATTTGTATCAGGTGACACCCGGTCTATGTGTAATATTAAAATGTATACCTCGGGCCGTGGCAATAACCGCAGCGTCGCATATATGTGGCGATCGGTAGCGAACGAAACAATTGCATAAATTTATACCCATATCGGTATTAGATTTGTAGTACAATAGGTAGCCTGATATCTACAATATGATGTTTAGGTATACAGGAAATAACCACGATATGTACTAATAGCCTAAATAGATCACAGGAAGGGGTGGGTCCGACGTCAAGGAATTCTGAGCGTTTAACGACGCTTTTAGGACTATAAAGTGTTTGTCACTTTGAAGTAGAGAATATGACTTTAAAAATAAATTTTAACTAAATTTAAATTTCATTGAAATTTGTTACTATATAGTCTAATAACATAAGCCCTAACCTTCCATTTTGAACTAATTCAATGTTTTCTTCTTAGAAACCAAATAAAAAAAGAGAGTTTAAGAGTTATTTTGCTGGGAATCTGGGATAAAATTTTGTGTCTAGATAAATATTTGAGGTGATGTAGAGGTTACTATCAATAAGTGAGATTAACGCCTGCTTTGCTACTTTGGATTTTAGCAACATTCAGAAACTAATCTTAAAACCGATTATGCACAAGTCGTGATATGAGATTAAGTTAAGAGGTAAGTTGGTAAGTTTTGATAAGTTAAACTCTCCAGATCAATATTTATTACAGTCAGGAATGCAGAAGAGTTGTCACAGTCGAAATAACAAAAATATAAAAATAAATTCCCCTGATCAAAAATCTACTTTACTTACCTGTTAGCACGCACTACCAAATACCTACATCACTGCACACTACATAACCAAAACTCGACACTCACTTGCGAATCTCGGGTCGTTGGCGGAGGCACCGTACCACGGGGCAGCGGCGGAGTTGCCGTAGCCGACACCCAGATCGCCGCCGTTACAGTAGTTGGAGGGGAACTGATGGACGTGCATGGCCGTGTAGGGGTTGGCCGGTGAGGAGGCCGCAGGACCGGTAGATCCGCCGGAACTGCCGCTGCCGCTGCTGCGGTACGGACTGCCGGGCGCGCACAGCTCCAGCTTGCGGTAGCTCTCTTCTATGGGACTGAGGATATCGGTTACTGAGAACGGCGTGGTGTGCGGTTGGTGCTTGGGGCTCAGGGACATGGCCAGGTCGGCGCCATTCAGCTCCGGTAGGATATCCGCATCCTGGAGCACCCCGCTAGAAAACCCGGACGAGGAGGAACCCGGGAGTACGCTGGGAGTAGTAGACATGCGCTCGCTCTCGCACCTAGACACCTCGACACTTCTCCTCATCGAGTGCTGTCGAGCGCCCTTCGCTTTCTACCCGGAATTGTGGGTAATAAATCGGCGGTGGTAGCGGGGGTCGGCGGGGCTGGGCGGGGGGAGGGGCTCCACTCCTCGACCAATAGAGAGCTTCCCTCCTGCCACCCCTCCCCGGTGGCAGTCGTACGAGCGGCAATTGAAAGGTTTATATTTCACTGATAAACATCGACTACGAAAATATTATGTGATAAGGACGTGATAGCGGGCTAATTGTACTTGACCCGAGGGCCCTCTAACACCGGTGTAGCACTCTTGGGCTCAGTGATTCTTCCACAACCGTACCACCACTCGCCACTCCTTCGATAACTGCTCTTATTCTAATCTGTTTGTAGTGGGCAACAATACTTCACTTCGAGATGTTGTTCACGATTTATCAAAGCAGTGAAAACGAGTTTACCTTATAGCGAATTTCCCATATAGGGAATAAGCTATTACCGTAGTACTCATGGTAAGACCTGGACCCGGGACCGATTTACTTTTTCGTTTTGAGGTCCCAATTGACCAAAAACACCATCCGTTCAAATTCATATATATATATATTAATATATTAATATATATATACAGTAGGCTATATATTTATATGTGTGTCCGTTAGCGCGATAGCTCGAGCAAAAATAATCCGATTTTGATGAAATTTGGTACAAACGTGTAAACCTACGTTTATTCGAACGAGTTCGCGAACCAGCATGATCGGACTATGGGAACGGGGGTTTATGGGGGGTTTTATAGAGCAAAAATTGGGGTTTTCCATTTTTGACTCTAAAAACTTAAAATTTAGCATTTTCTTTCCAAACCATTTTGTAGAGCTTAAAAAACAAACAATTCAGTATGTTGAAGCGTTATTATGCGCCTAATAGCTACGGAGAAAAGTCCAAAAAACTGTAAATTTAAAATTCCCATGTTATTCTTATGGAGAATAAGTAAACCGTTATAGTTTGCTTGTTTATGATCATATTTTGATCAAATTTTGAAAATGCATTCATTTCATACTAAACTATTAACATTTAACAAAAAAAAACACCTTTTTACCCTCCCTGTTGCAGCAAACCTAAGTATAGTACTGTCAGTACTCGTTAAACTAATGTTATTTAAATAGGGAATAAATGTGATACAGTATTTTTAAGAAGACATTTTAGTGCAAATCCAATCAGGCAAATGGAAATTCGCTTAGTCTGCAGGTTTGCTGCGGCGGGGGTATTTTTGAACCTGTCTCGAATCTTTTCATGGGATAGGGATAGAACATTTAAACATTGCAATTCCTTCTCCAGAATACATATCGAGTCCTAGCAAACAAATCATTCTTCATAAAATCCTAACATAATAATTAGGCTATAGTTGAAGACTCGTTTAATAATTACAAATTTACCATCTCTAATCAAAACAAGTTTAATTTCAATTTTTATAATGAAAGCATTTTTCTTTAACTAAACTTTTAGATTTCGGTAAGTTGCCATTTGGCTCAAGTACCCAGGAGCACAGAAAACGTACGTGCCAGGAGGTTGTTATTACTAAAGCGGCGAGCGGTAACCTGAGCGGCACGTAAGCGGCGGTGGTGGCTACGATACAAGCGGCACATTTATAACGCTCATCAAATTCCCCTAGTTTTATGAGTAATTTTAGTCGAAAATGGTAATCTATGGCGCCACGTCTTGCGGCTGACCAAAATGTCACGCGACAGCGACATTTTTTGTCGCGTAAACTCACATCCGGTGGTGGGGGAATTAAAGAAATCAGTCTGTTCTCAATCCAATGTTGTGTGTTGTGTTTGTGATGTATAAGTGATTATTAAGTTGTTTAAATATAGACCCTGTAGTGTTGTACACGTTAATGACAAAACCCCAGTTATTTAAACAACACATACAATTTACAGTTGGAATTGGGTCAACCTCTTAAAAATGTCATTACATAATATGATTATGTAATTTATATTACAAATAAAGGGTAAAGAACTCATTTATATACAGTCTACTAACAAGCTGCTATACCCGTGCGTTGCAACGGGAAGAAAATGTGACCCAGAGAGCTATTAAAGTGGTGCTGATGTGCGTTTTAAAATACAACAACTCTATGATTTAGTATGAAAATATAAACTGATTTTAAAGTGTAAACCTACTTACTTTCAACCCCCTACTTTTAATGTTAATGGATCCAAAAGAATATGACAACATACCTTAGTGTAGCAATAGCATCAATTGCTTCATATTGATGCTTCATGAATGACATGTTTTATCATAATCAATTCTTCAATTTTAGTCAAGCCTCTTTATACTTAGCTTACAATATAAATTACAAAATACACGAAACTTTGAGCAATACTTACAAAACGTATATACAACCTTTCTTTAAAATCAAACATAACCCTCCTCATACATAAAGCGCCACAAACATCTTTTTCGAGTAAATAAACAAACACCAGTTCATTGTACTGACCAGCTGTTTCATTAACTAAATTAAATTAAATCATCTAAACTTTAGAAGCATGCCAGGCGTAGCCCTTTGGAAATCAGCCTGTGGGGCAGAGCCCTTAGGAAATTCATCCATATCAATACTTTTCGGCAAATCTACACACTCTAAGCTTCATTTTGATGTATCATATGCTTATATTTGTATTTGGTAAATGGCCTTAACCGTTTACATAAAATTTGATTGTATCACTTTAATAATATAATAGATAATAGATTATTAACATCAATCAATGTAAATATATGGAGAATATACCACGTAGAGTATGAAAAATACTACTGTCGCGCCGCGACTGTCGCGGTGCATAAACGTGCCCATTTGATCCAATAGAACTTGAACCGGGCGCGACACATTTTTTGAAGCTGCGATTCTAAAACCTGTCGCGGGTATTTAGAGATCTCTGAGTCGCTCGCGCGGCAGTTTGTCGCTGTCGCGGTGCATAAATGCTCCCATTTAACTAAATAGAACTTGAGTCGCGCCGCGACACGCGACACGCGACAGTCGCGGTGCATAAAACCGGCCTGAGCGAATACGCGATCTCTAAATACCCGCGACAGGTTTTAGAATTGCAGCTTCAAAAAATGTGTCGCGCGCGGTTCAAGTTCTAATGGATCAAATGGGTACGTTTATGCACCGCGACAGCAGTATTTTTCACACTCCGTGGTATATTCTCCATATATTTACATTTCACATATATTGATTAATGTTGGTAATCTTACTAATATTATAAATGTGAAAGTTTGTGTGTTGGTTTGTTTGAAGTTCAATCACGCATTAACTACTGCACGGATTGGGCTGAAATTTGGCCTCCCGATTAACATATAGGCATATTATTATCTCAAAAATCCTTTCGGGCTCCGCCCCAGTGGCTCTGTAGTTTCCCATGTTAACCTTATGATTATTCATATTTAAAGGGAATTAAAGAATTTAGTCAGCTGTTTCAACTAAAATAAACGGTATCAGTATTCTGACACATACTTTCTCCCATAAGATTGTCAACAACCTTTATCATGTGTAAGCGGTGAGAGTAAATATACGGAAATGGGATTAGTACAATTTGGTTCAGAATTTAAAGGACTACATATCAAATTTTTATCAAAATCGTTCTGGCCATTTTTGTGAAAATCAGATTTTTCCGTTACTTTATGGGAAAATAACATAATTTACAATAACTTTTGAACCGTAATTTTTACAGAAATGGGTTTTGTACCATTTTGTTCAGAATATAAAGGACTATAACATACTAAATTTTTATCAAAATCGTTCGGGCCGTTTTTGGGAAAATCCTATTTTTCCGTTTTTTATGGGGTTTTATGGGAAAATCCCCATTAAAAATATTTTTTTTAATGAAAAACCATCAAAACCTTAAGGACCATAACATACTATGTTAAATTAAAACCATATTTTTTTCTAAAATCGTATTTTTCGTTATTTTATGGGGTTTTTATGGGAAAATAACATAATTTGACGTAACTTTTGAACCGAAATTTTTACAGAAATGTGATTTGTACCATTTGGTTCAGAATTTAAAGGGCTATAACATACTTAATTTTTATCAAAATCGTTCGGGCCATTTTTGAGAAAATTCAATTTTTCCGTTATTTTATGGGGTTTTTTGGGAAAATCCCCATTAAAAATTAAAATTTCAAAAAAATTAAAAAAAGCCTGGAGATACCATGGATTAGAACCTACATACCAAATTTCATCGATATCGGACCACAGGTGTAGTCTCTAGCTCTGTACACATCCAGACACACACACACACACACACCCACCAACACACACACACACACACACACAGACATCACTTCGAAAACCACTTTTTTGGGTCCAGGGGGACCCAAAACGAATATATCCAGTCAAAACTCAAACTCGAAAATTTTGACGAAAACAATACTTTCTCCATATACTATGGTATAGGGGGAGAAAGTAAAAATTGGTTCTATGATATGGAAAAGCATTAAAAAGTTATAAGATTTACCAACAGGATGCAGCATTATATTTTTTTGCATTTATGAAAACAGATAATTTGAATTAGCTGCAACAAAAAAACTGTGATATGCAATGAGAACTAACTGTCAAAGTAGGATTGTTTACAGTTATGTTTATGTTTTTAATTTCATGAATTTGTGCTATTTTGCAAATTTTTTATCATTTTTTTCTCTATTAGGTGAAGTGGTAGAACATTATGAATATGGTGGATGTGTAATCCTTATATATAATACGTGAAGGCGATTTCTACGAAACACTACTCCTCCGTTAATAATGAATGGATTTTTACAAACAACGTTTCAAAATAAAGTATTTTTTGTGTAGACGCCCCCTTTCACCAATCCATGTAATAAAAATCCCTTGGCTTTGCCCCACAGGTCGTCAAAGTTGGAATTTATCCCATAAGATTAACATGGGGGAATCTAAATATTTAACTTGAAACTTTGTCCCCACTAATTTGAGAGAACGGCTGGGCGTAGAAACTTGGTAGAGATGTCCAAAGAAAGGTCTTGGTCTGTAGATGAGTTATAAAAGAAAAACTAAGCAAAATCCCTTAGGACTCTGTCCCAGAAGCCTTTAAAGATCCCTCCACAGAGTTGTTTACATTTTGGCCATGTGAATAATACTTTTTAATGGAACAGCTGTTCATTTTTAAATTGTATTTCAAACAACACAAATGTATATTGGGAGTTATTGAATTCTACCAAATTTGCAATGTTATTTTCAGATTAAGTTGATTTTCTTCTTTATCATGTCATGTTTTGCAATATAACGTTCCATTACGAAATCAGTGGAAACCCCTTTTATCACAGCAATTCTTAAATTATTTCTTATTGAACTATCTTACATCTATTGTACGGGTTGGTGTCTGCCTTTTCACCACTTTTGCCTACATTTTATCATATTATTCTACACATATCAAATATTTATGTAGAAATGTTTGCTCTTATCGTGTCTAATAAAATCGCCAAACATAGAAACCTTGCCTAAAATGGTACCTATCTTGACAAATTGTTTGCACCTGCCTATATTACGAACTTTGGCGCATGGGTTGGTAACATTATTGGAAATTACACGAAATTTTGGCTGTAAAATGTGGTAAAATGTGTACAAAGAGAAAATACTATTTAAGCAGCTACTGTCATGGCAGAAAGGTCATATTCCTTTTAAACTAGATCACATAATCCTTTATAAGATACGTTGATTAGCAATATGTAAAAGTCAATGTAAAAGCCAATTCACATTTGTTTTTTTCTTTTTGGAAATGTCCCATCGCCATGCCATTTGCAATATTGGTTTTCAATGAAGCCGCAAGACCATATGAGCTAGGAGGCTCCTAGTTCGAGAATAAAAGCCAACTTCACTTCAAGTATTCCACTACACCTAAAATTCCGTAGAGAGATTATATTGACAACGTTATGTTATTGATAAGGCTGAGACAACTAACTGACATCCCCTATGTCAAGGAATTCCAGCTTTAACAGTATCCCCACAATCAATTTCTCAAAACTATGCTAGAGGGTTCATTCATTGGCATAGAAGTACGATATGAACAATAAAAAAAAAAAAACATGGATAGACTATACCTCCCTTTGAAGTTAGAATATGTCTTCCCAAAAAATATTTTCTTTTGAAATAAAATTATATTACACTGACGAAATCACGGAAGTGTTTAACTACAAAAGATCCACCAATACGATTTTAATACTATTTAAAGGTTCTTCCACAGGAAGACATACCATATAACATACTAATAATAACTCCGATGACGGTATGAGAAATATTTTATTCATTGAATGATCAACCAAATTTGGCAACTAACGCAATTAATATCATTAATGTTTTTACACTCATTACTCTTTAAACAATGCTAAATGCTCAAAATATGTATATTTCACACAATTTATCGCAGTTAGATGAATTAACGTAAGCCTTGAAAGTAACCGTCGATTTCGACAGGATTCACCTAGTACTATAGAATACTGTTAATTTAAAGAAGAAAATTTTATCAAACTGTGTCCTCCCTCATTGCAAACACAAAGCACGAGTATAACTTCAATACGCATTTTATACTTATATGTCAACCCCGTACGAAGGACGGGTACTCTGCTAGTTGATATATAAATAAGTTGCTTACACTTTATGTTTCACCGCCGCTCGCCGCTCAGACGTATCAAGCTAGGCGCCCACCGGGCAACCCAGCGGGTGACGCGACGCGACGCGGCACGGCGCGACGCGGAGAAAAACTTCCGTCCGCTTCTCCAGGGTTCGCGCCCACCAAGCAACTCTAGCGGAAGCGCGGGGCAGCGCGGAGAGTTATTCTTTTGGAGGGGATGCACAGTACACTTCGATTCGGACCCGAACACTCCCGAAGGGCTCACGATACTTTCCGAAAACACCCGAATGAGCGGCAGACGAGGGGCAGACGCCGTTTCCGTGCCTCTACCCCGCGCCCACCAGGCAACTCAACGGAGAGGAAGAAATTGTCCACCGAATTCTCACTGCCGGATTCGAGAAGAAGTTTTTTTTCCGCGCCGCGTTGCGCCACCCGCTGGGTTGCTAGGTGGGCGTCAGTCCATAAGATAACATGGCACGGATACGTGGCAACTTTTTTCCACGGCGTCGCGCCGCGCCGCGTCACCCGCTGAGTTGCCCGGTGGGCGCCTAGCTTCCATGGCCACCCTCAAAAAATTTACACGCAACTAAATGAGACCCGATGTCAGAGCGGCGCCGCTCATGCCGCTCGCCGCTCGTATCGTACCCGGGGGCTATATGCTATATATGCTATATGCTATATGCTGACAGCCGGTATTATAGTCAGTTGTAAGTAAAATAATTGTTATAGCGAAATTGGTTTTAGATCAATTTTCTTTTTCCCCCAGGTTCTTGTCGAACAGTCTGAAAATAATCCTGATGAAGATGAGGAGGAAGAATGTAATCAATCTGAACCTGTTGTACCATCTGGAAATCAAAGCACGGCAACAGCATCGCGTGCTTCAACATCAAGTCAACAAAGATTTGTACCACCGAAACCCAAAATGCGAAGGAGAACGGCCGTTGACGACCCCCGGCTTGCTCAGGCGTACAACCTCAAGGATAATGCGACAAAAACACCTCGTGATGAATGTTCAACATTTGGAGAGCATATTGCGACAAAGCTCCGAAAGTTTGATGACCGTAAACGTAATTATTTGATGCACAAGATTAGTACATTGATATACGAGACAGAAATCGAGGTTGACACTGTTTACATACGTTCTCCTATGCAGCACAGCGGTGAATCCAGCGCAAGCCGAATGTCTACCCCTAGTCATTCACCTACACCTCCATTGCAACAAGTATACAATCCACATGCCAACAACCCTTTACAAACATTTATAAGTGCCTTTGTGGATAATAATTCAGAACATTTTACTACTCTGTAATGGCTAGACTTTAAAATGCCAATGAACAATTGTTTATGAAATAGGGCTTGTTACAAGTTATCTTTTGGGGGAATTTTGATATTTTTTATTAATATCCATGCCTTTGGTTTTCATTTTTTTTCTAGTTAAATTTGTTTTTTCAATAAATAATTTTAAAAATGCTTATGTATTTCTCAACAATCATTAAAAGAATAAAATAGAAAATAAAATAGAAAACTTTCGTTAGTTTTTTTAAACCATTTTTGAAAATGTTACAAGCATATTAATTATGTTAATTCTAAATCAATCACGTTCCTAAAGTACAGTTTTTTATAAAAGTGTTGTACATTTAAATTTACTGCTTAATAAACTATATTACTTACTTGTATGTAGTCTCTCAGTGCATTATTCAGAGCCCTGCAAACTTCCATCACAATGTATGAAATACTCTGTTTAGACACTTTGAAAAGGTACATCAAGCTTGTGAAAGAGTCTCCAGTTGCTAAAAAGCGAACAGTTATCGCCAGTCTGTCCTTAGCACTTATAGCTTTTCTATAATTAGTATCCCGTCGAGTGATTTCTGGCCCAATCAAATTGAGAAGATACTCAAAATCTTCAGACGACATGCGGCAAGAATTTTCAAACTGCCAACCAAGACGGAGATCATTGAGCATGGATTCCCCTCCATACGATTCCCGACGTCTCAGTATGGGCGTCACCCAATCACGACGTGGTTTTCTCCTTCTTTTTAACCGATCATTATAAATAACAATAAAAACCGAAGCAGCTATTGCAGGGTCCATTTTCCACATCGGTGTGATTGTGTAGCCCGCGCAACACGGATCACAGCCGCGCAACTATGAACATGGCGCTCTGTTCCGCCCAGTTTAGCGCAGTTCGCGCAGCGCAATATGCTTTGCACAGCGCGGCGCAGCTCTGCGCGTTCGGTGTGGACGTACCTTATAAGTACAGTAGCTGTTGCTCGTCCGCTTCGCCCGACACACTTTTTTTACTACTATGAACCCGCTGAACTTGTGACTTTGCTCTGGGTAAAAAAATGACATTTTGCATGAATTTTTCGTGTAGTAACAGGTTTTAAGGATTAAAATCCATTTGTATATACTGTACCATAATCACCAAGGCTAATTAAACATATGTGGGTACTGAAGTTAAACTAAGGGAGAACTTCTTCATTTGAAGAAAATAACAGTCTTCATTTTACCAGGAGCGTCGAACTTCTCCCTATGAAAACCCTACATATCTAATGTTTTTACTAAAATAGGTACCATTCCTATTTTATTTCCATTCACTTATAATTATACCCTCAAAAAAAATTTCCAGTGGTACAGTTAGTTTTCTCATAACTTTAGTAAAATTTATATATATATATATATATATATTATACACTCAATCTTAAAGTAGCATTGAGTAAGATAAAAACCTTTATTTTGTGACATGTTCTCTGTCGATATCTCGACATGCTCCTGATTTGATATTATTTTGTTAATTTGTTGTCTATTCCTTTTAGCGAATTTCCCATATAGGGAATAAGCTATTACCGTAAGTCTCACGGTAAGACCTAGACCCGGGACCGATTTACTTTTTCGTTTTGAGGTCCCCAGAGGTCAAAAACACCATCCGTTGAAATTCATATATATATATATATATGTATATATATATATATATATGTGTGTGTGTGTGTGTGTCCGTTAGCGCGATAACTCGAGCAAAAATGATCCGATTTTGATGAAATTTGGTACAAACGTGTAAACCTACGTTTATTCGAACGAGTTCGCGAACCAGCATGATCGGACCATGGGAACAGGGGTTTATGGGGGGTTTTATGGGGTAAAAGTAGGTTTTTCCCATTTTTGACCCTAAAAACTTAAAATTTAGCAATTTCTTTTTATTTTTTATTGTTTATTTTATTTTATTTTTATTTCATCCTATACTATTGACATATTGTTAAAAAAACACTTTTTACCTTCCCCGTAGCAGCAAACCTAAGCACTCGTTAAATCTAATGTTATTTAAATTGGAAATATATAACTTATGTTTTATTTAAGGAAATATTTTAGTAAAAATGTAATCAGACAAGTTGAAAAGTCTGCAGGTATGCTGCGGTGGGGGTATTAATATTTCTTGACTACCGATACATTCAAATCTTTTAACCTGCGTTAATAGCAGGGAGTTTTGGAGGTCGTACTGCGTTTGCGCACTATTTCAAAACTTCCAAACATGCTGAATCAACAACCAGAGACTACCACCATGTGTAAGTCACAGAACTATCATCAGCACACATATTGCTGTATGTTGATGTCATGGTCAGCAGATAGGTAGACTGCCATGACGTGCAGCTGACTGACAGAGGCCAAGTCAAACATGCTGAATCAACAACCAGAGACTACCACCATGTGTAAGTCACAGAACTATCATCAGCACACATATTGCTGTATGTTGATGTCATGGTCAGCAGATAGGTAGACTGCCATGACGTGCAGCTGACAGACAGAGGCCAAGTCAAACATGCTGAATCAACAACCAGAGACTACCACCATGTGTAAGTCACAGAACTATCATCAGCACACATATTGCTGTATGTTGATGTCATGGTCAGCAGATAGGTAGACAGCCATGACGTGCAGCTGACTGACAGAGGCCAAGTCAAACATGCTGAATCAACAACGAGAGACTACCACCATGTGTAAGTCACAGAACTATCATCAGCACACATATTGCTGTATGTTGATGTCATGGTCAGCAGATAGGTAGACTGCCATGACGTGCAGCTGACTGACAGAGGCCAAGTCAAACATGCTGAATCAACAACCAGAGACTACCACCATGTGTAAGTCACAGAACTATCATCAGCACACATATTGCTCTATGTTGATGTCATGGTCAGCAGATAGGTAGACTGCCATGACGTGCAGCTGACTGACAGAGGCCAAGTCAAACATGCTGAATCAACAACCCGAGACTACCACCATGTGTAAGTCACAGAACTGTATACTAAATTATATTTATTTACATACAAACAAACAATATAAACAACAGTTAAGTATTCAATGCATTTTATGTTTGAAAATGAACTTATGTCCGAAACATGTCACTTCTTTTAAAAATATAATATTCAGGGTGATCAGTTGTACTTATTTTCTACAATAATTTAATATATCAGCAGCCCTATTACGTGAACACCTAAATTGAAATTATACATTTATATTATATGTAGACAAGTGGGGTGTGTAACTATGCCCATGTATGAGCGCTAATAATTAGCCCAACATAAACATACTCAAATGCAAAAGATGCAATAAATTTTTACCTAACCCGCCATGTTAAACTTCCCTATCCCAAGCGTGATGTATACAACTTCCTTACTTCTCGAGTGCTGTAAAGTATCAAAAACTCACTCGGTGATGTAAAGAAACCCATTTAAATAACATTGAGTGCTTAACTTAAAAAATATAACTCTATGGAGCCAACGACGTTCAACGCTAGAAATCAGCTGTGCGCTTGAATGTTATTGTTATGCTTTAAAGTATTTTCCTAACCTAGCTTTTGCAATTTTGTTAGTAAAAGAACGTTACTGATAGAAATGGATAGTGAAAAATATTGTACGTAAACCCATGTATATTGTCGGGTCAGGTAAAATCTTGTACGTTACACGTTACGCAAGAGCGTGTTTACATCACTTAGGTAAATTATGCAACTCGCTTCCGCTCGTTGCACAACATTCACCTGCGTGTTGTAAAAACGCTCTTACTACACTTGTTATGTAAATAGCTATTACCGTGCAAGTCAATTCTTATTGATAGGCTATATTTGTAGTGTCCAATACCATTAATCTAAGGGTTTTCTTGTTAAAGATTTAAAACCTTGATAAACAATTTTGATGGCTGCTAGAACATATTATATGTTTACAACAGCAAAACTTCAGCTCCAAACACTTTTAGTCAATTCTATTTCCCAAATTGTTATTGTTGCTCGTGTTGTATAATGTGAACATGCCACAACCAGCTACCACCCAAACAAAAGATGCCAAAAGATGCAAAAAATAGTCATTCTTTTTCAGCCTCTTTTCTTTTTCTTTAGAGTCGTAACAGTCGCAGGATAGGAAATGGACCTTAAGGAGCCGCGCGGCTGAAAAAATTGACTGCTTTAATGCAAAGTAAATGCAACCGTTTCCTATCGAGCGTCAACAGCAGCGCGACTGAAGCGACTGGAGCCGCGCGGCTAGAGCCGTCGCGACTGGACTGCTCCGTGAGTAGTTCAGTCGCTTCAGTCGTGCGGCTGTAACGAACTTATAGTTTATACATACGAAGTTTGAGGTGTGTACCTTCATAGATGATTCAAAGTTGATGGAACTGGTTCGTTACCACCCATACGTTCACCCCCAATACTTGAAGAAGATGTCTCTGAATAAGAATACTCTGAACCCCCTATTTTCACCGTACCATGAACAATAGATTAGGATGTTTATTGTTTTTTGCCATGCACGTTAATAATTCCTTAACCTCCTTTTCTCCAAGTAATATATTCGCTGCCAACTGTGCTTATTCCATGACGGTCAGTAGTGCAATTTCACTAGTCACTAGTCGTGGGAGTCGTAGGAGTCGCGGCATGGCATAGGATTTGAGACAAGCGTCTCCAGCCGTACGGCTAGAGTCGTAACAGTCGCAGGATAGGAAAAGGACCTATAACACATTATATTTTTCTTACAGTTACTATATAGCATATAAATAATTCGTCTTTCAAACACTGTACGACACTTTTTTAGGTTAGGTTAAATCCAAACATAGAACGAAATGGGAAACGCTGCACCAGCTGATCGTAGTTGTAATATCTTTAAGTGTTGACAACTTATTTTCAAGCGTACACGCTTGGGGTCTTGGTACACGTATTTCGTGCCTAATACAAGAACGCTGATTTGTGTTGTTTGGTTGGAATACTGGAGTGTAGAAAAAAAAACTGTGCGGCAAAAGTAGGTAGATGCAGCAATTAGCAACTTTCTTTGCTATAATCTGTGAAAGGAAGGCAACTTTACAAGGTGACGATAGGGATGAAAACCACACAGTCTTGTACTTCCACTTAAAAAGCCTCATCACAGAAAAAACTATCACTGACATAACATTAAGTATTGATGTGAATTGTGATGTAATTTTAATTATAATTTAGAGTCGTGACCTTTATTCGGCTCTACGAATAGAAACTATGTATACTACCCCCACGGTACTGTATTTTAACAAAGAAACTGATTATTGTATTATTTTTAGGCATACAACAATTGAGTACATGCTGTAATTGGGTACATGTTTCAAGAGCAAAACATTAATTAATTATCAATTCATTCTTCTATTTTGACTGAACCTCTAAAAGACTGAAGACTCATGAAAATACTGTATTGTACTAATATACTGTATATTAATTACAGAAGGAAATTTATTTTAGTATATTTTATAATGTTGACAGATATTGAAAAAAAAATTTAAAGTGCGCGAATACCACTCCCATGTTATTCTTATGGGAAAACATGTGATTAGATAGGTACATTTATTTTTAAAACCGTTAGAGATATTGACTTAATTTTTTTTTTATATTCATTCCTTAGATTGTTTTCTATTATTTCATGCTATATAAACAAGAAATTAGGTCTAGTTTTTAAAATATAAAATACAAAAATTACTAACTTTTTAACTAACTTTTTTTTGTTTTGTTTTTTAAAAATAATTAACTATTTATTTTTAGTGTAAAATTAATGGTAACATTCTAAAAATGCATGAAACTATTCACCATGGTAACAGGAAGTATTGTGTCAAATTTGGGCATGATGAGTTAAGTAGTTTTCTTTTGAAAGGTACCTAAACTTATAAAAATTAACTTTCGGATATTCACATTTGAACCCTTGAAGGGCAGGCTCAGTAGAATCCAGAGGGCCCTCTTTCAAAAATCCGGGAAAATTATTTTTATATACAGTATTAGACTATGGATACTCAAATTGTTCAGTTTTTTTTCCTAAATGCAAATATGCAGTTTGATTTAAGATTAGACTACTACAAGCTTAGTAAATCAGGAAAACCGGGAAAATGGGTAGTTTCCTTAATGTATCTAAATGCAGAATTAATGATTCCTTCTCATATAAAAAATATCCAAAGTATAAAGTGTTGTATATTTTCTTAAACAGCACAAAGTACACAATATTTTGTCATCATTTATAAAAAATTTAATTTTTGGGCATTTTTTCACACTGCTCCCCTTAAGAAGATAGATTAGGGATACAAAACTGACTGTGCTTAATGTATCACTCGCCATCTCACTTGGTTGTGCTTAAATCAACTATATAAAATCAAAACAAAATCAGCAACACTAGATGAGTTGTTCTCGTTGTATTGTGGCGACCGATGTTAGGTGTTGTGTGGGTCTGAGATCACCTGGGATGCTCCCCTCACTGCAATTATCGTCAGAACAATCAACCCAGCTGATCCGCACTTATTGCCCCCCCCCCCACACCCGTCAATAATTTGAAACTGAGACTTATTGCTTTAATCCGGTACCTGGCTGGCTTAGCTGCCCTGTACCGACAATATTGCCCTTGTTAATAATACAATTTGCGGAGGAATTACAACCCCTCAAAGGATCACGGGATCTCCCCCACCCGCCCTTCTCAACACTAAACTGTTAATCGTGCATATAACGCTCTACTGAGAGAACCTCTATTGTTGCTTAGCTTTTGTAGGATAGAACATTTAACTACAATGTTCTGGGGCTACGTACCTGGCTGTAAAGGTATATACTTATGTTGTATAGCGAGAAAAAATAGCTCTTTACAAAACAAACAAAACTGAAAGTGAAACACTTAAGGTCTTCTAGGATTTATAGACTTAACTAGCCATCGTTAAACTAGTTTTATAACAAACTTTACGTTAATATAGTTAATTTATTTCATGAGTATAAGAGACAAACACTTATATTTTTAACGTGGTTTCTGAAGTTGAATTGAAATGGAGACGTTTCCATTTCAGCCCTTAAATACGGTTCATATATTTAATCATGTATATTCATTTTTTGACCGGGCTGAAGGTAGCTAACTAACATAAGTTTAAATTGAACTAGATTAAAATAGTTTTAAACTATGCTACATACTGCACTACATACATTACATACCAGCCTAAAAAGGTCCATTTTATATCCTGCGACTATTACGACTCTAGCCGTACGGCTGGAGACGCTTGTCTCAATTCCTATGCCGCGACTCCTACGACTCCCACGACTAGTGACTAGTGAAATTGCACTACTGACCGTCATGGAATAAGCACAGTTGGCAGCGAATATATTACTTGGAGAAAGGGAGGAAAAGGAATTATTAATGTGCATGAAAAAAAACAATGAACTACTTTGTTGTTCATGGTATGTTGAAAATAGGGGTTTCAGAGTATTCTTATTCATCAGAGACATTTTCTTCAAGTATTAGGGGTGAACGTATGGGTGGTAACGAAACAGTTCCATCAACTTTGAATCATCTATGAAGTTCCACTATGAAGGTCTATCTAGTTTATACATACACCTCAAAATTCGTATGTGTAAACTATAAATTCGTTACAGCCGCGCAACTGAAGCGACTGAACTGCTCACGGAGCAATCCAGCCGCGCGGCTCCAGTCGCTTCAGTCGCGCTGCTGTAGACGCTCGATAGGAAACCGTTGCATTTACTTTGCTTTAAAGCAGTCAATTTTTTCAGCCGCGCGGCTGGAGCTTACAGTCTCAGGATAGGAAATGGACCTTAAGCGTAACAAAAACAAGTGTTTAGTGGCCATAATCAGAGTATTTTTTATTTCCAAATAACCGTATAACAGTAGGTTCCTATGAGTAATATATCGTTAATCTGTTTACTTAGTTTAACCGCGAATAATCTTTTTAAAGAACACAGTTTTTTAACATGTTCAGTCTTTTATTGGACTTTTCAGCCTATATATATATATATATATATATATATATATATATATAGGCCTTTATATAGGCCTAGGATTTTTCTTTATTAAGAGGGTAGGGCCTACAGTAACGAACAATGGCCACAGACGTGAGTATTTATGCTTTTGTTACGTACTTCTTACAACATAAAGATAAAACTCCCTTGATTCGCAAAACCTACCACTGACCAGATTAAGTTGTTCAGTTGATAAAACCTTTTACACAACCAAGGAAGGAGCAACCTGTCGGTGTACAATGGTATCGGCGAGTAAATCCAGCTCAGCTGATCATCGGATCAGAGCGGCTACTCGCATTGTGGACTAAAAGCAATATTTTGACAAGAGGCCGAGATTAGCAGACGGATCAAGCGAAAGTTCCCAACGGCGGGGGTCGAGCAAATGAGGCGAGAAAGGTACATTCTCCAACAGTCTGCTCTTTCCGGGCGGATTGGCGCGAACACAGCGCATGTCAGCTGACTGGACCAGACATGAGCGCAGGCGTAGTTACCCGAGTGGTAAACACCCTTGTAGCTCCGAGGCTATAGGCTCAACAGATAATGGGATGATAACATCGAGTCTTTCAAATAATTGAGCACAAAAACTGTTGTCAACGTCCAGTTAGATCTCAAGAAAGTTTACGATTTGTATGTTTGACGGGTTCATGAACAAGATTTTACTCAAACTTTTATCAGCAATATAAATATACCATATTGCGTTAGATAATATATAATACTAGAGAACCCGTGCGGCTCAATGAGCCGCATAGTATGAAACATAACGCCGAGGAAAACGTTATGCTTAAATTCTAGTAATTCTAGTTACATCTTAGAGTTGTTTAAACACCTCTTAGAACACACTTGTTAGAAAACTAATTTTAAATATCTCTATTTGTGTCGTCAAGGTTCACCTACATTATTTCTGCTCTCAGTTTTAACTGATAACTTCTAATGAATGCTAAACGATCTGCTTCAATTCGAGCTAACATGTTGCAACAACGTTTTTCCAGTATTGAGAATTTAAGAAAACTGTTGCCTAGACATCCCCCTAATCAACCGAATTTTCTCCGTAGAGAATCCTGAAAATTGGAATGATATCAACCATTTAATGTGCTCCATTTTTTACCCAAAAACTCTGGGTTATCAACTGGAAAGCCATAATCTGCTTTGAATAGGCTAACGCAGCAACAACCATTGATAGTTTGTTAACGTATTTTAACGTGTTGTGTGTTAGTCACAGTATATGACCCGCATCAGAACGTTCTCACGTTGTTCATTGGGGTTTCTCTTAATAGGCTACCTGTCCCAAAGTTTTGAAGGTATGGATTCATTTGTCGAAATAGGCTGAAGGTTGGATAACTCTGGTAGCTATAAGATTTGGATAGCAATTTTCATTTTCTCTTTTTGAACAGCGTATTTTATTTGCCTCTCCTGAATCATAAAAATAAACTTGACTGTAACTACTCGATCGTTGAATACATAAACACCAATTCCTTCACTTATGTCTAATATTGCCACTAAAATTCAGTCAAAAAAACTTTGTATAAGTTTTTCCGAGGAACTGGCAACATAACCTAGAAGTTAACAAACCATTTGTGTTTTTCCTCAATAAAGTAGAGCGAGTAATACAAAAGTTTACAATAAAAACATAAGGTCCGCCAAGATTTGGTATAATCTTACTAATTGAACTTATCATTGTCAAGGCCATTATTATTGTTTGTACTAATTTTTTTGAGATCTGTCAGTGTCAGAAGTAAACATTTCTTGCGTGCATTCATTTGATCTGACATTAGGCAAGTTTATTTTACCATCGTGACAACACTATGTGCTTCGTATATTTTTTCACTTCCAAAGTAAGTTGCATAGCAGAACTGGCAAATATTATTCATCTCACCAAGTGAATGTGTATATGGATGTGTATCTGTTAGACCAGGCCTCTCTTTCTCTATTCTCCTTATACGCATAAGATACCTTATTGTCTCCTCCTCCCGTGTTCAATATTTATTCTGTGAACTTCAGGCATTTTCCGTTCTTCCAACAAAACTGATTAACTGTTTAACTTGGTCTTAACCTACTGAATATTAAAACATCAATATTTACTCCCAAAAAGCTAATGAGTTTCTTTTTTATAAACAGCTGTTTTTTTGTTTTTAAATTTGTTCTGTGTATTTCTAATGGGGAAAACCCGACCTTTGAGAGGGTCTCGCGCCCTTAAGAGTAAGCATTTTAAAGTTATAAAACCTTATTGCAAAACTACATATTGAGAAGAATCTTTTGACACCTTAAACGTTGAAATTGGTCCACAAATAAGGGAGAAGTTGCGTTAACAAAATACGGCTTCACGTATTATATATATAGATATAGCGTACAATTAACAGAATCTATACAACTGTCTTGAAGAGCAGTTGAGCGTCGCTTCGATCCTGAGAAGTCTGTAGCTTTTTTGTGATTCGAAACTAGATCCAACTTTCCTTGGTCCTTTGTCATTGGGCTTTTAACAAATAGTGGAGGTAATAAGCTAATCTATAATAGGTATCTCATCTCGCTCCGTAACACTCTCATTCCTCATTTAAATATGGGTGAAAACACTCCTAGCTATCTAATACTGGTAGTATTTTAATATAATTTCTTTACGGTTCTTGCATAATTTAGTAATAGCATAGATAAAACATACTCCCTTTGGTAATAGTGAATCTTGTAGAGCACGGCATGGAACAGGACATGGCTAACTTTACGAATTCATATTTGTGTCAAATAAAACGTTTCATTACACTTTATCTCCCAATTACAGTCAACTGGTACAGACTTTGCGACAACTGTCATAATGTTTTTTTTTTAATATTGCACAATTTAAATTACATACTGTATATTGAATAAAAATGTTTAGAAAATGTGTATATTGAATCTGCAATGAAGAGAAGATACAATCGATCGTTGGATCAAGTTAAGTTACAACCGGTTTTATTCTAGTATTCGTGGTTACAATCGACCGTTAGTATGTTTTATCTATGGTTCCAACCAGCTCGTACATCTCACCAAATAAATGTCTCAGAACCTCGGCCAAGTTGCGCATCGAAGAATGAAAGTACAGAAATAATTTCAGATCTTACGGCCGAGAAATATGATATTAATTCAGTATTTATTCAGTAATTGGGAGTAATGCAGGGGCGTCGACGAATCGCTGGCTCGACGTTTGTAATTGACTTGTAGCTTGACTAATACAAAAGTTTACTTCATTGAAATAATGAAACAATTTTTTTTTTTTTGTAAAAAAATACAACCGACTTCAAACGCTCTAAAAAGAATGAAATAGTTTTATTATTTTTAGTGACTGTATAATTTGTTATATAATAATTACTTGAGGTTTTTTTGATAAGCAACATTGTTTAAAAAATATACTCAAAACAGAATTATACACAAATCAGGTCAAAAGTTAAAATACCTTTTTTATAGTAACCAAAACTAAATGCATTTTTTCAATGTGATTTATTTAGGCTCCATGGCAAGACATAGTTTATTAATCAATATGAAGCAACTATTTCATTAAGAACTGTCTGTAGCTTCATTTCAATGGTTTCAACTAACAGCTGTATGAATATTATTATTATTTATTGCCTTCTCTGCACAAATATAAACAAAATAAATGCTGAATATTTGAGGTTTTCAGCATTTCTCACGGAAACAAATATTACACTAAACATAATGCTATACAGGGTGATTGATATAAGTGTGCCAGCCGTTTTATTCGAAAACTATAAGAGATATCAAAAAAAGTTAAATGGTAAGTGCCTTGGATTTTTCATTTAAAAAATTATAGTCAAGTCGAAAAGATTATTTTAGCCGCCATTTTTCCAATATGGCCGCCAACTTTGATTTTTCTTACGGAACACCCTGTATTTTATGAAGTATTCTGGTAGAAAAATTAATTTTAAGACGATTTTATTCTTGTGATTTTTTTCATAAACCTAACCGTTTCAAAGATAATAATGGTTTAAGTTGTGAAATTTTGAATGGTTTTCTAACAAAACAGCTGGCATGCTTGCTTAGGCCTTTATCGAAACTCTTTCTCATGCAGAAATTTCAAAACTTTAACCATTATTATCTTTGAAACGGTTAGGTTTATGAAAAAAATTACACGAATAAAATCGTCTTAAAATTAATTTTTCTACCAGAATACTTCATAAAATACAGGGTGTTCCGTAAGAAAAATCAAAGTTGGCGGCCATATTGGAAAAATGGCGGCTAAAATAATTTTTTGACTTGACTACAATTTTTTAAATAAAAAATCCAAGGCACTTACCATTTAACTTTTTTCGATATCTATATATATAATTCCGTAAGTCAAATTTTTGTAAAGAAATTGTGAGTGACTGGATGGCCGTAGACGGATGGGAGGGGTCTTATTTTAAAGGTCTTGACGTGAATTTTGAGGGAAAACTATTCATTTTTCTTATTTTTTTACCATAAATTCGCAACAGAATAAAACTTTTCCCATTAAAACAACATGGGGTTTAATTTGTTTACATCTTTTGAAATTAAAACAGAAGTCATTTACTGCTGATTTCTGTTTACTTCAATACAGCTGATCGTGCTATATCTTGAAAACAGTGATCAATACACGCATTTGGTTTACTTTTAGCCAGTCAACTATGAAATTATACTATAATAAAACTGAAATCTTGAAGATTAATCGGAAAATTTTTTTTTTTTTAAATAAAGTGGTTGGCGGCCTCTTTTAACCTTGCATTTGCCCGTCCACATAGACTAAGCGCCCGTGCGTGGATCGTTAACAGCAAAGCAAGGAGTGAGCCGGTACAGTACAAAGGTGAACTGTACTGATAAAATGTTATCGGCAGTGACCAGGATCCGAACCCACGACATCGCTGCCATGGGCCCGAAGTCCGCGACGCTACCGACTGAGCCACCGACTCACTCGCAAAAATGCAAAAATGTCTGCATTCTTTGTTTATATTTAAATCATATACTCAAGTTTCATTTTTTCATGCTTTTACGTTATTGTCGTGTTAAAGGAATAAACGACATAGAATAAATATTCTGTATAAATAATCAAAGAGTCGAAATTAAATCTAACTTCTGTTTTGTTTTTATTTTTAAATCATATGTTCAAGTTTATTTTAAATGATGTTGTTTTCTTTATAATTCTACACATTTTAAGGTTAAGGTTGTGTTAATATATACAACTAAAATAACCTACAAATGTTATTGGTTCTAAAATGGTGTATTTGCATTCTTTCGTAAGTAAATATTTTTTTAGTGCAGTGAATATACAACGTAGAGTAATCATATTCGATCATACTTTTATAAAATCACCAGGGATTCAAGATGTTTTGGTATGTAGGCTGCTGGATATATATTCTTTTCATTATAAGTACTGTAATTAATATGAACACCAGGGGAAGACCACAAAGGCGGGGAGCTGTTCATAGGAATGACAGTGCGCGTAGAAGAGCAAGAGTAGATAATGACGAACTTAATCAAGATATGTTACAACCCCTTTTTAGGAGACCCATGGTAGACGAGAGAAATGTAAATATCCATGATGCAGGATTACTGGACCAAGAGTGCATTCAATGTAGTGATCTTTATTTTAGAGAAGAACTAACGAATAATCATTTTATGACATGTTGCCATAACGGACTTATTAACCTTCCTCAGCCAAAAACTAATGTAGAACTTAAAGATTTGTTTAAAGAGAGCCCACAACTGTATAAATTCATTCTACAATACAACAGTGCGATGGCTTTTGCTTATTTTTCAGCCAGTAAGAAAGATATTCCAGGAAAAGGACCATACTGTTTCAAAATTCAAGGACAGATTTATCGTTCAATCTCAGATTTGCTGCCTCAACATGATGAAGACCCCGTGTATGGCCAATTGTACATTATTAACACATCAACAGCAACAGAAATTCGTCAAAGGCGTCGAGAAAATAGTGACTTAAAACCTGAAATATTGTCAAAACTAGCTGAAATTCTATTAGAAAATCCATTTGCACATATTTACAAAAGAGCTTCGGAAGAAATGGTTGTACAAGGTGACAGTGAATTAGAACTTAGGTTTGTAGACATGATAAATGTGGATCGTCGTAGGTATAATAAGCCTACTGCAGATGAAATTGAAGGCGTCTTCAATTCATCTGAAGGCAAACCTCCAATTAATTTTTAAAATTCCAAACAGGGAAGCTTTTATTTATCCTCATTAACCACAAGACAAAAGCTACCTTAGTAAACCAGTATTTATTCACAAACAATGATATGTTTGCTGCCTTTTCATGTTAAACCACTGGAGTGATTCAAATTATTTATTGAAAATGCCATCAACAAAAGCAAACAAAGAAGAACAACAAACTGGTTTTGACACAAAAGATATGGTGTAGGGATGCCTATTCAGACACATAGATAATGTTATTCTGAGTTTGTTTAAATACCGGAATTGCAATATGTTGTTTTACATTTCAGCTTTTTAGGGACTTATGTCCCTACAAGCCACTAGTCTCTTATAGTTTTCGAATAAAACGGCTGGCACACTTATATCAATCACCCTGTATAAGGTACCAAATAGAAACTCTCCTGGTTATTTTGGTGGTGGAACCACGCTGATCGGTATAAGAATTACAGAGAAATTGGTGAACATACATTTTTTTACATTTTTTAAATTTACAATCTGTTCAACAAAAAATAGAACAATAAGCAAATTTGATAAAATTTAAACACAGTAGTTAGTCTTTATCCAACAATAGAGCTAACACACAAACTTTGCATATTTGGTACAAAGTTTAAAGTTTAAAAACGACTACTTTAAGTCCAAAATATGGCACCTTTTCAATCTGTATCTATAGTTGCTGTTGTCCAATAAATTTAAAGCAAGGTAGTTAGGATGGTACTCTAATTTCTTTAAGTATTTGGCACTTAATTTTGAAATTTCTTCTTTGACTGTTGGGGTTCGACTGTCCCTGTGAATCACTTCGTTATTGACGAACCATGGTGTCTGGAGAATGTGTCTTAGAACTGTAGATTGGAATCTTTGGATGATGTTCAGATTGGATTCACTGGATGTCCCCCACAGTTGGATACCGTACGTCCACACTGGTTTTAGAATGGTTTTATATAAAAGGTGAACATATATAGAAAAAAAAACATTGCCACAAACAAATTGAGAACCTCCTTCTTTTGTTGGTATAGTGGGGAAGTCGGTTAAAAAGGAATTAATGAATCTTAACAGCTGTTTTAGTTAAACAAGTTGGTTCTTTGATATCCAATAGCATTACTCTATAAAGTTACAAGGTTCACCAACAGGGTGCAGCACTATTTTTTTTTGTTTGAATGTATGACAACAGCTAACTTGGACTAAGCAGACACAACCTGTGATACACAATGATAACTAACAAATTAGGATTGTTTAAAGTTATGTTTATTTTTTAAATTGAATAAATAATTTGTGGTATATTGCAAATAGGGCGTGCATGACTCATCAAGTTATTGAAATTATTTTTTCCAAAATTCTATAAAAAAGTATTGTTTTTGTTTTCCTTAAATGGAATTTCTGGGAAACGGATTATCGTGTTAATTAATTTAGTGCATTAATGATCAAGTCATTGACTTAGATGGAAGAAAATAATATTATAGATAAGAATATTTGGAGTATGTCAATAACGTAACAGCTTATTAAGATGTTGTTCTTCAAAGTAACCATGAAAAGTCTTTCGAAATGCCCCCCAAGCCGGTAGGCAATCAATAGTTTTATTAATGCTTATGAAGTCAAACGGGGCGAAGCCCTTGGGTAACAGCTAGTCTATAAGTATAAAAGAATATATATATATATATATATATATTTGGCAGTGATAAACTCAAACACCGCTGAACCGATTGCCCCGAAACTTGGTACATACGTGTAGAATTTCATGGAATAGGTTTATACACCATCAATTTCGTGATCCGTCCAATCGGCTCCGCCCCAGTGGCTCTGGAGTTTCCCATGTTAACCTTATGAGAAATGGAATTAATGAATCTTAACAGCTGTTTCAATTAAACAACTTGGTTCTGTTCTATGATGTTCAATAGCATTAAAGTTACAAGGATTACCAACAGGGTGCAGCACTATTTCTTTTACATTTATGACAACTGCTAATTTGCAACCAAAAGGTGAGTGAGCATAGCGAACGAACTTCAACCTGGAGGCGAGTTAGCGTAGTGAACGAGCTAACCTGAAGGCAAGTGAGCGTAGCGAACGAGCTAACCTGAAGGCAAGTGAGCGCAGCGAACGAGCTCCAACCTAAAGGTGAGTGAGCGTAGCGAACGAACTTCAACCAGGACGTGATTGAGCCGAATAGAAAGACCAAAAATATTGTCTACCCACTAGCATTAATATAAGAGCAATAATAAAGAATCGGTTATCTTTTGTACTATATGTGTTTCATTAGTTGTCGTACGTATTTTAATTTAGTTATAAGCACTTCATATACAATAAGACAATTAAACGTTACGGTACTTAAATTATAAATAGTCAAAGGCAAGACAACGTCTGCCGGGTTCAGCTAGTCCCTTTATAAATTAAAATACCCCCGCCGCAGCAAACCTGACGCCTAAGCGAATTTCCATTTGGCTGAATTGATTTTCAATTGATCTATTTAAATAACATTAGGTTTAACGAGTACCTAGGTTTGCTGCTACAAGGAAACTAATAAAGTGAGTGTTTTAAGTAAAATAATTATTGCTTAGTATAAAATGAATATATTTGCCAAGTTTGATCAAAAATTTCCATAAACAAGCAAACTACAACATTTTACAATATTCTCCATAAGAATAACATGGGAATTTTAAATTTACCATTTTTTTAGTTTTCTCCGTAACCAATAACCGTACAAAAACACTTTGATATACTGAATTGTTTGTTTTTTTAAGCTCTTTAAGAAGGTTTAGAGAAAAATTGGGAAATTTTGTGTTTTGAGGGTCAAAAGTGAGAAAAACCAATTTTTAGCCCATAAAACCCCCCATAAAACCCTGTTCCCATGGTCCGATCATGCTGGATCGCGAACTCATTCAAGTTTATCCCGCCTTACACCTTCAAACCAAATTTCATCAAAATCGGATAAAAATTACTCAAGTTATCGTGTTCACGGACACACACACACATATATATATATATAACGATGTACGGAGGGATAATGCTACTTGATTTTTAGATTCAGTGATATCACTACCGGCCGTCTCCCCTCCGCGCCATTTCCGGCGTTCGAGGCCGGGTAGCAGTATCCCTCACTCAGTATTTACTCGAGCCGTGCGTCGATTTTACGCCAGTTGATACGAAATGCAGGATAGTACTACCTAAAATACGTGTTGCCAACTGTTGAATTAAACCCCACTGTCATCTCACAACTTCTTTATTTACTGTTATTTTATTCTTTAATTTTCGTATTACCTAAATTATAAACTTACATATGTTTTGTGAAGTTTTACGTTCATTTATACAATTCCCATTATGGACGGACTTTGTCTCGTTATAATATCCCGCATATGACCTTTGACTATTATTACAATAGTTATTCTGTATCCAATAGTGAATGATATAACACACGATTTTTCAAAACATATTATTATTAACCAATCGTTTCAATTGTTTAAATTTAAAATTCTCATAATACAACTGGTTAAATGAAATATAAAATTCCAAAGTACAAAATGATAAAAGACACGTCATTTCTCAGATACAACTAATCTCAGTTTAACATTGTTGTTATTAACTCCGTTTAGTGATTAATTTAAAATGAATGTAGGATAAGTAAAAACGGCTGACGCCCGATTGCGCCGATGGTCGAAGAAATGTACAAGGGTCCTAATCCCTCGACCACCATTTACCACCCGACTGCCCCAAAGGTCAAAATCTGCCTCCCCCTTCACCCCCCCCCCCCCCAAAGATCACAAGACCCTTTGCCTTGCCCACTTTCCATTTGATTTGAGTTTATGTGTAAGTGTCTTGTTTTTTGTCTACCTAAAAGATACAGAAGTAGGTATGCTATTGGTGTTCAGCTATTGTATTTTGGATTGATTTTAAAATATTGATCACACCAATGCAGATTGTATTTAAGAAATACTAATCAAATGATCGATTCATTTACAACATAGTGGAATATTATATTGAGCCATCTAATAGCCTACAATAATAAATAATGTATTATTTCAACATTATTTATTAACTTTCACATTTCGTATCAAGCTAAGACTGAACTCTTAAAATCAGCCTAATGTTTCAAAGTTAAAGTTTTTTGTGTGTATTTTTTCATAAAACGCTCACTTAACTATATTGTTTAAACATGAGACACTTAATCGCTAACTCTCGTTAGTATCTATTTTAAATTATTTCTGTAGTTTAACAATGTTTTCTAGAGAACATATTTCTATACAAACAACCAGGCAAATAACCATTTGATAGTGCTGAATTCTTACACATCAGCGTCGTCGTATACCAATTTATCTTTACGCACGTGGTATAAGTGAATGTGTGTTTTAAAACATCCTGTCCCAGGCCACTACACTTTGTCCCATAGGTGTACTAATTCCTGTTTTTCATGGATGAAAATATGTTAGATGTTATGTCATAATTACTATCACCATAAATATGTAATTTATGTGTGAAGGTACAACATGTAGTTGAAAGAAAATGACAGATTTCATATTAGAATATTAATTTTCTCACTGATATTAAATTTGGTAATCTTAATAATGGCAATTGAGTAACCCTTTATTTTTCTCTTGGAATTTCTGTGGCGCTTTCATTATTTCTCGTCGGATAATTTTCGACGGCACACTACATAATTCTCCTTCTGCTTTTCTCTTAACACTGTTGGAAAATAACAGTCGTCCTTAAATAAAATGTCCCTTAAATTGTCGCGGTAGTTTATCACACACGGCATGAATGTGGTCACCGACGGGCAATACATCATTAGTGAAATTTACGTATAATTGAGCGTTGCACCTTTTCTTCACGCACCTCCACTTCTGACCTTGTCCTGTCAAGTCACTTTTGGAAAACTTATAACTTTGATACACTAACAACTCTCGTCCCCGCTCACTATACATCACATACGTATCATCCATCTTACAAACTCGCAACACTCCGAACTCTCACACCTAGACTGTTGAAGTATGCGGGGATGTTGCTGTACCTGGGGAGGCAAGTACCTTTAATTGTGACTCATGTCAAAACACCGGGCGTTGGCTTCTGGAAACTCCAAATGACCCAGTGTTTTGGACCCTTGCTAGATTTTTTCGATGGTCTATAACCTTTGAGGGTCTTAAAATATTACATAAAACGTTGAACGACTAGAGTTATCCAAACTATATCAAATTAATGGAAATCTAGTTTTTTTTTTAGTTATAATATTTTACTACTGTAAACTACTGCATAACATTTTTACTACAGTATGTGAGTTATAAATAAATAAGACTATGGTAGCTTAACAAATTTGTAGCTTATTAATGCTAGTTATCTACTGAAAAAGCCAACTCGCGTTTAACAAATGAAACTGACCATCGGCGCAATCGGGCGATCCTAAAATTGTCAGTAAGGGCTGTCGGCGCAATCGTATAGTGTAGGGTGGGACTAATCCCTGACCATCGGGGCAGTCGGGCTACTCCCGTAAAAACAGTCGATGATGCGTAGAATCATTGCAATAATAAAATGCTGATAAGTTTCATCGTAGGTGAACGCATTGCTTAGAATCTGTTTTAAATTACACAAGAAGTGACAATATGTGTGTACTAGTGGATGATGTTCTAACATTTTGAATGGTTACGTAACCTTAAACATTAACGTCAAGTTATTTATAGGCCTACTGTGAATATATATTTAGTCTGTGATTTTCGGTTTTTGGACGACTTTTAACTCGATGTACAAAAAGTATATGTAACATAGTTACTACTCGGTGTAGGTGTAACATATTATGTTTTCTGAGGGAAATATATTTTTCAATAATTACTAACGATTACAAATGATAAAATTGTAAGTAGAACCTTTGTTTTAGTAGGGTGATCTTTAATCCGTGTAGTTTTTGCTGGACTAAATAAGGATCGATATACGGTTTACTGTTAGTTTTTTATATGTCAAAGAGTCGTTTTCACCAAAACTGTTACTGTTAACACGCATAGATTTTTTACTAAGCTCTGTACTACAATAACATTTCACTTCATGACGGTTACCCCTGTAGTAATAAAAATACTAAACCATCCAATCCACTGTCAAGTTTCGTATGTTGTATAATACCGATTATACATTTATAAATTGTTGTTTAGCAAAATTTTACAAACAAAATTCTTAAATATATTTCATGCTTTACCACAGTGGGGTAGATACAACACCTCTTGAACATATAGGAGGGGAAAAATTCTTCCAGAAATTCGTTTTAAAAGTAAGTTACTTTTTTATTATTGTTTAAGGGTTGACGGCCTCTTTTAACCTTGCATTTGCACACATAGACTAACCACCCGTGCGTGGATCGTATACAGCAAAGCAAGGAGGGAGCCGGTACAGTTAAACCACCCGGCTTATATACCACCACCATTAAAAACATGTTTTGAAAAAAAATATTTTATCTTTTTTACTTCTATTATAATTAAGCTTATTATTTTGTTTATCGATAACTGGTACCAGATAAACTACAATACCAGTGGCAGTAGCCAACAGCAAAGTTCCTATGCGCGACCAAATCTGGTTGGGCTATAGGTGAAGGGCAGGGTTTCTGAAGGGGTTGGTCAGGGGACTTTTGTGAAACCTTTTGTATATTGCTCCTCACTCAAATATATATCCCCAGCACTGCCAATAACCGGTACCCGTATGCTGTTTGCGCGCCAAACGTACTCGTGTCACCGAACAGTCAACAGCTTACAAACCACGACCCTCACTGGGGTAGCGGATTTCAACCCCCGGATATTTACCCCCATGAAAAAACGCCTACGTCATTTTGACGTCACGAGGGGCGGGGCCTATACACGGTCGAGAAACAGCCCGCGACTGGAAATCTACCCCCGGACATCTACCCCCGGACATCTACCCCCAGACATCTACCCCCGGACATCTACCCCCGGAAATCTACCCCCGGAAATCTACCCCCGGACATCTACCCCCGGACATCTACCCCCCGTGGTCAGCTCTGTCACGTATCGGCCAATATTCATTGTTGAAATTTATTTCATTGACTGTTTTATGTAAATCAACGGCTCTTCGGTTAGTAATTACCATCTATTATCTAGTATTACGCATGTGATATGTCATTGTCTTGTTTAACATTATCTATCTTCCTAATGAAATAAGCTGTAACAGCCCTTTTTCACCCGAACTACTTCACCGACTTTTATGATCGAGGTGTAATTTTAAATCTTAAGATCTAGCGCAAAGCAAAATGTTAATTAAAACGATATTTTGGTAGAGGGCTTCAGAAGTTTGACCCTTAAGCATTTGATTTTTTTCTAGACAGTGATTTAAATGTTTGGCCAACTTTCACACACAGTAACAGCTAACGGCGCATGCACGAGCGCAGATCGTGAAATTTAAAACAGATAATTGAAGGAGGTTATTTTCTGATTACTAGAGGTAAAAATACAGTGCAATTAAATGTTGATAAAAAGCCTGCCACCGGTTGATCAATAAATTAATTAATTACTAGGTGAAACCCGTCAATATCGACGGTTGCTTTAAAGGCTTACGATAATTCTTTTAACTGTGACAGAGTGAAATTATAAAAAACGTGAGCATTTAGCATTGTTTAATGAGTAATAAATAAGTGTAGAAACAATAATGACTATTGCGTTAGTTACAAAATATGGTTTATCATTCAATTAATAACATATTTCTTAAACCGTCCGTCATAGGTGTTATTGTGTTTGGAAGTGTTGGATGTATGTGTCTTAGTAGACAGGATAAGAGCACAACGAACTTCTTCTGTAGATAAATAATTCGTTGGCTAAGAAAAATATAAGCCGGATTAATAAATGTCTCAATCCAAGCGCATTAAAATAGCCCTGTCCTGAACCTTTTTTGTAGTATGTAGTTAGTTTAATAACATTCAAAGGCTCTATTGTGTTTTCACTAAGCTGAATGAATACATCAAAGTAACATCTCTAACAAGTCTGCAATAAATTACAATTTGGCAGATTAATGACTATCTAAATCGTGCAAATATTGCCTCATAAAAATTATTAAAAATTTAATCCAGTTGCTGTAAACCACTATTAATTTAAAAATATATACACGGCTCATATGGGCAACGTGCCCTTCTGCACTTGTATTATTTTGTATTGTATTACACAATCGAAATCTTTTTCAATAATTGAAAACATGTATGAAAATAATCTTATGAACCTATGATGATCTGTCTTAGATATGACAAAATATTGGCAAAAGTGGTCAAAAATGCAGACACCAAGCCGTACAATAGATAAGATAATTCAATAAGTAATAATTTAATAGTTACTGTATGTAATATTTTCCAATGATTTCGTAATGGAACGCTATACTGTATTGTAGAACATGAGATGATGCAGAATAAAATAATTTTTTAAATCAGAAAACTACATTGTAAATACTTCTTTTTGACAAACTCAGTAACCCTCTATGTGTTGTTTAAAGTACAATTTTAATATTAACAGCTGTTTCGTTAAAAGTAGTAAAAAATAATCCATATGACGATAACGTAAACAAATCTGGGAAGGGAACTTTTAAAGGATTGCTTAAGGGTCAAACTTTTGAAGCCCTTTATCAAAATATCGTTTTAATTCCCATTTTGCGTTGCGCTAGATCTTAAGATTTAAAATTACACCTCGATCATAAAAATCTGTGAAGTAGCTCGGGTGAAAAAGGACTGTTACAGCTTATTTCATTAGGAAGATAGATAATGTTAAACAAGACAATGACATATTACATGCGTAATACTAGATAATAGAGGGCAATTACTAGCCGAAGAGCCGTTGATTTACATAAAACAGTCAATAAAATCAATTACAACAATGAATATTGGCCGATACGTGACAGAGCTGACCACGGGGGGTAGATGTCCGGGGGTAGATTTCCGGGGGTAGATTTCCGGGGGTAGATGTCCAGGGGTAGATGTCTGGGGGTAGATGTCCGGGGGTAGATGTCCGGGGGTAGATTTCCAGTCGCGGGCTGTTTCTCGACCGTGTATAGGCCCAGCCCCTCGTGACGTCAAAATGACGTAGGCGTTTTTTCATGGGGGTAAATATCCGGGGGTAGAAATCTGGCGACCCCCTCCACTCGCACTACGCTTCGTCCGGTCCTCAGTCGTCTGGTGTAGTGAGCGCGTGTTTGATATTTTGATACAAATAAACTTTCATTGAATGTAATAATTTAGCCTAGGGTTTTACGGGTTCATTAAACTTTTTATACTGCTATGAATTTTTTTAAGAATCGCTAAGATAATATGGAGTTAGCTCTTTTTTTAATATTCAACGTAGTTACAGAAATAACACACAAAACATAAAATACACAAACAAATAAAAAGCATAAAACTGCAGTTTAGATAGATATTATAGGTGATTGGGATGAAGCAGCGACTACAAAACTTGAAGAATGTTCCGATATTTGGATTGTTTATAATTTTAAAATCCCCGTGTTCGTGACTATATGGATACGAGTGTCTATGTGTTATTACAGTCAAGGTCTGTTAATTGTTAGTTAAAAAATCCCGGGGGAGCCCTCCAGTAGCCCTATTGGCGAAGGTCTATCTACGACACTCTTTACAGTACTAATTAGTATTTAAATGGCTTTTTTCAAACAGTACCAATGTAGTAAATAGGCAAAATATCAATGACAATTTTTGACAAAATTTTTATATTTGCATGATATCCATTTAATAGTATCATATCGTTATGCTTGCTACAGCCTTGAGCTTTATTCTATTCATTTTTGCTTTAAAGAAAACAGAAACGATGAAGAATGAAAATCATTGATAAATCACGAGCTCTATTATCTCTATTGTTTGTAAAACCCCACTAGTATTGCACTTTACCATAGTTTTAGACTATATGTCTGCGAAAGCTTAATTTAAACTACTATCTAAACGAAACTCTAACTACTATCATTATTTGTTTAATAATTAAAACCAATGCAACGTGAGGTCTGGATTCAATTCGAGCATGCCAGTAATATCGGTAATAAATATTTAAATTTGTTTATTTATTCTTTTTTTATTTAAATATAACATTCTCAACTTCTACCCCTAAATACGCCGATTCATAATGTTTATTACAACTATGATCGAAAATTTAGACATACGGTCAACACAAAGTATTATAATTCACGGGACGATTATGAAAACATACAGGTTTTTATTAAAGAACAGATTGTAAAAATGTATTGATCTGTATGTCGAAATGTATGTTTTAGTATGTAAGGATTCCAATTTTGACATTTTCAAAATTTCGAAAACTCACGGTTTAGGCTGTAGAGAGAAGAAAATACGGGGAAACGCAAATATTGATTTAAATAGATTTTTTGTGTTGAAATTCAAATATAATAGACTCAAACCCAACCCCGAAATATGCTTATTTTAGAATGTTAATTGAAGAGAATCTTAATTATTAATTTTAAAAATCGTTTTGTGTTAAAATTTAAATATAAAAGTTTCAAACCCTAAACCAAATAATGCTGATTCAAAATGGTTATTACAACTATGATCGATAATGTAGCCATAAGGTCAATAAAAATTATTATGTTGAGCGCGACTATAATGACAATATACAGTTTGTTATTATGTCGAACCCTATTAATCTGTATGTCAAAATGTATGTTTTGGTATGTGAGGAATCCTATTTTGACATTTTCAAACTTTCGAAAATGCACCGTTAAGGCTGTAGAGTTGAAAACACGGAGAGTCTTAGTTATTAATTTTTTTAAATCTTTTTGTGTTGAAATTTAAATATAATAGTCTCAAACCCTAAACAAAATAATGCTGATTCATAATGGTTATTACAACTATGATCGATAATGTAGCCATAAGGTCAATAAAAATTATTATGTTGAGCGCGACAATTATGACAATATACATTTTGTTATTATGTCGAACCCTATTGTTCTGTATGTCAAAATGTATGTTTTAGTAGGTGAGGAATCCGATTTTGACATTTTCAAACTTTCGAAAATGTACCGTTTAGGCTGTACAGTTAAAAACTCGGAGAAACTCAATTAATTATTTTAAAAATCTTTTTGTGTTGAAATTTAAATATAATAGTCTCAAACTCCAAACCAAATAATGCTGATTCATAATGGTTATGACAACTATGATCGATAATGTAGCCATAAGGTCAATACAAATTATTATGTTGTGCGCGACTATTATGACAATATACAGTTTGTTATTATGTCGAACCCTATTGATCTGTATGTCAAAGTGTATGTTTTAGTATGTGAGGAATCCGATTTTGATATTTTCAAACTTTCAAAAATGTACCGTTTAGGCTGTACAGTTAAAAACTCGGAGAAACTCAATTATTAATTTATAAAAATCTTTTTGTGATAAAATATAAATATAATAGTCTCAAACCCTAAACAAAATAATGCTGATTCATAATGGTTATTACAACTATGATCGATAATGTAGCCATAAGGTCAATAAAAATTATTATGTTGAGCGCGACAATTATGACAATATACATTTTGTTATTATGTCGAACCCTATTGTTCTGTATGTCAAAATGTATGTTTTAGTAGGTGAGGAATCCGATTTTGACATTTTCAAACTTTCGAAAATGTACCGTTTAGGCTGTACAGTTAAAAACTCGGAGAAACTCAATTAATTATTTTAAAAATCTTTTTGTGTTGAAATTTAAATATAATAGTCTCAAACTCCAAACCAAATAATGCTGATTCATAATGGTTATGACAACTATGATCGATAATGTAGCCATAAGGTCAATACAAATTATTATGTTGTGCGCGACTATTATGACAATATACAGTTTGTTATTATGTCGAACCCTATTGATCTGTATGTCAAAGTGTATGTTTTAGTATGTGAGGAATCCGATTTTGATATTTTCAAACTTTCAAAAATGTACCGTTTAGGCTGTACAGTTAAAAACTCGGAGAAACTCAATTATTAATTTAAAAAAATCTTTTTGTGATAAAATATAAATATGATAGTCTCAAACCCTAAACAAAATAATACTGTTTCATAATGGTTATTACAACTATGATCGATAATGTAGCCATAAGGTCAATAAAAATTATTATGTTGAGCGCGACAATTATGACAATATACATTTTGTTATTATGTCGAACCCTATTGTTCTGTATGTCAAAATGTATGTTTTAGTAGGTGAGGAATCCGATTTTGACATTTTCAAACTTACGAAAATGTACCGTTTAGGCTGTAGATAGAACAAAACGAAGAAAATCAAATCTATATTATATTAATAGGCAAGCATTTTTCTTTAAACCCTTTTTTCAGCTCGAGTGCATAGCAGGGAAAATCTACGCATACTGTTGGAAAGATATTTTTCTTTAGATGTGCAGAATGTCTTTATAAATTAAAATAGGCTCAAAAATAAGCACAGAAAATGAACTTTAAATGTTGAAAAACTTACATGTTTCTTATGGGTTGACATACTGGTGACGATATAACAACGAAATATAAACAGAAAATGAAAAAAATGGAAGAAACTCCAATCACATGTTTTATGCTCAGTGTGGTGTGAAAATAGAGATGTCTGTAAATTGCATATTTTTGGTCGAGTTTCGACCACTGGGCGACCTCTAGTAATGATTAAAAAGATTTAAAAAAAACTGCCGTTTCAGAACGGTTATTAGTAAAATACAATGCCGCAAATTTGAGCTTACAATAAAAATGGTAGCCGTTCAAAGATTCAAAAAGGCAGATTAAGGGAATGGCTGCCATTTTTGACTTGGTTGTCCGTTTGAGTTCGGGCTTGTGGCATGGTGCTTTATTAAATAAGACCTATAATTTTATACCAAACTTGATCCATGCTTCAATTTGAGGATTTTGCCTTACTCCTCATGGGCCACTCTCCTTAAGATGGAAAAATCTACGCGAGCTTGCGTAGTGGTTAGAGCGAGGGACTTCAGTCTCTGAGGTTCCGGGTTCGATCCCCGCCAAGTCACCTATTTGATTTGATCTAAGTGATAATGCCGCAACCCCTAGGTCTAGCTTGAAGTAATGTGAAAAACAATACCAGGCTCGTGCCTAGCATCCAAGAAAAAAATGAAAAAATGAAATAATACCTCGAAAAAGGTAGACATTTATAGTTACTAGTGTACATGTTGTAAAGTATTACAGGATTTGCAAACCAGCTATCAAAATTTCAACAAAACACATCTACCTTCCCTGTAGCAGCAAACCTAAGAACTCATATTAAAGTTAACTTAATGTTATTTAAATAGGAAAAAAATGACCATTTTCAGGGAATATCTTTGTATAAATTTAGCCAGGTAAATGGAAATTTGCTTAGTCTGAAGGTTTGCTGCGGATACGCAATTTTAATAACAGCAATATTGAAACAAACTCGATCAACAAATGATGTAACTGAAAGAATTCCAGACTAATGACATTAACATATAGTTTGACAGTTCCATGTTAAATGTTTACATTCGGGCATAGACAAAAATGATACGGGCGAGTGACATTTTATTAATGTTTATGATCCCTACCGTTCCTGTTCTAATAATCATGCAGTATTTAATATGTTTGGACCAGCTGTGGAATTGTGAAATCAAAATTAATTTGACAGTTCTGCTTATTTACATTTTAAAATTTTGTGGGTTTGTTCTTTGTTACCATGGATACCATCAATACATATTTCACTTTTAATTTCTGACAACAGCTGGAGTTCCATAACAAATTTTGTTTTCCATGTTAATCTTATGGAAAAATACGAAACTTTAAAGGGCCCCAGGGCCTCACTCTCTAATTATTTCCTTAAAAAGAAAGTTTCCTGCACAATTTCACGTTATGCTCTTTCCAATGACACCAAAAACATGTCAATCGGTTCAGTAGTTTCGGTGGAGTAATTGTCACAAAAAACCTGCTTGCGTATTAAATAAGTATAGATAATTGATTTACAAAGTGCCATTCCTTTATTTATAAAGGTCAACAAAATATATTACCTCGTCCTGGGACTTTTCAATCACACTGTGTACATAGATTTTCCCTAGGATGTTAAGTGCACAGCATTCAAATACAGTGCTGATAAGAGAGCAATTGCCGTTTTTTTAATAAGAGGGGAGTTTTCTTAACATTCTTGTATAAGGCCTATAGGTAAAACTTTTAGTGTCCTTTTAAGAGTCTTGTGTTTTACAAAATAGGCATTCTAACACACCTGGAGAATGAATTTCCAAAATAAATCCAATAGATTCAAGGGGACTGTCCCCTCAACAGACTTGTGTAATTCTGTGCCCTCACAACATCTTTGTGCAATAGGGTTTCTCCTCTGTAGTTCTTATTCCGTTGCTTATTTAGTACAATCAGCTCGTCGTTGGCCCTATCATAACCAGAGCCATCTAGCCTTGATTATAGTATAGCCTCCGTCTATAGTATAATATCTATACATGTTAATAAGCATATCAATGCACTAGCATATAGCTTTTCTAAACGTTACAGTCATATAATGTTCTTTGTGATTAGATTGCTTTAAACGCCGTACATAATATTTTTCTGCGGCTCGTTCATCTTGGTTTGTCAGGCCATTTAATTATCTTCTGTTCAATTAATTTCCTTATTTCTCTGCTTATTGAGTTAAATCAGCTCATCGATATATTTGTCTTTTGTCGGCTACAGTGTCCGTAACATGATTTTTCGCTACTGTTGCCTATACCCCAATGAACATACATAATATAGTCCCACAAACATGCCCCTGATTTATCGTCTGTCACTCAGGTCGTAAGAGTCCTGCAGTTTTACGAAATGCCTTTATTAACTTAAATTACCTTTTAGCGAATTCCCCATATAGGGAATAAGCAATTACCGTAAGTCTCATGTTAACATGTTAACAACTCATGTTTTTTATTGGGTGAAAGATTCACATCGATCCACAGTTGCCTTTGGCAGTTACCCGCCCTTTTCCATTTGTGATGTGTTATAAAAATGCAGCTTTCTCCGCTCCGTCTGATATCCATACACTCGCACACATCTCAGGTCACAAGTGTTCTGCGAACTTCAGATTCCCCTCTTCCCAAAGCTTATATTGCTATCCAACTGTAGTTAGTTTCGTGCACTCTCAAAAAATGTCTCGAGGCGTAGTCGACGTTGTCAGTCCTCCTTATTCGTCTTTGCGCCTAGCCATGTATAAGCCACGCCAGGTTGGTAAATGAGATTCTTAATTTCTTGCACACCATCCCGCACAATCTAGTTGGAAACTGTATTACAGTGTACTGGAACAATATTAACTTAATGTATTGGACCGATTTTGATTATTGGAAGTTGCCGTAAAAAAAATCATAATTATGACGTTTTTGCGTACCAGCATTTGTCCCTCATATTCGTTCTCAGGTAGTAAGAGTCATGCAGTTTTCCAATATATGTTTTGTTCTATTTCTTATACAAGAATATTATTCACACATCTTGCTTGAACAAACTCTATTTTCAAACTAAACTAATGTTTACAAAAACATCTGACAACAAACATATTTAAACACATGATTAAAGAACAGACTTAATACAACATCCCGCTTCAAGATGTCCACATCTTTATGAACCTCAGTACCGCCTCGGTTTCTTAATGGACCTTCCGTAACGGGTTACTGTGCCAGCTCCTGGACGATCACGTGAGTTGCATGGACGATTAAGGACTATGGATGAACAGTTTGAAAGAATTCCATCTCCTCCGTAGTACGGTGCAGGAACTAAGAACTTCCTGTTTCGGCGAATAGTTCTCTTGTCAGTTTCCACAAGGTAGGAACGTGGTTCGTTCAATTTCCTGACTACCTTACCGTGTCGACGTAGATCTGTGATCCATACCATGCTTCCAACTTCTAATTCACTTAAACCACTCGCTCCATGTCGTTTATCAAATTGTATCTTGTACTTATTCTGGTACTTATTCTCCCTCTCAAGAAAATTCTTATTTTCCACAGGATTTCCAACCAAAGTAGATGGAAGATTGTCTCTTAATTTCCTTCCAAAAGGTAACTTACGGAATTTATACCTCCCAAAAGGGGTGATAAATGTTGTGTAATCTTGTGACTCCTCTGCAAGGTTCAGTTGCCAGAACCCTGAATTCGCATCGATCTTGCTGAAGTACTTGGCTCCCGCGATCTCGGCCAATGAAAGTTCTATCTTTGGAATAGGATAAAACCGACGTTTCACACTGTTGTTGAGTTTGGATAGGTCTACGCAGATCCTAACCCCACCTCCCTTTTTTGCGCAAACTACCATTGGTGCGCACCAATCAGTCGCGTGTTCAACTGGAACAATCACTCCTTTCTCAAGCATATCGTCTAACTGCTCTTTCACCTTGGTTTTTAAAGGTATTGGTACAACCCTGGGGGTGGATATAGCGTAAGGAACTGCATTCTCCTTCATTTCAATCTTGTACTCTCCTTTCATATTTCCCAGCCCTTGAAATAAATTAGGATACTTAGTAGCCCAGTCAATATCATGTGAATCTACAGAAAAAATTCTCCTCACCAGGTTCAGCTCTTCACAGGAACGTCTGCTAAGAAGTGGAACAGTGATCTCCTCAGAAATATACGCAAGATCATAAACTGATACACCCTTATGTTCAAGCTTTAGCCTTAAAGTTCCCAAAATATTGATTCGTTCTTTCTTCTTTGCGCTAAACACAGGGGATTTGCACTTTCCTAGAGGCAGAGTCTTAATAAAATCACCAAGAACTCCTACTGGAATCATGGTTACATCAGCTGCTGTGTCAAGTTTAAATTTTATAAGACCTAAATCTTGGTTTCCACAGCTTGCTTTTACCTCCTGGACCCAGGCTTTGTCACTGCTGTCTATATTCCCTATGAAAATCTCAGGAACCTGTTGATAACCACTGTCTGAATCTTGCTGTTCGATTTCCTTAACAACGTTTTTGTTTTTTCTCATCCACTTTTCGCGGGAGGGACAACATCGAAAAAAATGTCCAATCTCGGAACATTTGTCACATTTGGCTTTCCTAGCAGGGCATTCGGCCAGTGATCCGTGCCAGTTATAACCACATTTCCTGCACTTTTTTCTCATAGCATCCTCGGTGAATTTCTGTTCACCAGCTCTTTCAGACAGATTTGTTTTACCGACTTGTATTGACGTTTGATTCACCATAAAAACATTAGTATTGGCGAGCTCACGTTTTTGGCGTTCTAGCTCCTCGTGTTGGCGCAAGGTATTAATCGCCTTCTCCAGAGTCAATTGAGAGTCCAGCTGGAGTCTATCACTTAGAGCCTCATCTTTCATACCAATAATGAGGACCAGAAGCACCATCTCATCGTTCAGTTCACCCCATGCACACGTTTTTGCAAGACCATGCAAATCTGTTATGAATTTTTCAGATGGATCACTCCCTTGCTTGTGTCTCAGAAATTTTGTTCTCTCATAAATGATATTTCGTCTTGGCACAAAGTATGCATCAAAGGCCCGAAGAGCCTCGTCATAAGTATTCGGTTTTGGTGAAAACGAATCGAAAATATCTTCACTCCTACTACCCATTGTAAACAAAAGTACATCGATTTGCCGAGCGTCGGAAGTGCTATCTAGACCGCACCCCCGTCTGTACCTTTGAAAGCGATTCCTCCAGGAATGCCACTCATTCGGAGTAAAAGAGAAGGTATCTGGAGTTGGTAACGTCAGATTTATCATAGGAGTAGGAGTACACATTACTGAATTATTTTCTCGGTTTGTCTGTCCCAATGCAAAACCTAGTGACTCACCTTCAGTCTTTCTAGAATCCCTTTCTGACATGTAGTTGAATTCACTTTGGGCATCCTCCTCATTGTCCTCATACCTTTGCCTACGAGTATTTAGTTTTTTTCTGCCCTTACTTGACATCATGCGTGGTTTTAGACTTTGTTCGATAAAAAATCCACTAAGCTGCCACCATGTTCTATTTCTTATACAAGAATATTATTCACACATCTTGCTTGAACAAACTCTATTTTCAAACTAAACTAATGTTTACAAAAACATCTGACAACAAACATATTTAAACACATGATTAAAGAACAGACTTAATACAACATGTTTGTTAATAGCTCGAATTACCTTTTGTATTCTGTGAAGTGTGTTTCACAGTTGTCTCGAGGCGTAGTCGACGTCGTAAGTCCTCCTTCGTTTGCGCCTAACCGTGTATAAGTCATACTCGGTTGGTAAACGAATTTCTAATTTTGTTGCACCCCATCATGCACAATCGAGTTGTAAATTGTATTGCAATATACTGGAACAATTAACTTGACGTACCGGACCGATTTTGGTGGTTGGAGTTGCCATACAAGCGTACCTTCATTTGTCTCTCATATTCGTTTTCAGGACGTAATAGTCCTGCAGTTTTCAATAAATGCTTGTTATATAGCTCGTGTTACGTTTTGTATTGTGTCAACATAGTTCACATAGTTTTACAGTTGTCTTCGGCAGTTACCCACCCTTTTTGTTCGTGAGGTGTTATGCAAATTTAGCTCTCTCCGCTCCGTTTGACATTCATACACTCGCACATATCTCGGGCTACAAGTGTTCTGCGAACTTCCTTCAAAATACCCTCTTTCTAAAGCTTACATTGCTATCCAACCGTTCATTAAGTTTCGTGCACTTTCACAATTGCCTCGAGGCGTGGTCGACGTCGTAAGATCTCCTTATTCGTTTGTGCCTAGCCGTGTATAAGTCCTACCAGGTTAGTAAATTAAATCTCGCTCTTTTGCACCCCATCCCACACAATCTCATTGAAACTGTATTACAGTGTACTGGAACAATTAACTTGATATACTGGACTGATTTTGGTGATTGTAATTTGCCGTTAAAAAATCCTAATTGTGATGAAAGTCAGGGACGCTTGGCGTAACATACATGCCACGATTACTAGAAAAAATCGTGGTACCACGATTACTAGAAAAATACCAGTATGGATCATAAACATAAACAAAATGACATTGTTGGCCCGAATCCTATACTAATAGCATTGAACATATGATTTGGCAGTTCCATTTAGGCAATGTTAAATAATGTTTATTATCGGGCCAAAAACGTCATTTGTTTATGTTTATGATCCATACTGGTATTTTTCTAGTAATCGTGGTACCTGCATTTGTCTCTCATATTCGTTCCTTAAACTAATGGAATTGTTATTGTAGTTCATGCTGAATATATTTTATTTCATAATGTTAAATTAATCCTAATAAAAAATAATTTAAATAAGGAAATGTTGTACAGTATATGAATAGGTATACAGGGTGAGTTTTTAATGACCCCCCCCCCCCACTTTTTCTACATTTACTAAGATGTCAACTTCGGGCCACGTAAGATCATTTTAGAGTAGTAAGTACTTCATTTTGACTAGGTGTAAATCTTTGACCGACATCTTGGATCCGCCATATTGGATACACAGTTTTTTTTATGTAAAGCTAGGGCTGTGACCCATCGTTTCAAACGAGATTGTTACGCTGAATATGATGCTGCAATCTGTTTTTAAAACTACTTATAAATTTATTTTTTGTAATTTTAGCATTGTGCATTTACAAACTAAGACCATAATATCAAAATAGTGCTAGATAAAGATAAGTATACACCATCAGTCATTGTCTATGACAGATTTATTTTTTTTTGAAATGACAAAAAGTTTTTTAAATATGAAGGTGGTGCCGTGACCCATCATTATGAATAACTTTTTATGCTGAACTCAATACCTCAATCCGTTTTTATTATTTATATTTTGTTTTTTAAATATTGACATTTTAAATAAAATAATTGTAATATTTCATTAAGAAAACTTGATAACAAAAAAACTGATAGCGGCATTGAGTTTAGCATAAAAAAGTTATTCAAAATGGTGGGTCACAACATCGCGTTCATATTTTAAATATTTTTTCTCATTTCAAAATGGCGGATCCAAGCTGATCCAAGCACATCATCAAAAGCTTAGTGAAGTAGAAGACCATCTTAGAGAAAGTGGCCTTACTTTAAAACAAGAATAAATGTACAATTGTCTGTATCTATAAAGGAGTATTCAGGTTTCTGTATTGACAAAGAATGTCTATTCACTAAGTCCTCTGAATCTAAGGTAGAAGCCATTAAAAACGCACCCATTTCTAAGACAGTGAAAAATTCATAGATTTTGTTTGTCCAATAAACTTGTATCTATATATTAATTACGTAAGGCGATTCTTTGCGTCAAAATTGTGGGCGACTGGGATGTTGTAGAACGACGGGAAAGGGCTCAAATTAAAGTTTTCTATCCCGTGACGGCGGGAAAAATAGTGGAAATACCAAAATGTTTACAAAAATTTAGATTTAACGTAAAATGTTCTTCATAAGAATAGCATTGGAAGCCATACACAGCTGATATCCAGGCCAGTATTCTATACACGCAGTTGGTCTACTTCTTAGCCAGTAAACTCTATAAATGCACTGTATACTATATTAAAACCAGGGATAACATTATATCGTTATCTATAATTGAGCCAATTGAGCAATATTGGCTTCGACAACTGGGAAATGGAACCCTAAAACCATAAAATTATACTTAATGTGGCTAATACAACTGTTAATTTTGTATAGTACTTATTTACTTCCCTTAAGTTTCATCACGATCGGATAATCGTTTTGTAATATATTCGCATATATAACAAACATTGGATTTCACATATATAGATAACAACAACAAAGGCAAACAGAGCGACTTTTAGACAAAAGGATCCATCTTGGCAAATAAATAATTCGATTCTCAGTTTGTTTGAATATTAAAATAAGCTGTTTTACATTTCAAGCTTTTTAGGGACTTATGTCCCTACAAAATACCTAGTCCATAGCTGATTCTTAGCGTCAAAATTGTGGGTGACTGGGAAGTCGTAAAATGACGGGAGAAGGCTCAAATTAGAGGTCTCGATCCCGTGACGGCGGGGAAAATAGTAACATTCCAAAAATGTTTACACAAAATTATATACAGTATAGCATAAAATGTTCTCCATAAGAATAGCATTAGAATTCGCTGATTTATGTTTACCTCAATATACTGCAATTTACTGTATAAAAACTATTGATAACGTTATCTATCTATATAAATAAAATTACAGTTTTGTCTGTACATTGCTTAGGATCATGTGGGTTTTGGTTATTTTTACGTTTCATAGCCTAAGAAAGCCGAAACGAGTCTTAACTCAATTTCTGTCTGTATTTATGTTTGCCTGTCCATTCTGTGACTTCACTTTTCCAATGTGTTACTTTTGGCTTTTGGATTCTACTTACTTACATTTCGACAACGATATCGGTACTACCCCTACTTAGGAAATAAAACTACAAACGTACAAAACCCCAGATTTGTGCGTTTTTGTCACATTTCCTCCGAATGTTTGCTAGATATATGTACCGATTATCGTTTAGAGATTACGTAATCTTTTAAATAAGAAATGTTTGTTTGGATAAAGGTGCTTTCTTCAAACTATCATTAATATGTTAACATTAAAAGCTGCTTACAAATAATGCTATTAATGGAAAATAACTTAGATTTTCGAAAACTTAAAAAATCCAAAACCAAGGTCCAAATCCAATAACTTCGGTACTGATACCACATCAAGTGAAAGATTTTTGAGCAAACCATCATGCATTTTTAAAGCTTTAGGTTGTTAACGTTTCATTGGTTTTTAGCCTGTGTATTCAGGCCAATATATTTGCCAATGGATTAACACCTATTAACACCATTAACACGGATTAACACCAGTTTGATTACAAGGACAGTTTGAATTGGCCGTAAGTACTATAGTTATTTTCTTAACTGTACACGTTGGTTTTTGGTACTGATACTTTTCCTTAGAACCGGTGGTAGAAGTAAGAATCATTTTTACGTACACAAACATCACTAAAGTATAGTTATCGTTAGTGCAGCAACTTATTTCTTATTAAATTTAATTGATGTCTTGCAGTATGATATTTGCGTTTTCTGTCTGGTATCCAAAATATTAGTTAATGCTATGAAAATAATAAAACATCAGTTAACGAACTTTTTTAGCAAACCCTCATGGATTTTCAAAGCTTTGCGTTGTTAACGTATCAATGTTTTGTGGACTGAGTATTTATTTACTTATTTACTTATTTATATATTTGCTAACGGATTTGTACAAATTTTACTGATTGATCAGGCCTTAATAAGATTATCATAAAATTTGATGACTCTATCAACACTTTCAAATAATTATTTTGTTTGTAATTTGCTTTGGTTAAATCGTAGCAAATCCCCAAATTCAATTATGTATTTGTGTGTGTATGTATATTGCATTAATGTCCTTATTTCTAAGTGTCTCGTGGAAAAGACAAGAGCAACTTTGTTAATAAAAATTTCAACCCGAATAAAGTGTGCAGTAGTGAGGTTGAGGTAGTATTTTAACTACTTTTAACCAGTGTTGGGCTATGCCTAATAGGAAATATGGACTAACACGATTGGGTGACATTTAAGTTCGAAACATTCATTTTGGCTCGTATCTGTCAGATATTGTATTTGCGAAGGTTTATATGTCTTCCCATACAGTAATAGTTTTGCCAGCATATCTGAAAAATGCACTCGGCCTGGCGCACACGGTCGATTTTTGATCGGCCGATTAAAAAATCGGCCAATAATAAATCGCCATTGATTTATGTCTAGGCGCACACGTGGCGATTTTTTAGTCCAGAAATGGATTTTTTGTGTGCGTTGTTTAAGCTATCCTAAAATGGACTTTGTTGAATTAACCTGTGTTTGTACTCTTCTAATTAGAAAAAAGACAACTTAAATATTGGGTTCATCCGATAGTAAGTCAGGGACTTTAAAATCGACAGTTTTATAAACTATACACTTCACGTGATGACAGTAAAAACTTCTTTACTATAAAATGTCTATTTAATGTTTCAGTTTGTATTATAACAGCTGTGGCTTTTTTTGCAAAGAAAACAACACAACTCACACTGAAGTTCACTGACTCCTGTGGAGAACAACAAGCGACTGGCCGATTTTTTAGTCGACCGTGAGCGTGGACTGATAACAAGAACCTGTACTTTACAGATTTTTAGGTGACAATCGCCTTGCCTACGAATCTGTGGCGAAACCCAGATTTTAAAATCGGCGTAATTCTCGATCGCCTGTGTGCGCGCTTCCATTCAAATACGAGTACATAATGCACAGATCAGCCGATGAAATAGCCGCCTCAAAATAATCGCTCGTGTGCGCCTAGCCTTATGCAAAAAAACCCCTGTTCTGAATATAAGAAGGTTCAAACCTACTACAAGATTCCCGTACGTAGGACGGGCACACAACTAGTTGAAAATAATATCAACAAAAGCAAACAAAGACGAACAACAAACAGTTTTTTTTACACAAAAGATGTGTTCTACTGTACTGAGATATCTACCCTAACACATAGATAATTTCAATTTGATTCCGAGTTTGTTTAAATATTACAATTATTTGTTTTACTTTTGAGCGTTTTAGGGGCTTATGTCGAAGCCATATGTCATTTCATATTCGTTCCACTACATTACGTCATAATTTACGACCTGCTTATGAAGTACACACATCCTTATTTTATGAGAATGTTGTATTGAGGCTTTTGACAAGGTAAAAGGCCCTGAACTTAGGCTCTTTATGACAACAGTTTACCTTTCAAATTGTCCGTAGACGCTAGCTCAGTAGGCCTGGGACCCGTGTTGTCTTACCAGATGGTGTAGTGAACTTGATAGCATATCAGTCACGCACATTCTCAACAGCTGAGCGTAGCTATTCACAAATTATAGAAAAGGAAGCTTACTCATTGTTGTGGCTTGCCCCTGAACTGGACAAATATAAGTACGAAAGTAAAGGTAACTAAACCACTATTATTTTATAAAAGGAAGCTCTTGCTTTAGCATTTGCAGTTTTAAAAATTCAATAACGTTTGTGTAGGGGAAAGCTTATTCTGGCTCTGATTGCAAACTACTTCGTAGTATTTTTGACTAAAAAGGCAATACCTATTTTTGATAGGGCTCGAGTGCAAAGATATGCGTTGTTCTTATAAGGTTGTGAATTTAAAATCTATGTTTTTGCCCCTGAGCTTGGATTGAAACGACATAAATTCAAGTTATAGCCGTAACTCAAGTTACAACAGTTTGAGCTGTAGACAAAGGTAAATACATATTTTTATTAAGAATTTAACATTGAAATAAATTTCTTGTACCTTATTGAACATAACAGAACAGGCCGTATCAAAGTTAAGGCGGGTTCCAACTGAAAAATCTAAAAAAGTTTTCTCTATTTTGGCTTTTAAATCTGAAGTAGCTTTTGAGAAATCTTTCGGACCTTGTATTTGTGCAACCATGAAAAAATTATCTGTATCTTCTGTAACTCTGGTTGGCACATCGATACAACTAATAAAACCTGAACCATATAAAACATTCACGTAGTAGTGTGAGATATTGTTAGTTTTTTTTTTTTTTGCAAAATGCAGCAATTAAAGTCGCCGACCAGACGTTCGACCAGCCAGTGTTTCCTATACCCTATTAACCTAAGTAGGCTTCAAGGTCGTCGATAAATGGACATACTGTAGATCACTAGACGGACTCCTATCCTATACACCGATAACAGGGAAAGCCGCGCACCGCCAAATGTTACCTCTACTTTAACCATATACAAAGATAATTAAATATATACTGTCAACCTTGCTGTTATTACCATGGTTACCATAGGTTCTGGCGCACACCGTTTGGAGCGCCGCGTAGTTACGTAGCGCGTACATACATGGCGCTCCCAGTGTTGTGTGCCAGAACCTATGGTAACCGCAGCACATCTGACCGTCTTTATTTAATCCTTTTTGTCTATGCTTTAACACATGTTGCTCAAAACATTTACCAACCTTAATACCAAACAAAACATAATACCAACCTCCTCCATGCACGCAGAAAAATACTTTTTCACAAACAATCACACCATCATTACGATTTCTACTTTCTTTGTTCATAAACACGTTATAACCATCCATACTCACATTCCAACTTGATTCATCCACCCAAGACTCAGTTAAAGCAATTATATAAAATTGATTTACATAACTATCTAAAATAATAATCAACTCGTCTTTATTTTTTTAGTATAACTTCAATTAATTAGACTAAGAACCGTTTAACTATTTTTAAAATCTTCATTAAACTCGACTGAAAAAATTAAATGTTGATATGTCTATAAATTATTTGTAAATAGCCTGGCAAATAGTCGAAAAAATAATAAAAACTTTGGGTAACAAAAGGTCATATATTTAATGGACAATTCAAATTATTGATTGATTAATTCAAAATATGTTACGTTGACCATATAATACTTAGGCGAAAGACGCGCCGACATTATGTCACACAAGTTTTGTCGCACCTGTCACGTAATACACCGATTTCTATATAACTAATAATAATAAAGACATACAATAATAACAATATAGATGTATAACCTTTACTCGTGTATTCAGAATGGTATATGGCTACGGAAAAAGAGCCGTTACCGTTCACAATTTTAACTTTTGCTAAAATTTTCTAGTTTTATAAATTTACAGTTTATTTCAATATTTTTTTAATATTAAAAGTACTAGGTGAGATCCGTCAAGATTGACGTTAATGTTTCAATTACAATAGTTTAACTATAAATCAATGATAAATAGCTTTTTTTGTTGGTCATGCTTCTGCAGCGTGCTTTAGATACATTCGATCATAATAGTCAACCACTAAAATAAAAGATGGTATTTAACTAAACGTTTTTGATAAAAAAAAAAATAGTATAACGTGATTAGAATTGAGAAAATATGTCTAAAATTAAACTCCATATTCGAGAACTAAATAATTTTATGTTTTGTAATTCAGTACCGGTAATTCAACATCTTAAACTGTTTAGGATAAATTTGTCACTTAAAAATTTCCGTTTTATCATAATCAATAAGTTAGACAAAACAAACAAAGCATATTAACGTCTAAAAGATTTTAGGAGTTGGTATCACTGGGTAGTGTTAAGCCTGCAAGTAGTGATATGGTGAAAAACAATAAAATTGGAGTGAGGTAGTGATAAACTGCAATCTGAGTGCTAGGTAGTGTTATCCCGGCTTCCAAGTGTTTGAAATGCAGGCATAACGCTACCAAACTTTGCTACCTCGCGGGGAGTAATATCCTGCAATCCAATGCGGTAGGTAGTGTTATCCTGCAGTCTATAAAGATATATATATATATATATATATATATATATACATATATAAAAATTTGAACGAGTGGTGTTTTTGGCCTCTGGGGACATCAAAATGAAAAAGTAAATCGGTCCCGGGCCTAAGTCTTACCATGAGACCTACGGTAATAGCTACTTCCCTATAGGGAAATTCGCTAATAGGCTTAAAACACAAATAATTAATTTAAAATTAAAAAAAATTACATCGGCAATGTGGGTTGCCATGCTGGTGACGAAATAACCACGGAATTTAAACGGAAAATCAAAACAAATGGAAGAAATTCCTATCACATGTTTTATGTACAGCGTGGGGTGAGCCTGTACATTACATATTTTTGGTCGAGTTTTCGACCACTGGACGACAACTAGTACAAATTAAAGGTCAACAATTTTTACAAAAAACAAATTATACTTAAGGGAAATTCGCTTAAAGAACATGACAGAGCGCGAAACTACTCAAAGGGTGCCTTTAACCGCTCCGCCAAGAACCGAGAATATACTAATTAAAAATAAGCCATTAACATTTTACTAAGACACACCTCATTTTGTCCCCTTCCTCTAACAGCAACCGTAAAGTGCTCGTTAAACCATATGTTTATTTTTAAATAGGGGATCAATCTGACATGTTTAAGGATATATTCAAGTGAAAATCCAATCAGGTAAATGGTAATTCACAATTCACTCATATTCACTCGGAGATTACTACTATACTACTTTCCACAATTTTAGATCATATAAAAAACGGGGTAAAGTTATTCGTAAAAACTGCTGATTACTAAACATATGCTTCTGCGTCAAGTAAGGTGAGCGATTACAAACCTTGAAGAGGTATAGTACAGTGCAATTAGCTTAAAAAAAGAGCAAACCGGGACATCCAAAAAAAAAAGTTTCAAACCAGTGCCAAATTGTTGAATACACTTCCCTCAATATGTAAAAAAAAGTTACACTGATTTGAGTGTCGGGTTTGGGGGGGAGGGGGTGAAAATGGGGTGAAAATAGGACTTTTTTTACTTTTTCGCAAATACCTCAAAAACGGTGAGTTTTTTTTAGAATATAATGAATTACAAAAATAATCTACATTAAATTTCGAACAAAATGATACCGTACAATACCTATCTACTATGAACGGTTCAGGTAATATTGAGGGGTAAATGTGATTTTTTTCTTAAAATTCTAAAAAAGTTGTTTTTTAAATGGAGGAAACCCATGGACACCCATAAAAAAAGTTTCTAATGAGTGCCAAATTGTTCAAAAACCCTTCCTTAATATGTGTAAAAAAGTTACACTGATTTGAGTGTCGGATTTGGGAAGGAGGGTTAAAAGAAAAGGGGGGGGGGGAATGGGCCTTTTTTTGCTATTTTCCAAATATCTCGAAAACGGTGCGTTTTTCTTAAAATATAATGAATTACAAAAATAATCTATATTAAATTTCAAACAGGATGATGCCATACAATACTTATCTACCATGAACGTGTTAGGAGATATTGAGGGGTAAATGTGATTTTTCTTTTTAATTCTAAAAAGTTGTTTTTTAAATGCAGGAAAACCATGGATACCCATAAAAAATGTTCTTTGCATTTTCTTTATTAACTTACTCGTTTATGAGCTACAGGATGCGGAATGTACACAACAAGCCTTTTTCCATTAATGTAACATGCTGTAACTTAACTCCTAAACGAGTAGCTTTTAAGAGAAAATGTCAAAATTAAAAATGTTTTTAAATTGGATTTATATACTAAAGCAATCATAAACTACAGGGTGTTCCATAAGAAATAACAAAGTTGTCGGCCATATTGGAAAATGGCGAACATATTTTTAAAATTGGGAACCATTCCAAATCATCTAAAAAAATAAAGGGGAGTGTCCCATAAGAAGTCAACTAACTGTATAACCCATGATAAAAAAGTTAGCTATTGGTTCACTTTAGGTGAGACATCCTGTATACAGGGAGTCCTGTAAGTAAACAGCCAAACCCCAGGAAATGGTTCTATGGGTGAAAATAAAAAGAAAATCAAGAGTATTTTTTTTTCGAAATCGCTTCGTTAACCAGATATTTGCCATTTTGTTTTTTTCACAAAAACATTATTTCATCTCTGAATTTTTTAACCAATCATTAACAAACTTGGTATGTATGTTGAGGTAAAATAGACCCACGTTAGAAATAAAATATCTTAATCCAATAAAAATTTTAAAATGGCGGCCATTTAATTTTTTAAAATTGAAATGGCTAATTTTATGAAAAAATGTCTGTAACACTTTTATTTAGCTTTTAAAATAATAAAAAATAAATAAATATTACGATTTTTATTTGTAAAATGAGGCAACCCTGAATAGCGTAGCCTTAATCACAATAATTTTACAACTAAAAATCGTTGTAACTTCAGTTATTTTTTATTCCATCTTCTTAAGAATTCAAACGGTAGAAAGTTCACCGTGTTCCCGTATCTAGGTAGGTTTGTCTTTTTTAGGTAGGTAAGTCTTATATATTTATATTGTAGTTATATTTGTGATAAAGTGGAAAATAAAAAGTGTTACTTAACAAAATTTACAAAATTACTTATGAATAAAATTCCCAACCCCGTTTTCACACCCTCCTTCCCAAATCCGACACTCAAATCAGTGTAACTTTTTTACACATATTAAGGGAGGGTTTTTGAACAATTTGGCACTCATTAGAAACTTTTTTTATGGGTGTCCATGGGTTTCCTCCATTTAAAAAACAACTTTTTTAGAATTTTAAGAATAAAATCACATTTACCCCTCAATATTACCTGAACCGTTCATAGTAGATAGGTATTGTATGGTATCTTTTTGTTCGAATTTTAACGTAGATTATATTTGTATTTTGTTATATTTAAAGAAAAACTCACCGTTTTTGAGGTATTTGCAAAAAAGTAAAAAAAGTCCCATCCACCCCCCTTTTCTTTTAACCCTCCTTCCCAAATCCGACACTCAAATCCGTGTAACCTTTTTATACATATCAAGGGAGGTTTATTGAACAATTTGGCACTCATTAGAAACTTTTTTTATGGGTGTCCATGGGTTTCCTCCATTTAAAAAACAACTTTTTTAGAATTTTAAGAAAAAAATCACATTTACCCCTCAATATTACCTGAACCGTTCATAGTAGATAGGTATTGTATGGTATCATTTTGTTCAAAATTTAATGTAGATTATTTTTGTAATTCATTATATTCTAAGAAAAACGCACCGTTTTTGAGGTATTTGCGAAAAAGTAAAAAAAGTCCTATTTTCACCCCATTTTCACCCCCTCCCCCCCAAACCCGACACTCAAATCAGTGTAACTTTTTTTTACATATTGAGGGAAGTGTACTCAACAATTTGGCACTGGTTTGAAACTTTTTTTTTGGATGTCCTGGTTTAGGTCTAATTGCACCGTACTAGTAATCAGCTACTTAAATCCTTATTTGCATTGCATGGAACAATTATATTATTTAAAATTAATGCAATTTTATACAAGTTTCGAAGCTGACCTTTGCTGATGAGTAGTTCTATGTTACGAGTTTCTAAAATTAGCTATAAAACAGGCAGGAGGCAGGATACAATTCAATCCAGCCAAGTAAAATTAAATTTTTCCCAAATAATACTTTTGTTTCTTGTATTTCACTGCCAAATAATCCTAATCTACATTTTAAATTCATTTTTACCCCGTGTACTACAAGCGTATGGCGAGAGCTACTGCTACAACAGTAGGCCTAAACTCCCAGTTACGAGGAAATACAGGATTCTTCTCCACCGCCCATTATCAGAGTTGACTGACATATTGAACAAGACACAAATTAGGGTTTCGCTAGTCGCTAGTCGGTAGCCGGGACGGAGGTGGGATCGAATTGAATTAATCTGTGAAGTACAAAGGCCCTAATGGCCAGATAATGTGCAGGTTGTCGGCTGTTTGGACATATTGTGTTGCTTTGTTGTGCCGCCGCACCGCTCTACCTGAGCACTCACTGTAGGCTCAATAACCGAACTTCCTAGTGATTGTGTTGCGTCGTGGATCGATGTGGTCAGAACACAAGACACTTCAGCTTGCTCCACCTCAGTTGGTATACATCGATGGTTTATTCTATCAGTATATTATTTTGTTTGTGTTTTCTTATAGAGTACCTGGGGACCGAGCTTTGCTCGGGGAAAATCATTAGTCCACTCTGAAAGCAGTCTTAGTACTGTATTGGAGATAAATCCATTCCCAAACTCCACACGGCTCGCCTTTACTACGTCCTACACCATTTCCTACGCCATGGACCTGTTTCCCTCAATTCCCATAGCACTTTAAGATTGTAGATACCTTAATCTAATCGTTATTAACAGTTCCCACACTCCGGACGGCTCGCCTTGACTACTTCCTTCACCACTTCCAACGTAGCGGACCTGTTTTCCTCCCTTCCCATAGCATTGCAATTCGAGCAATTTCTATGTATTACAGGCGTTATTTTAAAACGAATAACAGTCATTATTTCTGATGACTTTAAAAGATTCGACTCAAAGCTTATGGAAATACTCAAGATGTACATAACAGATTATATCAAATTATCCAGACTCTCTCGCTTTTTCCATTGTAATATTTATGCCAACCCACATTCAAATAGTAAGTATTTCATGTCAACCAGTAAATGTTTGTAGTAAACTGTTAAATTATCAAACTTATTGACTGTTTACAATTAACATATGTTCTTCTTCTCACTTTTAATTTCTGACAACAGCTGGAACAATTCATAACAATTTTTGTTTCCCATGTTAATCTTATGGATAAATACGAAACTTTAAAGGGCCCCAGGGCCTCACTCTCTAACTATTTCCCTAAAAAGAAAGTTTCCTGCACAACTTCACGTTACGCTCTTTCCAATGACACCAAAAACATGTCAATCGGTTCAGTAGTGGCTATAAACTTTCACAAAAAATACAATAAATTATAGGTGGGACACCCTATGAAAATACCCTTCTAAATCATATAGCATCATCAGCAAGCTGTACTGTACCATGAGGTACCATCAGGTAGGGTGAGACTGTGAGTGGACCAATGAATTACGGCTTGACCCTTGAGATTCCACTTGGGAAAGTAGACTATTAAGCATTAAGCTACAGTAAAGAGAATAGTGTTTAACTACTTGTCCATATTCGCCTGTACTCCCTAATGATTAAACTTAATCCTGTATACTCAAATTAATAGAGTGTTGAAAAATTCAATTTATAGCACATAATCATTGCACCAGTGAATGACCGTATAATATAGGTATATAGCATTTACAAAATTTTATAAGCCCTCCTCCTTTAAAAAAATACCCCCGCCGCAGCAAACCTGTCGACTAAGCGAATTTCCAGTTGCCTGAATTGATGTTCAATTAAATGTATTTAATTAATACGAGGTGTTAGCCCGTCCTACGTACGGGAATTCAGTAGTCAGTTAAAACCGTGTACAATTCAGATCAGCTAGTTTACACATATAAAGACAAAGTTTCTTGCAGTTTTAATATGAAAAATCATTTTGTAAACAAATGTTGTGTGACCAAATATGTTTTTATTCCATCATAGGCCTATACGATATGCATTTTAAATCCGATAATTTTACAACAAAACAGCAATTCTGCAATTTTTACGATGTGAAAAGCGTTGAAGTGAGATTTGCAGCCGATTTGCACAGACGCACACTGATTATAAGTAGCCTACAGTAGAGAGAGTAATAGTCAATTGAGAAGTGTATAGACTTAGTCAACGATACCACCTTCCATAGCATACCTGCCTCTTCCATAATTATTATCACCACAATACACAATTTCCAGTAGGTCTGAATAGAAACGACCTAAAATAAAACGATAATATCCAATAAAATTCACAGTACACATAAATCGTCACACCTATCCTTTATATCAATTTCACTGCATTAATTGCTAAATAAATAAGTGTAAACAAAGAAAAGTAAAAACAATAACAGTTTGTTTTGAAACAGCTGTTTGGTTCAAATAACATTCATTTGAAAAAAAATCACGATTACTAAAAGAACTGGTCACATGTAGCAGGAATATAATACCCCCGCCGCAGCAAACCTGCAGACTAAGCGAATTTCCATTTGACTGATTGGATTTACACTGAAATGTCTACTTAAAAATATAACATTTATTCCCGATTTAAATAGAATTAGTTTAACAAGTACTTAGGTTTGCTGCATCAGGGAGGGTAAAATTGTTTTTTTTTTTTGTAAAATGTTAATAGTTAGTAAGAAATAAAAACATTTTCCAAATTTGATCAAAATATGTTCATAAACAAGCAAACTACAACAGTTTACTTATTCTCCATAAGAATAACATGGGAATTTTAAATTAAAATTTTTTTGGAATTTTCTCCGTAACCGTTAGGCGCATAATAACGCTTCAATATACTAAATTATTTGTTTTTTTAAGCTCTACAAAATGGTTTGGAAATAAATTGCAAAATTTTAAGTTTTTTGGGTCAAAAATGGGAAAACCCTATTTTTACCCCATATCATGCTGGATCGCGAACTCGTTCGAATAAACGTAGGTTTACACGTTTGTACCAAATTTCATCAAAATCGGATCATTTTTGCTTGAGTTATCGTGCTGACGGATATATATATAAAAATATATACAGGGTGGCTGGTCATCAGTGTGACAAAATTTTTTTGGCATAAGTACAAAGTAAATACAGTGTGATGATGCATATAAAAGGTTCCAAGCCCAAAAATTAGCTTCCCAAAGAATTATTTTATGTTTTTCAAAAATAACTACGTTTTCAAACTTAATACAGCTATTTCTCAATTACCTGTAAATGGATTTGAGTAGACAATGCCATTATCGTGTTCTACATTAAATTTTGAATAAGAATAATAGAAAATGACGGAGGATCAGTTGTAAAAACTCCATTGTAAATAGATTCAAAGATAAAAATTAAGCTGTTTGATAAAAATTAAAAAAACATTCGTCTATTGTATTTGTTCACACCCTGTATACAAGAAAGTGGCCGAATATGTTAAAAACTGCGCCATTTTATAAGCTTTCCAACCATATGCTACACTATTGAGGTTTAGATATTCTGTTGTTTGTTTTAGTGGTTTGAATACCAGATAACAGGGTGTCTTTAACATTTAAAACATAGAAAGCCGGCATGTATTACGCAAAAGTTGTATTTTTGTTTCAGCTTGAACAGTAAAAACAGTAAAAAAGTTCTCTGTTTTCTGGTATTCAAACCACTAAAACAAACAACAGAATATCTAAACCTCAATAGTGTAGCATATGGTTAGAAAGCTTATAAAATGGCGCATCTTTTAACATATTCGGACACATTCTTGTATACAGGGTGTGAACAAATACAATAGACGAATGTTTTTTACATTTTTATCAAACATCTTAATTTTTATCTTTGAATCTATTTACAATGGAGTTTTTACAACTGATCCCGTCATTTTCTATTATTCTTATTCAAAATTTAATGTAGAACACGAAAATGACATTGTCTTCTCAAATCCATTTACAGTTAATTGAGAAATGGCTGTATTAAGTTTGAAAACATAGTTATTTTTGAAAAACATAAAATAATTCTTTGGTAAGCTAATTTTGGGACTTGGAACCGTTTATATGCATCATTACACTGCATTTACTTTGTACTTACGCCAAAACAATTTTGTCACACTGATGACCAGCCACCCTGTATATATATATATATATATATATGAATTTGAACGGATTGTGTTTTTGGCCTCTAGGGACCTCAAAATGAAAAAGAAATCGGTCCCGCGTCCAGGTCTTACCATGAGTACTACGGTAATAGCTTATTCCATATATGGGAAATTCGCTAAAAAGTAAACACGCTAGTAAATCTAATGACGTAATTGTCAATGTTTATTATCCATACCGTTATCAGTTCTATCCTTAATAATTGCCCACCCTCATTGAATAAGTGTACATCGTAATTTCCCATATTAGTTAATTTAAACTACAATATATTCATAGTTAAAATAAAAGTGATATTTTCACGTTTGGGGGCGCTGATAGGCACCCCCAAACGTAACCACACTGAACACGATTTCATAAAAGGATGGTTTGTCTAATTGCAGTATCCTAGGTCAATGTTGACGTTGTGTTCAATCTTTGTATAAAACTCGGCTGAGGTTGTGGTGGTAATTTAAAATCGCGATTCCTGATTATTCTTGATCTTTTTATGACATCAATATTTACGGGCCTAATCCAAACAAAGTTAAAGTAAGCAGACAAACATTAATTGTAAACAAAAAGCTACCATGAAGAATTAAAACATGTAAACATTGTCATTTTTCTATTCTTTCCTCGAAAAGTGGAATAGTAAAATAATTTGCATTTATCCTTTTTTATTAAGACTCGTGTACAGAGCCTCGATTTGTACTGTGGTTTAATTAATTTTGGTCTAAACTATTTTAAACTGTGGTCTAATTATATCTACTAATCTTACTTATTTCCTATAATCAATGACAAAATAAGAGTAAATAAAATAACCTCATAGTTCCATAGTTTATATTTAACCAGCTGTTAGTTAAAACAAATTATATTGCTCTAAAGCAAATCGAAGATTACAAAGATTGATTTAAAAAAATAATTTGAACATCCTAGTATTTTACTATGTATAATTAAATTAATCTGTCATCCTCTTACAGAAGAATTGAACGTATCAATGATTTGCATTACACATAGTATAAATAAGTCAACCCTAAGTATGTCTTTACATTTTTATCCAAATGCTGAATTTGTGACACAAAAGCTGAATGTTTACAGCTGTTATGTTAAGCAAACTATTTTATGCCAAAAGCTAGTTTAGAATCTTAGCGTCGGCTGCTAGACTTTTTTAAAAATTGAAACTTAATTTCTAAAAACTGGTACCCTAAACTAAAATTATGGCTTCGACATTCCCTAGTTCTCAAAACTATCTTTCTTTCAACACAAAAATTATGAAAATCCGTTGAGTGGTTGATTCAGAATCGTGAAATAAATAAACGGTATCAGCATTCTGACACATACTTTCTCCCATAAGTTTGTCAACAACCTTTATCATGTGTAAACGGCGAGAGTAAATATACGGAAATGAGATTTGTACAATTTTGTTCAGAATTTAAAGGACTATAACATACTAAATTTTTATCAAAATTGTTCGAGCCAATTTTGGGAAATCCGATTTTTCCGTTATTTTATGGGGTTTTTATGAGGAAATAACATAATTTACAATAGCTTTTGAACCGTAATTTTTACAGAAAAGGGATTTGTACCATTTTGTTTAGAATATAAAGGACTATAACATACTAAATTTTTATCAAAATCGTTCGGGCCATTTTTGGGAAAATCATATTTTTCCGTTATTTTATGGGGTTTTATGGGAAAATCCCCATCTAAAATCAAAATTTCTAAAAAATGAAAAACAACTATCAAAATTGTAAGGACCATAACCTACTATGTTAAATCAAAACTGGATTTTTGTCTAAAATCCTATTTTTTGTTATTTTATGGGGTTTTTATGTGAAAATAACATAATTTACCATAACTTTTGAACCGTAATTTTTACAGAAATGGGATTTGTACCATTTTGTTCGGGATTTAAAGGGCTACAACATACTAAATTTTTATCAAAATCGTTCGGGCCATTTTTGGGAAAATCATATTTTTCCGTTATTTTATGGGGTTTTATGGGAAAATCCCCATCTAAAATCAAAATTTCTAAAAAATGAAAAACAACTATCAAAATTGTAAGGACCATAACCTACTATGTTAAATCAAAACTGGATTTTTGTCTAAAATCCTATTTTTTGTTATTTTATGGGGTTTTTATGTGAAAATAACATAATTTACCATAACTTTTGAACCGTAATTTTTACAGAAATGGGATTTGTACCATTTTGTTCGGGATTTAAAGGGCTACAACATACTAAATTTTAATCAAAATCGTTCGGGCCATTTTTGAGAAAATCCAATTTTTCCGGTTTTTTATGGGTTTTTATGGGAAAATCCCCATTAAAAATAAAAATTTCAAAAAAATGAAAAAAACGCCTGGAGATACCATGGATTAGAACCTACATACCAAATTTCATCGAAATCGGACCACAGGTGTAGTCTCTAGCTCTGTACACATCCAGACACACAGACACACACACACACACACACACACACACACACACAGACATCACTTCGAAAACCACTTTTTTGGGTCCAGGGGGACTCAAAACGAATATATCCACTCAAAACTCAAACTCGAAAATTTTGACGAAAACAATACTTTCTCCATATACTATGGTATAGGGGGAGAAAGTAAAAAACACTGTTTCGTTTTAATATTATAGATAGACGAGCTGTTGGTCCGTCCTACGTACGGGAATCGAGTATTCAATTAAAACTGAATATGATTCAGAACAGCTAGTTTACAACTTGGTGGCCGATTCACACACACTGGCTTTGAGTACAGTAGCTACACACCACCCTCCACTGCATAGGCCTACTATCACTTACCGTACCTTATTTTACCACCTTGGCCACTGAAACCTCTAAAATGATCCTGGCCTCCCGTTCTCCTCTATCCCCTGCCATTTCTGGAAGACAGGAAGATACCAGTCTGAAGATGTCTTTCATTACTTGGTCTTCCAAGTGGTCGTCTACCTTGTAGTACTCCTTGGAATACACTTTTAAAAGTTGAAGTATCTTCTCTCCGCCATGCAAAGCGTGCCCAGCCCATCCGAGATCCGAGCCTTTTGGTCTACTTTTGGAATGTACCCCTTTATCAAGTTTCTGAATCATACAGTACTACTGGGATAGTTATGATATGGTATGAATCGATTTTGGTTTCTACTGACACCCTGCAGCTTACTGGCCAGTTTTCTGGAGACCTACTACACCGGTTGACATTTTCATTACGAATAAAATGTGTACTGTATGCAGTCATACTTATATTTAAACATCTAGAAAAAGATGTATCAACACGCAAACCACTTATATCTTAAAGGATTAACCACTTATACTTAGACGGATTGCATTTATGACAAAACTTGATTATACGTTTAAAAAGTTTAGTTCAAAATTACACAATCTCCTGATAACAACGGTAGAATATAAACTGCATTTTAAAGTAAAATAGTGTGTAGGCAAACTCTGACGATCAATATAACTTGTAACATAAACATTTCAATGACAGTTAGAAACCAGCTGTTAGTTAAACTACCACTAAAACGACTTTAACTCGTCCGTCGGCTGCTAGACTTTTTGAAAATTAAAACTTAATTTCTAAAAAACTGAAACCCGAAACTAAAATTGTGGCTTCGACATTCCCTAGTTCTCAAAATTATCTTTCTTTCAACACAAAAATCATAAAAATCCGTCAAGTGGTTGGTTCAGAATCGTGAAATAAAAAAAACCCTGTTTCGTTTTAATATACAGGGTGTCCCGGAACTCTCTACCAATATTTTAGGGCATTGATCCTGGGTAAGAAACGTACCTAAATCTCATATTTAAATTGTCCGGAAGTCCTTAGTTACTCACACAGCCGCCATTTTGTTTTTTTCAGTTATTAATTTTTTCTAAAGAATGGTTAAACATACGAAATGGAAACTTCGCACAAACATTTATGACAACTAGACAAAGCTGCAAAAGAATTATGAAGATTTTTCAAATTCATAAAACAAAATGGCGGCCATTTAAACTTTTCTTTCTCAAATAACTCAAAAACCATTGATTTTACAAAAATTTTAAATGGCCGCCATTTTGTTTTATGAATTTGAAAAATCTTCATAATTTTTTTGCAGCTTTGTCTCCATTTCGTATGTTTAACCATTCTTTAGAAAAAAAAATAATAACTGAAAAAAACAAAATGGCGGCTGTGCGAGTAACTAAGGACATCCGGACAGTTAAATATGATATTTAGTTATGTTTCTTACCCAGGAGCAATGCCCTAAAATATTGGTAGAGAGTTCCGGGACACCCTGTATAGGATAAGGTTTTACGAGTACATAGGCTAGCTGCTACAGGGAGGGTAAAAAATGTGTTTTTTTTAGTAAAATGTTATTAACTTAGTACAAAATAAATAAATTTACCATGTTTGATCAAAATATATCCATAAACAAGCTAACTACATCCTTTTACTATATTCTCCATAAGAATTACATGGGGATTTTAAAATTACAATTTTTTTGAATTTTCTCCGTAGCAATTAGGTGCATAATAACGCTTCAATATACTAAATTATTTGTTTTTTTTAAGCTCTACAAAATGGTTTGGAAAGAGATTGTGAAATTTTGTGTTATTAGGGTCAAAAATGGGAAAAACCTATTTTTACCCCATAAAACCCCCATAAACCCCCGTTCCCATTGTCTGATCATGCTGGTTCGCGAACTCATTCAAGTTTATCCTGCTTTACACCTTCAAACCAAATTTTATCAAAATCGGACAAAAATTACTCAGGTTATCGTGCGGATGGGCACACACACACACACACACACACACATATATATATAGATAGATAGATAGATGTACAGTATATACATATATAAAAATTTGAACGAATTGTGTTTTTGGCCTCTGGGAACATCAAAATGAAAAAGTAAATCGGTCCCAAGCCTAGGTCTTACCATGAGACTACGGTAATGGCTACATCCCTATAGGAAAATTTGCTAATAACACTTCACTTTGATATACTAAATTATTTGTTTTTTTAAGCTCTTTAAAAAGGTCTGGAGAGAAATTGGGAAATTTTGTGTTTAGAGTCTCAAAAATTAGAAAAACCCATAAAACCCCCCGTAAAACCCCGTTCCCATGGTCCGATCATGCTGGTTTGCAAACTCTTTCAATTTTATCCCGCCTTACACCTTCAAACCAAATGTCATCAAAATCGGACAAAAATTACACAAGTTATTGCGTTCACGGACACACACACACACACACACATCTATTCATTTAAATCTATTAATCTATTATTAAATCTATTAATTTATTGTAGTAAATAAGTACAACTGAGTACCCTGAAAATTATATTTTCGACCACCAAATTTTATCAAAATCGGACAATAATTACTCAAGTTATCGTGCGGATGGACACACACACACACACATATATATATATATATATCTATATATAGATAGATGTATATATATTTATATATATATATATATATGTGTATAAACATTTGAACGAATGGTCTTTTTGGCCTCTGGGGACATCAAAATGAAAAAGTAAATCGGTCCCGGGCCTAGGTCTTACCATGCCACCTACGGTAATAGCTACTTCCCTATAGGGAAATTCGCTAAAATCCATTCAAGATTCTCACGCTGGACACCCTCTATATATGATAAAAAAAACCATTTTGAAAACGTTAAAAATGTAAATTCTGGTGGATGACCATTTTTCATCCCTTCGCTAATTTCTGGTTATAGTGTATCCACATGATTTCAATCAGGTTTTGTGTCTCCTAGCATGCACTTAAACCATCAGGAAACATCGGTTCCAAAACTTTGAAAAAATTTCATCCAAATTTAGTTAATGACATAAACAACCATTCACTGGTTATTGTTATACCTAAAGTTGTGATCCAGTAAAAATGGCCAACTGTTTAAATAATTGTTGATTTGGATTTTGACCTTAGAATTAGTTCAGATTTACCTTAACTGAAAATTATAACTGAAAATTATATAACCGAAAATTATAACTGAAAATTATTATTACTATTATACTGTGAATTGCATAATATACAGTATATTGCAGTTCCCATAAAAAATCATATAACTAATCTTGTGTGCACGAGACTACAGTATATTGAAAAGTTGTAAGATGGTCTGGTTGTTTATGATTGACACTAGACACTCAATCCTTCATTTTTGATTGAGTCAGATTAGAATAAAGCTTCAAAGTTACTTTTACATCAGTTTTTTTAGACTAGGCAAAACAAAAAGCTTAATATGATTTTTTTATATACAAAATGGTCTTTCATTAGTGCTCTCACTCTATTAGCCCCTCCTAAACTAGAGTCTGGCTATAATGACTTATAATTTTTTTTTTATCAAATAATTGATGGTGAGCAATGCTGTCAGAAAAAGTGTTTGGGGATAAGCATTACAATAGAGCAGGATCGGGTAAGCTTGAACCCCTTTCCATTCAACGGAACAAAAGAAAATATTTATTACAAATTTACTGAACATTTATTGACTTCGATACTGGTATGGATTTCTGTAACCACTTTGGAGTTGTATCCCACAATTTCTTGCAAATTTAATCATCTGTTATTAATGTTGCCCTTTGAAATGTTATTTGAAGATTGTTTCTCTTTTCCAGGGTCCATGGCCTTGCTCTTTTGCCTTACATGGTGTTAATTAAAATACTAAGGCGATTAATAAAAAATATATTGTAATCCAACTAACTCTTGAAAATACCACAACACAATACTATATTGGTAATTATCTAGGTAGAATGTAAATATCTGATACATGTAAACAGTTCAGTGAGAGGGAAAGTAATTGGGGATATATCTTAAGGATACAAATCCTGAGATCCAGGATGGATTTCATTATTGATATCAATGCACAACATATTTTAGAGTTTCATACTTTGAACATAACGTCGTGATATGGCAGGTTTGTGATGTGTAGATTTGAGTTAGTTGTAGAAACTCTTGTCCCTGAACTCTGCCACAGGGGTCACAGTAACTCCCTCCATCTCTAGCTGCTTTCTAACTGCTCGTTTTATCTCCACCAACACCTTTCTATCCAGCAACAGGTTTTGTATGATTACTCTCTTTTGATCTGCCAATCGTTGCTCTGTTACAGAGTCAAAACCTGGATAAACCTCCACAAACTTCTGCCTGAGTTTTGGTCTCCATTGTTCTTTATCTGTTTCCAATTTGGTCACATAATAGTAGGAGTGCATTACAAACTTGTTCATATTGTCATCCCATTTTATACGTTTCTTAAGGACTCTTGCAACTCTTGTCACCTGTAAAAATCACATTCAATGTTTAGGCTTAATAATTTAAGTAATACTGTTTAAAGATTTGTAAATCAAAATCCTAATAGGCTATTCAAGCTTTATATATTTAGCAAAATACCGGTACTGAATTATTACGGGAACCACAGTCAAAATTGAAATGTTCTCTTTCAAGGACTGAGAAAAATGAAAATATTACTAATTTTTTTCTTGAAACTAATAGAGTTTCAAGTGAGTGTTGTTGGTGGCTACTAGAAGAATTTAAGACTTGGTCCAAGTGTGACCAGTCAATTATAGTAGCAGACCTTCTCCTTCAAGGGGTTTTATTGCATTCATCATGGCTGACTGACTTTGCTAAAAGAGTAGCTGGATAGTTGAGTGCTCGTATAGTAATGAAAAGGTCAGTCCTGGGAAATGTTGGTACAGCTCTAAGTCAGTTTGAAAATGGACCCAGCTGCCCTTTAATCATTGGGCTTATGATAAATGTTTAAGAAATAGCTGTTTTTTTTAAATTTTTTTATTAATTACTAACAAAACTACTAAAACTTTCTAACTTTCTCACTCATTACGTAGTATGTGTAATCTTTGATTCTACACTGACCCTTTATTCATATTAAGCTTTACACGTACACGTCAATGTTTTTGTCGCTATGACACAGAGTTGGATTCAATATGATGAATTTACTAACTGGAGTGGGCTCATAATACATTATTACTTGAGAAATATATAGAATGAAGAAAAATTAAGGAATGGCACAGGAATTAATATTGGGTCAAAGTTTCTCTCTTAACTTAAATCATAGACAAACTGATTAACAAAACTCAAGAACTAATATTCTTTTGAAATTAAGTCAATTCCTAAAGGAACAATAAAGTGTTGGGTATTTATCTGAGTTAAGAATAATAACTGGTTTGTTCAGTCAACAAATTAGAAAACATTTGCTATGCATTTATTCTATGAATTTTCTTAGTTCTGTTTTTATAGTAGTCTACGATAAGTACCTAGTATTCAGTTTATTGATAGATATTTTTATTTTTTCTTCTATTGATCTACTTTACTATTATATGAACTATTATATTACTTTACTATTATGAAATTTTTCTAAATGTAACATAAGGACTTACTATTAAACTTGAATATATGTATATATAAAAATAGCTCTACTATTACGTTTTACAAGAAGTCCATATTAAACCATGAGTTATAGTATAATATGATACTAGTCCTGAAAATGTTAAAACATTGTAGTGTGGCGTAAAAGCATTTACAGCTTCAACATGTAAAAACATTGTTTCTGAGAATGTTTGTTCCACAAGATGAATTCTATAAAAAACAATACCCCCGCCGCAGCAAACCTGCAGACTGGGGTAGCGGAATTCTACCTCCATAAAAAATCTTAGGTTATACATGGTCGAGAAACATCCCGCGACTGGAAATTCCCCCCAAATATATAATAAAATAATCAACATGTATGATTGCTCAATCCCCTTTTTCCGGGGATTGAATTCCAGCGACCCTGCAGACTAAGCAAATTTCCATTTACCTAATTGGATTTTCAATGAAATCTATTTAAATAACATTAGGCTTAACAAGTACCTAGGTTTGCTGCTAAAGGAAGGGCATTGAAGTGTGTGTGTGTGTGTTTTAATATTAATAGCTTATTATAAAATAAATAAATTTGCCAATTTTGATCAAAATATAAAAGTAAAATATAAGGAAACGCTTACTTAATTTACACCATGTAATAAAAAGACAACCTGTTAGTCTGATATAAACAAGCAAACTACAACAGTTGACTAAATTCTAAATTCTTGACTAAATAACATGGGCATTTTAAATTTACAATTTTTAGAATTTTCTCCATAGCCAATAACCGTACAAAATCACTTCAAAATACAAAATTATTTGTTTTTTAAGCTCTTTAAAACGCTCTTTACGTTTTTGGGGACTTATGTCCCTACAAGCTAGTAGTATTGGGACATTTTATGTTTTAGGGGTCAAAAATAAGAAAAAAACAATTTTTACCCTATAAAACCCCCCACAAAACCCTGTTCCCATGGTCCGATCATGCTGGTTCGCGAACTCATCCAATTTTATCCCGCCCTACACCTTAAAGCCAAATTTCAACAAAATCTGACAAAAATTATTCAAGTTATTGTGTTGACCAACGTACATATCAATATATAAGTACCCCCGCTGCAGCAAACCTGCCGACTAAGCGAATTTCCATTTGCCTGGATTGATTTTCAATTAATCTATTAAATTAACATTTATGTAAAGGTACCTAGGTTTATGTACCTAGGTTAGCTACTACAGGGAAACTAATAAAGTGTGTTTTTTATTAAAATATTAATAGCTTAGTATGAAATAAATAAATCCGCCAAGTTTGATCAAAATATATCCATAAACAAGCCAACTACAACATATTATAATATTTTCCATAAGAATAACATGGGAATTTTAAATTAACAATTTTTTGAATTTTCTTCGTAAGCAATCACAGTACAAAAACACTTTCATATACTAAATTATTTGTTTTTTTAAGCTCTTTAAAAAGGTCTGGAGAAAAATTAATAAATTTTGTGTTTTAAGGGTAAAAAATTAGAAAACCCATTTTTACCCCATAAAACACTCCCCCAACACCCCCCCGTTAAACCCCGTTCCCATTGTCCGATCATGCTGGTTCGCGAACTCATTCAAGTTTATCCCGCCTTACACCTTCATAACAAATTTTAACAAAATCGGATAAAAATTACTCAAGTTATCGTGCGGATGGACACACACACATATCTTACTAATATTATAAATCTGAAAGTTTGTGAGTTTGTGTGTGTGTTTGTTGCTCAATCACGCATGAACTACTGGACGGATTGGGCTGAAATTTGGCATGATGATAGCTCACATTCCCGATTAACATTAAAGCATATTCTTATCTCAAAAATGATTCTTGATCTCCCCATGTTAACCTTATGATTTTTCATATTTAGAAGGAATTAATGAATCTTAACAGCTGTTTCAATTAAACAAGTTGGTTCTGTTCTATGATGTTCAATAGCATAAAAGTTACAAGGATTACCAACAGGGTGCAGCACTATTATTTTCTTTTTAATTTATGACAAAAGCAAATTTCCAACCAAAAGGTGAGTGAGTGTAGCGAACGAACTTCAACCTGGAGGCGAGTTAGCGTAGCGAACGAGCTAACCTGAAGGCAAGTGAGCGCAGCGAACGAGCTCCAACCCAAAGGTGAGTGAGCGTAGCGAACGAACTTCAACCAGGAAGTGAATAAGCCATGCGAATACTTATGAAGTTAAACGGGGCAAAGCCCGCGGGTACAGCTAGTATATATATATATCTATATCAGGATAGATATATATACATATATAAAAATTTGAACGAATGGTGTTTTTGGCCTCTGGGGACATCAAAATGAAAAAGTAAATCGGTCCCGGGCCTAGGTCTTAACATGAGACCTACGGTAATAGCTACTTCCCTATAGGGAAATTCGCTAAAATTTGAACGATTAGTGTTTTTGGCCCTAGGGACATCAAAATGAAAAGGTATATCGGCCCCGGCTCCAGGTCTTACCGTGCCACTTAAGTACGTTTCCATTCCTACAAGTCGCTGGCACAAGTCGCGGCACATGTCGAGACCATGTTGCGGCACATGCGGCACGTAGTTTGTCATGCCGTTTCCATTCCAGGCACAAGTCCCACGACTACAACTGGCATACAAGGTAGTTGCTCTCTTATTGTGATGTGGTGAGGTTCGTTGGCTGATTTTGATTATATTGTGTTCTACAAATCATCCATAGATGACATAACAGCCTTTGCTTTTTTACTTATGCCTGGTGCATACAATGAATTTAGAAGAAAACTACGAAAACGACCTAGATGGTAGATAAGAGATTTGTTGGCTAAAAGACCATTGGAAGACGCATTTCATTGATGAGAGATTTGCGCGTACAAAGCGGCTTCGAAAATTTCTTCCAACGAAATCTATGAAATTTTGAGGTTATGATTACTGTTATCTATGAGCATTCGAAACAACATGCTATGAGCATCACAATGGGCATGTCATCTATGGTTCGGAGGACTTGCGCATGCGCAAGTTGCAGGCACATGTGCCCGCGATTCGGGCACATGTTTTGTCGCGCAGTCGGCGGGCACAAATTTCACTTTGAGAAATTTCTTTTAGAGTTAAATTAAATGGTTTTTGTTGCTGAGTAGCGCGAGTTAACATGTACAATCCTTTTTGTTATTTTAATAACATTCAAAGGCTCTATTGTGTTTTCACTAAGCTGAATGAATACATCGAAGTAACATCTCTAAAAAGTCTGCAATAAATAGCAATTTTGCAGATTAATGACTTTCTAAATCATGCACATATTTCTTCATAAAAATTATTAAAAAATTAATCCAGTTGCTGTAAACCACTATTAATTTAACAAAATATGGACACAGCTCATATGGGAAACGTGCCCTTCTACACTTGGGTCGCCGGAATTGTACCCCCCTGGAATTGTACCCCCCGGTGATCGTTGAAGTCATTTTGACATCACGCCTAGGGGGGGTACAATTCCACCCCGTACACTTTGATTTGAACGAAATCCAATCTATTTAATGTGGGCAAGTGATCAGTGAACCGGATAATTATATTAGATATTAAAAAGAGCAGGAGATGTACGGCCCGGAATTGTACCCCCCTGGAATTGTACCCCCTGCCAACATCAAAATATTTACGTACGGGGTGGAATTGTACCCCCCATCACAAAGCCAAATGTGTACGGGGTGGAATTGTACCCCCCATCACAAAGCCAAATGTGTACGGGGTGGAATTGTACCCCCCGGAATTGTACCCCCCACTTGGACAGCTAGCTTGGCTTGTGTACGGACTGGAATTGCTCACTGGACCCACTCGATAAACTTAATTGGTATTATGAAAATGAAGTAGTAGAGAATGCCTTCTACAGTGACATATGTTGGATTTTCAAACCTGTACAGAATATAGTGATTGTACTAAGGAACTATAATTGTGAAGAGATTATCCAAAAATCTGGCTTCGCCAATTTACTTCGCCTCGGGCCATATGCATATTTTATTAATTTTCTTTAAACCATGAACAACCTGATTACATCTATCAATCTATTTAATACGCGACATGAAACTATGTGAACAATAAGCCTTTTTTGTTTTAAGATTTAACCCCACATATTATATACCAAAATGTTCGTCTATGTGTGTAGATGTGCAAACAAGCTTTAGATTTTCGAAATATATCGTTTTAAGGGCATGGCTTGCCCTCAAAGCTCCTTTCATAAGGATAACATTGTGACTGATTTGAATGTTATTATATTCTGAAACAGATGTCAATAAATTAGTTTAAAGAAAAATAAATCCCAGCTGTTATGTTTGGTTTTGAAATGTAAACAGTTTGCATGTTTTTAAAAATAATTATAAACCCTGCAAAGAAATTTTACCTATAGGACTTGACGGGAGAAATTTGTTATATTATAGTTTCTATTATACATGCCAAGGACCCGACGGAAAAGAAATATTGCTGGTCGGACACGGCAAGTCAACATACGGCAAGCAATGCAAAACGTAAGGAGCCCAGACGAGGAGCTGGAACAGTTAGTGGCAACGTGTAGGCCTACTTACAAAATTGCACTGACTAATACAAGAATTCAGCAGCATTCACTTGGCGAGATGGCATTAAAATGTCAGAAATGTGGTGCGCTACATTTTAAAGAAGAAAAAAGAGGACGAGGTGAAGGATTTTCATCCTGCTGTCATAAAGGAAAAGTGCATCTACCACCATACCGAGAAAGCCGGTATATCCAGACAGGGTGTCCACCAGGCCAACCAAAAAAAATTCATGAGTAATTCAAGAGTAAAAAATCCAGTACCGGTAGTACAGAGTACAGTTCGTACTTTTCAAACTAAAATTTCCAACGTGTTCTGCGCCAACTCTCGCATTGCTGTTTTAGCCCTAACACAGCTCGCTATTTTAGTTATCGGATAGAGCATTCTCAGTTAAAGAAACAAAATTTATGATTACTGTAATATTGCCTGACACAAGTATTCAATTTTTACTAGTGTGCCTGTTGCTCGAAATCGAGCAATTGTCAAGTACCGTTATTATACAGGCGTTATTTAAAACTGCAGTAATAACAGTCATAATTTTTGATTTCGATAAGTTTAAAAGACTCGAAGCTTATGTAACTAATTGAAATACTCACTCTATTAATAACGGGTTGAAATAATAAACACTTATTAATTGTAAAAATAATTAATTATACAAAATATTTTAAAAATTTTTAGAAGCCGGCCTTATTTTTTAGTGTTTTACACACATTTTTACCGACTTATAGCTGTTACCAGTAAACATTTCCTGCATGTATTCATTTGATCTTACATTAGTTAGGTTTTCTTTACCACCGTGACAACATGATTTGTACAATATTCTTCATGAATTTTTACTTGCAAAATAAGTTGCATAGCAGAACTGATAAAAATTATTCATCTCTCCAAGTGATTGTGTATCTAGATTCCTTACTGTTAGACCAGGCCTCTCTTCTACTCTTCTCGTACATAAGATTTCCTCTTAACCTCCTCTTGTTTTCAATATTTCTTCTTTAAACTCAAGAAATTGTTTGTTCTTCCAACAAAACTGATTAACTGTTTGGATTGGTCTATAACCTCCTGAATATATACCAACTGATGATTTTTACTCCCAAGAAGCTGGTGAGTTTCTTTTTATATACAGCTGTTTTTGTTTTTAAATTTGTTCAATGTAATTCTTAAGATGAAAACCCGACCTGACTCACGCCTTTAAGGGTAGGAACTTTTAAGTTATAAAACCTTAATGCAAAACTACGAATTGGGCCGAATCTTTTGACACCTTAAACGTTGAAATTGGTCCACAAATAAGGGAGGAGTAGTGTTCACAAAAAACAGCCCTCACGTATTAATATAAGAGAAGATATATTACTGATTAAATCATCCGAAAATTAAAAACTAATGCTTAAAACTGCAATTTATCAATAACTTCTTAGAAATAGTGATATGTCGATATACAAAAATTATTTGAATCTCTGTACAGACACCTGAAAAATAGATTCTTAATACTGATCAATTCAATTTTACCAAATTTTCTGTAATTACTACTACACCAACCCCTGTCTTTAGATACTTTCATATACAGTAGTATGTAATCTTGGAGCTATAGGTTGTTTCTCAAGTGAACTACAGAAATAATTAAGAAATAATCATCTCTGAATAATATAGTTTTAACGTAGCCGTTATTGTACAGAATGTCTTCTTCAAGTTTGTTTAGGAGTTTTTGATTTGGTTTTCGTTTCAAACTTGATGATCAAACCTGGCTTTCGTCCAAGTACACATCATACAGCTAATACTAGGCAGTAAACGCATCGTTGATTTAAGTATGCGTCCTTACTTCCGGAATAGACGTGGGTATACGTTTTGGATAATTAACTTATTCAAAATATAATGTTAAGCTACATTTTTACATGTTTACAGAGCCTCTTTGAGACCGTGTTTTAAACAATATGGTCATATACGTTGTTTTAATGGCTTTGCTATTATACAGACATAGTTTTCACATTTTAAGCAGAGTCAATATTGTCATATAGTGCAGTAAAAATAAGATAAAAATTCCATAAACCTAAAAAAAATTAGCACAACCGGGGAATTTGGTACAGATGTTGGGTGTACCTTCCTTTTGAACATACTAAAAGTCCCCTAAAATTGAAGCTGTGTTACGGCCGCCATATTGGAAAATGGCGGCATATTTATGTATTTTTCGCTATAGTGACTTTATTATTAGAGATACAGGAAAAAGCTAAATATACAAAATGTAGGTCATCTGAAAATACACATTTTTTGTATTTACCATCTTTCTCTAAACCCAACGGTTTTTTAATTATTTGTTATTAAGTATATTTAGTTTTTTCTATTTATCAAAAATAGGCGAAACACATGGAAATTGACCGTTACTTTCAAGGATTATGATAATTTATCCTATTTAGTTAATAGTGTGATACTATAAAATCTAAAAATTTAAGCTTATTTTATGAGTAAAACAACTCTGCCACAGCAAACCTGCAGACTCAGCCAATTTCCTTTTGATTGGATGTTTTATTAATTGTATTTAAATAAAATCAGATTCAACAGGTACCTAGGTTTGCTGCTACAGGTAGGTTATTATAGTGTGTTTTTTTAAGTAAAATATCAATAACTTAGTATAAAATAATTAATTTTCCAAGTTTGATCATAATAAATCTATAAACAAACAAACTGCAACAGTTAACTAATTCATAATAATAGCATGGTAGCTTAAGATTTACAATTTACAAACTTAAATATACAAATTTTGGTTGTGTTTACTAAAAATATGGCGATTATTCGTCACGATTCGAATACTAACCGAAGGGGTTTTCAAAAGGAGATGAAGCAAGTAATTTAAGTACTGTAATATTAACTCGTACCAAGTATCGGAAATATTGTATATAGTGAGGAAATCAACCATTTTTTGTAAACTGCGCAATAGTCATATTAATATTTTATACTCATTTGTACCCATTTAATAAATTAACATTTTAATATTTTGATGGCACTACCACTATCACTCTGATATCAACTAAGTGGGATGAATAATTGTCGTAAACCTTGAAAGTAACCGTCGATTGCGATGGGTTTCACCGATTTTTGATAAATAAAACTAACTATACCATGCTTAATTAGTCACCAACATGAACTAGACACGAAAAACACCCTTCCAAATTGACAATGGGATGTCAAGTATAGTTAGTTAGTGTGGTGGTGCCATTAAAATACTAAAATGTTAACTATTAAATGGATAAAAAATAAGATAAAATATTAATATGACTATTGCGTACTTTACAAAATATGGTAGATTACCTTACTGCATACAATATTTTCGGTGCTTGGTACGAATTAATATTACTTAAATAACAGGCTCCATCTCCTTTTGAAAACCCATTTGGTTAATATTCTAATCGTGACGAATAATCGCCATCTTTTTAGTAAACACAACCAAAATTTGTATATTCAAATTTGTTTATTGTAAATTTAAAACTCCCATGCTATTCTTATGAATTAGTTAACTGTTGCAGTTTGCTTGTTTGTAGATATATTTTGATCAAACTTGGAAAATTAGTTATTTCATAGTAAGGTATTGATATTAAAAAAAAAAACACTATAATAACCTTCCTGTAGCAGCAAACCTAGGTACCTGTTGAACCTAATTTTATTTATATACATTTTTTAATAAAACATCCAATCAAATGGAAATTTGCTGAGTCTGCAGGTTTGCTGTGGCGGAGTTGTTTTACTCATAAAATAAGCTTAAATTTTTAGATTTTATAGTATCACACTATTAACTAAATAGGATAAATTATCATAATCCTTGAAAGTAACGGTCAATTTCCATGTGTTTCGCCTATTTTTGATAAATAGAAAAAACTAAATATACTTAATAACAAATAACTCAAAAACCGTTGGGTTTAGAGAAAGATGGTAAATACAAAAAATGTGTATTTTTAGATGACCTACATTTTGTATATTTCGTTTTTTCCTGTATCTCTAATAATAAAGTCACCATAGCGAAAAATACAGAAATATGCCGCCATTTTCCAATATGGCGGCCGTAGCACAGCTTCAATTTTAGGGGACTTTTAGTTTGTTCAAAAGGAAGGTACACCCAACATCTGTACCAAATTCCCCGGTTGTGCTATTTTTTTTTGGGTCAAAACATATTTTTACTGTACTAATAGTCCAGTAATAAATATTTCGTAAAAACAAAAATACCATTATCTGCTTCCAAACAAAACAGCTGTTACTGTTAATCATAACAAACTTTGTTTTCAAGAGGAGTCGCAAGCAGCGAATTTTGGCTTAGTTATATAAATTTGAAATACTTACCTTTTGATTACTACTGCACATAGGCCTAATAACTAAGCTAAACTAGTTTGTATACAATAACTATGCTATAAGAATGGAATGGTTATTTATTCACGTCACTCTTTTCAACGTAATTTAATATGACCGTGAAAAGAAGTTAATGTATTTCATTTTTGTTCATTCAAACATAATATGCATTATTGTTCATTCGGTAACAAATTGTGAACAGCTATTGCTGGCAAAGGTGGACAAAATACCTGTTGTAAAATTTAGTTGTTGGTATCTGGTACAAAGTATTTCACGGTTTGTTGAAGTTTTAACCTTTGTGAATTTAAGCTAACCCATGAACAGTTAGCAGCCTACTTGGGAAGGTTAAGAAAATATTAATGAATAACGTACAAAGAAGTCTGTTAGGCCTCTCGCACTCGGAATGGCCTTAATTTGCAGTTTCTTAGAATATCCTTTCACAACAAGCAATTCATTAGGTGTCGGGTAACTTGGTTCAGTTCACTTTCGTGTGATTCCCCTCTAATATCCAACATAACTTTTGTTTGATTTTACTTGGTAATCATAATAGACAAGCTCCTGGGTGAAATGGGGGGGGGGTACAATTCCAGGGGGGTACAATTCCGGTCCTATAAGAAGAGCTAGACTGCCGGGGGGTACAATTCCAGTGAACAAATATCCATATGACGATAATGTAAACAAATCTGGGAAGGGAACTTTAAAGGCAGAGTCATAAGTGAATTTACTTTGTTTTTCTTTTGATGGCTCATCTACAGACCGCAACCTTTCTTTGGACACCTTTACCAAGTTTCTATGCTCAGCTGTTCTCTCAAATTAGTGGAGACAAAGTTTCCAATTAAATATTTAGATTCCCTCGTGTTAATCTTATGGAAGAAAACCCAACTTTGATGGAAGATCTTGCCCAAACTAATAAAGATTTCAAAAAATGAAAAACACTTCGCAAAAATACAAATCAGGGCCATTTTTTTACACTTTAATCATCAAAATCGGTCCGAAAATGATATGAGGGAGGGGTTCTGTTCACAAAAATCGGCTTAGCGTATTTTATATATAGATAGTTATTAGTTATCAGTCTCACTGCCATTTAAGGAAATGTAAAATAAAAATATTTTTTTCCATGCAAAAAAATAGTAATGCTTATCTAAATTTTTTTTTAAATTTAATTTTTTATTTTTAAATATAGCCTCTTGTAAGAGGAATAGTTTTTCTAAAAACATACCACTGGGAATAAAGTTGTCTTTCTAGGTCTACCAATCTTTCCTTTCTGTCTGCCTCTTGGTCTCTGTAAAGACATGATAAAATAATATTTACTTATATCGTATAACAAACTTCACTGTGGTGAAAGTTTTATTAATTGCCAATGGTATTTTTTTTTTATTAAAAAGTAACAGTCCAAACTCTAGTCTTGTTAATATCTGATGTCAATCTATTTTTAGAAAACATCTTAAATATTACCATAGACTAACCAACACAAGGAGTATGTTTAATATATTACATTACAATGACAAAATACAGACTGGGTCCAGCCAAGGCCCTACTAGAAAAACAGGCCATGCTGCACCGCGGGCAGACAACACTGCATCACAGTGGTGGATAGTTGTACTAAAATCCTACCAATAAAATCTGACAAACAGCCAGCTTATTTACCTAAACATATGGGATATTCATCGATCTCTAGAGATTGATGGGGATATTACAGTGAATCTATCAACAAATCTATCCACTAGTGTGCGTCATGGATCCTGCAGCATGGCCTGTGGTCCAGCACTGGTCTTTACCCAGACTGATCTAGCGAGATGTTTTGTTACACAACTATTTAGCTCAAAAATGGTTAACAAATTATTAAAACTAAAGAAACTTCAACATTAACTATAGTAGGCAACTCCTTCAAATTCCTCGCTAATATAATGTTATAAAGGGGAAATAGCTTATACTTGATCTATTTTACCATACAAAATTGTTAGAACAGTGTAGAAAATAGTGCATGATAAAAAAAAAGTTGTGAAGCCTCTTAGCTGTAGTTATGAATGACTGATTTTTGGTTTGTTCGTGAAAAAACTTTGTAAGCTGTTTGTAACAATAAAGTAGTATATTTATTTACAAAAAAAGTGGAGGCAATTAAATGACCAGATTTCCCTCTTAGGTATTTTTGAGAATGGTGTTTTTTCTCCCATCGGTCAAACCACAAAAGAATATTTACATTTTGAATTATACAACTACATTAGGAAAAAATGTAACAATCGTGTTAATATATACATGGAAAGTGCCCCAATAGTGCAGAGAAAGCACAAATATGGTGAGTATATTACTGCAATTCAGAGGCAAATAGTTTGTACAATATACAGTATAATAGTTCCTGTAAAAACCTGGTAAGGTGCTACAGTAGGAGTAGGTGAAGTTCTCCTCAGACGGACGTAGTCGTGTGGATCCATCTGAGTGGTGCGGGAAGAGTCATCCTACAATACTGAAACAACTTAATCTGATAAACTGCAACAGGAAATGTGCTGTGCCCTCTAGCCATTCGCATGCTATTTATAACATTGATTAGCTGTACTTTCAAATTATATGGGCAAACCCGCAATACTGGCCGAGAAATAAATAAAATACACAGATAAATTAAGATAAAACAATACTAATCATCTGCAATATGTTTCATATTAACACAATCTATACTTCTATACTATCTAAAAATTATAAAAATCTGATGGTGTCTGTCTGTATGTGTATTACTAATACGCGAAAAAACTACTCAACCGACCGGGCTTAAATTTTACAAAAATATAGCTACCATACCAAGGATGGTAATAGGTCTATTCACACTTCAATACCGATACCAACCGTGGGCTTTGCCCCTTTTGCTTTTAAAGTTCTGAGGTGAGGATTTTAAAAGTAAATATTGATTGATCTCCATGGCTGCAATGAGAACCATCACAATGTTTACATTTGCTTTGACATTACAGTGTAAACAAGAAGAACTGCCAAAGTCCATATTCCACAATTTCAGACAGCTGGTCCAATATTCCAATGAAATTAAATATAATATTTTTCACAACTAGCCTATGTGTTAGGTTTATTTGATCTTAAACTTCATTAGATTATTTTTTCTAAGACGATGTCAATGATTATAGAAATAAAAAAATCTATAACCGTTGCTGTATAAACCTAGATTCTACTTTCGATTTTCAAAAGTGTATAGTATAAGTTATAAAAATAATTTTATTCATATATTTTCATGAACATAGTATAAAAATTACAATGTATAAATATTTTGTTTAAATTTTGAGAATTTGTAATTAAACTGCTTAACATGTGTTGGATCAACTTAACATAACTTCCACTTCACATTGACGTTTTTACATTTAGCTAAATTTAGTCAATTGTGTTTTGGTACATATGGTTGGTACATGTGGTTTGGTACTACATAGAGCAAGAGCCCATGACTGCCAGACCTTCGTTATTTTATAAAAGCTGAAAGTTTCTCAGCAAATGCCCCCAATTCAGTTAAGAATGATCGGCGACTATGAAATTTGGATCTTGGTTACTTTTGCAACAAAAAGGTAACAAAGGTCTGAAATTTACAAATAATCTTCGTTATAGTGTAAAGCTTGGTTCTTTCATATTTTCTTTAGAAGAATGTTAGAAATCATTTCCTCCATTGCCAGACACTTTGTGTGGTTTAAACCCTCTGCCAGACACCCTTAAAACTTCCGTAACAAATACTTCCGTAACTTCCGGAACTTCCGTAAAAACAGTCGTTTTTAATGCATGCGTTGCGGGTCTAAAGTAGCATTTTTACTCTTTAGGGGGTAAAAATCATTTTTAGCCTCTATGGAGTAAAAATCAGCTGTTGTCAACTCAGTTGTAATTTTCTATTATAAACAATTGCATGTATCGAAATATGTATTGATTCGTGCTTCATGATCATTTTAACCTTTAGTCTACTGTCTCTTCCCATAGTACTTTAGCATTGCAGATACATTAATCCACACTCAACACTGCTCACCTTTACTACTTTCTTCACCACCCCCTACGTCGTGGACCTGTTTCCCTCTCTTCCCATAGCATTTTAGGATTACTGATACAATGTAATTGCCAAAGACAGTCCCCACACTCTGCACTGCAAGCCTTCCTTCACCATTTCCTACGCCATAGACCTGTTCCCTTCCCTTCTCATAGCATTTAAGTATTAGATACATTTATCTAACTGTCCAAACGGTTCCCCCACTCATCTGCACTGCCAGCCTTTACTACTTCTTCACCACTTCCTACGTTACGGACCTGTTTCCTCCCTTCCCATAGCATTTTAGATTTGTTGATACCTTAATCTAATTGTCATAAACAGTTTCCACTCTCCGGACAGCTCGCCTTGACTACTTCCTTCACCACTTCCTACGTCGCGGACCTGTTTTCCTCCCTTCCCATAGCATTTTAGGATTGCAAATACCTTAATCTAATGGTCATAAACAGATCCCATACCCCGAACAGTTTGCATTTACTACTTTCTTCACCACTTCCTACGTCGCGGACCTGTTTCCTTCCCTTCCAATAGCATTTTAGGATTGAAGATACCTTAATATAATCGTCATAAACAGTTCTCACACTCCGGACAGTTCGCCTTGACTACTTCCTTCACCACTTCCTACGGCGCGGACCCGTTTTCCTCCCTTCCCATAGAATTTTAGGAATGCTGATACCTTATTCTATCGTCATAAACAGTTCCCACACTCTGGACAGCTTGCCTTGACTACTTCCTTCACCAATTCCTACGTCGCGGACCCGTTTTCTTCCCTTCCCATAGAATTTTAGGAATGCAGATACCTAAATCTATTCGTCATAAACAGTTCCCACACTCCAGACTCCTCACCTTTACTACTTCCTTCACCACTTCCTACGTCACGGACCTCAAGCAAGTGTCGTCATTTGATTATATTTATGATCCATACCGTTTCTGTTCTAATATCTGTGGATTAGTGCTATCAGCTATTTCTTTATTTACTGTATTCAAAAGTCAACAGCTAATCATATGTTTTTGTTTATGTGTCAAATACTGCTTCCATAAGAAATAACATTGAAACTTTGAGACCCAGTGGGGCGGATTCCTGAGAGACTTTTTTAACGCCATATAGATGTTGGCACTCGCCGATATGGTCTTTATCACCATGCAAAATTTGAAAACGATTGATTCAGCCGTCTAGGAGGAGTTTGCGTATTACGAAATGCATAAGAGTCGACGTATAAGAGCTTCGCTCGCTCCGCTCGATAAGCTGAAATTGATATATATTACTTGGGGAGCTATCAAAAGACGTTTTCTCAAAAGCCAGACACTTTCGTTGGTTACTTCATCTAGCCAGACACTTTAAAGTCTGCCATGATAAGCTTAACTGTTACCTGCAAAGTGCAAACAGTGAATTCAGTTCCAGTTTGGAACAGGTTTCTGTTGCAAATGTAAATGGTGAAATTACTACTTTCTTCTTCACAATCTGGTTTTATAATAAACCATATGTTTGAGGTAAACATTTGTTATATTTGCATTTAATTGTTTGTTTATTCCTGCAGTGTTTTGAAAATATGTATTATGTTCTGAAACCTTGGGAGATGATTTAATTCGTTTTTTAGTAAATCTCAAACATGTATAGACAACATCCTTTTTAATAGAGGAAGAGATCTTTCAAAGTATTGCAATATAGAATTAGGATTATCAGACCATAGAGCCTTGTTTATCTTAAATGAATGTGGATTAAAAACTGAGCTAAAAACTAGTGATACTTTAAAAAAACGTATATTTAATAAAAGAAACATGCTAAGGTTTTTAGAAGTGCTTAATGAACCCTCATGGAATGTCACTGTATTTAATGATGCCCAACATAATTTTGATAATTTCTTGCAAAAATTTAAGTTGGATTTTCAACATTGCTTCCCTTTAAAAAGCGTTAAAGCAAATTGTAAAAATGTAAAAAGAAAGAAGTGGATCACCCAAGGTATTATGGTGTCAAGTGCTAGAAAAAGAGAACTCTATGCAGGCTAGCTAAAAATTCGAATGACCAGCATTTTATTCAATATGTTAAGAGGTATAAAAAGGTGTTCAAATCTGTTTGTAACTCAGCCAAGAAACTATCTCACAGTAATTACATTAAGAACTCTGTAGATAAAAGTAAAGCTGTATGGGCAGTTGTTAACTCAGAGCTAGGTGTCCATAAAAATAAATCTAGTTTCAGTAATATTGAACACAATAATTACATAATTGGTAATGGCACAGAAATAGCTGAACACTTTAATAATAAATTTGCTAACATTGCGAAATTTAACTCTGCTCTCTTCAATGAATTAGATGCCGACAAATTTCTTAGCAATACTAATCTAAATAATCGTTACATACCTAATTTCAACTTTCAGCCTGTTTCCAGAGAGAAGGTTGCAAAAATAATTTTTACTCTTAAAAACAAAATGTCAGCTGGTTGGGACGAAATTCCTGTTAAACTGATTAAGCAAACTGCCAACATTGTTTCTGGACCTTTGAGTCAGATAAATAAACCAGTCTTTTGAAAGTGGAATTTTTCCTTATCATTTAAAATATGCTGATGTGAAAACGCTTCATAAAAATGGCAGTAAAACAAACTCAGATAACTATCGCCCAATTTCCATCTTACCAGCCTTTTCTAAAGTTTTTGAAAAAATTATTACTGAGCAAATTTCTTTTTTCCTTAAAAGTAATAACATTTTTGTAAAAGAACAATATGGCTTTAGATCAGGACGTATTACAACTCAGGCTCTGTCTGACTTCTTGTGATAAGTCTCAGAATATTGCTGGAATGTTTTGTGACTTGTCAAAAGCCTTTGACTGTGTTGTACATAACATTTTATTTTCTTAGCTTAAATTTTACAATTTTTCTCCAATTGCTTTGAAGTTGTTGAAATCCTATCTTACAAACCGCTTTCAAAGAACCATTATTTTTAAAGATAACATCTATAACTTTTCAAAATGGAAAATGATCTATTGTGGTGTACCTCAGGGATCTATATTGGGACCCTTGTTGTTTTTAATCTATTTTAACGACCTGCCTTTTAACATAAACTCAAAGCTTGTTCTATACGCAGATGACACAACAGCTATATTAAAATCTAACAGCCCCAACAATTTACAAATTTGATAAACCAAACTTTTGAAGATTTAAACAAATGGTTCACAGCAAATGGGCTGAGTCTAAATTGTTCTAAAACTCAAATTATTAGGTTCATAACTACTCATGACAGAGAAACTATCGAATTAAATATTAATTTTCAGGGAGACATTATTAATGAAACGTCATCTACAAAATTTTTAGGCATTCAGGTACATAACACTTTAAATTGGGATAAATACACATCAGTCCTAGCTAATAAACTTAATACAGTTTGTTTTCAGATGTCTGTCCTGCAGCATGTTACTGACCTCAGGACAAGGATGATTGTTTATTAGCTTTGTTTGTGTCAAACATGTTGTATGGAATAGAGTTCTGGGGCAGCTGCTCAAATGCCGAAACCATTTTCAAAATTCAAAAAAAGATCCTTAGAATTATGACATTTTCAAAACTTAGGCGATCCTGTAAATTATTATTTAGAGAATTGAAAATATTAACACTTCCGTCAGATTATATCCTGCAAACATTAATCTTGATAAAAAAAATCTTGAATCTTTTATGAATGAAAACCATAACCATAATTATTTAACACGACATCGAAATGATTTACAACTGCCCATTCATAGACTTACCTCACTTGAAACCCTTCCACAATATCTAGGGAAAAAACAGTATAATAAACTGCCTGATAATATTAAATCATTAGAATCTCTTGAAAAATACAAAAAAAAAATTACCAAATTGCTGCTTAATAAAGGGTATTACAAAGTTAATGATTTTTTAAATGATGTATATATTTGATTTCTTAGCATATTGTATAGTTATTATAGTTTTATGTATTTTAATTGTCCATGACCATTTCACCTGTTTCCCAGCTATGCTGGATCTGTAAAACGTTGTGTGATAATAAATGATTTGACTTTGACTTAGACTTAGTGAAAAAGTAAGAAATCTATCATGATTTAGTTAAAAAAATAAATAACTGTGATAATTTGTAATTTGTGTTCGTTAGTAACACATTGTAATTGCATTAATTTACCTAATAGTATAAAAGCTGAATTTGATATATGTTACTTGGGAAGCTATGAAGAGATATTTCCTCAACAGCCAGACTGTTTCGTTGGTTATTTTATCTTGCCAGACACTTTAAAAGTCTGCAGTAATATGATAGGTAGTTGTGGGCTTAACTGCTACATACAGACAGTGACTTCAGTTACAGTTTGGAATAGGTTTCTGTGCCAAATGTCAACGGTAAAATCACAACTTCTTTCTAATCGTAATTGCGTTAATTTACATCATAGTATAAAAGCTGAATTTTATATATGTTACTTGGGAAGCTATGAAGAGACATTTCCTCAACAGCCAGACACTTTCGTTGGTTATTTTATCTTGCCAGACACTTTAAAACTCTGTAGTAATATAATAGGTACAGTTGTTAAAAACAGTGACTTCAAAACACTGCAGGAATAAACAAACAATTAAATGCAAATATAACATATGTTTACCTCAAACATATGGTTTATTATAAAAACAGATTGTGAAGAACAAAGTTAATTTCACCGTTTACATTTGGCAAAGAAACCTGTTTCAAACTGGAACTGAATCTACTGTTTGCAGGTAACAGTTAAGCTTATCACAGCAGACATTAAAGTGTCTGGCAAGATAAAATAACCAACCAAAGTGTCTGGCTTTTGAGAAAACGTCTTTTGATAGCTCCCCAAGTAACATATATCAATTTCAGCTTTTATAAAATGACGAAAATTAATCTTCGTCATACCTAAGTTTTAAGGGTGTCTGGCAGAGGTTTTAAATCACACAAAGTGTCTGGCAATGGAGGAAATGATTTCTAACTTTCTTCTGAAGAAAATATGAAAGAACCTAGCTTTATACTATAACGAAGATTATTTGTAAATTTCAGACCTTTGTTACCATTTTGTTGCCAAAGTAGCCAAAATCCAAATGTCATAGTCACCGATCATTCTTAACTGAACTGGGAGCATTTGCTGAGAAACTTTCAGCTTTTATAAAATGACGAAGGTCTGGCAGTCATGGGTTCTTGGGCTAACACCTATGCTTAAATTTAACTAAAGAATATCATAAATAACTAAATTGTACGCCTTTTATTTTTTTTTCTAAAAACTATAGTATATGTGTAACTATATTTATTTATTCAATGGTAATACAAAATACTCTTTATTTTATCTTGCATAGGTTGCAGTTCACATTTACTTTATTGCATTTGATAAATTTATTATTTGTATTTTGCTACAACACTAACTAAATTAAACCAATGTCATAAAACTAAGCTGTATACAGTGTTATTTTGTTTCTAAAATCAATTAAATATCTGTTAGTACTTAATGGTAAGTGTGAGAATGTAAAGGCAATAGACTATGGACCTGATAAAAGAACTGGTTTGTTGTTCGTTGATATTTTTGTAGAGTAGAATCAGATGTGCAATGAATTAATGAAACATATACTGTATTTATTTACTATTACATTTTTTAGTCCACAATGTTTTGATAATCATATTTGTTTTGTCTGCCATCTTTAATGTTCAATTTCATTTGTAAATTTAATAATATGTACCAAAGATATAAAAAATAATGTTTTCTTTATTATTTAATTAAAAATAAATCCTCATTGACATTACTACTTATAGGAGCTAAATTTATAATTAATTTGACTTTTTATAGTATAGTAATACATATTGTTTCTTTACCATTTAAAATACTATTGATAAGGCACAACCACATTTCTAAAGTTTATGACAGCTGATGTTAGTGTTGCTAATGTGAGTGAAGATGGAAGGATTTATGATTCAATTTGAAAAAGATTGACCTAAAAAATTGTTCATTTAAATATAACACTTAGCAGTTTTGAAAATTTAAAGATTGAAATTTAAAATGTAAAAAATAAAGAAAAAACATCTAACTAAGGGGGATGAAGGTAAATCATGTATGTGAAAATGTTATTTGAAAATTTGGTAAGTTTTTTTATATTAGCATACACAAGATTTAAACTTAATCAAAACCAACATTACAGGTTTCACTGCTTGCCAGATTTTAAATCCACACACATCTATCTCGTATAATACGCTAAGTCGATTTTTGTAAACAGAACTCCTCCTGACGCGACATTTGGATTGAGGATTGAGTTATGTCTTGCCCAATAAGTTGTTTTAATGTGGAAGCGTATTTATAAATTTAGTTGAATAAAGTTTAGTAGTTTAGTTTCAAGATTCTTTGGTAATTACTAAATATAAGTTAGGAATGTGATTAGTTCTATGGATTGAATTTAGTTTAAGTTACAAGAAAAAGGAACACTTATTTCATCCAGTTTTAGTTTCATTCCAAAAGTTATTAGTTTATTTACAATCACAAAAAATATCATATGTGTTATAAAGCATATGAAAATAAAAACATTTGTTATTTACAGTCTCATGGCTTAGCCACACTCCCACGGAACATAAAGAGAATTTTTAAGTCTTACTTTTTTGCGCAAGAGTTTCATCTGTAAAAGCTTTACTTTTCTTCTCAGCATTTTTTTCGTTAGTGTTCTTAGAAATGAAGTTTGAGTTTGGCGATTCATGCTTTTCAAAGGGGTGATAACCTTCGTGCTCTCTTTGTTGTTCTTTAGCTCCAAACCAGTGGTTTGGCTTGGAGCTTCAATGTTCTTGTGATGCGACACAGTAGTTTTGCTTGGAGCTTCAAAGTTTTTGGGCTGCGACACAGTAGTTTGGCTTGGAGCTTCAAAGTTTGTGGGCTGCGACACAGTAGTTTGGCTAGAAGCTTCAAAGTTTGTGGGCTGTGACACAGAAGTTTTGCTAGAAGCTTCAACGTTTTTGGACTGCGACACAGTAGTTTGGCTAGAAGCTTCAAAGTTTGTGGGCTGCGACACAGTAGTTTGGCTTGGAGCTTCAAAGTTTGTGGGCTGCGACACAGTAGTTTGGCTAGAAGCTTCAACGTTTTTGGACTGCGACCCAGTAGTTTGGCTAGAAGCTTCAAAGTTTGTGGGCTGCGACACAGTAGTTTGGCTAGAAGCTTCAAAGTTTGTGGGCTGTGACACAGAAGTTTCGCTAGAAGCTTCAACGTTTTTGGACTGCGACACAGTAGTTTTGCTTGGAGCTTCAAAGTTTGTGGGCTGCGACACAGTATTTTGGCATGGAGCTTCAAAGTTTGTGGACTGCGACACAGTAGTTTGGCTAGAAGCTTCAAAGTTTGTGGGCTGTGACACAGAAGTTTTGCTAGAAGCTTCAACGTTTTTGGACTGCGACACAGTAGTTTTGCTTGGAGCTTCAAAGTTTGTGGGCTGCGACACAGTATTTTGGCTTGGAGCTTCAAAGTTTGTGGACTGCGACACAGTAGTTTGCCATTTCAAAATATTACCATTGAAAGAAGGAAGAGACAATTTAGGTAATTTCATTAAGGTAGTTTTGGACGTAGATACAGGTAAGGGAAAGTTAAGTGGACTCACCTGAATTGATTCAGTTCCTTTCTGAAGAGTTTCCTGCTCCGAAAACGCAATGTTCACCTTAAGTCTCTCGCTGATTTCATCGAAGTCTAGCATCACAAAAATGTTGTCTTCAGTTACCTTTTCGTTTTCATCTTTTTCTTCATTAGGCAAATCACGTAGGTCCATTATTGATTTCGTCATCTCCTCAACTCATCTCGCGTAAGTTGAAAGTACATTTAAGGTCATTACTAGTCTCTTTGAAAAAATGGTAGTCTCATCGGCAGCTATCAAGTCGTTGGCTTCGGCAATTGCAGTCTTCAATCTTTTGCTTGCCTCGATGTAGTTCTTTCGTAGCCGTTGAGAAGACATTTCTGAGTTTGTACCCTTGTGTGTTGTTACCCTTGGGGATCTCCAACCACAGAAAAAATTCCGTCAACGCTCTGCTACCATGACGTGAAATTTGGATTGAGGATTGAGTTATGTCTTGCCCAATAAGTTGTTTTAATGTGGAAGCGTATTTATAAATTTAGTTGAGTAAAGTTTAGTAGTTTAGTTTCAAGATTCTTTGGTAATTACTAAATATAAGTTAGGAATGTGATTAGTTCTATGGATTGAATTTAGTTTAAGTTACAAGAAAAAGGAACACTTATTTAATCCAGTTTTAGTTTCATTCCAAAAGTTATTAGTTTATTTACAATCACAAAAAATATCATCTGTGTTATAAAGCATATGAAAATAAAAACATTTGTTATTTACAGTCTCATGGCTTAGCCACACCTCCCTCATTTTTGGACCGATTTTGATGATTAAAGTGTCAAAAAAATTTCCCTCATCTGTAGTTTTGCAAAGTGTTTTTAGTTTTTTGATATCTTTATTAGTTTGGGCAGGATCTTCCATCAAAGTTGGATTTTCTCCCTTAAGATTAACATGGGGGAATCTAAATATTTAAGTGGAAACTTTGTCTCCACTAATTTGAGAGAACGGCTGGGCGTAGAAACTTGGTAGAGGTGTCCAAAGAAAGGTCTTGGTCTGTAGATGAGTTATCAAAAGAAAAACGAAGTAAATTCTATTAGGTCTCTGTCCCAGAAGCCTTTAAAGATCCCTCCACAGATTTGTTTACATTTTGGTCATGTGGATAATACTTTTTAATAAAACAGCTGTTAATTTTAAAATCCTATACTCTAATACGAGCAATGTTTGCTTGTATGTATGTATGCTTGCTTGCTTGCTTGCTTGCTTGCAAACAAGATCTCAAAAACGGCTCCGACGATTTTCTTCAAATGTAAATAGTTTATTTCTGGCCTAAAAACGAGTTTACTGCAGTTAGAACTGCCAACAAAAATCTAATTAAGTAGAAAAATGAAACTGAAAATCACATTTTTTTAACATTAGTCTTATGGGTTGCTAGGTAACCATGTTGGCTGAATTAAATAACAAGGAAAAAGTAAACAAAAGACTTGAAGTTGTAGCATGTGTTCATAATAAGCCAACTACCCACAGTATACTAGCAAATTAGAAATACAGTACAAAAAGAAAAACATCACTTGTTAATATTTAGCAAAGATTATACTGAGGATTACTCGATACATTGTAGTCAAGGGTAGCAGTGCCAAGACTGGAATCTGTTTATGACGAATAGATTAAGGTATCTGCAATCCTAAAATGCTATGGGAAGGGAAGGAAACAGGTCCGTGACGTAGGAAGTGGTGAAGAAAGTAGTAAAGGCAATCATAAAATAATATGGGAATGGAGGGAAACAGGTCCGTGACGTAGGAAGTGATGAAGGAAGTAGTAAAGGCGAGCAGTCCGGAGTGTGGGGACTGTTTATGACGATAATATTAGGGTATCTGCAATCCTAAAATGCTATGGGAAGGGAGGGAAACAGGTCGGCGACGTAGGAAGTGGTGAAGGAAGTAGTCAAGGCGAGTAGTCCGGAGTGTGGGAACTGTTTATGATGATTAGATTAAGGTATTTGCAATCCTAAAATGCTATGGGAAGGGAGAATAATCCCGCCGCAGCAAACCTGCAGACTTAGCGAATTTCCATTTGCCTGATTGGATTTAGACTAAAATGTCTCCTTAAAAATATCATATTTATTCCCTATTTAAACAGAATTAGTTTAATGAGTACTTAGGTTTGCTGCAACAGGGAGGTTAAAAGAGTTGTTTTTATGTAAAATGTTTAAAGGTACTGTGGTTTAGTAAGAAATAAATGAATTTTCCAAAATATTTATCAAAATATGTTCATAAACTAGCAAACTACAACAGTTGACTTTATTCTCCATAAGAATAACATGGAAATTTTAAAATTAAAATGTTTTTTAATTTTCTCCGTAACAATTAGGCGCATAATAACGCTTCAATATACTAAATTATTTGTTTTTTGAAGCTCTACAAAATGGTTTAAAAAGAAATTGTGAAATTTTGTGTTTTTAGGGTCAAAAATGGGAAAAACCCATTTTTACCCCATAAAACCCCCCATAAACCCCCGTTCCCATAGTCCGATCATGCTGGTTCGCGAACTCATTCAAGTTTATCCCGCCTTACACCTTCACACCAAATTTTATCAAAATCGGACAAAAATTACTCAAGTTATCGTGCGGATGGACACATATAAATATATATATATATATATATATCTATATATATATATATATATATATCTATATATAGATATATAAAAATTTGAACGAATGGTGTTTTTGGCCTCTGGGGACATCAAAATGAAAAAGTAAATCGGTCCCGGGCTTAGGTCTTACCATGAGACCTACGGTAATAGCTACTTCCCTATAGGGAAATTCGCTAAAAACAGGTCCACGACGTAGGAAGTGGTGAAGGAAGTAGTCAAAGCAAGCTGTCCGGAGTGTGGGAACTGTTTATGACGATTATATTAAGGTATTTGCAATCCTAAAATGCTATGGGAAGGGAGGGAAACAGGTCCGCGACGTAGGAAGTGGTGAAGGAAGTAGTCAAGGCGAGTAGTCCGGAGTGTGGGAACTGTTTATGTTGATTAGATTAAGGTATCTGCAATCCTAAAATGCTATGGGAAGGAAGGAAAACAGGTCCGCTACATTGGAAGGGGTGAAGGAAGTAGTTAAGGCGAGCTGTCCGGAGTGTGGGATCTGTTAATAACGATTAGATTAAGGTATCTACAATCCTAAAGTGCTATGGGAATGCAGGGAAACAGGTCCATGACGTAGGAAATGGTGTAGGACGTAGTAAAAGGCGAATCGTGTGGAGTTTGGGAATGGATTTATGTATCTCCAATACTAAGACTGCTTTCAGAGTGAACTAATGATTTTCCCCGAGCAAAGCTCGGTCCCCAGGTACTTGTATTTTAAACAACACACATTTATTGGGAGTTACTGAATAGTCCAAAAGAAGTATTTGCAATGCTATTTTCTGATTTTAAACTGGATTTTCTTCTGTATCATGTCATGTGTTGCAATATAAAGTTCCATTACCAAATCAGTGGAAAATCCTTATATCACAATAACTCTTACAATTATTTCTTATTGAACTATCTTATATCTATTTCACGGGTTTACGGGTCATCTGCAGAAGAAGTTTATTGTGCTCTTATCGCGTCTAATAACATCCAAACACAAAAACCTTGCCTAAAATGGTACGGTACCTATCTTGACAAATTATTTGCAGTGACCTATATTACGGACCGTGGCTCACTGCGTTGGTAACATTATTGAAAGTGTCACAATATTTTGGCTGTAAGAGTAAGTACTATTTAAGCAGCTACTGTCACGACAGAAAGGTCATATTCTTTTTAAACTAGATCACAATCGTTTATAAGATACGTTGATTAACAATGCATGTAAACGTCAATATTTACGTAACAGCCAATTTACAGTATGTCGATTTCGACGGGTTTCACCGAGTGTTTCTATAAAGTCCATTTGCTGAATTTTGTTTCTGAAAGCGTTGGTGGATGTGTAACTATTTCATACAACAGATGTAAAGATCAAAATGGTTCTATTTTGTGTCCTCTTGCTGTTGCAGAGCACGGGTACAACCAAGGCCCCACTAGAAAAACAGGCCATGCTGCAGGATCCATGACGTCACACTAGTCGATAGATTTCATTGATAAATTCATTGCCATCACCATTCCCATATGTTTTTAGGTAAATAAACAAGCTGGCGGTTAGTAAGATTTTAATGGTCAGAGTTTAGTACAACTATCCACCACTGTGACGTAGTGTTGCGCTGCCCATAGCTGTAGCATGGCCTGTTTTTTCTAGTGGGGCCTTGGTACATCAGCTAGTGTTCTATATTCATTGTATTTATTTATTGCCATATGTTTTTGTTATTATTTCAATTATAGTGATTTTGTTAACTTTTGTTTTGTCTGGATTCCATGCAAATACAGTCCTTTCATTTGTTTTTTCAATAAGAAAATCAGAGAGGGAAAGACACCCTCCAGACAGATATACTCCGGTAATTGGGAATAACAACGACAAGACTGTTAATCCAAAGCCAAGTAAAGACCAACCATCAGTTTCGCCAAATCTAGTACTTCTTCTAGTAGACGACAACTAATGGAAGTGGAGTTTAAGAGACAGGAAGAAATACAGAAATTGGAAAGAGCCCAAGAAGAAAGATAAATGGAGCGAAAGCGATAAGTTGAAGAAATGGAACGACAAATGAAAGAAATTTTAAAGCGACAGCGACACATGGAAGCCAGAGAACTAGAAGTAACTTCTGACACTGAGAGCTGAGCTTGAGTGTTTGCTTTGGTGTGTGATAGTCAGCAGTCCAGTCGCTCTAGTAATCGATTTGAAACCAAGGTAGGACTTGTTATAAATCATGATAACGAGGAAGAACCGCAAAGCAAAGTTGAAAGGTGGCTGAGTAAAATATCTGACAGTTCTTCAGTCTTCATCAGCTATCATGACTTCAGCTGTGCAAAAGCTTGTGCATACCTTCAAAAAAGCTATCCAGCCTGTTTCATTATTTTGTCAAAAACTTCCAGCTTCATTGGCAAGCCTGATAAATGGCCAATATTTCATTCGGCGTATGAAAAAACAGCACATATTTTTAGTGAGGATGACAACCTCATAAGAGTAAGAAATTGCCTAGAGGGAGAAGCATTATTTAGAATGATTAGGCCTCTTTCGATTATCAAGAGTATACAAATGCGTTTTGGTAGACCCAAACTCATTTTTGAGTCAATGTAAAAAAAAACTCGTAGGCTACCTTCTATCAAGGAAGACGACACAACAAGTCTTGTAGAGTTTTTGACAAATATTAATTTTGCTGCTACAGCAGAGTCATTGCACCTGGAAAACTATGAGTTGAACCCTTAAATGAATGTATCAATAAACTTCCGTATAGTTTAAAATACAGGTGGGCTGAGCATGTAAGTAATAATTCTCTTATCAGTCCCGACTTGAAGGAGTTTTCCATTCGGTTGGAAAAACAATGCTCAATCTTAAAAGTATTTGTTTCCGTCCTACAAAAGAGAAGCTCTGACAGAGGAAAAGTGATATGAAGCTGAATTTTACCAGCTCTACTGAAGACTACCGGTTTAACTGTATGTTTTGTCTCGACAGTCACAAAAGTGAACGTTGTAGAGTTTTCAGGAAGGCTGAGGTGACCGAAAGATGGAAGATGGTATCTGAAAAGAAATTCTGTTTATATTGTTTCCGACTCCACCTACTGAAATTTAGTAAAATTAGAAAAGCTTGTTGAATCAATGGATGCAAATTGTTCCTTTACCACCTCTTCCACACCAACAAAACGGAAAAACAGTCCCCTCAAGCTCATACAGACAAATTAGCGTTTCAAGTAAACACTACTAGTCCTGGTGAATAGAAACAAGTTATTGGTAATCACATTGATGGTACGAAAAATAACCAGATTTTTCTTCTAGTCTGTCCTGCACTTTATACGGTGCAAGTTGTAAGCTTGAAACATTTGCATTATTGGAGAATGGTCCAACGAGTCACTGCTTGATTTCAGAACAGCGGAAAAACTTGGTTTTAAGGGTAAAACCAATGAATGAACAAACTATATAGTTTGTGTATTCATTGGTTAAACCAAACCTCTTACGACATGCTGGTACAATGCAACTTAACATTTCAACCCAACATCCATGAGTGTGAAAGTAAAAACCACGTTAAACAATGTATGTACTTACCTTACTCTTTCGTTGAACAGCTCTTGCTGAATACCAAGTGACCATTGCACTTACAAAAATAAAATTGTGTATGGCAACACCAAGAGATTTCTACATATTTACCCAGAAGCAAGCAAAGCAATCCTCTCAAGTGAATACATGGAGAATCTACTAGACTCTACTGACACAGAAGAAGAAGCTAGAGTTAGAATACAACAGATAACCAAAATTCACAAGTCTAGATAGTTACAACTGGTTGTCAATCTCAAAAGATATTTTACTTGTAATATCAGAGGATTTGAAGGCAAACTTTATAAAACAGCTGCAACCCGAAAGTTGTCTATCTACAAAACGTAACCTCGGAATGTAATGGAATGCTGAATCTGAAACTTTTCATTTCACTGAAACACCGAAAAGGTACAGTTAGTTTCATATAAAAGCCTACGCAGCAGTTTCATATTTACGCCATAGTTTTGCCAGAGGTACTCACAAGGAATGCTTGCTATGGTACAAGTACTATCACTCAAACAAACAACCATCCTTCCTTCCTTCCTTCCGTCATGAACTTTTACCAGCAAAAACTGGATTGTTCATGTCAATAAAATTTAAACAATGCTTCACACATAAAGTTGAATATGAAAACATTTAAGTAACATTCATATTTACAGAGCACAAATGGCGAGCAGGGAGGTGAGTCAATCGGCAAAACACTCATCAATTGAGTAGAAAGCCATGTCCAAGCCACCGCACCAAAACACGCTCAAAGCGGGTATTCTCATAGCCAGACTCATAGCCTGCGTCTTGGGATGTCCAGATTAGATCTACTTCTTAAGTAGTGGTCATGAATTTCACTTCTGGTGGTAAAGGAGGCCTCATGTCGATAACATATACCAGCGAAACCAAGATGTAGTTTGATGGTACGGTGAGTATCCCCAAACTCCGAAACAGTGCTGGCAGTGATCTAGGTAATCACTAGAGGTCTTCACCGCTGTCTTCTGCAGCAAAAGCATTCTGTGGCACTCCAAAGCGTGCCCCCAAAGAAGCAGTCCATAGCTAATGTGAGAATGGAGTTGTGAGCTGTGATGAAAAAACTCCTCTTCTGGCAGTTGAAAACATTTCTTCTTGGGAAAAAGTGACACGTCTGTTTCCATGGGTATGCAGATTTATTTTTTAGCTAAGACATCGTACTACTGCTACCACCAAAAAGAATCTGAAGATGGTCAAAGTAGATTTTGGAAATATACCAGAACTTCACCCAGAGGAAATTCAAAAGGCTGAACATACATCGGTGACTGTTTGTCACACTCGTCATGAGACATCATACGTCAATGTCTCAAAATTCAAGCTTCAATGAAGAAAATAATTTACTGCTGAAGATCAAAACCCCTACGGTACCCAAGTCTAGTAGAATATCCTATTTGGATCCCTTCATTGATCATACTTTATTGTAATGTCTATTAGAATAAATAATTTAACAGAAATAAGCGAAAGTCAAAAGCAACCTATAATTTTAGATGGTAAAACTCATACAGAAAAACTTATTGTAAAGATGTTTCATGAGAAATTTGACCATCAGGGCATCGAGATTTTTTCGGACCTATAGAAATAACTGTTGGTCGCAGGCATGAGAAAAGATATGGTGTCCTATTTACATGTTTATCGACTCAAGCAATTCATATCGAAACCGCCCATTCTCTTAACACAGACAGTTGTATTATGGCGATTCAATCATAGGCCCAATCTCGGCTGTCCACCCAGGTCACGATGGGCAACTACGAATGTAGACATCACAACATCAAAAGGAACTTACAGTAGACTCCCTCTTATCTGGACACTTTTTAACTGGACATCGGTTTAACCGGACTACACTCGGCGGAGATGACATCTCTTTAACCGGAAAATTTTTATCAGCACATCGGTTTAACCGGACTAGATCGGCAGGAAGTGGGTGGAACTGTAACGAAACGACTGTTCTCGTGGGAAAGATTTGAGACCAGTGATAAAGTGTCTAAATACAATGCTCTCCTAAATTTAAGTCAACTACTGTACTGTGTACAGTATGCATTCAAACGGTCCTTTTTAACAAGTTTTTGGGGACGTCGTTTTAACTGGAAAACCCGTTATCCGGACTGGCCTCGGTCCCGAGGAGTCCGAATAAGAGGGAGTCTACTGTATCGCCGGCCTCTGACCAAAGTTGCAGTACTTTTTGTCAGAGGGGAAAATATGTAATGTTTCATAATGACTCAATGTTCTATGGTCTTTGTATTTATTTATTACCATATGTTTTGTTTCTAATTTCAATTATTGTTATTTTGTTTACTTTTGTCTTGTCCTAATTCCATTGCAAATACAGTACTTTTATTTGTAATAGTCTGACATCATTTCTACATCATTTATCATAAGTAAGATAATGGTACTAAACTATGTCAAGCTATTTGTAGTATAGAAAAACAGATACAGCTATTACGAAAGTTGTCCGTTAATGAAAGTCTATTGAGCTCTTATTTTGGCTAAACGAGCTAAACAATTGGAATACTGTACATTAAACTATAATAGCTAAATACCCCCGCCGCAGCAAACCTGCTGACCAAGCGAGTTTCCATTTGCCTGATTGGATTAAAATATCTCCTTAAAAATATCACATTTATTTTATTCCCTATTTAAATAGCGTTAGTTTAACTAGTACTTAGGATTGCTGCAACAGGGAGGGTATTTTTTTTATGGTAATAGTTTAGTAAGAAATAAATGCATCTTCCAAATTTCATCAAAATATGTTTATGAACAAGTAAACTACAAAACAGTTGACTTATTCTCCATAAGAATAACTGAAAAATTTAAATTTACAATTTTTTTGAATTTTCTCCGTAACCATTAGGCGCATAATAACGCTTCAATATACTAAATTACTAAACTATTTGTTTTTTTAAGCTCTACAAAATTATTTGGAAAGAAATTGCTAAACTTAATGTTTTTTGGGTCAAAAATAGGAGAAACCAATTTTTACCCCATAAAACCTCCCATAAACTCCCGTTCCCATAGTCCGATCATGCTGGTTTCTTGAACACGTTTGGATGAATGTAGGTTTACATGTTTAAACAAAATTTAATCAAAATCGGATCATATTTGCTCAAGTTATCATGCTAACGGACACACACACATTTGAATTTGAACGGTGTTCTTGACCTCTAAACAAAAAAGTAAATCGGTCCCGGGTCCAGGTCTTACTATGAGTACCTACGGTAATAGAATAAACGATTCAAGATTAAATGGAAAACTTCTGCTGTGTTTTGATTTCAAAACATAAGTTAAAAATTTATTCTGCACTTTTTTGTAAATTTACTAACATTTATATTTGAGATTTATGTAGTGTTTAAATTTTGTGTGAAGTGGAATAACCTAAACAACTACTCTTAGAAAACAACTTGGGGATAAAGATGAAATGGGTTTGTACAGGTATTTGTTGATTATGACAAGTTTCAATGGGCGGAAAAAAATTTAGTTTGGAGATTTTTAACCTGGTACTGCTTGTTGCTATAAGCAATAAAGGTTCAAATAAGGTCTATTACTTATCATGCACGGTAGTAAAGGGAGCATCCATATAAAACAGTAAAGCCTAGAGGTAGTTTCCAATTCTTAAAACTAACCAAAAATATGTATGTCGATGATGCTAATGAAAAGTAATTTTGTAATTAGTATCGATTACTGGGTAATGGAACCCTAACCAGTCGCAAAATAGTCAGTGATCAGGCGTTTTTTATGGGATGCCTTTACTTTACACTAATATTGTTAAACCTTTACAAAAATCACCTAGAAACAATAACTGGGTCGGGGTGCTAATTTAGCGGTTTTGACCATGAACTAAGCTTATCTCGAACACACCTTTTTTTGCCTTTTCATATTTGAGGAAGATTTCCGATATTTTAATTAGGAAAGCCTTTTTATCATCCCAACACCAAAAGACCAAAGCTTAGTAAACGACTTACTTAGTAAACCAATATTTATTCACAATTAAACATGTTTGCTGGTTTTAGCAGAGTTAAACCTCTGAAGGCATTCTTATCCAGCATCTAAACAGCAAATTATCTATTGAAAATTGCATTAACAAAAGCAAACAAAGACAAAAACAAACTGTATTTACACAAAAGATATGTTGTACTGAGATAGCCTATCTATCCTGACAGATAGATCATTTTGATTCTGAGTTTGTTTAAATATTACAATGATTTGTTTTACACTTGAGCTTTTTAGAGACTTATTTCCCTACAAGCCAACTAGTATATATATATGAATTTGATCGGATGGCGTTTTTGACCTCTAGGGACCTCAAAACGAAAAAGTTAATCGGTCCTGGGTCCAGGTCTTACCATGAGTACTAAGGTAATAGCATATTCCCTATATGGGAAATTCGCTAAAACAATCATCCTTGTCCTGAGGTACAGTAACATACTGCAGGACAGACATCTGGAAACAGACTAGCATAAACATTGACTGTAAATGTTATGTGTTATGTTTTAATTTAATAAATAACTTGTGATATTGTGTGAATAGGGTGATTTTATTTTTAAGTCCATAATAATTTCATCAACTTATATTGACTTTATTTTTTCCAATCCAAAATTTTTATAAATAACTATTTAGTTTGTTTTACCCCAAAGAAATTTCTGGGAAACGGATTGTTGGGTTAGTCATTTTAGTGCATTATTGATCAAGTCAATGACTTGGATGGAAGGAACTAATATTATAGATATGAATGTTTTAAGTATGTCAATAACGTAAAATCTACATGACCAACTAAGCAGTTTTTTTCATGAGTAGAGCCAATGTTACCACAGGCTTAAAGGACATAGTCATATTTTATTTTATACTCTACTAGGGCTCTGCCCTGACAGTTTATTAAGTCCAATGTTGTTCTTCAAAGTAACCATAAAAAGCCTTTTGAAATGCCACTTAAAACCAGTACGGCAATCAATAGTTTTATTAACACTTATGAAGTCAAACGGGGCGAAGCCCTCGGGTAACAGCTAGTCTTACAATATTGAATACGGTACATTACTGATTATTACAATGTTTGGCTAACTTGCTTTTTTTATAGAGGGCCAGGCTTTAAGTAACCATGGGATTGCATTCATTTTGGCTAACTTGCTTGGTTCTCTTTTCCTAGCACTAGATATCCTAATTCCTTGAGTGATCTACCCTTTTACACTATTGTTATCATTTTGTCTAATACTTTTGACTGGAAGCTCTGTTATCGAAGTGTTGTTGAACATTGTTACTTATACAGTATGTTCTTTCCATGAAGATTCTTTAAGTGTTTTGTACTGTCTTTAAAGACCATATTTAATTGTAATATTTATCAGCTGACATTTTTTTTTTATGTGATGAGTTTTTGGAAATTGGTATTAAAACAGGGTTGATCTTATCTTGGTTTTATTTTATCTTCAAACAACTTATAATGGCGACGAGGATGAGGAAGAACGGTAGAAAACATCAGGAACTAGAGGAGGAACGCATAGTGATACCGAACAAACCAATGTTTTGTTCTAATTTTGATAAATTCGATGAAGACGATGAGACTTGGACATCCTACATGGTGAGAATAGATAATTTTTTTGACTTAAATGAAATCACATCAGAAGTAAAGAAAAAGCAGTATCTGATAAATTTGTTGACACCTAAAGTATTCCATGATCTAAGGATTAGCCTAAGCCCATCTAACACAGAAGATAAAAGTTACAATGAATTGTGTGAAACTTTACAAATATTACTTGAGCCTAAGGGTAGTATTATCGCAGAGCAACACAAGTTCAGTAAACGAGTCCAGAAACCTTGCGAATCTTTAGGTAGTTTTGCCAAAGACCTAAAAAACTTAGCCAGTAAATGTGATTTCAAATGTCCAAAATGTTTCTCTTCGACAACTGACGTCCACTTGCGGCAGCAGTTTATTTCGGGGCTTCATGATGAAAAGTTGTTGTCAAGATTAATGGAAATTCATGAAAATAAAAACTTTAACCAGTGTATTGAAATAGCTAGTAACTTTGAACAGATCAAAAGTGAAACAACAAAAATCCAAGAATCAAATTTGTAATCAAAAGTGGAAGAACAATTTCAGATTCAAGGAAGGAGGAACACTGCATATTCGCAAGGAAGAAAGGGTACTACAGCTTGTTTCAGGTGTGGAGGAAACCATCACGTTAGTATCTGTGAAATTCCTAAAGACATAAATTGTTGGAATTGCAACAGAAAGGGACATCTCAAAAAAGTTTGTTGGAGAAAGAAGCAAAACATGCTACAAACTGACGACGCTTCACTAGATAATGAATATGACGATGAGGGTGAGTGTCAAAATGTACCATTCATGTCTATGTTATCCATTGTAGATAGGCAGAAAAAAAGTAGTAAACTATCTAAACTGTGTGATAGTTTTTATCAACCAGAAGTTGTCAACAGGCCGAGGAAAATTATTTAGAATGCACCATTGATGACAAGCGTAACTATTTTGAGTTGGATACTGGCGCTGCGGTCAGTACAATACCTTTACATCTGTTTCGAAAATTATTTCCAGAAAAGATTCTAAATAGAACAAGAATACGGTTAGGGACATATACAGGAGAAATGATTCGCCCCGTAGGTTTTCCAACAGTCAAAATTTGTTATAAAGATCAGATTTCTGTGGGCAACCTATACGTTATTCGTGGAAATGTAGACAGTGTATTTGGAAGGGAATGGTTGAAACTATTCAACATTGAGCTTCAGAAAGAGAATGACCATAGAACTAAGAAGGATGGAAACATAGTGGGATACAAAGTCATTGACAGGAGGCCGGTGCCACGATAGGAAGGGATTTAATTACCCGGCGCTCGACCAGATATCCAAAGAGCCTGAGACTCAATTGGCCACCAAGAGACAGGCAAGAGCTGAAGCTAGAGTAGAGTACCAATTGCAATTGATTCAGGAGAAGGATCTTGTGGAGGTAGAGGGTGAAGAGGATACCAAACCTCTGAAGAAAGTTCAAGAACAACTAGGTGAAGAGGATACCAAACCTCTGCAGAAAACTCAAGAAGAACTAGAAGGTTTCCTACAACATAGTTATGGGTCTGTAGATATTCGGTTTAAGCGAGTCCTAGAAGAATGTAATGGACTGTTGGATGAGCTACGAGGACTCAAGTTAGAAATAATGATAGGGAGAGCTCAGGTTAATTTTAAGGGGGAAGTGTTGTACTGTCTTTACAACCAAACAATACCATAAAATACCATATTAAATACCATATTTAATTGTATTATTTATCAGCTGACTTTTTGTTTGTTTTTGTTTATGTGATGAGTTTTTGGAAATTGGTATTAAAACAGGGTTGATCTTATCTTGGTTGTATTTTATCTTCAAACAACTTATATGTTTCCACAAAGTTTTAAGTATTATTTTATTAAATATTATATTATATAGGTACTAAAAAACTTTTGCAAAACTTATGACAGCTAGCCTGACTATTCTACTGGGCCCAATTACACGCGATAGGTACCATATGAAAGATATTTCCCTGTAGATGTGCAAAATCCTTTTATAAATTAAAATAGGCTAAAAAATAAGCACAAAAATGAATTTTTAATTTTTAAAAATTAAATGGGCCTTATGGGTTGCTATTTTAGTGATGAAATAACAAGAAAATATAAACGGAAAATCAAAACAGATTAAAGAAATTCCAATCACATGTTTTATTTACAGTGTGGGTTGAAAATAGAGAAGTTTGCACAATACATACTTTTGGTCGAGTTATCGACCAAGGGGGCAGGCTTTTGTTAAATGTAATATGCTTAATATAATGTTTAAATGTTAAAAGTTAATGCTCAATATTATTAATCCATCCAAAATTGTAGCCCGTCAAATGTATTAAAATCTACACATTTAAAAGATAAGAAAAATCAATGTAATTGTAATATTGGTTACCATTTTGGACAGCGAACTCTGGTTTTCACAATTCTTCAAGTTTTTGTAAACACTTCAAAATGAGGTGGGGGCACTTCATTTGAAGGGGGTTTACTTAAAAAAAATTAAAGTTGCTTCCAAAAACCCCCATTTTGGGGGGACACCACTCAAAATTTTAAAATCATAAAATGAATCTCCGTGCTAAGATTGCATAACCACCAAATCTCTGTATATTTACTTATAATAATATTAGATGGGGAAGTCTTTACTTTTTATTCACCCTGTATTTTTAAGAAAATAAAACTTTTAAACGAGTATAAATACAATAAAAACATTGCAAATTTTGATGAAATAGGGATTTAAAATTAATAAAAATCATAATAAGTTTTCCTTTTCCTGAGAAATCTGACTTTTTTGTTTTCGGACCAAGTCAACGTGTCACATTGATAATAAATGGGATATAAACGTGGGCCTCCATGACAGGTGCCCTGGCTCTAAACACTAGATCATACAATAGAAGAATCCTGCCTAACCTTTGTTATATGTTAGACAAGGAAGTTTTCTCACCACACCATACTTGTCCAAGTCTATGTAGCCCATGTCAAGATAGCAAGGAGTTACTATCACATCCTCTATGATATTGTCCTCAACGTAATTCATATCTATGAGTTCACATCCAACGACCACAACAATCACGCACAAATGGTACCACCATTTATAAAAAATATTGGCCATCTTCAACTAACAAACAACCACTAAATGTGCCCCATACAGAAACTGTAACATAACTGTTGGCTTTATTGTATATAGTTTTGATAGTGTTACATAACTGATAAAGTTTCAAAGCTTTAAAAGTGCAATTACATTTCAAATAAATAATGTATTCCATTAATAAATAAAGCTCATCTTTAAATTAAATCAATTAAACTCGTATGCAATTCTAAGTAACAAAACTTGATCTAATTTACCTACACAGGTAAAGTTTTGTGTCTGAAACTCATTCCACAGTTTTAAACCAATTTTGAAAGTTTTAGACTTTGGATACTAAAATTAGACATTCCATTTACGTAAAGCAAATATACCATTGACTTTGGATACCTACTACATGGTAGATATTTAATTGATGAGAAAAAGATGAACCATTGACTTTGGATATTGCAATTAGGTTTTCCATTTATGTGAACCAAATATATATTATACTAGCTGTACCCGCGGGCTTAGTGAATGAGTCTGTGGTATTTGAGCTTTATATATATAGATTGACTGTAGATACTGCAAGTAGACATCTCTTTTATGTGAACCAGATACAACATTGAATTTAGATATTACAAGTAGACATCCCCTTGACCATTTGTAATCCATTTGTAATCAACGTGAACCAAATGCACCATTATTGATTTTAGATACTGTAAGTAGACATCTCATTTACATGAAACAAAGGCAGAATTGATTTTGGATACTACCTAACTGCAAATAGACATCCAAATTACGACAACCAGATGTACCATTGACTTTAAATACTAGTAGACATCCCAATTACGAGAACCAGATGTACCATTGACTTTAAATACTAGTAGACATCCCAATTACGAGAACCAGATGTACCATTGACTTTGACTTTAAATACTACTAGACATCCCAATTACGAGAACCAGATGTACCATTGACTTTAAATACTAGTAGACATCCCAATTACGAGAACCAGATGTACCATTGACTTTAAATACTAGTAGACATCCCAATTACGAGAACCAGATGTACCATTGACTTTAAATACTAGTAGACATCCCAATTACGAGAACCAGATGTACCATTGACTTTAAATACTAGTAGACATCCCAATTACGAGAACCAGATGTACCACTGACTTTAAATACTACTAGTAGACATCTCATTTTACGTGGACCAGATGTACCATTGACTTTTGATTTAGCAAGTAGAAATCCCATATTTACGTAAAACAGATGTAGCATTACTTTGGAAAAGTATATTATTAATATGCTTGCTTCGCTCAATATTGCAAGCAGACATTCTGCATTGTACTCCTATAGTAGTTAGTATAGTTGTTAGAGCATGGGTCCTCTCTGATGAAGTTAAAATCACACTAGCATTACTGTTATACATCTATGTGATCATTCTGCAGTTCTTGTTTTTGTAACCCACCATTAACAAAAACCTTAACAGTAGATTCAAAAATATTAGGCCTATATACCTATATATTATATTTTTATACGGGGTGATAATAAAGTCTTAGGACGAGTAACTTTAAAACGAAAAGAGATATCACAACCAAATTTGGCATATCATTACTAGTAATAGTAAGTTACTTTCTTGTGTATATGGTGATGGGATGTCACCTATGGGGGACGGCACAAAGGGAGTAAGTTATAAATCTTAAAGGGAAGCATAGGTTGATATGTACATCAAATTAAAGGTACTTTTGAACTAAAAAGCAATGCCAACAACAGGTTGTTATCAGATCCTAGACAGTAACAAAACCAAAGTTTGGACTGTTAAATAACAATAAACTTTGTACAAACCTGATGTATACACTAAATTAAATGAACACAATTTAGTAATTACCAAAGTAAATGGAATCTCTGCAGAACCGAAGGTCATGTCGGAAAGTGGTGTGATGGAAGCATCCAGCTCTTCCTGAAAGTGTACAAATGATGTTTTTACTGTTGAGTCTCTGTAACTATATTATCTGTGCTGGAATTATTGATTATAAAGTATAAGGTAATTTATCATAGGCTACTAAAATGTCATCTCAATATCACTATATAGCCAAATAGATTACAGAATAGGACTGGCCTTAGAAGAGGTAGGGGATGCCGTTGCCACGTCGTTCTTGGCTGGTGATCTGAGTTTCACCTATCTTCCCACTTGTAGGGTAGTCCAGTTCAACACTACAAATTAATAATTTATTTGCTCTTGGTGGTATCGGTTAGTATTGTTATATTATTATATATCGTATGGAACATAAAATTCATCCCATACATTATTATGGTTTGATTGTTTGCTACACAATTATCTTTAAAATGGCTCAAACAGCTCCTAGATGCAGTTTTTTGAAAAATAAAAATATATGATAAATAAATATCTACGGTATACTAATATATAAAAATGAGATGGTGTGTGTTTGTGTGTGTGTCTGTCTACAATGCAAGAACCACTGAACCGATTGAAATCAAATTTTGAATGAAGGTAGCTAATGTACCTGGTTAACATATAGTCCTATTCCTGTTATTATATTTCCCTTGGGCTACGCCCCATGGGCTTCCAAAGTTTCAATGTTTACATTTTGGAAGAATGTAAATAGTAAAAAGTATTAATTGAAGTCAGCTGTAAATACTATAATTTGACAGTTCAAACAGCAGAGGTTAAGAGGTACAGGTTCTGCTCCTAAGATTCTAAAGTTTTATGATTATGAGAATAGTTTGATTAAAATATTTATGAAAATATACTTATTTTCATGGAAACAGAAGGATCATTACAATGTATAATTTTTTTGGAATAATTTTGATATGGTAGCTTTTATATTTACAAATTTGAACTGATAAACAAATGTTTGGATCAGGACTTTAATAGATTTTAAAAACTAAGAGATATGTACTGGTACAGTTGTATAAATTTAACTGACTTAATTTTTACACTTTTATTTGTGTTTAAATTCAATTTAAAAACTAAATTGCAACTATACCTACTTTTATTCTGTCCAGAGGTAGCTACTACTTATATTTTCTTCTATCATCTACTTCACATTTGTTTTTTTTTTATTTACAGAAATCTCCTTAGTAGTTGTATCAAGACGCTTTATATAAACAACTTTAAATGTAATATGCTTAATATAATGTTTAAATGGACAAAACCTAAATACAACAACTAATAATTTTAATAATAATATAAATAATTGCTAATATTTTTAATTGCTTTTTGTCGGTGTTTACAACACTGCTTTAATTTGACTATGGAGAATATCACAAAACTAAGCTGCACGCAATTAACTTTTGTATCTAAAATCAATTAAAATCTGTAACGTAACTATGTTTTTTTACTCGATGTTTTAAATAATGATGTAAATTAATGCAAATACATACACGTATTGAACTATGGAACGAGTTAAAATCATTACTGTCATGTATTATGTTGTTGATTTATATTTAAATTGATGAAATTTGTGCCGTGATTGACAATAATAGTGGTTGGTTTTCTAAAAAAAGGTAATACAAGTTTTTAATTAGTTTATTTTTGCTTATTATTGTGATTAATACACACTGATCTGCAGGTAAAGATTGAGTTTTGAAAAAGCTCATTAGCTACGGTAAAACATATCAATCGTATGTGAAATCAATATAAACTTCTTTTTTTTTTTGCTTAGCTACAGTGCTTTATGTTATGCGATTATTTTTCCTTATTTACTTTATATGTACGATTATCAACGAAATAAATGTTTAAGTACCTAAGCTTATCATTTGAAAATTGAATCCTATGGGTACATTATTTCCATAAATGCATCAGCGCCTCATATAATTCGTACTAGGTAGCCTTATAATTTAGCCTAGCCTTGGTGGATAATTATAAATGTGAAAGTTTGTGTGTTTGTTTGTTTGTGTGTTTGAATTTCAATCACGCATAAACTACTGGACAGATTTGGCTGAAATTTGGCATGATGGTAGCTCACATTCCTGATCAGGCCCGGTCTGGCCAGGGCGGCTGGTCGGCGATCCCTGAGGGCCTTCGGCTCAAGGGGGCCTCCAAAAGCCAAAAAATCAATTCAAAAAAATTTTGTTATAATAAAAAAAATATTTTGTTTAACTGTTTCACAGCAACGTAGTCTTGCAAAAACAATTTTTAATAAACAATACCCTTTTTTTAATTGAATTACAGTTAGGGGTAGCCCCTAAGTACAGTGATAGTCACTCGGTACTAGAGGATAGTCACCGATCTCACTGCAACGCACCGTTCGAATCAGCTCAGTGCCCAGCGCTCCGCTGTAGTGACGAGACATTGCCGTGCCGGCGCGTCTGCGATATGTCTGGTGTCTGGACTCAAGCAGACAGCTTAGCGCTTGATGGGACAACCGACTGGAAAAAACTATCGACTAGTTAATTTGTCAAACGGTTGTTATTAAAACCAGTGGTTTTTTCAGTCAAATGAAAAACCGAGAGAATTCCACTACAACAACAACTGGTGGCGTTCAATCGGTGCAGTGGTTTCAGTCATTGCAAAGAAAATTATCGAATATAATTTTACTTTAAACATTGGAGTTTTCCCGCTTGACTCCTATTGTTTGTTGTCATTTGCATTAATATTTTGTTACTTTGGTATAAAACGTAATAGAATGACAACATTTACAATCAATTAAATTTTTTTGTTTATTACATGACTGCAAGATTTAAATTATTCAGTAGGCCTAATGTCTCTAACTCAGTATAACAAATATGCCTATTTATTTGTTACCTGGTTTTTAAAACAGATTTTACTACAGGCATTAAAATCTAAATCATCAGTATATAAAACACAGTGTCTTGGCAATTTTATATTTTTTTAAACAACAAAATAAATGCAATTACATTTTATGTATCATCCCTAAAAACTGTTCCCAATTCCTATCCGTCAGTTTATCTACAACTGATTTTATTCGACCAGTCAGCCTCATCTCAACACCAAGGTGGAGTATGGTGTTACGACTAGTTTAATCACCGACGACTATTTTCCAGTCATTCCTACGTAGTGGGTTTGTAACGGTCATACAGACAGATATTATTTACTCAAGGCCAATAGTTAGTTGTTTTAGCTGGCCACCGGACAACTTATTTCCTTATCTATTGTTGGAAGCGCTCCAACCTTTATCAGCTGGACCTTGACTCATACCTGTCTGGGATTGTTTCAATACCCTATTGCTTCCCCTGTCCACGTACATGGTTAGAAGGAAGTCGACCACAGAAGAATGTACTACACTTCAATAACCCATCCTTCTTCGAGCAACGGATTTTAGGAGGCATGGTAAGCTGTGTGATGGATTATTAGTTAATTTTATACTTTTGAAATAGTAAACCTAGTTTTTCAAAATTATTTCCTCTTTTAATAGAAATGAATAAATACAAATTTTATCCTTCAATTTTATTCAAAAGGTCAAGAACAGCTTAAGAATATTCATGAATAGTAGCTAGTAATTTTGTCATGGAAAATAATTATTGTTTGTAGGATTAAATTTCCCTTTGCAAAATATTTTAAAAACATATCTTAAATTGATTTCATAGATTGGTTAAAGGTAAAATTGTGTAGATTTTCTTTTATGTCTGAATTTAACTGTGTTAGATCATGTTGTAACATTGACCCTCAAATTTGTGTTAAAACTTGTTTAGCTACCATGTGACTAGTAAATTTAACTCTGTCTGATTTTTAACTTTGAAGTAAAATGTAAAATATTATTTGTTGAGAAAATATAAAGTCAACCAGATGTTTCATTGTCATCGAAAATTAATTATTGCATTTTGTGTAAAGCTCAATTTAAAATATTTTTGTGTTATAATTTAATTTGTATCAGAGTTATGTAAAGTTTCATGTACCTGTCTGTCAATATGTAACTGTGAGTATTCAAATTGTATTTAATCTTTCTGTTAGTTTAAATATTAAATCAAGCCATATCCAATGTGCAAATATTTTATTCTTGAAGTCAAATTTATATCAGTACTGCCTATTAGACTAAACAATTTCAATTTGGGAAAATATACCTAGGCTAGGCTTTGTCAGACAAATTTTATCATTAGTAAAGTGTTGCCAAAAAGAGTATATTTTTGTTCTGAAAAAAAAAGAAATATTTAGTGTTGAGTAGAATTCAGATGTGCAAATCAGTGTATTTTATGTTAAAATCAAAACCGTATTATTTTTCAACTATAGTATGTTCTGAAAGATTTTAAACTATTGTGTGAGATTTATTGTACAAATATTAATGTCAAATGTTGATTATTCTGAGATTAGTAATCATTTTGAGTTATGGAAGGAAAAGTATAAACATTGATTGATTACACTGTATTTATGTAAATTTATGTATAGAATATTTTGGGACAAATTTTATTATGTATTGGAATATTTAGGGTTTCCGGTCTTGGTTGCCACATCTGTGTCATCGCCCAACACCCTCCCCCACTAAGACTGTCTGTGGTCCAACTGCGGCTCAACTCCATCAGGGATGCTGCTACTGGTAGTTCAGACCTAACGTTAGCTACGGATCTGCCCACCAACAAAATTGTCAGCTGAGTGCTAGTTATTAAGCTTGCTGAGAACTTTGAAAACTAACTCTTGAGAAGTTAACTGAGATTATTATTTACTTAAACAGAAGAAAGTGTTACCTACTCTGGATTATCAACAGATATTTCTCTCTGAATTAGTTTGATTGAATTTTGAGAGCCATTTGGATTTAATTAATCAGAGTCAATTTAGCCTATGAGAGTTGAGAATAAATTTTGATTAAATCTTCGGCAGTGGGACTTAGATGAATTTAGCGGAATATTTTTTATTCAGAACTTTTGAACTGACTAGGACTTTTGTGTTGTGAGTGGAGGATCAAGCTAGCAGACAACTGGGTAGATTTAAGATTATATAAGTGTTTTGTCTAGGTGTCATCTGTTTATTTGTGTATCTATTTTATGTGTCAAAAGAGATATAACATTTCAGAGTAACTTTGTGTTCTGCTGAGTTTGGAAAATTTTTGAAAATACAAAAAAAAAAAATTAAAGGAAGCGCTTCCCATCAGTAGAAACTTTTATTTGAAATTAATCTTAGATAAAATTGTGGTTGATATTAATATTTTAGGATAAGGTTGTTACATAGATATTCTACCTATTTGGAATGTTTCGTTGATAACATTTTGATACAGGTATTTGATTATCACTGTGTATTGATTATTGCAATTTATTAATATTTAAGTGGAATAATAGCCAGACTTATATGAACTCTCTCATGCTGCTATATTAATTGTGTATCCTGTTTCTTGTGGTATATTATTCAATTCTGAGTTTCATTATATGGATGGAGGATAACACTTGTTATTTTTTTTTAATCCTGGCACTTAGTATAATTAATAATTCCATCACACTAGCTTGCCATTGTTTCCTTGTTTTACAACTGGCAATTCAGAAGCTATTACAACAAGGTGGCGCCCTCTCAAACATGACTAGGTACTGGTTACCCCTGGACATTATGATCTGGTATGATTTCATATGAGTATATGGACCACCCCTACTCTACCTGGAGCATTGAAAGTTACATTAAATATTTTTCCTGAGCTAGTTGGGTTGTTATGACGTATCGTTTTAAAGATTACCAACACGTGAATCGTTCAGTTTATAAAATGAAACGTGTGCACCCAAGTGGCGCCAGTAAAATAAAAATGGATAGGAAATATTTCAAAATAAAAACAAATTAAAATCAAACTGTTTGAACTTATGGTTAGCAGGTTAGCTGGTTTCAGTTCCGATTCTGCTAACAATGAGAAGTCGCAAACAGGCAGGCGGAAATCATCAGAAGTTTTTTGTAAGCCTTACAACGTTTAAATTAAAATACTTTTGATTATTTCTGTTTGTCTTTGTTGCTGAATTACAACTATGGAGTAAAGTGTGTGATAAACAGTAAATGTGGTCCATTCATAGATGTATTCAAAATTCAAAAGTGGTACGTGATATGCTTTTTTACCATGTATGGCAAAAACTCCAAGAACTAGGTTTTGGTCTTATTTTTAAATTGAAGACTTAAAACAATTTTAAGAATAGGCCTTTAAGTTTTATGGCAGCTGTAGAGGTGAATAGAAATAGGAGCAAATTTTATATCAAATTTAAATTGATTGATACCTTGGAATTAAATTTATAAATACAAAGATTTTAATTTATGGAAATTTAGCAATTATTTATTTAATCAAAATTATCAAAAACTTTTAATCATTTAAAACCACATTAGGCCCCTTTTATGCACCTGCGGCATGTAGCAAACATATATGCTAACTAATTAATTGTTGCCGTGAGAGCACCCCATGGTCCTTGTTTTATTTCTGGCTGGGGCCTGAAATCAACATCTAGCCGAGGGCCTCCAATGGAGCCAGACCGGGCCTGTTCCTGATTAACATATAGGCATATTCTTATTTCAAAAATCCTTTCGGGCTCCGCTCCAGTGGCTCAGTAGTTTCCGATGTTAACCTTATGAGTATCTATTATATTATTAAAGTGATACAATCAAATTTTATGTAAACGGTTAAGGTCATTAACCAAATAAAAATATAGGCATATGGCACATCAAAATGAAGCTTAGAGTGTGTAGATTTGCCGAAAAGTATTGATATGGACGGATTTCCTAAGGGCTCTGCCCCACAGGCTGATTTCCCCAAAGAGCTACGCCTGGCATGCTTCCAATGTTTAAATGATTTAATTTAATTTTTAGTTAATGAAACAGCTGGTCAGTACAATGAATGGTGTTTGTTTATTTACTCGAAAAAGATGTTTGTGGCGCTTTATGTATGAGGAGGGTTATGTTTGATTTTAAAGAAAGGTTGTATATACGTTTTGTAAGTATTGCTCAAAGTTTCATTTTAGCGAATTTCCCAATAGGGAAGTAGCTATTACCGTAGGAGGCACGGTAAGACCTAGACCCGGGACCGATTTACTTTTTCATTTTGATGTCCCCAGAGGCCAAAAACACCATTCGTTCAAATTTTTATATATGTATATATATATAGACTTATATATATATATATATAGACTTATATCTATATATATATATATATATATATATATACGTCCGTGAACGCAATAACTTGAGTAATTTTTGTCCGATTTTGATGAAATTTGGTTTAAAGGTGTAAAGCAGGATAAACTTGAATGAGTTCGCGAACCAGCACGATCGGACCATGGGAACGGGGCTTTACGGGGGGTTTTATGGGGTAAAAATTGGTTTTTCTCACTTTTGACCCTCAAAACACAAAATTTCCCGATTTCTCTTTAGACCTTTTTAAAGAGCTTAAAAAAACAAATAATTTAGTATATAAAAGTATTTTTGTTCGATTATTAGTAACAGAGAAAATTGAAAAAATTCTAAATTTAAAATTCCCATGTTATTGTTATGGAGAATATTGTCAAATGTTGTAGTTTGCTTGTTTATGGATATATTTCGATCAAACTTGGCAAATTTATTTATTTTGTACTAAGCTATCAATATTTTACTCAAAAACACACTTTATTAGTTTCCTTGTAGCAGCAAACCTAGGTACTCGTTAAACCTAATGTTATTAAAATATATTTAACTGAAAATCAATTCGGACAAATGGAAATTCGCTTAGTCGGCAGGTTTGCTGCGGCGGGGGTATTTTTATTTATATAGTAAGCTACATGTGAAGAGGCTTAACTAAAACTGAAGAATTAGGGTAAAACATGTCATTCATGAAGCATCAATATGAAGCAATTGATGCTATTGCTACACTAAGGTATGTTGTCATATTCTTATAACAATATTAACGTCAAAAGTAGGGATTTGAAAGTAAGTAGGTTTACGCTATTAAATCAGTTTATATTTTCAAACTAAATCATAGAGTTGCTGTATTTTAAAACACACATCAGCACCACTTTAATAGCTCTCTAGGTCACATTTTCTTTCCGTTGCAAAGCACGGGTATAGCAGCTTGTTCATCTTTAAAGGGAATTAAAGAATTTAGTCAGCTGTTTCAACTAAAAAAGTTTGTTCTATGATAATGCAAAAGCATTAAAAGTTATAAGATTTACCAACAGGGTGCAGCACTATATTTTTTTTGCATTTATCAAAACAGCTAATTTATGAAAACAGCTAAGCTGCAACAAAATGCTGTGATATGCAATGAGAACTGTCAAAGTAGGATTGTTTACAGTTATGTTTATGTTTTTAATTTCACGAATAATTTTTGATATTTTGTGAACTTTTAATAATTTTTTTTTGTTTAGGTGAAGTGGTGGAATATTATGGCTATGGTAGATGTGTAATACTATTATACTGTAGTATACTGTAAATTTAAAGAAGCAAATTTTATCAAAATGTGTCTTCCCCCATCAAAAACGCAAAGCTTGATTTGAGTATAACTGCAATAAGCATTTTATACTTATATGCCAACCCCGTACGAAGGACGGGTACTCCGCTTGAACATATATGCTATGATTATTTGCTTTGTTTACATTTACTGTACTTTTATTATTTTGTAACCATCATGGCAACCCATAACTAAGACCAATGTCAAAATTTAAAAAACTTTGTGTTAGAAAGTTTTAACTTTAATGTGTTAGAAAGTCTGCATTGAAGTCGATCCCAAAGAGTTTTGCTTCGTGCTGCTCAAAAAAAAGTAACCCTAAACAGTGAAATATATATATACTTTTAATGTATTTTGTATGTTAATTATCTTATAGGTTCAAGGCTACTTCAACTATTTTGAATGTAATCTATTTTTTTATCTGAGAAAAATTTTGAATTAAGCTAAATTAAAATTTTTTTATGCTTTTAACATTTTACGTTTTTATGAGTGGGAGATTCGTAATGAGCACGAACTCAGAAGTAACACAAATCAGGTTTTTTATTGTCACTCCTTTTAATATTTTTTTATTTAGTAGATAATATACTTGTATAAAATACAGTACGATTATATTTTCTTAAATGCATGGATGACAGACCACGGTCTCTCGCTTGCTTTGAGCAAAACTGAGATCGTGATATTAACAAAAAAACGGATTGACACCATCGTGCCGTTGAGGGTAGGGGCCGTCGAAGTCCAGACCGTTCGTTCTGCCAAGTACCTTGGGATTATGGTGGACAGCAAGCTTAGCTGGCGGGATCATATTATCCGTACAGCGGACAAGGCCGCTAGGGTGGTCTCCTCTCTTTTAGCCGGTTGATGGCCAATGTCGGAGGGCCTCGGTCCAGCCATAGAAGGCTGTTAATGTCTTCTGTCCAGTCCGTACTCTTGTACGGTGCTGAGGTGTGGGCAGACGCTCTCAATAAGGAGGTATATAGGATGCGGCTCGCCCGAGTGCAGCGTCAGAAGAGTTGCATCCGCCTACCGAACATTGTCCGAACCCGCCGTCCTGGTGGTTGCTGGAGTCATCCCCGTCAAACTTTTGGCGGCGGAGAGAAAAGCAATTTATCAGCGCCGTGGGGAGGACCAGGCACGAACAGAGGAACACACCCGCACCTACTAGCTGTGGCAGGAGAGCTGGGAACAGGAGACTCGGGGACGCTGGACCAGGCGACTGATACAGCAAGTCCAACCTTGGGTTTATCGGCGGTGCAGAGAGGTGGACTTCTATTTACCCAATTTCTGACGGGTCACGGCTTTTTCCGGTCGTACCTGTTCAAGATGGGCAAAGCCGTGTCACCCAATTGCATATACTGCCCAGGCATTCCCGATGACATCGTACCTTTTTCCACTGCCAGCGTTGGGAAAGGCCCCGCCTGGAGGCTCAACAGTTAGTAGGACTGCTGTCAGTGGACACGGTCATACCGATGATGACGGAGGGTGAGGACAATTGGACCTGTGTGTTACATTACATCCAGGGTATTCTCCGTGCCAAGAAGCTCGACCTTGACCGGGATGCGGTGTAGGTCATGAAGTATCTAAATGCCAAAAACGGTGAGAGCCCTGAGGGCTTAGGTCACATGTTGGCCTGACTTGAAGTAATGTGAAAAACAATTCCAGGTCTGTGTCCAACAGAGTAGAGGGGGTTTTTTAGTGAGTAGTCTGTGATAGATTCAGGGGTCTCATACTACAGGCTGGCTACCTGTGTGCGTAAAAGCATTATCCCTCCTCTCCCTTAAAAAAAAATATATATATATATATATTTGCTTTATATTATTCATTATATTTTGTACAATTGGTCCAAACAACCTTTGCGATTGCGGCAAAAAAGAACGATATTGTCCTCGATAACAACGAAGCGTTTTCCGTGTTCGTGGGGTTGTAATCTTCATCTCCCACGATCGCGCGGGTTATCTACCGAGATCACGGAGCAATACGCTCTGTGTGTTGCTCATTCAAATATGTTTCTTATGAATACAAATTTGGCTACAGCATGTCCATATATAGATGGGATGACTGGTTTGTGATTTGTGAAGAGGAAGTATTAAGTTTGATATGCTACACCTTAATTTGATCCATGAACTCCATTGTGTCCTCGTTGGTGTTTTTGTCAAATATCTCATCATCGTACTTTGATGAGAGATCTGCCTCTAAGCTGTACCGATAGTCCAATGAGACGCACACACTTAACAACGCAAACACACACACAAATAACTTCATCTCACATATCACATAACAACATCTATCTCTTGCTGATAAGGAGTCTAAGTTTCAAACTAGAATTATAACATAAAAGAATCATCAGAGTAAAGGTAGTATATGTAAATGTATGTGGTAAACAAACCATTTTAGGTTACAAGTTACATTAAAAAATAAAAATTAAAGATTTAAATGACTAAGTACAATGTTTATTCTTTAACAGAAGTGAACTCATTGAATGGCTTATTAAGAGAAACTTGCAAGTGTATTATTTTATCACAGAGCATAGAGTATTATAATATTGTTGTATTATTTTGTGTGCTATTACTTGGACAAACATCTTCAACCCCCATTTTATCTGAACAAATAAACAACTCAACACAACAGGTATATTAATCTTATCTAGTGTCTATTTAAAAAGTATTACCGTATGTCATCTAGACATAATAACTTGTCATTTAAGGCTTGGGAAATTTATTTTGCAAGGGAAATCCAACATAGTATCTTGTTTCAGGGGTTGATGAAAGTGTCCTTTTTCCCATTGATGTCAATATGATGAAGTTAAAAATAACACACTAGTAATAATGAAATATATTTAGAAAGTGTCAATGATTTTATACTCTTATTCACATTTCCCACTTATTTTTCTCTTTGTATTATTATACTATTATGAGTTCATTTACAAACTATTAAAGTGGTTTTGTATTTTTAAATTGACACTTTTAAAGACCAATATGCACTTTTGTATGCACAGCCAACCAAAAGTTTGAAATCCCTGGTGATGAAGATAATGTATTTCTCTGTACACAGCTTCTGTTATGGGGTCACATACGATGTCTACGGTTGAATGACGAGGTCAATTCTGGTTGTATCCATAGAAAGGTACATTTTGAAATCCCTGGTGATGAAGATAATGTATTTCTCTGTACACAGCTTCTGTTATGGTTTCACATATGATGTCTTCGATCCCTGGTTGTATCCATGTCAAAGTACATTTTGTTGATTTAAAGTTTATTACCTATACATTAATCTTACCAATTTCCTATACTATTTTTACACTAAGGTATTTTTTACATTGATGTGTACCAATGTCCCAAATAACAATATATTGAATTCAAATTCTTAAAAAAACTAATTATACTAAACCTACATACCAGTAGAACAAAAATGGTGGCTAGAATGTATAAATTAAGTTGTACGCACCTTTTTTCCTATTCCAAAAAGCCTGTTAGAGCTGGCTGGGGCTTAGGGGTGCCAAATGGCCAGTTTGGGAATCAGAAAGTCTCTGTGGAGGTAGAGATTGGTCTTAGAGCAAGAAGGTCTATCTTAAGTATCATATAATATCAATCCAATATCTGAACAATTAGTCAGGGAGAAAAGGTAAACTTTATTTAGTTTAAAAACAAAGTTTTGTATTCTGAAATACTAACTATACTAGGGACCATGAGAGTCTGCAGTTGGCGGCAGCTAATACCTAGACTGGACTAGCGCAACGTTGCAACATCACCCGTTCACTAATTTTCAACACTAATTAAAATGTACTAAGCAATACAAGAGCTCGCCCTGTGGTCAAAAACTCAACCAAAAGTATGCATTGTGCAAACTTCTCTATTTTCAACCCACGCTGTAAATAAAACATGTGATTGGGATTTCTTTAATTTGTTTTGATTTTCTGTTTATATTTTGTTGTTATTTCATCATCTAACATGGCAACTCATAAGAATAAGAATAAGAATAAGAATATGTTTAAGGCCCATGTAAATTTTTTTAAATTTAAAATTCATTTTTCGTGCTCAATTTTGAGCCTATTTAGTTTATAAAGAGATTCTGCACATATACAGGAAAATATCTTTAATTTGGTACCAACCGTGTGTAATTCAGGTCCAGTAGTATGGTCAGGCTAGTAGTCCAGTCATTGAGTAGTGGAGGTTCAACAAAATTGTTTCAAAAGGTTTTTCAATGGATTTCATTACTTTTATACCTCCACACAACACAAAAAAAAGTCTATCAAAATCTGACTTGGGGAAGTACCTAATATTAGAGTATTTAAATAAAAATAATAATTGCTAAAAAAAAAATAGTTAAAAAAATTATTGCTACATATAGTGAGTAGTATATCGTTTTTATTGTTAACAAGGGTGGGAAAACTAAATCTGAAACTTAAATTGTGATTTGACCTCATTTGACCCCACAAAATGGCCGCCAAAATAGATTCATGGAGAAAAAAAAAACTAAAATACCCCCGCCGCAGCAAACCTGCAGACTTAGCGAATTTCCATTTGCCTGATTGGATTTAAACTAAAATGTCTCTTTAAAAATATCACATGTATTCCCTATTTAAACAGAATTAGTTTAATGAGTACTTAGGTTTGCTGCAACAGGGAGGGTAAACAAGTTTTTTTTATGTAAATTAAAAGGTACTGTGATTTAGTAAGAAATTAATGTATTTTCCAAATTTTATCAAAATATGTTCATAAACAAGCAAACTACAACAGTTGACTTATTCTCCATAAGACTAACATGGGAATTTTAAAATTACAATTTTTTAAAATTTTCTCCGTAACAATTAGGCGCATAATAACGCTTCAATATACTAAATTATTTGTTTTTTTAAGCTCTACAAAATGGTTTAAAAATAAATTGTGAAAGTTTGTGTTTTTAGGGTCAAAAATGGGAAAAACCTATTTTTACCCCATAAAACCCCCCATAAACCCCCGTTCCCATAGTCCGATCATGCTGTTTCGCAAACTCATTCAAGTTTATCCCGCCTTACACCTTCAAACCAAATTTTATCAAAATCAGACAAAAATTACTCAAGTTATCGTGCGGATATATACTAGCTGTACCCGCGGGCTTTGCCCCGTTTAACTTCATATGTGAACTCGTTCGCATGGCTCAATCACGTCCTGGTTGGAGCTCGTTCGCTGCGCTCCCTCGTCCTAGTTGAAGGTCAGTGAGTCAGTGAGGGCTTTGCCTTTTATATATATAGATATATATATATATATATATATATATATAGATATATAAAAATTTGAACAAATGGTGTTTCTGTCCTCTGGGGACATCAAAATGAAAAAGTAAATCGGTCCCGGGCTTAGGTCTTACCATGAGACCTACGGTAATAGCTACTTCCCTATAGGGAAATTCGCTAATAAAACTTACTTTTAGATATAGGGTGTAGTATATCGAATTCAATGTTTACAAGGGTGGCAAAACAAAAAATGCAACTTAAAATATGATTATATAAAATGTAAGGTCATAAGATGGAAGTCACCAAAATACGCTCCATGGAGGGAAAAGTTAAAAAACTTACCTTTAGAAATATGTTGTAATAAGGCGATTTTAACTTTTGTAAAGGCCAAATGGGCAAACCCATTATTCAAGTGAAACGTTTGAAGTGACAGAGTAATACAATTTCTAATACCTCCGCCACAGAAAACCTGCAGACTAAGTAAAATTCTATTTACCTGATTTGATTTTCAATTAAATCTATTTCAATATCATTAGGCTTAACGAGTGCCTAGGTTTGCTGCTACAGGGAGGATAATAAAGTGTGTCTTTTAGTAAAACATTGATAGCTTGGTATAAAATAAATAAACTTACCAAGTTTGATCAAAATATATTCATAAAGAAGCAAACTACAACAGTTTATTTATTCTTCATAAGAATAACATGAGAATTTTGAATTCCTACGATTGTTTTAAATTTTCTCCGTAACCAAAAATCATACAAAAACACTTCAATAAACTAAATTATTTGTGTCTAATAACTATTTGTGTCTTAAAAGGGTCTAGAGAGAAATTGGGAAATGTTATATTTAGAGGGTGACAAATGAAAAAACCCTATTTTTACCCCATAAATCCGCCCATAAAACTCCGTTCCCATGGTCCAATCATGCTGGTTCGTGAACTCGTTCCAATGAATGTAGGTTAGGTTACGTTTGTACCAAAGTTCATCCAAATCGGATCATTTTTGCTCGAGTTATCGTGTTAACGGACACACACACACACACACACACACACATATATATATTTTTTGAATTTTAACGGATTTTTTTTTATTCTGGGAACATCAAAAGGAAAAAGTAAATCGGTCCCGGGTCCAGGTCTTACCATGAGACTTATGTCTTATTCCCTGTATGGGAAATTTGTTAAAAATGTTACAAATGACAGATATGTGGGTCTATCGGACAACACCTCAGTCCATTTAAACAATATTCAAACAAATGTGCATTAAATGAACAAATTGTTTTCGGTTTAATTTATATTAAAACGTGTGTTCATTGAATTCAATTTATTACTATTTTAAAATACCATTATTATATCCTATGTAAAAATAATCCATGTGCCCCAGTATCCCATCTTACACCACTGTCAAGTTGCATATTTAGTTTACTGGCCTTTGTAAAAGTTAAAATCGAATAACCACAACCTATTTCTAAAGGTAAGTTTTTTTTTTACTTTTCCCTTCATAGAGCGTATTTTAGTGACTTCCATCTTATGACCTCAAATTAGATACAATCATATTTTAAGTTGCATTTTCGGTTTTGCCACCCTTGTAAACATTGGATTCGATATACTATACCCTATATCCAAAGGTAAGTTTTATTTTAGTTTTTTCTCCATGAATCTAGTTTGTTGGCCATTTTGTGGGGTCAAATGAGGTCAAATCATATTTTTAGTTGCAGATTTAGTTTCCCCACCCTTGTAATCATTAAAAACGATATACTACACACTATATCTAGCAATAATGTTTTTAACTTTTTTTTTGAGCAATTATTATTTTTATTTAAATACCCTAATATTAGGTACTTCCCCAAATCAGATTTTGTTAGACTTTTTTTGTGTTGTGTGGAGGTATAAAAGTAATGAAATCCGTTGAAAAACCTTTTGAAACAATTTTGTTGAACCTCCACTATATATTTATCTTTAATTACCGGACTATAATAGCTGTCATAAGTTTTGCAAAAGTTTTTTAGTATATAGGATTTTCATATTAGCTGGTACAGTAGACTCCCTCTCATCCGGACTCTTCGGGACCGAGGCCAGTCCGGATAACGAGTTTTCCGGTTATTGTTAAAATGGACCGTTTAAATGGATACTGTATACAGTATCTATATATTAATTTGAAACTGTTTTTCTTTGTCACAGCTATTTTGAGAGAACGGCTGGGCATAGAAACTCGGTAGAGGTGTCTAAAGAAAGGTCTTGGTCTGTAGATGAGCCATCAAAAGAGAATTTGGTGAATTCCCTTGGGGCTCTGCCCCAGTGGCCTTTGAATTCCCATCCCATATTATTCTTATGGAGGAAAACGGGGTTTTTGTCACAGCTAATTTGAGAGAACGGCTGGGCGTAAAAACTTGGTAGGGGTCTCTAAAGAAAGGTCTTGGTCTGTAGATGAGCCATCAAAAGAGGAACGAGGTAAATTCCCTTGGGGCTCCGCCCCAGAAGCCTTTAAAGTTGCCTCTTCAGATTTGTTTACATTACGACCATATGCATAATTCTACACTACTTTTTAATGAAACAGCTGTTAATATTTAAATTGTGATTTATTGAATTTGTCAAAATGAAGTACAGTATTTGCAATGGGTTTTTCTGATTTTAAAATGGATTTTCTTCTGCATCGTGTCATGTTTTGCAATATAATGTTCTGTTACCAAATCAGTGGAAAATCCTAATATCACAGTAACTCCTAAAATTATTTCTTTTGGAGTTAACTTATATCTATTGTATGGGTTGGTTTCTGCCTTTTTACCACTTCTTGGAGATTGTACGTAGGTGATATTCGTTGGCATATTGCATCTGTAGACAAAACTTGGGTTGGTGTAATTATTAGAATGGAAAAGAGCGAGAAATCCTGGACAATTTGATATAGGCTAAAAATAACACTGAATTAACACTGTTCTACATTTCATGAGCAACCATTGAAATAACAGATTTGCAAACAATGGAAACATAGAAAAAGTCATAGAACACAACCAAGTAGAAGAAATAGAAATAATGTTTTTTTTTCATTTATAATCGTTATCATAGACAACCTAAAGCGGCTATGAGAGGGAAAAATTTGTAGAAAACACTAGATAAACAAGATCAGCTTTTTGAAAAAAGATAAGATATTTACAAAAGATTTTGATTATATCTAACTGTTGTGTAGATTGTGAGTATTTCCATAATCTTTGAGTCGCCTGTAATGCTTCGCAATTGCTCGAATTCGAGCAACAGGTAGACTAGTTTATTTTACTTAAATTTAGGAGAGAATTGTATTTAGAAACGTGATCACTGGTATCAAATCTTTGCCACGAGATCTGATCTAGTCCGATTAAACGGATGTGCTGATAAAAATTGTCCTTTTAAAGAGATGTAATTTCGCCGAGTATAGTACGGTTAAACCAATGTCCGGTTAACAGGTGTCCGGATAAGAGGGCAAAGGGGGAGTCTACTGTATTATTAGATTTGGCAACACCACACTGTCCTCCATTGGCTCCTCCGAAGTCAGGTGCCTAAAAATAGGTGTTTTATGAGATATATATAATATATATCTCATAAAAACACCTATTTTGGCGCAAAAACGCCCATTAGTCCGGCATAGGGCAGTGCGCAAGTCTTATATAGACAGTTTTACCATTCAATGTTGATGTATGTGTCTAAAGAAGCGTTTTCAACTCGGGTGTCACGTCTGCACCCACTGCAGTTTCCGGTTATGACAACATCAAATTTGCGGAAAGGGCTATATTAAAAATAACTATAATTTACATACCATGTATCGGATCGGAATGAACTTTTTTTTGTTTGAAAGATAGGTTTACATGCTATCTGTCTTACATTTACACTTTGTTGTATGTTTAGTACATTTTTTGTAATTTTGCAAAAACCTATATTTTTAAACGTTTTTGTGTTATTTTTGTTGATGACGTTTTATTGATACTTTATATCAGAGATAACTTAAAGAAAAGGTTGTAGCACGTTAAAAGGGCTTTACAAAAAACCAAATTCGATATGCTTTAAGTGGATAGTCGTAGTACTCACTAGTGCGGACGTTAATCCACACCAGGGAGGTTTGCATCCACAGTGCATGGCTTCAAATATCCACAATGAGGGTTCTAAGTTCAGGCCCAGACTTAAGACTTCAGGGGCCCCTAGCCAATTTGCCAATGTGGCCCCCAGTATGAACATACCTGATTATATACACAATATAATGCATCTTAGATGCAAACTGATTTTAATTTAACTTTATAAAGGTATTTAAACCTGGTAGATTATCAGTACCCTGCATTTTGTAGGAAGTACAGTAATTTTATATATTTTAGGCATACGTATACAAAATTTACAATGTAAAATTTTACGATTTTTTGTAACAGTATTTATTAAAATGTAATATACCTCACAAGCAGGTAGTTGTACCTACCATATAAGCAGCTAGGCTACCTTTTACAATACTGGTAGTACCAGGGACGATTGACCGAATATGCACATGTCAATTGGCTTTTTGGGGGCGCCAAAAAATTGGAAAATAAAAAAAAGATTTGGTGGTTGTATTTGCAGTTCTATTCTATATTCTTAGGGCCGCTACTGTTAGTTTTGCCTAGGGCGCTGAGAGGATCAAAAATGAGCCTGGGTAGTACATTCATAAACTGCAATATCCTTTGCAAAATATTATAAAAATATAGTCAAAATAAAAATAGAATATCATATAGTATAAGGCCCCCTTCACACTGGGCCACCATGGTGGTGACACCGGTGGCGACACCATGGTGGCTACGTTACATTAGCATTGATTTAAATGGGACATCTTCACACTACAATTTATATTTCTTTGAATAATCTTTCTCTAATGTGATAGAACTTGTACAATGTTGTGAGTAGTGAAAGTTAAGGGTTCTTTAAATGTACGTTAAAATTCAATGCAGAAAAACTAGTAACATTGTAACAATAACATTGTAAGCTTATTATATCACTGTGACTGCAATTTTTGAAGATTTTTATTAATTCATGTTTATATCAGTAAACCTTTAGTATCCTTTAGCTCTTTGTTACGTGGCCACTTTAATTTCAAATTAAATAACTGCCATTTTTGTAAAAAGATAAAGTTAGGGTACATTAATGACAGCTGTGCGCTTTCAAAGATACGATGACGACGGGTCGGCGAGCGCGTTCCGTACAGGCAAGTTAATCTCAACCACGCGAACATTACTGAACTCACCCGAACTTGAATGGTAATGCAGATCGAGACTTGACACAGCAACTCTGTATATTTTCCCAACTACGTGAAGGTGGCTCCATCCAAAAACGACTTGGCACAAAATTGCCATAAGGTGCAATATCTATTTTGCGTAGCATATGTAATCTTTGTTATAAGTTTATAAGACAAGAGTTAAAACAAGATTATTTTTTATAGATTAATGTTTGTATAAATTTTTCTTCCCTATTAACGTCACTTGCCCCTGTGATGCGTTTACCTGTCAATTGAAATATATTTTCAGGGTTTCCAGCGTCAAACTAAAATAAAACTCAAGGGTGATTCCAAGTAAAAAACAATGTTCTACAACAAAATTTGCCGCTCAAAATAAGACTAATTTATTTCTTTTTCTACTAGTACATAAAAACTCAGCGACAAATTCCGTGACAACCACATGTATTCATCATAACTTTCAAATCGCAGCAAACTTGAGGTGATATCCCACATTCGTGGCAACATCCATATTGATTTCCCCCAAACACGGCAACATCCGTGATGATTTCCCGAGATCACGGCAATATCCGTAATGATTCCCAGCGATCTCAGCAATTATGTGATCATTACTTACACTCGTAGCCAAATCAGCTATACTTTCATGCTATCACGGCAACAATTATGCTAAAGTCTTCTGATCGCCGCAACATCCGATTATCTTCCCAGCAATCATGTGACCCCCTTAGACTATTTTCACAACCGCGGCAATGACACCCGCAATCGTCTCCAACGATTTTTTAAACTCCTGTTACTATTTCTTGCGATCTCGTTGAAATTTGTGATAATTTCCCATGATCCCGGCAACGGCCGTGATAATTTCTTACAATCGCGGCAACGTTCGGTATTTGTAAGTTTCCCGCAATCGCAATTTTTAACGACGAAAAACGAGAGAGGCCACTCGGTAAGTGTCTAATTAATTTTTGAAGTTGATAAGAAATACTACTATGCTAGGGGGGCTCCAGGCGCTTGCCCCGTCCCCCCATAGGTAAGTTCAGCCCTGTCTAAGTTCGGCTTCTTTGGTTTGCTAGCAATGTAAAAGACTACATAGGCGAGTGATTAGGCAAATATTAGCTTCTCTGTTTTAATTAAGTCAAAGGCACTTAAAAAGTTTTCAACAAACACGTTTAATTCTAGTGATTTTATTTATTTATTTAATAAAGAACCAACCAAGTAAAGTATTTTTCTTTTTCACAGGCTAATTGGGAGGGGAAAATACCAGCCGACTTGACTCTTTTGACAAGAAGTGAATTCTTGCAAGAAAATGCAAAAACTAGTGATGAAATAAATGAAAATGTGTGATGCTACAACTTACTGTTCTAAAGCCCAACTTTCATCATCTAGATCTCTATCTGATCCCTCTAACATGACCAGGGCCCCGGTTTTAATGCAAACAAACAAGCACAAATTTCAACAAGTCACACTTTTTGTATGTAGTTATTTTAATACTAGGTGTACAATGCAGTTGTCTGCTTGCAATATTGAGCGGAGCTAGCATATTAATCCAATACTTTTCTAAAGTCAATGCTTCATTCTATTCCTCTTAAATGAGATTAAATACTCTTAGTATCCAATATCTGTATTTAAACCGGATGCTTTCCCAGTTATGGCCCTAAAGACGGTGACACACTATCGATCTTTTCCCCGAACAAGACCCCGAACCGAGCAGGGAGAAGGGAGAAGGGAGGTCGAAGGGAGGATGTTCGATAGTGTGTCACGGGTCCGTACACCGATCAAGACGCCGAACAAGACATCAGGCCGAGCAGGGAGACGAGCGCTCTGGAGGCGGTTTTTTGGCGAAAGATCAAAGAAAAGATCGGTCCGATGTACGGTCCGATGTACGATAGTGTGTCACGGTACATTTTTGCCCCGTACATCGTCGCGAGCGCCGCACCGAGCGGCCGCCTGCGCTAGCATTGATAGTTCTGATTTAATATGGCAATTAAACTTTTTAATTGGTAAAATAAATAAATGTTGGGTAATATGTTGCCGTTAGATATTATAACCATTTAAGATGTAATGTTTGTGGTTTGTTTGGTCAAAGTTGAAAGTGTAGAAACCGTTAAATCAATTATATCAATAATATTAAGGTTGAATTAAGTAATAATTACTTAACACAATTATTGAACAATTATTGATGTTGACTTAAATTCTTTCAAACATAATATAAACATTAATATTATTAAAGGCAATTAAAATGATCATTCTTTAACGTTATTTCAATGAATAAAACCAATAGAAATCAATAGATATAACTAAGCATCCTTTCTAGAATATTTTATTTTTGCGACAAGTTTTCAAAATGCGACTTTTAACAATAATTTTTATGTTATAGAAACTTTTTGGCTTTGGTCTGGTGTGCATTTTTTAGATTGGGACCAGTCAGGTAGTTTCGGGGTAATTTTGAACCAGTTGAAGGGTAAAAAGTCTGGTCTGAAGGGTAAAACCAATGATGTTTAACTTGAATTTAGTAATTGATGTTATACTTTAATTCTTTCAAAATTAATATAAACATAAATATTATTAAAGGCAATCAAAATTATTATTCTGTAACATGTTATTTCATGTTTTATTACTGTTTTAGTATTACTGCCTCTGCGCTCTCACTCGCACACACTCTCTATCTCTCTCCAAACTTCCTTTTGCCGCGCTCGGTAGAATTCATCTGGTCTTGGTCATGTTCGGGGAAATGTTCGGAGTAAAATTTTGCTGATATTTATCTCCCTTCTCCCTTCTCCCTGCTCGGTTCGGGGTCTTGATCGGGGAAAAGATCGATAGTGTGTCACCGCCTTAAAGCTCTACAATAATCTCCCTGACGGAATCAAGCAGCTTGAGGGTAACAGGTTTGCCTCAAATCTTAAGAGCCTCATTAGAGATCAGCCCTACTACAGCTTGAAAGAGTTTTTCGAAGCAAACTTTGATAACAGTAGACCATTGTCCATGCCATCTGTGTGACACGTTATAACTCCATCTTGGAAGTTCTGTAAATAGTAAATAGCATTTGTAAATATGTATATATATAAATTATTTTTGACGCAGCTTACCCAGTGTGTTACTGGTCTCAGGCTAAGAAGAAGGTAATCAGGTAATCAGGTATCAATGGTATATTTGGTTCACATAAATGTAATGTCACATTACATTTATAATGTCTATTTGCAGTATTCAAAGTCAATTATAGGTCTGCTTCACGTAAATGAATTGTCTACTTGCAGTATCCTAAATCAATGGTACGCCTGCTTCACATAAATGAGAAATCTACTTGCAGAGTCTTAAGATAATGGTCCATTTGGTTCACATAAATAAGATGTCTATTTGCAGTATCCAAAGTCAATGGTAGGGTTTCTTCTGGTTCACTTAAATAAATGGAATGTCTATTTGCAGTATTAAAAGTCAATGATACATCGGGTTCACATAAACGAATTGTTTACTTGCAGTATCCAAACTCAATGGTACATTTGGTTCACAAAAATTATGGAATTGTCTACTTGCAGGATCCAAAGCAATGGTTCATTGGATTCACATAATGGAGTGCCTATTTGAAGTATCCAAAGTCAATGGTACAACTGGTTCATGTCAATGGGAATGTCTACTTGCAGTATCCAAACTCAGTGGTACCTTTGGTTCACATTAATGGAATTCCTAATTACAGTATCTATTCATAGTCTGCATTATTGTAATAGAAATAAAATTAGTTACCTGAACAGAACAAGGCTTTAATATACTTAGGAATGATACTTGAACATGTTAGAGGATTGTGTACAAACAGTCAATTAAAAAAACATAAATAACATATGATTTAACACTTTAGACATAAAGTAAAGAAGGAAAGGCAGAGTATCAAATATTACAACATTCTTCCCTCCTTAGGAATGAAAGTAGTCTTTCAAATAGACAGGAAGCTTCCGAGGTCTATTGCTTCTTCTAATGGGCTCGTTGTTATTTTTTAAACTGTTATCTCTACTATTGGATTCGGATAGTTGGACAGTAGGGCCAGAATCTTGTAAAATAGGAGCATCAGTAGTAGTTTCGTCAATCTCGTTCACATTTAGTAGGTCTTTATTTTCAATGTCTTGCTCATGAGCTTCACTCACCTCACCGAAAGGAGCTAGATGGCGTGTTGAAACAGTAGTTTCTCTTCCATCTGGATATCTGATATGGGCGTATTCGGGATTTCCTTCTAAGAGTGTCACTTCTTCTACTAAAGGGTCAAATTTTGAAGTCCGGTTGAATTTACGTAGAAGAACGGTGCCTTGTGTTAAAAGCCAGGATGGAGTTGATAGGCCATTAGCAGAACGTCTTGAAAAACCAAACATTCTTTCATGAGGGGTGGTATTTGTAGCCGTACACAACAATGATCGAATAGAGTGAAGAGCATTCGGTAAGACTTCTTCCCATCGAGTAATGGGTAAACCAAGATCTTTGAGAGCTAGTTGAATAGTTTTCCAAATAGTACCATTATAGCAATCAACTTGTCCATTTCCTCTAGGATTGTATGGGGTCGTCCTGCTGGTTGCAATGCCCAAGGTCATGAGCCACGTTTTCAATTCTTGTGACATGAATCCAGACCCTCTATCAGAATGAATGAACGATGGAGCACCGAAAACACCAAACAGTTGTTGAAGACATGATATAACTAAAGATGATGAAGTATCACGACAAGGAAAAACAAACGGGAAACGTGAATACTCATCTATCACAGTTAGCATATACTTATTTTGAGAACGAGATGGAAGTGGTCCTTTAAAATCAATATTAAGCCGCTCAAAAGGGGCTGAGGCTTTGATGAGAGTGCCATGGTGTTTATGGAATTTTGGCTTTACTTCAGCACAGGTACGACATGCAGATGTTATTCGACGCACGTCTTCTACGGAGTAAGGAAGATTCTTGGTACGTATCCAGTGGCTAAGTCTTGAAACTCCAGGGTGACATAGTAACTTATGGAGAGAGATAAGTTTTGCATCAGTGGAAGTTACAGTAGATGATACAGAACAGACTCTAGATAGAGCATCAGCTGCATGATTGTCTTTTCCCGGACGATACACTATGTCATATGAATAGCACGATAGATCTAGTCTCCACCTTGTAATCTTCTCATTCTTGATCTTACTCCCATGTTTTAAATCAAACATGAATGCAACCGATCGTTGGTCAGTGACGAGTCGAAAGTGTCTGTCTAACAAGAAGTGTTTCAAATGTCTCACAGCCTCAACTATGGCATAAGCCTCCTTTTCGACAGCGGAATGGCGTTTCTCTGAGTCTGACAGAGTTCGGGAGAAGAATGCTACCGGTCGATTTTGTTGACTAAGAGTGGCGGCTATCGTAGTATCTGAGGCATCTGTCTCCACGCAAAATGGAACTTCATTATGTATACAGTCCAGAGACGCTTTCTCTATATCATGTTTGAGATTCTGGAACGATGAAAGTGTTTCTTCAGATAACGGAAAAGAACCTGGTTTCAGGAGCTTAATCTTTTTGGAAAAGCAGGGTATGAACTTGGAGTAGTGAGAGAACATGCCTAAGGCTCTCTTTAAAGAAGCAGTATCAGTGGGTGGGGGAAACTCTAAAAGTGACTGAAATCTCTTTGGATCAGGTCTAATAACACCATCACTGATGGAGTGACCTAGTAGGGTGATATTGCGTAGAGAAAATGAGCTTTTCTCATGGTTCATAGTTAAGTTGTATTTAGAAGCTGTTCGCATAAAATTTTTCAGATTTTCATCATGTTCAGTTTGAGTGCGACCACAAATTGTTATGTCATCAAGGTAAGCAAATGTATCTTTCAATTTTTCTTTTCTTATAATGTGATCCAAGGTTCTTTGAAAAGCAGCAACACCGTTAGTTGTACCAAAAGGGATTCTGGTAAACTGGTACAGTTCCCCAGCAGCCTCAAAAGCAGTGTATAGTCGGTCTTTTTCAGGAATAGGGACTTGATGATAGGCACTTCTCAAATCTATCGTACTAAAGACTTTGTAACGAGCAACTTTAGAGATTATTTCATTAATGGAAGGGATTGGGTAGGCATCCAATTCTGTGAAGCGGTTTATTGTTCTAGAATAATCTATGACCATCCTTTTCTTGTGATTTTGTGAAGAAGTAACAAGCACTTGGGCACGCCATGGTGAATTGCTCTTTTCAATGATTCCATCATTTAACAGCTTATTCACTTCTGCTTCAATGAACTGAGAATCATTGAGTGAATGGTGAATGGATTTGATAGCTATAGTTTTACAATCAGAAGTCAGGTTGGTAAATAGATTAGCAGGTTCAACGTTTGCAGCAGTAAGAGCACTTACAACTAGAGGATCCTTATCCCCTCCAAACTCAAAGTGAACTGATGAATGAAGTTGCAGTAAATCTCTTCCTACAATTATCTCTGAACAGAGGTTAGACATAACAGAAAGTTTGGTATGAGGGTATTTATGACCAAGCATCTCAAGAGTTACGTTGCAATTGCCAGTGATATTTACTTTATGATTATTGGATGCTAATCCCACCTCTTCATTCATCTTGTGAATTTTCAAATTTAGTTGACGGGCTACTTTGTCATCAATCAAGCTTAAGTCACTTCCAGAATCAAGCATACCTTTAACCTTGAAACCGTTAATAGTGACAATGGTTTTAACTTTGGACTGGTGTGAGATAGAACAAGAAATTTCACACACAGAATTTTAAATAGCAGAAGTAGTTTTCTTTGATTGTGACCGGCAAACTTTCTGAAAATGGCCTGTCTTTCCACAACTATTACAAGTTTGGTCCTTTGCTGGACAGTTTAAAATGCGAGGATGTCTAAATCCACCACAAAAGTAGCATTTGGAACGCACAGCTCCTACAGCAGGGTCGTGACTGACACTAGTGGTTTTATCAGTAGCAGAGTCCTTAGTCAATAAGTCATTTGAAACAGCATTTATAGTTGCGCAAGGAGTGTCATACTGCAAGGAATGTAGTTGAGCCATCTCCAAAGCACGAGCTTGAGCATGAGCATCCGCCAAAGTCAAATTTTCATTTTCGAGTAGGCGTTGTCGTATTACAGGACTTAGAAGACCTCTAATAAATGAGTCACGAATACAGTCATCACGATTGCTTTCCGCTGTAACTGCTTTGAATTGGCAGTCGCGACTAAGTAGTCTTAATGATTCTAAATACCGGTCAACAGTCTCATTTGTTTCTTGACGGCGAGTAAAGAGTTTATGTCTAGCAAAAACCTAGTTTACAGGTTTAACAAATACATTTTTGAGGACAGTTAAAGCTTCATTGTAAGAATGGCATTGACTTGCGTATTCATATATGGTAGGTGATATGTAATTGATAAGAAGACAAAATTTCTCTTCCTCATTAGTATTTGTACTTCTAATAAAATTTTGGAATCTGTGTTGCCAGTGATTCCAAACTGTAGATGGATTGTTTGATTCTGGATTCAACTCTAGTATATTTGGACATAGAAGACGATCCATTCTTCTTGACCTAAGTATATTAAATTGTAATAGAAATAAAATTAGTTACCTGAACAGAACAAGGCTTTAATATACTTAGGAATGATACTTGAACATGTTAGAGGATTGTGTACAAACAGTCCATTAACAAAAACATAAATAACATTATGATTTAACACTTTAGACATAAAGTAAAGAAGGAAAGGCAGAGTATCAAATATTACAACACTCTAGTTCATATAAAATGCAAAGTCTACTTGCAGTATCCAAACTCAATTGTAGGCCTATATTTGGTTCACATAAATGGAATGGCTGCTATTTGGATTAATTAAAGTAAATTTTGCATCAGCCTTATTCCGGTGACCATAATTATTGGTTATTCATTTTGTAGTCAACTATGCTGAATTATATTAATTTAGATTGTTCATCCCTTTTCCTCTGTACGGTATGTGTATTGTGCTTTTTAGATGATTCGCTAACATATATTATGTTGCGTCTCTTGTTTACTATTTTATTGTTATCTTGCAAATAATGTCTTGGCAACCAATTAACCCATAAGGCCCATGTTAAATTTCCAAAATTTTAAATTCAGGTAGAGAAAAACCCTGTGGTCCGATTTGTACCATTTCAGATCTATACCTTTCCATGGTTGGTTACTATAATTGTGCTGAATTTGGTGCAGATCGCTTCTAGGAGGAGTATTTGTAAAACAAAAGGAGGAGTGTAGTATAAGAGCTTCGCTCCGCTCAATTATTATTACCTCTTGTATGTAGAATTTGCTTTGCTCTATTTTTCTTCTATGTCTTCTTTCTTCATTATTAAAAAAGAATCATTTGTTCAGAAGACTTATTTGCATTGAACATTCATAAAACTCGCCAATTCAATGACCTCAATAACTGTTTACCAGTATTATTGTTGTGAGGGGTTGGGGTCAACTACTGGGATCGTAGAAATAGTTTTAACATATGTGTAAAAGCATTGTTGGTTGCCGCGCCAGTACTGGGATTGCGGAACAGAAATATCGTGTCGACGCCGGCAGTTAAACAGTGTTGGTAGTGCAGTGATTAGAGCACCCGCCTGATGATCGTGAGGTCCCGGGTTCGAATCTCCTGGGGGCCTTAACTTTTTGCTTCTAATTTTGTTAGAATATGATTTTGTCTTAACTTCACTAAATAGTTTTTTTTATCTGAGCCATTTATAATTTTATTTTGGGATAAGAATGCATTTTTTATAAATATATTAACTTTTTGTTTGTTGTAATCATTTCCTAACAGCGGATAATTGAGATATGCTAATTGATTCTTAAAATTATCAATTTGTTTAAGTATAGGCCTATAACTTAGGTCTAGTTTTATTTTAGCGGTTAAAAGTAAGAAATATATTGTCGACCACTTTCAACATTTTCCTTTTGTGCAATAAAATGTAAGCCTATCAATACGACTATTAAGTGGACTAAAAAGAATAAGTGAAAACTTTAGGAACTGGTTTACGTTACATTACATTTATAATAAAACATCAAAATAAGCAGTTTGCTTAGCCCTTAACCTTATTTTTCCTAGTAGCTGGAACCTATATATTTTTTCAACTTAACTTTGGACTACTATGGCAATGTTAAACGACGTTGTTACGTATCTTCTCATGAATTTGACAGAGGAGCATATAGGCCTAATTTAATTAGTGATTAATTTTTGTCGAAGTGCACACAGCAATATTAGTGTCAATCCTTTGGGATTTCATTGTCTAAGTTTAGTCTTAAACCTTACCTGTAAACCAAGTGGTTGTGATTTCATTTCGTAAAATTATTTTGTATTTTTAGCAACAGCACATTATTTACAAAATTACTTGCAAATCAAGGGCGGTGTGATTTTTGTTGGTATAATTATGTTGTAGTGTTTTTTAATGACCTCGTTTTATCTTCTCCTTCTCCACACAACATAGGCTTAGGCCTAATTAGTTGACTATAGTAGAACCTCTTTAATCCGAACTAACTGGGACCGGGGATAGTTCGGACTATTGAATAATTCGGATTACAGAACATATTATTGTTTTTACATAATAATAGCTAGGGAAAAGTGAAAATTCCTAATAAAGTAAAATACAATGTTTATTAAATACAGTAGTAAACATAGGGAATAAACAGTACTGTCCATTACAATTGAAATAATTATGGTGCGTATATCACAAATACAGAATACAATAAAGAACTACTGTACTGTGTATAGAGTAAAGCAACGAGGCGTTCGGATTAGCGGACGTTCGGATTACAGGGGTTCGGATTAAAGAGGTTCTACTGTATTCATTGTTGTTAAAAAGAACCGAACGATTATAAAATTAAATATAAACGGCTTTAATTTAATCACTCAATATAGAACTGATTGTTAATCAATTCGTATTACATGCAATATACTAATATGCTCTTTAGTATTCATCCGATTTGTTCTTTTGTACTGTATTTACAATGTGGTAGATTTGTTGACTAACATATGTCGAGATTCTTGTTTACTTTTTAATGTTGACTCACTAATAATGTCATGGCAACCAATTAACCCATAAGGCCCACGTTAAATTTCTAAAAGTTTGCATTCATGTAGGGAAAAGTCTTATGGTCCGATTTGTACCATTTCAGATTTATACCTTCCCATGGTTGGTTACTATGACTGTGTTAAATTTCGTGCAGATCGCTTCAGCCGTTCAGGAGGAGTATTTGTAAAACAAAAGCAGGTGTGTAGTATAAGAGCTTCGCTCAATTAGCGAATTTCCCATATAGGGAATAAGCTATTACCGTATTGCTCTTGGTAAGACCTGGACCAGGGACCGATTTACTTTTTTGTTTTGAGGTCCCTAGAGGCCAAAAACACCATCCGTTCAAATTCATATATATATATATATATATAAGTAGATAGTAATGTACCAATCCTAGACCAAAAAAGGAAGACTTTAATAATTTAATGAAATTTGTTGTTTTTCAATACTAATATGTTAAATTTTTGCCTCTTTTAGGCCAATTTCTAACATTTTCATATTTTTCTAGAAAAAGTATACAATTTTGATGAAATTTTCATGAATATGTCTATATTTTATATAAAATTGACTACAAAACAAAAACTAGTGAACAATGTTTTATAAGAGTAAATGAAATGTGAGTATCTGCTGTTATCAAATCTGCTGATAGATAATGTTGCACTGTAAATAATCCTTCCGTTGTTCAATTATTGAAAACTTTTAACAAGTTTTATTCTCTTATTAATAATCTAATTATAATTATGAAAACATATTTGAATTTAGAAAAAAATTCTCTTTAATTTAATATCTCACAGTATATGGTTTGGATTTAAGGTTTAATTATCAAATAAACTATTAAATTTATGGAATTTATTAAGAAGTAATCAAGTCACTAAAATTGTGACTCGTTTAATTGATTAAAAAAACAAGTTTATAAAGGTTTATTTAAGGTTTAATTATCAAATAAACTATTAAATTTATGGAATTTATTAAGAAGGAATCGCGTCGCTAAAATTGCGACGCGTTTAATTGATTAAAAAAACAAGTTTATAAAGGTTTTAATTATCAAATAAACTATTGAATTTATGGAATTTATTAAGAAGTAATCGCGTCGCTAAAATTGCGACGCGTTTAAATGATTAAAAAAACAAGTTTATAAAGGTTTATTTAAGGTTTAATTATCAAATAAACTATTGAATTTATGGAATTTATTAAGAAGTAATCAAGTCACTAAAATTGTGACTCGTTTAATTGATTAAAAAAACAAGTTTATAAAGGTTTATTTAAGGTTTAATTATCAAATAAACTATTAAATTTATGGAATTTATTAAGAAGTAATCAAGTCGCTAAAATTGGGACGCGTTTAATTGATTAAAAAAACAAGTTTATAAAGGTTTATAAAGGTTTTAATTATCAAATAAACTATTGAATTTATGGAATTTATTAAGAAGTAATCAAGTCACTAAAATTGTGACTCGTTTAATTGATTAAAAAAAACAAGTTTATAAAGGTTTATTTAAGGTTTAATTATCAAATAAACTATTGAATTTATGGAATTTATTAAGAAGTAATCAAGTCGCTAAAATTGCGACGCGTTTAAATGATTAAAAAAACAAGTTTATAAAGGTTTATAAAGGTTTTAATTATCAAATAAACTATTGAATTTATGGAATTTATTAAGAAGTAATCAAGTCACTAAAATTGTGACTCGTTTAATTGATTAAAAAAACAAGTTTATAAAGGTTTATTTAAGGTTTAATTATCAAATAAACTATTGAATTTATGGAATTTATTAAGAAGTAATCAAGTCACTAAAATTGTGACTCGTTTAATTGATTAAAAAAACAAGTTTATAAAGGTTTATTTAAGGTTTAATTATTAAATAAACTATTGAATTTATGGAATTTATTAAGAAGTAATCAAGTCACTAAAATTGTGACTCGTTTAATTGATTAAAAAACAAGTTTATAAAGGTTTATTTAAGGTTTAATTATCAAATAAACTATTGAGTTTATGGAATTTATTAAGAAGTAATCAAGTCACTAAAATTGTGACTCGTTTAATTGATTAAAAAAACAAGTTTATAAAGGTTTATTTAAGGTTTAATTATCAAATAAACTATTGAATTTATGGAATTTATTAAGAAGTAATCAAGTCGCTAAAATTGCGACGCGTTTAAATGATTAAAAAAACAAGTTTATAAAGGTTTATAAAGGTTTTAATTATCAAATAAACTATTGAATTTATGGAATTTATTAAGAAGTAATCAAGTCACTAAAATTGTGACTCGTTTAATTGATTAAAAAAACAAGTTTATAAAGGTTTATTTAAGGTTTAATTATCAAATAAACTATTGAATTTATGGAATTTATTAAGAAGTAATCAAGTCACTAAAATTGTGACTCGTTTAATTGATTAAAAAAACAAGTTTATAAAGGTTTATTTAAGGTTTAATTATTAAATAAACTATTGAATTTATGGAATTTATTAAGAAGTAATCAAGTCACTAAAATTGTGACTCGTTTAATTGATTAAAAAACAAGTTTATAAAGGTTTATTTAAGGTTTAATTATCAAATAAACTATTGAGTTTATGGAATTTATTAAGAAGTAATCAAGTCACTAAAATTGTGACTCGTTTAATTGATTAAAAAACAAGTTTATAAAGGTTTATTTAAGGTTTAATTATCAAATAAACTATTGAATTTATGGAATTTATTAAGAAGTAATCAAGTCGCTAAAATTGTGACTCGTTTAATTGATTAAAAAAACAAGTTTATAAAGGTTTATTTAAGGTTTAATTATCAAATAAACTATTAAATTTATGGAATTTATTAAGAAGTAATCAAGTCACTAAAATTGTGACTCGTTTAAATGATTAAAAATATAAGTTTATAAAGGTTTATAAAGGTTTAATTATCAAAAAGAAAATTCTAATGATATTTGATGTATTACAAGTCCATATTTCATTTTAAATAATTTTAAACTTAAACATGAAATCATAAAAATGTTAACAAAATGATAATCTTAAGATAAAAAGATAAGTATTGATTTAAATTGAAAATAAATATCACCAATGAAAAGCTTGTTAAAAATTAATGCTATTTCATATATTATACAATTCTGTACGATTAAAGATAATGGAAAAATCTACAAAAACAAATTTGTAATATAATCGTTGTAAATATAATCTTATTGAAGGAATATTAGTCTATGGCCTATTTTGTTTGGTCGATCTTTTGATGAAAATAAGCAATTAAATAAAATAATAACCAATTGAATGTTAGTAAAATGCAGTGCGGATTCACATGATTATTTTGATTTATTTTAACTAGTTAAATTTTTTTTAAATATATACTTAAAATGTATAATCAATGCTTAGGTCCAAATAGAAGTAGAATGAAATCAACAAATGGATTGAACTACATAGTGTCAAGTCCACTAGACTAGATGACAACATAAAAGATCAGATAAATGGTACTATGATCGTCCCATCCTCAAGGTTTTCCGTTAGGAGCGCTAGTGTTTATCAAGCAGCCAACATTCTACAACTAAAATACTCTTGTTTCATGATATTTCCCCACTGTTTTTCTGATTTGAAATATGGTATGATTTATGGTAAAATTATTGTAAAACTATGGTATGGTACTGTATTATAGTATTAAAACTTTTAAGTGATATATCTTAGTTATTTTTTAATTAATTTTGATCAAATTTTGTATACATAATCTAAATGTATGAGTTAATGTTTTGACTTATGTTAAGGGTGGTTTCATCCCTTATTTTGTATTTTATTTATAAAAATTTTAAAAAATGATCAGATAATTCCGAAACTTAAAAATTATGTTTAAAATCAATGTTTTTATTAAAATTTTCCAATTTAGGGTGAACTACCCTTAAACTAAAAACCTTAATAACTTTTTCGTTTTTTAAGATATTTACATGAAATTTGGTATGGTATATCTATATGATAAGTAAAAATTTATTAAATAATGAAATAAAAAATATTCACATCCTGTGACCTTGAAAATAAAAAAAATTTTATTTATTAATATTTTTTAATGAAACAAATTTTAAATTATTAATATTAGTCTGTTTATTCATAAAATATAATAATACTTTGAAAAAAAATTATTAGTAGTTGATAAATGACAATTCTATAATAATCTTATTTTATTTCAGTAATATCATTTTACTTTCTCCCCTATACCATAGTATATGGAGAAAGTATTGTTTTCGTCCAAATTTTCGAGTTTGAGTTTTGAGTGGATATATTCATTTTGGGTCCCCCTGGACCCAAAAAAGTGGTTTTCGAAGTGATGTGTGTGTGTGTGTGTGTGTGTGTGTGTGTGTGTGTGTGTGTGTATTCACCGAATAGTGGCATCCTTCACAGGCACACGGTCGTACTGTGGCACCTTCAAAAATTGTGGCACCTTTTTCAGGGTGCCACAGCTAATTCGATCATTTTTGAGGTTTTCCAGCATTATTACGTCGTTTAAACATCACATGCCACAATTGAGTATTTTTGAACTCGTTGATGTGAGTTTAAGTAGCGCAGGTACACACCGAATTGTGGAACACGAAACCATACAGGTAGCTAGCGCGCCTCGCGCCGTCCGCCGGAACTATAACTTTCCTAATGCTACGTTGCCAATTCTCGCGCCAGCCTACACTCGAAATAGTGGCACCATGCCACAATTCAGTATATATCAACAGTGTGTGGACAGGATGCCACTTAATGAGTTGTAGAGCTTGAGCAGTGTGTAGAACAGTGCAACAAGCAACTAATAAACTAATAATACTATACTGCCACGTACTATAAAACAATTTAAGTACCATAAATAATATACTTTTGCTCCGAGTGGTGAACAATGTTTTACATTACAAATAATTTGTGTAGTAAATAATAATTTAAATTGATTAAACTCACTCGGTGATGTAAAGAAACCCTTTTAAAATAATAACATTGAGTGCTTAACTTAAAAATATAACTCTATGGAGCCAACGATGTTCAACGCTAGAAATCAGCTGTGCGCTTGAATGTTATTATTATGCTTTTAAAGTATTTTCCTACCTAACCTAGCTTTTGTTAGTAAAAGAACGTTACTGATAGGAGATGAGTGAAATGGATAATGAAAAATATTGTACGTAAACCCATGTTTATTGTCGGGTCAGGTAAAATCTTGTACGTTACACGTTACGCAAGAGCGTGCTGTTTACGTCACTTAGGTGAATTATGCAACTCGCTTCTGCTCGTTGCACAACATTCACCTGCGCGAAGTAAAAACGCTCTTACTACACTTGTAATGTAAATAGCTATTACGCAACCATTAAAAAATTGATTTTTGTTTACAAACATAAATTGGGAACGTAGTTATTTTGTATCAATTGAATTTGTACACTGAAACAATAACAATGTTTGAGGTTAGAACGCTATATAAGTTGTCCTAGACTGCTTTTTTTATCTTACAAACTATTTCGTGCTGATACATATATTTTTTTAACATTTTAGTCATGTTGACAAAATATTTTGCAATTACATTTCTGAATCAGTCAGTAAAGGTAGATTTCGATGCATCATTGCTGAAAGTTATGTTTTGCTTCTCACTCTCAGAGTATTCCAAAGACATCTAATGTTTCAATCCATGTTCAAATGTTATATGAGGTAAACATATAACCGAATCAATTAAAGTACTTAAATTAAAATACATATTATTATCAACACGCATAATCTAGTTCAGATTATAATATCATCTCACAATCATATTTGTAAAACCTACTGTGGTGTTTTAACCAGTCCCCACTAACAAAAGCATAAAATGAAAGGTCCTAAAGAGGTTAACATTGAGTCATAACAAAAGTAGTTTAAAAGTTGTAACCGTGATACTGTAAATAATTTGATATTGTTAAGATATTATACGATCGTTTTACAATTTTGTCAATCTATCTGTTACTTTCATACAAATATATTTTTATTATTCAATGTTTTGTTTTGTAGAACCTTTAGTATTCTCAACTTTATTAATAACTAGTAGAATACCCGTCCTTCGTACGGGGTTGGCATATAAGTAGAACATGATCATTGCAGTGATGGGAGAGGAAACGGTTTAAGAAAATATGGTCTTTTAATTTATACGGTATCCTATAGTGTAGCACACATATACCTATAATAAAAGAATGTGTTTAATGGTTTGCACTGTAAACGAAAACCTATCACAATAGTTCCAAACATGTTAATAGGGCAATTTTCTAACATATTTTAGTGAAATTATAATCAGGCAAACGGGAATTCGCTCAGTCTATAGGTTTGCTGGGGCAGGGGGATTATATTACTGTTTACAAACAAATAAATCAAAAGAATATACCTCAAAACTCAGGATAAGGACCTAGGTTGGTAAGGCAATATAGAATGTTGATTATTTCCTATATCCATCGAATGATTTCTTTTACAATGAATTATTATAAAAATAAATAAATATTATTACAACATTACACAAAATTAAGTATATTTAAGTATATTAACAAACAGACTCAGTATAGTTAGATCATAAACAAACGAAATACTGTTACCGAAACAATCCTATAATAATGAAATTACATTTACATATGGTTTGGCAGCTCTTTTAGGTAATGTTAAATAATGTTTACATTCAGGCTAGTGACATCATTATTTTAAATTTATAATCCTTACCCTCTCTGTTCTAATATTCGTGCAGTATTTAATAAGGTTTGAACCAGCTGTGTTGAATTGTGAAATCAAAATCAATTTGACAGTTAGTTAGTTCTGCTTTTTAAAAATTTTTTAAACTTACTAGGTTTGTTCTTTGTTACTATGGATACCATCAATCAATATTTACTTTTAAATCTCTCATCTCAGATTTTTGAAAGCACACGGGGCAAAGCCCTAGGTGAATATCGAAGCGGCAATAGTTCTATATGTATCCTCGGAGCTGTAGCTTCATTTTTGTGCAATTTGAGCATAGTCGGATCAGTATTTTTTGTGATTAGCCCATACAAACACACACACAGACACCCCCTCTTCTTTATAATAGTATAGAATATAGAATAGAATAGATAGATAGATAAACCTATTTCAACGTACAATATCAGTTTTAGGAAATTCCTAGTAAGGTTGTTAGAAGTATATTGGCATCCGTGAAGTTTGTGTAATGTTTTTTTTTTTTTTTTTTTAAATCCCTGTGGGATATATTTAACTTCATTTATTATTTATTTAATATGTTTCTACTTCTTGAAATTCTCAGTTAACTGGGAGGCGGAGCAAACAGTTTGTTCTAAAATGAACTTGAAAATTTTAAACAATCTTTTTCTGTTGGTTTACTTAAAGTATATAATGTTCTACTATGAATGCAAATCTTTAATATAGTCTAAATTTCCAGTCCCACCCTCAAAAACTATGATATTTAGTAGTTGAATCTTTATAACGTATAAACACATTATTTTTAATCGGTCATCAAACTGATTCTTGAATTAGTTGTTGCAAGAGTACGCAAAACTGCAGAGAGTCCTTGAAAATGCTTGTGCAATGATATAGTTTTCAATTATAAAAGAAACCCTTCAAAAAATTGTATTAACAGGACCAGAGGACCAATATGCACATGGTATTTCATTTGTATAAGGCAAAAAGTTCAAATCATATTAACTCATGATTGCCAATAGATTTTGGGTTTCCTTAAAACAATTATATAAAACTGTCTGCAAATGTCAATAAAACTAATTTTATAAGAGATTGTAGATTCTTCTGTTGCTCTGTAGGCGACCATTTTGGTCACACAAGGAAGTCCAAACTTATATCTTAGTTTGAACAACGTCATCTTGATTTTACATTGCTCAAGATACATAATCGACACATAGGCTTTAAAAAAAATAAGTAAAGAAAGTAACTAGTGATGGACCGCGCAGACATAGGAACAGTCTAGACTTGCCTCTTACTGACGTTTTCCAAACGAATATAGAAGTTAGATCTACATTCTTCATTTTAGGCTTAAAATAAATTTGTTTGTGGGTAAGAGCGAATGAGTAAGCATGAACAATAATTTTACCCTTCTCCCCGACACGCCACCATACCACAGCATCTTACTAGCAGAGCTCAAGGTCATTGACGTAATTGTAATGAACTAAATTTAGACTTCCACCCCCCAATGTCACCCATGGGCCCTAAAGGTTGGTATGTAACAATTCATGACGGTTGAACAATGGCCTTTAAAATACGCTTTTAATTTGTTTTCTAGCGTTTACCGTATCTTAGAAAAAGTTAGTTTACAATAATTACAAAAACTTGTTGGGCGAAAGAAAAATTCTGAAAAGCTACAAATTAATTTATAATATATGTATCTATATCGTATTAAAGTGTGTTAAAGGTTAAGCGTTTGGTTTAGGCCTACAATGTAAAAATTTTCAAAGTCACAAGATGGTTTCTGAAACTCTTTATACAACTCTCCTTTATAAAAATTTAAAACAATATTATCCAAGAAATTGAGCTCTTTAGCCAAAAAATCCACCGTTTTTTTACTTACCTGACGAAGAAATAAAAACAGTAGCAGCCGACGAACTTTGTTATGTCATATTTTAAAACTCATTTAAAAGTACCGACTTTATTTCAAGATTTAAAATAGAAAATATAAACTTTTGAGCTTTTAATTAGAACCAATAGTGTCCTAGACTAATTGACATCTTTCACACGAAGTGTCAACGATTTACCTTTAGTCTAAATGTCAAGTTATTTTGAAGCTGGACATTGAGTTTTGGTGCCGTTTTCATTGGCATCTACCACTTCTAACCTGCACTCTAATTGACATATTTCACACGAAGTGTCAACGATTTACCTTTAGTCTAAATGTCAAGTTATTTTGAAGCTGGACATTGAGTTTTGGTGCCGTTTTCATTGGCATCTACCACTTCTAACCTGCACTAAGATGGCGGACCTGGCTTCAACTGCTTGTATGTTAGTTATATAGACGTGCTCCATCTATTGGTCTTATGTGATCGTTGATTTAAACTAACGGAATTCTGATGAAAATTTGATCATGAATTATTAGCAGTTTTGCAGGGATGATTAACAATAGTTTCTTTTATTTTTATTTAAATTGCTTGTTAGTTGGCAACAAATCTTAGAGATGTGTATACATTTTTTAGGACAAAATTGAATTGGCAGATGCCATGGTAAAGAAGCGTAATAGAAAATGTTACTGTCGCCTCATCCAATTTTTACAGCAGTCAGCTGTTGACATGCTAGGCGAGCAACCGCGACATTGAGGACGGGGAACAGCTGATTTCATGTTCCTAGTTGGCAAATTGTCTGCTAGCTACTAACGTACACATGCATAAGCCATCAGCGGTAGCACCAGTAGCCTCAATGAATATATAAACACTTGTGTTAAGGTTTAAATACAGTAGTCAATGTTATTACTGAATTTGATACTATACATATTGTTACTAATATATGAAATGGAGAAAAACGTTACCTTAAAAATACAAAATTTCCTTAAAATACAAAAGGTTATTGGTAACAGGACAAATTCAAAAATTGTAAATTTAAAATTCCCTTGTTATTCATATAAAGAATATTGTAAAATGTTGTAGTTTGCTTGTTTATGGATATATTTTGATCAAACTTGGCAAATTTATTCAAACAATTACAAAACTATTTGGATCATGAACGGTACTCTAGTTTTCCCAAGGTAGGACACGTGAATTGGAATTTTGGCGTTGCAGGCACAATGACAGTAACAATCAAACAAACGTACAGATATTGACACAAGACTCGTTTCGGCTATCTTATTATATACAACGTAGAAATAACCAAACACTTCATGAGTCTACGCAATGTACAGACAAAACAGTAAATACTTTATAATCTTATAACTAACTATCTGCCCATGCTTCGCAACGGGGTGAGAATCTTTGGGTCTCTAAATTCACCGTAAAAAAAATAGTATATTTCGTACCTAGGGCCTACAGTGAGGTTTTGCCGACTCGATATCGGGTTTTAAGTTCGGGACGAAGTCGAGAACGTGAAACGATCGAGAGCTGCAAACCCATTTTGGCTCGTGGTACGAGCGCTATTTTTCACCCAAGCATGTTTTGCAATATAACGTCCCTCTTATTTATGTGAAATATTTTGAGGAATCAGCAAAATCAAAAATAACAATAAATAGTTGTCTAGGCAGCTGTGACAAAAAACAAGTCTATTGCAATGCCATGGATACAGCTTGTGCATTTAATATACATTAATGTTTTAAGTAAATAGGCGAACAAGTGATTTTGCGGCCCTAGGGATGTAAACCCCTGCTCGGTCCCCATATGACGATGACAGCTGGCATGGCCAGCAAAACGAAACTTTCAGCCACCAATATAAACCAGCTAAATGTATGTAAAACAGCTAAAAACATCATAGTGAGGGTGAAAAATTCGTTACGCATACTTTTACATTACCATGAATTAATTATTGCATACAGAAAAAACGGAGTCATACTTATTGCGTATTTTAATGTAAACTAGTGGCTTGTAGGGACATAGTCCCTAAAAAGCTACGGAAACAGGGCCGGACTTAGGACTTCAGAGGCCCCGGGCGAATTTGCCGATGGGGCCCCCAGTATGATTATACGAAAACAAATACAGTACACAATGTAACGCATATTACCTACATGCACACTAATTTTAAATAGGCAATTTCAAGGTGAATTAATATGTAAACCTGTTAGAATAGTACCTATGCTGTATTTTGCATAAACTAATTTTATGTAATATTTTAAGCCTGAAAATAGCTACAATGTACGGTGTTATGTTATGATTTGTTCTTGTTTTAATTGTATTTATAAAATTTTAACATACCTAGCAGGTACCTACACATTTTTTTGCAATACAATGTAATATCCTTTGCAACAAATAATGAAAACTATAGATAAAATAAAAATAAAATAACACGTACTTGTAAAAGGTTTAATTTAATTTTTTTACTGTAATACACATTCTATTTGGTGCTTGAATGAAAACACAAATAAAAAATAACTAACATTAATTAATGGAATAAGTTATATTTAAACACGTGATGTAAGTCAGAGATAATGCATAAACTTTTAAAGCTTTAATATATTTTACAACTTACTATAATTTTACTAACAAACCTTTTACTAAGTTTATAAGATACAAGTCAAAACAATTTTAAAGTTTACTTTTTATAGATTAATCATTATAAGGCTTAGAACATAGTATTTCCCCTATAAATAAATGTCACTTCCCACTCTGATACGTTGGTCACGTTTGCATGGCAATTAAAACCCCCTTTTCCTACATTTCTTGGCTGCACTAAAACTATAAAACCATAAACTATGATGACTTATGTTTATTTTCATAGTGGTTTTGGCATGGAATTCTCGTTTGTATAATATGTTAAAGTCCTAGCATGAAAAGTACCATTAAGAACTTTAACGAGTTTGAGTTTTTTCTTGACGAGTAAAATGTTACAATACAAGTCTAATAACCAATCACAAGCTAACCATTTATATAAGTAACTGAAAGATGTTTAAATGTATTCAATATATCAGATTAATACAACACAAACATAACATTCAATACAACATTAATTTGTTCTTTGTAGTGATTGCAGAATTATTAATAAAATACAACACAATACAACAGTACCACAATGTCAACCAAAAACACACTGGGAGTAAAGTGATTTAATTGTTTTGGATAGGCGATAAGGCATTGTATGTATGTGTATGCGCGTGTGTAAGACAGACAGGACTAGACAGGATCCCTTATCAGCTCATTATCATTTACTAGCAGAGTACCTGTCCTTCGTACGGGGTTGGAATATAAGTATAAAATGCTTATTGCAGTTATACTCAAGCTTTGCGTTTGCAATAAGGGAGGACACAGTTTGATAAAAATTTGCTTTTTTAAATTTACAGTATTCTATAGCATTACACATCTACCATAGCCTTAATGTTCTACCACTTCACCTAAACAATAGAAAAAAATAAATTACCGGTATCAACAATTCGCAAAATATCACAAATTATTCATGAAATGAAAAACATAAACATAACCGTAAACAATCCTACTTTGACAGTTCTCTTTCCGAATCACAGTTTTTTGTTGCTGCTTATTTCAAATTAGCTGTTTTCATAAATACAAAAAAAAATATAGTGCTGCACCCTGTTGGTAAATCTTATAACTTTTTAATGCTTTTCCATATCATAGAACCAACTTTTTTAGTTGAAACAGCTGACTAAATTTTCCCTTTAAATATGAATACTCATAAGGTTAACATGGGGATTTACAGAGCCACTGGGGCGGAGCCCGAAAGGATTTTTGAGATAAGAATACGCCTATATGTTAATCGGGAATGTAAACTATCATCATGCCAAATTTCAGCCCAATCCGTCCAGTGGTTTATGCGTGATTGAACTTCAAACAAACAAACAAACAAACAAACACACAAACTTTCACATTTATAATATTAGTAAGATTGTTGCAGCTGCTTGTTGCTTTTTTACGATTTCAGTCGACAACGCTCGCCCGCTCCCAAATAATGTAATTTTTGTTAACATCAGACGATAGTCCCCTGTCAAATGTACATATACAGGCTCCCGTGTGCTCCTTCATGAGGCAGGTGTGGGAGTAGTCTTAATCTCTTCGTTTGACCTTGGAGAAATACAATTTCGATGGTGGCACTCTTAAAAATTGTGCGTTTGAACGCCGAATGGTAAAAAACAAAATGGCCGCCATCGCAGACTTGTTTTCTTACTTATATCAGTAACCGTTAGGGTTACAAAAGAATTGTTGATACCAAAATGTAGCAATTTTAAATCTGCACAAAAAATATGATTACAGTTTTCATGTAGGATCAACCATTATTTCATAAAACAGATTTTATATTTTTCATAAATAAAATTAATCAGGGTGGATGTAATGTCCCAGGACAGTTAAATATTTCAAAAAGTAATAAAGGGTGTTTCAGTGAAGCGTTGTGGACTGTGCAGATTCAGATTCTATGTGCAAAAATAAGTCAAAAATGTTGTATAAATTTGTTTCGATTTCGGCTTAGTTTAGCCGTAATCCGCCATTTTGAATTTTTGAAAATAACTCATAACTCAATAGCCCTTGAAGATATTTTTATGAAACTTGGTATAAACTTTAAGTCTAAAACTATTAACATTCTCCGAAAAAATCTTTGATTAGGCTCATCGAATTTCAAAATGGCGGCCATTAAAAGTTTTTAAAGTCAAATTCCATGAAAACCAGCAATTAAAACAAAACTTTGAAACACAATATGTAAAGTCCTTTTTATTACAAATCGAACGACACTTTATTTGCGAAAATCGGATAATAAATCAAAAAGTTATGTAACTTTTATAACGTTTTTGTCACTAGTTTCTATGGAATTTAACTTTGTGGTGTTAAAATGACTGCCATTTTGATAATTAGCATTAATAACAAAAGTTACATAACTTTTTTATTTATTATCCGATTTTCGCAAATAAAGTGTCATTCGATTTGGAATAAAAAGGACTTTAAATAATGGGTTGCAAAACTTTATTTTAATAGCTGGTTTTCATGGAATTTGACTTTAAACATTTTAAATGGCGGCCATTTTGTTTTTGACCCACACCGTTCAAACGCACAATTTTCAAGAGTGCCACCATCGAAATTGTATTTCTCAAAGGTCAAACGAAGAGATTAAGACTACTCCCACACCTGCCTCATCAAGGAGCACACGGGTGTACATTTGAAAGTGGACTACGACCCTAGTTGTCATAAAATGTTTATATATATATTTTTATCCTACTGCCGCTGTATGATTTTGACTCTAACGACTAAATTGAAGACTAAAATTTTGGCGTATAACTTAATTACTATTTTACAACACCTTATAATTGAATGGTTAATATAATAGGCCCTACTTCTGCCCCTTAAAATCGTGATTGGCATATACTTAAAGGTAAAAGAATAACATCTAATAAAACATAATATTTTTCAAAAGTATTAGAACTCCATTGAATCTCCATTTAACCCAACACAATTGTACAAGTTACGTTCTACGTTAGGACAAGAATTTTCATATTATTTATTGTATTTTTGCCCCAAGCGCGGGACCCCCTTCAACTCGATCGCCGCGGCCGTACGTTTGTGTGAACGGCTTCATTGAAACTCAAACTGGTCCATTACAGCCTAGCAGCTATGCTCGTGTAAACTAGGTCTAAGCGCGGGGCCCAGTGCAACCCTGAGGAAAAGTCCCTTAGAGTCAAGAATTTTGGTCCTAGTAATACCTAAAAATTCACCTAACAATAACATTAATTATAGGATAACGACAATAAAGCTGTTAAAAAAGAAGGCCATTCGGTAAGTGTCTGATTAATTTTTGAAGATATTAATAAAAACTACTGTGCAAGGGCCCCTTTCGGGGCCCCCTAGGCCCGGGGGCCCCGGGCGCTCGCCCCGTCCGCCCCTATGTAAGTTCGGCCCTGTACGGAAAAGGAATTATTGTTGGAATATTTAAACAAACTCAGAATCAAATTATCTATATGTCAGGATAGGCCTAGATATCCCACTACAACATATCTTTTCTGCAAAAAAAAAAAACAAAACAGTTTGTTGTTTGTCTTTGTTTGCTTTTGATGATAACGTTATGTTCAATAAAGAATTTGAATGATTCCAGAGGTTTAACTGCTAAAGGCAGCAAACATGTTTATGAATAAATATTGGTTTATTAAGGTAGCTTTGGTTTTTTGGTTAATGCTGATAACAAGGCTTCCCCGATTGAAATACAGTATTGGAAATTGTCTTCGTCAAATAAGAAAAGGATAAAAATCGTGTGTTGAAATACCCTACCCAGTTATTATTTCTAAGTCTATGCTCATTTTGTAAAGGTTTAACAAAATTATTCTTAAGTAAAGGCATCCCATTGACAGAACTTGGACCTAAATTTGTTTGTGATCAACATTAAAAAAACCACTATTAGCCTAGTGTAAGTATATGGTGTTAATCCTCCTAAAGGTGCGATTGATTTACATATTCTACCAAAAAAGGGCCTAGTCAACGTCTAATTACTAACTATTTTGCGGCTAGTTAGGGTTCCATTACCTAGTTATCGAAACTAATCACGACATAAATATTTTTGGTTCGTTTAAATACCTGTACGAACCGACTTCATCTCCATTCCCAAATTGTTTTCTAAGAGTAACCGTTGAGGTTATTCCACTTCATACAAAATATTGATTAAACACTACAATAAATCTCAAATATAAATGTTAGTAAATTAAAAAAAAATGGAATAAATCTTTTACATATGTTTTGAAATAAAAACAAAGAAGATCTTCTTTTAATCTTGAAACGTTTCTTAAATCTTGAAAACAATTTATTTCAACTTTGACATAACTAAAAAGTCTTGATTATTAAAGGTAACGTTATCCCTTTATATAGTTGGTTTTATATAGTATACATTTCATTGCAGAATTGACTGGCAAATGAGTAATCCAAATGTAAGCTTACTTGCTAATGATAAAATCACGATCAGCTGGATTGAAGTAAACAAAAATCAGCAGTAAATGCCTTCTAATGCTATTCTTATGGAGAACATTGTACGTTATAATATCTAATTTCGTGTTAAGATTTTGGGAATTTCACTATTTTTCCCGCCGTCACGGGATAAAGACCTTTAATTTGAGCCCTCTCACGTCGTTCTACGACTTTCCAGTCGCCCACAATTTTGACGCAAAGAATCGGCTTACGTAATTAATATATAGATAGAATAGATTTCTTGTATATTCCCATGAAACTGATAATTTACCCAGCACATTAAGGCCTTTATTCCAAGTATCTCAGTTCGTAAACCATACATACAATGTGACGATAAAATATCAACAAAATAGCATGTAGTTTTATGTAATCCTCACGACATTTCATTTGGTCCATTGACTTTAAATCCAATAATTGTAAAAATTATTGGAGCTTTGAAAAAAAACTTCATATACAATCCTTACACTAATAAAAGACGACGTCATGAGTGCGGGAAATGAGCTACAGCGGCTAGGGCATTGCCACATGAATACAGAACGGAATGAAGGAACTAGAACGGAGAACTGGCAACAGCGCACGCGAGAAGTAGGGGGGGCGCACACACCGCTCAAGCACTACAACGCATTAGTGGCATCCTGTCCACACACTGTTGATATATACCGATTTGTGGCATGGTGCCACAATTTAAAAACTGGAATGTTAGATGTTAAAATGGAGTGTTCATTAAAAATATCGATGCAGACATGTTTCTACCACCTTCCTTCATCCACTGGTGGCCGCAGGTTGAAAGATGCCACAATTAGGTGTTTGCGAGTATTCGGTAAAACCCCGTATGTGTGTGTGTGTGTGTCTGGATGTGTACAGAGCTAGAGACTACACCTGTGGTCCGATTTCGATTAAATTTGGTATGTAGGTTCTAGTCCATGGTATCTCCAGGCGTTTTTTTTAATTTTTTTGAAATTTTGATTTTTAATGGGGATTTTCCCATAAAAAACCGGAAAAATCGGATTTTCTCAAAAATGGCCCGAACGATTTTGATAAAAATTTAGTATGTTGTGGCCCTTTAAATTCTGAACAAAATGGTACAAATCCCATTTCTGTAAAAATTACGGTTCAAAAGTTATGGTAAATTATGTTATTTTCCCATAAAACCCCATAAAAAACGAAAAATAGGATTTTAGACAAAAATCCGGTTTTGATTTAACATAGTACTTATGTTATGGTCCTTACAATTTTGATAGTTTTTCATTTTTTAGAAATTTTTATTTTTAATGGGGATTTTCCCATAAAACCCCATAAAATAACGGAAAAATAGGATTTTCCCAAAAATGGCCCGAACGATTTTGATAAAAATTTAGTATGTTATAGTCCTTTATATTCTGAACAAAATGGTACAAATCCCATTTCTGTATAAATTACGGTTCAAAAGTTATTGTAAATTATGATATTTTCCCATAAAAACCCCATAAAATAACGGAAAAATCTGATTTTCCCAAAATTGGCTCGAACGATTTTGATCAAAATTTAGTATGTTATAGTCCTTTAAATTCTGAACAAAATTGTACAAATCCCATTTCCTTATAGCCTATTTACTCTCACCGCTTACACATGATAAAGGTTTATTTTGAATGTACATACTATCAAATTTTGAAGTGTCATATAATTGATCATTAGTTCTACCTTTTTGAAAACCAATTATTATAAATTTTGGATTATAGATGTTTCGATAAATATTTGTTATATCAAAACTAACTGTTTTTCCAGTTATTGTCTTTTGTTCAATACATTGCCAATGATTAAAGTGAAATAGTATTTTTTCTTTTTTAGTTATTTCATTAATATATTGAATTTTACTTGTAGTTTTATACTCAATTATTGGAACTCTAATGAAAAAGTCATCAATAATTACTTTTCCAACACCTGGTAATGTAGTATCATCAAAAGTTCCATCAACTTTTTTAGTTTTCCATCTAAAAATTGCATCATTATCTTCAGATCTAACAAAACATATATTGAATCCTCCTTTGTATATAGGAACATTAACATTTTCAAAGAAACCTAATCCAAAATGTGATAGATTACCCACAGCTTCAAATGTTTTTTTGAAATCTGATTGAAATCCATTACAAATGTTAGATACTGCTTCTGTTTTGGAATAAGTAACAGTACCTTTTATCGTACTTAATTGTCCAGGATATTCGATTTCCTCAATTAATTTATTATGTTTTCTAATTTAAATTTTTGAAAATAAGAATGGTACAAAATTATTATTCAACTTTACATTATCTGTAGCACCATAGTCTTTATCATCAGATTTTTTTAATGATCCTGAAATATAAAATTGAAACTTAGATGAGCAAAATCCATCACCAAAATCAATATTAAATTCAGTTTTTTTGTTAGGTTCATTCAAATGTAGTTTAGATAATGGATAAAAATTTTTATATTCAGCTCTTTCAATTTCATAAGAATTAGCCATTTATTAAAGAAAAAAATTATAAACTCAAAGTTTTTTAAACCCAGTAAAATTTTTGTAATAAAGAATAGTTTTATAAATCTTTTTAGAATAATTTAATCAATCTCGTCATAATCCATTTTTTCTTTAAACTGTTCAATATTCAGTGCATGATCTATGATGAATTTTGCTGATATATTTTGATATTGTAACACTATTTCCCAATCCAAATCATTTTTATATTTATCAATAAAATCTTCATCTAAATTTTGATACTTACAAACCAAATTAATATAAGCATTAAGTTGATAATTAATAAACTCATCAATAAATTGTATACTTAATGTTTGACATTGTGCAATTTTTTCCCAATTTAGTTTATTTTGAAACAATCTGATCATATCTTCATTCAATTCATATTTTTCTGAAATAATATTCCAATCTTCATTGGTCAACATAAATTGGTTTCTGATAATAAAAAGATCAAATGAGTTATAGTTTGCCATTTATTAGGAAGAAATTTTTGCAAAACAACTTTTCTTTGAATTACATATACAACATTTTGCTTTAATCATATTTTTATTTTTTAATTTTATTTCTTGAATGTCTTTAGAATTGGTTTTTTGTTTACATTTAAGACAGTAAATAAACTCCATTTATATAGTAAAAATTATTCATCTTCTTGGTTTTCTGTATTAAGTTTATCTTCTAATGTAAAACTTGCTATTTGTGCTAATCCAGCAGTTACTAATCTTATCACTTCAGCAAGTTTACCTTCAAGTTGTTTTTCTAAATCTTCAACATATGTTTTTAGATTAAATAATGAATTAACCAATTCATTTAAATCTTGTTTAGTTTTTGAATGATCATTACCAACCTTAATAATAGAATTTAAAACTTCATTTAACTCAGATTTTATGACAACGTCATAGTCGTTAATGCTTGGTTTTACATTAACAATCCTTCTAGAATTAATACTTAAATAGTTTTTGGACAGACTAATAGCATTAACCAAATTATTAGTTTTCTTAATATGATTTTTTAAATCCTTATTTATATCATTAAAAATAGAATTTAATTTTGAACTAATATAATCATTTTTTACTTCAATTAAATCTTTTTTCTGTCTACCAAATAGATCAAATATATCTAATGAATCCATATTTATTAAGAATTAATTTATTGATTATGTTATCAAATCTTATATTTTTATTCAACTCATTCAATACAAAAACACACAAATGACCACATATAGGTGGATCATCATAATTTTGAATTTGTGAATCATTAAAAAATATATTGTCTTTTCCTAAATATTTAACAATTTCCTTAAAAGGTTTATTAACAATTTTTCCATAAGAATCAAAGTAATACTTAATTTTATCTTTTTTATAATAACATATCCAATGAGTTCCATTGCCAGAAAAAGAATCTAAATTAACTATACCACATTCAAATTTATTAACAGTTTCAGGAAGCATATCTCTCATAAAAACACCTCTAAAATACTTGATATTATTACATAATGTTTCTAAGTTAGCTAATGTTAATGGGTTGAAATTTTTTTCTTTATATATTTTAATGTTTTTTTATCTAATCCAGATCCTTGAACATTTTCTAATTCATGATCTAACCAATTAATAAAGTCTCTAAATTTAGGAATAACATTGTCTTTTACTACTTTAGCTCCTCTTCTAACTTTTGGTGTTAAACTATTTATGCCAGGAATATAATCAGCAACATTTAATGTTTCATTTAATAAACCACCATCTTTTATTTGTTTAAGTTGATTATAAGAAAATACAAGTCTTAATCCAGTATTTAATTTTTTATGTTTTTCTATTTTTTTAAATTGTTTTTTAGTTAATAATAATACATCATTACCATTTGAAAATTGATTTATATCAAACTGTAAGGTTAAATCTTTATTTTTATTAAAAGCAGATTTAATTTTAGATTTTTGATAATTAGTTAAACTTACATTTAATTTCTCCATTTATATATGTTAAAATTTTAATCCAACTTCTAATCCCATACCTAATTTTCTTTTCAACCACATAGCACCTGATGTTGGTAATGCAACTAATCTTTCACCAATACCATGATCACTAGATGTTGCTATATTCCAAGCTTTTTCTTGTAAAATTTTATCAGCAATTTTATTTCTAGATTCTGTATCCTTATGATCTCTATAAAATATATCATGTTCTTTAGCAGCTTTATCTAAATCATTTATTCCAGGATCACCTCTTTTTAATCTTTTTTGTAATTTAGTTCCAGGTCCTAGATATTGAAAACCAGGTACATGCAATTCAAATGGTAAATTATTTATAAAATCATTTAATAATCCTGAACCTATAATAGGTGATGTTATTGTTGACAAAATTCTTTTTAAATATTTTATACCATCTGGTTTTTCAATCAATTCATCTAATTTGGTTGAAATAAAATCCTTAATAGCCCTTTTTTCATTGATAAAGTTATTATTTCCAGCTTTTTCTTGAGCATATATATAATTGATTATACTTTCCAATTTGTTTAAAACATCAATATATCTGTATTCAATTTTATTTTCTGTATATTTTCTAATACCAGATCCTTATCAATTTAATATCAACTTTTGAATAACATTGTGAAAGATAAATACATGATATGTTTTTATGTCTACCCATTACAAAATACTCTTTTATTTTATTTTTATTTTCTAAAATACAATCATCAAAAACAATTAATGAATTTGGTTTACAATCATTTAATGAAATTATATCTTCACATGAACCAAAGAAATTTGCAACTTTTTTGTTAATGTTCATTTCAATATTTTTAAATCTATGTTGTAATTTTATATATGCAGGCTGCTCTAGTGATTTACTAAAAACATATAAATTTGTGTATGGTATCAATCTTTTATAGATAAAATTTAATAGTAATATTGTTTTACCAGAACCACTTGATCCTATTATTAACAATCTAATTGGTTGATTATTCTTGATTTTTTCATCATATGTATCAAATTTTATCTTAGTTTTTTCCTTTAAAAATTTTTCCATTTAAATAAGATGAAATTATTTAAAATTACAGGCAATTCTTCAAAGATTGAACTAAGATTAGAACATCCAATTCATTTAGATGGAAATTATAGTATTGGTCTTTGTGGATTTTATTCAGATAATTTTATGTTAAATGTACCAAATGATTATAAAAATGTATATGGTTTTACTATTAAGGATGGTAAAAAAGAAATAAATCAATATTTTAATTTAAACAGAGGATATCACACATTAGAAACTATAAAAGAAAACTTTAAAAATAGCTTAAAAGAATTCAAAAAGAAAGCAGATAATTTTGATGAAAATGAGTTTTTATTAGAAAATGATGGTCCTCTTATTGTGATAAAATCACCTGTTAAAATTATTGTAACAGCTATTATAACTGATTTATTAGGTTTAAAGGATGAAATGACAGACACTTTAATTAAAGGAATTAAGTTACCTAAATTAAGATCTTTTGATGTTTTAGAAATCCATTGTAATTTGGTTGAACCTAGCTTTGAAAATCATAATGATCACTCGCATTTACATAAAGAATCAGAAATTCTATATACTTTTTATCCAAATGTTAAATATGGTTCAAAAATAAGTGAAAAACCAAATCAAATAGACTATGTTCCTTTAAAAAATATTAATAAAATTCTAAATATTGTACTATACTATTCAAGATAATGAAGGAAATTTGATAAATAATAAAAATTGTAAGAATATTGTGTATTTAAGATTAAAACCAAATTTCTAACTTACAATTTTTATTAATGACAGGTTTATATTCACTAATTTTAAAATCTTAAATTAATTACATTTTGATCATTTTCCTTAAAACTTTCTTTAACATATTGTATTACTTTATATAAGAATGGTTTTATATTAAAATTAAAGGCATTGTGATAAACATAATATCCTTTATATTTAAAAAGATAAATTAAATATTTATTTGATAATTTAGTTTTAAACAAAAACAATTTTTGATCATATTCACTGTCTATTAATTCTTTTGGTATGATTATTATTTCCATTTATTTATGTTTAAATTATATTTTTATGTCCCCAAGGTAATGTATCAATTCTATTTTCACATACAAATCTTTTATCATCCTTATTACTCAAAGCTAATTTGTTTATTCTAATAGTATACAATTCATGTTTATAACTTCTAATACATGTCATTGTTCTATATTGTTCTATATCATCAAACAAGCATTTCTTAAAATCACTCATATTAATTGTCTTATTTACAACACTTTTCTTGATACCTTTACATTTTACAGGATTTTTATTGTTAAATTCATAACTATATAATTTTGATCTTAATCCACAATATTCTTCTAGTATTTCACCATTTAGCTCATCTTTAAATTTACCAATTACTTTTTTATTTTTTTCAGTGTAACACTCATGATCTTTTTTATAATCACTTGTATCAAACTCATTTATATTTTCTTTAATAATTTTATAAGGATCTTTCTTTAATTCCGCAAAATAACTATCAGTGTCCATATATAATAATTTTGCATTTGGATCATATTTCTTTAGCTTATCATAGTAAAATTCATACATTAATAATTTTGATAATTCTAAAACTGAAAATCCCACATATATGGGTTTATCAAATTTAACTTTTTCTTTAATCAAATGTGAAGCAATACAATTTTTATCAAATATACTAAAGGTTTTAAAGTTTGGTTTTTTAGCTTGTTTTAATGAATATTCTTCATCACCTAATTTTATATTACATCTATTCCTTACATTTTCCATTGTTTTACCAAATACAGAATTATTCATTAACTTAAAGAAGTCTTTTTCAAAGTCTGATTTTGATTGAGCTCTTAATTTTGTGTTCAGTTTTATATATTTTTCCATATAGTTATCTTGATCAAATGCTATTACTCGATTTACTCTTTTTAATTCTAGACCTTGTTTTAAGTAATATTTTAAGTTTCTTGAATGAACCACGTAGTCTTTTTTATCAAATAAAGTAGTACACAACTTGTTATTATAATGTTCAGGAGCCAAAGGTAAGTCTTTATGTTTATCATGCAATTCTTTTGGATATTCTAAATCAACATCTAATATATAACCATAATCAGCATTTTCATCTAATTCTAATATAGTTTCTCTCCATTCATCAGTTGTATATACATTTGGATTCATCCATTTAATATCTTTATATGGTAGTTTTTGACTTAAGGCCCATCCATATAAATTGTTTGCATCTACATATAACATGTAATTTTCAGGTTTATTAGGATCATAATTTTTAGTATATCTGTTATTTGCTTTACAATACCTTGTAACACATTGAGAAATGCCACCTCTTATACCTTTTTCAATCATCAAATACATATCATAATCGCTTATCAATTCTAATTCTATTTTTCTTAATTTTAACATAGAGTCCCATGCTAATAATGGTGATGTTAAATAATGTGCAGGATCTAATTGATAGTTCTTTAAACAAACTGATCTAAAATTTTCAAATATATCAGCTAATAACATCACATCTTGAATATTGTACAAATCAGAATAATTTCCAAATGTTTTAACTTTTAATTTGTTCCAAACTTTAAGATAGTATTTATAATCATCATCGCTAATATTTTCATCAGTTACAGAACTATAAAACTGTGCTTTATCTAATATTTTATCATAATTTAATTTTTTAATATCATCTATAAACTCATAAGGAAATATACCTTTAGAAGATAATATTTCAAATGTTTCATCATCTTTTTCAATGATATCAATGTTCTTTATAAATTTATTCAAGTGTTTAAATTCTTTCAGATTTTTAGCTAACTTGTCAATTGATGAGGTCATAAATCTAAACGTATCTACAAATGAGAATTTTACAAATTTTCTAGGTTTATCATCTTTAAATTCATAACCATATCCTGAATTAACTGAATAATTTATATATTTTTCATCAGTATTTGCTATTAAATCAATTTTACCATATTTTTTAGCTAATTCTTTAATAAACAAATGTGTATCATAGTTTCAACTATTATGACAAAACACAGGTATATTTTGTGGAAATTTTAGATTTAAATTACAACTTAAATGTGCTGCACCTCTAAATTTTCCTGTTAAATGACAGTGATCTCTTACCTTTCGTCTTGTGTCATTATCAAAACCACTAGTTTCACAAATATGACAAACACTTGCTTTATGATATTCAATTTCTTCATTTTTAGTTAAACTCATAGGCTTTTTGTTTTTTGAATTATATTTTTTAGCTATATACTTTGAAATCTCATCTAAGTATTCAAATAATTTATTTGGTACATTTTTCAACTCTTCATCTGTTTTTGCTCTATAACAAATTGGTTTATACATTTTATTAGCCACTCTAGAAACTAAATAAATTGTGAATCCATAAGGTATATGTTTCTGAATTTTATTTGTATATGAGTTGTTTGGATTATTTTCACAAGTATTAATCTTTTTCAGAATGCTTTCAAAATCCATATAAATTACATAAGGATGTTCGAGTTTTTTATAAAAATTATTAAATTTAACAGTTTCGCCAGGAAATGGCATGATTGGTCGACAAGGTTCAAGAGATTTACAAATAATTATTAAATGATAATTCAAATCACTATTTTTATAAAAATGTGTCAAACATCGTCTACAAATATATAGTTTATGACCATCTTTTGAAACTTGGTTAGAAACTAATTTACTTAAATCAGTTATTAGTATATAATGTGAGTTGTCACCATCTTTATAATACAACAAATCAATGTCTAGTTTTGCATCATAATTTTCAGATATTTGTAATGGAACAATCTTTTCATCTTCATCAATTCTATAAACATTAATTGACATGGATTGATAGTTATATTTAGGATCAAATGATCTTTTTTCAAACAATTTTATGTCTTTTAATGTTATTGGATAATCAAAACCTTTAAAAATTTCATCATTTATATAACTCTGATACTGTTTAACCCTATCTGGATGATCTAATTTTCTATTTTTATATTTATCAATCGCACATCTAAATGCATAAATGAAGCAATATTCATCTTTATTTTTAAAATTTATACAACACTTCTTGTTTTTGATTTTATTTGGTAGTTCAATATATGAACCAGCATTTAATGAATTAACTTTATACAATTTGAGATTTAATTCTAAACATCTACTTAATGACCAACCACTACCATTTGATGGTTGATTCAAATTTTCTCTTAATATTAATTTTGTAAACTGATCATTTATAAATTCATTAATATTAAAGATATCTATACTCCTAAGAGCAAAATACATTGTACTGGTTTGATTTTCACCACTAACCAATTTTCTTTGATATTCACATGTTAAAGCTAATTGTCCTTTTATATTTTTAAATTTTTGTTTTTCAATCAATTTTTGAATTTCACTTCTTTGTGATTCTAAATAATCAGATATATCCAAACCATCATTTGAATTTGTTAGAATATATTCTTGAAAATAACCTTTTAATGAAGAAGCTTCTTGAATATTTATTATATTTTCTTTTGGAATTGGTTTATTTTTAAGATGATCAGTCAATAATTCAGTCAATTCCTTTCTAGTTTTATTTACAATTTTAATATTATTTTTAACAGCTAAATCTTGAATAAATTTCAATGATCTATATTTTAAATTATTAGGATTTTGTTTAATTTTATTTAGTCTTTTAATCAGTTCATTTCTTACTAAATTTATATAGTTTCTAACAGATAGTTTGTTAGCAATTTCCTTTAATTTTTCTTCTTTAAATAAAGAATAGTTTGTTGGATCATATGCATTTTTTATTTCTTTTAATTGATCTAGATTTTTGTTTTTATAATCATTAATATAATTTTGTTTACACCATATTTTTAAATTATTAACTTCATTTTCATATTTTATTTTATTTTCTAAATGTTTCTTTGAGTTGTAATGTCTTGCATAGTTTTTAGAATATATATTTTTAATACAATAAGGACATAATATATTTTCATTTCGTCTTTCCATTTAGATGAGAAAAAATTCCATTATTTAATAAAAATAATTTTTACTTAGAAAATATGTTTTTATAAAATATAAGTAATATACCCAAATTAATGATTAATTTATTTTTTCTAGAGTATTTTTTTAAATAAAATTAGTAATCAACTAGTCAATTTATATTTTCTAGAGTATTTGTTTTCAATAAAACTTTTATAAACTAGTTTATTAATTCATCTTATTTGTTATATTTTCTTTATGAATTTTAGTTTCTAAATGTTTTGAATAGTTATTGACCCATTTAATACTTCTTCCACATTCACACATTTGTGGTTTTAAAAACATATGTCTAATACATTCAATACAAATTGCCAACTTTTTATCTTTACTATAGTAATTTTTATGAAAATTTGATATGTCTTTAATTTCTTTACAATTCAAACACTCTTTTTGATTTATTTCAATTACTTTAATATTATCAAATAATTCCTTTTTATAACTTTTATAACATTCTTTACAATAATAATATAAACCATCTTTTGCTGATTTCATTTTTGAAAATTCAGATACATCTTTATATAAATTACACCTTATACATTTTTTCTCCATTTATATAGTATTAAATTTTACAAATTAGTTTTCTTCAATTCATAATCATAAAAACTACCAATTATATCTTCATCATTCAAGTCTTTAATACTATATGTAACAGGATTTGTATTATTAATTCTAGAAACAGCAAATATTTCTCTTGACCAATTGTTTTTATATTTATTTGAAAAAGTTGATTTTTTGTTTCCTATTCTAACTCTATCATTTATTTTAAATTTAGATTTTGTAATTATTTTTGGTGGGATATATTTAAAAACTGTATCTAATAAATCATTTTCATTTTCTTTATTTACATCAATTGGTTTCATTTTAATTGTTGAATGATATGAATTATTATATTCTTTAACTATTTTTTGAAGAATATCAATCCATCTAAAATTTTTATTAATTTCAAATAGAACTTTCATTTTTTCATTTTGAGTCCTGTTATATCTTTCAATAATACTTGATTTTTCTTCATTTTCTGTATGATACAATTTAATATTATACTTCTTTAAAACTCCATTAAATTCTTTGTTTATAAATTCTAGTCCTTTATCTGTATGTAATAAGTTTGGTGATTTATGACCAATTTTTATTGCATCTTTTATTATTTGTTCAAATGCTATAGATACACATTTTGCATCTTTTTTCTTTAAAGGTTTTGACCAAACATATTTAGAAAATGTATCAATAACATTCAACATGTATTTATAACCATCATTTTCTTTTTCATAATTTTTCATAATGATTAAATCAGCTGCCCATAAATCATCAATACCTAATGTAACTATCTTTCTTTTTGGAAATTTTTTTCTTATTGGAGCATGAATTTCTTTAGCTTCAATTATTTGATCTTTTTTATTTAATTCCTTTTTTATTATTAGTTTAATTTCCTTTTTAATTATTTTACTTTTATTTGTTTTACATATTGAACACTTCGTAGCAATTCTAAACAAACCATTCTTCATTTCAACAATTTCTGGATTGTATGGTATTTTTGTTTTTTAGTTTAGAATATTTTTAGTTTTCTTCTTACATTTATGACACTGAATAAGTTCTTCCATTTAGATATAAAAATTTTATATATAAATGTATGTATGTTATAGATGTCATAATTTTAATAACTTTACAATTATTGAAAATTGTATAGGATGTAATATATGTAAAAGAATTATTTCTGAAAAAAAGATTAATAGACGAAAGAATAAGAACAAACATCTTATAAATATTTTAAGAGAATTTAATCATTTTCAACCATATCGTACACAACAATTAATCAATGAAATCTATACATTATGTATTTTAGACAATAGTTTTGAAATAACACCTAAAAATATAAAATTATTCTTAAAACAAAAAAATTATACAAACTGGATATTTTACTATCAATTCTTAAACAAAATATTCAATATTGATTTTGAATTAAGTTTTGGAGATAAAAGAAATATTACAGTAATTTTTAATGCATATTTCAGTTTTACAAAAAGAAATATATCATTTAAGAAACTATTACCAATGATTTTTAAACTTTTAGATATGGATTTTTATATAAAACCAGATTTTGATGATAATTTTTTTAAATTTTTAAAACATTTATCAATTTTAAATGATCCATGCATAATATATCAACATAATGGTTTTTCTGATAACATAAGTGATACATCAGATATTATTAAAAAAATAAAATATTCATCTATCACACAACAGCGACGCGTTTAAATGATTAAAAATATAAGCTTATAAAGGTTTATAAAGGTTTAATTATCAAATAAACTATTGAATTTATGGAATTTATTAAGAAGTAATCAAGTCGCTAAAATTGCGACTCGTTTAATTGATTAAAAATATAAGTTTATTAAAGGTTTATAAAGGTTTAATTATCAAATAAACTATTGAATTTATGGAATTTATTAAGAAGTAATCAAGTCGCTAAAATTGCGACTCGTTTAATTGATTAAAAATATAAGTTTATAAAGGTTTATAAAGGTTTATTTATCAAAAATATCTTTTCATATATTTCAATTATTAACTGTATAAGATTTTTATAATTAATTTTTTTGTAATAAATGGATCTACTAGAAGAGATTAATAATATTGGAGAATGTAAATTCAAAGAATATAAACCATTAAAAAGTTTAGAATTGAATACAAAATATAAAATTGAAAAATTTGAAAAAGTTAGAGATAAATATGGACCAACAATTATTGTTGAATTAGAAAAATATAAAGTTCATTTTCCTCATAGATTTATTGGTATATTTGATGAAAAAACAATTAAAGAATTAAATAAAAAAGATTTAAACTTAATTATTACTGAAATTAAAACATTCAAAGATAAAGAAACTGTTTTAGTTCAATTCGTATAAAAAATTTTAAAATTTTACTTGTTTTTAAAAACATTTCAGTTTGTAGTAAATTTTATGTAAAATATAGACATATTTATGAAAATTTCATCAAAATTGTATACTTTTTCTAGAAAAATATGAAAATGTTAGAAATTGGCCTAAAAGAGGCAAAAATTTAACATATTAGTATTGAAAAACAACAAATTTCATTAAATTATTAAAGTCTTCCTTTTTTGGTCTAGGATTGGTACATTACTATCTACTTATATATATATACTAGCTGCCCCGGCGAACTTCGTATCGCCTAAGTTATAGGTTTCCCCTAAGACAGACCGATGGAAAGAAAGTACCGTTACGTTTAATTTTCAAGATGATCTCGTTCGCATCGCTCAATCACGTCCTGGTTGAAGTTCGTTCGCTACGCTCATTCACCTTCACAGAACAGAACCAACTTGTTTAATTGAAACAGCTGTTAAGATTCATTAATTCCATTTCTCATAAAGTTAACATGGGAAACTCCAGAGCCACTGGGGCGGAGCCCTTTTAAGAATTTCGAAACGGGAAATAGTTTACGTCCGATTCGCATACCTACAGAATTTACACACCAAATTTCATAACGATCGGTGAAGTCGTTCCGGAGGAGTTTGCAGACAAACACTGTGACACGAGAATTTTATATATTAGATATATATACAGCAGAACCTCTTTAATCTGAACCCCCGTAATCCGAACGTCCATTAATCCGAACACCTCATTGAACTGTACTCTATACACAGTACAGTAGTTATTTATTGTATACCTACGCACTATAATTGTTTCTATTGTAGTTTACAGTACTGTTTATTTACTATGTTTACTACTGTATTAAATAAACACTGTAGTTTACTTTATAAAGCATTTTTTCACTCTTCCTGTAACAATTAAGAGCCATTTTAGCCACATTTTTGCTATTCTTATGTAAAAACAACAATATGTTCTGTAATCCGAACTATTCAATAATCCGAACTACCCCCGGTCCCAATTAGTTTGGATTAAAGATGTTCTACTATTTATTTATATATATGTGTCCGTTAGCACAATAACTCGAGCAAAAATGATCCGAATTTTGATGAAATTTGGTGCAAACGTGTAAACCTACATTTATTATAACGAATTCAAACCAGTATGATCGGACTATGGGTTTGGGGGTTTATGGGGGGTTTTATGGGGTAAAAATAGGGTTTTCCTACAGTTACCTAACAATGTACATGTTCTCTCACTGATTTGAGAAAGTAAAGTGGTCAATTCGCTCATCAGTGAGACAATGTTAACATTGTCTCACTCCAGATTTGCAACGTGAAGGCACAAAATAGTGAGCGTGTAATATGCAGACAAGGTCGTATGCGCGCGAAATACATTGGCAGCAATGGCTGTAATTCAGCTGGTCAGCTGTTGTACTGTTGTATCATTACATGTCATATTAAAAGTTCACTTCCGTGTAAAAATATGTTACGTTTCTTTACTAATTTATTTGTTTTATGGTAACTGTAGGAAAAATATAATGTGCAACTCGAGTGCAAAGTGCAATGCGATTGCCTCACTTGAGAAACCGTTCCTCACTCGCCCACGGCTCGTGAGTAAGGATTTCTCTCGAGTGAGGCAATTGCTCACTAGTTGCACAAATAACTATTTCCCATTTTTGACACAAAAAATACAAAATTTTACAATTTCTTTCCAAACCATTTTGTAGAGCTTAAAAAACAAATAATTTTGTATATTTAAGCGTTATTATGCGCCTAATGGTTACGGAGACAATTCCAAAAAACGTTACATTTAAAATTCCCATGTTATTCATATGGAGAATAAGTCAATTGTTTGTAGTTTGCTTGTTTATGAACATATTTTGATCAAATTTTGTAAATACCGTACATTCATGATTCATTTCTTACTAAACTACAGTATTAACATTTTACAACAAAAAACACTTTTTTACTCTCCCTGTTGCAGCAAGCCTAAGTACTCGTTAAACTAATTCTATTTAAATCTAGTACCTGGGGACCGAGCTTTGCTCGGGGAAAATCATTAGTTTACTCTGAATCAGTATTGCAGATACAAAAATCCATTCCCAAACAAACTCTACACTGCTCGCCTTTACTTATTCCTTCAGCACTCCCTACGTCGTGAACCTGATTTTCTCTTTCCCATTGCATGTTAGGATTGCAGATACATTAATATAATTGCCACGGACAGTTCCCACACTCTGCACTGCTAGCCTTACTACTTCCTTCACCACTTCCTACGAAGCGGAGCTGTTTTCCTCCCTTCCCATTGCATTTAAAGATTGCATATACCTTAATCTAATCGTCATAAACAGTTCCCCACTCCGGACAGCTCGGCTTGACTACTTCATTTAACACTTCCTACGTCACAGACCTGTTTCCCTCCCTTCTCATAGCATTTAAGGATTTGAAATACCTAAATCTAATCGTCATAAACAGTTCCCACACTCCGGACAGCTTGTCGTGACTACTTCCTTCACCACTTCCTACGTCGCGGACCTGTTTTCTTCCCACCCCATAGCATTTTAGGATTGCATATACCTTAATCTAATCGTCATAAACAGTTCCCACACTCCGGACTACTCGCCTTGACTACTTCCTTCACCACCTACGTCGCTGACCTGTTTCCCTCCCTTCCCAAGGAATTTTAGGATTGCAAATAACCTAATCTTATCGTAAAAACAGTTCCCACACTCCGGACAGCTTGCCTTTACTACTTCCATCATCACTTCCTACGTCACGGATCCGTTTCCCTCCCTTCCCAAAGCATTTTATAATTGCAAATACCTTAATCTAATCATCACAAACAGTTCCCACACTCCAGACAGCTCGCCTTGACTACTTCCTTCACCACATCCTACGTCGCGGGCCTGTTTCCCTCCCTTCCCATAGCATTTTATGATTGCAAGTACCTTAATCTAATTGTCATAAACAGATCCAACACTCCGGACAACTTACTTTCCTTTACTACTTCCTTCACCACTTCCTACGTCGCAGACCTGTTTTCTGTTTCTTTCCCTTCCTATAGCATTTTAGGATTGCAGATAACCTTAATCTAATCGTCATAAACAGATCCCGCACTTCATACTGCTTGCCTTTACTAGGCCTACAATGTATCGAGCAATCTTCAGTATAATCTTTGCTCAATAGTAACAAGTGATGATTTCCCTTTTGTACTGTATTTGTAATTTGCTAGTATACTGTGGGTAGTTGGCTTATAATGAACACATGCTACAACTTCAAGTCTTTTGTTTACTTTTTCCTTGTTATTTAATTCAACCGACATGGTTACTTAGCAACCCATGAGACTAATGTTAAAAAAAAAGACTTTCACTTTAGTTTTTCTACGTAATTAGATTTTTGTTGGCAGTTCTAACTGCATGAAACTCGTTTTTAGGCCAAAAATAAACTATTTACAAGATTTGAAGAAAATCGTCGGAGCCGTTTTTGAGATCTCTCTGCAAGCAAGCAAGCATACATACAAGCAAACATTGCTCGTATTAGAGTATAGGATATATATAAAATCCAATGTATGTTTGTTTGTCCTTTATGGACTCCGAAACCTCTCAACAGATTGTAATGAAACTTTCAGGCAAGCATTATTAAAGGATGGTTTGTGTGAAGTTTGGTGCAGATCCGTCAAAAGGGCTCCGCCCCAGTGGCTCTGGAGTTTCCCATGTTAACCCTATGAGTACTTATATTTAAATAAAATTAAAGAATCTTAACAGCTGGTTCAACTAAACAATTTGATTCTGTGATGTTCAATAGCATTAAAGAGTTAATAGGTTTACCAATAGGGTGCAGCACTATTATTTTTTTAAATTTATGACAACAGCTAATTTGCAACCAAAAGGTGAGTGAGCGTAGCGAACGAACTTCAACGCGTAGGCTAGTTAGCGTAGCGAACGAGCCAACCTGAAGGCGAGTGAGCGCAGCGAACGAGCTCCAACCTAAAGGTGAGTAAGCGTAGCAAATGAACTTTAACCGGGACGTGATTGAGCCATGCGAACGAACTCATCATGAAAATGAACGAGCATTGACATAAAACCACATTAGGACAGGACGACGTCTGTCGGGCCAGCTAGTAGGGAATAAATGTGATATTTTTAAGGAGACATTATAGTGTAAATCCAATCAGGCAAATGGAAATTCGTTAAGTCTGCAGGTTTGCTGCGGTGGGGGTATTTTTTTTAGTGTAATAGAAATCACAATATGGTTGGTTTGAATAGTATATTTCGTACCTAGGGCCAAAATTGAGGTTTTGCCGGCTCGAGATCATTTTTTCAGTGTGGGGTACAGACACAATTTTTCTCCACACTAACAGGCAACACAACGGCAACTTTAAGGTTATGTGAAGAAATATTTAGAGGAACCAGTAATAAAAATAATAATAAATAGTCGCTAAGCAGCGGTGACAATAAAACAAGTCTATTCCAATGCAATGCATGGATACAGGATACACCTTGTGTATTAAATATTATACATTAATGTTTGATGTAAATAAACAAAAAGCTGATTTTTGGCCCTAGAGCAGCAAAAACCTGCTCGGTCCCCAAATGACGATGACAGCTGGCATAGACAGCAATACGTTGCTTTCAGCCTCCAATTAACGTTTATAAAAGGGCTATAAACCTCGTAGTGTGGTGAAAAAAGTGTTTGGTCATAAATATATTGTGTTAAGTGCAACTTCAATTCTAACTTCAGCAAGTAAAACCAAGATATCTAAAAAACATTAGCCCCATATCTGGTGTTAATAATTTATCCACGCTCCAAGTTTTTGGGTAAAAAATTCAATGCAATCTATTCACCTAACCTGAAGCATTGTGGGCTATAAACGGTGTTCAAAAGATCCAAATTTTGGAATGATTAGATTAAAAAGGACTGTACAGTACAGTGTACACACCGGCGTCGGCAGATATCTTATTACATCTTTGGAAAACATTGCTGACATAGCTCTTAATGTTTTTTAAATGAGCATGTTCACACCGCATCTTAATACACGGGTGACATCGCTGCTGCTACACCAGCTAGCTACGCGTCTCTGAATACTTGCATGCATACCAGCTACCATCACCCTACAAGCTGTAATGTAAACTTAACTTTTCAACATCATTCATTAGGTTATCCATTAGATGGTTAAATCCACCAAATTAATTTATTTTTTAATTAATTGGATATAACCATATATATATATATACACATACATATGTTGATATGTTGAATATAACAGCAACAGTTTGTCATCAGTATCACTCTTCATCCATGGTAGAGTTAATGCAGGATCGCACCACGGTAGTTAATAGGACATCATTCCAGGTTCTCCTATGGGCGCAAGGTAAGTCTTGATCTGTGATCATTTGGAGTGTGGCACTGGCAGAGGGGGAAATAACAGCGGCGGTGGCTGGCCGACTCCGTAGCCAGGCGTAACAAGCAACGTATTAAAACACCGAAGACTTAGTAAGATGTCTGGCGACACGGGTGTCAACAAGCCTTAATTCTGATTCTGGTGTGTGTACAAGTTAACATCAATGTACTAGTACATACCAATGATCAGTCAACTTGTTGACAAGATACAGTAGAACCTCGCTAATTTGAATTTCAGAGGAAATCCAATATATTTTGATTTGAATCATAGGAAGTTTAAAATATAGAGAGTTTGAATTATAGAGGTCAGAATAAATAACATTTGAATTATGGAGGTCCCAGTTTTGAGTGTAGGGAGTTTGAGAGAACGGAGACTAATGAACACATCGTCGGAACATCAATAAGAGCGTCATTTCATGTTTGAACAGGTGTATTTTTTGTTCTAAATTCGAATTACAGAGGCTTACGGTAATGCAGTTCGAATTGTAGAGGTTGACTTCGAATTTTAGAGGTAACAATTCAAACTATGGCAACAAAAATAGAGGCTCAAGTATGTGCAAATTTGAATTGGAGAGGCTGCATTAAGCGTAAAAATCACTTTGAATTATCGGTATATTATTTTTTCAATTTTAGAGGTTTTCTGAGGGGAACAGACAAATATTTCTAATTATAGAGGTATTCAAATTATTGAGGTTCGAATTATCGAGGTTCTACTGTATTAATATTATTGTTTATACCAGTTGAAAATTTATTTTGATAAAAAAGGAAATGTATAAAAAGTCATTTTATCAAAACAAATATTATATTTTCTATGAATCTTCCAAAAGTGTTCAATCAACAATAGTGTTAAATCTATGAAAATGCAAATAGCCTAACTTTGTTGTTTTGAGATTGTTAGAATTCTTTTAAAGGTTACTCGATAATTTTTTTTTTCAACTTTTAAATTACAGACCATTTTAATTTTATTAAAAAAAACTGTATTTTGTATTCAATAAAATTCATCTAGATTGGTCAAGTTTAAGTTCTAACATAGAAAATCTTAAAATGTAAAATTGAAATTTATACCTAGGAACCTATAAATTATTATCTTCTAATAAAATGTATTACATCATGAACAAGGATTCAACCATTTCCTTCTAAAATATAAAGAAAATATCTAGCATGGAAATACAAAAACAATAAAAATAAACATAGACTTTTAAGTTCTGATATTTAATCCCTTTGACCTCTACTCCCTTCACCATTGGCAAACTAACACTGCAAGTCTTAGTTGTGGGGCATGTAATTTCATGGGATTTTGAATGAAGCAATTGTATCATTGGTGGCGATAGATAGGTAATGAATGACATGTAGAATCGTGTACTACCTGGTGTTCTGTGTGGCCAGCTGGTGTTTTTGGCCCTCATCTTGGATCCACCATAATAGATATTTATACATTTTTTTAAATGCAATGTTAGTGTTGTGAGTTGTGACACATCATTATGAACTAGATTTTCATGCTGATTTCAATGCCAAAACCCATTTTTAAATATCTTTTTTTGTTGGAAGATATATTAAAATAAAATCTCTCCCCCATACATTTTGTGATTTGACAATTTTTTAATATCTCGGGTTGTTATTACGTCACTAAGTTCTTTCTGGTCTCAAATTACTCAGTAAAAGTTTGGTTTTAAATTTTATTATTCACTAAATTAAATCAGACTATTTTAAAATGAGTCATAGACCTTCATTTAACATTAAATAGTTTTTATGTCAAAATTTGTCTTTGGTTAAAGACTATTTTGTGCTGGTTATCAATGTTACAACAATTTTTTGGTGAAGTACAAAGTAAATTAAGTAAATGCATCATGACACTTCATTTAATTTGTACTTACAACAATGAAATTTGTTTACACTGATGAACCGCCCTGTATGTCTTTAACTAAAGACACATTTAGACATAAAAAATAATTTAATAATAAATGAAGATCTATGACTCATTTTAAAGTAGTCAGATTTAATTTAGTGATTTAAAAAAATTAAAGCCAAACATTTACTGATTAATTTGAGACCAGAAAGAACTTTGTGACATAATAACAACCCCAAATATAAATCTTTTAATAAAAACTGATTTGTAAAAGGTTAAATTTAATATTGTGTTTGGGTTCATGGCTCGACTCTAACTCGTCCGATTCTAATGGTCAATAGCTCAAATTAAAGCCCTTACATCACTGAATATTTTAAGGCTAGAACAAACTGCAAACGTTTATAAGAACTGGAGATTTAAGAAAAATAATATAAAAAATGGTCAAAGTAGGAAATTTCCATAAAAAATGTATGGGGGAAAGTTTTCATTTAAATATATCATCCAAACGGAAAATGATATTTAAAAACAGGTTTCGGCATTGAAATCAGAGTGAAATTTTAGTTCATAATAATGTGTCAAAACACTATCATTGCATTAAAAAAATTGTATCAATAATATCCAATATGGCGGATCCAAGATGGGGGCCGAAACCAGCTAGGCCAAAAACTTTCAGACAAAACAACCGGTAGTACACGATTCTACATGTCATTACCTATCTATCGCCACCAATCATATAACTGCTTCATTCAAAATACCACGTACTTACAAATACCCCAATACAATACAATACGGATATTTACAAATGCCCCTATACTATATATAATAACAATAATTAACATGGTAATCAAAATATTTTTAAATTAATCCATACTGCTGTATATAGAATGGAAGGATTAAATAGAGTATGTTGTGGTGAACTTGAGGTATAGTTCGGCCGCTTAGAAAACGACCTGCGCGCTAATGCTAAACCAATGCTGGAGGAGGTCGCTTTCTAAGCGGCCGAACTATAGCTGTCAAACTAATATCATGAAATATGTAAACAGTAAAACTAATACAATTTATGGAAACATAAAATTAAAATACTTAAATAACCTTTTACAGTATCAAGGATCAGAGTCAGATAATAAGTTGTACCGGTACAACACGACGTAAATATAAAGCTTAAAATGTTGCCAAATCTTTTGTGTAGTTAAATAAATAATGGATAAAAGTAAAAATCAAGCATAATTCCAAGGTCAATGTGGTTTGATCCTGAGAATAATCAAAATACGTTTCCTACAGTTAAGTGACATAGAGGCCTTCCTTGCACTGATTATTAGCAGTTGCTAATTGCTGCAACTACTTTCTTTTGCTGCACACTAGTATTCCAACCAAACAACACAAAACAGCGTGCTTTTATTAGGCATGTAATACGTGTACGCTTGAAAATAAGTAGGCAACACTTAAAGATTTTACGGCTACGATCAGCTGGTGCAGCGTTTCCCATTTCGTTCAATGTTTGGATTCAATCTACTAACACTAAAACATGTTGTACAGTGTTTGAAAGACTAATTATTTATATGCTTTATAGAATCTGTAGGGAAAATATAATGTGTAACGTGAGTGCAAACTGCCTTTGCTGCACTCGAGAAACTTTCCACACTCGCCTACGGCTTGTGCGTAAACATTTCTCTTGTGTGCAGCAAAGTGCCACTTCGCCCACTAGTTACACAAAAATAACTATTTTTAATGGTTCAAAACTGGGCCCAGCTGTCCATGATTATTGGGTTTTTCACAAATCCACCTGGCTGAGTAAAGAACCAGCTGATCTTAGTCAGTAAGAAAGCTGCCATCTCATTAGTTTAACACTAATCCTTGCATTAATATACACACCATAAAAACCTAATCTAATTAGGTATTCAAAATTTGAGAATGTACCTACTTTTAAAGACCAGATGACAGCTTAAAGCTTTAATCATTTTTTTCCAAAAAGTAGGCTACTTTTTTATTTTTTTATTGAACGTATGTAAAAATATATAATTCTATTTTGACAATGACCCACATTTTAGGGACACAACACATTATTTTTACACACTTTTACAAGCATTCTGGTAAAAGCATATCAGATATGCTTGCATATCAGATATGCTTACCGAATCCATGAACTTGCATTAAAAAAGCACACTAACTAAAAGAAAATATGGACTATTATCAATAACATAAAATAGAAACCATTTGTAATGTCAGGAAGTAGAGGAGCTCCAGGGACATTCCTTGTTCTCTTTCCATGAAGGTTCTACACCTCCCTCATACTCCTCCTTCTTCCAGACAGGAACTGAAGCCTTGAGTGTCTCTATAGCGAACTGCACAGCTTGTAGACTGGCCTGACGATGAGGTGAAGACACGGCTATCACTACACTTGCCTCCATCACAGGACAGTCCCCCAGTCTGGCCAAAACATACAAATAGATATGAATCTAGTGTCTCTATAGCAAACTGCACAGCTTGTAGACTGGCCTGATGATGAGGTGAAGACACGGCTATCACTACACTTGCCTCCATCACAGGACAGTCCCCAAGTCTGGCCAAAACATACAAATAGATATAAATCTAGTGTCTCTATAGCAAACTGCACAGCTTGTAGACTGGCCTGATGATGAGGTGAAGACACGGCTATCACTACACTTGCCTCCATCACAGGACAGTCCCCAAGTCTGGCCAAAACATACAAATAGATATAAATCTAGTGTATCTATAGCAAACTGCACAGCTTGTAGACTGGCCTGACGATGAGGTGAAGACACGGCTATCACTACACTTGCCTCCATCACAGGAAAGTCCCCCAGTCTGGCCAAAACATACAAATAGATATAAAACTAGTGTCTCTATAGCAAACTGCACAGCTTGTGGACTGGCCTGATGATGAGGTGAAGACACGGCTATCACTACACTTGCCTCCATCACAAGACAGTCCCCCAGTCTGGCCAAAACATACAAATAGATATAAAACTAGTGTCTCTATAGCAAACTGCACAGCTTGTAGACTGGCCTGCAATGAGGTGAAGACACGGCTATCACTACACTTGCCTCCATCACAGGACAGTCCTCAAGTCTGGCCAAAACATACAAATAGATATAAATCTAGTGTCTCTATAGCAAACTGCACAGCTTGTAGACTGGCATGACGATGAGGTGAAGACACGGCTATCACTACACTTGCCTCCATCACAGGACAGTCCCCCAGTCTGGCAAAAACATACAAATAGATATAAAACTAGTGTCTCTATAGCAAACTGCACAGCTTGTAGACTGGCCTGACGATGAGGTGAAGACACGGCTATCACTACACTTGCCTCCATCACAGGACAGTCCCCCAGTCTGGCCAAAACATACAAATAGATATAAATCTAGTGTCTCTATAGCAAACTGCACAGCTTGTAGACTGGCCTGACGATGAGGTGAAGACACGGCTATCACTACACTTGCCTCCATCACAGGACAGTCCCCCAGTCTGGCCAAAACATACAAATAGATATAAATCTAGTGTCTCTATAGCAAACTGCACAGCTTGTAGACTGGCATGACGATGAGGTGAAGACACGGCTATCACTACACTTGCCTCCATCACAGGACAGTCCTCAAGTCTGGCCAAAACATACAAATAGATATAAATCTAGTGTCTCTATAGCAAACTGCACAGCTTGTAGACTGGCCTGACGATGAGGTGAAGACACGGCTATCATTACACTTGCCTCCATCACAGGACAGTCCTCAAGTCTGGCCAAAACATACAAATAGATATAAATCTAGTGTCTCTATAGCAAACTGCACAGCTTGTAGACTGGCCTGCAATGAGGTGAAGACACGGCTATCACTACACTTGCCTCCATCACAGGAAAGTCCTCAAGTCTGGCCAAAACATACAAATAGATATAAATCTAGTGTCTCTATAGCAAACTGCACAGCTTGTAGACTGGCCTGACGATGAGGTGAAGACACGGCTATCACTACACTTGCCTCCATCACAGGACAGTCCCCCAGTCTGGCCAAAACATACAAATAGATATAAATCTAGTGTCTCTATAGCAAACTGCACAGCTTGTAGACTGGCATGACGATGAGGTGAAGACACGGCTATCACTACACTTGCCTCCATCACAGGACAGTCCTCAAGTCTGGCCAAAACATACAAATAGATATAAATCTAGTGTCTCTATAGCAAACTGCACATCTTGTAGACTTGTAGAAGATGTGAAGACACGGCAATCACTAGGCCTACACTTGCCTCCATCACAGGACAGTCCTCAAGTCTGGCCAAAACATACAAATAGATATAAATCTAGTGTATCTATAGCAAACTGCACATCTTGTAGACTTGTAGAAGATGTGAGGACACGGCAATCACTAGGCCTACACTTGCCTCCATCACAGGACAGTCCTCAAGTCTGGCCAAAACATACAAATAGATATAAATCTAGTGTCTCTATAGCAAACTGCACATCTTGTAGACTTGTAGAAGATGTGAAGACACGGCAATCACTAGGCCTACACTTGCCTCCATCACAGGACAGTCCTCAAGTCTGGCCAAAACATACAAATAGATATAAATCTAGTGTCTCTATAGCAAACTGCACATCTTGTAGACTTGTAGAAGATGTGAAGACACGGCAATCACTAGGCCTACACTTGCCTCCATCACAGGACAGTCCTCAAGTCTGGCCAAAACATACAAATAGATATAAATCTAGTGTCTCTATAGCAAACTGCACATCTTGTAGACTGGCCTGACGATGAGGTGAAGACACGGCTATCACTACACTTGCCTCCATCACAGGACAGTCCTCAAGTCTGGCCAAAACATACAAATAGATATAAATCTAGTGTCTCTATAGCAAACTGCACATCTTGTAGACTTGTAGAAGATGTGAAGACACGGCAATCACTAGGCCTACACTTGCCTCCATCACAGGACAGTCCTCAAGTCTGGCCAAAACATACAAATAGATATAAATCTAGTGTCTCTATAGCAAACTGCACAGCTTGTAGACTGGCCTGCAATGAGGTGAAGACACGGCTATCACTACACTTGCCTCCATCACAGGAAAGTCCTCAAGTCTGGCCAAAACATACAAATAGATATAAATCTAGTGTCTCTATAGCAAACTGCACAGCTTGTAGACTGGCCTGACGATGAGGTGAAGACACGGCTATCACTACACTTGCCTCCATCACAGGACAGTCCCCCAGTCTGGCCAAAACATACAAATAGATATAAATCTAGTGTCTCTATAGCAAACTGCACAGCTTGTAGACTGGCATGACGATGAGGTGAAGACACGGCTATCACTACACTTGCCTCCATCACAGGACAGTCCTCAAGTCTGGCCAAAACATACAAATAGATATAAATCTAGTGTCTCTATAGCAAACTGCACATCTTGTAGACTTGTAGAAGATGTGAAGACACGGCAATCACTAGGCCTACACTTGCCTCCATCACAGGACAGTACCCTTTTCAAGGTTTTCATGGCTGGTGGAAACCCTGTTTTATGGGACCTCAAAACATGTAGTACCGAGGCCTACCTACTATATATTTTCATATAGTGGAATTAATTTACATTCATTTTACATAGTTGGTTTTAGGATTTTATGTATGTGTTTGCAAAATAATATGTAGGCTATGTTTGAAAAGAAAAAAATATTTTCTACAAAAAATATAAAAATTTATAAGTTATAAAAATTAATAGTACGTAATTCTTATTTTCCATGAACATCTCTTACTTTATTTGGTTTCCAATTTTATTGCCTTCACAAAACTTGTACTTTTCTTAGATTTCTTATTCTCGAGAAAAAAATTTATTTGGTTTTTGTGTGAAACTTGTAGCGCAAAATCATAGAACTTGCCATTTTTTCAATTTCGGTCACAAAAAAAAAATAGTAATTGATTATTTTAAATTTGTATGAAGGGAAATAAATTACAAACATTTTGCATAACTTGAACTTTACATTAAAAAATTGTGGTTCATGCGGCAGAGTTTTTCTTTCAAATTTTAAAAATTCAAAAAACTAAGAAATATTTTGTTCTACCTTATTTTAATAAATATTGTTCAAAATATTTATTCTGTTGCCATTTTCAAATGCTTCATTACATTTTATGCGGCCAGGGAATTTTATATTATTGGTCCTCCCGAAAATCTGTAAAAATCTACAGTTAACACGTTGAGTGCCACATGGGTCTAATTGGGCCGGCATAGATAGGTATAGATAGGCATAGATAGGGCCACATGTAGGGCGGAGCAACATGCCGAACTGATCGGGTTGGTGCCCAGGGTTGTGCAGTGTTTCACCAAATCGCCGATGGAGGTCAGTGGTGGACTACTAGCGGCAATCTGACAAACTATATCGACAAAGTACATCCTATACCTCATAGATGGTGTTACTGCCTCATTCTGATGCTCTCCCAGACTTCTGCATGTAGTTGTAAACAGGAGTGTCATGGTGCCGGAACGCTGTTCCGGCACTAGTTTTGGACGAAAGTGGAAATTTCATAAAAACTGTTATAACAAAATTAATTATAAAAAAAATATGTGGGTATCCGTTCAAACAAAACAATGTGGTACAAAAAAGAGCTAAAAATAATTTTAGTATGTAATAAAAATGTATACTTTGTGGTTGGCTGACCAGGATTTGCTTTTTAAATAATATAATATATAAGACTTAACGTCTTGAAGCAATCCAGTTTTTGTACTCAGTGTACAGATGTTTCGGCTTCATAAAGCCATCTTCAGCACATTCTTCTAGAGGTCAATTCATTATAAATATGCGAACATTCTAGTTCTTGTCAACTTTTTACAACACATTTTACACAACACGACATTGTTGTAAAAAGTTGACAAGAACCAGAATGTTCGCATATTTATAATGAATTGACTTCTAGAAGAATGTGCTGAAGATGGCTTTATGAAGCCGAAACAGCTGTACACTGAGTACAAAAACTGGATTGCTTCAAGACGGTAAGTCTTATATATTATATTATAAAAATGTAGTTACTGTAGGCCTAAGAATGAATACAACATAATTAATGTTGCCAAAATCTGGCAAACTACGCCACTTCGACATGAGTAACAGAAGCTCATACCCCGCATTTTAGCGGAAGCTGAACGATGGATCAGCTTAATGAATAAAAATCATAAGGAACTGATCTACGATCGAGATTGTTGGCAAAACATGTGTCAAATCTCATGTTAACACCATGGACCACCTATTAATGGAATTTTGAACTCTACGTAAAGACATGGTTAAGACTGTGGCTATACCATGCCTTTACCTCAGTTCTGGGCCAGATCATAGATCTCTATATAATACAACGATGCACCGTTCCGCCACTGCAAAAATTACCATGACACCACTGGTTGTAAACTTACCCTAAAAATACCAACCCACTCGGGTCTGCGTGGTTTCACTTCATGTTACACCGTTATCATACTTGGGAATAATGAATAGAAATTCTATCGAATAGCACTATTCATTAGTTTTTTTGGCTAACTTCTATTTTATTCGTTTGTTTTTAAATTAACTAACTAATAACTTCTATCAGTTACTTTTTACGGGACTAACTAATAACTTCTAACTAGTTAGAATTTTCAACTAACTTTCCCAATTATGCGGAAGCATCTCAAATACTGGTTATTTATTTCACGTGATCAGTGAGGGTTGCGTGCGGCCGTGAGAGGTCAGTGCCCTTGTAGACAAACAACGCGGGGGGTGGGGAAAGAGAAAGTCAAAGTCCAGTTGCTTTGGAATGCAGTGGGCCTGTGGAAGGGTAGTGACGGCCATTATCAACACCCCAAGCACTGATGGGTGGGAAGGGGAAATGTTTGTTTGGTGATTGATATATCATCTCAAGTGTCAAAACATTGTCTTTAGTTGATGTTCATTATCTGACAAGTTTTATGTCATTTGTTTATGTTGTAGTAATGTAAAATGTGACAATGTTTGATTAAAACACAAGTACCAGGGGACCGATCTTGCTCGAGGTGTTTGATTTGTTCAAGAGGTAAAAAATAGAGCTTATAAGCCTACAAATATTTTCAGTCTTACTACGATTAATTAAGTAGTAAAGTCAATTCGTTTTTGTTAGACATCCACTTATCCTCAATTTAGTCTACAAAACTTTTTAATTTGGACGATCAATCTATAAAATGTCCACAGTAAGCTTCAATCAATATAAAACTCATGATACATAACATCTGTTATCTGACGACCATTATTGCATTAAGTCACTAGGATCGTGGAACGTTGCAACTATAATTATGGGATGGTGTAATAACGCATCAATTCGTGCGGTGCATCGTCGAAAAATACAAATCTCCTTGGCCTTTCCTTTAGATTTTTAGTTCAATGTCAGTGTATATTGTTTTGCAGTAAAACACTTAATGTTTTTGAACAGTTGTAATTATCCCTTTGGTTAGTAAGGCATCATACAATGCAAATGTATTATACAAGCAATTTTCAATAGCATTGAAATTGGAGGAAATCGTAGGAGCCATTTTTAAAATCATATCTTGCGCAATCTTTACTCATATTATAGTATATATTAGTAACCAAGATGTGACATTAAAAAATACTTTAAAACAACTGCCCAACGAACAACTAATTTCTACTAAAACTAACTTTATTTTCTATCAGTTAGTTTTTCAACTAACTAATAACTTCTATCAAATACTTTTTAAACTAACTAACTTATAACTTCTATCAGTTACTTTTTACGGGACTAACTTATAACTTCTAACTAGTTAGAATTTTTGACTAACTTTCCCAACTATATACTTTTGATTAGAAATACAACTTGAAATGGACTACAAATACATAAAAAAAACTATATTATTAATTTATCAAAGCAACATTTCTATTTTGTTATTTTACCTCAAACATCACTGTCGTAATATTTTTTAAACATCAACTCCAAACTAATCAGTCAAATGATACTCTCAATAATTTTTTGTTGCTACTTAAAGCACGGGTCACACTAGGCTGGCATCAGCGGCGAATTGAAAGAAGCCGCTACTGTCAGCTTAATGTGACCACAAAATTCGCAGCTGGCACCGCCAGCCAGCGAGTATTTGTCAGCGGCTGGCAAAATCGGACATTTTCAACTTTTGGTAGCAAGGCAGCGGCCACTAGAGGTCAAGTGACCACTCGCACTTGCTGACGCCAGCAAGCAGCGTAGTCTGACCACCTCTAGAAGCGTTCCAGCGGCGACCAAAGATAATTTTCAACTAGATTTTACCATTGACGTATATTCATTATACACCTACGATTACAATAGGTATATATTCAATGGTTTTACACAAAAGCAACTGTCTCAATTTTTCTATTAGAGGTCTAACTAACTTAATTCTAGTAATTCCTGGAATGTATGATGTGACATTCGTAAACAATTTTTTTATGTTTCTGATTCATAATTTAATTTTAGCAACCGGCTTGAATAATCTCCCAACTGTTCTTTTTTTGTATCCAAGGTCTGGTCCACTAAACGCCTCTTCTTGTGGTTAAGCATATTTTAATAAAATTATTTCTCTTTCACAAAAATCCTCTAAATTATATTAATTGCTGGTTTATGAGGACAAAATGGCGACAAGAACTGAGTTTTAAACTAGGCTATTAAAAGTAGTAATTTGTAGCGTAGAAATTACTGAGCTTAGGTTGTCGAGGAAGCAGTTAATTGATTTTTTAAATTTATTCCAAAACTATACTATGCGTGCTTGTGGGACGTTTCTTTAAAGAAGAAGGAACGTCAAATAAGCAGCTTACAGTGAGTTGTTACAAAACCTCACAGCTTCTCCTTCTCAACATCGTCAATATCACGATCACCAGTGGCTGACAAGCAGCCTAGTGTGACCCGTGCAAAAGCCGCTGCTTGGTAATGCTGGTGCCAGCTGCTGATCACCAGCGGCTGGCGAGCAGCCTAGTGTGACTCGTGCTTAAGAGGGTTCCACTCGCCGCTGTTTACCACGTAAACATGGTCCTACAAAAAAGAACCTCGTGACATTATTAAAGTGTTTATCAAGTTGAAAAAACTGTAAAATATTCACAAAGATACAAACTATGAACTGGATGAACTGAAACTTCGTAATTGGTTCTTTAACACGTTCGCTACTGCAATAGTACGAAATTTTCCATTCACATGGACCAGCGACGCACATATGCAACGGCCGGTTTCAACCCATAGACTGCCGTCGCATATATGCGACGGCTAGTCACATTAAAATAGACTGCCGACGCATATTTGCGTCGGGGTTCTAATGTTATTAAAATGCTTAAATCTTTGTAGTGGTCTATTTGAAGGCACTGAATTCCCTGCAGTGGTCTACAGAGATGTCTGACGCAGAACTGCGTTGCTTGGTCTGTGGATATGATGATTGGTGACGTCATATAATAGTTGGAAAAACTGGTCTTTACTTTTCTGCATCACTGTATATATGTATGCAGTATTTATGCTGCATTGTCCTATGTAGCTTTTATATTTGTTCAGTTATAAACTGTTCTTGAATAATCTGTTTATTTTTTTACTTACTTTCACCTTAAAACACAAAAAAATGAACTGTCGCATATATGCGACGTTTAGTCTATTTCAAGAAAACTATAATAATTTTCACTATTGTCTTCGCTGTAGACCGGGCGTCGCAAATATGCGACATTACAAAAGGTTTTAAAAAATACAAAAAAACAAGAATAATTTATTTACAAACACGATTGTAGCGTATTACAATGTAAATGATCACTGTTTTACAGGTTTTTGCCCGTGGTCTGTGTGTACTGTTATCCAAGTGACAGCCGGTCTATGTGTAAGATTCAAATGTATACCTCGGTCTGTGGCAATGACCACGGCGTCGCATATATGCGACGCTCAGTAGCGAACGTGTTAAGTTTTATAAAATCATTTTGAAAATCCGAAAGTTAGTCTTTTTCACATGTGATTTTAGCTTTTAAATAATAGTTAAACATTAATTTATCCCCATCCATTGCAAGCTCAGATATGTTAAGAGCACAAAAATCCCACAATCATTGGAAACAAATTAGTTTTAGAGTGTTGAGAGCTTGTACCGTAGAGGCATGTTTAGAAACATTAGCATGTTTAGCCGCCATCTTGAATTGACTGGGTAGAACCAAGGCCCCACTAGAAAAAACAGGCCATGCTGCAGCGCGGGTAGCGCAACACTACGTCACAGTGGTGGATAGTTGTACTAAACTCTTACCATTAAAATATTACAAACAGCCAGCTTGTTTATTTACCTAAAACATATGGGAATGGTGATGGCAATGAATTTATCAATGAAATCTATCCACTAGTGTGACGTCATGGATCCTGCAGCATGGCCTGCTTTTTCTAGTGGGGCCTTGGTAGAACCCTCTTAAAAAATGGCGATGTAAAATGTAAATACAAAAACGTGTAAAAATGAAATGGTAATAGGCTACATGTTTTTTTTTTTATCAGTCTGCTATTGAAAAAATATAAGATACAAAAGAGTAAAACATTTAGGTAAAAAGAACTCAAAAAGAATTTACATTTTATTTCTTCTGTCTATCTCACTTCCATTTAGTTAACTCAGTGACATGACAACTAACTATAAACTCACTGATACACAACGTACACACCTTGGGTGACTAGAACTAACTATAAATGAATGTGAATGTCACTTGGTAAGGGTGGGTGAGCGTCAAAATTGTTGAATCAAAAAACTTTTAATTTCCAATGGCACCGATCACCTACATTCTCAACTTAAAATTGGTCTGTGGTCAACTCCTCAATGATGCTGATGAGAAAGTCTCTATGATTTTTCTGTGGTTCTTTATCTGTATTCACTTTGTACAAGATAAATGCATTGTGCAACGCCATATCGATGAAATATGGTACATGGTTTTATCTTATCCTTTACATCCACACCTCCCATATAAGCATTGTAGTTTGCTATGAGAACTGGTTTTATTGCTTCTCTTCCTCCTTTACTTCGCACTTGTTTATCTTCTGCATGACAGGCGGTCGTCAGACAGTAAACAGGATTCCGCTTCTTTTTTTCTTTTAGCCTACAAGAAGGCCATTTTCCTTCCTAAAATAAACCGTTCCACCAACTCCAAGATTTCTCTTTAGTAGACTTTTTGACAAAACTTTTGAGCTCTTCCTCACTGTGCCTGTAAGGTAAGTTTTTTCTTTTAGCTGGGCTTCAGCGAGAGGAATCTTGGTATACCAATTGTATGTGAACAAGTGATAAACCTTTCCCAGTAAATTACATTTAGTCAATAAATCAAAAACTACTTTTTGGGCCAAAGGTTCATCTCCATCTGAAAGTAAATCTTTTCCACTATACAGTTCAGAATGGAGCACATAATAGGTCTCACTGTCACACTTTTTTTTTAGAATTTTTTGATACCAAAACGGTTGTGCCTTTATTTGGTATGTATTGAATACAACAATTCTTAATTCCCACCATACTCTCATCTATACAAATAGGTTGTTTGGAACAAAAAATGGTTTGAATTTAGAATTAATTTCATCAATAAAGGGCCGAATTTTGTGGCATGCATCATATCCTTGTTGACCGTGAGGAATCGCAGGCTCGCAGTTACAATGGAGCATGGAACTGATCGACTGCAGTCTTTTTAATCCCAGTATGATTTAATAGTTTAAGTTTAATAGTTGGAGTTAATTCCTAGGTCTTCTTGTTATAAAATTGATGTGTTTAACTGATGTACTGACTTAAGACCATATGTGTATATCAATTAATGATCACCTGTTATTTTGTATTTGTTTTGTTTGTATTAGTTTTTCTGTTTACAAAAAAAGTATGAGTTTGATTCTACTGAACTAATTTAGTTATTATTTGAAAATGTAACATTGGCGACGAGGAAAACGAAGAATGGACGGACAAGAGTTAAATAATCTAAAGAAAGCACGAGCTGTAGTAAAAGGACAGTTGAAGAAGGCAGAAAGATTCCAGTCTCAAGGTAGTCTTACAGTGACAGAGGTGAGTGTTAAACTCAAAGCAATTGCTGACCAGTGGGAACGTTACAAAAGTATTCAGGACCAAATTGATACATTAACCGATGAAGAAAACTTGCACCATGAAATAGAATGTAGATGTAATGTTGAGGATAAGTATTTAAACCTTACAACAAAACTGCAAGAGTTAATTAAGAATGAATGTTCCAACACTAGGTCTACACCACTTCACCCAATTAGCAATCCATCTGAGGCGACACATAGTTCAATTCCCGGGTCCTCATTGTCGGGTAGTATAAATTTTACACCTTTTCACCCAGATGAAACGGTTACAAATTTCATAAAGAGACTTGAAATATTCCTACATCTTAAAAATCTAAGTACAGATGGTAATGCTAAAGTTTACATGCTACTACACGCTCTTACACCCCAGTTACACCAACAACTTTATGATTTATGTGCACCTGAAAACCCACTTACAAAAGACTACAGTGAGTTGGTTCAGATACTAAAGGATTTTGTAGAACCACAGCCAAGTCAATGGGCTTTACAACACAAGTTTATTTCACGTACTCAACAAGAACATGAATCCATAAATGAATTCTCAATAGCACTTAAGAAATTAACTAGCAACTGTGACTTTAATTGTGATTGTGGAAAGTCGGTTGCAGAGATGTTTCTTAAACTTCAGTTTATTCGTGGTTTGAATGACATAGATATTCGAGCCAAACTTCTTCAAGGACGAGAGAAACGCACGTACAAAGACATTGTTAACGAAGCATTGGCAATGGAACTAGCTAAATCTGAGAGCAAAACTGTATGTCACAAAACAATGGAACACCTTGATTTGAACAGGGTGGATTCCAATAGTAGCGATAGGAACAAGCCAAAGAAAATGTTGTATCGACAAACATTTCAAGAAACCGGCACGAGACCCAACACAAAATTTGACAATCTAAAAGGGAAATGTTACAGATGCGGTTCACCTTCTCATCGAGCTAACAAATGTAAATTTATAGATGCTGAGTGCAGAAAATGTACTAAAATTGGACACATAGCAAGTGTATGCTTACAGAAAAAGAACCAGACTAACAGAAATTTGGAGCAATACCAGACTCAAGATGACTCAGAGAAAGGCAGTGAGTATGAACATGAAATTAATGTACTAAGTGACAGACAAAAAGGTAAATTCATTTTTGACATATCGATTGAAGGAAAAACTGTACCAATGGAATTGGATACAGGCGCAGCCCTTAGTACAATGTCCTATGATGATTTTAAAAAACTGAAGGTACGTACAAAAGTATTTAAAACCAACATCGAACTTAGAACATACACAGGTGAACCTATCAAACCCAAGGGTATGACATTTGTACAATGCTCATACAAGATGCAAAAATTTGTTGGAAAACTCTACCTTATTGAACAAAATGTAGATGCTATATTTGGAAGAGAATGGCTCAGAGAAGTGACAATAGATTGGGCTGAGATAAAAAATGTGAAAGCAATACAACCTGAAAGTCTTGATACCATCCTCAGTGAGTTTGAGGAAGTTTTTGATGGTAAAATTGGAGAGATACCTGAGTATCTGGGACACTATAGACTTATAGACGATGCTACACCTATATTTGTAAAACCAAGACAAATACCCTTTTCCCTTAAAAGTAAAGTTGAAAATGAATTGAAAAGACTTGAAGACTGTAACATTATAACAAAGATTGACCATTCTGACTGGGGAACTCCCATTGTACCAGTGGTGAAGCCAAACGGACAAGTACGAATTTGTGCCGATTACAAAGTAACACTGAACAGAGTAATAAAAGATGAGAACCACCCTATTCCAAGAATTGAAGAAATCCACTCTCAAATGAACGGAGGAAAAGTATTTTGCACGCTAGATATTTCCAACGCATATCTTCACATGAAAATGGATGAGGACAGCGCACACATGCAAACATTGAGTACACATAAAGGTATGTACAAAGTTAACCGTTTGATGTTTGGTGTCAAAGTTGCTCCTTCACTTTGGCAACAGTTCATGGACAAAACTTTACAAGGTATTTGCGGAGTGCAATGCTTTTTTGATGACATTATTATACAAGGTAAGACATCTGAAGAACTCTTGAAAAGATTAAAGGTTGTTCTAGAAAGATTAAAAAGTAAAAACTTAAAATTGAAAAGAGAAAAATGTAAGTTTTTTCAAACTAGCCTGCAATATCTTGGACATATAATTGATGCTCAAGGTATTCATAAAACAAAGGAAAAAGTCTCATCCATCTTAAACAGCAAAAGACCAGAAAACGTAACAGAACTTCGCAAATTTCTTGGATTAATAAACTACTACAACAAATTCATAAAAGATTTAGCTACAATCCTACACCCACTCAACCAACTACTTAAGAAAGACGCACGCTACGATTGGACCTCAAAATGCGAGAATAGTTTTCAAAAGGTCAAATCAGAATTAGCAAGTGATCGCGTACTTGTACATTATAATCCTGATTTGCCTCTGGTACTAGCAACGGATGCCTCTCCGGTGGGTCTTGGTGCTATTCTTTCACATCGTTACAGCGATGGAAGTGAGAGACCGATAAGTTTTGCCTCACGCAGTTTGACAAAATGTGAACAGCACTACAGCCAAATTGACAAGGAAGCCACTGGCATCTACTGGGGGCTTAAGAAGTTTTTCCCGTACTGTTATGGACGGAAATTTACTCTGATTACTGACCACAAGCCACTCGTATCCATATTCAGCCCCACAAAAACACTACCATCAATATCTGCAACTAGATTATTTAATTATGCACACTTTCTATCTGGATTCGACTACAAAATTGAATACAGAAGAACATCGGATCATGCTAACGTAGATTTTTTATCTCGGTTCCCAACCGAGCATGCTTCAACTAAAGGCAGGGACAACTGTGACCTTTTTCAACTTAGTCAGCTCGATTCTTTTCAAATTAGTAGTTCTACAATTTCTAAGTCAACAGCCCACGACAAAGACCTTCAACCAATACTACATGCACTTGAAGAAGGTAAATCAGTGGAAGCTTTTGGGTACCATGACAATGAATTAACACTTCAAGACGGATGTATATTCAAAGGATGTCGAGTTCTAATACCACAATCCCTTCGTAGGACGGTTCTTGATGAACTTCATATTGGGCATTTAGGCATGGAGAAAATGAAATCCCTAGCCAGAAGCTATTGTGCATGGAAGAATATTGACCGAGATATAGAGCAATTGGCAAAATCGTGCAAACAATGCCGTTCGAAACAAAATGAACCAAGAAAGGAACAAAATCATCCCTGGCTTGCTCCCCAGGGACCATGGGAAAGGTTACATATAGACTTTGCTGGTCCAATGCAAGGACAGTGGTACTTTATAATTGAGGTAATACCTACTAAGAATACTTCTACAGAATTTTGCACAAGAGAACTTAGAAAACTATTTGCTACATTTGGTCTTCCCATGATTTTGGTTTCTGACAATGGAAGTCAATTTACGTCTAGCGACTTCAAACAGTTCCTATCAGATAACGGGGTGGTACACAAAACAACTGCTCCTTACCACCCTTCGTCAAACGGGCAGGCTGAGCGTTATGTTCAGACTGTGAAGAAGTCCCTAAGAGCAATGGAAGACGAGGGAGGGAGACTAGACTTCAAACTCTTCAGAATGCTTATGCAGTTACGTCAAACCTCAAATTCATCTGGCTGTGATGCATACTCCTTGATGTTTGGCAGGAAGATTCGAACACACATAGCTCTTTTACATCCTACACGTAAACTAGAAACTGAACATGTGAAGCAAGCAACAAGATATTTTAAGGAGGGAGACAGAGTACAAGCTAGAAATTATTCAAACTCAAAAGACAAGTGGAGTTTTGGAAGAATATTGGAAAGGGAAAGCAACCTTCTGTATAAAGTACAAATGGACGATGGAACTGTCTGGAGGCGTCATGTTGACCAACTACTCAAATGCGAAATAACGTTACCAAAACATTTCAGAGGGGAGAATTGATGTGTTTAACTGATGTACTGACTTAAGACCATATGTGTATATCAATTAATGATCACCTGTTATTTTGTATTTGTTTTGTTTGTATTAGTTTTTCTGTTTACAAAAAAAGTATGAGTTTGATTCTACTGAACTAATTTAGTTATTATTTGAAAATGTAACAAAAATAAAAAGCAAAAAGTGTTGACTACCCATACCAGCCTTTTTTTTATGTTTTTACTAGAAACAGGTTGTGGTTATTTTATGTGTCTAAGGAATGTTGGCCTTAGTCACTAACAAGACTACAAGATCGCGCCACTCATCCTACACTCATCTCCATTCATACTTGGCTTAAAATACCTACTATGTATGGTTGCCATTTCATTGAACAGTATTAACAGTATTAACAGTTAAATACAATGGTCTCTAGTAAAATAATGGTTATGAACTCCAAACACAACATTACTCACTAATATTAATGGTACAGATTAAGCACATAACGGACGAGGGCGGTCCCAGGGGGGGGGGGGGTCAGGGGGGTCATGACCCCCCCAAAATATTTTTTATATATATAAACTATTAGGCCTATACCAGGGGAACTTTAATAATTTTTATTGCAAATCGTTCTGCCAAATTGAAATTTATTGTAGTCTTTAACTCTTTACACTTGTGGCGAATGAGAGGACTAATTACAAACTCTAACGTAAAACTCATCGCTCGAGTCTGACTGTTTTTTTGTACGTTATGAAAAGTAGGGAAGATCGGCAGACGACGGATGCTTTCAGCCATATACAGCAACGGCAGTGTCCGATGCTGACACTCGACGTTCGGCCGCATTCTTCTTCTTTTTTTCGGCATTTAATGTTATCATTCATTTTAACCTAGATGATTGAAAACTTGAATTGGGTTTGGGTATTGGATAAAGAAAAGAAGTTGTATCAATAGTCAAAACTTGAAAGGTAGTTGAATATTAATTTATCTGAGTTGAGCGTTAGGAATTAAATATTAAATAGTATTCATATTTAGAGCACCTGATATCATATTTAAGAATACCACAACCCAATTGGCATGTTGCTAGCCATAAAACAACAACAAAATGGTAGTGTCTCAGACTTAGATGTGGAAGGGACAGATTTAATTCCCAGCACAACCACAAAATCGTTGCACAAAAACTTTATTCTCACGTTGACTCCTTGTAAAATGCCACTGGCACTGGCATAGGAAAAATTATAACACTGAGAACCAATTCCCCAGGCGGTAGCAGTGACGGGACGCCGACAGCAACGTTAGTTGGGTAGTGTACTTTGTAGGTTAACTGTTGCTTACTGGGCAGGTATAATGCAGTCGTTTTGGGTCCAAGTTCTTAAACACTTCTTAGATAAAATAAGTTCTCTGGTTCGAAATCTTGGTCTGATTTTGAACATTTTCCGTTTAGCATGCACATTGGCACCAGTTGAAAGCGTGGTGGAAGGAAAAAACATCCACCATGAGTTGAAAGGGTGTTTTCGTAAATCAATAATGCTTGAATTGTGTTGTCGTTTGCTCTTCTACCCGATCGATTTTCATAATTTTGGCCTTAAACTAAAGGTATGGACGCATCATAGATTTTCCATCAAGCATCGGCAGTCATTTTGACGTATATTTCTAGCTATAGGCAAACTGCCTCCCTGTACATTTCTTATGGGAGTTAAATTTTTTTTTTTTCGAGTTCGTTTGGCTCTACCTGACCGATTTTCATAATTGTGGTCTTAAAAAAAGCTATGCAAGCACATATTTGTGATCAAGCATAATCATTCATTCATCTAATGTATTACTCAACGAAAAATATAAATTTGATTTTTTTGAATTTTTACTTCAATTAAAGATGTATTCCAGCAATTCTAATTGCATTACCCTATATGTTGTGGTCTAAAAATCTTTAGTGAAATACCAGCTTTCATTTGAGCTATTGATTATTTAGATCGGACTACCTACAACCCACTGCTGAATCACGAATCAACAATAATTATAATCGTTTTAGTACTTATCTGCAATAAATGATAGGTTATATTTTTATTTAAGTTATTTTATATATCTTGGTCTTAAAATACTTCTAGAAATAAAGGCTTTCATTTGAGATATTGATAGTTTTAATCATTTAAGTTCAAGATACTGTATCGCTTAATCAGAAAACACAAATTTAAGTATATCTTGGATATGGAATTTCGTTTTAGATATATTTACTCAATTCTAACTACAGTACGTTATCCTATTTGTTTTGACCTAAGAACCTTCAGTGAAATACCAGCTTCCATTTGAATGATTGATTATTAAGATCGGACGTATCTAAGGCACACTGCTAAATCACGAACAACCCAAATTGTTCAACAAAGTTAGTTATTTATCATCGATTTATAGTTGAACGATATTGCTTGAAACCTGTAGTATTCTTTATACTGTATATTATCAGCTGTTGTCATTAATTACAAAACAATGTTTACCTTTTCAATTTGCAGTTGTAAATATTACTTTTCAATAAAAGAGTTTCTTCAAATGCGTGCTTATTATAAACTCTAATTCAAAGTCACAACAATTGGCGACAAGAAAAAGTTTTTCAAAATTTCTACTCATTATTTGGATCTAAAACCTTTTCTAAATTTCGATTTTGTACATTATGGATGCAGAACAATTTACAGCACTACTGAAAGCATTCACTGAGAGCCAAGTCACACTTGCAGCTACACTTGCAACGAAGATCACAGAAAAACTTCAACTTCAACCTCCAGTACAGCAGAGTAATACGTTAGTAAGTATTCAACCATTTGAAAATTTCGATCAGAAAAAGGAAAAATTTAAAAACTATTTGGAACGCTTTGAAAATTATCTTGCTGTCAAAAACATCTCAGATGAAAGGAAAAAAGCACAACTTCTTTGCGCTTCAATTGGCTCTGTTCACTACAATAATCTTTCATCATTAATTGGACCTGAAAAACCTATCAAAGACCTAGATTTTGCTACTTTGGTCAAATCACTACGTGACATGCTTTCACCACACAGAAACGTTGTAGTTTCACAACATTACTTTTTAAACACTTATCAAAAAGCAAATCAATCAATTCCTGAATACATAGCTTCACTACAAAAAGACCTGTCTGAATGTGAATTTACAGTCCAGTGTGAATGTTCAAAACAAGTTTCAGTCTCAGATACATTTTTAAGAGCTCAATTCATAAGAGGCTTAAAAGATGACTGGATTCGAGAACAGTTATTACAATCAGACACTACTTCATTCAAAGACATTGTAACCAAAGCTACTGCTTTGGAAGCTTCCCGAATAGAGACCCAGGCTTTGAACAAACATCAGCATTCAATTCCAACTGATGTAGATATCAATAAACTTTCAAATGTAGGTACAAAACATCAGAGAAGTCGTTCAAACTACCGTAAGAATCCAAATTCTGGTCATACTTATCGTTCTCAATCAAAAGTAGATTTCAATCGCCTAGGTTTTGGAGATCTTTGCTTTCGATGCGGTAGAAATAATCACCGCGCAACTGAGTGTCGCACTAGCAAGTCATCACTTCATTGCACTTCCTGTTCGAAACAAGGCCATGTAGCCAAAGTTTGCATTTCAACCCAAATGAAAAATAAGTCTTCTACCAATCAATCTAAGTTCAATTCAACAAAGTACATTTCTTCAACCTCTGATGACATTCCGCTAGGCTTAAATCAAATCACTGAAGTTCATCCAGTTACCAAACCTAATATCATAGACATATTTGACCAGAACGAACGATCAAATTTACCCGATTCACAAAAGTATTTTGCTACAGTTTCAATTGATAACAAGCCAATGCGTTTTGAGATAGATTCTGGAGCAGGATTTACATTAATACCAGAAAAGGCTTTCAATGAGTTAAATCTCAACGTCAAACTTGACCCAACTAATGTGTATTTCCGTGCTTATACAAACAATGTATTTAAACCATTGGGCAAAGTTACAGTTGAGGTTACTTACAAAAACCATAAATCAATTGAAGATATGTATATAGTTCCTGATAATTGTCCAGCAGTCCTAGGAAGAGTGTGGATTCGACACTTACATATAAGTCTACAAGAAATAGATGATGGTTCAAATCAACCTAACTTTTTCAATGTCTCCGAAACCTTCCATTCGATTGATGACATATTTTCTGAATTTTCCACAGTTTTTGACCAAAGAATTGGATGCTTGCCCAACCACAAAGTTACACTTCAATTACGTGAAAACGCTAAACCTGTGTATACCAAAGAACGTAGTGTTCCGTTTGCCCTTAGATCTCAGGTTGAGGAAGAACTCAACAGTCTTGAATTATCCGGCATAATATCTAAAGTCGATGCTAGCGATTGGGGTTCGCCTTTGGTTGTTATTCCTAAAGAAAATGGCACAGTGATATTATGTGTCGATTACAAAACAGGCGTAAATGATCGTCTTGTTTCATCTAATTTCCCGATCAAACACATTCCAGATGTTTTACACTGTTTGCGAGACTCAAAATATTTTTGCAAGCATGATATTTACAAGGCTTATTTGCACATTCCAGTTGATGCCCCAAGCAGCAAAATTCAAACTACAGTCAAACCTCAGTATAACGAATCTGATGGGACCGAACTGAATATTCGTTATATCAAGGATTTCGTTAAAACGAGGTTCGTTATATAGATTTTAGGTTTGCAGGAATTTCGCTAAGTCGAGGTTCAGAACCAGCGTCTGTCAATATAGGTCGGGATTAGACATCATTAAAACACAATTAAAGTAGCATAGGCTACAATCATAGACCAAGCAACACTAGTAGACTTCTCATCCCATTGTAAATTTTGAAGCTTGTTTTTTGTGTCTAGTTCATGTACGTCCACACAGATCGCTAGTGTAGACAACATTTTGTTTCTATTATTTTAGGGTAATTTTCATGATTTGTGCTTTACTATTTGGTTATATAACTAGGAGATCAGTTATTGTTTATGATTATATCGTTTAATTAGGTTAAACGAGGTTTTAAATGACTGCGATAACAAGAAACAAATTGTAAACAAAACATAACCTCTATAGTTGGACGTACAGAACTAACAATAAAATTGGCTCCAGCTGTTCCATTAGGATGACTAATCTACTAAGGGAGTATGCTTTATCTATGCTACAATACTTTACAGTACACTGTTTTCACAGTGTTTGTACAGTGTTTACACTGTACAGTAGAACCTAAATTATCCGGCATAATAAAGGGGAGGGATCTTGAATATTGCGCAATCATGACAATGGCATTGACCTTGGTACAGGTTAAAAAACTGTAAGTTTAAAATCACAGCTTGTTCTAACCCTCCTAAAACCTAGCCAAACACTGTATTGCGTAGTCATAAACCATGTAAAGAACAAAACAAAACAGTAGTATGTAGAAAGTTTTGTAAGCTACTGCTCGTGATAGGCCGGTAGGCTACTTACAGTACAGTACCGGTACTGATTTATCACAACAGAGGAATGTCAATAATAATCATTAACTATAGCATTGGTGTTGCTAGTTGAAACAAATCGTATTGAAAACAATACAGTAAATTATTAGATAAGTCATTATAAAAGTGTATAATCAATAGCCAACTTAAAGATAATAATAACACTCGAAAAAGGAATGTTAAAATAACGATGTTGCTATTCTTTCTCTTTGGTTTTGTGTTTTTATATTCTTTCTTAGGTTTCTCTTTATCCAAAAATTGTACGATTCACCATAGTTACTTATCGCCCAATCACAGCTTAGTAAGCTGAGCTTACTAAACATTGTCATCAGTCGTCAGGGAATGAAATCAGTTCTCAGTTGCAACATAGCGCGTGCAGCGGCAGCAGACAAAGATGTGTAAAACGGAGCAGACGAATGTTAGCGCAAGCGATGACGTCACCTTTCCATTTCATTTGATAAAGAAACAGATTTTTCAAAAACAATAATGGGGTGGGGGATTTGTTATATCGAGGGAAAGACGTAGACAATTCGTTATGCAGAGGTGAAATTCGTAATGTAGAGGTTCTGACAATGATGAATTCGCTATATTGAGGTGTCTTATTTTAGCCGAAATCACGAAAAATTCGTTAAATCAAGGTCGTTGTTATGGTTTTTAGCGAATTTCCCATATAGGGAATAAGCTATTACCGTAGTACTCATGGTAAGACCTGGACGCGGGACCGATTTTTTTTTTCGTTTCGAGGTCCCTAGAGACCAAAAACACCATCCGTTCAAATTCATATATATATATATATTTATATATTTATATATTTATATATATATATATATATATATATGTGTGTCCGTTAGCACGATAACTCGAGCAAAAATTATCCGAGTTTGATGAAATTCGGTACAAACTTGTGAACCTACGTTTATTCGAACGAGTTCGCGATCCAGCATGATCGGACCATGGGAACGGGGGTTTACGGGGGGTTTTATGGGGTAAAAATAGGTTTTTCGCATTTTTGACCCAAAAAACATAAAATTTAGCAATTTCTTTCCAAACCATTTTGTAGAGCTTAAAAAAACAAATAATTTAGTATATTGAAGCGTTATTATGCGCCTAATGGTTACGGAGAAAATTCCAAAAAATTGTAAATTTAAAATTCCCATGTTATTCTTATGGAGAATAAGTAAACTGTTGTAGTTTGCTTGTTTATGAACATATTTTGATAAAAATTTGAAAAATGTTTTTATTTCTTACTAACTATTAAAAAAAAAAACAGTTTTACCTCCCTGATGCAGCAAACCTAAGTACTTGTTAAACTAATTCTATTTAAATCGGGAATAAATGTTATATTTTTAAGTAGACATTTCAGTGTAAATCAAATGGAAATTCGCTTAGTCTGCAGGTTTGCTGCGGCGGGGGTATTTCGTTATGTAGAGGTAAAATATAGATTGTGTCTTATGGAGAGTTCTAGGGGATTTAAAAAAATTCGTTATATCAAGGAATTCGTTGTATCGAGGTTCGTTATATTGAGGTTAGACTGTATTACTACACACCGCGGTACATACTTGATGCACAGACTTAGTTTCGGAATCAAGACCGCGCCTGCCGAATTCAATCGCATTCTAAGCCAAATTCTAAACGGGTTACCAAAGACTGAAGTTTATTTTGACGACATAATCGTGCACGGTACAACAAAAGATGAATGCTACAATAATTTACGGTTGTGTCTATTCCGTCTACATGCGAACGACTTGGATACTTACTTGGATACTTGGATACTTGGAGAATTCCCACTGGTATCGCATCAGCGACGTGGTCGTCAGGTTTTTATACTTTTCTTGCTTTTAATTAATATAAAATTGATTCATTTCCTCTTCATGCGCATGGCCTAGACATATATTTCATCAACACTGTAGTAGGCCGCTTGACTTAAAAATGTTTTAAGCAGGTTCTTGAATTTGTTGATAGAAGGCTCTTGCGTAATGTACTGAGGCAATTTATTGTAAATCTTTATACTATTGAAGTAAGGGCTCTTGCTTGCAAGGGTGGAATTTACTTGTGGTACATGAGGATTTGTTGCTCTTCTTGTATTGTAATTGTGGACCATGCTGTTAGTTACAAAAATATTAGGATTCTTCTTAACGAGCAATGCAGATTCCAATATAAAGAGAGACGGAAGTGTGAGAATGTTCAGTTCTTGGAACAGAGGTCTACAGTGTGTCCGTCTATGGACTCCACATATTCTTCTAATCGCACGTTTTTGAAGGATGAAGATACGTTTTGCCTCACTACAACTTCCCCAAAATACCAAACCATATGAAACTATGCTATGAAAGCAGCCATAGTAAACCTTAAGGAGAATCTCGATGTCAACCAGCTTTTGTAGTCTAAACAGCAGGTAGGTGACAGATGACAGTCTGGGCGCTATTGCATCGACATGTGTTCCCCAATTTAGGTTCTCCGTAATGTGTAGACCCAAGTATTTGGTTTCACTACAGGTTTCAAGAGGCACCCCGTCCAAGGTCAATATCGGAGGTGGTTCAGGCTTCTTCCTGTTATAAAACTCCATTAATTTGGTTTTACTTGAATTTAGGACCAGATGATTTTTGCTACACCAAGTTGACATTTCAAGTAAGCCAGTTTGGGTGTTTTCAATTGTGACGTTTCGATTTGGGCTTGGGACTAGGTGACAGGCGTCATCAGCAAAAAGCCATAAATTTCCAGAAGATATGGAGCCGGGCAAGTCATTCACGTATAACAGGAATAGGATGGGCCCAAGGTTTGATCCCTGGGGGACACCGATGTTCAGAGCTGGTGATGGAGACGATTTATATGTCCGGAAGATGTTGTCAGGGCCTCTGTGCTTCAAGGATACAATCATGTGTCGATCTTTAAGATAGGATGAAATCCATCGCAGTGGGTTTCCAGAAATTCCAAGTATTCGCAGCTTATCCAGAAGGATCCCATGGTCAAGAAGATCGAAAGCCTTTGTCATGTCGTAAAAGAGACATAGTAAGCTGTCAGATATGTCAAGGTGGTTATATACTTCCTTTAAAAGGGCGAAAATGGCATCACAGGTAGACATGTTTTTTCTGAACCCAAATTGGTTTTTTGACAAGATGTTATTTGCTTCAATAAAGCTTAGCAGTCTTTTAAGAAAAATAATCTCAAAGATTTTACCAAAACAAGGCTGGACAGAAATAGGCCGGTAGTTACTTGCATTAAGAGGATCATTCTTCTTAAATACAGGGACAACTTTTGAAGTTTTCAACGAATCAGGAAAGCAACCAGTTTCAAACGACTTGTTAATAGCGCAGGCCAATGCTTCAAAGATATTTTCATTGCAAAGTTTGAGAAGGCTGCATGGGACTTCATCAATGCCAGAACTTTTTTTTGATCCTATTAATAAGACAACTTCACGAACCTCAGAGGCAGAAGTAAGAGACAGTACAAAGCGACTCGCTTCGAGATCAGTGGGCAACACAGGGGCTACATTATCTTTAGCCAATGTACATATTTCCTGGTGAAAAGATTTACAGAAATAGTCTACTATTGTCTGAGGATTTTTGACTTCCACGTCATCGATCATGAGAATCAGGTTTGATTGGGTCTGATACTTTTCATCGCATAGTGTACGGACCACTGCCAAAGATTCTTTGCTTGTGTTTTTGGAATTAAGTATTTTGTTACCAAAAAAGGCCTTTTTTGTTTTGTTGACAAGTGCAGAGTGGCGTCGTTTAGCTGTGCGATAAGCATTTTTCCCATCTACAGAACAGTGAGGCGACCTAGTATTCCAGTACAGGTCCAAGAGTGCTTCATGCGACTGCGATACTTCATGACTGACCCAAGAAGAGCTATGTTCATTCTTTGTCTTTGAAGTAGACACAGGGAAACTAACATTAAAAACATACATGAACGAGTCGTAGAAGTGGTCAAATAAATCATTAGAGGTAATATTTCTTAAATTAGGTTCTGGCATCCAAGCTTCACTGCTAGTTAAAATTTGGAAGGCTTCAAAAGTTGAGGCTGTAAATTTCCTCTTCACTGTTTTATTTGCATTTCCCTCACCAAAACGTTCACACAACAAGTGCACTGATAGCAAATGGTGGTCTGAAAAGAAAACAGGTTTGGCACTGGGGGCACGAAACAGATGTGCAACACACGAGTCAACAATAAAATAATCAAGCTGAGTTATACAGTCAGGTGTTACTCTTGTTGGTCCTTTAAATATAATGTTCAGGTTATTACATTCCAACAAATCCTGAAGCAGCTGACTTTCCCAGGAAAGTCTACTTGCATCTAAACAAAGACAAATGCAAATTCTTTTGCGAACAGATTGACTATCTTGGTCATGTGATTAAGTACAATCAAATTTCAAAAAGTCCAGAAAAGATTAAAGCTGTTTGTAATATGCCTCAACTGAGCCGTGACTAATTCCACCGGGCGAATGTCACGACTCATATTCAATGGTTCAAGTGTTTTTTTTTTTATAGTAGGCTAGTTCAGTGTTTCGTTTGTTACTTCCACGACCCCGAACAAGGCTGTGAGTCTTGTTCTTCTTACTCGGACCGCCTAGCGTCAGAGGCTCCGAGACATTGCTCCTGTCGACAACGAGTTGATAATTCATCCCCTTACATCTTTATTTTGTGGCATGTTTAAATTGCAGTTTGCCTTTATTTTATTCAGGGTGTTATTAACGTCGACTATGGATTAAATTTTAGTACGCCTTGCGCGCCTTTTGGGGTCCAGGAGGACTACCGTCAACCCAGGACGTGGAGCATCAACCTGAGGCGGAGACCATTTACCACCCTATGGCCTCCATTTGGACACTGTATGGCCTCCTCTCCGCCCAGCTTCACCAGCCCTCTAGCGACCTGGATCTGTGCCGCCTAATATAACTGTTACCGCCGTACCGCAAGTTACCTGTTTCTTGTTATACATTTATTATTTATCATTGCTGTTGCCGAATGGACTTGAAGATTTTTAATATTTGTTGACTATTTATAAGCACAGCATTCTATTGTTATTTATTTCAAATTTTATTCTACAGTTTTTGCCTAATCATCCAATTCCTAAGATTTTTGTCTACAGTATTTATTTTTGGGGCCCCTAGTAAATTGTTAACTATTCAGATTTTTATTAAAAGAGTCATCATATATTATTATTGTTATAATTTGTTAATTTGGGTAAATTTTTATTAAATGTTAAATTTTTATTAAATCTTTCTGATAGTTGTTGATTAAAAGAAAAGACTGTAAGTCAGCAGATTAAATGGGTATCCAAATTTATTTAAAGTTTAATTGAGAGTATTTAATTCATGTTTTGTTGTTGATTATTGTTGTTGTGTTTATTTATTTAGTTAATTACAGCTCGTTTCTCTCAAATGGCGTGTTGTTCTTGAACCTCCATCCATGGTTCTCATTTTGTCAAGTAAGGTTTTGTGAGCCGCTCCTCGGGCCTGCGCATGGATCACGCTTCCATTTCGTTAGTCTGGGTGCAGGCACGAGGGCATGGTTCATCTGGTAGCAGAGCGTGGTTATGCTGGTTGCGTCCTGGGTGCCTTGTCGTGAAATTTGGTTTCACGACTTGGATACTTAGAGACCCGATCACTGTCCACGTTCTGATTTTTTTTGAAGAGCCATGGATGGATTGGTTTCTTGGAAATGTTCTGGCCTGGCAGTTTTGGAAAAGGTCTTGTTGTTGTTGTGGTGGGGCGTAAACACATTTTATTAGGAGCTCGCCCTTTGGCCGAGGCACCGGGTGGAATTGGTAGTAATGACTTGCATCCTTAGGGAGCAAGGGTGTCTAAAGCATGGTCATGTCAAAAAAAAAAAAAAAAAAAGGTTTGTGTGTACACCCCATCACACAAGTGTTAGGTGTTGTCTAGTGTATGTATCGGTGTATGTTTGTGTGTGTGTACGTTCGTGGGTCATTTGTTGTTTTTTCTTGCGGTACTTGCGGTATGAATGGGCAGGTTCTTCTTTTGGGCCCCATCAGGTGCGTAGGCATCAACGTCCAGAAGCCTTAGGAATTAAATTTCTGTGTTTGTTTTGTAAAAAAATTTTGTTGGCTGTTGTTTTGAGTCAAGTACTGGTTGAGACTCGGTATGGCGTCAATTGTGCCGGAATATTTGAGGAAGCCGGAGCTGGTGTACGAGGTGCGGTCCCGGGGGGAGACTCCTAGCACTGATGTACGCACTTTGCGTACACAGTTCAGACAAATTGCTAGCATGCCTCAAGCTTGGGTTGAGTCTCTCAGTTTGGATGAGGAACTGGAGGCATGTAAAGAGAGGATGGAAGAGCTAAGTGGGGAAATTAATAGTTGGAGTAGTTTGCCTATGGGCTCAGCTAAGGGTTCGGCCATCACACAGCTGACGCACTGGCGTAAGCGTCTACTCTTGGTTTCAGGGCAACCTGAAATCCAGGATGAAGACAAGAGTTGGGTGGAGGCCAGAATCCTTGAGCTGGAAGGTATTTTGGAGAGTATTAAGGCAGGAAAGTCTGTCAAAGAGAAAGTTGAAGTTTTTGAAGACAACCGTTCTTCGGAAATTTCAAATGAAGTACCAAGGTCAGTTGATGATGTGACTCCAGTGGGTACCCCCCAGGCTCCGCCTACGCCAAGTACACTGCTCCAGTTGCCTGCAAATGTTCAAATGTCAAATGCAAATGTCACACCATCCCCCTCTCACACGTCCACCTTGGCTGCGGCTACGCTGAATGTCCAGTCCCCATCTCCCTTTCCTTCTCAAGTCCATAGTTCCCCTTCCATCTCTAACTCCTTTGGCAAACTCCCCCATCCCCTTGCTTCTGTCCTGAGTGGTTTCCAGCCGGTGGACGGGTTAGATGTGAATGGTCTTTGTTTTTTTCTGGAGAGTGTTTTGCGCATGCGTGAATACCCTGGCATGTCAGACGCAACTTTGATGGAACTCATTGCTCCATACTGTCTGAAACCGTTGGGGGACAGATTGCTTGATTGTTTGCGCAGAGGCGTCACTTTTGATGTTTTTCATAAAGAAGTTTTGGAGCTTTTCATGCCCCGTCGGGTCATGGAAAAGCTGAAAGTTGAGAGAGTTTTTTGTCCTCAGCAGCCAGCCGAGTCTCTCAGCCAGTACGTGGGGGACATTCGCACGGTGGAAAGGGTCTTGCGTTTGGGGATCAGTGAGCTTGAGCTCATTGACATTGTGCTTTAGGGGTTGAAGCCTGAGGAACGCTCCCGTTTGGTTTTTGCGCCACGACCTTCATCTTTTGCGGATCTGGACAGACTCTCCATCCTTTCGAGATCTGTCCAGGACGCTGATTTCCAGAGAGACCAAGCGGCGGGGCATCTTCCCCTAGCTGGTCATCATGCTGTCGTAGCACCCGTGGGGTTGGGTCCCGAACCGCCGCAGTGGCAGAGGCAGCCCGTTGTTTGTTTTGGTTGTGGGCAACCAGGTCACATTCGGCGGCATTGCCGTCAAGGTGGAAATTTTGGACGTACCCCAAAAAACTAGTTTGCTCACAGGAGGAAAATCTGCCCAATCCTTCCTGTGAGGTTGTTGGTGTTAAAGTAAAGGGCAATAATTTGAAAGTTTTTTCAAGTAAGTCAAAGTCAAAGTCTGTTAATGTTTCTGTTGCCTCCCCTTCTGGGAGTGTTGTGCCTGTGACTGAGCCTCTGCTGCGGGGGATTGCGGGCCTTGCTTCCATGGGCGTGAAAGCGGCGCGCTCAACTTGCCCACGTCTCAACATCTTCATAGGTTCCACGGTGCAGAAGGCCCTAGTGGATTCTGGGTCAGCCCGTTGCCTCATTTCCCTGTCCCTTTTTGAAAAACTTGAATCGTCTGGGCTTATCAAGCAAGTTGAGCGAAAAACCCCTATCTGCTGGACTGCGTCAAATTCACCCCTTCCCATCATCTATGAAACCCGTTTCAAGTTCAAAATTGAACATTTTTCTTGGGTTTGGAGTTTTTGGGTGGCTAAGGACCTTTGTTTCCCTGTCATTTTGGGAGCGGATTTTATCAAGCACACTGGCCTAATTTTGGATTTAGGCAGAGGTCAGTGTTTTTTCCGATTTGCGAGATGGGTATTGATATCTTTTGCTGATGAAATTGGTGGTGGTGCTGCGGTAGTTGAGCCTGAGATACCCAGCAAGCCAACAATTGATCCGTTGTTAGGGCATCTGACTACTTGCGAGGCTGAAGCCATCAGAACCTTGTGTTCTCGTTTCCCAGATGTGCTGACGCCAAGGCTCGGAGTCACTAACCTGTTAGAGTACGAGATTCGTCTGACAGATACTCGTCCCGTTCGCTCTCACCCATACAAATTAGCTCCACCCAAAATGGAAACTCTCAGAAAAATCATTGACGAACTTCTGGAAAATGGTGTCATTGAACCTTCCCGTTCGAGCTATGCTAGTCCAGCTTTTCTTGTCCCAAAACCCAATGGCAAGTCCCGAATGGTTCTGGACTATCGCAAATTGAATGCGCAAATTGAAATCGACTCTGTGCCTCTCCCCGATTTGCATTCTGCTTTTGATTGGTTCGGTAAGGCCAAGTATTTTTCTGTTTTTGATCTGAATCAGGCCTATCATCAGATTCCTTTGAAACCTGAGTCTCGACCTCTCACTGCTTTCTGCGTTCCGTGGAATCTGTATCAGTTCACAAGAGTTCTGATGGGTCTTGCTGTGGGGGCCCAGACTCTCACCAGACTCCTTGATTCCATCTTTCATGATGTCAAGTTCAAGTTTGTGTTCAATTACCTCGACGATCTCTTGGTGTACAGTGAGAGTTTTGAAGATCACCTGATTCATCTTGAAGAAGTCATGAGTAGATTGAATAGGGCTGGCCTTACCGTGAATCCTGACAAGATTAGTTTTGCCAAGCCGGAAATTTCGTTCCTTGGTCATCTTATTTCTCATAGAGGCGTCTGCATCGACCCCGCTAGAACCCAGGCTATCAGGGAGTTTCCTCCTCCCAGAGATGTCAAGGGTATTGCTAGGTTCATCGGCATGGTAGGTTTTTACCGACGCTTCATCCCCAATGTTGCTGAATTGGCGGCTCCTCTCAATGAGCTTCGGAAGAAGGGCGCCAAGTTTGTCTGGGGTGAAGCGCAGCAGACGTCTTTTGACCTTCTCAAGGAGGCTATCATGCAGCCCCCTGTTTTGGCGATGCCGGATTTCTATCAAAACTTTGTCTTGCAAACAGATGCTTCCTCCGTCGCAATTGCGGCTGTGTTGTCACAAGAGGTGGATGGTGTTAGGCAGCCAATTGCGTACGCCTCACGCACTTTGAGTCCCTGCGAAAAGAAAAGCTCTTCTGTGTATGAACTCGAGTGTTTGGCTGTCGTGTTTGGAGTCAATAAATTCAGACGCTTTTTGGAGCACAAAGAGTTTTTATTGGAAACCGACAACCAGGCACTCTCGTGGCTTCTCGCACATCCACGCCAGCTTGGGAAAATTGGTCGTTGGGTTGTCCAAATATCGTCCCTTAAGTTCCAAGTGCAACACGTTCGAGGCACTCAGAATGTGATTGCGGACACACTATCTAGGATGTACCATTCACCCGACGATCATCCTTCTGACCAAGAGCAACCGGGTTGTGCCGTGCTCTTGGAGTTTCCACTCGCCTTTTCTGATTTCATTCCCCATCAGCTGAAGGATCCTGAGCTGGCAAATATCATTGGTGAGCTTCAAAATGGGGGAGCCCACCCCCCATATTTTCTGTCCCAGGGTGCCCTTTGCTGTCGCGCTCGGCAGCGAGGTAAACCTAAAGTTGTGCTGCCTAGTCTTCTAATCCCTATGGTCTTTGAGTATTTTCATTCTTCTCCTGTGGGTGGGCATCTAGGTATCCACAAGACCATTGCGAAGGTTAGGGAAATGTTCATCTGGAAGGGTATGGATCGGGATCTTGCTGCTAGGGTGCGTTCTTGTCAAACGTGCTCACTGAGCAAGCCCGCTCAAAACACTAAGTTTGGTTTGTTGTCATCTGAGGTGGCGGAAAGACCTTTGGAGAAGGTTTTCATTGACTATGTAGGGCCTCTCCCGCGTAGCTAGTCAGGAAATAAGTTCCTACTTGTTTGTGTGGATGCCTTCTCCAAGTTTTGTTGGCTTTTTCCCTTAAGGAATGCCACTGCACAGCTCACCGTGCAGGTACTTCGAACTCACCTCTTCCAACATTTTGGAATACCCGCCACCATTGTTTCCGACAACGGAACACAGTTTGTTTCCCATCTGTTCAAAAGAATGTGCTTTGGGCACGGAATCCGCCATGTGACTACTTCCCCTTACTATCCACAGCCTTCTCATGCTGAAAGGTTCAATCGCAATCTTCGCTCCGCTCTCATAGCTTTCCATGCTGACAAGCATACCACCTGGGATCAGGAACTCCCTTGGCTTCAGTTTGCTTTCAATACTGCTCACCATGAGAGTCACAAGGCGGTCCCTTTCGAGCTGTTTCTAGGCTATCCGCCTAACAACCCGTTAGCGAATGTGTGGGGAATTGGCGACCTTCTGCCACCTCCTGGTGCGGCTGATGTCAAGGCAACTTGGCAAGCGGCCAGGAGAAACTTGATCAGAGCTAGGGAATTGGTCCGGAGGAAGCACAATCGTGGCAGAGTAGACAACCCTTTCCAGGCGGGGGATTTGGTGTTTTGTAAAGCTCATCCGGCCAGTTCGGCTGTGGACAAGAGAGCTGCCAAGTTGTGTCATCGGTGGTCAGGTCCCCACCGCATCCTGAGGTTTTTGACGCCTGTCACGGCGGAGCTTGGAGATCCGCGGTCTGGAAAAGTGTTCCGGAGGGCGCACATTTCTCATCTCAAGCCCTTCCGCGGAACTCTTCCGTAGGCAATTTTCTTTCCTCTTGTGTCTGGGTGGGAAGTGCACTGGGCCAGAGAACCTGATCACTTCTCCTGTCCCCTGTGTTCTGCGAAGGAATTTCCCTTTACAAAATTTTCCAGCTCTGGCCAGAGCAAACCCTGGGGGTGAGTTTTCCCCTCAGTTTGGAAGTCCCTTGGCGTTCCCCACCACAGACACTTGAGTTGTCTTTCAGGTCAATCTCTTTTCAGGAAGTGGGGGAGAGGCTTGTTTGTTTGTCCCTTTTGGAGAGGAGTGTCCTCTTTTGGGGAGGGAGGTTGAGCCGTGACTAATTCCACCGGGCGAATGTCACGACTCATATTCAATGGTTCAAGTGTTTTTTTTTATAGTAGGCTAGTTCAGTGTTTCGTTTGTTACTTCCACGACCCCGAACAAGGATGTGAGTCTTGTTCTTCTTACTCGGACCGCCTAGCGTCAGAGGCTCCGAGACATTGCTCCTGTCGACAACGAGTTGATAATTCATCCCCTTACATCTTTATTTTGTGGCATGTTTAAATTGCAGTTTGCCTTTATTTTATTCAGGGTGTTATTAACGTCGACTATGGATTAAATTTTAGTACGCCTTGCGCGCCTTTTGGGGTCCAGGAGAACTACCGTCAACCCAGGACGTGGAGCATCAACCTGAGGCGGAGACCATTTACCACCCTATGGCCTCCATTTGGACACTGTATGGCCTCCTCTCCGCCCAGCTTCACCAGCCCTCTAGCGACCTGGATCTGTGCCGCCTAATATAACTGTTACCGCCGTACCGCAAGTTACCTGTTTCTTGTTATACATTTATTATTTATCATTGCTGTTGCCGAATGGACTTGAAGATTTTTAATATTTGTTGACTATTTATAAGCACAGCATTCTATTGTTATTTATTTCAAATTTTATTCTACAGTTTTTGCCTAATCATCCAATTTCTAAGATTTTTGTCTACAGTATTTATTTTTGGGGCCCCTAGTAAATTGTTAACTATTCAGATTTTTATTAAAAGAGTCATCATATATTATTATTGTTATAATTTGTTAATTTGGGTAAATTTTTATTAAATGTTAAATTTTTATTAAATCTTTCTGATAGTTGTTGATTAAAAGTAAAGACTGTAAGTCAGCAGATTAAATGGGTATCCAAATTTATTTAAAGTTTAATTGAGAGTATTTAATTCATGTATTGTTGTTGATTATTGTTGTTGTGTTTATTTATTTAGTTAATTACAGCTCGTTTCTCTCAAATGGCGTGTTGTTCTTGAACCTCCATCCATGGTTCTCATTTTGTCAAGTAAGGTTTTGTGAGCCGCTCCTCGGGCCTGCGCATGGATCACGCTTCCATTTCGTTAGTCTGGGTGCAGGCACGAGGGCATGGTTCACAACCAAGGAATATTGATGAGGTCCGGAAATTTCTTGGAATGGTTACCTACTACGCTCGGTTCATCCCAGACCTATCTACAAAAACAACACCTCTTCGACAGCTTCTACAGAAAAATAGAAGATTTCATTGGTCAATAGATTGTCAAACTGCATTTGATTGTCTCAAGGAGGAAATAACTTCTAAAAGAGTTCTAGTACCATATGACCCCCATCGTCCAATCGTTCTAACATGTGATGCCAGTCCTACCGGAATTGCAGCTGTAATGAGTCACATAATTGATGATGAATAGAAACCGATCGCTTACGCATCCAGATCCTTAACTCCATCAGAGCGAAATTACAGTCAGCTCGATCGAGAAGCTCTTGCGATCGTGTTTGGAGTGAGTCATTTTTACAATTATCTGTATGGACTTCACTTCACCTTAATTACAGATAATGCCCCTCTTTCAAGAATTTTCCATGAAAGCAAATCCTTACCACCCATGACTTCCAGCCGTCTACTCCGTTATGCATCTTTTCTATCAGGGTTTAACTATTCAATACGTTTCAAGAAAGGGGAAGCAAATGCTAATGTTGATTGTTTATCCAGAGCTCCAGTGACTCAACATTCTGAAACCTTAGACATTTTCCTAAACAATGAAGTTACCTTGCTACATTCAGAAACAATTTTTGAAATATCTTCTGAACATTTAAATGCAACTATTCTAGCCCGGGAAACTGAAGCTGACCAAAATCTTAGAGAAATTAAAAGGAAACTTTTGTCTTCTTCTGCTGACCTACCATACACATTGGACAACGGAGTACTTTTCAAGGAAACTCGTGCTGTCATTCCTAACAGCCTTCAACCTCAAGTCTTACAGCAACTACATGCTACTCACATTGGTATTACAAAGATGAAACAATTAGCCCGAAGATACGTTTATTGGCAAGGGATTGACAAGGACATAGAGAAATTAGTCCAATCGTGTGAAATTTGCGCCCACATAAAATTCAATCCTCCCAAAGCACCCCTTCATCCATGGGTAGAGCCAGAAGAAAACTGGGAGCGTATTCATATAGATTACGCGGGGCCTTTTCAAAACCACTACTTTCTTGTTTGTGTGTGTGCCAAGTCAAAGTGGGTAGAAGTTAAAGTATTGAGAAATGCTCCTACAACTTCTAATACTATTATTCTTCTCGACAACATTTTCTCATCTAATGGCTATCCTCAAGTGATGGTATCAGACAATGCCACAATTTTCACCAGCGCAGAATTCAAGAAATACTGTTCATCCAATGGAATTTTCCAGAAACTGATTGCACCTGGACATGCAGCTACAAATGGTCTTGCTGAAAGAACTATCCAGACTTTGAAGCAAAGATTAAAAGCATTGGAAGATGACCATCGTCAAATACATACAAAGGTTCAAGAGATTCTTCAACAATATCGTGCCACTCCTCTCTCAAATGGACAATCACCTGCAGAACGATATCTTCATCGTAGGATCCGCATCAAGCTGGATGCTCTTCAACCTTACCATCCGACAAAGAATCCTCCTTCGATAATAAGAGTTCGAACATTCAATGTGGGGGAGAGAGTTCTCATTAGGGAGTATTCACAAAATAATAAATATATATGGACATTTGGTGAGATTATACAGAAACTAGGGACTCTTCACTATATTGTAAGGTTAGATTCTGGAAGAACACTGAAACGTCATCTAGACCAACTCCGGAAAACTCAAGTAAAGAAGGTTCGTTTCAACGAATGTGAAGAAGTACCTAATCAAATTCCACAAGTTCCAATGCAAGTACCCATACTCCCGCAACAGCAAGTCCCTATGCAAGTTCCCGTATTACCAAGACAAGTTACAGAATTAGTCAGATTACCAGCTGAAGAGAACTTACAACCAACATCACCACGACCAGGAATACGATGTTCAACCCGCACTCATAAAGCTCCAGATTACCTTAAAGACTATGTTACAAAATGAGTTCAAAATAAGTGGGGGAGATTGTAGTATTCTTTATACTGTATATTATCAGCTGTTGTCATTAATTACAAAACAATGTTTACCTTTTCAATTTGCAGTTGTAAATATTACTTTTCAATAAAAGAGTTTCTTCAAATGCGTGCTTATTATAAACTCTAATTCAAAGTCACAACAAAACCTCAGCAGTAAAACTGTCTACTTTGACAGGTTTCACCTAGTAAATCTTAAATACCCCCGCCGCAGCAAACCTGCAGACTAAGCGAATTTCCATTTGATTTACACTGAAATGTCTACTTAAAAATATAACATTTATTCCCGATTTAAATAGAATTAGTTTAACAAGTACTTAGGTTTGCTGCATCAGGGAGGTAAAACTGTTTTTTTTTTTTAATAGTTAGTAAGAAATAAAAACATTTTTCAAATTTTTATCAAAATATGTTCATAAACAAGCAAACTACAACAGTTTACTTATTCTCCATAAGAATAACATGGGAATTTTAAATTTACAATTTTTTGGAATTTTCTCCGTAACCATTAGGCGCATAATAACGCTTCAATATACTAAATTATTTGTTTTTTTAAGCTCTACAAAATGGTTTGGAAAGAAATTGCTAAATTTGATGTTTTTTGGGTCAAAAATGCGAAAAACCTATTTTTACCCCATAAAACCCCCCGTAAACCCCCGTTCCCATGGTCCGATCATGCTGGATCGCGAACTCGTTCGAATAAACGTAGGTTCACAAGTTTGTACCGAATTTCATCAAACTCGGATAATTTTTGCTCGAGTTATCGTGCTAACGGACACATATATATACATATATATATATAAATATATAAATATATAAATATATATATATATGAATTTGAACGGATGGTGTTTTTGGTCTCTAGGGACCTCGAAACGAAAAAAAAATCGGTCCCGCGTCCAGGTCTTACCATGAGTACTACGGTAATAGCTTATTCCCTATATGGGAAATTCGCTAAAAAATTAAACCTTCATAATCATTTGAAAATCGACACGCATTAAGCTTTCCAACGACCCATTAATTAATATAATCGGTCCAGTAGAACTCTAGATTTAGTTGTACAAAGATTTTTAAAACTGAATTATTATATATAGAATAGATAACAAAAACAAAGTCCTAAAAACAACTACATAATCCTACACATTACATTATCTTTCCAGATCAGGTCCTTCAAAGTGAAAAGTATCTCACCCTCACCTGTGATATACAGCAATGTTTTCAACTTCTGGCCATTTTTGTCGAATCTCAACACAAACTCTTTTCATGGATTTCAAAGCCATTTGCTCATAGGCTTCATACACCAACTTAGCGACCTAAGACACAATAAATACCAACATTTTAAGTTAATTGTACAGATACATTACTTAGCAAATTGCAAAATGTTTCCTTTAGGAACACTACATGAGGAATCAGTCTAAAGTGTAGACACTTAAGTTGAGTGGCTTGATTTATTTTAAACCAAGTAAAAAATAGGCAATACAAATTTACAACCAGAACCATAACTGAGCCTTATTGGGACTGGACTGACAGCCTTCAAATGTTAAGAAGTGAACTTGATAATCAATGGACTCAGCAGTATTATTTACATCTAAGTGTCATAAAACCTCCCGATGGTATCCCTGTCTTGCCGGGGCGGTGGGGCTTGCATGCTCTGAAAACTTTGAGAGCTATGCCGGCGGTAGCCTAGCTACTGGTAGGGCCTTCCTTGCCGGACAGGTCTTCGTGAGGTAGGAGGCAGACTAAAAAGGATACCCTGGTCCTCCAGGTTGGGGGTTGGGCATAAGGCTGACAACCTTACCCCTGAAAAGACTGAAAAGTCACTTGTTCAGAAATGCCAACATTTTTCCTCGGACCCGGATGGAAGTACGGATTTAGAACCCAAGCTTTGCTCAACGGACTTATGATTTGGAACTTGGAATGTTAGAACCTCAGCTTTAACTGGAAAAGTAGATACTCTTGTAAACTCGGATGCTCAACATTTCAAAGATCTAGGACTTCGGTGGTCTCCAGCAACTGGTTTTAAGGTGTTTCCCAGCAAAGATGGTATAGGTTGAAAAGAGAAGTAGAAAAATGCAAACAGGTGCTATAGCCGGCCTACAACAAACTTTTGTGTTAAGTAATGTGTTTTGTTCTAAACTAACTGTTGAAGTGAGGACACTTCAAGGCCGGGAGTATATCCAGTTCTTTTATCTAATAATTTTCTTTAGCCTTTACTTAGAACAGCTGATGATTTAAAAAATGATTCCTACTGTACAAATAAACAAGATTCATTTCTGTTCTTCTTGAAAACATGACTTATTTTATTTCTCTCTAATAATTCATTTTTATTCACAAACACTCCACATTAATTAATTGGTCCTTCGATCCAAGATATTACTTAAGCGATTTGGAATTACTTTCTTCCACAAAAACTCTTAATACATCAATATTTCCTCATTTTACCCATCGTTTTCTGTGCCTTTGAACTCTTACCTAACTGAACTCTTATTTCCATATTGAAACTGTTAACTCTCTCATTTATACTTCGTGAATGTTTTACATTTATCTCATCATCTTTGTACAATGGCATCTCCAAATAGTGATTTTAAAATTGAAACTTATACACGACTCACATCTTTTATTAAAACTCGTCTCAACGAAATAAGAAACATCGTAGATCAACATGTTGAACAAGAAGAAACATTAACAGTTGTGCAACACGAAGCCTTAAAGACTCTCATGCAAGAAACCCAGAAGAAGAAAGAAGACTTTGATTCTTATTTTTATCGAATTGTAAGTACATCAAGTGAAGATGATTTGAACATTGAAACTTTAGTTGTAGATGAAGACCAAATCAGTGAACTATTCATCCACATCACCAGCTACATTAAAGTGCTGCTTTCAAAAATTGGTTCTAACCCTTATTTGGCCAAGGTTAATTGCAGTTCAGCTCAACCTCATAAAACTACTGCAGTGCATGTAATCAACCCGAACTCATCAAGTCCAGCTCAACCTCAGAGAACAACTGCAATGAGTGTAACCAAACCGAACTCATCAAGTCCAGCTCAACCTCAGAGAACCACTACAATGAATGTAACCAACCCGAACTCATCAAGTCCAGCTCAACCTCCGAGAACAACTGCAATGAATGTAATCAACCCGAACTCATCAAGTCCAGCTCAACCTCCGAGAACCACTGCAACGAATGTAACCAAACCAAACCCATCAAGTGAGTTTCAAACAAAAGACATCCAGCTTATACAACCTGAAACAAAACTTATCACGAGGTTGGTGGCAAACACTACGCCTAAGTTCGCAAACTCGAAAATTAGAAATACCACAGTGACAGTGACAAAACCTCAACCCATGACACAACAATACAGACACAACAGTGAGCTCAACTACCTTGACAAGTGACAGTGCTGATCAACCAACGAATACAGGTACAACAGTGAGCTCAACTACCTTGACAAGTGACAGTGCTGATCAACCAACGAATACAGATACAACAGTGAGCTCAACTACCTTGACAAGTGACAGTGCTGATCAACCAACGAATACAGGTACAACAGTGAGCTCAACTACCTTGACAAGTGATAGTGCTGCCATCCAACCTACCAACATTGCTGTCATCCCAAGAGACAGTACTGTTATCCATCCTACCGATAATGATACCACCACCCATCCTACCGATCGTGTTGCTGTTAAACCAATAGACAGTGCCGTCGCTAACACAACCGAGAGTGAAACCACTACAGCAAAGACAGTCAAGCAATCCAGTCAAGTGGTTGTATCTTCCGATGAAGATCTGGACAAAGGCTACTCTTCATCACAAACTACAGAGGAAGCGGTCATCCTCCAATCTCAACTTGTTGAATTATTGAAACAAGAGTGCTTTGAATTGAAGAAATGTGTTATGAACTGTCAAGACTTGCTCACTTCTGTTACTCAATCTCATCATAAAACACCAAAGTTCCTTCAAAACTCGGATGCTCAACATTTCAAAGATCTAGGACTTCGGTGGTCTCCAGCAACTGGTTTTAAGGTGTTTCCCAGCAAAGATGGTATAGGTTGAAAAGAGAAGTAGAAAAATGCAAACAGGTGCTATAGCCGGCCTACAACAAACTTTTGTGTTAAGTAATGTGTTTTGTTCTAAACTAACTGTTGAAGTGAGGACACTTCAAGGCCGGGAGTATATCCAGTTCTTTTATCTAATAATTTTCTTTAGCCTTTACTTAGAACAGCTGATGATTTAAAAAAATGATTCCTACTGTACAAATAAACAAGATTCATTTCTGTTCTTCTTGAAAACATGACTTATTTTATTTCTCTCTAATAATTCATTTTTATTCACAAACACTCCACATTAATTAATTGTTTTCAAGAAGAACAGAAAGGAATATTTATTTTTACAATATTATTAATCATTTTTAAATCATCAGCTGTTCTAAACAGGCTAAAGAAAAAAATATTAGGTGAAAGAACTGAACAGTTACCAAAGAGTTAGAAAATTATAAGTTAGATATAGTTGGTATGTAGTTGGTCATGTAGGGTATTAATAATATAGAAGATAGATGTGCTATATCAGATTGAGAGTAAAATTTAAAAATATTTCTATTGTTGTCTTCTATGCTCTGACTGAAGATGATGAAGATGAAGTCATGAACTTATTTTATGATAGACTAGCTTAGATAAACTAATGACAAACATGATTTATCATTATTAATGGGAGATGCTAATGCATAAGTGGGACAGGAAGAGACAAATAGTTTACATAAAGCATAGATAAAACATACTCCCTTAGTAGATTTCTCATCCTTATGGAACAGCTGAAGACAATTTTATTGTTAGTTCTGTACGGTTTATGTAAGAGGTCGTGTTTTGTTTACAATTTGTTTCCCGTTATTACAGCCATTTAAAACCTCGTTTAGCCAAATAATACGATACAAATATTTAGAAAATATTAATGTATGCAATACAGTCCGAAAGTGGAACCTTTTCTTCGATGGGGATAAGGATGTAGTTCTCTTTTTAGAACGAGTTAACGAAATGAGGGAAGCCTACAATATCGAGGAAGACGAATTGTTACCTGCTCTCCCTGAGTTACTCAAAGGAAAGGCGCTTCTCTGGTACCGGAACTACAAAACATATTGGAAAACGTGGGGTGAATTTTTAGTCCATCTAGAAAATCAATTCCTGCCAAAGCGCTATAGGGAAAAATTGGATTCCGAAATAAGAGCTCGTACTCAAGGTCAAAATGAACTATTTAATGACTACGCAATCAGTGTTCAGACCCTGATGCGGCGACACGGAAAATATTCTTCCGAGCAACAATTTCATCAGATTTACGAAAACATGCTCCCAGAGTATAAGCTATATGGTCTCGGATGGGACATGAAAACTATGGAGGAACTAATGACAGCTGCAAAGGAGTACGAGTCCATCAAACAATCAGCCAACAATTTTCGCCCTCCCATGAACGCTGCACAATCCATGTATCCGGACATAGCATATAAGAGAAGAGACAAACTACCATGGCCCACGAGCAGTCGACCTCAAAAACAGGGTGACGGGTACCGTCCTCAAAGTTATGAGCACAGAGACAACCGCCATGGCTATGGAAAACGAGATTCAAGGCTTAGGTGCTATAATTGCGATAAACCAGGTCAGTTATTCAGGGATTGTCATCTCCCTAAGAAACCGTCCCCATGCAGGTTTTGTGGAGCCGAGGGCAGATCAGGGAACTGTAGCTGTTCTAGAGCAATAAACTACAGAAGAGACCCAGAGAGACAAATGCCACCCAGTCCTCGACAGTAGGTAATATGAGTGACCAATTACGAAAAAGGATATTTTGTTTGTATTTCTTCTGTTTAAAAACAAAGAGACATTTTTAAGTTTTGTAGGAAGAGTTTTCATTTCGCTTCAAGAGTCAGTTTTTTAGTGTTAATTTTAATTTTGTGGCCACTCCTTGAAACTGGCTAATGCCTTAAGACTTTTTTTTAGATGAATGCCATTTTGAAAAAACTTATTTTGTTTATGACAGTGTGATGAAAAAAAAAGATGGATTTTTTTCCTCGTTGGGAAGAAAAGGGAGAGTGTAAGGAAGTGTTTTTGACTCCCAAGAGAATTTTTAGGTTAAAGATACAGAGGAACTCGGAGACATCAAAGTGACTCCAAAGGAGGGGAAAGATGCTCCGAAGGGGAGGTAAGGTACTCACCCCCCACCACTTGGGTACCATTCGGCGGGTACTTAACCAGGGTGTTTGGCACCGAGAAGTCAGTTGGGCCTTCGGGCCCGACCCCGCCGGATGGGCGTGCTGAGCCACCGGTGTGGGGCCTGATGGGCGTGTTGAGCCCCGGGCACCGTCGGACGGGCGTGTTGAGCCCCCGACACCCTCGCATGGGCGTGTTGAGCCCGCGAGACACCTGATGGGCGTGCTGAGCCACAGGTACGCTGGACGGGCGTGTTGAGCCCCCGGCACCGTCGGACGGGCGTGTTGAGCCCGCGAGTTACCTGATGGGCGTGCTGAGCCCCGGGTACGCTGGACGGGCGTGTTGAGCCCCCGGCACCGTCGGACGGGCGTGTTGAGCCCCCGACACCCTCGCATGGGCGTGTTGAGCCCGCGAGACACCTGATGGGCGTGCTGAGCCACAGGTACGCTGGACGGGCGTGTTGAGCCCCCGGCACCGTCGGACGGGCGTGTTGAGCCCCCAGCACCCTCGCATGGGCGTGTTGAGCCCGCGAGACACCTGATGGGCATGCTGAGCCACAGGTACGCTGGACGGGCGTGTTGAGCCCCCGGCACCGTCGGACGGGCGTGTTGAGCCCCCGGCACCCTCGCATGGGCGTGTTGAGCCCGCGAGACACCTGATGGGCGTGCTGAGCCACAGGTACGCTGGACGGGCGTGTTGAGCCCCCGGCACCGTCGGACGGGCGTGTTGAGCCCCCGGCACCCTCGCATGGGCGTGTTGAGCCCGCGAGTTACCTGATGGGCGTGCTGAGCCCCGGGTACGCTGGACGGGCGTGTTGAGCCCCCGGCACCGTCGGACGGGCGTGTTGAGCCCCCGGCACCCTCGCATGGGCGTGTTGAGCTTGCGAGTTACCTGATGGGCGTGTTGAGCCACAGGTACGCTGGACGGGCGTGTTGAGCCCCCGGCACCGTCGGACGGGCGTGTTGAGCCCCCGGCACCCTCGCATGGGCGTGTTGAGCCCGCGAGACACCTGATGGGCGTGTTGAGCCACGGGTACGCTGGACGGGCGTGTTGAGCCCCCGGCACCGTCGGACGGGCGTGTTGAGCCCCCGACACCCTCGCATGGGCGTGTTGAGCCCGCGAGTTACCTGATGGGCGTGTTGAGCCACGGGTACCGCTGGATGGGCGTGTTGAGCCACCAGCACCGTCGGATGGGCGTGTTGAGCCCCCGACACCCCGCATGGGCGTGTTGAGCCCGCGGGACACCTGATGGGCGTGTTGAGCCACGGGTACCGCTGGACGGGCGTGTTGAGCCACCTGCACTGTCGGACGGGCGTGTTGAGCCACCGACACCCTCGCATGGGCGTGTTGAGCCCGCGGGTCCGTAGTCGTAGGTGGAGGGGAGGACTTTGGAGTCCCCCACCACCTTTAAAGCATATACATAGGTATACGCTAAGTGTTGAAGGAGTTTACGTCGGACTGCAGACCGAGTAGACTGCCTAGAGAGTGCTAACTTCTGAGCAAGTGACGCCAGAACCGTCTCCAGTGGAGAGCAGTAGCACATTAAACCGGCCCAGCTTGACTTCTGTGCTTGGAAAGCCAGAACCGTCTCCAGTGGAGAGCAGCAGCTAGGGGACCGAGGATTCCGGGGTGAAGGTGCCAAGGATCTAGACCGCGGACCCACACGGAGATCTTTTAGGAGTGTCGTAGACCACCGGGCCAGTAAGGGCGCAAGCAAGACTTGATCCAACCTCTGCCCAACCCCTGAATACGAGCCCGGAGACACTGCCTGGTAGGAGGACTACGGACCCAGGATCAAGACTGTATATAATATTGTATATATAAACATATGTGTTAGGATAAGGATATCAGGGAATAAAATGGAAGTTTGAGATACCCAGAGTCTTTCACTTATCGACCCTTACCACCCTTGATAAGGCCTAGTGCTCTGGAGGAAACTTCCTCACAATTTATCTAGTGTTTGGAACGTATTTAATATTTATTTAACTGCTACTAAGTAGCTCAATATTTTAATAGTGCAATTGCCATTTAGTTTTGCTTGTTTGGCTTGGTATTTATTGAGACCAGCTGTTAGAGGTGTAGTCACTCTGCTTATAGTGCACTGGTATTATTATATGGTATTATTATTGAGTAAATTGTCTGATTCTTAGCTTGGGCATTAGAGTTGTGTATTGGATTATAGTGGCCTAGTAGACCCCGCCTGGTGATAACTCGCGTTGTGGGTTTTATTGGCAAGTCGTCGTGTAACTCACTGTGTTTTAGGCACTCTGGGCTTAACTATTGGATTGTTAGGACGAAGCCCGAGTTGCGTAGTTAGCAACGACCCCCTAGGAGTGTGGAGAATCGGCGTATGCCTGGTAGTGATTATTGCACGCTTGTTTTGGTGACTTGTTTTTGACTTGTTCACAGTGCCCGTGTATGAGCCAGTCCTATACCGGTTAGACCCGGCTATTGGCCTAGTGGTTTCCCTGACCTTATCGCAGACCCTGGAATTTTACCCAGCCATTGTAGGCTGAGCTATCCCCGGCAAACGGTTGCGACGACTGCACTTTTAATATTATTTTTCCAGTGCAGAAAGCAGCGTCGCAAATAAAACTAAGTATGTAATAGTAAGTAGAAACCCGCCACTGGATTTTTCCCTTCTAAGAGTGGATTCATTTTCTTTTGAAAGATGCACTGATTTCTAAATACCTACAGTAGGCATATCATAGACCAAAGCAATACAGAAGAAACTGAAATTGAATCATGGATTCTCAGTGGCAACCGATGCTACTGGTCTCTACAAAACATCCTAAAAAGCATAATTCTCTTCAAGAAAACTTAAATGAAGGTTTATTAAACTATAATATTACTTATAGCTACGTATGGATCAGAAACCTGGGTATTGTCCAAACATGATGAAAAGAGATTGATAACTTTTGAAAATAAAACACTTAAAAGGATATTGGAACCGATAGTAGAGGATCGACTATGGAGGATAAGAACAAACAAAGAATTGAGAGACATCTATAAGGACCCAGACATTAACTTTAATCAAAAGCCAAAAACTAAGATGGGCAGGACACATCTATAGAAGACCAAGGGAGTCAAATTTAAGAGTGGTTTTAGACGCAGTTCCACTGGGCAGACCGAGACTGCGGTGGTGGGACCAAGTCCGAAGGCGAAAAGACATGAGAAAAATTAATGTTACGGAAGAACTGATGGAAGACCGAGGAAGATGGCGAAAAGCTGTTGACGAGGCCAAAAACCTGCTTAGGTGTGAGTGGTACTGATACTGATAGTCAAGCGACCTTAAAAGCATTAAACTCTTACGAATTCAACTCCAGGCTCGTGTGGGACTGCCTTGCTTCTGTGTCTGAGTTGGGTAGGAGAAATGACCTTACGCTTTGCTGGGTGCCAGGACACTCAGGCATTAAAGGTAATGAAGCTGCAGACAGATTGGCAAATACTGCCTCTGCGACAACAATGATAGGCCCACAACCCTTCTGTGGCATCTCACGAAACAGTGCATGTTCTGCGATTGCGTCATGGGCCAAGGAAAAGCATCGCAAACGCTGGGTCGATGTTCCCCTTCTTAGGGCCAGCAAGCTTACTCTGTTTAGGCCTTCTAAAAAGGTCGCCTCTGACCTCTTGAGACTAGACAGACGAAGAATTAAATTAACTGTTGAACTGATAACTGGTCATGGAAGATTCAGGAAACATTTACAACGGATGGGCTTATATGATGGTGAAAAGATCTGTAGGTACTGTGATAGGTCAGAAGAGACAGCTGATCACTTACTCTTTGATTGTAACGAGCTCTCTGACGCTAGATTGATAACTCTTGGAAATATAGCTAGAGGTAGATACCTTCCTGAGGATGAACTAATTGGGAAGCTACAGGCATTCATTGGGCGCCTTAACTTGTAGGTCAACAAGAAAGCAATTGTCTGGGGTGCGCAATAATTCGATTTCGGATGAAGTGCTTTAAGGTCTCGACCTGCCCCTGTTAGATAAGATAAGGTTTGAGTGGCCAACTATAGGTAAGGTAAGGTAAGTATCTTAAAACTGTGGAAAATAGACAACAGAAAAATATTCTTTAGTAACATGTTTATTGGGAACAACCGTACAAGCATCATTAGACATACTGTAACTTATTCAAACATTTGTTGGTTGCATTTTTACTTTCTCCCCCTATACCATAAGTATATGGAGAAAGTATTGTTTTCGCCAAAATTTTCGAGTTTGAGTTTTGAGTGGATATATTCGTTTTGGGTCCCCCTGGACCTAAAAAAGTGGTTTTCGAAGTGATGTCTGTGTGTGTGTGTGTGTGTGTGTGTGTGTGTGTGTGTCTGTGTGTTGGGGAATGATACATTGTGAGATCCGACGTATGGTTACACACCAACAACGTGAGCTCCGTTTTCAATGTGAGCTCCGACCCCCCGGAGCTCGGATTGAGAAAGCCTCTGATTCGTTGTCCTAGTGACTTCGGCATCACGGAAATACCCGAAATAGCTCGAACTAGGTCGGAGCTCATTTTACTGCTTTTTACCAAAGTGTGCGAGTGTATAGCTTCATAAAATCGACACCACGTCGCGCTACGATCGCGTTTACACTCTTCGATGCACACCAACATGGTTCCACACAGTCAATGTGAGTTCCGCTATTGTTCTGACTTCCGCTCCGCATTTAGTTGTTTTCAGCGCGTTATTCTCGAATTTCTAGTGCCAGAACGCGATCCAGACTACTGTATATCCATGTCGTGTTTATAGGCACTGAGGAGGGGGGAGGTAGCTTCGCCGTCAGCATAGCATTGTTGTAGTCTGTTGCGTTCTCCAGCTGTGTTTACCGCTGAAAATAAAATATTCTTTAATTTATGATAAGGATAAATTGCATAAACCAAAGCCTTCTCTGAGGGTATAGTAATGATTTCCCCGAGCAAAGCTTAGTACCCTGGTACTTATTTATTTTTTTCAAGTCGATCTACCAATTCTCCAAATCAGTAATCAATAGTCAGCTATCTTGAAACAGCTGTTCCGTCGTATGTTCTTTAAAATGCTTAATTGTATCCACAACTAACTGTTTACATTTCATTTCAGTATTAAGTTTTTTTTTTTAATTTTATTTCGGGACGTGATTTTTATTTCCTTCCCGATTGTTTGGGGTAAAACAACTAGGTTAAATATTATTGCAGATAGCAATAATATTGAAAACAAGCATCGTACTAAAAACAATTCTGTATAAAAATTAAACAAGTACAGTAACAAGATCTGTTGTTGACTAAACAAATTTAATTTTTGGTTCAATTAACTATGAAACATAAATATAATTATAAAACACCAAATGCTAACCTTATATAGACATTTAACGTGAATACGACACGAATACAACTACATAAAAAAACTTGAGTAAAGTCTTAAGGCCTGATATATGGTTACTTGTAAAACAGCAGTAGAGTTTAATCAGGCAGGCCCAATCCTAAATATTTTAACATGTGCCTATCACAATGTCATTATTTTTGCATGACTTTAATCCTCAATTGTGACATCATTGTGAAGATCTCCCGTGATGACGGAGCCACCGTGACCATGTTCGCGGCGCTATATTCAGTTGTCCAGGCGTCTCAGCAGTCAACACATCTCGTAATCTCGGCGCCTGATCCACAACCATAGATCTCTATATAATACAACAAATCTGTATTATATATATGTCCACAACACGCCCCACGCTCGCGGCCGGATCGTCAACGTGTCCCCGAATGTCCCGCGGTCAGAGCACCATCGCTTGTGAGCACGGTGCCATCATCAACATTACCCGCGTTCACGGCACCATCGCAAACACTTCCCTCGCTGCCCACGCTCATGGCGCGATCGTCAACATGTCTCATGGTTGTGGTACCATCGTCAAAATTTCTCACGGTCGTGGCGTAATCATTGACATGTTTTGCGGTTACGATGCCAATGGGTGAGGTGAATAAAAGGTAGTATTTGGTAGTACGTACTTCTTTTCGAAGTATTTACTCGGTTTTCGGTGAATAAACATGCTAGTTGGTACTAGCCCCTAGTACAAACTACGACTTGCAGGTGAATAAAATGCTAGTTCGTACTACCCCTAGTACATACTACATCACTTAGGGAAAGTAGTATCTACTAGGCTTTTTCGGTGAATAAAAACCAGTCGGCGTAGTAGTTACTTCATTTTTATGTAGTACGCTCAAGGGCATGCTTCAGTTTGATCGTTTGCGAATATGGCGATGTTTTTACAAGTCCGTAACAGGAAAACATACCTTGAACGAAGAAATATTGGTAACTGTAAGCAATTACTGTGATTCGAGAATGATAGTGTTGATTTTTTTGACCAACGAGTTTTTGCCTGGCAATGGTGAAGTTGAGAGAAGAGGAGGGGCACTGTCATCTCGACAGAAAATTGAAGTTTTATTTTGTTATTTTGGTGATCCGGGTAAGTTGAGCTATTTTTAGTACAAATTAAAATACCTTCTTATCGGTCGTAAATAAGATTTAATTATCTAATAACAAAGTGATTTAAATAAACGATATTTTTTTATTGGATAGAATATTAATTGCATATTAGGAATTATGTAAAATTGCAAATTCATTGTTTATTTTTTATCTCGATAGGATTGTTGCGTTTTGTTATTTTCTCTTTTTAGCGAATTTCCCTATAAGGAAGTAGCTATTATTACTGTAGGTGGCATCGTAAGACCTAGGCCCGGGACCGATTTACTTTTTCATTTTGATGACCCCAGAGGCCAAAAACACCACCAATCGTACAGATTAGTCACTCAACACGTCTGATACAACTGCAGGCGCTGTCAGGAATGACCAACGGAATGACGACACACAGCTGATTATCGCCGCGCGCCTGTTTTGGCTTGTTTATTAGTGAATCACTCTAGTAGGTACTAGGGGGTAGTACGTACTAGGCAGGTAGTACTTACTACATCACATAGGGAACCCCTAGTACTTACTACCTAGTTCTAGCTAATTCTTATTCACTTCGATTTGAGCAAGTGCTAGAACTATGTAGTACGAACTATGTAGTATGTACTACATTTTATTCACCTCACCCATTGTCAACACGTCTCGATTATGTCTCCGGTCACGGCATTATCGTCAACATGTTTTGAGGTCATGGTACCAACGTCAACATGTCTCATGGTTCCAGTGTTATCGTCAACGTTTTTGCGGTCATGACGTTAACCGTCAACGTATCTTGCACTCACGGTGCCATCGTTGACATGTCTCGTGGTCACGGTGCTAACTTCAACATACCTCGTGCCACAGAAAACATATTAAGAACGTTTTCTGTGCTCGAGGTTACTTTGCCAGGATAAATATCTCCCGCGATTACGGATACATCATCGTCTCCTAGGTCCGCCGAACCATATCGTGAAATTCTCTCGCAATCACGGAAGTGTCATCATCGTCACTCGCGACGCAGCGAATCCTTATTTTATCAAAATATACTTGACTATTTTAAAAACAATAGCTTCAACTTCGTGTGGACTTTATAGCCTCCGATTTATTTTATACAACCTTGAATATGGGCGAATTTCTCTCGTTTGTATTATAACGCAATAACACAATATGTTTTATTCTTAATTCGGGAACAAACCACGACTAGCTACCTCTAGTAAGATATAATCGTAGGCACCTGGTACAAAGTGTTCCACATATTGTTTAATCTAAGCAAACTCATAAACATTCAGTACTTGGAAAGGTAAAGGAAATATGAGTGAGCAGAATACAGGAATGTCCCGTTAACACGTTATTCACACGTTACTCCAAATGGACTTCATAAGCAATTTCTTAGATTTTCCTTTTGCAACAGGTCATCCCAGTTATTGGAGTGTCGGGTCACTCGGGTCAGTTCACTTTTGTGATATTGCGAGAGTGTGATTGACCTCCAATTTCCAACCTATAAATATTGTTTAGGTTTTACGTGGTAATAAATCGCAAAAAGGACAACTCTCCTATTTGTCCCTAACTTTCTTTTCTTGTCCGCATCTTTCCTACGCTCGAAAATCTCGATTGAACATAGCAAAAAGCGATGGAAACCGAAGATTTTTGGAGCTTGATTTTTTACCCTACTTTTAATGTGTTTTTATTATTATTAAACCCATCTAAAAAAAAAATTGCTGCTAACAGTTTTCCAGCAAACGCCATTTTTACCCAGAAACCCAGGTTTTAAAATTCGTAAAAAATAGCAAAGTGCCGAAAATTACCAATTTGTGGGTAAACCAAAGTAATCCAACCTAGCTTACTCTAACCTAACCTAACCTAACCCATGCTTAGATCAGCAAAGTGCCGAAAATTACCGATTTTGGGTAAACGCAGCTTAGGTTAGGTTAAGCTGAGGAGCTCAGCTAAAGGTTATATTAGGGAGTCCTTGGAGGCTAGTGGCCATCTTGGATAATTTCAAACAGCTGCTGAAGAGAGATTTATCGTCCAAAAATATTTTTTTCAAACACCAAAGTGATAATAATTTAACATCGAGTATACTGTGAGATTAGAAATGTTCTTTGTAGTTTTTTATTGTTCTCCAAGGGAGTCAATGAAAGCTAACAGCCATCTTGGATTTGTCCCCCATTAGAGCAATGTTAATTACGTTAATTTCAAACAGCAGCTGGAGAGTTATTTACAGTCCAAAAATATTTCTTCAAACACCAGAGTGATTGTAATTTAAATATCTAGTTTATTGTGAGATTATAAAAGTATATTGTGTCTTTGTAGTTCTTTCATTGTTTTATGAGTTAGAACGTCTAGGCTCCAAGGACTCTTTTGCACTCTTTTATTGACACTTACCAGTCAAATGTGGCGATATTAATGATTTATAACGCTTTTCACGATTTTCAAACGTGTTTTTCGTGGTGAAATATGTGTTTGCTGCAAAAAGTGCAAAAGGAAAAGAAGTTTGAAATGATTCGAATAATAAGAAAAATAGGCTACCATTAAAAGGAAAAAAGATTTTTCGAGCGCTTATAATCGCCGATTTCTAAAGCTTTTCTCGACTTTCAAACGTGATTTTCAGGGTGAAATAGTCGTTTCCCCCTAAAGCTCCAAAGGAAAAAGTGCTTAAAATAGCAAAATTTTGGTAGATAAGGTAAAAAATGCTATATAACATAAGTAGTGCAAGTTCAGTATTGCCTCCTGGATTTCACCAATCACGTATTCAGACCCTAATTCCAAAATTTAGTTAACCTTGCGCTGGATTTTGAGATAAATATTGCAAACCCACAACGGACCGTTCCAGTTCTCCCTTATCTTTACCGCATATCTCTCTTATCTCCAAGACTACAGACTGCGCAATGAAGGAGGGTCTCGTGCCTATGCCTAATCTGATGAAGAATGAGCAAGAGCAATCGTACATTTGTTTTTTAATTGTGGTGTAAAACTTTTTAATTTATGTTTATATGTTATTTAATTTCTTGTTATGTGAGTTTGAATTTAGTATGGTAGCCATTTCAGAAGAAAGTATTAAAATAATTTGAGATGTTAAGATTATGAAGAAATGTCATTTCTTTAACAGAAATACTTAGATAACTTCTCAAAATGACTTCTAAATTGTTATTTATTTTGCTAATGCAAACAAGCATCTGTTTCGTAAATATAATTAAATTATTTCGTTTATTACGATTGTGTTGGTGTACATTACTACCGATATGTCGAACTATTGACAAGAATGCCACATTTAGCTACCCCATTCAGTTTTTCATATTTAAAAATCATATCTTACAAACAGAACTTTCCAAATTAAACATCAAAATTATTTAACTGACCTTTACCCTATAGAATCAGGAATCCCCAAAGGAAGCGTGCTTGAACCATACTTGTATATTCCCTATACATCGGACCTACCAGAAATTGTAAACACTATGGTTGCCACATTTGCGGATGATATGACCATTTTATCTGTCCACGACAAACTGGTTCAAACTACAGCAAATTTACAGTTAAACTTGGATGAAATTTCACATTGGTTTAAAACACAGAGGTTCAAAATTAATGAAAATAAATCAGAAAACATTACTTTTACCCTAAATCTGGCTACATGTCCTCCGGACATTGTTCCATGAACAATATTCACCACCCTAAAGTAACAGAAATAAAATACTTGGGCATGCACTTAGATGCAAAGCTTAATTTGAAGGCACATATCTGGACTAAAAGACAATATCTAAATTTAAAAATAACGAAGCTTAATTGTCTTCTTGGATCTAAATCAAAACTTAGTACACAAAATAATGTTACTTTGCAGAAAAGTTATGAAACCAATTTGGACTTATGGGATCCAACTTTGGGGATCATCAAGTACATCAAAACATTGAAATTTTTCAACGATACCAATCAAAATTGCTACGTAAAATTGTCAACGCAACTCACCTTGGTTTGTTACCAACAGAACACTTCATAATAATCTTAGAATTTGAAAAGTCAAAGAAGAAATTACAAAATCTAGTGAAAAAAGATTATCAAATTGGAAAATCATTCAAAATCGTCTTATACAAAACAACTTTTGCAAAACTTGACAGCTAGCCTGACCATACTACTGGAACGAATTTCACGCGGTTGGTAGGCCTACCAAATGAAAGATATTTTCCTGTAGATGTGATGAATCCCTTTATAAATTAAAATAGGCTCAAAAATAAACACAAGAAACGAATTTAAAATTAAAAAAATAACTTGGGCCGTATGGGTTGCCATGTAGGTAACGAAATAACAACTAAATGTAAACAGAAAATAAAACCAAATAGAAGAAATTCCATTTACATGTCTTATTTATAGCATAGGGTAAATATAGATAAGTTGGAAAAATACATACTTTTGGTCAAGTTTCCGACCACAGGGCGAGCTCTCATCTTGCACTAAATTTATTGGACAATCACAACACCATTTACAGACTGAAGCGACTTACGATATTAAACCTCCCATTCAGATTCGGCTGTGTTATCAAAATTATCTTTGTTAGCTAGTGTTGAGAGTGGTAAATCACTATACTTTTAATGTTGTATTATTGTTAATGTATTTGCTTATTTGTCTACTTTTGAAACAGACTGTAAATTAAATAAAGTTGAAACCCGATTAAGCTACAACCCATTTAATAGTATATTTCGTCCCTAGGGCCAAAAATAAGGTTTTGCCGGCTCGAGATAGTTTTTAAGTTCTCGACTTCGTCTCGATCGAGAGCTGCAAAACCATTTAGGTCCGTGGTACGAACGCTATTTTGCACCACAGTATACCCTATTGCCACTATTCACCTCTATAATAAATTCACACTGATGGTCAACACAACTACAACTTTAAGGTTATGTGAAGAAATAATTCGAGGAATCAGCAAAAATAAAAATAAATAGTTGCTAGGCAACGGTGACAATAAAATAATTCTATTGCAATGCTATGGATACTGATTGTGCATTTAATATGCATTCATGTTTTAAGTAAGTAAGCGGGCAGCTAATTTTGCGGCCCTAGGGACCTGCTCGGTCCCCAAATAACGATGACAGCTGGCATGGCCGTCAAAACGTAACTTTCAGCCACCAATTAACGTATGTAGAACCACTAAAACATTATAGTGTGGTGAAAAAAAATTATACATACTTTCGATACATGCGATTGCATACAATCGAAGCTCATTACTGAGTTTAAATCAGCTCATTTTCACTTCCTAGGGAGAAAAGAGTGAAAAGACCTACTTTAAGCTCTTTAAATACGGCTGTTTTTGCTGCAGTATGACTCAGCGTTTGCAGTATGCCTCAGTGTTTTAATAAATATTTGATAGTTAATTTGTCGATAGTGTAATGCAGGTTTATCTTATATAATTCATTACAATGACCAACCACCAAACCACATATACTTCAGATTCAGTTAAGCCCAAAATTATTCAAAGATCCCGTGGGTGATAACATAGGTACCAAAAAGATATTTTTTAGATTTTAAGATGAAAAATTAACTGATGAAGAAGCGGATGAAGCAACAGTCTGATCTAGAGTTAAGTTCACAAGAACAGTGGGAATGAAGCTAGTAATGCCTCTCACATTGAACAGATCCAAAACTGGGTTCCTAGGCAAGACTAGTAACTTTCCGTAGAACGAAGACGAGTATTGGTGTTACCTTCGAACTTACCATTCCCGGAGCTCACATTGAGCATACACCATACCGGAGCTCACAATGAGCATACACACTTCCGGAGCTCACATTGTGCATACACACTGCCGGAGCTCACATTGAGCATACACACTGCCGGAGCTCACATTGACCATACACACTTCCGGAGCTCAGGTCGACTTACATACCGGAGCTCACATTGCATTACAAAATCCAAGTTGTGAATTTTAATCAAACCTTGAGTTTTAAGTGTCCACAGTTAAGTACAAGACATCTTTTAAAAAAGTGACATATATTTTCTTTAAATAACCTCTCCTTCTACCGGAGCTCACATTACTGTGTAATACCATGGAGCTCACATTGGTTGCCAAACGCGTATGTGTGTGTCTGGATGTGTACAGAGCTAGAGACCACACCTGTGGTCCGATTTCGATGAAATTTGGTATGTAGGTTCTAATCCATGGTATCTCCAGGCGTTTTTTTCATTTTTTTGAAATTTTAATTTTTAATGGGAATTTTCCCATAAAAACCCATAAAAAACCGGAAAAAACAGATTTTCTCGAAAACGGCCCGAACGATTTTGATAAAAATTTAGTATGTTGTAGCCCTTTAAATTCTGAATAAAATGGTACAAACCCCATATCTGTAAAAATTACGGTTCAAAAGTTATGGTCAAATATGTTATTTCCCCATAAAAACCCCATAAAACAACAAAAAATAGGATTTTAGAAAAACATCCGGTTTTGATTTAACATAGTATGTTATACTCCTTACAGTTTTGATAGTTTTTTTTAAATTTTTTGGAAATTTTTATTTTTAATGGGGATTTTCCTATAAAAACCCCATAAAATAACGAAAAAATATGATTTTCCCAAAAATGGCCCGAACGATTTTGATAAAAATTTAGTATGTTATAGTCATTTATATTCTGAACAAAATGGTACAAATCACATTTCTGTAAACATTACGGTTCAAAAGTTATTGTAAATTATGTCATTTTACCATAAAACCCCCTTAAAATAACAGAAAAATCGGATTACCTCAAAATTGGCCCGAACGATTTTGAAAAAAAATTTAGCATGTTATAATCCTTTAAATTCTGAACAAAATTTTACAAATCTCATTTGCGTATACAGTTATCTACTCTCACCACTTACACATGATAAAGGTTTTTGACAATTTCATGATGTTTCATAAGTTTTTGACAAACTTATGGGAGAAAGTATGTGTCAGAATGCTGATACCGTTTATTTTATTGAACCTGCAAGTCGTGGTCACGTTTGGGTTTAAACTCAATTTTGTGTATAGGCCTAGAAAGGTCTTTTCAGAACCCAGTCAGTCTATAAGTTTGCTTTTGAAGGGGGTTGAGTTGGTATCTTGCTTGAGGTGACTCGGGAAAGAGGATTAGGCTTAAATGTGCAGCTTTATTCTACGAGTGTTCGCTTATGGGTGTGGGGGTGAAATCTGATGCATGTCTGTTGATGTAGGGTGTAGATCCCTATGTCAGGTTTATTGGGAAGCTATTGCATGAAGAATGGTTTGACGGATGTAATAATACGGTTAGGTTTTTTGTTCCATGAAAAGTCCATTAGTGGGGTCGTATAGCTGCATATAGTGGTAGAATATTTCAGTTCTGGCAGACAGGCTGCAATTTTAGGTGGTTATAGTATACAAGTTTCTGAACCTAAAACCGCCCAGACCCCAATTTTTAAGGACCTCGGTCGTCCGTAATGACGTCATCAAAATGGCGGCCGTAAGAGGATGCTGGGTCCCCATGAATTGGCTATAACAACCGAATGCCTGAACCGATTTTCATGAAATTTGGCACACAAGTGCTTGAATACATTATCTCGGCCTGGATTAAAAATGGTCAAGTTTCATCAAGTCATTTCAAAATGGCGGCCATTCAAAACTAAAAACATTATGAGGAAAATAATTTGAGTGATTTTTAAAAGAGTTCCCCCCTACTTTTTTATACATTTCTTAAGATATTAACTCCGAACTACGGTACGTCAGATCATTGTAGAGTAGCAAGTACTTCATTTGGACTGGGTTTAAATTATTGGCCGCCATCTTGGATCCGCCATTTTGAAATGTGATAAATTATTTTAAATATGAAGGTGGTGTTGTGACCCATCATTTTGAACTAATTTTTTATGCTGAATTTAATGCCGCAATCCGTTTTTCATTGTCATATTTGGTTTTTGAAACATTGACATTTTAAATAAAAATAATTGTAATATTTTATCAAGAAAGCTTGATAACCAAAAACGGATAAAATAATTTATCACATTTTAAAATGGCGGCCGTAAGAGGATGCTGGGTCCCCATGAATTGGCTATAACGACCGAATGCCTGAACCGATTTTCATGAAATTTGGCACACAAGTGCTTGAACACATTATCTCGGCCTGGGTTGAAAATGGCCAAGTTTCATCAAGTCATTTCAAAATGGCAGCTGTTCAAAACTAAAAAAATTATGAGGAAAATAATTGTGAATTGTTTTATATAAACATAACCATGAGGTATGTAATTAAAATAATAGTATGTACAATCAGAAAAGAAATGTTTTAATGCGAGAAATGAAAATACAATTGTTTACAAACAACGAAGCTTCTTTAAACAATGAGTAAATAAAACATTAAGGTTTTCCAACCTCCGACTGAAAAATAACAATATGCCTAATATAACATTACGAGTACGCAAATATAAAGTGATCTCTTTTACACATCTTTTTGCGAACAATGGCCCTCACATGAGCATAACATGGTACACAATAATCCTTTTGATACACAGACGCACAAAGAGCATTGTTTCTTACAGACACAGGAATGGAGTTCTTCACAACCTTTTGAAGCCTCAGGTATGGTTGACTACACTGGTGAATAAATTTTCTCATCTTCTTTCCATCCCCATTGTGTAAAGTTGTTTTCCAAACAATGCATCCACATCGTAGCTTGCAGAGTAGCTCGCTTCACATGCTGACATAGTGCATTCTCAGTGGGCGGAATGTTCTCAATGGCTCTGTTCTTGTTGATAAAAAGTACACGTCTACAGTAATTAATGCTGTTAAGGTGTGATGTTATGTCATATAGAAGTACAATAAATCTTTGGATTGGCGCCATAACAGACTCATCATCGGAATTGTTACCAGCCAAAAACTGTTCAAAAGCTCTGTTAACATTTGGGAAGGCCATCCATACTTTCCAAGCTCTCTTCTTGCCTATTCCATGAAATGCAGATACGGTATCACAACCTGTTATTGCATGGAAAATGGGAAGGTTGCTGCAGATCTCTGGAGAGAGTTGAGAACACAGAACATGTACTGGAATCATCCTTCGATGTTTCCCGGTACCGAAATCCATCCAAAGTTCTTTTATGTTCACTATTTGTTTGAAGATGGATACAGCTATCACGACAACATCTGAATCCACAGTATGTATGCTGATGTATTCATGACCATTATCAGCTGCATGTTTCACGTGAAGGAGGATGCGGCCATCTGCTTCTTCGTGCCACGAGGGTGATATTTCAGATACATCGAACCCTGCTACTGATGTAATCACATTTTCTTCAAGCGTACATACGACGGTCTTTCCATCGTATCTTTCACTTGTAAGCTGTTCAGACAAGAACTTAAATAACTGCACTTTGTTCTCGTCTACTCGCAGAAACTCGTAGAAATTTCTTGGTATTGCAGTAGATGACGTTACTTTTAGTCGAGTTCCTGTCCCCCTTGAATTGCGGGTATCAGACTTAAGCGATTCAGGACAATACCTGTCGAAAACCACATCTACTCGTGTCAGGTTCTTCAATAAGTTAAAGATGTATGGCTTAAAAATGTTTGTAGTAACCTAAAAAGGGGTTTTCTTTCATCGGAGGAAGTAAATGTACTATTACTGCACCATCCAGTACTGCTGCCGTAACTTGTTTGTTACTCACGATTGGGTTTGTACTTACTTCTGTCAAGTTGTTTTCCATACAGTGCACGATGTCAGCTTTGTTACTTGGTTTTCTTAGTCGTCCACCTTCAGAAATGGAAGGAGGATATGCCTGGTTTTCATGAGAAAAAAATATTCCAACATCCGTTTCTCTGTGTTGAGCAGCTACGTACATCTTACAGAAAAGACTGGAATCCCTTCTCAAATCACATATTTTGTCTTTTAATTTTGACTTAGCCTTCACTGGCACATTGAAGATCTTACAATTATTTCGGCGTATGATACCATGAATGGATTTCTCTGTTTTGGTCAAGCGAACATCTATGTATTGATTGTACTGATCCAACCCCTCTGAAAAAGCTTTCTCCACATTAACAACGGATCCTCTTACGGCCGCCATTTTAAAATGTGATAAATTATTTTATCCGTTTTTGGTTATCAAGCTTTCTTGATAAAATATTACAATTATTTTTATTTAAAATGTCAATGTTTCAAAAGACAAATATGACAATGAAAAACGGATTGCGGCATTAAATTCAGCATAAAAAATTAGTACAAAATGATGGGTCACAACACCACCTTCATATTTAAAATAATTTATCACATTTCAAAATGGCGGATCCAAGATGGCGGCCAATAATTTAAACCCAGTCAAAATGAAGTACTTGCTACTCTACAATGATCTGACGTAGTTTGGAGTTAATATCTTAAGAAATGTATAAAAAAGTAGGGGGGAACTCTTTTAAAAATCACTCAAATTATTTTCCTCATAATTTTTTTAGTTTTGATCGGCCGCCATTTTGAAATGACTTGATGAAACTTGACCATTTTCAACCCAGGCCGAGATAATGTATTCAAGCACTTGTGTGCCAAATTTCATGAAAATCGGTTCAGGCATTCGGTTGTTATAGCCAATTCATGGGGACTCAACATCCTCTTACGACCGCCATTTTGATGACGTCATTACGGACGACCGAGGGCCTTAAAAATTGGGGTCTGGGCGGTTTTAGGTTCAGAAACTTGTATACTATAACCACCTAAAATTGCAGCCTGTCTGCCAGAACTGAAATATTTTCCTGCTACCCAACCTGACTACATGGCAAAGCTGTCTAGTTGACCAAAGCCAACTAGGTGACTGCTGTCTTTTGTTGATTGAGAACTCACTCTAGGTTGAATGTGTTATTTCCCCCAGGTCCACAGTTTTCATGAGACATGCTATGGGCCGAAGAGGTACCTATTTGCGCTCCCTCCCCTTTTCCTTGCAGGGAATTGTTCTCATCCTCGCATCCCCAACTAATCTAAAACCTATTAACCCGGGCCCATTTAATGAAATGGCCCTGGGTTTCCCAGACCTAGCCTGTATATCATATCCCAAGATTCAAAAATGGAAAAATAAACGGGTGACGAAAAAGTTTTTTTTATTTTTTTTGTGGCTGAATAAACTGATAAGAAAGGAAAAAATATTAGACCTAGTTTATTTATGAAACATTTTTCTTACCTTATAACCATCACAGTTATCTCTTGTAGTACCAATAAAAAGCGAGACTGCTCCACACTTGGGAGATTTGACTAACTCTGATATCTCATCTATGTTGAGACGATCTTCAAGTAGTTTAACAAAGTCCATTACAACCAATCAAGTTACCCTGAAAAAATTTAGGCCTAATTTAAAAGAGAATTTATACTAGCCTACCTATTTCAATGATTGTGAAAAGAGTAATTGTCTTAACACTAAAATTTAGTAGTAAATTAGTCTACCTATATTTAATATAGGTAGACTAGTGCACTTGTTGCTCGATTTCGAGCAATTGCAAAGTATTAAATGCGTTATTTCAAAACTAATAACAGTCACAATTTCCGATGACTTAAAAGAGTCAACTCAAAGATAATGTAATCAATTACTTTCCAGTTATCGAACCTGAAAACGAACTCACTCTGAAAACGGACGCTCTTGGGTGTATCATAGGTTTACTATAAACAGCTGTAATTAATACAAATCATTCGTCTGTTTAAGTAAACAAAATCTTTTCTTCATAAGAAATACATTGGGATTTTGATGGCCTGTGGGGCAAAGCCCGAGGACTTTTATTACAGGAATTGGTGAAAGGGGGCGTCTACACAAAAAATACCTAATTTTGACACATAGTTTGTAAAAATACGTCCATTATTAACGGAGGAGTAGTGTTTCGTAGAAATCGCCTTCACGTATTATATACAGGGTGGTAATAAAGTCTGAAGACAGTTAAATATTTTAAAAAATAATGTAGATAGAGCTAAAATACTTGGTACAAAGTTACAGAGCATAAAACTTTATTTGAACACATATTCAGTGATCCAATAACTCTTCAGGGGGACGGCCCACAAGGAGTCAGTTGAAAATCTTAAATGGAAGCATAGGTCAATATGCACATCAAATGAAAGGTATTTTTTTGTAGAATACAATGCCGCAAACCGCACTTCAAAAGGTTAATCCTGCGCAAAATGGCAGCCGTTTGAAAATTTCTTGAATCTGCCATTTTGTAGCTTTGAACGAGCTCTTTTGAGCTTGAATTTACAGCATTGTAATCTACTAGTGAAGACCTTTAATTTGATGTGTATATCAACCTATGCTTACGTTAACAATTTTCTTCCGAATCCTAGGGGGCTGTGCTCCCTGAGGAGTAAGCGTATAATAGCAATGCAAATTAAATGAATCTTTGAACAACTGTCATTCTTGGCTCGGTTGTCCGTTTCAGTTCAAATTTGCGGCAGTATATATTCTGCTAGTAAAGACCTTTAATTTGATGTGTATATCAACCTCTGCTTCTATTTAAGATTTCCTCCTGACTCCTTGCGGAACGTCCCCATCATATGACAGAAAAAATTGATATTTCTTAAAAAAAGTAGATTTTTAGGTGTTGTGTTGACGTACCAAATCTTATTGATTTATCTGTTGTCGTTTCGAAAATATTTAACTGTCTTCGGACTTTATTACCACCCTGTAAAAGGATTTGCAAATGTACATGGATGAAAATTTCCTAGTAGGAAAAAGTAGAAGTCTAGATTTAGTTGTAGCGAGTTTAAAAAAAACATCTCTAATTCGGTATTTTCTAACAACTACAAATTCAGAGGTTGCTTAGCCCTTCTGTAAATAACAGATGGATAATAATATTTCCTACAAATTAATACTATGTATTTCTTGAAAATACTCAATAAAGGCAACCTAGTTGGCTACAAATAGAAGTTTGGAAAAAAAACTTGTAAAAAGCAGTTTTTAATGTATTCTTGTTATTATTGTATTTTTTTGACCTCAAATATTTAGTAAAATCAAACGTTCATAATTATTTGCAAATCTACAAAAATTAGGCTTTCCAACGAACTATTGATCGACAAAATCGGTCCAGTATAAGTCTAGATTTAGTTACACAAAGTTTAACAAAAATATCTCTAATTCAGTATTTTATAACAACTAGCCTATAAATTTGGATTCGCTTGGCTTATTTGCCAATAACTTTGAAATTGTCGGAAAATCAACCAAAGTGGATACAATGTATATATATATATATATATAATATGCTAAGCCAATTTTTGTGAACAGAGCTCCTCCCTCATTTTTAGACAGATTTTGATGATTAAAGTGCCAAAGAAATGGCCCTGATCTGTAGTTTTGCAAAGTGGTTTTCATTTTTTTGAAATCTTTATTAGTTTGGGCAGGATATTTAATCAAATTTCGGTTTTCTCCCATAAGGTTAACCTTTATAAATCTATTTTTTGATTGGAAACTTTGTCACCAATAGTTTGAGAGAACTGCTGGGCGTAGAAGCTTTGTAGAGGTGTCTAAGGAAAGGTCTTGTTCTATAGATGAGCCATCAAAAGAAGAACGAAGTAAATTCTCTTTGGGCTCTGCCCCAGTGGCCTTTATAGTTCCCTCACCAGATTTGTTTACATTATGGCCATATGGATAATTTTTCACTAATTTTTAATGAAACAGCTGTTAATATTTAAATTGTATTTTAAATATCACACATTAATAGGGAGTTATTGAATTACTAAAAAAGAAGTGTTTGCTAAGTTATTTTCCGATTTTATTACGAAATCAGTGAAAAAATCTTATTATCACAGTACATCTTAAAAGTCATTAAGGATGGAAAATTGCAGTTTACTGCAGAATTATAATTATTATAACAAAATTATAACAACATTATAATTAATACAGTCGACTGTTGACTTCAATTAACATGTACCGTACTAAACATTTTCTATCTTTTGGTTTATAATTCAAATACGTTTTACTTCACATTTTGATAAAAAACGAGCCGGATATAAATCCAGTATGATTCATCACAGTTTTTATTATTTTCAGTAAAATATTGTAAGTTTTCAATCAACAAACTGACAAAAGTACATAGCTTCCAAGACAAAAATGGATGCATTAGTAAAGAAAAGAAGCACAATCAAGGCACAACTAACAAGATTTGGACAGTTCTTTGACAATTCCATTAATTCTCCCGGATTTTTGAATGAACTATACGTCAGACTTCCCAAGGCAGAGCAACTTCTTGACAAATTCGACCTCATCCAACATGACATTGAACTGGAGGATGACGAGGATGCCCAACAGGTAGAAAGGGAAACCTTTGAATCGACTTTGAAAATAATAGGTAAGGCCAAATCATTCACAACAAACAATCAGGAGAATACTTCAATTCAAATGAAAACTTCAGATAGGGTTTCAGGGCCTAAACTAAACCTACCGGTATTAAATCAGCCATCCTTTGATGGATCTTTTGACGATTGGTTTCCGTTTTCTGATATGTTTTGGGTGGTGATCCATAACAATGAATCTCTAACAGACATTGAAAAATTGCACTACCTTAAATCTTGTTTGAAAAAGGAAGCGTTTGACGTAATTTCATCTTTGGAGTTGACTTCCACTAACTATGCAGTAGCTCGGAACCTCATTCAAGAGACAACAACAAAACATTAATACAGTAGTTCAAAAACATGTTCATTCTCTGTTCAATCTACCTAGGTTAGAAAAAAGAATCTGTTCAATCTTTAAGAGAGCTGATCAATATTTCCAACAAGCACATTCGTGCATTGAATGCACTTTGAGAACCCACTGAGAAATGGGATACTACTTATTCATTTGATATCTTCAAAATTTGATCCTATCACATTTAGGAATTGGCAAGATAATCTTAAGCCTAATAGCTTTCCAACAATGCAAGACCTAAATGATTTCTTAAATCATAGGTTTCATATACTTGACTCAATTCATTACAATAACAGTAAGCCTTAAGTTACTCCATTGCCTAAACATAACGATGTTAACTTTGTCAAACATAAACCTACTTCTGGGTTTCAAAACAAGTCATGGTCATCACGACAGCCATGCTTGTCATCTTCAGAACCTAAATGGGAATTATGTCAGTCCTCATATTTTTTATTTCAATGTGAACAATTTCACAACCTAGCAATACCTGATAGAATAAACAAGGTAAGAAGCTTAAATTTGTGTAAAAACTGTCTGAAATTTCACAAAACTAATCAGTGTAAAAGTAAGAGTGTTTGCAAATCTTGTGGAAGAAGACACAACACTTTACTTTGCCTTAAGTCAGTATCAAATCCTAGAGACAGTTGTGGTAACAACAGTCAACCACACTCAGATAACAAATACTTATCCACTGCGGATAATAAACAGGATATTTCTGTAGGCGCATCAGCCAATGATCAATCCTCTAGCAGATCCTTTCTACAGATATTGTGAATGTCATCAGTCCTAGAGGTAAGATTGTTCCATGTAAGGCATTACTTGTGATAATGATCTCATTGAACTGCTATCCAAGGGTGATTTTCATTTAAGAAAGTGGTCATCAAATCATGTTGATTTACTAAAAAACGTTCTTGAATCAGATATTGAAGCTCATCCTGAACACAATTTAGACATAAACAACTCAATAGTCAAAACGTTGAATCTAATGTGGGATACCGCTCATGATGTATTCAAATATATTCACTATCACAAGATACTCAACCACAAAACATTACAAAACGTCAAGTTCTGTCGGAAATAGCCAAGATATTTGATAATTTGGGATTAATTGGACCTGTCATTCTCTTAGCTAAACTTGTAATGCAACAACTGTGGAAGGAAAACTTAGATTGGAATGACACACTTCCCTCGCATTTGAATAATCAATGGCTTGATTTTTATGCATCATTAACTAATTTGAAAAAACTATCAATAAACAGATATGTATTGTCATCCAATGAACCTGCAAATGTAGAATTTCATGGATTTTGTGATGGATCCATGGCTGCTTATGGAGCTTGTGTTTATCTTAGGTGTAAAGGCGTAAAAGGAGAAACAAATGTGACGTTAATTTCATCAAAGTCTCGTGTTGCTCCATTGAAGGTGACTTCAATTTCAAGATTGGAGCTTTGTGGCGTTATGCTACTTAGTCAATTAGCCCAAGTTCTCATCAAAGCATTGAACATTGATGCTAATAATGTTTACTATAATTCTGACTCAACTGTTGTTCTTTCTTGGATCAATTCCCCATCATCTCATTACAGTACATTTGTTGCAAACAGAATCTCAACAATTCAATCCCTAACAAACATAAGCCACAGTAGCGTAGCCAGGATTACGTTAAGGGGGGGGGTTATTTAACGTGACCATGCCGGGGGGCCTGGGGGTAAGTGGTAGTGTACGCCTTTTACCGTGACATGAAAAGTGTTGTAAAACACTTAATATATTTCTAAGACTAGGTAAATTGCTTGGCACTTTCTTTATTTACTGGTTAGCATAAAAGTATACTACGAAAACATATTTACTTCAACAGTAAAATATATATATATAGGGACACCCAAGGGGGGGGTTTGTAACCCCCAAACCCCCCCCCCCTTAGCTACGCCACTGATAAGCCATATTTGGGACATAGCAGTAACGGACACACGAATAAAGGGTTTTGCCTCCATACTTTCATTGAAAAGATTACAGATTTTTTTACCACAACACACTAAACTACATTTTGATCAAATCACTTGTACTACCCCACTTCAGTTACTGCAACTCATTGATCAATGACTTGACTGCGACTCAGACGGGTATGCTCCAGCGGTCACAGAATTATTGTTTGAGATTTGTCTATGGTCTGCGACGTATGGAGCATAACACGCCATACTACCTTGAGGCACACATCCTGAAATTAAATGATCAAAGATTCATTAAAATTTTTTCATTGGTTTTTTTTTCAATTTTGAAAACAGGCTCCCCAAAATATTTCAAATCCGATTTTAAATTTGTGTCTCAGGGTAGTTCAAGAATGTCTCGTTATTCTTCCATCACATTGCGTATACCTCATCATGTGACCACAGCTTATGGCAGGGCTTTTGTTGTTACCCCTTGTCGTCTGTGGAACGGCCTACCCCTGCACATTAAGACACTTGAAAAACGTTCCCAGTTTGTGGCGGCACTGAAAAAGCTCTATTTTGAGGAGATGGTCTCGGCTGGCGTGTCCTAGGGCTACTGTTACTTTGCCCGTTTGCTGATGCGTGTATGCAAGAGTGAGTAAATGTGTTTTTTGTATTTGTTAAATTTGTATGTTTTTTTTCTGAGATATGTAGATACTTGAATTGTTAAATATTTTATGTTTAATTAGATTAAGTTAACCCAATGTAACATTATTTTTGTTATTTTTTGAATGTCAGGTTAAGTGTAAGAAAGGGCCATGTGGCCCTAACTTTCCCTGAAAAAATAAACGATTTTTCATTTCATTTTATTTCAAAGCCATTGGAATCATGTTGTTGGCACTGAAAATCCTGCAGACCTAATATCTCGTGGCTCTATGGTTCAACTGCTCTTATCGTCATCTCTCTGGTGGAATGGGCCACAATGGCTATCTGGAAAACATCAATTTTGGAAGGAAGGCTCAAACTTTTGACTTGATATGAGTGTCAACTCACTCCTAGAATTGTGTAAGGCATATAATGTAACAGCCGTCTATTTTCATGTCCATGGTCATGATATATTTAGCAAGTATTTGTCAATGCAGAAACTTTTACGAGTTGTAGCATATTGTACCTAAGGTTTTATAAAAATACAAAATCCAAAGATTGTCTAACAGGTTCCCTTACATGTTCAGAAATAAATTATTCAAGACTTTCTCTTATAAAACTAGCTCAATCTCAATCATTCTCCCAAGAACTGAAAACATTGAAGGAAAACAATACAAACTCTTGCTGCTAAATCATTTTCTTGATCACCAAGGGCTGAACAGAGTAGGTGGTTGACTGAAACATTCAACTTTAAGTGTTGATAATAAACAGCTGATTATTCTCGATCACAAACATAGGCTAACACGGTTAATTGCAGAAGATCTACATGTTCAAATACTTCATGCAGGACCACAACTTTTATTGAGTTCTCTTCGAGAAACTTATTGGCCATTAAATGGCACAGGCCTGTTTTTGACCCTGTCAGCGCCCTAGGCACAACTAAAAGTAGCGCCCCTTTGCAATGTATATATAACAGGGTGTGCACCAACCGGGAAATTTGGGAATAACGCGTGACTTTTTTTTACCAAAAATTATGCGTGAATTTTGTATTTCTACCTGGAATTTTCAATTTATTGCGATGGCGCATTACAAAATAGACGTTTCCGTGACCGCAGCAGGCTGGCAACTAGAAGACAGGAACCTGGAGAAAATATTGATCAGTATCTTCGAAAACTCAATGAACTTAGTAAAGCATGCAACTTTAAATCTGTCACTGCTAATGAAAATCGCAACGAGTACATAAGAGACGCTTTCATTCGAGGATTAATATCACAGTCCATTCGACAAAGACTTCTTGAAAATCTAACTTTGACTCTTGAAGAAGCTTATAATCCAAGCCATTACCTTGGAATCAGCTGAAAATCAGGCAGTTTCATATATTTCAAGCCCTTGTAACTCTATATCTCAGTCAACTCCTAAAAATGTTGATGTTACTGATACATTTGATACATATGTTACTGATACAAATGTTTCTCAGGCAGCTTCTGATTCGTCTTCACACCAATTATCCTCGATAAGGAGAGAAAAATGTTTCTTTTGTGGATGGTCACGACACTCTCGAGCCAACTGTCCTGCCAAAGACTCAGTTTGTATATTTGTGACAAGAAAGGCCATTGGGTAACAGTTTGCAATTCTCACAACCAAAGTAGGACATTTAAGGGTAAAACAACTCAAAGTGAAAAGACAGAAATAAACTCAATGTCTTCCTCTCTTGTTGCTGCCTCACAAAAATGTCTTTCAAAAGCTACTGTGATAGAATAAATATACCCCCGCCGCAGCAAACCTGCTGACTAAGCGAATTTCCATTTGAATTGGTTTAACGAGTACCTAGGTTTGCTGCTACAAGGAAACTAATAAAGTGTGTTTTTGAGTAAAATATTGATAGCTTAGTACAAAATAAATAAATTTGCCAAGTTTGATCAAAATATATCCATAAAAAACAAACTACAACATTTGACAATATTCTCCATAAGAATAACATGGGAATTTTAAATTTACAATTTTTTTTTATTTTCTCCATTACTAACAATTGAACAAAAATACTTTTATATACTAAATTATTTTTTTTTTAAGCTCTTTAAAAAGGTCTAAAGAGAAATCGGGAAATTTTGTGTTTTGAGGGTCAAAAGTGAGAAAAACCAATTTTTACCCCATAAAACCCCCCAAAGGGTTTCATACCCCCGTAAAGCCCCGTTCCCATGGTCCGATCGTGCTGGTTCGCAACTCATTCAAGTTTATCCCGCTTTACACCTTTAAACCAAATTTCATCAAAATCGGACAAAAATTACTCAAGTTATCGCGTTCACGGACGTATATATATATATAGGTATACATATATACAAATTTGTACGAATGGTGTTTTTGGCCTCTGGGAACATCAAAATGAAAAAGTAAATCGGTCCCGGGTCTAGGTCTTACCGTGCCACCTACGGTAATAGCTACTTCCCTATAGGGAAATTCGCTAAAACGTGAGCAATGAGCTCTTAGGCCTACCCAGCAATAATTAGCTTATTTTCAAAAGATGGTTTTATATTAAATGAGATTAAAAATAGTTCAATTTTATAATGACTGACTTCAGCTTCTATTATATTTAAAATAGATTTCCACCGACCTTGTAGTTGTAGAAAGGTATTCACGGCTGGGGTACCCCACCTGCTGGCGTCATGTCGTCCTGTCCGGGATTACACTGCACACTTTTTAAAGTCTTTAGAAATAGTTTATGTACACGATAAAATAAACTTAAAATTCAGTTCTTGTTATAAAGCAAAACAAAAACGATCTTTTATGGCCTAATGAGGGTTGAATTTGATTTGTAATGAAATATGAAAGTGAAAGGTTATAGCGGTGAGCGTATTGCTGCATGAAAAAGTGACTTATTGTCGAGAGAAGTAGTAGCGGACTGTGCCGCGGCCGAACATCGTACGATGGAAAAGTACAAAGGTTGGGAAAATCCTTTCTTATCGGCCGGACATGGGTTGAAAGATAAACGGTGAAACCAAAGCTCAGGGCAATGGAAAGTATACGTTGAAATAAAAATAATATGCTATACTAAACGAAATTGATATCTAACAGCTACAGTGTCACTGATGTTAAATGGCAAACCAGTAGATGCACTCATTGATACTGGGAGTTCCGACAGTTTTATATCCGAAGCTACTATGAAAAGATTCAATATTTCTAAATACCCAACAAAGCATGAAATATCGATGGCATCAACAAGCCATGTTTCATCAACTCTTGGCCACTGTATTGTTGACATGGTGTGCGATGGCCACGAATACCCACAGACAAAGCTGCTCGTCTTAACTGATTTATGTGCCGATGTTGTAATTGGACATGACATCCTTCGGCAACATTCTGCTGTGGAGCTGAATTTCGGTGGTAAACGCCCACCCTTCAACGTTTGCAATCTACTTAGAGCTAAAGTATCACCACCACCACTGTTTGATAATCTAACTAATGACGTTAAGCCTGTAGCCATCAAGTCCCGCCGCTACTCTGAAGATGATAGTAAGTTCATCAAAAGTGAAGTAAGTAGGCTTATATCAGAAGGAATAATTGAACCGAGTAAATCACCTTGGAGAGCCCAAGTGATTGTGGTCAACAATGGGCACAAGAGATGACTGTGTATTGACTACTCTCAAACCATCAACAAATTCACACAGCTTGATGCCTACCCTCTACCTCACATTGATCATTTGTCTCTAAGCTTGCTCAATATAAAGTGTTCAGTACAATAGATCTGAAGGAGGCATGTCACCAAATACCTATTCGGAATGAAGATAAACCATTCACTGCATTTGAAGCTAATGGGAGACTTTACCAATACACTCGAATTCCTTTCGGCGTAACTAATGGTGTGGCGTGTTTTCAAAGAACTATTGACCAGATTATAGAAACTGAAAATCTACTAGACACGTTTGCTTATCTGGACGATGTAACTATTTGTGGTGGTAGCCAAGCAGAACACGATTAAAACCTACAGAGATTCATGGAAGCAACTAAAAAGTATAATCTTACCCTGAACAAAGAAAAATCTAAGTTTTCGTTGACCAGCATTCCAGTTCTGGGGTACATTGTAGAAAACATGTCCATGCGTCCTGATCCTGACCGCTTGCAATCACTCTTGAATTTCCCCGTTCCAACTGATAATGCAAGCCTTAAAAGAGCTCTTGGCATGTTGTCCTATTACGCAAAGTGGATTCCTAAATTCTCTGAGAAGGTTCATTGCCTTACTACAGTCAAATCATTCCCAGTAGGCAGTAAAGAAATATTGGCTTTTAAGACATTAAAAGAAGAAATAGCAAACTCCAGTATGTCTGCAGTTGAAGAAAATATTCCATTTACTGTAGAAACAGATGCATCTGAATCAGCTATAGCGGCTACCCTTTCACAAGCTGGAAGGCCAATATGTTTCTTTTCAAGAACCCTAACTAAGAGTGAACATCTACCTGCTGTGGAAAGAGAGGCCCTCGCAATATTCGATTCAATACAGAAATGGAGGCATTTCCTGATTGGAAGACGATTTAAATTAATTACAGACCAGAAATCTGTGTCCTATATGTTCAATCAGAAACACGCGGGAAAGGTTAAGAACAACAATATTTTAAAGTGGCGATTGGAACTAGCACCTTTCTCTTACGACATAGTGTACCGTTCTGGCAAGGAAAACGTAGTAGCAGATGCATTTTCACGACTTTCATCTTCCATCTCTTGTAGAGATTTTGAAAAACTCCGTAGAATTCATTGTGACATTGGACATCCTGGAATAGTACGGATGGTTCATTTCTTAAAAAGTAAAAATCTCCCTTACTCTATCGAAGATGTCAGGCGAATGACCGCTTTATGCTCTGTTTGTGCGGAAGTGAAACCTCGGTTCTACCAAAAAACCCCATCAACACTCATCCATGCAATGGCTCCTTTCGAGAGACTTAACATTGATTTTAAGGGGCCAATATCATCTGTGACAAGGAATAAATATATACTGACGGTTGTTGATGAGTTTTCAAGATAACCATTTGCTATTCCTTGCTCGGACACATCAGCATCTTCTGTCATCAAAGCACTTACATCAATCTTCACCATCTTTGGTATGCCTGCTTTTGTCCACTCCGACCAAGGTTCTGCTTTCATGTCAAAAGAACTGAGTGATTTCTTACCTAAAGGAATCGCCACTAGCCGATCTTCACCTTATAACCCTCGAGGTAATTCTCAAGCTGAGCGATATAATGGAAGGATTTGGAAGACTGTATCTCTTGTTCTGAGAAACAAGGGACTGAAGACAGAACAGTGGGAGTATGTTTTGCCAGAAGCTTTGCATTGTATACGCTCGTTACTATGCACAGCTACGAATGAGACCCCACATGAACGTCTTTTCAAACACCAGAGACGATCATTTTATGGCACCTCTCAACCTCAATGGCTCATGAATCCAGGACCAGTATTAGTGAGAAGTCAGAAGGCATGTAAGAAATAACAAATATGAACCTTTAGTGGAACAAGCTCAACTGATAGAGGCTAATCCAGACTATGCTCGCATCAAGTATAGAGATGGTAGAGAGGCTCTGGTATCGGCGCGACATCTCGCTGTTCCCCCTGAAGCTATCCAACAAGAGGATGAGCCAGTGACTTGGGAAAATCCCAGTCAAGAAGTAGATCCTGTTCTTCAAGACCTGAGACGTGAATCAAACCTGCTTCAACCTGAAATTGGGAACTCTATTCAATCTGAAATCGAAACATCCCCTCTGCATGGGACCGTGACCCCTACTTCTATGAGGGACAACAAAGAAACAAACCTGCGTCGTTCCACTAGAGTCCGAAGACCTCCCACCTATCTAAGGGATTACATTTTTAAAAAAAGATGGGGTGAATGTTATATAGGCCTAATATGATTTCTATTGTACTGCCAAACATTTCTTCAGCTGTTTTATTTAAGACTGTTTTGTTTATATATGTAATGTTTACAGTTTTGTGCAATTCTCTCATGTAAAATGTAGCTGATTATTAAGTTGAATAAAACCATATCAATTTGGTGTCTAAACATTTCTTTTCATAACACCGCGTTTACATCAAAGTCTTACACGGCAAATATTTACTGTACTTACACTGGGATATGATGTAATTTTTATATGTCTACTTACAGTATTTTTAACGCTGAATCCAAAAATGCACTCAGTTTTTGTTGGAGAGATTCCTAAGTGGCCGTAAAACGAAGGTTAGGATTACAAATCTAAGGATAATTGAGCAGTACTGAAGGTAATGGTAATATGGCGTGGTCTGGACGGGTCCGTACTGAGTGAGGAGTGAGGACTGAGTGAGAAGAGCAAACAACTGTTTATACTTGATCTAATGCGGAATTAAATCAAATCAATTCGTTTTGAATTAAACCAAATAATCAGTTCTTATTTAGGCATGTGAGGAAGGTAGGTCGGGTTTTATGCGGATTCGTGACTGTATTAAGTGTTTTGAAGTGAGGTTAGATTAGGAAGGTAAAGGTTAGGTTATAATGAACCGACTCATTAATTTATGCAACTTCCAGACTGTTTTTGCACAATTAAATAGTGGGTGAAACACAATGAAATAACGATATCAAAAATGCGCAAGCACTGTTTTTGCACAATTTAATAGCTTGCGCATTTTTGGTATCGTTATTTTATTGTGTTTCACCCACTATTTAATTGTGCAAAAACAGTCTGGAAGTTGCATAAATTAATGAGTCTGTTCATTATAACCTAACTTTTAACTTACCTAATCTAACCTCACTTCAAAGGACTTAATATAGTCACGAATCTGCATAAAGTCCGACCTATCTTCCTCACATGCCTTTTCTGACATAAAATGTGATTTAAACATTAATATTAAGGTTGGGTTGGGTTAGGTTAGATTAGATTAGATTATGTAACATCATTTATTAGTTGCTGATACATTAAATTATGCACTGTGGCACGTTTTCAGTTTTAGACACAATGGGATTATGTACTATGGGATTAACAGACGTTGAGGCATTAGTCAATGGTTGAGGATTGGAATGAGGACGATGATCACGTCGGCAGTGGCCTAGCTTCTATTACTGATATTTAACGTGAATAAATTCTATTTTGTTTTATAAGTTATGTTCATGTGATTAATAGTTTATGTATCGTAGTTGATTTATTATTTATTATTTATAGCACCAAAGTCCATTTTCTTTTAAAAATCTAGTTATTGCATATTGTAACTCTGATTTTGCTCTCATGGCGTCGTGTGTGGTTTTGTCTGTTTAGTATCGAATGTAAACAACTGACAGCTGTTTCCACTCCACAAACCTTCCACCCCTATTATTGTTAGTCGCCACTAGAACTTGGACTCGTCCATACCACAAATATGTTAAGAAATCAACAAAACTGAAGCTTAATATTAATTATTTAACTGTACAGCCACTTAGGAATCTCTCCGACCATAACCGATTGCATTTTTGGATTCAGCGTTAAAAATACTGTAAGTAGACATATCAAAATTACATCATATCCCAGTGTAAGTACGGTAAAAAATTACCTCTTCCACTAGTTTTGGAAACTAAGTTAGTTGCTTTTCCTACAAAATACAATGACTTTTTCTGTCATCCACTAGTGGAGAGACAAGTTTTCAACTAAATTTTGGTTTCCCGCGGAGAGTCGGTAAAGAGCAAAGAAAGTTTACAACAAAAAGTGGAAGACTAGTTGCTACACGCTTTGTGCAAGCAACTTGTAGAAAACTAGTGGAGAACTGTTCCTCCTGGCCCCTCCACGCATCCCGGGTGTGACGTCGGGCGGTAGCCAATTCTTGGGCCACAAGTTTTCCACTAGTTGCTCTAAATTTGTGAGGAGCAACTTTTGGTTTTCAACAAAAAATCTTTCACTAGTTTCTCAAATTTGTTCAGAGCAACATTTAGTTGTATACTTTTATCTTAGTTGTAAACTTTTGGTTGTAACTTGTAACTTACACTTTTGTTGTCAACTTTTGGTTGTCAACTTTGGTGTAAACGCAGCTTTAGTGAGAAAGCTCTCATGCTCTTCTTTGCACTTCTAAAATAAAACTACCAGTGTGGTTTTTAACCGTACAGAGAAAAGCGTAAAGGCTAGTATGAAAGGAGCCTAAAATAATAACTTAAGAACAGAACCACTTTGCAACTAAGTAGGCTTAAGTTAAACAACTTTCCAGGAGAAGTGAATTGCCTTGATAACTAGAGAGTTAACCATTTCAATTGTTTTTAAGTATTAAAAGAGTTAACTTACTGGTACTGGTGACATAAGGTACCGGTAGTCTATAACTTAATAAAATAATTTACCTCCACTCAATGGTGGTATAACAGCAATTATATCTTGAGCATCAATTGTTATATTTTGATCAGAAGGTAGATATTCTTCGTTGATTGAAAGTATTATGTTATTTTTTAAAGCTTGAAGGGCAAATTCATTAACAATCTTGTCTAATAGATCGTTATAACATATTACCGAGTTAACAGTAATGAAACTCTCGCGCTTCCCACTAAGCTCTTTGGCTTTAGCGAAAAATAATACTTTTACTGTAACCTTGTTCATTGTTTACCTCAAATTTCATTTTAAATTAAATAGGCCTAGGCTATGTTTCACATGTTACCTGAAGAGTGATATTGTAACTAAGACTTCCTAAAAACAACTATAGGGCTAAAATAACATATAATTAACTCCCGTTTATTGCTGATTCTTATATAACTTTAACTGTTCTAGTGTTCTATCCTAATTATCCCACATTGACATTGACAATTGACATGAGACATGACATAAGAGTATTACATTACGGGTCTGACTCAGGGGAGGTACAAATGAGGCATTTAGTTCAAAATTCCTCCGTGAACAGCGCTGTAGTAGAGAGCACTTTGGCAATGAAGGTTTACTAATCGCAAAAATAGTTCTGTTCATAAAATAAAATTATAAAATTATAAATGCCTCAAATTCAATTTTACTATTATTTAATTATAAAATTAAACTATCATAACCTAACCGAACTAACCAAACTTGCTGATAAAGAAATAATATAATAAAAGCTTAGTAATCGGAAAAATAATTCTGTTTATTAAATAAAACTAGAAATTGCTCAATTAAAATTTTATAATGACTTAATAATAAAATTAAACTGTAATAACCAAACCAACCAAACTTGCTGATAATAAAAAAATCTTGGACAAAAAGTTAATGCTCCCAGCGGGATTCGAACCCGGGACCTTCAGTAAATCAGCCCGGCACGCTAACCAATAGACCACCGAGGCCGATGGCTGTTGAACGTTTTGTTACGGTAATGGCGTTCCCTCAGCTAATAAGAAGCCCTCAGCTGTCATCGTAGCCTCTTCTATACCTCCCCTGAGTAAATACCTTACATTACACTAAACACTTTCACGTTGACGTTTTACACTTTACGTTTTTTGATGTTGTTTGTTTAGCCCCCCACACACTACCAGACCAGACCTCCAGACCAGACCGTCTGGCTGCAACCAGACCGTCTGTGGTCTGAGGGTTCAACCATCAGACACGCAGACAGTCTGGTCCGAGAAAATCGGTCTGCAGACAGCCCCACACACGATAAGACAAGTGCCAGACGCCAGACCAGACGGTCTGGTCTGGAGGTCTGGTCTGGTAGTGTGTGGGGGGCTTTAGTTTTGCATTTGCTTTCATTTGATTTTGTATCCTCGTCAGTCGTCATTTACAAGCTAGCAGGTTGGTCTAACTGTCATGTAGTTGTTTCATGCATTCCATCTATATTATTCAACTGTAGCTAAATTCTGAATTAAAAAAAAAGTTGAATGTGTCTGTCACTGGCAGGGTTAGGAATGCGAAAGCTTGGTTACCGAGCTATGTAAATATTGACTCCATTTTTAATGTACAATTTATATTTTTGTCAGTGTTATGAAAAAGATTTATGGAAACCAAATTTATATGGTTTTGGTTTTATCCAACTTAAAAATCTGCTACAATTTAGATGAGAGAATTAACACACTGTAAAATGCATATAAAGTTGTTCATTTTATCATGGGAGAGAGGATGTAATGGAATGACATGTGATTTAGTAATTATTTGTATGTTTACTCATATGACTATGGTTACCAGGGGTTACTATGTTGTTGACTTGTTTTGAAGTGAGTTGTTAAGTTAGTTGAATGTTGAATAAAAGTTCTTAGAAGAATTCCTTTTAATCTATCTTTACATGGTGGCAGCGTTTAGACTGAAGAAGAATATTTTAAAATGGAATTGACACCAGAATTACTGAAAGATATATTAAACTCTGTTCTAAATACTAAAATGAGTGAATAAGAGGCTAAATCTAGGCAAGAACCTATGTACCAAGTCAAACCTCCTGATCCTTTCAACTTCCAAGATCCAGCAACATGGTCAAACTGGATAAAGGTATTTGGAATGTTCCGTAAAGCTACTGGGTTGGCTTTAAAATCTGAAGATCAGCAGGTGAACATGTTATTGTACTGCATGAGCCAAGAAGCTGAGGAACTCCTAACGTCACTAGGAATGTCTGAGGAAAAAAGGGTTTCATTTGATGTGGTAGTGAAAACTTTTTATGATTATTTTTCTACCAAGAAAAATATATTTTACCATCGAGCTATGTTTCTACAGAAAGACCAATGTCCAGGCGAGAAGGTTGACTCTTACATTAATGATTTACATAAAATGTCAGAGAAATGTGAATGGTCATGCAGCAATTGTAAGAGTAGACATTTTAATGATGAAATGATACTTCTTAAGCTTGTTACAGGGATGTCTAATAAGAGTTTATCCAAACACCTACAATTAAAAGATGGGATAACGTTGACTGGGGCAGTTCAAGCAGCAAGGCAAGCAGAAGCGATGGAACAACAGGCTGCTAACTCGGAAGAGATAAGCGAAACATCAGTCATGGAAACAAGAAAGACGTTTTCATCAAGGTTTGGTAAAACCAGCGACACACAGCAGTTTGGTAAGGCCTCAGAATTTAATCAAAATAGTCAGAAATGTAGTCGGTGTGGTTCAAATCAGTTTCATTCCAAGGAAAAGTGTCCGGCAGTTGATAAAGTTTGTTTCAACTGCGGAAAGTGATATACTAGATGAAGATGTTGAGGTGTTTGTTAATTCAGTTGTGTCTACATTACCTTGCTCAGACAGTAGATTAGAAATAATTCGTCAAAGTGTGAAAGAAGATGTTATATGTAACATGTTGAGGAAAGCAATAGAATCAGGTGAGTGGACGGACTTAAAGAATACAGAATTTTTCAGAGAACGAGGGAATTTGTCTTTTGTTAATGGACTGATTTTAAAAGGATTAAGGATATTTATTCCAAAACCTTTAAGAAATGAGATTTTATCCCAGATACATAGTGGACATCTAGGAGTAAATAAGTGTCTGGCTCGTTCAAGGGACACAGTTTGGTGGCCTGGACTATCGGTGGATATAAAGAGAATGGTTGAGAACTGCTCTAGTTGCTTGGAGAATCGGGTTAATCCTGCCGAACCATTGATCACGTCTGTGGTTCCTAATCAACCCTGGGAATTTGTTGGGACAGATTTATTCGTGTATAATCAAAAAGTATATATTTGCATGCAAGACTATTTTTCAAAATATATTGAATTGTTGTCATTAGCCAGTATTAATACGGTTGCTATAAAACAAGCTTATTTGTCCATATTTTCCAGACATGGGATTCCACGTGTTGTAAGGTCTGATAATGGAACTGCTTTAGTCTCTTCAGATATGAGAGCGTTTGCAAAAGAATTGGGTTTCGCTATAGAGACCTCAAGCCCTCACTTCCCTCAGTCTAATGGGCAAGCTGAGAGAGCGGTTGAGACATGTAAAGGGATATTAAAGAGAAATAAAGATCCATATCTTGGTCTTTTAGCACATCGCTCTTCTCCTCTTGCATGTGGAGTATCACCTGCAGAATTGATTTTTGGACGGAAAATACGCACAACTCTTCCGTCAGTTCCAGAGCAGCTTCAACCTCGTTGGCCTGATCTAGATCAGTATCGAAATAACCAAGAAAAACAGAATCAAAAGAACAAAATTTACTATGATCGTAGGCACAGAGCTAGAAATCTCGACATATTGGAAAAGGGGGTTAATGTATGGATAACTGATTTGAAGCGGTACGGGACTATAGTAGATAGAGGTTCCAATGATAGAGAATACATGGTGAAGTCTAATGGAAATTGTTTAAGAAGAAACAGGAGGCTTCTTATCCCGACATGTAAACAATCATATATCAACATGTATGATTCATGGGATCGTTACCCGGATCACAGACAAGGGAAACAAAGCAGACAGCCAACGGTCATTCTCCAATAGCTCACCAGAGTGCAGGCGCGTGTCGTCTGCCACGCTCCGCTATTGACTCCTCTCTACGTTACCGACCTTCGCGACGCAAAGGAAGTGACTTACCGTACGCACGCGCTTCGCCAACACTCGCGTGGCTGTACTATCACGATCACGTGTATTCACCTACCGCGGCGGCTCCCTTCGTTGACGGATTTGTAACAATCTATTGTACTGTTAATATTTAGTAGTATTTTTTAGTTTTATAGTAAATTTTTATATTGTAACTAGCTGGCCCGACAGACGTCGTCCTGTCCTATTGTGGTTTTATGTCACATGCTCGTTCATTTTCAAGATGACCTCGTTCGCATGGCTCAATCACGTCCTGGTTGAAGTTCGTTCGCTACGCTCACTCACCTTTAGGTTGGAGCTCGTTCGCTGCGCTCACTTGCCTTCAGGTTAGCTCGTTTGCTACGCTAACTCGTCTCCAGGTTGAAGTTCGTTCGCTACGCTCACTCACTTTTTGGTTGCAAATTAGCTGTTCTCATAAATTAAAAAAAAATATAGTGCTGCACCCTGTTGGTAAACCTATTAACTTTTTAATGCTATTGAACATCACAGAATCAAATTGTTTAGCTGCACCAGCTGTTAAGATTCTTTAATTCCATTTAAATATGAGTACTCATAAGGTTAACATGGGAAACTCCAGAGCCACTGGGGCGGAGCCCTATTGACGGATCTGCACCAAACTTCACACAAACCATCCTTGAATAATGCTTAATAATGCCTAAAAGTTTCATTACAATCTGTCGAGCGGTTTCGGAGTCCATAAAGGACAAACATACAAATATACAAACATACAAATATACAAACATACATTGGATTTTATATATATAGATTTAATATGTAAATTAGTAGTATTTTTATTTTTAACATGTCCGGTAATTTGTGCGCCTACGCAAAATGTACAAACAGCAGAGCCAAAGTGAGGGGGCTAAGAATGTTCTCCATCCCTCATCACAACACAGACATTTGGGTCCGGAACTCTGGTAAGTAAATTTATATAATTTTTATTACTTACATTTTAATTATAAATTTTGTAACATTTTAAATTTACATAAGAGTTGCTTAGATTAAAAGTATGTTCTAAACTATTTCTAAGAGACGCTTAGAGATGTTTAAATGTGTATGTGCAGCAAAACTGCAGACTAAGCAGACTGTGGCTGGTATGTTTACGAAAATATTACGGCTGGTATAAATATACTATAAAAATGTTCCCTAAAAATTGTCAGATTTACTTCCTATCTAAACAACATTAATGTTAGTGAGCATTTAGGTTTGCTACTACGGGGAATATATTGAGGTGTGTTTTAGATTAATTAAAAAATGGCCAAATTGTATTTATTCTCCATAAGAATAACATGGAAATTTTTAATTTAAATTTTTTTATTATCTTCGTAACTGAACATGTCTCCGTTGTGCATAGAACAATGCTTCAATATTCTAAATGATTTAGTGTGGTTTTGAGAGAAATTAATTATGACATTTTGTGAATTCAGGGTAGAAAATGGGAAAATCTACTTGTACTCCATAAACCCCCCATAAACCCCGGTCCCCATAGTCTGATTATGCTGGTTTTCCAAATCGTTCGAATAAACGTAGTTTTACACGTTTGTACCAAATTCCATCAAAATCTGAAGAATAATAGAAAACGAAGGAGGATCAACAGTAAAAACCCCCATTGTAAAGATTTCCATTTCATAAGATTTCCAACCATATGCTACACTATTGAGCTTTTCTTTTGTTTGTTTTAGTGGTTTGCATACTAGGAAATAGGGAACTGTTTTACTTGTTTACTTCAAACAGGAAAAAATACAAGTTTTGTATTTTTTGTACACATGCTGACTTTCTATGTTTTTTTTTATGTTAAAGACACTACGTTCTACAATAATTGGCTAAAACCTTATCTAATTAATCAATCGATGCATAATTTTGATCGATACGATTGAAACAATTGAAATTTAGTACTGTTTACAACAGCTGATTTCTACTCCCTAGAGACTAAAAATGATTATTGCTCTCCCTGTTTTTATTAAGAAACTAATTATTCTGTAATATAGCGAAAAGTAATGTTACTATTACTTGATTGTATTTCCACTTCATTATTTCGTTAAAAATAGCATATTTATTTCTTATTTATATAACATTAGATTCTTAAGTTTGCTACTACGGGGAGGGTAGTAAAGAGTGTAATTTTAGTAAATTGTTAACGGCTGAGTAAAAAAAATAATCAGGCTATAGCTCAGTCAATAAAGGTTGTGTTTCGGAACTTTTAGTGAGAATACGTTTTTTTATGGATGCTTGTTAATGACTGTACATAAGAAACATTATCTGAAAATACTCATCCCATCTACATTGTTGAATTTGCCAACTTCTAATTCACTAAAGGAAAATTTCTCTAAACTTCATTGCTTTCTGTAGCCAAGACAAGAGAGACAAAGTGAAACCTCCCTAACGCAGGCTCAGAGCGAAGGGCGAAACAATAAGACCATAAACCGACCTAACGGTATCTACAGCTGGCACTGCATTGTCACCCCATTCCTGACAGCAGGGCGAGGCTACTGTCGTAGACTAAGGAAACTAAACGAAAGACTTTTATTTCCTTAGTCTATGATACTGTACAGAAAAGAAAAAAATATTCTCGCTATCTTGCTATTCATCTAGTGTGTATTTGGAAGCAGTTTTTCGATGTTTACAACACAAATTTTGCTTCAAATAAGAAGTCGGTAAAGATCAAAGAGTGCTCGTTAAAACTGTTGAATTTATAATTATAATAACATGGAACCTAAATTTATCGCATTTTATGTACATTTCGGTAATAGATCTTACTTCTATATGATTAACAGATAAGTTCGTTTTTTACGCACACATGACCATTTTTCCAATACTACAATGCTAATACTCCTTCTACGCTCTTTAAACCCTTTACTTAAATCAAGTCATACTTCAATAAGCTGTTAACATTTTTAACTGTTAAAAGTTTCTAAATAAATTCAGTTAAAAAGGTTAATAAGATGAACATTTTGATTTTCTGTTTATATTCTGTTGATATTTCGTCACCAACGTGGAAACCCATAAGGCCTATGTTAATTTATTTGCCCATTCTACGTACGGGAATCTTGTAGTAGAACAGGAGTTGGTTTGCATATTTAGTGTGCATTTTTCCAGATATGCTGCCAAAACTACTACTGTATAGGAATGCATATAAACCTTCGCAAATACAATATCTGACAGTTTCAAAGCCAAAACGAATGCTTCGCAATTAAATGTCACCCGATCGTGTTAGTCCATATTTTATATCTAATGATAAAAGGACTTGCTTTATAGATATATGAGGCATAGCCCTAAGGTAGGCGTGTAATTGAAAGTTACCTTTCACAGTGAAAATACCACGTCAACCGCACAACTGCACACTTTGTTCGGGTTAAAATTTTCATTAACAAAGGTGATCTTGTCTTTTCCACGAAACACTGAGAATTAATGACATTAATGCGTTACCAACAAACATACACACACAAATACAGAATTGAATTAAGGGATTTGCTACGCTTTAACCAAAGCAAAGCAGTCTACAAACAAAATAATTATTTGAAAGTTTTTGTTATTGTCATCAAATTTTATGATAATCGATTTTTCAAACTGTAAAATTTGTGTAAATCCTTTGGCAAATATATAAATAAGTAAATAAATACACAGTCTAAAAAACATTTATACGTTAACAACGCCAAGCTTTAAAAAATCATGTTGGTTTCCTAAAAAATCATTCACTAATGTTTGATCATTTTAATAGGATAAACTAACATTTTGGAGTCCAGACAGAAAACGCAAAAAAATATACAGTAAGACATCAATTAAATTTAACAAGAAATAAGGTGCAGCACTAACAATAACTAACTATAGTTGTAAATAGTGATGTGTTTGTACGTAAAAATGATTCTTACTGCTACCACCGGTTCTAAGGAAAAGTAGCAGTACCATAAACCAACGTTTACATTTATGAAAATAACTATAGTACTTAAGAACAATTCAAACTGTCCATGTAATCAACCTGTATTATTTGTGTTAATCCGTTGGCAAATATATAAATACACAGGCCACAAAACATGTAACATGTATGTTAATAACGTAAAGCTTTAAAAACTCCCTATGGTTTTCTCAAAAAAACATTCACTTGATGTGGTGCAGTACCGTAGTTATTATTTATATATTTCTCAATAAATTTGGTTTTTAAAAACATCAAAATAAAAGAATAACACAACTTTTAAAAATACATACAGCTGATTAAAATCATTAAATTAAACCGTAACAAAACACTGGCGCGCGTAGTGAATAAATGGAGAACTAATCGAGAGCGAGGGAAAATCAGCTGATCGATTTTCCCTCGCCCTAAATTAGAGCTTGAGAAACGACTACTTTCATTGATATCAGCTGTTATCGAAAATAGTTACTTTCGTTAAGGAGTGATGAAAACTATATTAGTTCAATTGTGTGCATTTTCCATTTTTTTTTTCCAGGGAATCCAGATTTAATCGGCCTTTCTCCATCTTCGCTTCGCAAGAAGGGCTTATGTGAGCGGCACTTCAGGCCCCAAGATATCCTGCCAAGTGGACGCTTGATGAAAGGAGCATTGCCTCTCCCATTCATTCCACCTGACTACGAAGCCGGCCCATCTACCAGTCAACAATTCGTCGATAGTCCATCCCCTCGTGTTCAGAGAAGTGGAATATCTCCGAAGCGTTACTGCATCACGAAGCCATCGCCGCAGCCTTCCCCATCAGTCAGCACTTCATCTTCACATTTTGTAATAGAAGAAATGTCACCTTCGGTCCGGAGCTGGATTGAGAAAGCTTCCCCAATGATGAAATCAAAAACTGCAAAGCGAGCTCTGTTTAAAACATCAAACAAGGTCGAGATAAAAAATCAAAACCAGAGCAGGCTTTTAGCTTTAAAACGAGCAGAGATTTCACGACTAAAAAGAAAATTACTGAAAGTAAACAATTCCAAAAAAACAGCTTTAGAAGACATGCGTTTCAAAAGCCAAGAAGCAGCGGTGTTATTTGGCATGCAGAGCCACAAAATTAGACAACCGTGGAAAAAAAACGAAAAAACTCTGGCTACCACCTTATACTTAAGATCCCCATCCATGTATAGATATCTCCGTAAACTATTTGTATTGCCAGGTCTGTCTACTGTCAAGCTTTGGATCTCTTCAAAAGAATGCTACACTCCAGGTTTTAACAAACAACTTATGAATCAAATTAAAATAAAGGTAGAAAGCATGACACAGATGGAGAAAGCTTGCGTCGTTCTATTTGATGACATGTCAATCAAGCAATGTTTGGAATATTCTACAAAATATGACTTGATTGAGGGGTTTGAAGACATGGGGAGTCTTGGAAGAAGTAGTAGGATTGCGAAATATGCTACTGTCTTCATGGTCCGTGGGCTCTTCTACCAATGGAAACTTCCGGTTGGCTACTTTGTTACGGAGAAAGGGATGAGTGGTCAAAAAATAAAGTTGACATTACAGTCCTGCATAGAGAACCTGAACGACGTAGGTCTTACGGTAAAGGCTGTAGTTTGTGACCAATCAACTACAAACTCCAAAGGATTGAGGGAACTAGGTGTGACCGTTGAAACCCCGTATTTCTTTTCAGAGAGAGGAGAACAGATATTTGCTTTGTTCGATCCTCCCCACTTGCTGAAATCATTGAGGAACAATTTGTTGACACATGATTTCTTATGTAATGATAAAATAGTTTCGTTTTCTGACATCAGGAAGTTATATGAAATAGAGATAAAAAGTGAAACAACCAGAGCAGCTCATCAATTGACACCATCACATATTTGGCCAAATAGTTTTCAAAAGATGTCAGTTTCTCTAGCTGCACAAGTATTTAGCCACACTACATCTGCAGCTTTGAAAACCGCCGTATCAACTGGACAGCTACAAACGGAAACCGCTACAAACACTGCAAATTTTGTGAGCAAAATAAATTCAATTTTTGATAGTATGAACAGTCGAACAGATGAAGTATGAACAGATAGTACATATGACAGTAGTATAGTAGTTATAGTACACATAACAGATAGTATGAACAGTATGTTTTACGTTATAGGCCATTAAGACTTTTCATACTACTTAATACTATTTTTACTTTTAATACTATTTTTTTTTATTAAATTCATGCTGTTTTGTGGATTTTTGAAAATGTTTACGTCCTACAGGTTAGGCCAATTGAGAACGAAAAGTCGTTTTGGGGCAGTGTTAGGGCGCATTAGTAACCTAATATTTGAGATTGTTCAGGGTCAGATCTGTTCTGTTCTGTTCTGTACTGCGGTCGTTATCACGATTACGCCTCCTGTATATGTTTTGTTGTCGTCGCGTTGGAGGTATTAAAAAAAACAAATAAACAAATTATAGCTTCACAAAACAACGATAAATGCACAAATTTAAGTTACAATCATGCTAACACGACCCGTCATAGCTACACAAAACAACGATAAATGCACAAATTTAAGTTACAATCATGCTAACACGATCCGTCATAGCGACACAAAACAACCATAAATACTCAAATTCAGCCATACTAACACGATTCTTCTTGGGGGTTATGTTTACACAAACTCAAATAGTAAACAAATGCACGCAATGCGTTTAATTGAATTTAAAAATAAATAACAGCAATAAAATTATACAGCTGATCAAAATGTAAACAATTATGTTCTTCATAAGGATAACATGGGAACTTTCAAAGCCACTGGGGCAGAGCCCAAAGGACTTTTTCAAAAATGTAACGCCAGTTTGCAAATCTACGCGACACGCTCTTTCCAATGAGACGTCAATGGATGAAATCGGTTAAGAAATGGCGGAGGAGTTCAACCGACAAAGTTTCATGTAGCGTATTAATTATATAGATTGCAATAGTAAAACTAATCATGTATAATCGTATAAATTAATTTTATTGGAAATTCATTACATTTATTGGCCTACTAATTCACAAGGATAAAAGTACTTAATAAAAATGTTTAAAGGCAATTTGGTTTATCATTTTCTTGAACGACCCTGTTTTATACTTTAATAATTTAGAAAAATAAGTGTTCAGTTAAGCAGCGCAATAAGTGCACAGGTAAGATAAAACGTGTTTTATCATAAATAATTTCTTCAAACATTTGTATTATTGGTCAACATTCTTTTAAGAGGTATAACTGTGACATTTTTTTGTTATTTTGTCAAATATTATTAGATATATATCTTTCCCATATTCAGAGTAATTTATCTACAAACATATTGATTTAAAATTATTAAAATAAACTCAACAGTATTCTACAACAGAGTTCTTGTATTTTGTGTTCAAAGGAATACCTAACATATAGTTTCGTAAGTAACATGTGTTTATTGAGAAAATAAATAAAAACTCACGAGTTAATTAAAATGTACCGTGTTGAATTTTTAAACAAAGCTTTAGGCCTAATTACCAACACAACAACAGTCACAATTGCAAACTTTAATGATTAAAACCGTAATTTTACATTGCTAGGACTGCATGCTTGCTTTGTACTAAATGAAATTAGACATTTTATCCCAGTAAATAGAAAATATTTTTTGTTTTAGGGTATTAAAGTAGCTTTTATCTACATTTTATTGAAATAATAATTTTGTTCTATCCTTAATATAAAATTGAATTATACGCTTGCAGCGTCATTTACGTCTATGTACTCATGAATTCACTAGAATTAATTTGAATGATTTTTAGACTGTCGTGTTTTGTAGCGTTTGTAGATTATAAATATGTATATTTCATTCTAAAAACGTAAGTAATTTAGTAGCAGAACACTGTTCCTCGTACTCGCGTCGGTAAAGAAGATCGTTCGCATCATCGACAGTGGCGCTGCCTGATATCCGCATCATGAACTAACTCACGGCGCAACGACGGCTGGCTGTCTGCTTTTGTTTCCTTAGTCAATGCCCGGATGAAGGAACCCCTAATATTTGTCAAGAGAGAGAAGATAGCCTTAGCAACGGAAAAGAGAGCGAAAACACAGAAACTTCTAATGGAAAGAAAGAAGAAAATAGAGTGGAATGGGAAAGAGGCAGAAAAGTTAATGGACGGTATTTCACTAGGACCGGAAGAGAAGTTAAACCTACATTGCGGTATCAGTTTTAACATTTTATCATGGGAGAGAGGATGTAATGGAATGACATGTGATTTAGTAATTATTTGTATGTTTACTCATATGACTATGGTTACCAGGGGTTACTATGTTGTTGACTTGTTTTGAAGTGAGTTGTTAAGTTAGTTGAATCTATACATATTTAATACGCAAGCAGTTTTTTTGTGACGATTACTCCTCCAAAACTACTGGACCGATTGACGTGTTTTTGGTGTCATTGGAAAGAGCGTAACGTGAAGTTGTGCAGGAAACTTTCTTTTTAGGGAAATAATTATAGAGTGAGGCCCTGGGGCCCTTTAAAGTTTCGTATTTTCCCGTAAGATTAACATAGGAAACAAAAATTGTTATGAAACTCCAGCTGTTGTCAGAAATTGAAAGTGAGAAGAAGAACGTATATGTTAATTGTAGACAGTCAACAAGTTTGCTAATTTAATAGCTTGCTACAAACATTTACTGAATTGGTTGAAATGGATTATTAACTAATGAGTTAGGCTATTTGTAGAAAACACTAAAAAATACCCCCGCCGCAGCAAACCTGCAGACTTAGCGAATTTCCATTTGCCTGATTGAATTTAAACTAAAATGTTTCCTTAAAAATATCACATTTATTCCCTATTTAAACAGAATTAGTTTAATGAGTACTTAGGTTTGCTGCAACAGGGAGGGTAAAAAAGTTTTTTTATGTAAAATATTAAAAGGTACTGTGGTTTAGTAAGAAATTAATGTATTTTCCAACTTTTATCAAAATATGTTCATAAACAAGCAAACTACAACAGTTGACTTATTCTCCATAAGAATAACATGGGAATTTTAAAATTACAATTTTTTTGAATTTTCTCCGTAACAATTAGGCGCATAATAATGCTTCGATATACTAAATTATTTGTTTTTTTAAGCTCTACAAAATGGTTTAAAAAGAAATTGTGAAATTTTGTGTTTTTAGGGTCAAAAATGGGAAAAACCTAATTTTACCCCATAAAACCCCCCATAAACCCCCGTTCCCATAGTCCGATCATGCTGGTTCGCGAACTCATTCAAGTTTATCCCGCCTTACACCTTCAAACCAAATTTTATCAAAATCGGACAAAAAATACTCAAGTTATCGTGTGGATGGACACACATATATATATATATATATATATATAGATATATAAAAATTTGAACGAATGGTGTTTTTGGCCTCTGGGGACATCAAAATGAAAAAGAAAATCGGTCCCGGGCTTAGGTCTTACTATGAGACCTACGGTAATAGCTACTTCCCTATAGGGAAATTCGCTAAAACAAGATCAGCTTTTGGAAAATGATAAGATAATAACAAGAAATATTGATTATATCGATCTGTTATGTAGATCTTAAGTATTTCCATTGAGTCGAATCTTTTAAAGTCACTATAAATTATGACTGTTGTTCGTTTTAAAATAATGCATGTAATACATAGCAATTGCTCGAATTCGAGCAACAGGGACACTAGTGTTGAATAAAAGTTCTTAGAAGAATTCCTTTTAATCTATCTTTACACATTACATTCATAAACGAAATCCATCTTAAATAAAACAGTTGATGAAATTTGACAGTACAATAGAAATCACATAACATAACATTAACCCCATATATTTTTTATTGTAATCTTTTAAATTGGTGGGAAGCCTTCGGACTCTTGTGGAACGGCGCATGTCTGTTTCTTCGTTATACGTGGCCGATGTTCAAGGCTATACGTGGCTAAAGTTTTCCCGGGAGTGGAGTTCCAGAGATTGACAAGCTAGAAACAAAAAGTTCGAACGATAGTTTTAAGATAGGGTGTGACTTTATCCACAAGGACAAAGTCTTGGATCGTAAATTGTGGCCCAAGAACATCACATTGAAGCGGTTTTTACTTACTTACTTACTTGAATACTTGATTCCTTCATCTTTGACCAACCAAAGTTGGATAGATTGCGTCAAAAAAAAGAGTAAGCTTATAAAACACTATAAACATATATATATATACAATTTAATCTGAACTGACGGATGTGACTCGGATTTTTGGAAAGGCGAGTGGTTCGTCAATCAGTTCCTTGATCGAGTACAGGGGCAGCTACTGACTAGGCTCTGGCGAAGTGCAGACTTAAACTGTTTCGGTTCTAGGGTCCGGATGGTTGTCGGTAGCGTATTGAATAATTTTATCGTTAGAGATGGGTATGAATTAAGCGTGTGGCTAAGTCGACAACGGGGTGCATCCAGGTCATAAGCTCTGCGGGTCCCATGGTTGTGCTGCATTTTTCTGGTTGAGAAGTTGTTTATATTTTCTCTCAAGAGGACTAGGGTGTTTAACGTATATTGGCTGTAAACTGATAGAATGCCAAGTTCTTTAAAAAGAGGCCTACAGTGGTCGGTAGGGCCGGAGGATGTTATTAGCCTTAGCGCCTTCTTCTGAAGTAACAGCACACTCTGGGTTGCGTGGCTATGGCCCCATACCACCAGTCCATAATTTATGTGGCTATGGAATAATGCATGGTACATTATGACTAGGTAGGGACGTGTGATCTCATGCTTAAGTTTCCTGATCAGATATAATATTCTACTTAGCCTAACGCATACTTTCTCCACATGGAGGTTCCAGTTGAGTTTGGAATCGATCCAGAAACCTAGCAGTTTGACCGCCTCGTCTTCGATGCCCTGTTTGAGAGTGCACGTGACGGATTGTGTTTTTTCGTCATAGATTTTGAGACGATTCAAAACGAACCATTCCTTGGCTTCATCCAGCAGAATTGCTGCCTCGGTTCTCAGGTCGTTCAGGTTGCTGTGCCTGGTCAGAAGAATTGTGTTGTCTGCAAAGAGCAGCGTTCGCCTGTTTAAGGACAGATCATTGATCATTATGACGAACAGGACAGGGCCCAGAATCGATCCTTGGGGCACGCCGTGGTGTATTTGCCTGATACTAGAGGAGGCTCCCTGCAGCGAAACAATTTGTTTCCTGTTTTCTAAGTAGCTGACTAACGATTTGTGGACTAATCCAGTGACGCCATATTTGCCAAGCTTGGTAAGAAGGATATCATGAGAGACCACGTCAAATGCCTTGCTAAGATCACAAAGACTAAGATAGAGGGAGTCATTTGATTCAAAGGCATCAGAGATGTTCATGACTAGGCTAAGGAGTGCAGAGGTTGTGGATCGTCCGGCCCTAAACCCATGTTGGGAATCGTTGAACAGGTTGTTGTTCTTGAAATAGGCCACCAGTTGCTGTTTCATTACTGACTCCAGAACCTTAGAGAAAACAGGAAGAATTGATATCGGCTGAAAGTTAGCGGGCTGTGCCGGGTCACCCTTCTTGTAGATAGGGATGGTTTTAGCTATCTTCAGGTTTTCGGGAAAAACACCTTCGGCCAAACAACTGTTGACTAAATAAGCAAGAGGGGCAGCAATCGATTTAAATACAGATTTAAGAATATGACTAGAAACTCCATTTATATCTTGACTAAATGAATCCTTAAAGTTGTGTACTATTTTAATCAGATCTTTCTCACTCACCTTTTTCCAATTTCTAAGGGTGACAGTTGGGGTTAGGTCCGAGAGGTAGTCAACTGAGTTAGGCTGTAACAGAGGTAGGTCAGAGATTATATTATCAGCTATACCAGAAAAATAGTCATTAAAGTCGTCGGGTGATGATGATATGGAGATGATGGTACATGAGTGGATGGTCTGTGTTGATTGATGATGCCCCAAGCGGCTTTACATGAATTTGGAGCATTCAAGATGGTCTGAGCATTGGACATTTTCTTAGCTAACCTAACTTTGGAACTGTAGTCTTTTTTGATTTTAGTATAGAGTGAGAGGTATTTGATTTTCAGTGCAGGGTCAAGGGTCAGTTTGTAATGATCATGGACTAAAAACCATCAGTGAACGCAGCTTGCTTAATTCTGGGGTATACCAATTGAAGAGTAAGCTATATATTTTTTATTGTAATCTTTTAAATTGGTGGGAAGCTTATAAATTAGGATTACTTACTTCGGTGGATTTAGATTTTACAGTATGCGGTTTTTCTTCATTTCTCTAGCTGGAAAGACCAAGTCAAATTGTTCTTGGAAAAGACCAGAAAAAATCCTAAAAGCATCTGAAGCGTCAGGTATTGTGTAGATACTCTCCCAAATTGTGTTATCTAGCATACTACATAGGGTCGGTACATTATTTAAGTCAAGTTTCCTTTTAACTATCTTGTATGAGTCCAGCCAATGGGGTTCTTTGCTTACCTTGGTTGGTCCCAATGTAAGGACCACGGCTCCATTGTGGTCACCGACATGGGACGGAACAACCTCCGCTTTCAAATCCCAGGAGTCAAAATTGGTAGCGGCTGTGTCCAGACACGCGTCGCCTCTGGTTGGCTCTCTTGTGGCAGCCCAAAATTTTGAAAAAGATTCACAAAAGAAGCCTCATCGGGAGAAGGTCTTTCCAAGTGTACATTAAAGTCTCCACACACAATTAGTTTACTAGATTTATATTTCGCTAGGTATGTTAGGCACAAGTCCATTTGGTCTAAAAACACTATCCAAATTGCTATCAGGAGATCGGTAAACTGTCATTAATATTGTGTTAATATCAGTTACTTCCACTGCAGTGACTTCAAAGAGCATTTCAATACAAAAATTGTCAAGAGACATCTTGTTACATTTGAAAGAGTTTGCAGCAAAAATGGCTACCCCACCATTTCTATGTACGCATTTACATACATTTTTATTCCGGGAATCAAGGGAAAGTGCAGTGACGTAGGACCTGTATCTATCCCAGTGCCCATCTCGGATTCCTTATAGCGTTTACAGACAATATACAAAATCCTCTAACCTCAAATGTGCCTAGGCCTAGGAAGCACGACTTGGCCAGGGATGGGGCTCCTGTACCGCAAACTATATAGTGATCATCTGGTATTTGGCTATCTTAATATTCATTCAATGTTTGTGTACTAAATTTAATGTCACCTCACTTTTTTGTGAAGAAAATCATTAGACGTTTTCTGTGCCTGTGAACATTGGATAGGAAACAGTGATATAGACGCTTTCAGCAAACTGAACTCATTACGGCGTGAGGCGTGTAGCAAGTTATTGACATGACCTGCACAAGAATGGTGGTAATACACTAGGTCTAGGCCTATTAATCTTGTGCAGTATTGCAGATTACAGTGAACTCGATATCGAGATAGTTGGTATTGAGCTGATGGACTTCTCCCTCCATCGTCCTCAGCATATATCGCTCGCCTGATGGACGGGTTCTGCAGTTCTTCGATCTGCTCGACCTGTGTCTAGGCTATCTTGCTGGTTTCAAGAAAAACATTATCTTGGGCGGAGACTTCAACATAACCCTCAATGCCAACGATGCAGTGGCCAATGACTTCGCAGATCCTCTATTCACTCTCATGGACTGTTCATCACGAGTCTTCTGCCTATGCGTGGACCTCGCTGCCTTGATACAGTGACCAAAGATCTTAACACATGGGAATACCAGGTTTGGACAACTGAACCGTATGTGGCGGACCATTAAGCGGTTCTCATGAAAGTCAACTCCAGTATGGCGAGTCATTCTTTAGCAGTTCATGCATGGCAAAATCTATATACTAGACATTATAGGTTATTAGATGACGAAGATCTTATTCCTGAATCCCCTGGGATGATGTGTTATTTGGCAAGCAAGCTGAATCGGCTTTTGATGCATTTTTTTATGTATATAATTCAGTTTTTAATACTTTTATCCCCTTAAAAGTCAAGAAAAAGCATCTTGTCTGAGGCGACGCGTGTCTGGACACAGCCGCTACCAATTTTGACTCCTGGGATTTGAAAGTGGAGGTCGTTCCGTCCCATGTCGGTGACCACAATGGAGCCGTGGTCCTTACTTTGGGACCAACTAAGGTAAGCAAAGAACCCCATTGGCTAGACTCATACAAGATAGTTAAAAGGAAACTTGACTTAACTTGACTTAAATAATGTACCGACCCTATGTGTTATGAAATGATTTACCTGGTACTTCTTTCTTGTTGCTACGGCTCGTGAGTAAGGATTTCTCTCGAGTGAGTCAATTGTACTTTGAACTCGAGTTGCACATTATACTTTTCCTACAGTTACCATAAAACAATAAATTGGTGAAGAAACATAACCTATTTTTACACAGTAGTGAACTTTTAATATAACATTTAACGTGAAGTGACAAATACAACAGTACAACAGCTGACCAGCTGATTTACAGCCAGTGCTGCCAACGTATTTCGCGCGCATACGACGTTGCCTGCATGCTACGCGCTCACTATTTCGTGCCTTCACGTTGAAAATCTGGAGTGAGACAAAGTAATTAGAGTGAGACAATGTTAACATTGTCTCACTGATGAGCGAATTGGCCACTTTGCTTTCTCAAATCAGTGAGAGAACATGTACATTGTTAGGTAACTGTAGGAAAACATATTTTTGTCCACTCAGTCTCTCTTAATTTTCACTATTGATCTTTTCCATTTGTCTTTATCCAAGGGTTTGTATTTCGCACCTTTTTTAACATTATTGTCTAGCACACTTCCACGGTTACTTACACTCATTTTAAAAGTAAACCAGATTTAAAACATACTAAAATCTCATAAATGTTAGTAAAATAAATCTAAAACAGCTAACTAGACCAAATGAGGTTATTTACTGTGTCGTAATACAGAACAGATGTTCTCTGCAAGAAGGGCCTATAACAGAGATTACTAAAACATCTGTTGTAGCACAAAAAACATAGATATTGAAAAAAATCACAGACTTCTAGATTAAAGTATGGAGAAGCCGTTTTTATATGTTCTCCCAAATAAGAAGGGCCGAAGGGCCTATATGGGCCTATAAGCCCTTCTTGTAGCTACCTCCTCAATTTATTATGAATCAGGCCCCTGCTGTCACTTTCAGTTGCTTCACCAAATAAATGTGTACAATTTCAGTAGCATTTGAGTAAACTTATGTTGACTGATGATGGATGAGATCATCTTCGTTTCAAGTAAATTTTACATTTTACAGAGAGGGAGAGAAATGTTAAATCTATTGCCATACTTGGTTGAAAATCATTTAGATTTTGTGAAAATAACACGAAGAAATACTAGATAACAAAGAGACTTCTATAAACTAGACAAAATCTGACATCCTTAAACAACGTTCTAACATCTTGCTGTTCCATAAGAATGGTTTAAAATTTGGCTTTATGAAGTTCTATAATCAAAGACAACGGATTAATTGTATAGTTATTGTTGGTCCATGTTACAACAATTGTTACATTACAGCTGAACGCTAGCATTTCTAACCGACACGAACACATGCCTTTAAAAACATGCTTTACTAGGGTTGCTTTCAGAGAGGTGAAAGCCAGTTGAGCGGAACAAACGTGATTTGATATTTGTATAAGTAACTAAATGTAAAAAAGTCAATAGATTTATTTACTAATGGTTTTATTGATTAAAATTATAATAATTCAAATTTACCTCTTCCAGAAAGTCTGACCAGGAAAATATTACAGTATAGTTGGAATCTGATATTAACATCCAAAAAGAGCGTTAAAGTATAAAAAAGAGAAAGGAAATTTAACATTCAAATTAAACTGTAGCCTACAACAAAATCATTGGACTTCATTTTTCACCCTTACAATTGGTTAAAGTGTATTTAAGTATAAAAAACAGTAACTATTAAAAAACGAGTATTGTATAACAACAGGAGAGGAAATTTGACATTTAAATTCAACTGTGCAACATAAACATTGGTCTTCATTTCAACCCTTGCAATCGGTTAAACTCAGCTTTCTTTGCTGGAAATAATTTATGATTGTTAATACCAAGTATTCTTGATGGAGGATATAATTGTAATGTAACTGGAATGTAGGTCTTCTGCCATTATTAGGACGATTTAGCGACGGCATTTTAATACTGGCCTTAATAATACCATTGGCCATTGGATACAGAAGATTCCCAAGTAGCAAAAATCGTTGGCAAATCGTTGGCCCAACGTTTCTGTCGATCGTTGGCCAACGGTATGTTTTGGCACTCAGTCTTACGGTTGGCCAACCAACCAATTTTTGCGGAAGGGCCAACCATCCCATTGGGCATAAACATAAAAAACACAAAATAATAAAGATTTTGTATGCAAAGCATAATTATGAGTTGAGTAAATTGATTAAATAGTTAATAAAAACTTATTTTGAAAATAAAACGAAATAAAATTTTCTGGCCGGGACGGGTCTCGAACCCGGTACCTTCGACATGTGAGCCTTGCACCTTACCTCTGAGCTAACTGTGCTTGTTGTTTAAGAGTGTTTTCAAGTGGTCAAAGAGTAGCCGACAGGTGCAATGGTCACAATTAATACTTCAAATATTTTTGATGCTACAGTATAATATGATTCTGTTAATCTGTTTAGGCCTCAAGTATTTGAATTGTTTTTCTGGTAGTTGGAGAGGATACTAGTATTTGAATATAGATTATTTAATTACCATTAGATTAGTAGGCTACTGTTATAATTGATTGTTTTAAAATTAATTAATCTTTTCTCTATAACTATTAAAAACTTGCTTAAATAAGTTAAAGAATATATTTAAAAAAAAATAATTATAATAATTATTATATGTTAAGCAGGTGTTCCCCACTGTATCTAGTATCACAACATCATCTAACTACATTCATTATTGATCCAAACTTTTACAATTTTGTCTTATATTCTGCTGCCATAACATTTATGTACTTTTAAATAAATCAATTTGTTAAAATTCGTTTTAGAATGTTTTATACTTAAACCCAACGAATGCCCAACGAAGGCCCAACGATTCTTTCCTTTGTAGGGCCAACGAATACCAGTTTCCGTTGGGCCAACGTTGGCAAATCGTTAACATTTCTGCCAACCATTTCCCAACCGTGCCGACCATTTCCCAACGTTGGGCCAACGATGTGTGCTACTTGGGTTTTGTTGAAAAAGCTGGCTACAAATTTGAATGGATTTATGTATCTCTAATACTAAGACTGCTTTCAGAGTAAACTAATGATTTCCCCCGAACAAAGCTTGGTTCTCAGGTACTGTAGATAATATAATTAGAAATTAGTAGCCTACTTCTGGACAGGCCTAGACAATTATCCATACCGTGGTTAAAAGTGTACTTCTATAAGCCCAGGTTTACTTTACGGTTGTAACTGGACGTATGATTAGTCCGTGGCATGGCAATCAAATAACAGTATTTATATAGGACAGGCTACTGTTACCAACATTTGAAATTACTGAATTGTTACCAAATTACTGTTTCACAAAATGCAGATTCCATTTTCAGCCGAGCCATTAAAATGAGGATTTGCCGAACAATTATTAATATTACAGAATAATATTTAATGATATACAGTTTTTCACATTTCATAAATTATATGTTAGTTTTGCTATGGTCAAAAGGTCCAAATCCAAATGTTCTTTTCATTTGGTTTTTATGTAGTAATTTGCTAGAATCATTATAAAGTCAATGCTAGAATACTGTAGATGGTTTGTTAAGACCATATGCAAGCATTTTTGAAATCGTTTCCCCGTTTAACCAACCATTCCAAAAGATAAAAGTTATAATGGTGCAACACAAATAAACAACCCGATCACCTACTTATAACCTACACTTTACCTTCCTCATCTAACCTTACTTCAAAACACTTAATGTAGTCATGAATACTCATAAACCCCGACCTACCTTCCCCACATGCCTAAATTAGATCAGTGTTCAATCTGCGTTTTATTAATAAGTGTAAACTTACTGCACCGTGGATGTAATTCTACATAATATAACCTGTGAGGTATTATCGGATTAAATATCGATTTCGATGCGGTTCAATATATCGCTTATTAAATCCTGATTTCTAACATTGGCTGTTTCTAATCAGCTGGCAACACATATAGGTTCCCAAGAAAGTAGTCACCGATCCGTATCCCTCCGCTCCTTGTTTATGCTCCGCGCATTGAGAAAGTAGTTCCGTATATTTTCTCGATTTGCAGTGAATTCCGCGCCTTAAAAACATGTTTAATAGTATATTTCGTACCAAGGGCCGAAAATGAGGTTTTGCCGGCTCGAGATAGTTTTTAAGTTCGAGACGAAGTCGAGAACTTAAACGATCGAGAGCTGCAAAACCATTTCGGTCCGTGGTACGAACGCTATTTTTCACCACACTATACCCTATTACCACTATTCACCACTATAATAATGCACACTGATCGTCAACACAACTACAACTTTAGAAATAATTTGAGGAATCAGCAAAAATATAAAGAAATAGTTGCTAGGCAACGGTGACAATAACACAATTCTATATTGCAATGGTATGGATTTTGATTGTGTATTTAAAACGCATTCATGTTCTAAGTAAGTAAGCGGACAGCTGATTTTGCGGCCCCGGCCTGTAAAAACCTGCTCGGTCCCCAAATTGGCGACAGCTGGCATGGCCAGCAAAACGTAACTTTCAGCCACCAATTAACGTATGTAATACAGCCAAAAACATCATAGTGTGGTGAAAACGGTATTTTCTCGTTTATTAAAATCCTAGGAATGGTTTAAAAATGTTTAAAAGAAAAGTCTAGAAAGTTCAGAAATACCTTATGATTCTCTTGTTTACATTTTTCTTGTAAACAAAAAACCTGTCATGGCTACTTTAGTCCCATAAGCCTAATGTTAAAAATTGGAAATTTTAAGTTCGTTTTAAATTGCATTAGCATTATCTAATTGAAATTTGTTTGTTTAAAAACCATCTCACTATTAGTCTAAGTAATTTTGTTAAGTTTGGCTGAAATGCGTTCAGCCGTTATTGAGTGATGTTTCTCTATTTGTTGCATTGAAGTTGATCCCAAAGAGCTTCGCTCGCTCCGCTCAATTACGTGTCTTGTTTAGGCTGTGGTTTCCTAGACGCGTAATAGATGCGCTGCGTGTGCGCATCTAAGACGCGAAAACTTGTCTTATGGGGTTTCGTGTAAGCGGTTTCCAAGGCTGCGTATCTAATGCGTGCGTATCTAATACGCGCGCACCAATAGCTGCGTATTTGACCGACTGCTCTCAGAGCAGTCGAATCTGAGTTACGCTGCGTTTTAGACATGTCTTGTGCAATGGATTCGGAAGTAAATGTTGTACAGAAAGCAAAATTCTCCAACAACGACGAACAAATTTATTGGATTTGTCTCTTCTAATGACATATTATGGAAATACTTTGTTCATACAATTAAAATTGTAAAGTATTATATTTCATATCATTCGTTATAGTGTTAATTTTCCCATAATGTGTGATTTTAATATTTAATCCCGTTGTTACATGTTCCCTACAATTAATTTGTCCTCACATATTTTCTTATTGTTGTTACTGTATTAATAAATAAACCTAATATGTACTGAAAAATATTCTTTTCAAGTCAGGACAACCAACTCCCAAATATAAGTGCCCCCATAATTATTTTAAGAATACCTGAACATCTTAGTAATAACTCTATATTAATTACTAGCATATATAGTACCCAAACGTCTTACGGGGTTGGCGTATAAGTATAAAATGATTATTGCAGTTATACTTATAAAAGGTATTTTCATCGATTCGGTAAATCCCGAATATGTAAATATAATAACAGTAAAAGCAAAGTTTGACAGGGTAAATTGAGATTTATTGTTTTCATTTTAAATTGACATGTTTGCTTTAACACTACAGTTAAAAGATGCGTGAGGGCCACGTGTTTTCACTGCTTACGCTTCTTCAAAGCTTTTAATGCCAAAATATCCATTTCATTATCTAAATCATCGTATAACATCATAGTAGCCACTAGTTATCTCTCCCGTGAACTTATGTTACGCACCAACCGTGTGTATTGTACGCAGTCTTGGAAACTACTCACGGCAGCTGCGTTTTGGGACCTGGATAAAAGACTTCATGTTGTTAGCCTCTGGATCACTGTTAAAGTAATAAATAATGGTTTAAATACCTTATACTGTCAAAAGTGATCCTTTGTAGTCTATATGTAGGCTACTGCAGTTTCATTCCCGGGGGAACTTCATCAGGCTTGTAATGACATCAAAACTTCATTCCATAGGAAGTCGTCATGGTAAAAATCCATCAAGGTCATATATACATAAAACACGGACGAACACACAAACATAACACATAAACATTACGAAACACGGTACCGGGAAGCACGTTACGCACGGAGGGCAGGTCTAGACTGATGCGTTATCTTGATCTCCAAGTGTATTTCCTCCCCCACCTACTTGCTTATCACGAGTTGACCAATGTTTTGTTTGCGACTCACCTATTCTTATTGCCCATTCATAAATAATATTAGACTTGAAACCTCTTTGTTCATTTAGGACATTGTGTGGTTCTTTTTTCACAGCCTTATAAATCTCGTACTCTTCCATTGTGTCCATGAAACGGCCGCTGCAACTCCCAAAACTGATGAAAATAACATGAACGGCACGGGTATTTACAAACTAAACTGTAACGATTGTCCTAGTTATTACATCGGCCAAACAGCTAGATCATTCAACATCAGATTCAAAGAACATTTACCAGGCAAACCCACTACTAATCATACATCCTCGTACGCCAATCACTTAATTAATAATATACATAATTACTCAAAAATTGACGACAACCTCGAAATTCTGCATAAATGTAAAAGCGGCCGTTTCATGGACATAATGGAAGAGTACGAGATTTATAAGGCTGTGAAAAAAGAACCACACAATGTCCTAAATAAACAAAGAGGTTTCAAGTCTAATATTATTAATGAATGGGCAATAAGAATAGGTGAGTCACAAACAAAACATTGGTCAACTCGTGATAAGCAAGTAGGTGGGGGAGGAAATACACTTGGAGATCAAGATAACGCATCAGTCTAGACCTGCCCTCCGTGCGTAACGTGCTTCCCGGTACCGTGTTTCGTAATGTTTATGTGTTATGTTTGTGTGTTCGTCCGTGTTTTATGTATATATGACCTTGATGGATTTTTACCATGACGACTTCCTATGGAATGAAGTTTTGATGTCATTACAAGCCTGATGAAGTTCCCCCGGGAATGAAACTGCAGTAGCCTACATAGACTACAAAGGATCACTTTTGACAGTATAAGGTATTTAAACCATTATTTATTGGATAAAAGACGTTGTGCATCTAAGCCGCTGCGCATCTACTACGCGTCTAGGAAACGACAGCCTTAACATGATCACGATAGTTTTTCGTTGTAATGTAACTGGTCTAGGGAATGGGCACACGGGAGGGATTAAGGCTAAAGTGTAGTGACGTCATATCTCTAGTGGCTAATGTATACTCTTGAGGCAACATGATTACCGTAACGAAACGATGAGTTACTAGGTGGCGTTCGCAGAGGCATCCACAAAATTGAGCGGAGTCATCAACGGTTCATATTATATTGTTTTTTATCATATTGCAGTAAAAAAAATAGTTTTTAATGCATGCGTTGCGGGTCTAAAGTAGCATTTTTAATATTTAGGGAGTAGAAATCGTTTTTAGCCTCTATGGAGTAAAAATCAGCTGTTGTCAACTCAGTTGTAAATTTCGATTTAAACGATTGCATGTATCGAAAATATGTATCGATTCATGCTTCGTAATCATTTTAACAACAGTCTACAGTCTCTTCCCGTAGCATATTAACATTGCAGATACATTAATCCATTCCCAAACTCAACACTGCTCACCTTTACTACTTCCTTCACCACACCCTACGTCGTGGACCTGTTTCCCTCTCTTCCCATAGCATTTTAGGATTGCAGATACATTAATGTAATTGCCAAAGACAGTTCCCACATTCTGCACTGCTAAGCCTTACTACTTTCTTCACCATTTACTACATCATAGACCTGTTTCTTTCCTTTCTCACAGCATTTAAGTATTACAGATTAATTTGATCTAACTGCCCAAACGGTCCCCCCACTCTGCACTGCCAGCCTTTACTACTTCTTTCACCACTTCCTACGTCATGCGGCCTGTTCCCTTCCCTTCTCATAGCATTTTAGCATTGAAGATACATTAATCTAACTGCCAAAGACGGATCTCACACTATGCTGATGCTCATACTTTACTACTTCCGTGGACCTGTATTCACCACGTTCCATAGCATTTTAGTATTTCAGATACGTTAATCTAATTGTCGAAAAATTCCAAAAATCCGTACTGCTTGCCTTTACTACTACTTTCACCATTTCATATGTCGTGGGCGTGCTTCCATCCCTGCTCATAGCATTTCAGCATTGCAGATACATTAAAACTGCTACAAACAGTTTCCAGTTCCCACACTCCACACTGCTCACCTTACTACTTCTTTCACCCCTTCCTACGTCGCGGATCTGTTTCCTTCTCTTCCCATAGCATTTTAAGATTGTAGATACCTAAATCTAATCGTCATAAACAGTTTCCACACTCCGAAGTACTCGATTTTACTACTTACTTCACCACTTTCTACGTCACGACCTGTTTCCCTCGCTTTCCATAGCATTTTAGTATTGCAGATACCTCAATCTGAACGTCATAAACAGTTCCCACACTCCAGGCAGCTCGCCTTGACAACTTCCTTTACCACTTCCTACGTCGGGGTCCTGTTTTCCTCCCTTCCCATGGCATTTTAGGATTGCAGATACCTTAATATAATCGTCACAAACAGTTCCCACAGTCCGGACTGCTTGCCTTTACTACTTCCTTCACCACTTCCTACGTCACGGACCTGTTTTCCTCACTTCCCATAGCATTGTACGATTGCAGATACCTTAATCTAATGGTCACAAACAGTTCCCACAGTCCTGACTGCTCGCCTTCACTACTTCCTTCACCACTTCCTACGTCGGGGGCCTGTTTTCCTCCCTTCCCATAGCATTTTAGGATTGCAGATACCTTAATCTAATCGTCGAAAACAGTTTCCACAGTCCGGTCTGCTTGCCTTTACTACTTCCTTCACCACTTCCTACGTCACGGACCTGTTTTCCTCCCTTCCCATAGCATTGTAGGATCGCAGATACCTTAATCTAATGGTCACAAACAGTTCCCACAGTCCGGAAAGCTCGCCTTGACTACTTCCTTCACCACTTCCTACGTCTCGGACCTTTTTCCCTCCGTTCCCATAACATCATAGGATTACAAATACCTTAATCTAATGGTCACAAACAGATCCCACACCCCGAACAGCTCGCCTTTACTACTTCCTTCACGACTACCTACGTCGCGGACCTGTTTCCTTCCCTTCCAATAGCATTTTAGGATTACAGGTACCTTAATCTAATCGTCATAAACAGTTATCACACTCCGGACAGCTCGCCTTGAATACCTCCCTCACCACCTCCTACGTCGCAGACCTGTTTTCCTCCCTTCCCATAGAATTTTAGGATTGCAGATACCTTAATCTAATCGTCATAAACAGTTTCCACACTCCAGACTGCTCGCCTTTACTACTTCCTTCACCATTCCCTACGTCGCGGATCTGTTTCCCTCTCTTCCCATAGCATTTTAAAATTGTAGATACGTAAATCTAATCGTCATAAACAGTTTCCACACTCCGGACAGCTCGCCTTTACTACTTCCTTCATCACTTTCCTACGTCGCTTACCTGTTTTCCTCCCTTCCCATAGAATTTTAGGAATGCAGATACCTTAATCTAATCGTCATAAACAGTTTCCACACTCCAGACTGCTCGCTTTTACTACTTCCTTTACCACTTCCTACGTCACGGACTTGTTTTCCTCCCTTCCCATAGAATTTTAGGAATGCAGATACCTTCATCTAATCGTCATAAACAGTTTCCACACTGAATCGGCCACTGCTCGCCTTTACTATTTCCTTCACCACTTACTACGTCGCGGATCCGTTTCCCTCTCTTCCCATAGTATTTTAAGATTGTAGATACGTAAATCTAATCGTCATAAACAGTTCCCACATTCCGGACAGCTCGTCTTGACTACTTCCTTCACCACTTCCTACGTAGCAGACCTGTTTTTCTCCCTTCCCATAGAATTTTAGGAATGCAGATACCTTAATCTAATCGTCATAAACAGTCTCCAAACTCCAGACTGCTCCCCTTTACTACTTCCTTCACCACTTCCTACGTCACGGACCTGTTTTCCTCCCCTCCCATAGAATTTTAGGAATGCAGATACCTTCATCTAATCGTCATAAACAGTTTTCACACTCCAGACTGCTCACCTTTACTACTTCCTTCACCACTTCATACGTCATGGACCTCAAGCTAGTGTCGTCATTTGATTATAATTTATGATCCATACCGTTTCTGTTCTAATATCTGTGGAATAATGCTATAAGCTATTTCTTTATCTACTGCATTCAAAAGTCAACAGCTGATCATATGTCTTTGTTTATGTGTCAAATACTGCTTCCATAAGGATTACATTGAAACTTTGAGACCCAGTGGGGCGGATTCCTGAGAGACTTTTTTAACGCCATATAGATGTTGGCACTCACCGATATGGTCTTTATCACCATACAAAATTTGAAAACGATTGATTCAGCCGTCTAGGAGGAGTTTGCGTATTACGAAATGCATAAAAGTCGATGTATAAGAGCTTCGCTCGCTTCGCTCGCTCCGCTCTTTTTTCACAGCCTTATAAATCTCGTACTCTTCCATTGTGTCCATGAAACGGCCGCTGCAACTCCCAAAACTGATGAAAATAACATGAACGGCACGGGTATTTACAAACTAAACTGTAACGATTGTCCTAGTTATTACATCGGCCAAACAGCTAGATCATTCAACATCAGATTCAAAGAACATTTACCAGGCAAACCCACTACTAATCATACATCCTCGTACGCCAATCACTTAATTAATAATATACATAATTACTCAAAAATTGACGACAACCTCGAAATTCTGCATAAATGTAAAAGCGGCCGTTTCATGGACACAATGGAAGAGTACGAGATTTAGAAGGCTGTGAAAAAAGAACCACACAATGTCCTAAATAAACAAAGAGGTTTCAAGTCTAATATTATTAATGAATGGGCAATAAGAATAGGTGAGTCGCAAACAAAACATTGGTCAACTCGTGATAAGCAAGTAGGTGGGGGAGGAAATACACTTGGAGATCAAGATAACGCATCAGTCTAGACCTGCCCTCCGTGCGTAACGTGCTTCCCGGTACCGTGTTTCGTAATGTTTATGTGCTATGTTTGTGTGTTCGTCCGTGTTTTATGTATATATGACCTTGATGGATTTTTACCATGACGACTTCCTATGGAATGAAGTTTTGATGTCATTACAAGCCTGATGAAGTTCCCCCGGGAATGAAACTGCAGTAGCCTACATAGACTACAAAGGATCACTTTTGACAGTATAAGGTATTTAAACCATTATTTATTGGATAAAAGACGTTGTGCATCTAAGCCGCTGCGCATCTACTACGCGTCTAGGAAACGACAGCCTTAACATGATCACGATAGTTTTTCGTTGTAATGTAACTGGTCTAGGGAATGGGCACACGGGAGGGATTAAGGCTAAAGTGTAGTGACGTCATATCTCTAGTGGCTAATGTATACTCTTGAGGCAACATGATTACCGTAACGAAACGATGAGTTACTAGGTGGCGTTCGCAGAGGCATCCACAAAATTGAGCGGAGTCATCAACGGTTCATATTATATTGTTTTTTATAATATTGCAGTAAAAAAAATAGTTTTTAATGCATGCGTTGCGGGTCTAAAGTAGCATTTTTAATATTTAGGGAGTAGAAATCGTTTTTAGCCTCTATGGAGTAAAAATCAGCTGTTGTCAACTCAGTTGTAAATTTCGATTTAAACGATTGCATGTATCGAAAATATGTATCGATTCATGCTTCGTAATCATTTTAACAACAGTCTACAGTCTCTTCCCGTAGCATATTAGCATTGCAGATACATTAATCCATTCCCAAACTCAACACTGCTCACCTTTACTACTTCCTTCACCACACCCTACGTCGTGGACCTGTTTCCCTCTCTTCCCATAGCATTTTAGGATTGCAGATACATTAATGTAATTGCCAAAGACAGTTCCCACATTCTGCACTGCTAAGCCTTACTACTTTCTTCACCATTTACTACATCATAGACCTGTTTCTTTCCTTTCTCACAGCATTTAAGTATTACAGATTAATTTGATCTAACTGCCCAAACGGTCCCCCCACTCTGCACTGCCAGCCTTTACTACTTCTTTCACCACTTCCTACGTCGTGTGGCCTGTTCCCTTCCCTTCTCATAGCATTTTAGCATTGAAGATACATTAATCTAACTGCCAAAGACGGATCTCACACTATGCTGATGCTCATACTTTACTACTTCCGTGGACCTGTATTCACCACGTTCCATAGCATTTTAGTATTTCAGATACGTTAATCTAATTGTCGAAAAATTCCAAAAATCCGTACTGCTTGCCTTTACTACTACTTTCACCATTTCATATGTCGTGGGCGTGCTTCCATCCCTGCTCATAGCATTTCAGCATTGCAGATACATTAAAACTGCTACAAACAGTTTCCAGTTCCCACACTCCACACTGCTCACCTTACTACTTCTTTCACCCCTTCCTACGTCGCGGATCTGTTTCCTTCTCTTCCCATAGCATTTTAAGATTGTAGATACCTAAATCTAATCGTCATAAACAGTTTCCACACTCCGAAGTACTCGATTTTACTACTTACTTCACCACTTTCTACGTCACGACCTGTTTTCCTCGCTTTCCATAGCATTTTAGTATTGCAGATACCTCAATCTGAACGTCATAAACAGTTCCCACACTCCAGACAGCTCGCCTTGACAACTTCCTTTACCACTTCCTACGTCGGGGTCCTGTTTTCCTCCCTTCCCATGGCATTTTAGGATTGCAGATACCTTAATATAATCGTCACAAACAGTTCCCACAGTCCGGACTGCTTGCCTTTACTACTTCCTTCACCACTTCCTACGTCACGGACCTGTTTTCCTCCCTTCCCATAGCATTGTACGATTGCAGATACCTTAATCTAATGGTCACAAACAGTTCCCACAGTCCGGACTGCTCGCCTTCACTACTTCCTTCACCACTTCCTACGTCGGGGGCCTGTTTTCCTCCCTTCCCATAGCATTTTAGGATTGCAGATACCTTAATGTAATCGTCGAAAACAGTTTCCACAGTCCGGTCTGCTTGCCTTTACTACTTCCTTCACCACTTCCTACGTCACGGACCTGTTTTCCTCCCTTCCCATAGCATTGTAGGATTGCAGATACCTTAATCTAATGGTCACAAACAGTTCCCACAGTCCGGAAAGCTCGCCTTGACTACTTCCTTCACCACTTCCTACGTCTCGGACCTTTTTCCCTCCGTTCCCATAACATCATAGGATTACAAATACCTTAATCTAATGGTCACAAACAGATCCCACACCCCGAACAGCTCGCCTTTACTACTTCCTTCACGACTACCTACGTCGCGGACCTGTTTCCTTCCCTTCCAATAGCATTTTAGGATTACAGGTACCTTAATCTAATCGTCATAAACAGTTATCACACTCCGGACAGCTCGCCTTGAATACCTCCCTCACCACCTCCTACGTCGCAGACCTGTTTTCCTCCCTTCCCATAGAATTTTAGGATTGCAGATACCTTAATCTAATCGTCATAAACAGTTTCCACACTCCAGACTGCTCGCCTTTACTACTTCCTTCACCATTCCCTACGTCGCGGATCTGTTTCCCTCTCTTCCCATAGCATTTTAAAATTGTAGATACGTAAATCTAATCGTCATAAACAGTTTCCACACTCCGGACAGCTCGCCTTTACTACTTCCTTCATCACTTTCCTACGTCGCTTACCTGTTTTCCTCCCTTCCCATAGAATTTTAGGAATGCAGATACCTTAATCTAATCGTCATAAACAGTTTCCACACTGAATCGGCCACTGCTCGCCTTTACTATTTCCTTCACCACTTACTACGTCGCGGATCCGTTTCCCTCTCTTCCCATAGTATTTTAAGATTGTAGATACGTAAATCTAATCGTCATAAACAGTTCCCACATTCCGGACAGCTCGTCTTGACTACTTCCTTCACCACTTCCTACGTAGCAGACCTGTTTTTCTCCCTTCCCATAGAATTTTAGGAATGCAGATACCTTAATCTAATCGTCATAAACAGTCTCCAAACTCCAGACTGCTCCCCTTTACTACTTCCTTCACCACTTCCTACGTCACGGACCTGTTTTCCTCCCCTCCCATAGAATTTTAGGAATGCAGATACCTTCATCTAATCGTCATAAACAGTTTTCACACTCCAGACTGCTCACCTTTACTACTTCCTTCACCACTTCATACGTCATGGACCTCAAGCTAGTGTCGTCATTTGATTATAATTTATGATCCATACCGTTTCTGTTCTAATATCTGTGGAATAATGCTATAAGCTATTTCTTTATCTACTGCATTCAAAAGTCAACAGCTGATCATATGTCTTTGTTTATGTGTCAAATACTGCTTCCATAAGGATTACATTGAAACTTTGAGACCCAGTGGGGCGGATTCCTGAGAGACTTTTTTAACGCCATATAGATGTTGGCACTCACCGATATGGTCTTTATCACCATACAAAATTTGAAAACGATTGATTCAGCCGTCTAGGAGGAGTTTGCGTATTACGAAATGCATAAAAGTCGATGTATAAGAGCTTCGCTCGCTTCGCTCGCTCCGCTCTTTTTTCACAGCCTTATAAATCTCGTACTCTTCCATTGTGTCCATGAAACGGCCGCTGCAACTCCCAAAACTGATGAAAATAACATGAACGGCACGGGTATTTACAAACTAAACTGTAACGATTGTCCTAGTTATTACATCGGCCAAACAGCTAGATCATTCAACATCAGATTCAAAGAACATTTACCAGGCAAACCCACTACTAATCATACATCCTCGTACGCCAATCACTTAATTAATAATATACATAATTACTCAAAAATTGACGACAACCTCGAAATTCTGCATAAATGTAAAAGCGGCCGTTTCATGGACACAATGGAAGAGTACGAGATTTAGAAGGCTGTGAAAAAAGAACCACACAATGTCCTAAATAAACAAAGAGGTTTCAAGTCTAATATTATTAATGAATGGGCAATAAGAATAGGTGAGTCGCAAACAAAACATTGGTCAACTCGTGATAAGCAAGTAGGTGGGGGAGGAAATACACTTGGAGATCAAGATAACGCATCAGTCTAGACCTGCCCTCCGTGCGTAACGTGCTTCCCGGTACCGTGTTTCGTAATGTTTATGTGCTATGTTTGTGTGTTCGTCCGTGTTTTATGTATATATGACCTTGATGGATTTTTACCATGCCGACTTCCTATGGAATGAAGTTTTGATGTCATTACAAGCCTGATGAAGTTCCCCCGGGAATGAAACTGCAGTAGCCTACATAGACTACAAAGGATCACTTTTGACAGTATAAGGTATTTAAACCATTATTTATTGGATAAAAGACGTTGTGCATCTAAGCCCCTGCGCATCTACTACGCGTCTAGGAAACGACAGCCTTAACATGATCACGATAGTTTTTCGTTGTAATGTAACTGGTCTAGGGAATGGGCACACGGGAGGGATTAAGGCTAAAGTGTAGTGACGTCATATCTCTAGTGGCTAATGTATACTCTTGAGGCAACATGATTACCGTAACGAAACGATGAGTTACTAGGTGGCGTTCGCAGAGGCATCCACAAAATTGAGCGGAGTCATCAACGGTTCATATTATATTGTTTTTTATAATATTGCAGTAAAAAAAATAGTTTTTAATGCATGCGTTGCGGGTCTAAAGTAGCATTTTTAATATTTAGGGAGTAGAAATCGTTTTTAGCCTCTATGGAGTAAAAATCAGCTGTTGTCAACTCAGTTGTAAATTTCGATTTAAACGATTGCATGTATCGAAAATATGTATCGATTCATGCTTCGTAATCATTTTAACAACAGTCTACAGTCTCTTCCCGTAGCATATTAGCATTGCAGATACATTAATCCATTCCCAAACTCAACACTGCTCACCTTTACTACTTCCTTCACCACACCCTACGTCGTGGACCTGTTTCCCTCTCTTCCCATAGCATTTTAGGATTGCAGATACATTAATGTAATTGCCAAAGACAGTTCCCACATTCTGCACTGCTAAGCCTTACTACTTTCTTCACCATTTACTACATCATAGACCTGTTTCTTTCCTTTCTCACAGCATTTAAGTATTACAGATTAATTTGATCTAACTGCCCAAACGGTCCCCCCACTCTGCACTGCCAGCCTTTACTACTTCTTTCACCACTTCCTACGTCGTGCGGCCTGTTCCCTTCCCTTCTCATAGCATTTTAGCATTGAAGATACATTAATCTAACTGCCAAAGACGGATCTCACACTATGCTGATGCTCATACTTTACTACTTCCGTGGACCTGTATTCACCACGTTCCATAGCATTTTAGTATTTCAGATACGTTAATCTAATTGTCGAAAAATTCCAAAAATCCGTACTGCTTGCCTTTACTACTACTTTCACCATTTCATATGTCGTGGGCGTGCTTCCATCCCTGCTCATAGCATTTCAGCATTGCAGATACATTAAAACTGCTACAAACAGTTTCCAGTTCCCACACTCCACACTGCTCACCTTACTACTTCTTTCACCCCTTCCTACGTCGCGGATCTGTTTCCTTCTCTTCCCATAGCATTTTAAGATTGTAGATACCTAAATCTAATCGTCATAAACAGTTTCCACACTCCGAAGTACTCGATTTTACTACTTACTTCACCACTTTCTACGTCACGACCTGTTTCCCTCGCTTTCCATAGCATTTTAGTATTGCAGATACCTCAATCTGAACGTCATAAACAGTTCCCACACTCCAGACAGCTCGCCTTGACAACTTCCTTTACCACTTCCTACGTCGGGGTCCTGTTTTCCTCCCTTCCCATGGCATTTTAGGATTGCAGATACCTTAATATAATCGTCACAAACAGTTCCCACAGTCCGGACTGCTTGCCTTTACTACTTCCTTCACCACTTCCTACGTCACGGACCTGTTTTCCTCCCTTCCCATAGCATTGTACGATTGCAGATACCTTAATCTAATGGTCACAAACAGTTCCCACAGTCCGGACTGCTCGCCTTCACTACTTCCTTCACCACTTCCTACGTCGGGGGCCTGTTTTCCTCCCTTCCCATAGCATTTTAGGATTGCAGATACCTTAATGTAATCGTCGAAAACAGTTTCCACAGTCCGGTCTGCTTGCCTTTACTACTTCCTTCACCACTTCCTACGTCACGGACCTGTTTTCCTCCCTTCCCATAGCATTGTAGGATTGCAGATACCTTAATCTAATGGTCACAAACAGTTCCCACAGTCCGGAAAGCTCGCCTTGACTACTTCCTTCACCACTTCCTACGTCTCGGACCTTTTTCCCTCCGTTCCCATAACATCATAGGATTACAAATACCTTAATCTAATGGTCACAAACAGATCCCACACCCCGAACAGCTCGCCTTTACTACTTCCTTCACGACTACCTACGTCGCGGACCTGTTTCCTTCCCTTCCAATAGCATTTTAGGATTACAGGTACCTTAATCTAATCGTCATAAACAGTTATCACACTCCGGACAGCTCGCCTTGAATACCTCCCTCACCACCTCCTACGTCGCAGACCTGTTTTCCTCCCTTCCCATAGAATTTTAGGATTGCAGATACCTTAATCTAATCGTCATAAACAGTTTCCACACTCCAGACTGCTCGCCTTTACTACTTCCTTCACCATTCCCTACGTCGCGGATCTGTTTCCCTCTCTTCCCATAGCATTTTAAAATTGTAGATACGTAAATCTAATCGTCATAAACAGTTTCCACACTCCGGACAGCTCGCCTTTACTACTTCCTTCATCACTTTCCTACGTCGCTTACCTGTTTTCCTCCCTTCCCATAGAATTTTAGGAATGCAGATACCTTAATCTAATCGTCATAAACAGTTTCCACACTCCAGACTGCTCGCTTTTACTACTTCCTTTACCACTTCCTACGTCACAGACCTGTTTTCCTCCCTTCCCATAGAATTTTAGGAATGCAGATACCTTCATCTAATCGTCATAAACAGTTTCCACACTGAATCGGCCACTGCTCGCCTTTACTATTTCCTTCACCACTTACTACGTCGCGGATCCGTTTCCCTCTCTTCCCATAGTATTTTAAGATTGTAGATACGTAAATCTAATCGTCATAAACAGTTCCCACATTCCGGACAGCTCGTCTTGACTACTTCCTTCACCACTTCCTACGTAGCAGACCTGTTTTTCTCCCTTCCCATAGAATTTTAGGAATGCAGATACCTTAATCTAATCGTCATAAACAGTCTCCAAACTCCAGACTGCTCCCCTTTACTACTTCCTTCACCACTTCCTACGTCACGGACCTGTTTTCCTCCCCTCCCATAGAATTTTAGGAATGCAGATACCTTCATCTAATCGTCATAAACAGTTTTCACACTCCAGACTGCTCACCTTTACTACTTCCTTCACCACTTCATACGTCATGGACCTCAAGCTAGTGTCGTCATTTGATTATAATTTATGATCCATACCGTTTCTGTTCTAATATCTGTGGAATAATGCTATAAGCTATTTCTTTATCTACTGCATTCAAAAGTCAACAGCTGATCATATGTCTTTGTTTATGTGTCAAATACGGTGGGGCACACGGGAGGGACTAAGGCTAACATATCTTGTAGTGTCAGCGTTCGCCGCTAGGACTGCTAAGTTGAACAAATTTAAATTAATTTTTTATTTTTTATTTTTTGTTATAAAATTAACTTTTTAATTATAAAATATTGTTTTAAAGTTATAAAATAAATTTTTAATTTTTAAAATTAAACTGTCATAACATAACCTAACCAACCAGACTTGCTGATAATATAAAAACTATATAAGATAAAAATCTAATTAATGATTACTTATAATTTTTAATTAATCATAAAATTAATTTTAAAATTTAGTATTATAAAATTAAACTGTCATAACCTAACCTAACCAACCAAACTTGCTGATATGAAAAATTTGTTGACAAAAAGTTAATGCTGCCAGCGGGTTTCGAACCCCGGACCTCCTGAACAGCAATCCGAAACGCTACCAACTATGCCACGAACGCCCCTGAATCACCTTGTTTCGTTACGGTAATCGTGTCGCCTCAAGAGAAGACAATAACCACTAGAGATATGACGTCATTACACATTTAGGCTTAGTCCCTTCCGTGTGCCCATTCCGTGTCAAATACTGCTTCCATAAGGATTACATTGAAACTTTGAGACCCAGTGGGGCGGATTCCTGAGAGACTTTTTTAACGCCATATAGATGTTGGCACTCACCGATATGGTCTTTATCACCATACAAAATTTGAAAACGATTGATTCAGCCGTCTAGGAGGAGTTTGCGTATTACGAAATGCATAAAAGTCGATGTAAAAGAGCTTCGCTCGCTTCGCTCGCTCCGCTCAATTAAATCGTTTTCAACGGCGTTCGTGGCATAGTTAGTAGCGTTTCGATATGGTGTTCAGGAGGTCCCGGGTTCAAATCCCGCTGGTAGAACAAACTTTTTGTCAACAAATTTTTCACATCAGCAAGTTTGGTTGGTTAGGTTAGGTTATGACAGTTTAATTTTATAATACAGAATTTTAAAATTAATTTTATAATTAATTAAAAATTATAAGTAATCATTAATTAGATTTTTATCTTTTACAGTTTTTATATTATCAGCAAGTCTGGTTGGTTAGGTTATGTTATGACATTTTTATTTTAAAAATTAAAATTTATTTTATAATTTCAAAACAATATTTTATAATTAAAAATTGAATTTTATAACTAAAAATAGCCTAAAAAAAAATTCAACTTAGCGGTTCTAGCGGCGAACACTGACACTACAAGATATGTTAGCCTTAGTCCCTCCCGTGTGCCCCACCGACTGCTCTAGTGCTCTTTGTCTTGTTGTGTTTTTATGTTTTGTTTTAGGTTATGGTTATGGTTAATGTTGTTTTGTTTGTTGTGTACTTGTGTCGTGTGTTGTGTTGTGTTGTGTGTTAGTCTGTCCTGTCTGTGTTGTACTTGTGCTTGTGCATTGATCTAAGCACGGCAGAGGCTAACTTATCAAATTCTATTCAGTTCAGAGCATAGTACCTTAATATTGTATCTTTTTTAGTTTCTTTTAGTAATATTTGATCGTTTTCCGAGTATGACGGTTCAAAAAAATACTAAATTAAGTGAAAACATGTAAGTTATTAGGTAATTAACTTAGGTACTGCATGTTATAGGCCTGCGTTATTTAAAGCTGCGTTTACACCGAAGTTTCAAACAAAAAGTTGCAAACTTTTATTGCAAACAGCAGTTGCAAACAGTAGTTTCAAATAAAAGTTTGCAATGTTTATTTCATGGTTCTATTTCCATGTTTCATGAAAATTTGTTAAACACTTTCGTTGATTATGACTCGTGTGGGTAGCCATACACGAGCCATAGGCCACAAGCCATACACCTACCCGCCTATGTTCTGGTTCTTGGGATCAGTCCTTCCAAGGATGACCAAGTGTCGAGGATGTCATTTTGAATGAAATGTCATTCCTTGCGAGTTTTTCATTTTTTTATTTTTGTAATCTGAAATAGTTTGGTTCCACAGGACTTGCTGCTTACTGCACAAGCTAATTAACTTTAGAATGTTGTAATCTCCCCACACCATTCCACTCAGTAAATTTTCCATTGGCACTTACCACTGATCACTCACTTAACAAGCACGAGGTAACTACAATAGTAGCAGTCCAGACAGGGTAATGACACTTGAGTCGAGACACAGGGTGGTGCGAGTGATCACGTGAGTGAGAGTGAAGGTGGCAGCGTAGGGGATGGCGGAGAAATGTTTCTGTTTTGTGTTTCAACGGCACATAGTGACCGAAACCAGTGTTGCAAACAAAAGTTTGCAACTCCCATTGATCTTTACCGACTTCAGGTGGAAACAAAAATTTCTGTTGCAAACACTGAAAAACTGTTTGCAACAGCAAAATGTTTAGTCCATAAATGTGCTTTGCTAGAGATGTTTGCAATTTCTGTTTGCAACTCGTGTTTCAAACTCCAGTGTAAATGCGGCTTAAATTAAATTATATAACCAAATGCAGTGATAAAATGAGCCTGTATTAATTAGTTTTTTACAACTGCTGGCACTAACCATGTCATATTGTAAGACATTTTTAAACGGAATGCAACTGTGAAAAGAACGTACGTCGGCCTAACTTAACTTATCTCATGCACTTTTGGTTGAGTAGTCCTAAATACTTTTGAGTTAAGTTAAATCAGTTTTTTGTTTTTGTGTGTGTATTCTCACTATTAGGCCTAAGTTACCTAGCACTGTTTTGCTTTTTTTTAAGGGAACGAGCCAAACCATGGTCTTGCTACTATTTAGCCATGATCTTTTTGTTAGATCATATCATTAATTGATAGCCCAATGACAAACGGCTCCCCGTGAGGTTTCGGGGATAGAATAGGACCACAGTCTTCCCGGGCTATATCATCTGAACTTTTTCAAGTTTACATTTCCTTTACATCAAAACAGATTGCCATGATACAATCTTGTTTTCACCACACTACCTTGTTTTTAGCCGTTTTACATACGTTAATTGGAGGCTGAAAGGGATGAAAGCTATGTATACCGTAGCTGTCCATGCCAGCTGTTATCATCATTTGGGGACCGAGCAGGTCTTTGCGGCCCTAGGGCCGAAGATCAGCTGTTCGCTTATTTACCTAAAACATTATTGTTAATATACAAGCTGTATACATATGCATTGCTATACATATATATACATATACATATATATTGATTTGTTTTAATTATTGTCACCGCTGCTAAGCAACTTTTTATTACCGTATTAAGTTATTTTTACTGATTCCTATTTCTTCACATAACCTTAAACTTGCAGTTGTGTTGTTGGCCCTAGGTACGAAATATACTATTAAATCCATATGGAAATGGGTTTATCATTAGGCCTACAGTTGGTGATGTTTAAGTAAATTTAAGTAAAATATTGTAATGTTAGGCCTACTTGCATAAAATGTAAAGAAGAAAATGACTACCTATGTTAGATATTGTGCTTTGATAAGATTTCCCATTTTCATAACTTATTAGGCCTATGTTTTATTGTTGTTTTAGTGAATTCAAGTAAAATAGCCTATTGCAATGTTTTTTGTTTTAATGTAAACTAGTGTACATGTTGCTCGAATTCGAGCAATTGCAAAGTGTTACAGGATTTATTTTAAAACGAATAACAGTCATATTTACAATTAATTTAAAAGAGTCAACTCAAGATTACCGGTGTGTAACTCAGACCGTGTTTATCTTTGTTATTGATAAACCTAAATCATTCCGGCTGGTTTTCTCCTTCTCAAAATACCTCGCTGTACAGGCAACACAGGTCATTGATAGAGGGCCAATTGATAACGAAAAGTCGTTTTGGGGTAGTGTTAGGGTGCATTTGTAACCAATAGTTGAGATTGTCCAGGGTCAGGTGCTGACTGTGATGAGTTAAACCTATTACGCGCCACTGTTCTGTAGCTGCGGTCGTTATCACGATTACGCCTCCTGTCTATGTTTCGTTGTCGTCTCGTCGGAGGCATTTAAAAGAAGAAAAAAAATAAAAAAAGTTATAGCTACACAAAACAACAATAAATGCACAAATTTAAGTTACAATCATGCTAACACGATCCGTCATAGCGACACAAAACAACGATAAATACACAAATTTAAGATACAACCATACTAACACGATCCGTCTTAGGGGTTAACCCTCCCAGTGTTACTTGACGAAAATTCGACAAGCAGCACACTTTGTGTAGTGTTACTTGTCGATTTTTCGACACGCAGACATCGTTTACGGCGAAGGCTCTATAACTGACTGAATCGGATTGAACTGGATCGAGTTAGGTATCGTTCTTTCCGTTATATTCTAAGCTTTCTCCAGGTCTGTCTCTAAGCGCTGTATGGTATCCGAGCCGATCGTAATTGTAGCAGACAGCGGAAGTGCGTATTTGTAAATAGCTAGGTTACCCTCGGACCGATGACTGATGTGTTTTATTACGTTTATCATAGTTTTAGTGTTAAAAATCAAAAGTAGTGATATACGTGGTGCATTATAAGAAGGTTTAAGTGATTTTGAAGGGCTGGTTGATGATCCTGAAGAAGTAGGTAGTGATATTGATGTAAATTATCAGCCAGATTCCTAGCTATGGTTAGGCTATGCATTCTTAGCTAAACGCTATGTACCGAAATCTGTTTTTTGCCCATAACTTATTTATTTGCAAATCTACTTCCTTATATTATTAATTTTTTGGAATCCTCATAAAATTTAGAACAAAGTGGCTATTTTCAAATATTTATAGGCCTATAATTTATACAATTTCATTGAGCGCAAACTTTTTTTTTTGAAAATTTTCCAAAATATTTTTTTTTACCTAAAAAATTTTTTGGAAACAATGTTCCTTATGTTTTATGTATAATATTGAAGCCCATGATTTTACAAACAAAATGGTATATAGAACAGTAGAATTAACATTGTTTTTAATCTTCTCAGATCCGTTTTAATAAAACCTTGCAAATGCGCAAAAAATAGGTGGACATTAAGGCCTAAACTATGGACACTCGGAGGGTTAAACAAACTCAAATAGTAAATAAACGTACTCAATGTGTTTCATTGAATAGAATAAAAATAACAGCAGTTAAATTATACAGCTGATCAAAATGTAAACAATTATGTTCTTCATAAGGATAACATGGAACTTTCAAAGCCACAGGGGCAGAGCCCAAGGGACTTTTTCAAAAATGTAAGGCCAGTTTGCAAATCTACGCGACACGCTCTTTCCAATGAGACGTCAATGGATAAAATCGGTTAAGAAATGGCGGAGGAGTTCAACCGACAAAGTTTCATGTAGCGTACCGGTATTAATTATATAGATAAGAAAATAACTTAGGCTATGTTAGATTTTGTGTTTTCATATGTGTTTCATTAGTAATATTAATTTTTCTAAGATATCTTTAAGAGATCGTGCACACAATTAAAATACCAGTAATAAAATTCAGTGAAAATGTGTAAACCTACATTTATTCGAACGAGTACGCAAACCAGCATAACCGGGCAATGGGAACTGGAGTTTATGGGATGAAAATAGGATTTCCCCATTTATGACCCTAAAAACATGTACAATTTTAAAATTTACCATTTTGTAGAGCTTAAAAAAAGAAATAGGCTAATTTAGTATATATTTTTATTTTATTTTTTTATTCTTTTTATTTTATTTTTTTACCGACGGCAATACACCAATTTACAAAGATAAAGATTGAAAGCTACAACAGTGAATGTTTGTGTTTTTTGCTAAGCATTAACAACGATAAACAATGAAAAGAATAACATAGTAGTAGAAATTAAACTAGTAACAATAATAAATAATGAAATGAATAACAATAATAAAGCATTAAATGATCAACAATAATAATGATTTGAGATACAACAAGATCAAAAACAGCACCAACAGTGAAATGTTATAGAGTGTCACGTTCCTTTGCTGCCACTCGCCTAACAGCCTCCAAACTGGAAGCGAAAAGGACGACCGACGAACAGATCTCGTTCCCGGAGTGCATCAGACGTGGTATGGGGCAGAAGCGTAGATAGCTGGTCGACGCATGGTCTAGCTCAAACAAGCGTTGATGCCTGGTACTTCTGGGAACGTGCAAGTTAATCCTCTCGAGCAGAAAAGGGCAGCTGATCTGGTTGTTAAGCAGCTTGAAGAGGAAGGCAACATCAGCAACTCTTCTTCTACACTCCAAGCTTTGGAGACCATAAGCTGCAGATATTTCCTCGACTGGGACGTCCATTTAATTGAACCCAGCGCGGCAACCAAGATGTCTCACGAAGCGTCTCTGTACTGATTCAAGATGATTGATTTGGCCGAGGAGGTAGGGTGACCAGACCACAGAGGCGTACTCGAGCAGCTGGCGAACTAAGGCCTTGAACAGGATCATTGAGGAGTTGGCACTCAACCCATGTCTTGACGTCCGAGAGATCAGTCCCAGCATGCGTGACGCCCTGGCACATATATGGCTTATGTGCGGTTCAAAATCAAACGAGGCATCAATCTGAACGCCCAGGTCCTTGATGGTGTCACACCTTTCCACCCTGTTCCCGTCAAGGAAATAGTCGGCTTCCAAGTTGTTCTTTTTTCTACTGAACGTTATACATTTCGTTTTGGCAGGATTTGCTGACATATCATTCTCCAAACACCAACTGACGACGTTGTCGAGGGCTTCTTGAAGTAGTTGACAGTCAGAGAGAGAGTTGACTTCCACGAACAGCTTAATATCATCAGCGAACAGCAGAAAAGGCACCTTTATATTATCTTTAATGTCATTGATAAAGATCGAGAACAAGAGTGGGCCAAGATGGGAACCTTGCGGGACGCCGGAACTCGCGACGAAGCTAGCAGAGACGTGGGACTGAAAGACATCAAACAGCCAGACGTCGACCAGACAGATAGCTCTCAAACCATCGCAGCATCGTGCCAACAACACCATAGCCCTCCAGCTTAGCAAGTAGATGACGGTGACTAATCTTGTCAAAGGCTTTGCTGAAATCTATGTATATAGCATCAACTTAGCTTCGTCGGCTAAAGGCATCCAAGACTTGGCACTGAAGCGAGAGGAGATTGGTCACAGTAGAGCGGCCAGAGGTGAATCCGTGTTGCTCGTCTATCAACACTTGTCTGAACAAGGGCTGAACTATATATATCTAAGATTAGGCCTTCGAACACTTTGCTTATAACGGACAAAAGGACAATTGGCCTATAGTTCATAACGTCGCGGTTGTCTCCCGACTTAAATATGGGGACGACATAACCATTCTTCAGGACCGATGGAAAAGTGCCAGAGGACAGACTGCGGTTAAACAAGTATTGGAGTAGAAAGGCTAACTCAGAGTGGCAGAACTTGAGCACTCCTGGAGTTATATCATCTGGCCCGCTTCCCTTGGTTGCGTCCAGCGCCAGTAGCTTCCTGTCCACATCTTGAACTGAGACGGAGCATTCGGAGATAATGAAGGGGGTGTTGAACACACGCACAGGCAGTTCACCATGGTGAGTGGGAGAGTAGACGGACAAAAAGAAGTCAGCGAAGAGTTGACACGACTCCACATGATTAGAAGCCTCATACGAACCAAGTCTGATATTTGCAGGAGAGAGAGAGAGAGAGAGAAAATTCTTTATTTATTACAAACTGTTTTGCAGCAATTAATAAAAAAAAAAAAAAAAATATCACATGGGTCACAATGACCTGTGCGTGATAGAGTCCTTAGCTGTCTGCTGTTAAAATAAAAGTTCTTCACACTTCACTTAATACACATAAAAAAAAGAACTAACAATAACTTGGTAAAATAAAATAATACTATACAATTATAGTTATAATAACCTAAAAAACCATATGCAACGTGCAATCAATAACAAGGGGTGCTCATTGTTTGCAATACATCCGATGAAAGCATAACTTTTTTCTTTCAAACCAAATAATTTTTTACTGAGGCGTGGATTCCGTCAAGTAAGAGTGCTGTAGAAAGTACAATAGATAGTCCAGTTATCAGTTGGTTAGGTCTAAACGAGATATTCTGGGCTGATAAGCGACTCTGTATTGTCAAGGCCTATCTCCATCAGCCAATTAGCAATAACCCTCTTATATACACTCAGTGACACTCGCAGGTCCCTAATTTCTGGAGGAATATTACGCAACAAGCAATTAGCAATGTAAAAGGAATTTGTTAAATTGATTGATTTGAGAACTCTTGGAACCCGTAATCCTATCATCACTGAGTTTCTGGTATGATAGTTATGAACTACTGGTGAGGCGATAAGATCTAAATGAATGTATGAATAAGCTAATAAATCCTTAACATATAGCTGCCTTATTGATAAAAACTGGGATTCTTTGAACAGATGATCAGTAGAATAACGTCTCGGTTTTCTTAACGCAGCTCTAATTATTGATTTTTGAATTACAAACAAATGTTGAATTACTGATGAATAAGTCCCTCCCCAAGCTATTAAACCATACTGCAGATGAGATTGAACGTAGGCGTAATAAATTCTTTTAATTTCTTCATGTCGTAAAATTTGACCTAATTGGTAAAAAACATAAATCATTTTTCAAGTTTTGTTTTAAAAAAATTTATATGACTTTCCCATTTCAATTTAGAATCCATTATAATGCCCAGGTATTTATAATGCGACACAGTTTCAATAATTTGGCAGTTGCAATCGCTGCCTGCGGTGCCACATGAGTGCAAGGTTAGTCTGAGTTCGGCGGGCGGCTCGCTAGCGGGACGAAGTGCGATAGACAAACATTTTGTTTTACTGACATTCATTGTTAAAATGTTTTCTGAGAACCATCTTTTTAAAATTTGTAATTCTGATGATATTAAATAATAAAAAATAATATTAAAAATATTAAAATATTAAAAACCTCTTCCCAAGTACGTGCCCTAAAGATTACCGCTGTGTCATCTGCAAACAAAAATATTTTTCCAGAAATATCAATTTTATCTATGTTATTTATGTAAATTAAAAATAGTAAAGGCCCCATTGTAGAACCTTGGATAATTCCAAAATCTACATTTATTTGATCACTAATTACGTTATTAATTGATACTACTTGAGTTCTATTGCTTAAATAACTTTTAAACCATGCCAGGGCTAATCCCTTTACTCCCAAATATTCTAACTTTTTTAAAAGAATTTTCCTATCAATAGAGTCAAACGCTTTAGCAAGATCTATGAATGCAATTAGTATTTTTTCATTTTTATCCACTGACTCGATTAAAGTTTTATTGATAATAAATAGAGCGTCGGTAGTATTTTTACTTTTTCTAAACCCAAACTGTTGTTCTGATAGAATTTCATGCTCATCCAAATAATTTTGGAGTTGAATTTTGACACATTTCTCTAACACTTTAGATAATACACTTAACAATGAGATTGGTCTATAATTATTTTTGTCATCTTTTTGTCCGGACTTATAAAGAGGAATTACCTTAGCTATTTTAAATCTGTTTGGAAAAATGCCTGAAGTAATACTCAAGTTAATAAGATGTTTGAGAGGTAGTAAAATGTCTTGCAGATGATTTTTTAGTATTTTGGCTGGAAATTCATTGAACCCGGGAGCAGAACTGCCTCACATTTCCCTCACACACTCGACCAACTGACTGTCAGAGACAGGCTCCAGTTGCAGTTCACGCCCCACACTGAACAAAGCATCGTCGACCAGTGGCGGACCCACGGGCGGTGGCAACTCGCTCGCCAACCTACTACCAACACTTGAGAAAAATTCATTAAACGAGTTAACCACCGCCCCCAAACTCCCTCCACCTGAGTCCGACGGTTGCTGGAAAAGAGAAACAGGAAAATTGCATTTCTTTATATTTGCTCCATTAAATTCATTTATATGTTTCCAAAATAATCTGGGGTTGTCAACAGAGGCTGTTATTTTTTCTCTGTAATAGTTTTGTTTGTAGTTTTGATTTTATTTGATAACTGGTTTCTAAAAGCTTGAAATTGAAATTTTAATTGCTCATCAAAAGGTCGGGCTTTAACCAGTTTACTCATTTTATCTCGTTTTCTAATAGCAAATATTAACTCTGTGTTTATCCATGGCTTTAATTTCTTAAATCTAGAGGTTTAAAAAAGCGTCACAACAATCATTAACATCCTGATGTGCAAGGACGTGATCCCACGACTGGACCGCCATCAAGCCACTCAGAACACCCGAGTCCAAGTACATGTTGCAGGTTTCAGGTTGAGCTGTAATGTTTTCAAGTTCAATTTTTGCTATAAGAGTGTAATGATCAGTTATGTCAGTTTTAAGTACACACGAAGTCAGCTTGTTACAGTCATAGTGTTTGACAAAAATGTGATCAATGCAAGTTTTAGAGTTATTAACTTCTCTTGTAGGTTTATTTATAAATTCAATAAAACCCGCTGAATACATTATATTTAAGTAAATCTCTTTAAAATTGGTTTGATTTGACTCTGGTAAAATGTCAATGTTTATATCACCCATGAAAATGTGAGTATTTGAATTGTTGGTAGTAATGTAGTAGGTTTCTAGATCATTTAAAAACAAATCAATATTCATGGATGGGCTACGGTAAACTGTAAGTATACTGTAATGTTTGAAGTCCAATGTATAGTCAAGTCGTAATCCAGTCGATTCACCCAGTCTTATCTGTTGCATTGTTCCGCAAAGTTCCGTTTTCAAGTACACAATAACACCGTCGTTTCTGTTCCAGTTGTTGTCTGTATTAAATAGATTGTATCCGTCGATGTGATTCAATGTCTTCAAATCATGGGTCCACGCCTCAGTAAATGCAATACAATCAAATTCTATGTTTAGACTTTGTAACAAAACCAATGCGGCATCAATGTTCCTACTGTAACTTCTAATATTTAAATGGATAAATAGTAAACCTTTCCCCTCATTGAAAAAGTTAGATACTTGTATAGTTTTAAAGTTTTCCAAGTCAGTTTCTCTATCAAAGTGAACCATGCTACTATCCTAACCGTGTCTTCCCCAAATTGTATATTTATAGAACAATTATAAAATCGCATAAAGCATTTCCTCCCCATATATTAATTTGAGTATACTATTACATTTAAAAGTTGTTGACTTAATAAAGGATGCTCAAAAATGCCCTTTTTATTAACGGGAAATAAAATTACACTAAGCAATATGCATTAGATTGGCGATAAATTTAGACAAATAAATACTCTAGTATAATGTTCTATGGACTTTTTGTAAAATTACATTTACTATCTAACGATCTAACGCAAAATTACAACAAAAGTATTTTTCTAAGTACAATACCTCATTCATGCTTTGTTTAATTTAGGTTATTAGTCTGGAGTTGGCTCGAAACACTTAAATAATAAGTTGATTTTAAAGACAGTTTATAAATACTTAGTTTTATGCCTAATCTGTGGCAAACAAACTAAAATTGAACGTAGTAAACATTCCAGGTTAATTTTATAAAAACAAACAAAAAAAATTAAACATTTTGAAACTGCATTATAGTCCAGTGCAATTAGACAAAAAATGACCTTGACCCGGACAAAATTGATAACAGGCTGAAAATTGGTGGAAACGTTCAGAACAATGTCCTGAGTGGCCCACACAAAGTCCCAAGAAATCCCAGTTGGGGAACGGCTGCCATCTTGAAAAAACTGCCGCCATCTTGGAAAATTAGATTTTTTGCTGTATTTTTTGAAGTAATAGTCCGGAAGGCATTATTTATGTCTCAAATTAAGCGTTTTGAACTCATGTATGAGGGTAGTATATAATTAAAGAGTTTAATACGTTCTAAGCATAAATATTATTTATATTAACCTAAAAATATATCTATAAAAATCATATAAATTTACAAAATATTTAAAAAATGAAGCTTTTTCTCTTTTGTTCTTAGTGGACTTGTTAAAGACATTAACCCTTTGATATTTCTTGCAATTCACTATGTTTAGTCTTTGGAATTGGTTAAATAAGGGGTGAATAAAAAGTCAAGACCCCCCCCCCTCTAATAATTTTCTAAGTAAATATACAGAAATATCCTTTTGGTGTTGTTGAAACCATAGTAGGAAATTTCATTTGATAATTTTGAAATTTTTGAGTGTCCCGGGGCAAAAAAAGGAGATTTTGAGGACAACTCAAAAATTTTAAAGTATATCCTATTCAAGTGACACCTCATCTTGAAGTGTTTACAAAAACTTAAAGAATGGTGAAAACCAGAGTTCGCTATATCTTCTCTATCCAAAATGGTAGCCCGTCAAAAGTTTAATGACGATATTAAATGGGAACTTACTACACATTAATTTTCTTGTGTAGTAAAAAGTATTTCCCCCCCCCCCTCTAATTTTTTCCTAAGTAAATATTAAAGAGTAATCCTTTTAGTGGTGATGCAACCTTAGCAGGAAGTTTCATTTTATGATTTTAAAATTTTTGAGTACTCTCCTCTGTCCAAAATGGTAGCCACTATTACAATTACGAACCAATATTACCATTGATGTTCCATAACGTTTGACGGGCTACCATTTTTAATAAAGATAAATTAGAAACTCTGGTTTTCACCATTCATAAAGTTTTTGTAATCACATTAAAATGAGATGTCACTTGAAGGGGGTTTACGTTTAAATTTTTGAGTTTCCCCCAAAATCCCCCCTTTTTGGGGAATATTTAAAAATTTCTTAATCATAAAATAATACTCCCTGCTAAGATTGGACGACCACCCAAAAGGACATCTCTGTATATTAACTTAGAAAATATTAGAGAGGGGGGTATTGACTTTTTATTCACATAGATGCTGTAATTTGCTATTTATTTATTTATTAATTCCAACAGCAAGATCACTAATTTACAATGTGGATTCAAGAAGCCTAAGTAGTAACAACATGCATTTTAACAGAAAACTTAACTAACTTAAATCTATGGCAGGAGCAGAGCGACATCGGTAACAGGAAATATAATCTTGCCTAGAAAAGCAACAATTTAACAATGAAGTTAAAAATAAATTATGAAAAAGCAATTAATAATTTCGGTTGTTCTGATCTGAAAAATAGAATCATCTAGTTGCTATAATTGATTACCATTATATTTTAATATTGCATATAAACTTACAATGTAACTACTCGCTGTTAAATAATATTGACGGTGATGTAATCTTCTTTGTAACTAGCGCGGTTGGCACATCCGTGTCCAGTGCAGTATCCATGCATCGTGGTACAATTAAGACCATAAGGTTCCATAAGTTGTACTGTATCCAAGAATCCATTTCAACATGGACTTGGTTTGTGCGTATTTTAACCAAATATGAGTGAAGGATGAGTGTAGGATGAGTGGCGAGATCTTGTAGTCTTGTCTCAGTTGGTAGTTAATGAGCCATATGGTGTTAGCAAGACAAGCATCTACAACTATTTTTTGTTCGGAAAGGGCTGTACTGACATCTCCCAACACTACTAAAGATGTCACAGGCTTAGGCGGACGTTGGTAAGGTGTCACTGGCTGAAAGCCATGAGATAGAAGGACACTTTTTGCTTTTGGGATGTACAGGGATTTTGGGATGCTTTTGCTGATCGTGGTACAGGAGCACTTGCATTGACACATTTCGGCTGGTGTTATGCACTCAATGCCACCCATGGCGTGAAGAGTACCATGTCCATAAAGTGTTTTAACGTCGTAATCCACGTTGTCGAAAACATAATGAACGTAAGCTCCGTCATCTATTGAAGGTGATACATTATCAGCTATCGAAGTCTCATAATTGACGACAATCTTGTATGTCGAGCAAACTCCGAGCTACGATAGAATGTCTAACAGCAACTTCGAGCCATACCGTCTGTGAAGGCCGAGCAGCAGGGGCGATATGAAAGATCGTGGTCGAGCTGCATTAATAATTGCATGAGCTGTATTAATTGTCTCCTTTTCAAAGCTTTATCATAGTTAAATGGATATTATATTTATATTTAACCAATTCCAAAGACTAAGCATTGTGGGGTGCAAGAAGATGCAATAGGATTAAGGGCTTAAACAAGTACATTACGAAAAAAGAGAAAAAAACTTATTTTGTATATTTATATCAATTATTTTAGATGGGGACGCCACTATGTGCGTATTTTGACCAAATATGACTGAAGGATGAGTGTAGGATGAGTGGCAAGATCTTGTAGTCTTGTTAGTGACTAAGGCCGACATGTTCCTGAGACACAGATGTTAATTAGTAGCCCACGCAGCTAATGGCAACTAAGGGGCATACAGTTTATGGAATCCGAACTACATGATAGTACTGCGGATAGTCATAGTACTCACTAGTGCGGACGTTAATCCACACCAGGGAGCATCACATCCACCTTGCATGCCTATAAATATCCACAATTCGTATAAAAAATGGGACATAACCGTATCTAAATCATTATTATAGATATTTTTAGGTTAATATAAATAAAACTAATGCTTAGAACATAATAAACTCTTTAATTATATATTACCCTCATACATGAGCCCAAAACGTTTAATTTGAGACATAAATAATGCCTTTCGGACTATTACTTCAAAAGATACAGCAAGAAATCTAAATTTCCAAGATGGCGGCAGTTTTTTCAAGATGGCGGCCGTTCCCCAACTGGGATTTCTTGGGACTTTGTGTGGGCCACTCAGGACATTGTTTTGAACATTTCCACCAATTTTCAGCCTGTTATCAATTTTGTCCGGGTCATAACCTAATTGCACTGGACTATTAAGTTTGTAAAGAGAACAGAATTTACTAAATAAATAAATATCCCTATGACCACCATTAATAACTTAAAAATTAAAAATCTTTTTTCACCACACTATGATCATGGTGTCTACTCTCCGGGAAATTCGGGAAAACCGGGAAACCTCCGGGAATTTTATCTTACCTTGAAATGTCCTGGAAAACTCCAGGAATCCACCCAAACCTCCGGGAATCCGGAGCCCAGTCATCGGAATCGTCGCCTAACCGAAACACTACCGCTTTTGTTGCCACGATCGCGGGAAACGATTATCGTTGTTGCTAAAACCGCATGATATGCTCACGAGTATTACCGCGATCGCGAGAGACGATTATCGGTGTCGCCCAAACCGCAAAATATGCATACGGGTGTTGCCGTGATCGTTGACGGTGTGACGTTTTGTCGCTGGTGTTGAAGATACTGCAAGATATGCTCACTGATATTCCCACAATCGCGGGAGATGATAACTGGTGTCGCCTTACCTACCAGTTATACTGTTTTATTATGTTGTATAAAATATTATTCTTTGGAAATGTTTTGTTTCAAATAATAATAATCATTATTAATAATAATAATAGCCTAATAATAATCATTTTCATTTATTAGCGGGTTGCGATTAGTTAAACGGGTTCCGATAGTAGCTCCTTAAAATTCAGGAATTTGTCTTGAATTCTCCTGGAAAACTCCTTGAATTTTTCAAACCAGGTTTAGTAGACACCATAATGATGTTTTTGGCTGTATTACATACGTTAATTGGTGGCTGAAAGTTATGTTTTGCTGGCCATGCCAGCTGTCATCGTAATTTGGGGACCGAGCAGGTTTTTACAGGCCGGGGCCGCAAAATCAGCTGTCCGCTTACTTACTTAAAACATGAATGCATTTTAAATACACAATCAAAATCCACAGCATTGCAATAGAATTGTGTTATAATCACCGTTGCCTAGCAACTATTTTTTTAAATTTTTGCTGATTCCTCAAATTATTTCTTCACATAACCTTAAAGTTGTAGTTGTGTTGACTATATTATAGTCGTGAATTAGTGGTAATAGGGTATAGTGTGGTGAAAAATAGCGTTCGTACCACGGACCGAAATGGTTTTGCAGCTCTCGATCGATTTAAGTTCTCGACTTCGTCTCGAACTTAAAAACTATCTCGAGCCGGCAAAACCTAATTTTCGGCCCTAGGTACGAAATATACTATTAAATATCAACTTATGGATAGTTATCTAATGCTAACAATAAAAGTGCATTTCAGTTTGTTTTTATTTATCGAACGTATATAGGCCTAAGTAATAATAGTAGTAAAAACAAAAAAATAAATGAATAATTAAAATAAATAATAATGCAAATAAATAACCCTAGGTGTCATAAGCTTGTAAATTGTGTTTATTTTTTATAGTTAAATATGCATGCAAATTATGAATAAGAATGTAAGAATGCATTATGTAAATACTAATAATGATGCTAACATATCGATTTGTTTTAGCAGTCGACATTCACAGTGAAGTATAAGTAATTAGATAACTTGTAGGAGTGATAAGCTTGGAAATGATAATTTCTTTAATAGTTAACGCATGCAAATTTAAAGAAGACAGAAAAAATAAATAAATAATATTAATAATGGACTGAGATAATATTAGTAAGATGAGTTTAGATAGTCTCACTTATTATTTAAGAAGTTGTTCCAGACCTTCCATTGTTCTCAGGAGGGTTAGTCGGCTTCCAGGTTCGGAGTTCCTCTTCCTCGCGAACACCTTGCAGTCCCGTGACCAGAGATTAGCTTCTTGTCACGGACGGCTTGTCGCGCCTTGCCGAGGATCGCTTTGTTGAACGCTGTTAGGTGGTCATTGATGAAAAAACTATAGGACGGCCACGAGTTGCTGAGGGCTGCTCCTGTCATCTTCTGTCGGTTAGCAAAGGCCGCATTCATCCACGCCGTCTTGCACTCCCTGGAGATGAATTTGACAATAATTGCTGGGTTGGGACGTTCAGCTGTCACTGGCAGACGATGTGCTATCGATATATCCCACGAATTGTATTTGATCTGGATGACCGTTGCAATTTTTGCGATAATCGAATAAACATTTTCTCCTTTTGTGTAAGGAATTCCCACTATTTCAATATTATCCCTCCGTGAATATTGTTCCATATTTTGCATGTTAGACTTGATATCACTAACCTCTTGCTTTAATTTAGCGTTTTCACTTTCTAAACTACATATATCATTCTTCCTGTCTTCATTTTCTTTAACTAAATTACCTAACGTTGCTTGCAATGAACAGATCGTGTCATTAACTGTTTTTTACTGACCTTTCACGCCATCAATGTTTGTGTTAACCTGTCCAATCTGGTCACTGAGGTTGCTCTCCAAGTTGCGAATCAATGTAATCAGAGCCTCGTTATCTTGGGTTTGCTTACCGCCACTACGTTGGGAAGATTGCTTCACATCACAAGTATCGCACAACCACGCTAGCTTTTGTTGATTGTTAAGTAGTTTATAGTTTTCATCAGATACAACACGTGAACACGCCGGGTGGAACACTTTCTTACACTTTGCACACACGAGAGTATCTTTTTTATCGACAAACACGGATGAACACTTGCCACAGGTCGACATTTTAAGCAAGAAAATATAATTACAAAAAAAATTAAAATAATCCGTCTATAAAATAATCCGTATTAAACCATGCACATGCACGTAAAAACTGGATGGGGAGACACGGCAGAGGTAGCCTAGATAGTGGAGGTCAGAGTGCAGACGACCTCCCTCGGCGGCATCCAGATAAGAACTGAATGGAGCAGGAAGCTGAGCAGGAATAGGAGGCGAACGATTGAGGTCTTTAACAAAGCTCCAGAACACCTTGACATTGGAGGTGATGGTTGAGTTGACGTTGTCGATGAACCTTGATCGGCAGTCTCTGGAGACAGATTTGCATTGGTTATATTGAAGTGCTGTTGTATGCATAACGGTTACAGAGAAAATATAAAAAAAACACCCCCCCCCACAGCAAACCTGCAGACTAAGCCAATTTCAACTTGTCTGATTACATTTTTACTAAAATATTTCCATAAATAAGACATATTTATTCCCTATTTAAATAACATTAGATTTAACGAGTGCTTAGGTTTGCTGCTACGGGGAAGGTAAAAAGTGTTTTTGGACCAAACGTCAATAGTATAGGATGAAATAAATAAATTTGCCAAATTTTATCAATATATACCCATAAACAAGTAAACTACAACAATTTTCATTTTCTCCATAAGAATAACATGGGAATTTTTTATTACACTAATTTTGAATTTTCTCTGTGACCGTTAGGCATACAACAGCGCTTCAACATACTAAATTATTTATTTTTTAAGCTCTACAAAACGGTTTGAAAAGAAATTGCAAAATTTTGTGTTTTTAGGGTCAAAAATGGGACAACCCCATTTTTACCCCATAAAACCCCCCATAAACCCCCGTTCCCATGGTTCGATTATGCTGGATTGCGAACTCGTTCGAATAGACATAGGTTTACATGTTTGTACCAAATTTCATCAAAATTGGATCATTTTTGCTCGAGTTATCATCGCGTTAACGGACACATGTGGGTGTCCATAAAAAACGTTTCAGGACTTTGGGAAATGAACCCCCATACTAAAAGGAAGAAAAAAGTTTATGGGAAGGTATGTCCGAAAATGCATATTTACCCAGATATCCACCACTTTGTTTTTTATTCAAAAGTATTTTTATCCTTGAAGTTTTTTATTCGATGATTATGAAATTAGGTAAACATGTTAACATACCTACACAAGACCTACAATAGAAAAAATAATAAAGTTGTTCCAATCGTAAATTTCAAAATGGCGGCCGTTTGAATTTTTCCAACTTAAATAACTAGAAAATGGCTAATTCTATGAAAAAATGACAAGAATACTTATTTTTAGCATTTTTAATTTCCTATCAAACGATACCAAGATCAAAATGATCGGACAAAAGATAGCTGAAATATAACGTTTTTTGTGTAAAAATAAGGCAAAAATGAAGGGGTTCCCCGACTAACTTTACCTTATTTTTATGGACACCCTGTACTGTATATATATATATATATATATATATATATATATATATATATATATATATATATGAATTTGAACGGGTTGTGTTTTTGGCCTCTAGGGACCTCAAAATGAAAAATGTAATCAGGTCCCGGGTCCATGAACACTACGGTAATAGCTTATTCCCTATATGGGAAATTCGCTAAAAGAGTTAATTTAAAATTCCCATGTTATTCTTATGTAGAAAATGAAAACTGTTGTAGTTTACTTGCTTATGGATATATTACAGTATGTTGATCAAATTTGGAATCTATCTTCTCTATATATTTAATGACAGTTGTAAGTCTGTTTTCTCAATAATTACTGGACCGATCCAAAAGATTTATATCTCAAATTAAAGGGGATAGTGCGTAGATTTGCCGAACTTCCTTAGATTTTACGTTTTTTCTAAGGGCTACGACCTACAGCCCTTTAAAGGTTGAGCCAATACGATTCTTATTAAAGAGTATAATACACAGTTTATAAATTATTTGTCAGCTGTTTAAGGTTTGCCAGACATTTGTTATTATTTTTATAACCTCACATTCAGTATGTAATACTTATAATCTAGGAATTGCTGTTTAAAAAAAAAACACGATTTGGAACAAAGAAAAGTGTATTTTTTTAACTTTTTATACCACAATGTATTACTTATAAATGTATTTGAACATTATTTGTAGCCTATGTTTTGGTGCAAATTTTGCATTTTCGAATAAAGTGTTAGTTTTCCTACGAAGTGATCTGAAGGAAAGTGGTAATTGAGTTTAAATTTGGGTATGGAATGAGAAAGAATACCCATAGTAGGCGACAGAAACTTATTGTTTCGATCAATAACATTTATTCTCTATTGCCACCGCCACCAGAACATCATAGGGAAATCCGCTTGCAAGTTGTAGCCTACAGAAAATTGTTAATGAGTGGGAAACATACAAACATTGTATTATAGGGGATGAATCTTACTCAAGGCCAGTGTTTGATGTTCAGCAGAGCCAAACTTTTTTTTCTAGAGATGAAAAATGAAATGAAATGAAATGAAATGAAATGAATGAAATGAAAAATTCTTTATTTTACCAGGCAAAGTTAGGGCCACATGGCCCTCTCTTACACTTAACCTGACAAACTTAAATATAAATAAATAAAAATACAATGACATTTCTTAATCTAATATAAAAATACATATTTAACACATCAAGTACAAGTTAAACAAAAATTCAATTTATTTAACTAATTAACTAATTAAAAAAAAAAATAGTAAATTATTATAAATTAATAAAATATACAAAAGAAAACACGTTCACACGCATACGCACCAGCAATCGCGCAAAGACGCAGAAGCCCTAGGACACGCCAGCCGAGACCATTTGCTCAAAGTAGAGATTTTTTAGTGCCGCCACAAACTGGGAACGTTTATCAAGGGATTTAATGTGTAGGGGTAGGCTGTTCCAAAGACGGCAAGCGGTAACAACAAAAGCCCTGTCATAAACGGTGGTCACATGATGAGGTATACGCAATGTGATCGAAGAAGAACGAGAAATTCGTGAACTACCCTGAGACACAAATTTAAAATCTGATGTAAAATATTTCGGGGAGCCTGATTTCAAAATTAAAAAGACTAATGACAAAATTTTGATGGATCTTTGATAATTTAGTTTCAAGATGTTTGCCTCAAGGTAGTATGGCGTGATATGCTCCTCACGCCGCAGACCATAGTCAAATCTCAAAGCGTAATTCTGAGACCGCTGGAGCATATCCGCCTGAATCACAGTCATGTCATTGATCAATGAGTTGCAGTAACTGAAGTGGGGTAGTACAAGTGATTTGATCAAATGAAGTTTTGTGTGTTGTGGCAAAAAGTTCTGCAATCTTTTCAGTGAATGTATGGAGGCAAAAACCTTTTTTTGTGTGTCCGTAACTGCTGTGTCCCAAGTAAGTGAAGACTGATGGTGAAGAAGAGATGGTGAGAACGCTGGATGGGCCTGACGTGGAACTACAATGTAGATTTTGTATTTTCAAAAAATGTGTTACTTTTCCTGCGAAGTGATCCAAAGGAAAGTGGTAATTGAGTTTAAGTTGGAGTATGGATCGGAACGTGAAATAATACCCATAGTTGGGGCGGAAACTGTTTGTTCCGATCAACATAATTTATTCTCTACGGCCACCAGAATAATCATAGGAAAATCAGCTTGCACGTTGTATAGAAAATTATTGCTAATGAGTGGGAAACATACAGCCATTTTAATATAGGGATCAATCTTACTCAAGATCAGTGTTTGACGTTTAGCAGTGCTAAACTTTACTTCTTAAGATGGTGAGTGCGTTGGATACGTCGAACTACAATGTAATGTAAAAGTTGTATTTTTGAAAAATGTGTTTGTTTTCCTGGTCGATCGTAATTGAGTTTACGTTTGAGTATGGATTGTGAAATAATACCCATAGTAGGGGACATAAACTGTTTGTTCCGATCAAAACAATTTATTCTCTACGGCCTCAAGGAGATCAATCATGGGGAAATTCGCTTGCAAGTTGTACAGATAATTGCTAATGAGTGAGAAACATACAAACATTTTATATTAGGTGATGAATCTTACTCAAGATCACTACTTTTTATCACTGTTCAGCAGTAACTTTAACTTCTAGAGATGGCGAGTACTCTGGATATGTGGAACTACAATTTATCAGTGAATTATACCCTATAACTATTTTTTCGAGTATACAGGGAAGTTGCTTGAGAAACTGTGACTTACGATTTCGGTTCTGGCGAAGAAGTATGTGACTTGATGTTTAATGTCAATGTTGACTCGGGTCATTACAGCGTTATAAAACTTAATTATACTTAATCATAATTCCCAGGATGTGAAAAATACAAAAAGAAAAAGAATAGGTGAAAAGTCATTAACTGTGCGTAAAGAGAAAACCAGGACAAACAAAACACGTGGAGATCCATAGAATAAAAAAAGTAAAAAGCAGTGATGGTGTTAAATGGGCTCTGGAAGTTCTTACAAAAAACATAGATTCTTTTGAATTGGGGTATTTAAATTGGATTTTTCACTACTGCAAATCTATGAATTTATGGGCAGAACAGACTAACAGGGACATAAATATATATTGTCACAAGGGGAAGGTAAAATTAGCTCCTTATCAACATTTTGAGTTCAAGGAAAATCTTATCAACGGGACTACATCAAATATGAATAAAGTATTAAGTATCAAAAGAAACAAAAAAAACTATTTGATAAATAAAAGATCATAGGCCTACAACTCTGCATTTGCAATGGTAAGTTTATAAGTCTCACATAGATGAATCAACATCATTCTGGAAGTCTATATAATTTTGAGATCTGGGACTCCTATTACCACCACGGATTGGACAGTTAATACCCTCTAAAATTGAACCAAAGTATGCTACAAACCAACTTTATGAATGCGACGTAAACAACAGCTGTTACTCACAGAATGAGTCAAAGATCCGGGAAATGCGACCAACTGCTGATGCGTGATTTAAGTGACTATTTTTATTCCACACAACGAGTGTAATGAACAAAAAAAAACAACGAATGTGGGAATATATATGAACAAATTATCTCCATAGCATAAGTAGCTTATTAGGTTAACAGCATTTTGCAGTTCGTACACTATTTATTTTTCAAACGAAACTGGAATTAATATAAAACATTCATTTGGTTAAACTATATATCGGTTAGATTAACATAAATAGTTTATACAGGCCAACTATCAGTTCTATGTCATGTAAAAAAAAAATCAAGCAGTCCCTAAATAAAACACAAAGATAAACAGTATTTGTTCATTATTATGTCTTTTATTGCTGACAATATTCCCGTGGCGGAGCACGGGCGGTTAACTAGTTTTATTTTTATTTCATCCCATAATATTAATGTTTGGTGAAAAAATAATTTTTCCTTCCCCTTGGCAGCAAACCTAAGCACCCCTTAATCTAATGTTATTTAAATTGGGAATAAATAGGCTATGTCTTATTCATGGTAATATTTTAGTGAAAATTTAATCAGACAAGTTGAAATTCGCTTAGTCTGCAGGTTTGCTGTGGCGGGTGTATTTTTGTTCATTGTGTTGGATTTATAGATTTAAACTTAATGAATTTTCTGATTTTGACAGTGTGACCTTAAATTTATACTAAGGCCTTTTAACAAATAATACTAGTGTCAACGGACAAAAACATTTAGATGTTAAATATTTACCCCCTGTGTGTGTTCCAAATTGATACTTTATGTTTCAGGTCTTACAAAACATGGTGGATGGTGTTTTCCACAGTGGTTATTTGTTCTTTTTTAAGCCGTTTCTACAAAGTAGATGAACCTGACCATGTTTGGTAAGTTTTTTTTACTCTTTAATTGTATTTAATATATTTTTATAGTAGGTAGGCCAACATTTATTCTCTTATACTTTCCCATCAGAACCATGTTGTGTCTTCATTGCATTAAACATGGAAATAATCTAAGGAAATAAAACACAAACCATCATTTGTTAGAAAAGACCTAAAGTTTTAATTTTAACCCTAGCAGTGGCCAACGAGCGTAATACGCTCGTTCGCCGTGACGCCTTAGAATGGCCACCAGCGTAATACGCTAGTATGGGCCGAAATATTTTTAACGGTGAAAAAACCGCTTATGTGAACAACTCTGATGTGAACAATATATATAGGCCTACCTATATACCATTCGAAAGATCACATTCTGAACTTTCATTTTATTATATAAACAAACCCTGTAGCAGGTATATAACAATGTCACGACGATTAGAAATCAAATTAATTTTTGGCGCGGCACGACTTTTGCAGCTGACTCTTGGGAACTGTCAAAACACGACTTGTTTGGCATTACCCTGCTCGGGTAATTTTCGTCTTGGGATGTTGTGGGTGGTACCACTGGATAGCCATTGATTTTATCTTCATTATGGTATTGATATTTAGAACAAAATATTGATTGCACAACAGGTATGATTTTATGAAAACAGCTGTTTTTCAAATTTATAACAAATGGCCAACCAGCGTAATACACTAGTTTGGAAAATACGAATTACATACAGTGTCAGTTATTATTACTAGTCATATAATATGTCATTTAGAAGAGGAAGAAATGTAGCTTGTGATAGTGGCAGCCCTGCGCTCAAGGTTATTTCCGTCTGCTCACACGAAGAAGATGAAAGTGCGTCACTACTGTCAAGGTCTCATACACAAAGTGCCTTGTATTCGCCAATGCGTGTTGTTGCCGATGAGTTTTCGCTCTCTTTTTATCCGCGATTTATTACTAAATTCATTATTATTTCGTATTGTTAGAGAAATGTGTGTGTGTATATAACAGTAATCTTCATGCATTTTACCATGCATGAATATTTACTGAATAGTGTGAAATTGTGTTTATAAAAGGTTGTATTTTTCTTGCGGTTGTATTTTGCGGTTTTCCGTTTATTATATTACTAGCTGTTGTAGGCCTACCCGTGCTTTGCAATGGGAAGAGAACTCAAAATAGAAACATTTTATCTTTACATCTGTTGATAAAATAGTTACACATAAGCCTTTTAAAAACAAAATTTAACCTTTATGGCCTACGAGTTGGGAACGTAGTTGTCCAAACCACGCGAACCGCCAAGTACCTTGGTGTCATCGTGGACAACAAGTTGAGCTGGAGGGACCAGATTTTACGTACGGCGGACAAGGCTGCTAGGAGTGTCGCTGCTCTTAGTAGGCTTATGGCCAATGTCGGTGGTCCCCGGTCCAGCCGTAGAAGACTACTGATGTCTGCAGTCCAGTCCGTGCTTCTCTACGGCTCTGAGGTGTGGGCAGACGCGCTTAACAAGGAGGCGTATAGGTTGAGGCTCGCACGAGTGCAGCGTCAGGCGGCACTCAGGGTCGCTTCCGTGTACCGTACGGTGTCCGAACCGGCCGTTTTGGTGATCGCTGGAGTTATCCCAGTCAAACTCTTGGCAGCGGAGAGGAAGGCAATCTACCAGAGACAAGGCTACATCGGAAAGGACGCTGCAAGAACAGAAGAGCGCTCCCGCACTTTTCAGATGTGGCAAGAAAGCTGGGAAAGGGAGACTCGAGGACGTTGGACTGCCAGACTCATCAGGCAGGTCCAACCGTGGGTAGAACGGCGGCACGGTGAGGTTGACTATTACCTCACGCAGTTCTTGTCAGGTCACGGCTATTTTCAGTCGTACCTGCACTTGATGGCCAAAACGAATTCACCTGACTGCATTTACTGCCCATGCATTCCCGACGATGCGGAACACACTTTTTTCCGCTGTCCACAATGGGATATGCTTCGCCAGGAGGCCATTCAACATCTTGGGGTGCTGTCGATTGAATCGATCTGTGAGACCTTGCTGAAGGGTGAGGACAACTGGGACTGCTGGTCGCACTTTGTCTGGAATGTCCTTCAAGCTAAAAAGAATGATCTAGATCGGAACATAGTCTAGATTTGATAAGAAATAAACGGCTAGACACGGCGTAAGCCCCTCGGGCGTAGGCAAACTCGGCCTAGTTCTGATGAAGGGCGACAAGTGTTCCCAGGCTAGTGTCCGAAGAGTAGGGGAGGTTTTTAGTGGGTAGTCTCTGGGCCTTAAGCCCGTTGGAGTCCCACACTACAGGCTAGCAACTTGTGTGCCTAAATACATTTTCCCACCTCTCCCTAAAAAAAAAAAAAAAAAATTATAAATTTTCAAAACTATATCTTTATAAATAACACCGGCATACTGCTTCAAATGAGTCTGTCAAACTTAACCCTCCGAGTGTTTTGTGTCAATTTTTCGACTGACAAACACTGTTTACGGCGAAGGCTCTATGACTGACAAAATCGGATTGAACTGGATCGAGTTAGGTATCGTTTTATTTGGCAGATTCTAAGCTTTCTCCCGAGGTCTGTCTCTAAGCGCTTTTTTTTCTCGAGCCGATCATAATTGTAGCAGACAGCTGACGTGCGTGTTTGTTAACAGCTTGGTTAACCTCGCACCGATGACTGATGTGTTTTATTACGTTTATCATTGTTTTAGTGTTAAAAATCTAAAGTAGTGATATACGTGGTGCATTATAAGAAGATTTAAGTGATTTTGAAGGGCTGGTTGATGATCCTAAAGAAGTAGGTAGTAATATTGATGTAAATTATCAGCCAGATTCCTAGCTATGGTTAGGCTACGCATTCTTAGCTAAACGCTATGTACTGAAATCTGTTTTTTGCCCATAACTTATTTATTTGCAAATCTACTTCCTTATATTATTATACATTTCTAATCCTCATAAAATTTAGAACAAAGTGGCTATTTTCAAATATTTATAGGCCTATAATTTATACAATTTCATTGAGCGCAAACTTATTTTTTTTTTTGAAAATTTTCCAAAATATTTTTTTTACCTAAAATTTTTGTTTTGAAACAAATGTTCCTTATGTTTTATGTATAATATTGAAGCCCATGATTTTCCAAACAAAATGGTATATAGAACAGTATAATTAACATTGTTTTTAAGCTTCTCAGATCCGTTTTAATAAAACCTTGCAAATGCGCAAAAAATAGGCAAACATTAACCCTCCGAGTGTTATTTGTCGATGCTTCGACACATAACACACTTTGTGTAGTGTTTTGTGTCGATGCATTGACTCACAAACACTGTTTACGGCGGAGGCTCTATGACTGACAAAATCGGATTGAACTGGATCGAGTTAGGTATCGTTTTATTTGGCAGATTCAGAGCTTTCTCCGGAGATCTGTCTCTAAGCGCTTTTCATTTTAGTTCCGAAAATATTGTAGCAGACAGCTGACGTGCGTATTTGGAAATAGCTTGGTTAACCTCGCACCAATGACTGATGTGTTTTATTACGTTTATCATTGTTTTAGTGTTAAAAATCAAAAGTAGTGATATTCGTGGTGCATTATAAGAAGATTTAAGTGATTTTGAAGGGCTGGTCGATGATTGTGAAGAAGTAGGTAGTGATATTGATGTAAATCATCAGCCAGATTCCTAGCTATGGTTAGGCTATGCATTCTTAGCTAAACGCTATGTACTGAAATCTGTTTTTTGCCCATAACTTATTTATTTGCAAATCTACTTCCTTATATTATTATATATTTGTAATCCTCATAAAATTTAGAACAAAGTGGCTGTATTCAAATATTTATAGGCCTATAATTTATACAATTTCATTGAGCGCAAACTTTTTTTTGAATTTTCCAAAATATTTTTTTTTACCTAAAAAATTTTTTGAAACAAATGTTTCCTTATGTTTTATGTATAATATTGAAGCCCATGATTTTCCAAACAAAATGGTATATAGAACAGTATAATTAACATTGTTTTCAAGCTTCTCAGATCCGTTTTATTTAATAAAACCTTGCAAATGAGCAAAAAATAGGCAGACATTAAGGCCAAAACAAGGGACACTCGGAGGGTTAAGGCCAAAACTAGGGACACTCGGAGGGTTAAGGCCAAAACTAGGGACACTCGGAGGGTTAAGGCCAAAACTAGGGACACTCGGAGGGTTAAGGCCAAAACTAGGGACACTCGGAGGGTTAACATTGCTCTTATGGGACTAAAATCCAATATGGCTACCACTGATGAAGACTCTTAATAAAGACTAGGAGAAACCCGTCGAAATCGACGGTTGGGGGCCTCTTCGTTTATATGGGCGTGCGGCTTCATTGGCAACAAATAATGCAAATGACATAGCAAAGTGGCATTTCCAAAAAGCAAAGAATACTTTAAATTGGCTGTTTCGTAAATATTGATGTTTAAATGCATTGTTAATCAACGCATCTTATAAAGAATGATGTGATCTAGTTTAAAAGGAATATGACCTTTCTGTCATGACAGTAACTGCTTGAATATAATTACTCTTTGTGCCATTTTTACAGCCAAAATGTCATGTTATTTTCAATAATCTTACCAACCTAGTGGGCCACGGTCCGTAATTTAGGCCACTGCAAATAATTTCTCAAAGATAGGTACCGGTACCATTCTAGGCAAGGTTTCTGTGTTTGGATGTTATTAGACTTGATAAGAGCTCAATGAACTTCTTCTACAGATAATTAATCTGTTGGGGAAATATAAGCCGAATTATAAATGCGAGTTTGGGCATTTTTTAACTGTATAACAAAGTTACATAGTATTTTTAGGCTGCTGCTCAGTCCACTTAAGAATATATTTTTTAGAGATAAATTAAATGGTTTTCGTTGCTGAGTAGCGATAGTTAACATGCAGAACCCTCTTCGCTAGCTTTGACTATTAATACAACAACTAGTCATTCCATTCCCATGTTAAAATTGTAGCCAGGTTTTTAATAAAATTTGTCTTAGTTGATGTGAGCCACCTACAGATTGCGCTGATCTAAATGACTGATTTCTGCCGATTACACAATGGTTTTTACCAAGTCAAACTGATGGAATGACTTATTATGAGCTATAGCAACTATTGTGACCCAGCGACTATGACAGTAACAAAAAATAAGGTACAAAATAGAGTTTTAGACACTAGCGCAATCTGTGACTGGTTCACACAACTACATTCTTTTTTAGAAAAAAATTGGCGACAGCTGATCCATATAGATGGGATGTCTTCTTCTGTATCCAATAGTCAATGTCGCTAGTCTAATAACATTCAAAGGCTCTCTAAAAGTTGAAGTTCTTATTTGTATACATACCCTTATTATGTTTTTACTAAGCAGAATGAATACATCGAAGTAACCTCTCTGAAAAGTCTGCATTAAATTGCAGTTTTCCAGTTTAATGACTTTTTAAATCATGCACATATTTCTACATAAATATTGTAAAATGTTTTATCCAGTTGCTGTACACTAATATTAATTTAACAAAATATGGACACGGCTCATATGGACAACGTGCCCTTCTGCACTCGCATTATTTTGTATTGTAGGCCTATTACACAATCAAAGACTTTTCCAATGATTGAAAACATCTACCAATAATCTTGCATGAACCTATTATGATCTGTCTTGAATAATATGATAAAATGTAGGCAAAAGTGGTATCAAAGGCAGACACCAACCCGTAAAATAGATATTTAAGATAGTTCAATGAGAAATAATTGTAAGAGTTACTATAATAAGTTATAAATAAAAAACTTTTAAAATACCCCCGCCGCAGCAAACCTGCCGACTAAGCGAATTTCCATTTGTCTGAATTGATTTTCAGTTAAATATATTTTAATAACATTAGGTTTAACGAGTACCTAGGTTTGCTGATACTAGGAAACTAATAAAGTGTGTTTTTGAGTAAAATATTGATAGCTTAGTACAAAATAAATAAATTTGCCAAGTTTGATCAAAATATATTCATAAACAAGCAAACTACAACATTTGACAATATTCTCCATAAGAATAACATGGGCATTTTAAATTTACAATTTTTTTAATTTTCTCCGTTACTAATAATTGAACAAAAATACTTTTATATACTAAATTATTTGTTTTTTTAAGCTCTTTAACACGTTCGCTACTGCAATAGTACGAAATTTTCCATTCACATGGACCAGCGACGCACATATGCGACGGCTGGTTTCCACCCATGGACTGCCGTCGCATATATGCGACGGCTAGTCACATTAAAATAGACTGCCGACGCATATTTGTGTCGGGGTTCTAATGTTATTAAAATGCTTATATCTTTGTAGTGGTCTATTTGAAGGCACTGAATTCCCTGCAGTGGTCTACAGAGATGTCTGACGCACAACTGCGTCGCTTGGTCTGTGGATATGATGATTAGTGACGTCATATAATAGTTGGAAAAACTGGTCTTTACTTTTCTGCATCACTGTATGCAGTATGTATGCTGCATTATCCTATGTAGCTTTTATATTTGTTCAGTTATAAACTGTTCTTGAATAATCTGTTTATTTCTTTACTTACTTTCACCTTAAAACACAAAAAAATGAACTGTCGCATATATGCGACGTTTAGTCTATTTCAAGAAAACTATGATAATTGTCATTATTGTCTTCGCTGTAGACCGGGCGTCGCAAATATGTGACATTACAAAAGGTTATAAAAAATACAAATAAACAAGAATAATTTATTTACAAACACCATTGTTGCGGATTACAACGTAAATGATCGCTGTTTAACAGGTTTTCGCCCGTGGTCTGTGTGTACTGTTATCAAAGTGACAGTCGGTCTATGTGTAAGATTCAAATGTATACCTCGGTCTGTGGCAATGACCGCGGCGTCGCATATATGCGACGCTCAGTAGCGAACGTGTTAAAAAGGTCTAAAGAGAAATTGGGAAATTTTGTGTTTTGAGGGTCAAAAGTGAGAAAAACCAATTTTTACCCCATAAAACCCCCCGTAAAGCCCCGTTCCCATGGTCCGATCGTGCTGGTTCGCGAACTCATTCAAGTTTATCCCGCTTTACACCTTTAAACCAAATTTCATCAAAATCGGACAAAAATTACTCAAGTTATCGCGTTCACGGACGTATATACATATATATATATAAAAATTTGAACGAATAGTGTTTTTGGCCTCTGGGGACATCAAAATGAAAAAGTAAATCGGTCCCGGGTCTAGGTCTTACCGTGCCACCTACGGTAATAGCTACTTCCCTTTAGGGAAATTCGCTAACAAAACGTTTTAAAACGTACTAAAAAGTAGAAAATAATTTATAAATTGTGGAGAGTATAAATACTTGTAAGATTTAAAACGAAAAACGTGGGGTGCATGCAATAGATAATTTACAATTACCTTCACCTAATGAACTCAGGGCCGATTTACCGAATAGGCACGGTAGGCACGTGCCTAGGGCGCGAGGCAATTGGCTTTTTTGGGGGCGCCAAAAATTTGGAAATAAAAAAAAAATCGTGGTAAAATCGCGGTAAAATTCTGATAACTCCTCGCGGCCGTGTAGGCATCGTAATCGTCTCCCGCGTTTGCGGCAAGATTCTTACTATTTTCTGCAGTCAGGTCGTTTGGACATAAAATTATCGTCTTCCATGATAGAGGCAATATATGAACATATCCCGCGGTCGTGAGGAGATTATCAATATCTACCGCAAATGAGGCAATATTCTGATATTTTCCCGCGGTCGTGAAGATATTATCCTCGTTTTGCGCGATCGCGGTCAAATTCTGACCACCCCTCGCGGTCGTGAAGACATCATATCGTCCCCCGTGGTCGTGTGGACATAGTAATCACCTCCCGCGATTGTGGAAAAATGGTAAACATCTCCCTCAGTCTTGTGGAGGTCATCATCCTCTTACGCAAATTAGGCAACATTTTGACCTTTTCCCGCGATTGTGTGGCCATAATCATCGTCTTGCGTGATTGTCATAAAAATCTGATCACCCCTCGCGGCCGTGAAGACATCATTATATTGCCCCGTTGGTCAACGGACATAGTGATCGCCTCCCGCGATTGCGGCAAAATGGTAATCATCTCCCGCGGACATATGGAGATAATCGTCTTTGGCGAATGAGGCAAAATTCTGATCTTTTCCCGCGGTCATGTGGACATTATCATCGTCTTGAGCGATCGCGGCATTATTGTGATCATCCCTCGTGGCCGTGTAGAAATCATTATTGTATTCCGCGGTTCTGTAGACATCGTAATCGTTTCCCGCAGTTGTGAAGACATCGTAATCGTCTCCTGCGATTGCGGTAAAATGTTAATAATGTCCTCCAGTCGTGTGGAGATCATCATCGTCTTCTACGATCGCGGCAGAATTCTTGCTGTTTCCCGCGGTCGTGTGAACATTATCATTGTCTTCCGTGATCGCGGCAATACTCTGATTATCCGTTGCGGCTCTGTAGATACCATTATCGTCTCCCGCGATCACGGAAACGTCACTTTTGTCATGCGCGATCACGGTAAATTGAAAACTCCAGGAAGAAAAACAAAATTCACGGTTCAAAAATCTCCCGCATGATTCCCGGATTTCCCGATCGGTGGACACCCTGTTATATATATATACTAGCTGGCCCGACAGACGTCGTCCTGTCCTATTGTGGTTTTATGTCACATGCTCATTCATTTTCAAGATGAGCTCGTTCGCATGGCTCAATCACGTCCAGGTTGAAGTTCGTTCGCTACGCTCACTCACCTTTTAGTTACAAATTAGCCGTTCTCATAAATAAAAAAAAAAATATAGTGCTGCACCCTGTTGGTAAACCTATTAACTTTTTAATGCTATTGAACATCACAGAATCAAATTGTTTAGCTGCACCAGCTGTTAAGATTCTTTAATTCCATTTAAATATGAGTACTCATAAGGTTAACATGGGAAACTCCAGAGCCACTGGGGCGGAGCCCTATTGACGGATCTGAACCAAACTTCACACAAACCATCCTTGAATAATCTATTCTATATATAATTCAGTTTTAAAAATCTTTGTACAACTAAATCTAGAGTTCTACTGGACCGATTTTATTAATTAATGGATCGTTGGAAAGCTCAATTCGTGTAGATTTGCAAATAATTATGAAAGTTTGCTTTTGTTATGATTTATGGTGAAATATTAAAAAAAAACATGTTTTCCATAAGAAATACATTGAAAACGGTGTTTTTCACACTTTTTATTTGGGTGAGACTTTTGGCTGCCTTTTTTTAGTGTTTCCAAGAAGTGTATGGTATCAATTTGTAGGAAATTTTATTCTCTTTCAGAATATCACCTTCCACTTTGGTCGATTTCCTCACCATTTAAAAGTTATTTGCAAAAAAGCTAAGCAACCTCCGAATTTATAGTAATGAGAAAATACTGAGTTAGGGATATTTTTGTTCAACTTTGTACAACTAAATCTAGACTTCTACCGGACCGATTTTGTTAATTAATGGGTAATTGGAAAGCCCAACTCATGTAGATTTGCAAATAATTATGAAAGTGTGATTTTATTAAATCTTTGTGGTAAAAAAGTAAAAATAAAAAAAATACATTAAAAACTGCTTTTTTCAAGTTTCTGTTTTCAAGTTTTTATTTGTAGCCAGCTTTTGGCTGCCTTTATTAAGCGTTTTCAAGAAATGCATAGCAGTTATTTGTAGTAAATTTTATTCTCTTTCAGAATATAACATTTACTTTGGTCGATTTCCCATGCATTTAAAAGTTATTGGCAATAATCTAAGTGATCTCCAAATTCATATTGGTGAGAAAATACTGAATTAGTTATATTTTTGTTAAACTTTGTACAACTAAATCTAGACTTCTACCGGACCGATTTTGTTACTTAATGGGTCGTTGGAAAGCCTAATTCGTGTAGATTTGCAAATAATTATGAAAGTTTGATTTTATTACATATTTGAGGTAAAACAATGAAAATAAACAATATTACATTTAAAATGCCTTTTTTTCTAAGTTTATATTTCCAAGTTTATATTTGTAGCCATCTTTAGGCTGTCTTTATTGAGTATTTTCCAAAAATACATAATAGTAATTTGTAGGAAATTTTATTCTCTATCAGAATATTACCTTCCACATTGGTCGATTTCCTCACCATTTCAAAGTTATTTGCAAAAACGTTAAGCAACCTCCCAATTTATAATGGTGAGAAAATACTGAACTAAAGATTTTGTACAATTAAATCTACAGTTCTACTGAACCGATTTTATTAATTAATAGGTCATTGGAAAGCCTAATTCGTGTAGACTTTCAAACAGGGAATTATGAAAGTTTGATTTTTTTATTTACTAGGTGAAACCCGTCAAAGTCTGACAGTTGCTGTTGAGGTTGCAAGAAAGACCGTTTGACTATAAATCGATGATAAAGAACTCAATTTTTTGAAAAATTTGAAAAAAATCATTGTTCGTGATTTAGCAGTGTGCTTTAGGTACGTCCGATCTTAATAATCAACAATTAAAATGGAAGCTGGCATTTCACTGAAGGTTCTTAGGTCAAAACAAATAGAATAACGTATTTATAATTGAGTAAATATATCTAAAACTAAATTCCATATCCAAGATATAATTAAATTTATGTTTTCTGATTGAGCGATTCAGGATATCTTTAACTTAACTGATTAAAACTATCAATATCTCAAGTGAAAGCCTTTGAAGTACTTTAAGACCAAGACATATAAAATAACTTAAATACAATTTGAGTTACGTATCTTAGATTGCAGATAAGTACCTAAACGATTATAATTATTGTTGATTCGTGATTCAGAAGTGTGCTTTAGGTAGGATTATTAAGATTGGAATCTTAATAATCAATAGTTCAAATGAAATCTGGTATTTCACTAAAGGTCTTTAGACCAAAACATATAGGGTTATGTAATTAGAACTGCTGGAATACATCTTTAATTGAAGTGAAAAAAAAAAAAAAATCAAATTAAATTTTTTTGTCGAGTAATACATTAGATAAATTAATAATGATGCTTGATGACAAATATATGCTTGCATAGCTTAATTTTTTAAGACCAAAATGATGAAAATCAGGCTGGTAGAAGAGCCAAACGAACTCGAAAAAAAATTTAACTCCCATAAGAAATGTACAGGGACGCATTTGTGCATGACTCGAAATATACGTCAAAATGAATGCCGATGATTGATGGCAAATCTGTGGTGCGTCCATACCTTCAGTTTAAGGCCAAAATTATGAAAATCGGTCTGGTAGAAAACCTTTAACCCGACTCAGAAAAGAAAACCAATTTTTTTTATAGATGGCATTAATTAGTTTACCAGTATGCATAATCTAAACATACGAAACATGTGTTAATAATTTAACAGCTTATTGTTAAATTGTTATTGAATTGATTTTTCTTTGATTAAATGTTGTTGTAAACAATTTGCATTTGTGTTTAAAGTGAGTTCCTTATGTTAAGTATGCGATTCTAATGTTATGTGCTTAATCTGTACCATTAATATTAGTGAGTAAAGTGATGTATGGATTTCACAACCATTATTTTACTAGAGACCGTTGTATTTAACCACAACGGGCTCTGTAGCTAGTGCTTAATAATGCTTAAAGTTTCATTACAATCTGTCAAACGGTTTTGGAGTCCATAAAGGACAAACATACAAATATACAAACATACAAACATACAAACATACAAACATACATTGGATTTTATATATATAGATTGCAAAGGGGCGCTACTATTAGATGTGCCTAGGGCGCTGACAGGGTCAAAAACGGGCCTGAATGAACTATATAATGTATTATCAATTGCATGCACCCGACGTTTTTAGTTTTAAATCTTACAAGTATTTATACTCTCCACAATTTATAAATTATTTTCTACTTTTTAGTTTTTAATGTGTGTGGATGTTAAATCTATTTCAAGCATCAATATCAGATTAAGACAGAGGCATGTGGGAAATCTAAGGTTTATTTGAGTTTCTTTTCATATAATTATGTATTAGATTGAATGTATGGCATACCTATAAATATATCAATATATTTAATTTATTGTTTACTTTATAGAATACTAAATAAATAATAATTGACATTATTAACAAACACCTTTATATCAGCAATCAGATTGTTTATCTTTATTTTGAAATGTTTGTTTGTATAAAGAATCTCTTGGGAGCATAACCTATACCTCTTAACCTCTGCTCTTCGAACTGTCAAATTTAAGTATTTACAGATGACTTAAATTAATTGATATATTTACATTCTTTCAAAATGTAAACATGGTCAATTTTGAAGCTCATGGGCGTAGCCATAGACTAACCAACACAAGTAGACTTCTCATCCCATTGTAAATTTTGAAGTGTCTAGTTCATGTACGTGACACAAAGGCACCAGTATCGATGAAACTTTGTTTCCATTATTTTAGGGTTAATTTCTTGATTTGTGCTTTACTGTTTGGTTATATAACCAGGGGGCAAGTTATTGTTTATGATTAGATCGTATTATTTGGTTAAACGAGGTTTTAAATGGCTGTAATAACGGGAAACAAATTGTAAACAAAACACGACCTCTACATAAACCGTACATGAACTAACAATAATATTGTCTTCAGCTGTTCCATAAGGATGAGAAATCTACTAAGGGAGTATGTTTTATCTATGGCGTAGCCCAAGGGAAATATGAAAATTAAATGATACAATATTTCATTGTCATCCATTTGTGAGCTATGTTTCAAATTTCAAGTCTCTAGCTCATCGGGAACTTCGTTTAAAATTGATATCAAAATTTGTAGGAAAGCGAGCTAATAAAAACAAGCCCATGGGGCGTAGCCCGAGGAAAATATGAAAATTAAATGATATAATATTGCATTGTCTTTCATTTGTGAGCTATGTTTCAAGTTTAAAGTCTCTAGCTCATCGGGAAGTTAGTATAAAATTGATTGCAAAATTTGTACCGGACAAGAAAGCAAGCTAATAAAAACCTTTTAAAATGATTGTCAACTGATTTCGTAATGGAACGTTATATTGCAAAACATGGCATGATACGGAAGAAAATAAATGTTAAAATCAGTAAATAACATTGCAAATACTTCTTTTGGACAATTCAATAACTCCCAATAAAATGTGTGTTGTTTAAAATACAATTTAAGAATTAACAGCTGTTTAATTCAAAAGTATCATCCACATGATCAAAATGTAAACAAATCTGTGGAGGGATCTTTAAGGGCTTCTGGGGCAGAGCCCTAACGGGATTCACTTAGTTTTTCTTTTGATAACTTATCTAGAGACCAAGACCTTTCTTTGGACACCAAGTTTCTACACCCCGTTCTCTCAAATTAGGGGAGACAAAGTTTCCAATTAAATATTTTGATTCCCCCATGTTAATCTTATGGGAGAAAACCCAACTTTGATAGATGATCCTGCCCAAACTAATAAAGATTTCAAAAAATGAAAACCACTTTGCAAAACTACAGATCAGGGCCATTATTTTGACTTTTTAACCATTAAAATCGGTCCAAAAATGAGGGAGGAGTTCTGTTTACAAAAATCGGCTTAGCGTATTATATATATATAGATTGTCATTCGTCCTTTCTTCATCACTTGAACATTGAAGATGAACGCTCTCATCTCTCCAGAGTCAGCAGACAGCCAGACACAGGAGACAGAGAGGAGCGTTGCAAGCGGCAGACAATGGTACTAACTTGTCGGTCACCCAGTGAAAAAAATTAGGACCAGTCTCTGGTCAAGTCTTTCTACCATTAAGCTGGTGCTGCCGCGTAGTGGCATATATGAAGTACACAGGGGGAAGTGTTTTCTTTGTTCACCAAAGCTTTGCAGCGGCCGGCAACCCGCTCCTGCGGCGCACGTGTCCGTCAGACCAATAGGACAGCACGGAAAACCCAGCACAGCTGTGTAATAAACTATTGACATTTGTTTGACTTTGATGCGTTCTGAAATAATCTTATACTTAATCAAAATATTTCAAATGGCTGTTTTGCCGTTCCCAAAATTATTTGCTAAACATTCATTTTTTTAGATTAAAACCTACTTTTTTATTTTTTAACTCCTAAAATTTTGCCGCTCCTAAAATTTGGCCCGCTCTAGGCGGGCGCCTAGTCTGCCTATTCGGAAATATGTCCCTGCTGCAGGTTTGCTGCGGCGGGAGTATTTTTCTTTAACAATAAATTGTAATAGGAAGGGGTCAAATTTTGTGAAGAGGAAGTATTTGGCAATGTTTTGTGAGTAGGCTGGTAGTGTTGTTAATCAATAACTTGTTGGGCTGACCTACTGAAGGCTGTTGCTTTAAGTAGGCCAGTGCACTTGATCAGGTCAGTTTTGTGTATAGTGGTGAAGGTGTTTTACAAGAGGTTGGGGTCCTGCTGGGGGAGTTGGAGCCTAAGGCCTTTGGCCCAGGTAAGGCAATTTTAGGGGTTTTCAAAATTGGGGTTTAGAGTATTTTTCCAAATTGGGGTTTCGGTTTTATACTGAATTATCATCACTGTTCCACTCTACTCTACCTTTGTGATTGTTACTGAGCTTTCTGTTCTTTGTTTTGTTTTGGGTAATAATAAATTTGGGTTTCGTAAGAGATTGCTGAGTTTTATTGCTGAGCTACGTCACCCAAAGTAACAGTGGGTACCTCCACTAGCTGGGGTACCTACCGTTACTGGTGTTGGAGGCTTGGAGGGTTTTGTAATTTTTTTACTAAACTTCGATCTTGGTTTTAATTTGTGGAGTTTTTGTAGTTTTGACAAATTTGGTTTTTAAAATATTTTTTAAAATTATTTGTAATCACCACTTTTGTGCAGTTCTTAATCAGTTTTATTTGGGGTACAGTGTGTTTTGGGGCAGCAGTGAAGGGCTAGAATGTCGTAATGTGAAGTTTTTCCTGAGTTATTTTTGTGAGTTTTGTGTCATGTGCCGGTTACACGTGATGTTGTCGTGTGTCATATTCAGTTGCACGTGGTCTTATGTATAGTTTGTAGGTAGGAAGTGAGTTTGATATGTGTCGTGTTTGGTTACATGAGTATTCTATGTTTCATATGCGGGTTGCATGTGAGTTTGTCGTGTGTCGTGTTTGGTTACACAATACTACGTTATTTGGAAAAAGGTTGCATCAAAGTATTATCATTTGTCATTCCCTAGCCCATGTGTTTTTTAAAGATATATTTTACAAGTGTTTGACTGAATAATAAGGTACACCGTAACCCTAACCTCAAAATATATGCAATCTCCGTGTTATCCGAGATTCTTGGTAACCAAGATAGTCTCGGTTCCAACAACCTCTGTTAATCGGGAGTGTTGTACTGTAGATAAAATATTTTAAATTTAATGATTATGCTGTGTTATATCATTATAAACTAGGTTTTCACGCTGATTTCAATGCCAAAGTCCAATTATAAATATATTTTTTTCTTTCTGAAGATATATTCAGATGAAAAATCTCCCCCAATACATTTCTTATGGACGTTTCGTATTTGGAAATTTTTTAAGATTATTTTTTCTTATACTGTATCTTCAGTTCTTATTAACGTTTGCAGTTCGTTCTAGTTCTTTCTGGTCTCAAATTACTCAGTAGGTGTTGGCCTTAAATTTTATTAATTACTAAATAAAATCTGACAAATTTAAAAAATGTGTTATGGACCTTCATTTAACATTAAATTATTTTTTTTCTAAATTTGTCTTTAGTTAAAGACATATAACCAATTATAAATAACTCCCAAAACTCTTTATAGTCTTAAATAATATGTCAAAGTATTGACATCTTTTTTTGGCTATGGATTACTTATTCATTTTAACACATCATTTAGTGATGCGCTACCTCCTCAGGGGGACGGGGCCCGCAAGGAGTCAGAAGAAAATCTTAAATGTAAGCATAGGTTGAGGAGCACATAAAATTAAAGGTTTTTACTAGTAAAATACAATGCCGCACATTTGAACTTAAAGGACATTTGAGTCAAAAATTTCAGCCATTCAAAGATATCTTGAATCCACCATTTTGGATCGTTGAACGGCTGCCATTTTTTACTCAGTTGTTCGTTTGAGCTCAAATTTGTGGCATTGTATTATAATGATTAATTAAAACCTTTAATTTAATGTGCATATCACATATGCTTATATTTATGATTTTCTTCCGACTTCTAGCGAGCGCCTCCCTGAGGAGGTAGCGTACGATAGCATTGCAAATTCAATGTATCTTTGAATAGCTGTCATTTTTTACTCGGCGGATTTGCGACATTGTATATTAGAATGTTACTAACATAGTCCTATTTAATTTGATATGCATATCAACCTATGCTTATATTTAAGATTTTCTTCTGACTCCTTGCGGCCGTCCCCCTGAAGCCTATGTCCCACGACGCGTGTCGCGGCGGTCTGTGGGCCACAGTGGATTATGTACAAGATGGAGACCTCCGTACTACACTGTATTTGTATTGACAGAAAGTATACCTATGCAAGAGCAAATTGCTGTTTCTTGTCACTGGGGACAGCTATGTTAGTCTTGTCATTTTTGCTCAGACAAACTGTATTAAGATGCGTTGATGAAGATTGCATTGCGTTTATTGAAGAACATAAAAATGAAATAAAGGTAAATAATGTTCGTATAAAGGATGTTATACATCAGGTTACTTTACCTTACAGGTTATTGGCTGTTACTTTTATTAAATTTAAACATGAAAATAAATAATGTCCACTTTTTAAAATGACTAAAATAGTATTAATTAATTGATAATTATGATAATGTTTATTTAATTTCTTTCAACAACAGTTTACAAAACGTGTATAACTAAATAGTACTAGCGCAGGGTGATCCTCGCTCCAACCCGCGCCTTTGATGTTTACCGACATTTTTCTGGGAACGGACGCGCAACCCCGCTCTACCACTCTTGCGCGTACCACCACGCGCTCACCCTGTCCCACGACGCGAGGCGTGGCACGCCTCACGCCGTGCGGGCCGCGCAACGCTCGGCTTGAGGAGTTAGCACATCACTGAAAAATGTGTTAAAATCATTAAAATGCCCAGTAACTGTGTACTAAGTTTTGAAGCTCTATCTTTATTACTTTTTGAAATATTAAACCGTCCTGGGACTTTTTCCACCCTGTATATTACACTGATGTTTTAAATAAAGAATAAGTTGATTTTTCTTAAATTTCTTGTTTCAGTTGGGATGAAACACATTTTGGTAAGATGGGGAGCTGGTACATCAAAAGAACATTCTTCTTTGATGTTCATCCACCACTTGGAAAGGTAATAAAAAAGGAAATATATTTTGTTAAAATCATCCAATGGTGCAGTTGATAACATAGAAAAGGCCCGTATTATATGTTGCAACTTTGAATACAAAACCTAGTTGCAGAGTATCGAAATCAACTTGCATCATAGATGTAGGATTATTGTTATCAGCTGAGTTATGAAGTTATAAATCATCTGCTATTTGGTTTGTTTACATTATTATTGTTTTTGTAAATGAATAGTTTTGATTGAGTTCACTTAAAATGAGTTTTAATAATTAATTATTCTATATTGGCGACGAAAAAATGCCGAGGAAAACAGGCCAGTCTCAGTATAAGAATGTAATTGATTGTAGTAACTTGCATACAAGATAAAATGAGCAGATTTTCATTTAAAGAGTATAATAGTGAACAATTGTGGGAAGACTACATAGCTCGTTTTGAGTTGACCTGCAGAGTTAAGGGACTGGGTGAAGCTGACACAGAAGAACAAGCAGCTCGGCGAGATCTTCCATTGGCAAATATCGGAGAGGAGCACCTCAGGGCACTGTCGGACCAGATGTATCCAAGGGCCTGGGAGGAGTGCACCTACGACGAAGTCAAAGAGGAAGCCAACCGGTTGTTCAAGCCTACAAGGACCCTTTTTGCAACAAGGTTTGAGTTTGTAAGGGCTATAAGAAAATATGGTGAGACATTTATTTTCTTTTATAAAAAAAAATAAAATAAATGCACTTGCAGTACATTAAAATAAATTTTTAATAATTTTTTTTCACTAGTAAATTTTTTTGCTGGGAGGTAGATTGAAATCCTAAGCTAGAAGTTGTACATATGGAGATAGCTTAGATGAACGAGTACGAGATAGGTTTACAGTAGGAAGCAACTGTCCAGAATTTGAAGTCGAAGTCAGACAAAGATGGCCCGAGGGAGTTAATAACCGAGGTGAGCGTGTTAAGTCAACAGTAGTACTAGAGTTAGCTCAATCTATGGAACGCGCGAGAGAAGAAGTTTCCAAACATTCGTGTAAAAATGAGATTTTCAAAGTAAGTGACAGTAAGGAAAAGAGGAAACCAGAGGTACATAAATCTACTGGATGTTATAGATGTGGGTTTGTGCATGACTCTAATGAAGATAGGTGTCCTGCTATTTCTGCTGTGTGCAATTAGTGTTCAAAGACAGGCCACTTCTCAAGAATGTGTAAAAGTAAAAATAATTTTGTCAAGAGAACAGATAGTAATTTGAGAAAAGTAGATGATTCTTGTGATCAAAATTACAATGATGAGTATAATTCTGATATTGATGTTAGCGGAACACAAATTAGGTAAGTCAAGAGTAAGGTTCCCATCTAGAGCTACAATAGATGTAGAATTGAACGGGTATAATGTTAGAACGGAGTTTGATTCCGGGGCTCGGGTAAGTGCTATAAGTTTGTCTCTTTGGGATAAGATCAATTCAAGTGGCAAATCTCTCAAAAAGACATCTGATGTCATCACTGGCTATGGGAAAAATAAGCTAGAAGTTGTGGGTAAGGCTTTTGTGGACGTTACTTCACGTAATCGTACTAAGCGATTGCCTGTATTACTAGAAGATGATGTTCCATTACTTGGGTTGCTGTGGAGTGTAGCTTTCAATCTTAATTTGCCTAGGGAAGTAAGGGTTAGGCGTATTGACAATGGAAAGACAAATAGTAAAGAGACAGGTAAGAATGAAGAAAGTTATAGAAAAGAGTTACAAAAAGAAGTTGAGGCATTAACTCAGGAGTTATCTGAACTCTTTCGTGATGAGCTAGGAACGATATCTGACGCTGATGAAGTTATCCATCTAAAAAGTGGAACAAAACCTGTATCTTACGGGGCACGACGAGTTCCATTCCCCTTAAGGGAGGCAGTGGAGCAAGAATTACAGAGATTAGTACAGGAAGGAGTTTTGGAAGCAGTGGACCCTTCCGAAACACCGATAGTATGGAGTACCCCAACAGTCAACGTAGACAAGGGCGGAGGTAGAGTCAGGATCTGTGGCGATTTTCGTACAACCTTGAATCCAAACATCCTCCCGGAAAGACACCTCTTGCCAACCCTTGATGACTCTTCCAAATTAACTGATGGAAAGGTATTTTCAGTCATAGACCTTCGAGAGGCGTACTTGCAAATCAAAGTACACCCCGAGTCACAAAAGTATCTTACAATAGCAACTCATGTAGGTTACTTTCGCTACAAAAGGTACAAAGTTATGAAGTTACGAATCATCTGCTATTTGGTTTGTTTACATTATTATTGTTTTTGTAAATAAATAGTTTTGATTGAGTTGACTTTTTATGAGTTTTAATAATTAATTATTCTATAATGGGCTTAATGCTCTACACCAAGTTACAGAAATGCAAAACAGCGAACAGTAGAACTTTATACATGGTGTAGCTGGTATAGGTAATCGCCTAGAGATAATGTTACAAGTCAGCATCCAGCAAAGCTATCAACCACTCCAACTGTAAAACCTGTGTCATCTTGTTCTGTGCTTGTTCATATACAATGTTGTATGCAATGGCGGAGGCAATTACTGTGATAGGGTTGGATTACCCAGCATCACAGCAAGTGCCACCACCCACTAAGCAAAATAGGGGTCAGTGGATGAGGGGTGATAACGTTCAACCCGAGCCCTTATTCGCACCAGCACTCACACCCACACCCAAGTCGGGGGGCAGGGGCCAGATAATTATTGACATTAGCTGCTTGTCGTGAATAAACTAGAAAAATCAGATGTCTCGCTTAGTTTGATGAACATCTCTTTCTTTTAATTTATGTAAATAAGTGGTGAAAACTTATTAGGCTACCTAGTATGATAAGAGGTGATGATGCACATGTGAAAATAGTGTAAATAAAGTATATGCCTATGAATAAAGTTTTAAAAGTCAAATCAAGTCAATAATTTATTTTTACAAATTGTTTACAGGTCCGGCGTAGCTAAGAAACAGGTGAAATGGTCATGGCCAATCAAAATACATAAAACTATGCATAACTAAAAATATGCTAAGAAATCAAATAAAAATATTTTTTTTAATCATTTGCTAAATATTCTATGCTAAGCAGAAATTCGGTAACTTCTATTTTGTATATCTGAAAATATTCTAATGATTCTAATGAGACAGTTTATTATACCATTTTTTCCCTGGATATTGTTGAAGGGTTTCAAGTGAGGCAAGTCTATTTGAATGGGTAGTTGTAAATCATTTTGATGTCATGTTAAATAATATTATGATTATAGTTTTCATTCATAAAAGATTCAAGTTTGTTTTTTATCAAGATTAATGTTTGCAAGTTTTTTTTAACTGCTGAGTTAAAATATAAGATAGGGTTTTCAAGTAAATACACTTATAATCAAGAATAACTTTTAGTCCAAGCAAACTAATCAAACTTACATAGTGATCGTTAAAAAAATTGCAAGAAAACGTATTATGGTTTAATTTTGTAGACTAGGGATTGCAGAATGACATACTAAAAGTTGCCAAAAATCGGTGCACGAGAAAACCACTAAAATCAAAATTTAAAATGGCGGCTTTTTCCAACATTGGACAAATAAAAAAAAACATATTTCACATGCATTTGCTATGCACATTTTTCGAGATATTGACTTGGAACCACCGCCTGTATTTATTGGGTGGTTAGTACTTCATTTTTATAGGGAACATGTTTTTGGCCGCCATCTTGGATCCGCCATATTGGACATAGATAATTTTTTTTCAATGTAATGATAGTGTTGTGACACATTGTTACCAACTAAATTTTTACACTGATTTCAATGCCGAAATCCATTTTTAAATATCTTTATTCATTTAGAAGATATAATCAAACGAAAACTCTCCACCATACATTTCTTATGGACGTTTCGTAGTTGGATAATTGTTTTAACATTATGTTTCTTATATCTCCAGTTCTTATTGACGCTTGTAGTTCGTTCTAATCTTAAAATATTCAGTAATGTAAGGGCTTTCATTTGAGCTCTTGATCATTAAAATCAGACGAGTTAAAGACCTGCTACGAACCTCAGAACAATATTAAATTTAACTTTTTAGAAACATATTTTTATTAAAAGATTTATAACTCGGGTTTTTAATACGTCACCAAGTTCTTTATGGTCTCAAATTACTCAGTGAATGCTTAGCTTTGATTTTATTAATCACTAAACAAAATCTGATAATTTTAAAATGAGTCATGGTTCTTAATTTAACATTAAAATGTATTTATTTCGAAATTTGTCTTTAGTTAAGGACATATATCCCAAACCCTAACAACTCCCGGAAAGTAATCCATAGCTAAAATGAAAGTCAATAATTTGGCGAATTATTTAAGACTATAAAGAGTTTTGGGAGTTATTTAGAATTGGGGATATACGTCTTTAACTAAGGACAAATTTCAATATAAATACATTTTAATGTTAAATTATGGTCCATGACTCATTTTAAAATTGTCAGATTTTGTTTAATGATCAATAAAATTAAAGCCAAACATTTAGTGAGTAATTTGAGACCAGAAATAACTTTGTGACGTATTAACAACCTGAGTTATAAATCTTTTAATAAAAATTTATTTCTAAAAAGTTAAATTTAATATTGTTCTGAGGTTCTTAGCTTGTCTTCAACTCGTCTGATTTTAATGATCAAGAGCTCAAATTAAAGCCCTTACATTACTGAATATTTTAAGCCTAGAACGAACTACAAGCGTCAATAAGAACTGGAGATATAAGAAAAATAACTAGTTTAATATCAAACTACGAAACGTCCATAAGAAATGTATGGTGGAGAGTTTTCGTTTGAATATTTCTTCTAAATGAATAAAGATATTTAAAAACGGATTTCGGCATTGAAATCAGTGTAAAAATGTAGTTGGTAATGATGTGTCACAACACTATCATTACATTGAAAAAAAAATATCTATGTCCAATATGGTGGATCCAAGATGGCGGCCAAAAACATGTTCCCTATAAAAATGAAGTACTAACCGCCCAATAAATACAGGCGGTGGTCCCAAGTCAATATCTCGAATAATGTGCATAACAAATGCATGTGAAATATGTTTTTTTAGTTTGTCCAATGTTGGGAAAAGCCGTCATTTTAAATTTTGATTTTAGTGGTTTTCTTGTGCACCGATTTTTGGCAACTTTCAGTATGTCATTCTGCAAACCCATCTCTACAAAATAAAACCATAAAACGTTTTCTTGCAATTTTTTTAAGGTCATATCCTATATTTCTCCGACTATTTTCAAAAATGAATAAAAAATTTTCATATGTGCGTCAGCACTGCCGGTACTCATATTGTACTAGTTAGCAAACACAGTCTATAAATGCAATAAACCCATTATACCTATTGTTCAATATAAAGTAATTTGTTACCACTTACCTGAATTAAAAAAAGAATGTTGCTTTTATAAAATACCCCCGCATCAGTAAACCTGCAGACTAAGCGAATTTCCATTTGCCTGATTGGATTTACACTAAAATGTCTCCTTAAAAATATCACATTTATTGGGGGGCCACCAGTTGACCGACAAGATACTTGGTCGTTTTGCCACTAGACCGTCTTTTTTAATTAAATAGATAAATACTGAAAACCAGTACGTCGACAAGTTATTTCATCGTCAGTCCAGTTGACCGGCCTGTAAAACTAAATTATTATATACGAGAAACCAACTTGTCGTCAATCGACCCGGCCGACATACCACTTGCTCGTCTTTTAGGTGGGGATGTGTTGAGCAGCAGTGCCAGCGGCGCGCGCAGCTGTGGAGGGCGCTGTAGGCGTACCAACTTCTGTATCTTGTAGCGGCGGTTTTTATTCCGACGATTTCCAGCTATCACAATGCAGCGGACTAGTGAGGTTTTTTATTACGTGTAATTGTTTGTTTCTCAATCGATATTTGTTTATATACAGTACAGTGAATATAAATATGCCTATATTAATTTACTTCAATTAAATACACGTTTTTTAGCTACTACATTTAAATTATTGAAGAATTACATGAAATCTAGAAAACTAGAGTACCGTTCAAATCATTTTCTGTATTTACTGGATTAGTGAGAGTGTCTTTGGCTATAAAAACATGGCTTCGCTTCTTTGAAAACAAAATAACGAACTATCAAGAACACAATTTTGTTCGATTTTTGTCAAATTTTCTTTCAATGTTTACTATTACATTTTGGGTCAATCCATTTCAAGTTGTCCAAAGGTAGTTGCTTCAAGATTTTTAATTTTTTTATATTTTTATCCTTGAAAGTACATATCATTAGAAGTACAAAAATACAATTATTTTATTTTTATTTAATTTTTCTACTGTATGGCGGCCATTTTTTTGTTAGTCGAATGCCCGTTTTCAGCGATTTCAGAGCTCTACGTTAAATTAAACATCTCTGGTTCTACTAATCCTAGAACATTAAAATAAAAACCAATCTCTTCAGAAAGATCTAAACTTTAATATGGTAATATAGTTATGCACTTAAAACTAAATATATAGGTCTAAATTACCTGTTTAAAGTTTAACGCAACGATGTTACGAAAACAGATATTTAACAATTTATTTTTACATCAAGGCAATTGACTATGTGTTTGTTATCCGATAGTTATAGGTGTGTACTTCAAATTCTCAAAGTTTCAAGTTGTGGACTTGCATAGGGTATTAAATACAAAATTTCAAAATCTTAAAATTTTCAAAATTTCAAAAGTTTGACGCTTAACATCTCTGTTGGGCATGAAAATAAAAATTTCAAATTTGGCTCAGATATAGTACTTAGTAAGAGTATTATCCTGTAATAATTTTATTTTGTGGACTCAACTGGTCTTAAAGTTATGAAACATTGAAAAGTACTCAAATTAGCATTATACGTGTAATAGCGTAGGAAGCATAATATGATATTATAATACACTATCAATGTATTTTATTAATGTTATATTTTAATAATAGATTTTAAGCATTTTGATGTTTTAAAACACTCTACTTTGCTGTCTGCCACAGGTACAAATCTGTGAAAGGATTGTGTTCAGGGAATTGGTAGACGTCCTTCAATATTGAATCAATATTGAAGTTCTAATTCATCTTTTGCTACTTCTTCATTGTCTACATAAAGGAATTGAATACCTTAAAGGTGTATTTAACAAAAGTTAAACATATCCTTAGCATTCAAAATTTGGTTGTCAATGGTATATTGTAGACTCTATTAGTGTCTTCGCTCTTTGTAGTGCCTCCTACACCATCGGAAAATATTGACTCCACTTTAAATTTATAGAAATGGTTTTTAAATTAATATTGTTTTGGTTTTAAACCCTATGTGATTTATTTTCTTTTAATTCATTTATGTTCATAAATTTAAATTAATAATACACAAGTCAGCCATGTTATCTTATGGGACGTCTGGCGCTAAACAACACTACTTGTGACGTTGCAAATTCTACCAGGCCACGGCCTGGATTTATAGGTAGCCGTGGCTATACAGTATCATAAAACAATTTTTTTACTGAAATATTCAGTCACAGGTACTAAAATACCAGATGCGAGGCATTTTTTGATACACTACTGCGCACGGAAAAAATGCCTGCAATGGTGTAGGAGGCACTACAAAGAGCGAAGTCACTAATAGTCTACAATGTACCATTGAAAACCAAATTTTGAATGCTAAGGATATGTTTAACTTTTGTTAAAAAACCTTAAAGGTATTCAATACTTTTATGTATACAGTGAAGAAGTAGCAAAAAAAGAATTAGAACTTCGATTTTGATTTCAAAGGACGTCTACCAATTCCCTGAACACAATCCTTTCACAGATTTGTACCTGTGGCAGACAGCAAAGTAGAGTGTTTTAAAACATCAAAATGCTTAAAATCTATTATTAAAATATAACATTAATAAAATACATTGATAGTGTATTATAATATCATATTATGCTTCCTACGCTATTACACATATAGTGCTTATTTGAGTACTTTACAATGTTTCATAACTTTAAAACCAGTTGAGTCCACAAAATAAAATTGTTACAGGATAATACTCTTACTTAGTACTATATCTGAGCCAAATTTGAAATTTTTATTTTCATGCCCAACAGAGATATTAAGCGTCAAACTTTTGAAATTTTGAAAATTTTAAGATTTTGAAATTTTGTATTTAATACCCTATGCAAGTCCACAATTTGAAACTTTAAGAATTTGAAGTACACACCTATAACTATCAGATAAAAAAATAACAAACACATAGTCAATTGCCTTTATGTAAAAATAAATTGTTAAAAATCTGTTTTCGTAACATCGTTGCGTTAAACTTTAAACAGGTAATTAGACCTATATTCAGGGTGATTGATATAAGTGTGCCAGCCGTTTTATTCAAAAACTATAAGAGATATCAAAAAAAGTTAAATGGTAAGTGCCTTGGATTTTTTATTTAAAAAATTATAGTCAAGTCAAAAAAATTATTTTAGCCGCCATTTTACCAATATGGCCGCCAACTTTGATTTTTCTTATGGAACACCCTGTATTTTATGATGTATTCTGGTAGAAAAAGTAATTTTAAGACGATTTTATTCTTGTGATTTTTTTCATAAACCTAACCGTTTCAAAGATAATAATGGTTTAGGTTGTGAAATTGTGAATGGTTTTCGAACAAAACAGCTGGCATGCTTGCTTAGGCCTTTATCAAAACTCTTTCTCATGCAGAAATTTCAAAACTTTAACCATTATTATCTTTGAAACGGTTAGGTTTATGAAAAAAATCACAAGAATAAAATCGTCTTAAAATTACTTTTTCTACCAGAATACATCATAAAATACAGGGTGTTCCGTAAGAAAAATCGAAGTTGGCGGCCATATTGGAAAAATGGCGGCTAAAATAATTTTTTTGACTTGACTACAATTTTTTAATTAAAAATCCAAGGCACTTACCATTTAACTTTTTTTGATATCTCTTATAGTTTTTGAATAAAACGGCTGGCACACTTATATCAATCACCCTGTATTTAGTTTTAAGTACATAACTATACTACCATATTAAAGTTTAGATCTTTCTGAAGAGATTGGTTTTTATTTTAATGTTCTAGGATTAGTAGAACCAGAGATATTTAATTTAACGTAGAGCTCTGAAATCGCTGAAAACGGGCATTCGACTAACAAAAAAATGGCCGCCATACAGTAGAAAAATTAAATAAAAATAAAATAATTGTATTTTTGTACTTTTAATGATATGTACTTTTAAGGATAAAAATATGAAAAAAATTAAAAATCTTGAAGCAACCAATTAATTTATTTCTGGACCACTTGATATGGATTGACCCTTTTATGAAATAACGATCAGCTGTTTGGATTAGTTCCCACTTCTAGCTGTCACTGATATGTTTACATTAAATACTGTTTACAAATACAGTACCGCAACCATTTCCGATCAAGTTTTGTAAGCACATCCAAACTAAGTGAGATTAAAAACGTTGTGCCTTACTTAATCGGTTTAATTAATCGCAAGTGCAACGATTGTACTTGAGTTTTGATAACCAAGGAAAAGACCGTGAATCAGTGTTGTATAGTCCTGGGAAACTTATTTTTTTTTTTAAATCGTCACCAATAGTTTACAAAAAGGTTTCCACTCATTGACTGCGTTTCAAGGACAGTTGTGTAAAATGCAAAGTATAAAAACACAACTGCAAGGGTGATCGTGGATGTTGCTGTGATCTTTCTGATTTCGCTGTGATCGTAACAGAGGTTTAACTTACAGATGTAGTTAAACTCGCTTTTCCAATGTGTCACTTTTAAATTCTTCTTACCTCTTTGTGCTGCAATCGCTGGACCATACCGCAAATCTTGGCCCTTAGCCCATCTCTTGGGCAGGCCCTACGTAGGCCGAATTATTCACAACCAAATTTCGACAACGATATCGGTACTTTTAGAATACATAGCCTTCCTACTTAGGAAGTAAAACTACAAACGTCCAAAACCCCAGATTTGTGCGTTTTTTGTCACATCTCCTCCGAATGTTTCCTTGATTTACCGATCTACGTTAGGTTTAGAGATTACGTAATCTTTTAAATAAGAAACCTTTGGTTGGATAAAGGTGGTTTCTTCAAACTGTCATTAATATGTTAACATTAAAAGTTGCTTACAAATAATGCTATTAATGGGAAATAACTTAGATTTTCGAAAACTTAAAAAAAACCAAGAGAGATTAATAACTTCGGTACTGATACCACATCAAGTGAAAGATTTTTTGAGCAAACCATCATGAAATTTAAAGCTTTACGTTGTTAACGTATCAATGTTTTGTCCCCTGTGTATTTATTTATTATTTGCCAACGGATTAACACCAATAATACAGTTTGATTAGAAGGGCAGTTTGAATTGGTCGTAAGTACTAATAGTTCTTTTCTTAACTGTAAACGTTGGTTTTTGGTACTGGTACTTTTTCTTAGAACCTGTGGTAGCAGTAAGAATCATTTTTACGTACAAACACATCCCTATTTACAACTTTGTTATCTTTAGTGCTGCACCTTATTGCTTTTTAAGTTTAATTGATGTCTTACTGTATATTTTTTGGGATTTCTGTCTGGACTCAAAAATGTTAGTTCAGCTATGAAAGTAATAACACATTAGTGAAAGATTTTTTCAGCAAACCATCATGAATTTTTAAAGCTTTACGTTGTTAACGTATCAATGTTTTGTGGACTGTGTATTTATTTACTTATTTATATATTTGCCAACGGATTTACAAAAATTGTACAGTTTGATTAGGCCTAAATACGATTATCATAAAATTTGATGACACTATCAAAACTTTCAAATAATTATTTTGTTTGTAATTTGCTTTGGCTAAAGCGTAGCAAATCAACTAATTCAATTCTGCATTTGTGTGTGTATGTCTGTTGGTAACGCATTAATGTCCTTATTTTTTTGTGTTTCGTGGAAAAGACAAGAGTGCCTTTGTTAATGAAAATTTCACCCCGAATAAAGTGTACAGTAGTGAGGTTGAGGTAGTATTTTAACTACTTTTAACCAGTGTGAAAAGTAACTTCCAATTACAGGCCTACCTTAGGGCTATGCCTCATAGATCTATAAAGCAATTATTTTTATCATTAGATATAAAATAAGGACTAACACGATGGGGTGACTTTTTTTGCGAAGCATTCATTTTGGCTTGAAACTGTCAGATATTGTATTTGCGAAGGTTTATATGTATTCCTATACAAAAATAGTTTTTCCAGCATATCTGGAAAAATGCACTCTAAAGATGCAAACAAACTCCTGTTCTGAATATAAGAAGGTTTCAACATACTACAAGATTCCTGTACGTAGAACGGTACTCTGCTAGTATAAAATAAAATCGCTGTTTGTATAATTAAACTAGTAGTACGCTTATTCTGCGCGTAACGGGATGAGTGAACATGAGCGCAATAATGAAAGAGTCCACCCACACCTAGCCTACTTACCGGTGTCACTGGTGAACACAATAATGTTATTTGTATGGGCAAATCAACCAAATCTCAGTCAACAACAATCCTAACTTCTCGTCCATTAATTAACCAAAGTCTTTGGTAATATACGTAATGGATTTCCAACAGTAATCGATTGGAGGTAAATCCATCGTTCCTGTACAAAACGTCTTTTGATTAAATGAAGCCTATTTCCATATTTGTTATGAGGCCTATCATAAACAAAACTAAGCCAAAATGAACTAATTTAACTTAAATAAATTGCCAAAGCACAGTGTAAGGAATCTCCAAAAAAATTTCGTAAATACCACTGACTCATTCAGTCATTCGCTCACTCATCACGAAATCTCAGAAACCATAAGACCTAGGAACCTGAAACTTGGCAGGCATCTTCCTTTTGGGTAGTAGACGCTCACTAAGAAAGGATTTTACCCTCCGACCTCTGGGGTCCGCCCCAGTGGCTCTGGAGTTTCCCATGTTAACCTTATGAGAAATGGAATTAATGAATCTTAACAGCTGTTTCAATTAAACAAGTTGGTTCTGTTCTATGATGTTCCATAGCATTAAAGTTACAAGGATTACCAACAGGGTGCAGCACTATTATTTCTTTTACTAATTTGCAACCAAAAGGTGAGTGAGCGTAGCGAACGAACTTCAACCCTGAGGCGAGTTAGCGTAGTGAACGAGCTAACCTGAAGGCAAGTGAGCGCAGCGAACGAGCTCCAACTCAAAGGTAAGTGAGCGTAGCGAACGAACTTCAACCAGGACGTGATTGAGCCATGCGAACGAGGTCATCTTGAAAATTAAACGGGGTCATCTAAAGTTCAACGGGGCAAAGCATTTTAGTATTGCAACTGTTTCATTGCAGATACATATATCTAACTGTCACCAAATGGTTCCCACACTCTGCATTTCTCACATTGACTACTTCCTTTATCACTTCCTACGTCGTGGAGATGTTTCCCTCCCTTCCCATAGCATTTTAGTATTGCAGGTACATTAATCTAACTGCCACAAAGGGTTCCCACACTCCGGACTGCTAGCCTGGACTACTTCCTTCACCACTACCTACGTCGTGGACCTGATTCCCTCCCTTCCCATAGAATGTTATTATTGCAGGTACATTAATCTAACTGTCACAATGAGTTCCCACACTCTGGACTGTTCACCTTGACTACTTCCTTCACCACTTCCTAAGTCGTGTACCTGTTTCCCTCTCTTCTCATAGCATTTTATTATTGCAGATACATTAATCTAACTGTCACAAAGTGTTCCCACACTCCGGACTCCTCACCTTGACTACTCCCTTCACCACTTCCTACGTCGTGGACCTGTTTCCCTCCCTTCCAATAGCATTTTTAGAATTGCAGATACTGTACATTATTCTAACTATCACAAAGGGGTTCTACACTCCGGAATGCTCGCCTTGACTACTTCCTTCACTACTTCACTACTCCCTACATCGTAGACCTGTTTCCCTATATTTCCATAGCATTTAAGTATTACCATAGACTAAGTATTACAGATACATTAATTTAACTGTTATAAAGGGTGTCCGTACTCCTTTCTTTTCACTGCTCACCTTTCCGCTTCCTTTACCACTCTCTACGTCGTGGACCTGCCCCCCCCCCTTTACTAACATCTTTGAATATTTAATATTCAATGCCAACATTAAATTGAATAATGTAAAAAGCTGCTTTGTTCTAAATACATACATATATATTTTTAATTTAAAGGTGAATTTTAATACTGAACATAAACGGTATATAACTACCGACTAATATTGTTAAGTTCAATTTATTAATCTGAAAGTTGTGAAATTTAATTAGCTTAAATAACATTATTCTGAAAGCTGTGAAATTATAATTATATATATTCATAGACGCCAAACTGTTTACTCCATGAATGAAAGAGCTTAGAGTAAAAGTCGTTCTCTCTGTCTTAGGTAGACAACAAAATTGTTCGTCGCAAAACGTAAACAAATAAAAAGAAGAAGAAGGTAGCTCCTAATGTTATTCTTATGGGACAAATTTAAAAATGTTTTTTAAGTATTTTATAATTACTACTGAGCGGAATCGTCTAGAATTTTAATGGTGTCTTCCCACTGGTGTCATAATTATTTTAGCAAAATTTGAACACTATAAGTGCAACGGTTCTAGAGTTTTTGGTGCGAACACACACACACACAAGCGGACAACTTTTCTTCGACTCCGCTATACACGATACATAGATTCGTTCACTTCGTTCACTCATCTATGACGTATACAACTGTAATAGATCGTTAATCAGAAATGTGTAAACCAGTTTAGAAGTATATTAAATAAATAGCAGAGCATACAATTCTAATAAATCACTTATCATTCATTAATTACAAACCAAAAACATACTATAGATTAAAGCAAATTAATTTGTCTCTATAATAATTAAATAGATATCCTTATATATAATACGTGAAGGCGATTTATACGAAACACTACTCCTCCGTTAATAATCGACGGAGTTTTACAAATGATGTGTCAAAATTAAGTATTTTTTATGTAGACGCCCCCTTTCACCAATTCCAGCAATAAAAGTCCTCGGGCTTTGCCCCACAGACCATCTAAATCCCAATGTATTTCTTATGAAGCAAGAATTTTGTTTACTTAAACATATTAATAACTAGCAGAGCACCCGTCCTTCGTACGGGGTTGGTATATAAGTATAAAATGCTTATTGCAGCTATACTTAAGCTTTGAGTTTGCAATGGGGGGAAGACACAGTTTGATAAAATTTACGGTATGATATAACACATCTACCATTGCCATAATGTTCTACCACTGCACCTAAACAATAGAAAAGATAAATTATCAAACATTCGCACAATATCTCAAATTATTCATTAAATAAAAAAATCAAACCTAACTGTAAACAATCCTATTTTGACTTGACAGTTCTCATTGTGTATCACAGCTTTTTGTTGCTGCTTAGTACAAATTAGCTGTTGTCATATATGCAAAAACGAAATAATAATAGTGCTGCACCCAGTTGGGAAACCTTATAACTTTTTAATGCTCTTGCATATTAGAGAACCAACTTGTAAAGTTGAAACAGCTGACTAAATTCTTTAATTCCCTTTAAATATGAATACTCATAAGGTTAACATGGGGAACTACAGAGCCACTGGGGCGGAGCCCGAAATGATTTTTGAGATAAGAATATGCCTTAATGTTAATAGGAAATGTTAGCTATCATCATGCCAAATTTCAGACCAATCCGTCTAGTAGTTTATGCGTGATTGAGCAACACACAAACATACACACAAATTCACAAACTTTCAAATTTATAATATTAGTAAGATTTGTATAAATTGCATACTAACACAGCTGTTCAAAGTAAACACATGATACACACAAGAGCGTTCGTTTTCAGAGTGAGTTCGTTTTGAGTTTCGATAACCGGAGTGGAGTGATTGATTACATTATCTTTGAGCTGACTCTACTAAGTCATCGGGAAGCATGGATGTTATTAGTTTTGAAATATCGCCTGTAATACTTTACAATAATTGCTCTAATTCGAGCAACAGGTGCATTAGTATATAGTCATAGCAGTACAATTTTTACTAAAAGCGTTATTAAGAGCCATAATTGTTAAAGAAAAATGAAAAAAAATGTAATTTTAAAATTCCCATGTTATTCTTATGGAGAATAAGTAAACTGATGTAATTTCCTGTAAAAGGAAAATATTTTTGATAATATTTGGAAATGCATTTATTTTACACCTAACTACGGAGGGGCATTTCACAAAAACACTTTTTACCCTGCCTCTTGCAGCAAACCTATGTGTACTCGTTAAACTAATGCTATTTAAATAGGGAATGAATGTGATATTTTTATAGAGATATTTTATTTATTTTATCTTATTGTTATTTAATTTATAATTTTATTTTATTTATGAAGATGGTTGTATTTATTTGGTTTGAATGGAAATATTTGCATTGTTTTGTTGGTTGAAAATCCGTGTTTTACAGCATAACACTTTTTTAAATCGTTAAATGAATTTACAAATCAACATTTGTGCACTATTTGTTGTGGTTCTTAATATCAGCGTTTACACACAACTAAATAACAGTAAGCCTATATTTTTTAATGTGTCCAGAATACGTGAAAGGTACGATTATTTTCACTAGAGTTTATCTAGTACTTTTAGGGAAGGTCATCTGCCTTCTTCACTTATGATGTTAATCACCTTATGGTTATTTTATAATGCTTGCTCAAGAGAGAAGATCAGATGTAAGTTCGATCATCCCTACATCCTTACATAAAGGCTAAAAAGTCACAATCATGCAATTGCAGATGAGTTTGTTGCTTTATGTTTTTGGATTATATGTCAAGTATCAGCGGTTGTAGCGAATTACAAATTGCTTTTAGTGAATATCCCATACAAGGAATAAGTTATTTATGCTTTTTCGTAGTGAAATGTATGCATAATATCGAGGATTAATCATTCTTTTTTACTCGGTATTTAAAAAAAGCCACTTTTATTTATGTGTGTAAATTCCGCTTGGTGAAAATATTGTAGACAATGTTGACCCACCTATTTAGGGCCAAAATGAGAACCAAAAATAAAACATTTTGCTACACCCATTTGACAATAATTGTGATATTTTGGACGGGATAACCTCTGGGTTTGGTACATTCTGTCCCTATAAAAACATTTAAAATATTTTGAAGTTATAGTTGAGTTTGTTTAGTGGGAAAATGGAAAATAAAAATATTTTATTTCATGACTGTGGAACAAACGGTTTGTCTGAAATCAATAGTGGGCACCTGACGTGATTCACCCTGTGTAGTAGGCCTACTTCATCCATATCCTTCTAGGAACATCGGAGCAGTTCGCGCTTTCTCACCGAGACTACTTTCACTTCCTACCCCATTCGGAACCATCGACTGATTGGCACCCCTAATGTGCCGGGGAGGGCCATAAATCAGGGAATTAGCTTTAACAATGCCCGGGTGATATTATAACAACACTTCTGTCTACCTTCGACTGGTACGTTCTGAGTTGCATATTCACGTTAGAGGCTTTTCTTGCCACCATTGACATTTTAGTTATATCGATCTGCAGGGTGAAGTTATTAATTTCATCCAAGATGGCTACTTTTTTAATTGCATCAATGTTTTTTAAAACACCAAAGAGCGGGTTTTCTGAATAAACCTAGATAATACAAAAAATGCTTTTGTTGTATGGCAATATGCCCTTTTGTTGTATTGCCCTTTTAAAACATTTTTAGTCTGATTAAACCAAAATACAAATTTTAACTTAATTGCGACGCTGCACTATAGCCAGTTTTTTGAAATTGACATGTTTACTTTAGGCAACTCACCTTTCAAGGTGTAGGATTATTGGTTTTCTTATTTGACTTTTGCAAATATTCCTTAATGCGTTTTGTTGTAAATTTATTTTTCCGAAATAGGTACAGTTTTTATGTAATGAAACATAAACACATTCAATACATTTCAAGAAAAAAATACATGATATAGTCGTCTAAAAAACATTTCAATAAATACACAAACACAACGCACGCAAAACATTTAAAATTTAAAGTAGGCCAACTATTAACCGGTCACGGCACGGAGGCAGACTCACTCATTAGTGGAAGTTTGCAGATAAAGCGAAGTCTAAAACACAAAATATAGCGAAACAAATTCAGCAGCATCCGTGAACATCCATGAAGATCACGATGACATCGTAAAATCTCCCGTGACCTTAGCTACATTTGTGAAACCCTCCACAATCATTATATTTACTTGACGCGAAGACGTTAAAAAGAGAGCCGAAAGAAACACCGTTATGAGTGGACGCATGATTGTAGGTTATTACAGCTGATTGTTCAAAATGTACAACTTTTTCAGTTATATTAATTAAACGAACGAATATTTATTTATTTAACCTTTAATCTTCATTTTTACATACCTACCAACTATTCTATATATATTTAACAAACGCATCTTCAAATAATATCACCTCTTATCTCTTCTTTACAACAGGTTTCAATAAATGGTTATGTTGGGTTGATTTCGTTACTGACAGGAAACGGCATTTATCAGTTTTGATTCGGTTATTTACCAAGGGACGTAGAACGCTCTGTTGTATGCATTCGAGTTTTTAAGCCCCTTAGGTTAGTTACCTCATTACACGCTAAAAAGAACTCTATTATCATGTTGATGAGATACCTAAGCACTATATAAGATTGGTTGTAGCTCACTTACACTATCAAAGCGAAGTTTACCAACTTCGGTCAAATTCTCATACTACGCAATAGTCCGTATTATGAGAGTATGTCCAAACATATCAGGTATGCTGAGTTTAGTTTTCCTGCTATAACCTGTTAAAAAGTTAATAAGGGATATTTCAAAATGACTGCCATTTTGATTAGGGGTGCGATATTGACCTCTAGTTTGCGCCATTTAATTTGTTTTGAGAAACCCTTTGAAATGAGGGGTCACATGATAGGTGTTTACATTTGAAAATTTGGTGCTGCCCCCAAAATACCCCATTTTGTGGGCCGGGTACAAGTTCTAACTTGAATGAAAAATCCCATTTTTATGTTTTAAACATGTGCCGAGTTTGATTTTCCCACTACCACGCGTTATAAAGTTAAGGGGGTGTCCAGGCTTTATCTTGGGCTGCCATTTTGATTACGGGTGCGATATTGACCTCTGGTTTGCGCCATTCGATTTGTCTTGATAAACCCTTTAAAATTAGGGTTCACATGATAGGTGTTTACTTTTGAAAATTCGGGGCTGCATTGTAAAAACTGGGGCAAAGTTGTAACTTAGATGAAAAAGTTCCATTTCTTATGTTGTAAATTTATGCCGAGTTTGGTTTTTCTACTGCAACGCGTTAAAAGATTAACTGGGGGATTCCAGACTTTTTCCTAATCCTGTATTCGGCTATAGTTGTGTACGGTACTGCAGAGGCCGTGTTTTGTTTACAATTGGTTTCTTGTTATTTCAGTTATTTAAAACATCATTTAACCAAATAATACGATCTAATCATAAACAATAACTCGTCTCCTATTTATATAACTAAACAGGAAAGCACAAATCAAGATATAATAGAAACACAATTTTGTTGACACTAGCGCCCAGTGTCACCGTACATGAACTAGACACGAAAACGAGCTTCAAGATTTACAATGGGGTAAGAAGTCTACTTGTTTTACTCCTAATGAAGAAATTTGGAAAGTATCAAATTCACTCAACCGGGGAGCGACCTAACATAACATAGCATATAACGTATATAACACAATGTGTACCCTATATCGATTCTTTATCAGCACATATGTTTAATACCCCCGCCGCAGCAAACAAACCTGCACACTAAGCGAATTTCAACTTGTCTGATTACATTTTTACTAAAATATTTCTATAAATAAGACATATTTATTCCAAATTTAAATATCATTAGATTTAACGAGTGCTGCTATGGGGAAGGTAAAAAGTGTGTTTGGACCATATATGTCAATAGTATAGGATGAAATAATTAATTTGCCAAATTTTATCAATATATACCCATAGACAAGTAAACTACAACAGTTTTAATTTTCTCCATAAGAATAACATGAGAATTTTAAATTATACTATTTTTAAATTTTCTCCGTAACCGTTAGGCATACAACAGCGCTTCAATATACTAAATTATTAATTTTTTAAGCTCTTCAAAACGGTTTAAAAAGAAATTGCAAATTTTTTTGTTTTTAGGGTCAAAAAATGGAAAACCCCATTTTTACCCCATAAAGCCCCCCATAAACCCCCGTTCCCATGGTCAGATTATGCTGGATCGCGAACTCGTACGAATAAACGTAGGTTTACACGATTGTACAAAATTTCATCAAAATCGGATCATTTTTGCTCGAGTTATCGCGCTAACGGACACACACATATATATACATATGCATTTGAACGGATGGTGTTTTTGGCCTCTAGGGACCTCAAAACAAAAAATTAAATCCGTCCCGGGTCTAGGTCTTACCATGAGTACTACGGTAATAGCATATTCCCTATATGGTAAATTCACTAAAAACAAACTAACTTCGTTATAGTTTTAGCTGTTCTGACCGGAAAGAAACTATTTCAGCGCTCCAAGCGCCCGGTGTCTGGAACTATCCGAGGCAAGATACACCAACGAGGAAAGAGAGAGGCTAAGATACAACAATGAGGAAAGAGGAGGTAAACTGAGGCAAGATACACCATCGAGGAAAGAGAGAGGCATCTGAGGCAAGATCCACCAATGGATCTTGGTGGATATCCACCAATGTGATATCCACATATCACATTGGATATCTACATATCACACATATCAGTGACAGCTAGAGAAAAATAATCCATCCAAACAGATGTTCGTTATTTCCTAGATGTCGTATTCTCCAAACAGATGATTAGTATTTGATAAAGACGTATGTGGTAGACATGGGGAGAAAACTTGACAAAAATCCACAAAATTGGGTTTTGAACGTCATCAGTCAGGTTATTTCAAAAGTAGCGATGCATGTTTTAATGGCATACACTCTTGCCAATTCAGTGAACACAAAAAAACTATTTAAATCCCTATCGTATTTCGTATTCGTATTTCAGGAGAAGAACTCTTGTTCATTTTTACATGCAAAGACTACGTAAAATGCCTTCTGGGCCATGACAAACAGACAGACAGAAAGTGAGATAACACATTAAAAGTTTTTTAAAGTATAAACTCAAACATAACCGAAAAATACATAATCCTGAACAATGCACAGAGAAAACTCTAATTTTATTTATAGATATTTTATATACACTTTCACTTCTATAAAAGATTTTCTTTATCATGACGCTTGATGAACGGCTCATACACGTAATAATAACTTTCTTAAATAGACAATCCTAACGAACTACTGTTGCAGTAAACTTGCGAATATTTCTTACTTTACTCTTACACATGTTTGAAATTTACATCTTGCATAATACACTACTTTGTGCCTGTTGGCTACTATGAATCGTTCAGATTAATTTAAGATATTAAACTTTGTTGATATACACGAGGTAAATTGACCTCCATGATACCCATAATTATACACAGGTACCATATTACCACACTACAAATTTGATTCAACAATATACGGTACGTAGTTTTATCCAAACAAACGATCAAAAACCCCTAATGAAATTGTTATTTGACTCAATAGTCAATGCATATAAGCGAGTCTTATCTTTCGATGCAGATTAAATAATACAAAGGCAGAGGAATGCGCGAGACCAAGGACAAGGTCACGGCACGGTTGCTATAGAAACGACGAAACTATCTATTAGAATTGCGCGCCAACGTCAACTAAACGCCAGACAGTACAATAAACACGCCGCGTGTGTAGTGTTCGACGGAGCCATAGTACTTTCAGTTGGCAATACTGGCTTCTAGCCTCGAGCGAGGTGGTTCAACCATGAGAAGCGCCTCAAACTCCTGGGTAATCCCCGGTTAGCTCCTCCCACTCTGCCCCCTATCCCCACCTAAAAGACGAGCAAGTGGTAAGTCGGTCGGGTCGATTGACGACAAGTTGGTTTCTCGTATATAATAATTTAGTTTTACAGGCCGGTCAACTGGAATGACGATGAAATAACTTGTCGACGTACTGGTTTTCAGTATTTATCTATTTAATTAAAAAAGACGGTCTAGTGGCCAGACGACCAAGTATCTTGTCGGTCTACTGGTAGGCTCCCCATTTATTCCCTATTTTAATAGAATTAGTTTAACGAGTACTTAGGTTTACTGAAACAGGGAGGGTAAAAGTGATTTTTAAAAAAAAAATGTTAATAGTTTAGTAAAAAATAAATGCTTTTTCCAAATTTAATCAAAATATTTCCATAAACAAGAAAACTACAACTGTTTACTTATTCTCCATAAGGATAACATGGGAATTTTAAATTTACAATTTTTTGGAATTTTCCCCGTAACCATTAGGTGCATAACAGCGCTTCAATATACTAAATTTTTTTTAGCTCTACAAATTGGTTTGTAAAGAAATTGCTAAATTGTATGTTTTATTGGTCAAAAATGGGAAAAACCAATTTTTACCCTACAAAACCCCCCATAAACCCCATTCCCATAGTCCGATCATGCTGGTTCGCGAACTCGTTTGAATAAATTTAGGATTACACGTTTGTACCAAACTTTATCAAAATCAGATCATTTTTGCTTGAGATGGAGCTAACGGACACATATTTATTATATATATATATGAATTTGAAAGTATGGTGTTTTTGGTCTCTAGGGACCTCAAAACGAAAAAGTAAATCGGTCCCGGGTCCAGGTCTTACCATGAGTAATACGGTAATAGCTTATTCCTTATATGGGAAATTCTCTAATATTCCCTATATGGGAAATTCTCTAAAAAAAACCAATCCACTTTTGTTCAACATTTTTTGAGCCAAGTATAATATTGAGAGATGAAGTGCGAATGGTATGATGCCTTTGTAATTAACAGACTGATCTTATTCTAGATGCTGATTGCACTAGCTGGCTTTCTAACTGGATATGATGGAAACTTTCCTTTTGAAAAGCCTGGAGACAAATATGAGAACGTGAACTATGTTGGAATGAGAGTAGTAAGTTGATTGTTAGTATTTTATAAGTGTTATATATGTTTTATTTGTGTTTGTAGCCTCTAGAATTGCTGAATCGTAAAGTAATCCAAGTATGTAATGTAGATTTATTCAGTCCAACCAACTCCAATGCAATGTAATTTGTAATGTTTCTTTAGACCTAATGATTGCTTGGTAAAACTCAAAATATGTACACATAATCAGCATACTAGAAAAGGAATTGCTTGGACTGAATAAGCAGTGTTGGGGAAGCTACTTTTAAAATGTAGCTAGCTACAACTACTGCTACATTTCCAAAAAAGTAGCTTAGCTACAGCTACAGCTACAGTTCCGAAAAAGTAGCTAGCTACAACTACAGCTACAATGAAATGTAGCTACAGCTACAATTTTAGCTACTTTTCCAAAGACGTTACTTTTTATTCCACGCACATTAGGTAAATGTAAAATTCAGAAGTGTATCATTGTATAGGCCTATATACCTACAGGTATATATAGTCAATGATTGTGTCTAACATTACATGGAAAACAAATTATTCCTAGATTGTATTTAATTTGTTGGCATTATATACCTAACATTAAAACAACAGAACCAAATAGTTGGGTTTCCCATCATATTTAGTACTTATTTTTAAATATTGCATTATTTTTAAGCATCTTGTATGTAAATTTCATTAAGTTTAAAGGACATAGACCTACAACCAAACTATATTTTAAAAGCTCATTTTATTTCTTTAGTATAGATTCATTTATAGATGTCTTGTATAAACAATTAAGACCAATAAAACTGTAATACGATTATTTAAAAATACTTGTTGGTGTTACAGAGCCTAAGTTAGCCTACTGAAATTGGAGTTTATTGCCTTTCTTAACTTTTAATGTTAAAAACGACATTGTTATAACTTTTAACCAAAGTGATAAGTTACTTGTTCAATAATAACACTTTTCAATGTCAAGAAATCGTCCTTTATTGTCATTATGCATAGGGCAAATTGCAAATTGTGCTTAAACCTAGTTGGTACAGAAAACAGTATTCAGCAACTTATCCTGAAATCGGCTTTTAATTTAAACATGTGGAAATTTGTAAAGTAAAAATAACATATTGGCAAACTTGGAGTTACATAGCCAAGTAGGCCTATATGTTATTTTTACTTTTACTTTTAGTTGGCTATAGTCGGCTTGTTCTTGCAAGGACTAAACAGATATATTCCTAATAATTGAACTTGGAACTTGGTATTCGTCTTAAACCATAGCATAGCCTAGGATTAGCCTATACAAGAGCTGTTACCAGGAGCAAACTGTGCTATTTTTTCAATGTAAGTTTCATGTTATATGGATATTTTTTCGTTACAATTATCATTTAGTCTAGGTATATCTTAAATCACATCAGGTAATTTCTTCTTTGTTAATTTAGTAAACCTTTGAAAAATCTTCGTAATCTAGCCAAGGAAGGGCTTGTGATGATGAACCACAATCAACAGCTGAAGCAAACAAGCAAAGGTTGATAGACCAGTTTTCTCATTATTTTGAGGTTTAGTGTTGGTTTCCATTAAAACCCAAGTTGAAACACTATCGATATAATAAAGGAACTAAATTGATTACTAATTTCCCTGTCAATCACTTGCAAGCATTCAATAGCTTCTCTTGTCACCGTCACCTCCCACCGGTAACGTTTAAAAGTCGTCTGCATCTAGGGATGTTGCGATACTATCGATACCAGTAGGTATCGATACTTTTATTGCGATACTGCTGGTATCGTATCGGTATCGGTTGTTCCGATATTTACGTGGTATCGATACCAAGAGGCCAGTATCGTATCGTAAGTATCGGAAGGTCATTTCTGACAAATCTGAGTAAAATGGCTACGCTCGTGCCTTCTGAGCGGTTGTTTTACAAGGCTGGAGCAACAGTGACCCAAAATACCCCCGCCGCAGCAAAACTGCAGACTAAGCGAATTTCAACTCGTCTGATTACATTTTTACTAAAATATTTCCATAATTAAGACATATTATTCCCTATTTAAATAACATTAGATTTAACGAGTGCTTAGGTTTGCTGCTACGGGGAAGGTAAAAAGTGTTTTTTGACCATACGTCAATAGTAGGATGAAATAAATAAATTTGCCAAATTTTATCAATATATACCCATAAACAAGTAAACTACAACAATTTTCATTTTCTCCATAAGAATAACATGGGAATTTTTAATTACACTATTTTTGAATTTTCTCCGTGACCATTAGGCATACAACATCACTTCAATATACTAAATTATTTCTTTTTTTAAGCTCTACAAAATGGTTTAGAAAGAAATCGCAAAATTTTTTGTTTTTAGGTTCAAAAATGGGAAAAACCCATTTTTACCCCATAAAACCCCCCATAAACCCCCGTTCCCATGGTCCGATTATGCTGGATCGCGAACTCGTTCGAATAAACGTAGGTTTACACGTTTGTACCAAATTTCATCAAAATCGGATCATTTTTGCTCGAGTTATCGCGCTAACGGACACATATATATATATATATAAATATATATCTAAATATATATATATATATATGAATTTGAACGGATGGTGTTTTTGGCCTCTAGGGACCCAAAATACCCCCGCCGCAGCAAAACTGCAGACTAAGCGAATTTCAACTCGTCTGATTACATTTTTACTAAAATATTTCTATAATTAAGACATATTATTCCCTATTTAAATAACATTAGATTTAACGAGTGCTTAGGTTTGCTGCTACGGGGAAGGTAAAAAGTGTTTTTTGACCATACGTCAATAGTAGGATGAAATAAATAAATTTGCCAAATTTTATCAATATATACCCATAAACAAGTAAACTACAACAATTTTCATTTTCTCCATAAGAATAACATGGGAATTTTTAATTACACTATTTTTGAATTTTCTCCGTGACCATTAGGCATACAACATCACTTCAATATACTAAATTATTTCTTTTTTTAAGCTCTACAAAATGGTTTAGAAAGAAATCGCAAAATTTTTTGTTTTTAGGTTCAAAAATGGGAAAAACCCATTTTTACCCCATAAAACCCCCCATAAACCCCCGTTCCCATGGTCCGATTATGCTGGATCGCGAACTCGTTCGAATAAACGTAGGTTTACACGTTTGTACCAAATTTCATCAAAATCGGATCATTTTTGCTCGAGTTATCGCGCTAACGGACACATATATATATATATATAAATATATATCTAAATATATATATATATATATGAATTTGAACGGATGGTGTTTTTGGCCTCTAGGGACCCAAAATACCCCCGCCGCAGCAAAACTGCAGACTAAGCGAATTTCAACTCGTCTGATTACATTTTTACTAAAATATTTCTATAATTAAGACATATTATTCCCTATTTAAATAACATTAGATTTAACGAGTGCTTAGGTTTGCTGCTACGGGGAAGGTAAAAAGTGTTTTTTGACCATACGTCAATAGTAGGATGAAATAAATAAATTTGCCAAATTTTATCAATATATACCCATAAACAAGTAAACTACAACAATTTTCATTTTCTCCATAAGAATAACATGGGAATTTTTAATTACACTATTTTTGAATTTTCTCCGTGACCATTAGGCATACAACATCACTTCAATATACTAAATTATTTCTTTTTTTAAGCTCTACAAAATGGTTTAGAAAGAAATCGCAAAATTTTTTGTTTTTAGGTTCAAAAATGGGAAAAACCCATTTTTACCCCATAAAACCCCCCATAAACCCCCGTTCCCATGGTCCGATTATGCTGGATCGCGAACTCGTTCGAATAAACGTAGGTTTACACGTTTGTACCAAATTTCATCAAAATCGGATCATTTTTGCTCGAGTTATCGCGCTAACGGACACATATATATATATATATAAATATATATCTAAATATATATATATATATATGAATTTGAACGGATGGTGTTTTTGGCCTCTAGGGACCCAAAATACCCCCGCCGCAGCAAAACTGCAGACTAAGCGAATTTCAACTCGTCTGATTACATTTTTACTAAAATATTTCTATAATTAAGACATATTATTCCCTATTTAAATAACATTAGATTTAACGAGTGCTTAGGTTTGCTGCTACGGGGAAGGTAAAAAGTGTTTTTTGACCATACGTCAATAGTAGGATGAAATAAATAAATTTGCCAAATTTTATCAATATATACCCATAAACAAGTAAACTACAACAATTTTCATTTTCTCCATAAGAATAACATGGGAATTTTTAATTACACTATTTTTGAATTTTCTCCGTGACCATTAGGCATACAACATCACTTCAATATACTAAATTATTTCTTTTTTTAAGCTCTACAAAATGGTTTGGAAAGAAATCGCAAAATTTTTTGTTTTTAGGTTCAAAAATGGGAAAAACCCATTTTTACCCCATAAAACCCCCCATAAACCCCCGTTCCCATGGTCCGATTATGCTGGATCGCGAACTCGTTCGAATAAACGTAGGTTTACACGTTTGTACCAAATTTCATCAAAATCGGATCATTTTTGCTCGAGTTATCGCGCTAACGGACACATATATATATATATAAATATATATCTAAATATATATATATATATATGAATTTGAACGGATGGTGTTTTTGGCCTCTAGGGACCTCAAAATGAAAAATTTAATCTAAATTTAATTTAATTTAAGGTTGGCTGTGTTTGGTTAATTTTAATTTTATCAATTTTTTACATAATTAAGTAGGTAGGTCTTAGCAGCTCGAATAAACATTTTATATTGGCTGTACTGTACTGGAGCGAGTGAACTAATCAAAGATCAGACAATCGGAATATGACGTCACTGGTATCGAATGGATACGATACTGATGGTATCGATACTTTGGTTCCGATACTGAGCCGGTATCGATACTTTTTTGCGATACGGTATCGATACCAAATATCGGAAAGACAGTGGTATCGCAACATCCCTACTGCATCTAGCGATTTTATTTAATCTGACAGTAATCATAGAGTAGTAAATTAAGGAAATGAGAGCCAAAAATGTGGATAACACTCATTTAATGGCCTCCATGTCCACACAACATTGTATAGGGAATGAAACGGCTGCAACCAGCTGTATGAAGCCAAGAAAGTGGGCCTAATTTTTTTGAAAATCTCAGTTTGAAAGGTTTCACGTAAGGTTGAGGTTATGATAAAAATCACTATCTCAAACAATGTTAATGTAGCGAGAAAAGTAGCTAAAATTCTGCTACAACTACTTTAAAAATGTAGCTAGCTACAGCTAAAGCTACAAAATCTTAAAAGTAGCGTAGCTACAGCTAACGCTACAAAAAAAGTAGCGCGCTACTGTAGCGTCGCTACTTGTAGCGCGCTACTTCCCAACACTGTGAATAAGGTATTATTTATGAGTAGGGATGGAAATTTGTAAAGTAAAAATAACATATTGGCAAACTTGGAGTTACATAGCCAAGTAGGCCTATATGTTATTTTTACTTTTACTTTTAGTTGGCTATAGTCGGCTTGTTCTTGCAAGGACTAAACAGATATATTCCTAATAATTGAACTTGGAACTTGGTATTCGTCTTAAACCATAGCATAGCCTAGGATTAGCCTATACAAGAGCTGTTACCAGGAGCAAACTGTGCTATTTTTTCAATGTAAGTTTCATGTTATATGGATATTTTTTCGTTACAATTATCATTTAGTCTAGGTATATCTTAAATCACATCAGGTAATTTCTTCTTTGTTAATTTAGTAAACCTTTGAAAAATCTTCGTAATCTAGCCAAGGAAGGGCTTGTGATGATGAACCACAATCAACAGCTGAAGCAAACAAGCAAAGGTTGATAGACCAGTTTTCTCATTATTTTGAGGTTTAGTGTTGGTTTCCATTAAAACCCAAGTTGAAACACTATCGATATAATAAAGGAACTAAATTGATTACTAATTTCCCTGTCAATCACTTGCAAGCATTCAATAGCTTCTCTTGTCACCGTCACCGCCCACCGGTAACGTTTAAAAGTCGTCTGCATCTAGGGATGTTGCGATACTATCGATACCAGTAGGTATCGATACTTTTATTGCGATACTGCTGGTATCGTATCGGTATCGGTTGTTCCGATATTTACGTGGTATCGATACCAAGAGGCCAGTATCGTATCGTAAGTATCGGAATGTCATTTCTGACAAATCTGAGTAAAATGGCTACGCTCGTGCCTTCTGAGCGGTTGTTTTACAAGGCTGGAGCAACAGTCACCCAAAATACCCCCGCCGCAGCAAAACTGCAGACTAAGCGAATTTCAACTCGTCTGATTACATTTTTACTAAAATATTTCCATAATTAAGACATATTATTCCCTATTTAAATAACATTAGATTTAACGAGTGCTTAGGTTTGCTGCTACGGGGAAGGTAAAAAGTGTTTTTTGACCATACGTCAATAGTAGGATGAAATAAATAAATTTGCCAAATTTTATCAATATATACCCATAAACAAGTAAACTACAACAATTTTCATTTTCTCCATAAGAATAACATGGGAATTTTTAATTACACTATTTTTGAATTTTCTCCGTGACCATTAGGCATACAACATCACTTCAATATACTAAATTATTTCTTTTTTTAAGCTCTACAAAATGGTTTAGAAAGAAATCGCAAAATTTTTTGTTTTTAGGTTCAAAAATGGGAAAAACCCATTTTTACCCCATAAAACCCCCCATAAACCCCCGTTCCCATGGTCCGATTATGCTGGATCGCGAACTCGTTCGAATAAACGTAGGTTTACACGTTTGTACCAAATTTCATCAAAATCGGATCATTTTTGCTCGAGTTATCGCGCTAACGGACACATATATATATATATAAATATATATCTTAATATATATATATATATATGAATTTGAACGGATGGTGTTTTTGGCCTCTAGGGACCTCAAAATGAAAAATTTAATCGGTCTCGGGTCCAGGTCTTACCACGAGTACTACGGTAATAGCTTATTCCCTATAAGTTATGGGAAATTCGCTAAAAGAAACAGACTTCAACCCAATTAAATATTTAATTTTGTTTTGTTTAGCTTGTCTGATATGTGGTTTGTGTAAATTATGATTCACTATTCATTCATAGAACTATAAGTAAAACCATTGACTATATATACCTACAGTACTGTAGGTATATATAGTCAATGGTTTTACTTCAATGGTAAAACTTAAGGGTTTGGTTGCAGAGTTATTTTTATAACACATCAATGTTAGCAACGTTGTGTTAGGCAAATAAAATGAAACCATGGACTATTAAACATCAAATAAATTAAAAAGATGGCACCTAAAGTTAGGCTTGTTAAAGTTTAGGCTGATTGTAAACACAAATGTGTGTGTATGCGTTGGTAATGTAATAAAACTGTTTTTTTAAAGATAGGCCTAAATAATATAGGCTTAAACCACAGATACTTGAACTTATAACTTTAAGGTAGGTAACATTGAAAATAAAGGTTGGCTATGTTTGGTTAATTTTAATTTTATCAATTTTTTACATAATTAAGTAGGTAGGTCTTAGCAGCTCGAATAAACATTTTATATTGGCTGTACTGTACTGGAGCGAGTGAACTAATCAAAGATCAGACAATCGGAATATGACGTCACTGGTATCGAATGGATACGATACTGATGGTATCGATACTTTGGTTCCGATACTGAGCCGGTATCGATACTTTTTTGCGATACGGTATCGATACCAAATATCGGAAAGACAGTGGTATCGCAACATCCCTACTGCATCTAGCGATTTTATTTAATCTGACAGTAATCATAGAGTAGTAAATTAAGGAAATGAGAGCCAAAAATGTGGATAACACTCATTTAATGGCCTCCATGTCCACACAACATTGTATAGGGAATGAAACGGCTGCAACCAGCTGTATGAAGCCAAGAAAGTGGGCCTAATTTTTTTGAAAATCTCAGTTTGAAAGGTTTCACGTAAGGTTGAGGTTATGATAAAAATCACTATCTCAAACAATGTTAATGTAGCGAGAAAAGTAGCTAAAATTCCGCTACAACTACTTTAAAAATGTAGCTAGCTACAGCTAAAGCTACAAAATCTTAAAAGTAGCGTAGCTACAGCTAACGCTACAAAAAAAGTAGCGCGCTACTGTAGCGTCGCTACTTGTAGCGCGCTACTTCCCAACACTGTGAATAAGGTATTATTTATGAGTAGGGATGGACGAGATTGGATTTTTAGTTCGAGACGAGACGAGACAAGATTTTTTATTTCTCATAAAATTTCGAGACGAGATCGAGACGGGATTTCCCTTCTCATACACAACGGGAAATGCACGTTCAAAATTTTTACCTGATTTTGTAACATTGTTAGATGACTGTTTAAATACAAAAATAATGATAATAGGCAAGAATATTTACAATCTTTTATTAAAAAACATCAGCATAACATTTTTTTATTAATCACGCCTAACTTATTAAAAATGCCTACGATTAGGAAACATAGTGATATCAGTTAGGATAGAGTTCAACTTATCCTAAAATAAAATAAATCATAAAATAAAAGCAATATTAATTTTTATAAAATAATTACTTGTTTTGACTTTTTATAGTAATAAAACATTCCTCACACTGCTTACACTTAACAAAACTTCTCAAATGTTATTAAAGTAATATTATTAAAATAATTAAAGTAATATTTACATTTAAAGAATTAGTTAAATAAGAACGCCTTCGCAAAGGAAACGCAACTACAACACGCTCCTCAGGTTAATGACTTCTCTTATGTAGAGTGAAATTGATGTGAGAATTTTCCTGTATTGCGGGTATTGCATTGACTTTCTGCAGGCGTTTTTAATTTTTTTAATTTTTTTTTATTCTCGTCTCGATAAAAATCTCGGCCAAAAAGAAATCTCGTGTCGTGTAACGAGATTTAAAATTTCCCGAAAATTTCCCGAAATTTCGAGACTTGACCATCCCTATTTATGAGCTAATTGATGTAAGCCAATTTTTTCCCCTTCTTATTTATTTGATTAGTACCAGGGGACCGAGCATTGCTGGTGGTATTTAATTTGTTCTAGACGTTAAAATAATAAAACTTAGGCCTTCGTATGTACAATTTCCTTGATATTATGAAGTACAGTCTAAAATATGTAATAAAACAAATGATATACTGTAATAACATTTTATGATGCTAAAGTATTGGTGCCATTTGCACAACATTTTGTGCATGACCTTGTTGTCTCAAGTCATTGAACACCATTGTAGGCTTAAATAAACACACATTATTGACACAGCAAAAAATACCAAATTAAAAAAAAAACTGCATTTAAAAACAGTTTCATTGCATATTGTTATTTTTAAAGCTGAGCCATTGTACAAGACGTGATTTTATGATAGTTGGTAATCTCATATTTTATAGTTTATTGACCTATAGTTGACAACGGGTTTTCTTTACCAATTAATTGACTAAGCCGTTAGACACATCGTACAGTTTTATTCAAGGCCTAAGGAAATTTAATTTTTATTAAAAACTAATAAATTTTACTGATAAATCTACTCTTATTAATATAGTTTGAAACATATAAAGGGAAAATGGTTAGAAAAAACTGCAAATAAACTCTCTGATTACTCTAAGATAAGGTTTTGGCTGGATAATGTAGTTTAAGTTCCAAAGGCTAAATTTGAGGGCTTGAGAGACAAAAAAAGTCATTGCCTTTACTTTATGCTTTAGATTCTAGATCATATGATGTACACGAATGTGAAGGGATTAGTTTTTTACTGAATCGCATTTAGAATAAGTCTAAATAATACAAATAGGGATATTATATATTAAAATAAATCAATTAATTAGAACGATAGTTAACCTATTAAAACTTATACCATACCTACTTTGTCTTACGTGTAAATCATCTTAATTTTCAATTTTGCCACGTTTAATTAAGCTGTAAAGCCAATTTCACTTACATGGTAGACATCCTCTTTTCATTCTAATTTAATAATAATAATAATTTCTAATAAAAAATTTCCATACAGACGAACAATTAAAACTGAAAATTTCTTCAATAAAGTTCAATAACAAACTCGTGATAGTATTTAACATCTGTTAACCAGCTTTGTTGCAAGTTGCAAATAGTATGTGCTCTATGGTTGCGACATGTAGTCATCGGGATCGGGAAATGTCACAACAATGGAATCGACCACAATTAATAGAACAGAAACAGTGTGGATCAAAAACATAAAAGAATTACGTCACTGGATAAAATCTAATACTAATAACCTCTGCATCTGTTTTGGCCGTTTTTTTTTTACTGTAGCATTCAAACAATAATATAGACGTGTTTATTTTTGGGTCATTTGGTTTGTTTATGATCCGTACCGTTTCTATCTTATAATCCGTCGGATCGTCAATCAAGCAACATTCCGGCAGAACATCGCCAAAAACTAAAAAATGTCCTTGGCTTTTCTTCAAGACTTTTAGTTCAACCTTAGTGCATATTTTTTTTTTATGGTTAAATAAATGCACTATGATTTTGAACAGTAGTAATAATTATCCCAGTGCTTTGTAAAACACCTCAAGTGTATTTTAAATAACCAACGACTAATAGTATTCATAGGAGTGTCCTTTTCATTTTGACTGTATTAAGTAATTTATTAATTATTGTGTTAAAAATGTTTGTTACAATTCATTTATTTACATTTTCATAAAACTGTCATGGCTACTTGGCCATCCATAAGACCAATGTTAAAAATATTAAAATTTAATTTTAAGTTTTTAATGAAAATCAAAATTTTCCAGAACAGAGGCTTGCATGGATATTGTTTTTAGCCTGAAATTAAGATATTTCTAATAATTTAGAGGAAATGATTGGAGCCATTTTTGAAATCATTGTACGCTAACATTACTCGTATTGTCTTAATCAGTGAAAATATGAATAATTTTAGTCAAAGATCATTACATTTCAACAAACATTTGATTTCTATGCCCAACTTACCTCAGTACTCCATTTGTAAATCATAGAAATACCTTCAGTTAATGAGTCAAGTTTGGCTTGAGTATAATACATTTGCAATTATAAAATGGGCTCTCAGGTTTTGGCAGTTGTGAACTAAAAGTAAATTCAAGATTTTACTTACCACTAGCATGGTGGTACAAAAATCAGTAGTAAAAAATCCTTTAAATGCTATCTTATTTGGAACAAACAAGAAATTTAGGGAGGAATCGCACAAGCCTTAAGGAGTCAGCTATGAGTCTTTTTATGAACAAAATAAGTGTTTGGATCTCTTTTGTGGAACTGGCCGGAAAGTTCAGAAGCTCTATTATTGTTTCAGTTCTGTACTTTTCTGGGAGCCTGCATCCCGCCTCTAGGGTTTCTCACTGTGTGGGAGATGACTACCTCCTTGGCAGCTGCTTCTTTTGCTGCTCTGCTCATTCTTTGTGGTAAGGTCACAACACAGTGGTATGAGGTATATAACAAAATTGGTTCCTTGGTACAGTCCAACCTCAGTATAACTAATCTGAAGGGACCGAACTAAATATTTGTTATATCAAGGATTTCGTTAAAACGAGGTTCGTTATATTGGGGTTAGGTTTGCAGGAATTTCGCTAAGTCGAGGTTCAGAACCAGCATCAGTCAATATAGGTCGGGATTGGACCTCAATGGCCTCATTAAAACACAATTAAAGTAGCATAGGCTACAATACTTTACAGTGAACAGTGTTTACATTTTAAAGTAGAACCCCGATTATCCGGGGTACTAAAGGGAAGGGATCTTTAATATTGCGCAATCATGACATTTCTAGTTATGGACCTTGGTACAGGTTACGGTTACAAACTGTATGTTTAAAATCACAGCTTACTCTAACCCACCTAAAACCTAGCCAAACACTGTATTTTATAGCAATAAACCACGTAAAGAACAAAACAAAACAGTTTAGAGTTTTGTAAGCTACTGCTCGTGATAGGCCGGTAGGCTACAGTCTAGGAGGATTAAACATTAAGGAGAGGGCACGCGAATAGGAATACACGTGTTGCGGTGAAGCCAGCTTTAGCAGAACATTAGAGGGGCACGCGGAGCCGTAGAGTGGCAAAAAGCCTCGGCTATAACATGGGAGAGATAGGGAAAAACGCGACGCGCGCTGTTTTGAATTAAAATTGCCGCTAAACTAAAACACCTGTGTTATTCACCGATGGCATTCTTAAAGTAAATTAAATTTCCTATCGAACAGTGTCAATCATTCCTATAAAAAATATTATTTATTATTTATTATTGAAGATCAAAGTTGAAAGAATTGACCTGGACTTTGAACATACGATTACTTTAATTACGTTTTTGATAAAAATATGATGTATCTACACAAATTAACAATTTATTCGTGTTCCTTAAGAGTTTCTCGAAATAAAAAATATATATTTACCTACATTTAAAAGTGGTATTTAGAAAAATAATTACTATAAAGTTTTTTCAAATTTTTCCAGTTTATAAAACAATCTTACTAATAATAGGTTAAAATGAAAATTTTAATTCGGGTGATGAAATACATTTTAAATTTGCTTTTCATAGTTTTCTCGATTTGTTAATATAATTTTTTACTAGTTTTAAGTCATTTATGTGCTAGGCAGGTGATTTTAAATAGCCAAAGTTAAGAAAAAATGCAAAGCCGCTATAACTTTTTTTACATCAACAGCCGTTACAATTAAATTACAATCATAAAAAGTAAATCAATTTCTTGGCAATCAAATTCTTGATTTTTTAAATATCATATTGAACTATATTTGATCTGTTTACCTAAAGAAACTTCGAGTAAAAAGTGTAAATGTTCAACAATCATCGCGTCTTGTAACCGCCAAAGTGCGTTTATCATTCTTTTAAAGGATTAAAACTTATTTTATTTCTCTTTAAGAAAATGTTCAAGTACACATACAGTACTACTCATGATTTCAGTTTTAATTTATAAACAGTAAAATCCATTGGTGATATGGTGGGATTTGAACCCGGGACCCCATGTACCGGAGTCCCGCGCTCTGGTTAGAGTATTATAAATAATACACAATACAAGTATGGCAAAAAATAAAAACAAGGACAACGAATTCCAAAAAAATAAGTCATCCTTGTGTAAATTACTCACCTTTGAACGTACTATTGGTTCATAAATATGACTTTCCTCTTAATAGGTTGCTAATATTATGGTTAGAATTTAACTTTTTAATTTTCGTAGCATGATGAAGTCTAATTTTTAAATAATCATATTTCTGTTACCAAATCTTCCAGTAATCTTCCATACAACGCAGAATGAGAGGGGGCGGGAGAGTAGCGCTGCCTCCCCCCTCCCCAGTACGCTGGCTTCAACGAAACTACAGCGTGTCCTCTCCTTAATGTTTAATCCTCCTAGGCTACAGTGCTACAGTACTGCTTTAAATCACAACAGAGGAATGTCAATACTGTAATAATCATCAACTATAGCATTGGTGTTGCCTTAGTTTAAACAAATCATATTGAAAATAATAAAAATATTAGATAAGTCGTTTTAAGTGTATAATCATAGCCAACTTAAAGATAATAATACCCCCGCCGCAGCAAACCTGCCGACTAAGCGAATTTCCATTTATCTGAATTGATTTTCAGTTAAATATATTTTAATAACATTAGGTTTAACGAGTACCTAGGTTTGCTGCTACAAGGAAACTAATAAAGATTGTTTTTGAGTAAAATATTGATAGCTTAGTACAAAATAAATAAATTTGCCAAGTTTGATCAAAATATATTCATAAACAAGCAAACTACAACATTTGACAATATTCTCCATAAGAATAACATGGGAATTTTAATTTTACAATTTTTTAAACTTTCTCCGTTACTAATAATCGAACAAAAATACTTTTATATACTAAATTATTTGTTTTTTTAAGTTTTTTAAAAAGGTCTAAGAAAAAATTGGGAAATTTTGTGTTTTGAGGGTCAAAAGTGAGAAAAACCAATTTTTACCCCATAAAACCCCCCGTAAAGCCCTGTTCCCATGGTCCGATCATGCTGGTTCGCGAACTAATTCAAGTTTATCTCGCTTTACACCTTTAAACCAAATTTCATCAAAATCGGAATTACTCAAGTTATCGCGTTCACGGACGTATATATATATATTTTTATATATATATACATATATAAAAATTTGAATGAATAGTGTTTTTGGCCTCTGGTAACATCAAAATGAAAAAGTAAATCGGTCCCTGGTCTAGGTCTTACCGTGCCACCTACGGTAATAGCTACTTCCCTAAAGGGAAATTCGCTAAAAACACTCGTAAAAGGAATGTGCTTTGTTCTTCTATTCTTTTTTCTTTCTAAGGTTTCTCTTCATCCAAAAATTTTACAATTCACCATATTTACTTACTTTTAATCACCCAATCACAGCTTACTACACATTACGTCGTCATCAGTCCTCATTGAATGAAATCAGTTCTCAGTTGAACATATAGCGCGAATGCAGCGATGACAGCAGACGGGCCGGGATGTGTAAAACGGAGCAGACGAATGTTAGCGCAAGCGTTGACGTCACCTTTCCATTTCATTTTATGAAGAAACTGATTTTTCAAAAACAATAATGGGGGTGGGGGGTTCGTTGTATCGAGGGAGAGACACAGACAATTCGTTAAGTAGAGGTTAAATTCGCTATGTAGTAGGGGTCTGCGGTACAGAAAATTTAAGGTCGGTACGGTACAATATTTTGTACCTCGGTTCTCGGTAAAAAATCGGTACGGTACGCGGCTACCCGTATTTTTGCGGTTTTCTTCTCAGATCTGTATTTGAACCATTATTTTTAATTTTAATACATTGACATTACTATGAAAATGGATAGTATCCTACATTCATGGTTTTCTAACAACAATTCTGTACCACACATTATTAAAACATTTTACTCCTTCGAGGATTGTGTCTAGAAAAATCACAGTTAAGATAAAGGCTTTACCTATTTTACTCTGAGATACTTTGAATAGCCATGATAACAATTATTTCCAACCAATACAATGTCTAGTTGTTTTTTAAACTTTTAAAAACATATAAAAGCATTCAGTACAAAAACAGTGTAGTTGACAGCTATTCACATTCAACAGATGACAATGAAAAAAAGGATGTTATGATGAAGTAATAGCAATTAGCATCTTTTTTATCAGCTTGAAAACTAATTATAAGATGGATACATCTTTTGCAAAGTTTTTTTCTTACACTAAAATTTGGATTACCACAGAGTAATATTATTGTCTTTTCATTTACAATGTTAACATCCACACAACATATCAATCATTAGTTCATTAACTCAGACTCAATCCAATTTTCTTAGTATATTTTAAGGATCTTCTAAAGAGTCAAAAGACCCAGGCCTAGACCTAATTATTTAAGATGGCCTATATAAATTGAGTAGGTTACAATGAGGGTAGCAAAATCACTATCATAATTCTAGTTCATAAGATTTAGATTGCATAAAGTACCTTCAACACAATAAAAAAATCTAAGAAACAAAAAACATTTCAACCTTAACAGCCACATCCAAAAATATAAGACAATATACAGAACATGCAATGACATTAATTTAAGACCGAGTAGGCTTGCATAACGGAAAAAAATATGCAAACAACAACTACTACGCTTGTGGTTTCATCAATAGAAAGATAAATTATCCATAACAAATATCTTAACTTATAAAATAAGATTGTAGATTAGTAACGACTTTAATATGAACCCATAAACAGTTTTAAGGCAGTAGGCAATGGCCAGCGGCAAATTGAATATTCACGAAAATACTGACTGAGTTAGAGATAACATTTACAGTCATCATAAAACTATTATTTTTATGATAAAATAGAATTGGGGAAAGCCGTAAAGGAATAAAAGTGATATAACTCAACAGTTCTTGGAAGTACTTGAATACAACAATTATTGTCTTGATAAAATGTTAATGGATTTGGGACTGCTAATGGGTTTTTTATTGCATCATCACCCTAGTAATAAATTATGAAGATCGTAAACAAACATCTGATAAGACTTTTATGTGCTCAGAACCAACCACCTCTGACTATGATAAGTAATTTATTATTATAATAGGCTGTACCAAACGGAATTTGTACCGCGTAAAATGCTGTACCGAACCGATGACGGTAATTAAGCTTGTACTGTACCAGACCGACTTTTTCGGTGCACCGCAGACCCCTACTATGTAGAGGTTCTGACAATGATAAATTCGTTATATTGAGGTGTCTTATTTTTATCCGGGATCATGAAAAATTCGTTAAATCAAGGTCGTTGATATGGTTTGTTCGTTATGTAGAAGTAAAATATACATTGTGTTTTATGGAGAGTTCTAGGGGATTAAAAAAAAATTGGTTATATCAAGGAATTTGTTTTATTGAGGTTCGTTATATGAAGGTTAGACTGTATCAAGCCAAATATAACATAAATTCAATCACTGTTTTTGATTGATCCACAAATTCAGCAAGATTCTATATCAAGTTTTCATTATTTTTCAAACTCAGTTTCAATGGTTTTTATATTATTACAAAATAACAAAATTGCAGTCCATTGGCTTGTGTACTATTATATGTATTTTAATAACACAATCAATGTTTAAGGTTTTAAAATGTTGCTGAAAATAAGATATAAATAAATTTGTTTGATAATATTAAGAAAAAGTCAGATTTTAAATGTTTCTAGTAATAAAACAGTTGGATTCATCATTGCCTCCAGGATTGATTATTGACAATATAAACAATAAATATGTTAACATACCTTACGTCGTCAATTCTAAAATTAGTCTATGGCGACTATTTTTTAAACATTAGTGGTTTCACTGTCGAGCATCTTGCCTCTTAAAAATATTGGGACATCTTGTCGTCGTCAATACACAATAGTACATTTGTCATTTAACATATATAAACAAGGACACAAACTATTTACAAAAATGAATGTGCAGCCGGCCTTAAGTACCGCGGTGACAGACACTAACCGACTCCTGTCTGTTGACATTTCAATGAACTAATTTTAGGATTGACGACGTAAGGTATGTTAACCTATTTATATTGTTAATAAAACAGGGTGTGTTAGAGTAATTAAGGAAATAGACAGGAAAGCAGGCTTACCTTTAAATAAGGTAAACCAGCTTAAATAATAGTAAACCAAATTGCTTCTGCCATTGCCATTCCTCCAGTGGTTGAAAAAGTGGTCAGTGTTCTACTTTTGTGGTTTATTTTATGTGTCTCTATGGACTTATTTAAAGGTAAGCCTGCTTTCCTGTCAATTTCTTTAATAATTCCTGGCAAATGCCCTATCTTTTTATCGGGTGTGTTAGAGTAAGTGTCATATGTTGTTATTTCTTATAATTCACTTAATTTTAATCATATTAGCATCGGCTGTGGTTTTATGTTTACTTTTAATTCAGTTTTTTAAATAATTTCATTCAGAATACAAGTCTGTAAAATCTTATTCAATCTCATAATTAATCTCATAATTCGACATGTTGGCAGCGGTCTAATTTCTTTACAAGGCCAAGAAACAAAAAGTCAACCAGAAGTAAATCAAATCAATATTCAGAAGCATTAATTAATCTAAAACCAAGACTTCACCAAAATAGAACTTCAGAAGTCATGTTTTAGCCTCCACAACCTGTTGATTTCAAACATCCTGAACATTGGGAAACATGGTACAAGAGATTTTAAAGATTCAGAATTGTATTAGGACTGAATTTAATAATCAACCTGAAAAAACTGGTATGTTGCCTGATATATTGCATGGGATATCATGGGTATCCGATTCTGAAGATATCCTAACAACAGCACACCTCTCAGGAGATGATGAAGCCTCATTTGAATCTGTGACAAAGCTTTTAAGGATATATTCATTGGGAAAAGAAACGTTATATTCGGAAGAGCAAAATTTAGTTCAAAATCACAAGAGCCAGATGAACTATTTGATACATTTCTAGCAGACATGAGAAATCGTTTCTGAACCAAGCTGCAGATAATTTCGGTTTCAAAACAATTAAAGGCGGTCATCAGGAAAATAGTGATGTCATTAAAGTAGTCCATACTCTAAAAACATTGTCATCTAGTACTAAGATCCAACTCTTAAGCTACTAGAATACAGAGCAACTACAGGTTCCTCTGGGTAGAGTCCTTTGGGCTTACAAAACTGCCATGACGTTTTATGATCATAATCCATACTGAAACTGCCACAGCAATTATGAAGGATTATAAGGGTATTTTTGAGTGGATTATAAATACCGAAACTGCCACAGAGGATTTCTCAGAAAGGGGAGGTTAGTTTGCCAACATGCAGGAGGAAACTGGAATGAGAAACTCCCTCATTCTCCTTATTCATGACAATCACAATTTACATTTGCTCATTACTTAGTTAAATGCTTTATATCTCGCTTCTTAAGAGGCTATACTATGGTTGTATTTAAATCAGGTAGTAATAGAAAATCTTATTTAATTTACCGATGAAGTCAGAAATAATTTTATTTTAATGGAATAAGATTGTAGTGGTTTGTAAATTGCGCTTACTTAACATATTATATGAAAGCTCCTATCTGTTGTTAAAGTGCATTACTGGTGGTAAAGAAATTGATAAACTAATTTTTTTCATTAGATATGAAAGTTACCTCATATTTACTAAATTTTAAGTTTAAAAATATACCAGGTGTAGGTAGGTATCGCCAAAATTACACAATAACAGTATCATGTAATGCATACAATAGGTCTTAAAGTACACCTTACTTTGCTTCTTCATTAGTACATATCTATCTATCTACAGGGTGTTCATAAATGGGTGTTACAAACTTCAGGAGCTGATAGTACTAATCAATCTAAACAAAAAGGTTCATATTAACATAGGTCGAAACAAATTTCCTTTAGCCGCTAGCTGCCATTTAGTTTTTTTTTTTTTACAAAACAATTTATATCTCAAGAATTATTCAAGCTACGGAAACCAAACTTTGCACATACATTTATTGTGTCATCTCAATGCTTATCCAATCCCAAATCTTGAAGAAATTGTCAATAAAGTTGCTAACTATGAAGTGTTTAGTGCCATTGATTTAAAAAGCGCTTACCATCAAATACCGATCAAGGCTGAAGATAAGCCTTTTACAGCTTTTGAAGCATGTGGTCAGCTGTATCAATTTACCAGAATTCCTTTTGGGGTGACAAATGGAGTTGCTGCATTCCAGAGAGTTATTGATGGCATAATCAGGGCAGAAAATCTTAATGACACATTTGCTTATTTAGATGACATAACAGTATGTGGTAAAACACAAGAGGAGCATGATAGGAACCTAAACAGGCTGATGAACGCTGCTAGCAAGTATAACTTGACTATTAATGAAAATAAATGTTCTTTTTCAATGAAATCTATTAGTCTCCTTGGATATACAATAAGCAACAAAACCATTAAGCCAGATTCTGATCGGCTTTTACCTCTAAAGAATTTCCCCTTGCCCACAAACGCATCATCCCTAAGAAGGGCAGTAGGAATGTTTTCCCATTTCTCAAGATATGTCCCACGATTTTCTGAAAAGATTAAAGTTCTGACAACCAGCTCTTTCCCTTTATCCGCAACGGCTATAAAGGCATTTAATGAACTGAAACAAGAGATTGAAAATGCCTCAATGAGTCCCATAAATCCTGATCTACCCTTCACTGTTGAGACTGATGCATCTGACACTGTAATAGCAGCAACACTGACCCAGGAAGGAAAACCTGTAGCCTTTTTTCTCAAGAGGTCTGTCTCATAGTGAACTAAAGCACAGTTCGGTTGAAAAGGAAGCATATGCAATCGTGGAGTCAGTACGAAAATGGAGACACTATTTGCTAGGCAGACATTTCAAACTAATAACAGACCAGAAGTCTGTCTCTTTCATGTTCAACTCTAAGATATCGGGGAAAATTAAGAATGACAAAATCATGAGGTGGAGACTAGAACTATCAAGCTATAGTTATGATATTGTTTATAGACCTGGTAAACTGAATGTAGCTGCTGACTCTCTATCACGAGTGTGCTCGATGAGCGACAAAATGAACAGACTTCATCAATATCATGAAAGAATGTGTCATCCTGGTGAAACTCGTATGTATCATTGGATAAGAAGCAAAAATTTACCATACTCCCTTGATGAGGTAAGAAGACTGCTTCCTGTAAGGTATGTTCTGAAGTAAAACCAAGATTCTTCAAACATGATGGAAAATTAATAAAAGCAACATCACCGTTTGAACGTCTTAGCCTGAATTTTAAGGGTCCTCTTCCCTCTTCTACAAGAAATCGGTATATGCTAAGAATCATTGATGAGTACTCACGATTTCCATTTGCGTACCCCTGTCCTGATATGTCCTCTTCGACTGTTATTTGCAAACTGAAACAGTTATTTTCATTGTTCGGTACTCCTAGCTACATTCACTCCGATCAGGGATCTTCTTTTCTTTCAAAAGAACTAAAGGAGTTTCTCGCTTTAAACGACATTGCTTCTAGTCGGACTACTGCTTACAACCCTCAGTGTAATGGCCAGGTTGAGAGATATAATGGTATAATCTGGAGAACAGTAGAACTTGCCCTTAAGAACTATCAACTTGACGTGACAAAGTGGGAATTAGTTCTGGATGAAGCTCTTCACTCTATCCGATCCTTGCTTTGTACTGCCACGAATTGTACGCCACATGAACGAATGTTTGGACATCCCAGAAGATCATAAAATGGTGTTTCCACAACAACCTGGTTGATGACTCCTGGAAAAGTGTTGATGAGACGTCCTATCAGAAACTCTAAGTATGAACCAATAGTGCAGGAGGTGACATTGCTGGAAGGAAACTCTGATTACGCTCATGTACGATTGCCAGATGGGCGTGAGACAACAGTGTCTACACGCAACTTAGCTCCTTGTGGAAAACAAGCTGAGAGAACAGATTTTGATGATGAATCAACACCGGAGAACCACACAATGGAACTTAATAGCAATGTAAACTTAGTAGACGAGACCCAGGATGTGTCTCATCCCGATGCAGAGGTGATAGAAGAATCTGCAACTCAAGAGCCTCTACAAACCTTAAGGACTGATGAAACACAATCACACAGACGAAGCTCAAGACAGAAGAAACTACCTTCTCACCTTAAAGACTTTAAATTATATTAGCGGGGAAGAATGTGATAGAAAATATTCCCAGCTGTTGTTGGACATTGTTATTTTATTTGTTTATGTTGAATGTTTGTAATCATTATTTCATTCTCTAGATTTAACTCTTACTTATGAATTCCATTACTTGAATTGTGTTAAATAAAGCCTACTCATTCAAGGCAAACAATCTTTATTCTTCAACATGTCAAGAGACAGTAAAAAAAATAGTGTAATTTTGTTTAAATTTACAAAATGGCGGCCATTTAAAATCTTTAAACATAAATTACTAAAATATGGCTGATTTTTATAAAAAAAATTCAAGAACACTTTTATTTAGAATTTTTAATTCTCTATAAAACGATACCAAGTTCAAAAATAAAAATATTGAATAGAAAAATCACGATTTTTAGTTGTAAAATCAGATAGATTAAAGCTAAGCTAGTCAGGTAAAAACAATACTTTACTTAGGTCAGAAAATAGGGGAAGAAAGTAAAAATAGTTACCGATTTCAGTCTCAACTTATAATTAATCAGTGTAAAACAGTCTTCGTTCAACTTTTATTACTAAGCTTATCCTAGCTTTCACTTTTTTGTGCATTTCTTCCTTTCCTCAATTATCCGTTGCTTGTTCATTTTGCTATAATTATTTGGTCAAATTACAGATTGTAAATAAGCATTTCTTGAACAATGGCATTAGATCTTTACCTCAATAAAGAAACACCTCAAAATCTGTACTGTCGAGAACATAATACATCTCTGACATGAGTACATTTCTCTGACACTTACACCTTGAAAAGGTATTTTCATACCTTTCACCAATCATAACTTCAAATACATTCAAACCAGTAATTAATTTATCCTTATATATAATTCTGTAAGACAAAATTTTTACCAGAAAATTGTGTATGATAATATTTTTGTTGGGCATCACTCACCTTATTGAAGTCACGAGAACGTAGTCCTTGTCATGTCACAATCATACACAGTTCATTGCACATAAAAATATACAAAAATAAAAATTAAAATTAAATCCAAATTTAAAATATCAGACAAAAGTTCTCAACACCGACGTTTCGCCGCACGTTGATTTTGGTGCGGCGAAACGTCGGTGTTGAGAACTTTTGTCTGATATTTTAAATTTGGATTTAATTTTTATTTTTATTTTTGTATATTTTTATGTGCAATGAACTGTGTATGATTGTGACATGACAAGGACTACGTTCTCGTGACTTCAATAAGGTGAGTGATGCCCAACAAAAATATTATCATACTGAAGTATTGACCTCATCTAATATACCATGTCGTTTAGGAACAGAAAATTGTGGACGTCTGGTAAGTCGCAGAAAAGTGGTAGGGGTCTTAAATTAAAGGTCTTGACCCCAGGGACTCGGGAAAAATAGCAGAATTCCCATAAAGTTACCAGAAAACAAGATATAACATAAAATATCCACCATAAGAAAAGCATGGGAATTGAAAAACGTCTGCATTCTAATCAGCTGTTACTTATTTATTTGCTATGTTTAAATTTATTCTGAAAGTCAATGTTGTTAAACAATGTTTTGAAATGAAATGCATTTGTTTAATTTTTTGGTTTTCCGTTTTTATTATGAGTGAAGTAACTAGATAGGGTAGGGGAAGACGTGGAAGAGTATCCAGGAATTCAACTGACACAAGAAATGCTGAAAGAGAACGTAATTTAAGGCCTAACTATGAAAGAAATGCACAAGCTGGGTTACAACCTTCCTTCAGAAGAAGGCTGGAAAATGAGTTGAGTGTTGTTTCTCACAATCTTCGTCCTCTTAACAGCACTTGCATGTATTGTGGCGCACTTACTTCACAGAGGAGGCCACAAATAAACATTTCAACTCATGTTGCCACAATGGACTCATTAACATGCCACAACCCCAAGTAAATTACGAACCAAAAGAACAGTTTTTACATGATTCTAGCTTCATAAAAAACATAAGGCAATACAACAGTGCAATGGCTTTTGCGTCGCTTTCCGCTACACAAAAAGAGATTCTGGGAAATGGGCCTTACTGTTTTAAAATTCAGGGACAAATTCATAGATATATTTCTGACTTACTACCGCGAAATGGGGAGTTACCTTCATATGGACAATTGTATTTCATTGACTCATCAGAAGCAACTAATATACGACTCCAACGGAAGGAAAACCAAGATATAAAACAAGAAACACTGTTAATTTTAAGTAACATACATTGATATTGATATCATTGATAACATAAAATTTATAATTTTAAAAACATATTTCAAGTATTTGTATTTTTATATATAGTTTATTTTTATTGTAGTCTAAGTTAAGGGCTGTGGCCCCTACAGGCCACTAGTTTAGAATAAGGTCATAGGGATATTTTTTATTTTCCCTATCTATCATGGTAAAATAATAAGAAAGTGACTCCTTGATTTATTTATTTTATAGTCCCTCCCACGTACAGGGTGACACAGAGGAACCGGACGTTTTTTAACCAGCTGTTCCATTGTTGTCGCACGTGGTAGGAAGATTGAGGTTCTGTCATAACATTCAGTGAGGCTTGCCATTTTTGTTGAAATGGCCCAATGGACCGTAGACCATCGTGTTTTCGCATACGATACTTTTGTCCAAAATGGTGAATCCGTCGTGAAAACCCAGCGGGAATTTCGTCGACATTTTATTTTGAACGCCATGGAACGGTTCCAAGCCGAAAAACATTATTAAGATGGGTTTCAGGGTTCCGAACAACTGGGAATATAACAAGAAAGAAACCACCAGGCCTTGTGAGAACTTTGAGAACACCCGTAAACATCGCCAGAGTAAGAGAAGCATTGATAAGGAGTCCAAGCAGGTCTGCGCAAAAACATGCTCAAGAGCTGAAAATGAACCGCCATTCGGTAAGGAGAATTCTTCGGAAAGATCTTAAGTACCATCCTTATAAAATACAGGTAGTGCAGGAACTTAAAGTGACTGACTATAATAAACGAGTAAACTTTGCATCGCAAATGCAAATATTGTTTAACAACGAGCCGAACATGATATTGTTAATGAGTGACAAATCCCACTTCCACCTTAATGGCTCGGTAAACAAACAAAACTTCCGTTACTGGTCCAGTCAGAATCCCCGTAACATTCATGAAAAACCTCTACACTCTCCCAAGGTTACAGTTTGGTGTGCGGTATCTCATTCCTGTGTTATTGGGCCGTATTTTTTTGAGGAAAATGGTGTAATCGTGACAGTGAACTCTCAACGCTATGTCCACATGTTGAACACATTTCTCCGTCAAATAAACCGAAGAAGGGTTTATTTTCAACAGGACGGTGCTACAGCCCACACTGCAGACCAATCAATGAGAGTCTTGAGGCAAATGTTTCCTAACAAGGTGATTTCTCGCTTTGGTGACATACCGTGGCCGCCAAGGTCACCTGACTTGTCCAGCTGTGTGTATAAATTCAAATTTATTTTAAAAATTGAAATCTTACTACACATTGTAGTCTGCTGTAGAACAAAGAATAATATGACATGAAATTTTGCAAGTTTGCTTAATCCTAATTATGATAATTGTTATATAGGTGGTTTCTTATCAAATTAATAGAAAATTATATGGCTGTTAAAGATATTAAATATAGCACTTGATTTTCCAAATTGAATTTCTTCAAAAATTTCTCAACTTGTTGAGAAATTGTTCCTCTTGATCCAATGAGTAGTCCATATACTTCAAATTTAGATATTTTATATTTTTCCGAATAATAGGGGATAGTTTTCTTATAAATATTTACTTTTTCTTCATGGACTTCCTGTGGCTGATTTTCATTTGTCTCAAGACGAACTGTTGGGTCTATAATGAGACCAAAATCTTTCCCCTTGTCTATAACAATGATGTCACTCCGCCTCACAGAGCCCTCTTCTTCTGTGACCTATTCATAGACCTCGTAACTTTTCTTTCTGAATTGATCAGCTATGATTTTTCTGATCGTATGGTGGCGGGTATTCTGTAGAAGACTACTAAATGGGCACTTTCCAAGGAGGTGGGCAAGAGTTTCAAGAATAAATTTCTCAGATACAGGACAATGCCTGTACTGGTTCCCGTCCCTGGATCTCCCATGAAGACTTCTAAGAGGAATAACGTCTCCGACCATTTTCAAGTATTGTTTGAACTCAGCTACTGTGAGGCCACAACCTCTAGCCAAATTTTTATTGATCTTATTACATTCTTTAAAAAGAACCACCCCATTCCCTTTGTATGGAAGTTTACACCAATTTTAATACTCTAAGTCTCGTAAGATTTCTCGCAGTATCTTGGGTTTTGATTCGATAAATTCAATACTTAAATTCAATTTTTCCAGGCAAAACCTAATTTCTTCATCAAATTGACGAATATTAAGTAAGTAGGGGCTTCCCGTTTGTTTTAATACGGGACATATGTTTATATGTTGGATTGATGATTCCCACATTGATTTAAATAACCCAATCCCTTTGTTTTTAGTACTTGTATAAAACATAGAATTTGGCATATCATTTGGAAGATTTAACTGAAATTACATTCAAAATCACTAAAACACTCTGAAAATATATCAAACTCATTAAAAATGTAGGAACAAAATCTCAAAACAACTTTTAAGTTAGCCACATCAGCTGTATGTGGCCAAAGGAAGGCTTAGCTTCCTTTGGGGTTTTCTTAAGGAGCGTGTTTATGCTCACAAACCACACACTCTAGAGGATTTGAAGTTGGCAATCACAGAAGGGATCAATGGCATTGCACAAGACCTCCTGACCCGAGTTTCAGATGATTGTCTGACTAGAATGAACATTTGTAGAGAAGTACATGGCCGCCATATGCGTGACTTCATTTTCAAAAAATGACTGTTTGGCAACAAATGGCAAATATTTACCTCACTATGTACAGTAGTAAAACCATTTTATTCCTTTTGACTACCTACTGTGTACTACTTATTTAAAAAACATCCGGTTCCTTTGAGTCACCCTGTATATCTCTAAGCCATGCTCTTGTTGAATCTTTGGGGAATGAAAAAATAGTAACATGCTGTCCTGGGTTTTAGTCACTTTTACTGCCTGGGATGCAACTCTTGTAAGGCATAATTCACACAATTTTAAACACAATGCATTAGGCAAACAGCACAAATGTCATGGTCAGACAGTATATAGACAAACATGGTGTTGCACTCACACAAAGGAGATGTTTCCAAAAGACCAAGGATTGTCTGCCCCCTCAGTTGTGATGTGGCGCCTGAAGTGTCGGGGGAGCAGTACGTCCTGTATATCTAGTGCGCCTTGATGGAATCAAAAGTAAAACAGCCAGTCTGCCACAGTCTTGCAACTCCTAACAATTATCATTCTTTCTTTGTAATGTTTTGTGATGTCAATGAAAGCAATATGTCGCTAGCGTCTGCGTACATAGTGGTGGATCAAAAGAATCTAATGTAGGTAACGGTGAATTATGTTTTTACCCCATGAATAAAAAAGCAACAACATCATCTGGACAAATATCACCATATTTTAGCAGCACAAAGATTATCAGACAAATTTCATAACATCCTTAAAAACAGTAATTTAATAGTTGTTTTATAAAAAAAATTCAGCAAAACCTCTAGAATGTAATTAGGCCTAGTTGTTTAACCTGAATGAATTAAGTTATCCTCTCCCTTTTCCCCATACAAGTAGATAAGCATGTCAATCTGATGCTTACCAGAATGTAGACCTAAATTGCTAAGGGAATAATACCTCTCAAAGCGAGTCTTCCAGTCGTGAGGATTGAAGGAAAAGGCTTCAGGAGGCTTAATGTTCAGTGATACAGGTTCTTTATTCGACTGCGCCATGTTCTATTTCTTATTTAGATAAAAATTAAATGATCAAAAGAAACTACACTGTTTTAATCAAGACAAAAATACAAGACAATATCATTACAGAAAGTAAATAAAACATATGGTTAAATATTAATTAAATAACCATAGAGGTTAAACAAAACCTTTTTCACGATCAACTACTCCCAATCAAAAAGCTGCAATAAAACAATCATAAAGAGGCAGAATGATAAGACCTACCAAACGTTTTCCTGACTAACTCTGAAAAGAAACTCAAAGGGAAAGATGTTTAACCTGTTCTTTTCAAAATTTAAACAGGTGCAGATGTAACGATTTTGCCTTCCGGCATTAAATTGAACAAGAAAATCAAGCTCAACCCACATATGCAAAACATTTAGTTGCGCAAATGGCCAAGCTCTGTCAATTTTGGGAACTGCTACTGTCAAACTATCACATAATCACAAAACATGAAATGAGATATGCCGGGATATAAAATAAGCAGGAATATTGGTATGAAACAAAAAGAAAAAGAAAAACATAGTATTGACAAGGGGGTTTATCTTATTAAATGCAATGATGGAGATGATTGTGATAAAGAATATATTGGACAAACTAATAGATCTTTCAAACAACGTTTTAAGGAGCATAACGCCCGAAACCAAAAAAATCCCACGTCCAAAGTTGCCCAACACCTGAAAGAACATCCTTCCCACATTATAAGTTTTGATAAATCGCTAAATGTGCTAAAAGCCTGTGATAATGCTCAAAGGTCGAAAATATGGGAGGGGTATTTTATTTTCAAAAAGGTCACTTCAATGGATAAACATAGCTTATTAAATGTTAAAGAAGACTTTTCTGATAAAGTTACCTATCGTCTGTACAGTAGACTAGAGGGGGAAGAGGTTACCACGGATAACACAACAGCTGATTAAGACAAGATAAGGGAGGAATGACCAGTAGGCCTACAACCTTGTGCGGTATCGCATGTCTTCTCCCGCTCGCTTGATGTACAGTACGTGTGTGACCATGGTTGTAAAACTGTATATAACTATGTGTTTCGTGAACTGTGTCAAATGTTTTGTAAATTGTGACAACCACTTCTGTGGGCAATGTTGAGACCTGTGACAGCGACTGAAGATGCATTGTAATTAATGTGAAACGCGTCTCGCAGGAGATAAGAATTTTGGACACCTTAGGCTACCAAAAAGATAAAAAATACTGATATGAAATGAGACTATATACGTTTCTAAGGGCACTTCCCAGCCACTTCTAGGTAAACCTGCAATAAAAAGTTTGCAGTTACTTGCTCAAATCAATGAAATACAGCCATCCTGTAATGACTGGTATGACAGACACCCTAAATTGTTTGAAGGCTTAGGTTCCATTGATGTCAAATACAAAGTAGAAATGAAAAATAACGCCAATCCATTTGCAATCAACACACCTCGTCGGATTCCTCTTCCTCTTTGGGAATCTACTAAAGAAGAGCTTGAAAGAATGGTGTCAATGGGGGTGATTGCTGAGGTACATAATGCCACAGACTGGTGTTCTCCAATGGTTGTTGTACCAAAGAATTACTCTAACAAAGTTCAAATTTGTGTGGATCTTACTAAATTAAACAGATGCGTCAAACAAAGATACTATCCTATTCAACCCATCGACATAACATTTGCCCAAATCTCAGAAGCAAAATGCTATTCTAAATTGGATGTTAATAATGGATTCTGGCAGATCACATTGGACGAAGAATCCCAAGATTCGACAATGTTCCTAACACCATTTGGACGCTTTAAATTTCTGAAACTACCCTTTGGAATAACATCTGTACCAGAAGTGTTCCAGTAATGTGTGAATCGAACCCTTAAAGGTCAAATTAATGTACTTGTGCACATGGACGATGTAATTGTTTGGGGGAAAACTCAACAAGAACATGGCTATTTCTTAGAGGAAGTACTTACCAAACTTGAAGTTGCTGGCTTCACCCAGGGCCTGATTACCCGTTAGGCTAATTAGGCTGTAGCCTAGGGCGCCAGTCAGCCAAGTATTTTAGGGGGGCGCCAGACAGCTAAGACTTAAAGTTGGGACCAGGGGCGTAAAAAATGTTTTATTCAAAAAAAGGATTCGCGCACGGCGCAGGGCGCAGATAGGAAATGAGTACGGTGCGAGCGATGTGAACACCGTGGTGACACGACAGCGACTGGCGCCGCCCCCCCCCCCCCCCACAAACCACCCCTCCCTCACGAAACGCCCCTGCCACTGCCACTGCCAACCTCTCCTCGACATATGCGCAACCGCCTACAAACGTTGTTCTGCGCAACATCCTTTCAAGTTTGTAGGCAGGGCGCTTAATAATCCCTAGATTTCCCCGGATGCCACACCTGTTTTTTGGCAAATAAATCCTAAACAAACGATCAGTGTCAGTCAGAGTCAGTACAGTAGTATGTATGTTTGTTTTGGTTAGTGACGACCGTGCGACTGTGTCTGTGATCTGACGTGTGTACTTTGTGATATTGATATGTTTAGTTGCGGCGTGGCGTACTTTGTTCATGTTTAATGAGTAATGAGTGACAAGAAAAAACCAAGTGGCGCGGAGTACCGGAAAAGAGCCCGGGAACGTAATGTGCGGGAAGAAACAATCATAAGTAAATGTCCCAAACTGTATACGTTTTTTAATCAACCAAAAACGACATTACAAAGCGACTGTGAATCAGTGTCAGTATCAGTGAATCAGTGTGAATCAGTACCGGCACTGACGGCGCCTTCGCCTTCCCCCCCTGCTGTGGCACCTGTGTTGGCGTCCACATCAGTGAATCAGTGTGAATCAGTACCGGCACTGACGGCGCCTTCGCCTTCCCCCCCTGCTGTGGCACCTGTGTTGGCGTCCACATCAGTGAATCAGTGTGAATCAGTACCGGCACTGACGGCGCCTTTGCCTTCCCCCCCTGCTGTCGCACCTGTGTTGGCGTCCACATCAGTGAATCAGTGTGAATCAGTACCGGCACTGACGGCGCCTTCGCCTTTCCCCCCTGCTGTGGCACCTGTGTTGGCGTCTTCCTCCACTTCGGAACCTTGGACACTTTTCCAATCGTTTGAGGACCATCTACAAGAGAACTCTCCTCAACAAATCAAGGTAATTGATATTGATAACAATAATGAGGAAATTGAAAAACATTTTGATGATCCGGCTTTGTGGAAAATAAATGAAGACCTTCGTGAACATATTGCAATACATGGGATCACTCAGAATGACGATGTAGACTTTTCAAAATCTGCTAGGCAATATTCAGACCAAAAACGGTTTTTAAGTAAGAATTTATTTTACAAAAAACTTGTCAATGGAGAAGTAGTTAAAAGGTGTTACCTAATTTACTCAAAATCAACTGGTCGTGTTTACTGTGCTCCTTGTAAACTTTATGGCGGAACTACCGCCTTGGGAAGTGTTGGTTTTAATGACTGGAAAAACTCTCACATTGTGCATGACCACGACAACAACACTGAACACAGACAATGTCTTAGCAAATATTTAGCCCGAAGTAATATTTCGAACAGAGTTGATAAACACCTGATGTTGCAGTATCAAGAAGAAGTGCAATATTGGAAAAATGTGTTGCTCAGAATAATAGAAGTCGTAAAATTTTTATCTTCTCGAGGACTTCCTTTTCATGGCGAAAACGAAGTTATAGGTTCAAACAAAAATGGGAACTTTTTGGGGTGTATTGAACTGTTGTGCAAATTCGACCCTTTTATGGCTGATCATGTTGCCCGATTCGGAAACAAAGGCAGGGGAGTGCCATCGTACTTATCCTCTACAACGGTAAATGAATTTGTTACAATTATAGCAGACCACATAAAAGCTAAAATCATAACAGAAATCCAAATGTCAAAGTATTTTTCAATTATTGTCGACTCCACGCCAGATGTGGCAAATGTGGATCAACTAACGTTTGTAGTTCGTTATGTTTCACATGATGGTTCACCGAAGGAACGTTTTTTAACTTTCATACCCAATAGTGGACACAAAGGTGAAGACATGGAAAAAGCTGTTATTTCCACGCTTGAATCCCTAGAGTTAAATATAAATGACTGTAGGGGCCAGAGCTACGACAATGCAAGCAACATGTCAGGCTGCTATAAAGGGCTACAAAACAGAATTAAAATGCTAAATCCACTTGCTATGTATGTTCCTTGTGCAGGCCATTCATTGCAGCTTGTAGGCTCTGCAACTGCTGGTAGTAGCCAAAATTCCGTTGAATTTTTCGCTGTGGAACAGCAATTGTATAATTTTTTCCATTCCTCAACTAAGAGGTGGGAAATTTTATTATCTTACTATGAAAAAGACGCACTTACAATGAAGACACTCTCAAAGACTCGTTGGAGTGCTCGAGCTGATGCAAGTAAATCCCTGTACAGATCCTATAAACCAACTATCACAGCGTTAGAAGAGATCAGTGCAAATGAAGAAGAAAACAAGGAAACCCGATTTGAGGCAAAACAGCTATCAGAAAGACTAAAATCCTTAGAAATGGCTTTGATGACTTGTTTTTGGAATGAAGTTCTAACAAAGTTTAAAGATGTTAGTGAAAAGCTTCAGGGTGAGGACGTGGACTTAGAACAAACGGTGGTGTTGTATTCTCTAGAATCGTTCTTAACAGCCTTGAGAAATGAAGAAGAATTTTCCAATTTTGAAATTAAAGCAAAGACCATCTGTGACAGTGAGAGTTATAAGAAAGATAAAACTAGGAAAAAGAAGTTGAAGGTACCTTTTGGTGAAAGTAAAGAGGGGTAAACAGAGTTTGATGGACGGAAAGAATTTCTCGTAAATTCTTATTACAGCGCAATTGACACACTTAAAAGCCATCTGGAGAGAAGGAAAGAAGTTTATTTGAGCCTAAGGGACTCTTTCTGCTTTTTGTGGAGTTTGAATGAAGTGGAAAACACCACCTTAAAAGAGAAGGCAAACCATCTGTTAAAAATGTACCCTTCAGACTTGGACGTTTCATTTCCAGAAGAATGTCTGTACCTTAAAGAATTTTTACAAGAAAATGGCGAATTCTACAAAGAAGAAAAGGAAATTCTAGAATCGAAATCAAAAATGAAGGTAAAAAAAACTGTGGAAAAAAGTGCAAAATTGGGCACTAAGGCTTACAGACTTTTGAAACACTTGAAGTATCTGAAGATAGAATCACTTTTTCCAAATGTTGAAGTGGCTTTAAGAATATTTTTAAGTATGGCCGTAACAAACTGCAGTGGTGAAAGATCGTTTTCTGCTCTTGGGCGAGTGAAGAACTTCCTTAGATCAACTTTAAGTCAAGATAAAATGAAGTCACTTGCACTTTTGTTTATTGAAAATGAGTTTGTGGAAACAATATCCTTTAACCAAATAGTTGAATCATTTGCGTCAGCCAAAGCACGAAAGAAAGACTTTGCATAAATTTGCCTAGTTCGCATAAGTTTTGGATCAAATGTTGATGAACATTCGTGAATAGGGACAGATATTTATAATCATTATATTTATAGTAGGCCTAATGATTGATTTGTAAAAACATTTAACGATACTTGTTGTTGCAGATAAATACAGATAAATGCTGTAAACTAAGTAATTCCATCTAAAAGGCACTAATCAAATTGTTTTAGGCCTAGCAGGTGATTAACAGAGTTAATTAAGAAAGTACTTACCTATGTTATTGTTCGGTTTTTTGATATTTTAGGTTAGGTCTACTTTTGATTTAATACAATCATATATGTTTAATAAAATGTAAAATAAATGCATAATTTTTTAAGTTTTACATTCCTTGAACAACCGATTTGTTTCTATTTTAAAAGTTCCTAATCAAACCATGCATTTATGTATGATCAGTTTTCTTTTGTTTTTAAATAAACTGAATAGTAGTATAATGCCTTTCTTTGGCCATTTTTAATTTTTGAATTCAGTATTACTGTTTATACTTAAAAATTTTGAAAGTGGTGGCAGATTGGAGGGGTAGTGTGAGGGAGGGGGGGCGGGGAGGGGGCGCGAAAAAATGTCAGCCTACTGGCGACTAGACCCTTAATCAGGCCCTGGTTCACCCTAAACAAAGACAAATGCTTGTTCTCTCAAACCTCGCTAACCTACTTAGGTCACCATTTATCCAAATCAGGAATCAAAGTCGAAGTTATAAGAAAAATGGCACCTCCAACAGATATTTTGGGTGTTCAAAAAGGTTACTTGGCATGGTTAACTTCATTGGCAAATACATACCGAACAAGAGCCAGTTACTAAAACAAGCTGTTACCCACGGGCTTCACCCCGTTTGACTTCATAAGTATTAATAAAACTATTGATTGGTTAAGTTAATCTGAAATAAACAAAACAGAATACAGTAATACAAACAAACAAATAATCACACCCGATTTTAATAAGGTAATAATTTTAAAGAATGACATACAATTAAGTACAGCTGATGTATTTTTAACATTAAGTATATGGAAAGTTCTCTTTGGAAAGCAATTACGACCTTAAAGGGCAATTTACGAAATAATGGATGGTTGCACAAGGTTTCTCGTCATTACAAACATTTTAAGTATATGGTTTATGGGGGTGTGAGTTGTAGTTTTCCCAGAAGTTCATGGGTACTTTGGGCTTTATATATGGATTCATTACCGACCTACTAAGTAGCAAAAACGAATGGTGTTGGGATTGTGAACAACAAAAAGCATTTGATGAACTGAAAGAATTATTGGCTTCTCCACCTCAACTTGCATTCTATGATAAAAATAAACCGACTATGATTTCTGCTGACTCTTCTGCACATGGATTGGTTGGAGTTCTTTTACAACAACAATCAGATGGTAATACAGAGTGGGCCAGATAAAACCGGTCCCGAGAGGCGTAGGCTTCATACGAGACGCGCCGATGTACAGCATGACGGGACATTGACCTTTCCCCTTCCACTACTGTCTGCCGTCCGTCCTGTCCTGTCTATCTGTCCACGTCAGTGTAGCTTGAGTGTTTGACCGAGCAGTGTGGATCATGCCGTATTCAATAGAACAGCGTGTTTTCATAGTGGAGGAATATGTTCGTACAACTTCAATAATGTTGGTCCGTGAAAAGTTTCTTGAGAAGTATCCTGAAGATGGAGTTCCTGCTAAATCAACCATTCAGGATTTAATTAAAAAGTGGCGTACAACAGGCAATGTGTCCAATATGAAGAGAGACAAACAACCAACTGTACGAACACCAGAAGCTGTGGCCAATGTACAGACCATTATTGGAAGGAGTCCTTCAAAGTCAACACGACGATTATCGCAACAAGTCGGAATTTCTCGAACATCTTGTCGGCGTATACTGCATGGATTAAAAATGCGTGCCTATCGTGTGAGTGTTGTTCAGGAATTGAAAGAGGTTGATTTGGCTAGACGCGTACGTTACTGTCAATGGGTTCTTCAAGAAATTGCAGAAGGTAACGTGGATCCATTTTTATTCATTTCTACAGACGAAGCATGGTTCCACTTATCAGGGTATGTAAATTCTCAAAATACGCGGTATTGGGCAACACACAATCCTCATGTAACCCATGAGAAACCACTGCATGACTTAAAAATTGGTGTTTGGTGCGCAATGTCTGGTCGCCGGATCATTGGACCAATATTCTTCGAGGAGACAGTTAATACAGACGTTTATCTACGGATCTATGAAGAATTTGTTACACAACTGAATCCAGAAGAAGTGTCATATGCGTACTTCCAACAAGATGGGGCAACCTGTCACACTTCTGATCGATCTCTCGCTCGAATCCACAGTGATTTTACTAAAGAGAGAACCATCAGTAAAGGCTTGTGGCCAGCCAGATCGCCCGACCTATCGCCTTGCGATTTTTATCTCTGGGGCCGTCTCAAAGGTAATGTCTATCACAACAACCCACGGACTTTAGAAGAATTGAAGCAAAACATACGACAAGAAATTGCCAACATTCCAGTAGAAGAATTGCAGACTGTTTTCCTGAACATGATTCGCCGTGCTGAAATTTGCATACAAGTTGGTGGCTCCCATTTTGAACAGAGACTGTAAATCCTTAAATGTACATGTTGTAAAATAGACAAAATAAAATTTCATTTTACTTAATATTATGCATTTTTTTTATTTCGCCTAGTCACTTTTTCAGTTTCCTGTACGCATTGTATGAGTATTACGTAAACTCGCTCGGGACCGGTTTTATCTGGCCCACCCTGTAGGAAACCTATTTCTTATATCTTACACACTCTGAGCGAAACCGAACGAAACTACTCTAACATTGAACGAGAAGCTCTATCATTAACATGGAGCTGTGACAAGTTATACATCTACATTGTGGGCAAGCACATCATGCTGGAAACAGATCACAAAGATTTGGTTAGTATGTTGACTACTAAAGAGATCAATGATATTACACCCCGTCTTCAAAGACTAAGACTAAGATGTCTGATGAGATATTCCTACAATGTGACGTATACATCTGGCAAACATTTAGCCAAAACGTAGCCATATGGGAGCATTCACACGAGCAGTCGGTCATCGCGCTGCAGCTCGCATACTCCCCTTTGTTCTCATTGTGCGCCAGTGATGGATCCGAGTGGCTTTGATATCGATATTTTCATCTATCGACTCGTCGCTCGTGTGAACCAGTGTATAGCCGGGTCATGAAAAAGTCGCTTGTGTAAACCGTGCATTAGACAAGAAATGTTGACAAGAATACATACACGCCACCTAGGCATTACGAAATGTCGACTTAGAGCCAACAATGGTATGTGGTGGCCAGGAATGTCACTTGATATTGAGAAATTTGTTAATGATTGTCCAAATGTACTGAACATAGAACACAACATCATGAACCCCTTTTACCCAGTGAGCTTCCATCTCGTCATTGGGAAAAGGCAGCGATTGATCTCTTCAAACTCGAAGGAACATGGTTCGTAGTAATCACTGACTGTTTTTCACGTTATTTTAAAATAGCTACATTAAAAAAACCTGTCAATTGCTGAGATAATTGAGAAATGCAAATCTGTATTTTGCCGCCACGGTATTCCAATTGAGCTGCGATCTGATTGTGGTACACAGTTTGCTACCAGATACACTGGTCTTGAAAACTCTGAATTCAAAAATTTTGCTCAAAACTATAACTTAAGCAAAAGCATAACTTGTGACGAGCAGCACAAGCTACCACCAAAGTAACGGTGCAGCAACAACTATGCTTTAGAGCTTGATTGATCCACTGACAACATTGGAGGGAATGATGGCCTTAACGGACCAATCACAGAGTAGCCTCTAATATAAACCAGCTCCTTGGCTGTGTGCAGTAAGTAACAAACTTGCTTGTTGCCAACAGGCTTTGTGAAAGACCTCTATGTAAACCGCACAGTAGACCTACACTTCCACCATATACCTCCTTCCTAGGACACATTGTATTTACTTCACCTGGAGACTGCAACGTGCGTAAATTCTACCTCTATCTCCATGTCTAGCTTCTCTCAGTATGTGACTTCCTTTATCTTCCTTTATAACTCTGTTATAACAAAAATACTCATTATGAATTATTGTTTACAGATGTTGGCATCCTCACTCTCACTCAGTATATTCTGTTGGACCCTATACTGCTGTTCTTTGTGATGGGATCTACTTATGGAATGGCAAAATGCCATTGTGCCAACAACAAGTTAGTACTCCTACTATTTAACTCAAAATTTATATTATACTCTTCAGCTTAAACTGTCTTGTTCTAATGTTCTACCAATCAAAGATTTAATGTTTACCTTATAAACAGCTATTTAATAGAAATCTCAATTTTTTTCTCAAAACGTCCAATAAATTAAGTGCAAAAATCCATTTAACGTGTAGTGATGTGACCAGGGACTTAACCCTTTGGCCGCCACGGTCCGATATATCGGATGTCTGCTAAATGTTTGTTTACTGACCACCTCTATGTCCAAAAGCCACAAATAACACACCAATCGAATCAGCATCATCTGGGCTTCATGTAGCAAGAGCTTTGACTGCCTTTGTTTGTGTTTTTTTCTCGTGATGGACGAGATTTCCCAAGATGGCGTCGTCTGATAAACAGTGATCATGTGTTTGTAGATAACTTCTTAAGACTTATAAGTTGTTCTGGTGCTTTTTTAGTTAGTAAATATGACTAAACTTGGTCGAGATAAGTCGACAGTGAGTGAAGACACAATATTTCATAACTTGACAGAGATTGGTGTGCAATTGGTGAGTTGAGTGATCATTTCATAAATTCTCGAGGCCTATTTGTAGGTAATGTCTTTATGTCCATACTTTTGGCAGATTATCTATACAGGGTGTCCCGGAACTCTCTACCAATATTTTAGGGCATTGCTCTTGGGTAAGAAACATACCTAAATATCATATTTAAAATGTCTGGAAGTCCTTAGTTACTCACACAGCCGCCATTTTGTTTTTTTCAGTTATTAATTTTTTTCTGAAGAATAGTTAAACATATGAAATTGAAACTTTGCACAAACATTTAGGACAACTAGACAAAGCTACAAAAGAATTATAAAGATTTTTCAAATTTATAAAACAAAATGGCGGCCATTTACAATTTTTGTAAAATCAACGGTTTTTGAGTTATTTAAGAAACAAAATTTTAAATGACCGCCATTTTGTTTTATGAATATGAAAAATCGTCATAATGTTTTTGTAGCTTTGTCTAGTTGTCATAAATGTTTGTGCAAAGTTTCAATTTCATATGTTTAACTATTCTCCAGAAAAAAATTAATAACTGAAAAAAGAAAATGGCGGCTGTGTGAGTAACTAAGGACTTCCGGACAATTTAAATATGATATTTAGGTATGTTTCTTACCCAGGAGCAATGCCCTAAAATATTGGTAGAGAGTTCCGGGACACCCTGTATAAAAGGATGACTTACATTACAGGCACTATGAGGAAAAACAGGAAAGGTATACCTGATACTCTCGACAAAAATATGAGGAAGGCCAAAAAGATTACAACCTTAAAGACCACAAATTGATGGTTGTGTACAAGGAAAAAGTCTCCCAAAAGAACCCAGTACTTCTTCTGTCAACTAAGTGTGTTACAAAATCAGTAGTAAGAAATAATGAGGTAATTGTAAAAGAAAACCCAGAGATAATAGATTTGTACAGCTCCTTCATGGGAGGTATTGACCATTCAGATCAGATGTTATAGGTTACGCCTACCTCGGTGAGCGACGGACCGATCAGTATTAGAAAAAGGTTGTATTACACATTTTTCAAGAATAATTTTGAACTTTTACCTTATATATAAGGAAAACCATAGTGGAAAAGACATGAATAGGTTTCAGTTCATATTACAGTATCTATAATTGACAGTATGTCAAAAGAGTGGCTTGTCCATAAGTATCAGTTAGCAGGAGGAGACAATTTTCAGATGGCAGGAGTAGACAATCAGCGGCAAAAATTACCAATTTGGAATGGAAACCTTACCAGATAAAAAAGAGAGAAACTGCTGTGTATGTAGTAGGCTATTGCAGCAGGTGGAAAAAGAAAGAAATCCCGAACCATATGCACTAGAGTGTCTGAAAGGTGTACATGCCCTGTGTTTTAGCCAACAAAGGTGCTAGACGATGTTAGACCATTAAAATTTTTAGGCTAAGTGTATGTATATAGTCAAGGCCACACTAAAATAACAGGCCGTAATGCTCGCCTAGAATGACGTCACGATAGAAGACGGCTATGACGTATAAGTACTTATTTATTTATTTTCCAATGAAAGATTAAAACAAACAGCTGATCACAAACGGCAAAATTACGTCATTGCCGTCTTCTATCGTGACGTCATGCTGGACAAGCATTACGGCCTGTTTTTTTAGTGTGGCTTTGATATAGTTTTATGTTGTAAATAGTTGGTGTTATCTTTGTTTTTTGGAATAATGAAAAACTGCTGGCTTCTTACTTTTCTTGTGCATGATATGGCATTAGACTTTATATAGCGCATTTGAGAGACACGAAGACATCAAAACGCTCTGAAGACAATTTATTTCAAACCCTGAAAAGAAGCTTATTTTCAATGTAGGATTTCCAAATTTCGCATTCTTACTAACAAAAGTGTGTAGTAATAAAAAATTACTCAAATATTGGTAAAATATTTTTTATGCATTTAGTTATTTTGGTTGTACTCAAAGTTTTTATTTATTTATTTTTATTTTTTGAAATTACATTTGGTAACATAACAAATTCTTTGAAACCTTTATAAATATTATATTTTTATAATTCAATTTTATTACAATTCTAGAAAAAATTAATTTATCAAAATATTTGCAAAAATAAAAATGTTGTAGCCATTTTATATAAGCATTGAGTTTAAGTACAAAATGGCCTCGGCGGTTCTCGATTAGACGAATAAATAAAATGCTGGCAGCGAATGGGTTAATATGTTAGATATACTGTAATTTAGTTGTCACCTAATTATCAGCTGACAGATTCTGTCAGCTGATAATTATTTCTTACTACTGAATGTTTAAATAGTTTTGTTATTTTTGGTTACTAGGAAGTTAGAAACAAAACAAGGATTAGTATATTTTAGGCTTTCCACCAAAAATGATTGATTTAATTGAACATACTTTTTAAAATAACAAGCAATTGCTTAGTACAAATAAATTGGATAAATTTTTGTTGGGAAGTCTAAAATATGCTGATCCTTGTTTTGTTTCTATCTTCCTAGTAACCAAAAATAACAAAACTATTTAAACATCTGTCAGCTGATGATTAGGTGACAATTAAATTATATTTAACATTTTAAGTAGTTTTTGAGTTTATCTCATACAAACACACAGACACCACCTCTTCTTTATAATATTATAGATTTTAAGTCTCTGGTCAACCAACAAATATCAAGAGACACGGCATCAACCGAAGCTTCATTTTTTGTGATTTGGACACATATTTGCTTGTTTTTCTGAGGCTGGATGCTATGAGAAAATCTTAATAACATCCATACACTGGACCTCATCCAGTGATCAAGAAATACGGTAAAAATAACACAATAAAACTGAATGTTTCTAATGTTAATGTTAGTCTTGAAAGATTTAAACCGGCTTTCAGAACGATTAAGTTAAGCCCTCAACTGTATCTCAAACTTCAAAGGATGTGGATCTTCTAAAGTCATATACGACAAAGTCTGGAAGAAAAGTTAAATTCAAGAATCCAGTTTCAGTTTGATGGTGCACGTTTATCCTTACTGTTATTTTATTTTATTACTTTTAATTTTGTTTTGTGACTTTTCGGAACCCTCCCGAAACTCCATGGACTTCCAATCTTCGCAGGGGGCTCCTCTAGTGATGTGACCAGAGATGTTAAAATGTTAAATATATTTTAGTTGTCACCTAATTATCAGCTGACAGATGTTTAAATAGTTTTGTTATTTTTGGTTACTAGGAAGATAGAAACAAAAAACGGATCATTATATTTTAGGCTTCCCAACAAATACTGATTTAATTTATTTGTACTAAAGAATTGCTTAATACTTTAAAGAGTATATTCAATTAAATCTATAATTTTTGGTGGAAAATCTTTAGGTATTTCTTCTGGTATAAATAAAGTCTTATTTTAATACGAGGTTCTTTCCACTAAAAACGTATCACGTTCATTATAGAATTTGATGGGAGTTTTGTACACTTTTCGGACACTTCACCAATTAATTGTAACAATGATAACCAGTTTTTGCTATTGACATCATTTGGGAAAGATAGATTTGGCCAGGTTGAAGGATTTTGTGGTTGATAGAATGAATGCAGGCTCACCTTACTGATGAATATGGTTGAAAGACTACAACTGGAAAAGATTTTAGTAGTTTTGAAAACTCTATGTTTCATGTGTTTAAATGAGCTTTCCACTATTATAATCACATAGTTGTAACATGGTCTCTTTTATCAGGCCGTTCTCAGTCCAGTGGTGGGCTTGGTTGGTCTTCACTGGAACAATGATAGCCTGTGCTGTCAGTGTCAAGTTTGTGGGACTGTTCATTGTCCTTCTTGTTGGATTTTGCACCGTTACGGAACTGTGGGATATCTTAGGAGATATCAGCAGACCTGTGGTAAGAACAAATACTTCTCAATCATATATTATTTCAAAAGTATATTAGTGAATTGTAACTTTCATTTCTATTGATTCTGTTCACATTACTGACACTAGCTGATGTACATTTACCGCGGCAATGAATACAGGGTGTCCAGCTGACCTGGAAACCGGGAAAACCAGAAATTGTATATGGATTTTGATGACCGAGAAAAAGTGGTATCTTTTTCACCAAAAGTAAATATCTCAAACTATACAGCAAACTTTTAGGTTGACTCTAGGTTTTTTACTGTATGTTTGGGCTGCTCCTAAAATACTTATACCTTTGATACCCATTATAATATATCTTTACCCGTAATAATTAAATTGTGATAAGGCTAGTGTTTCCTGAATTGGTAGATTCCGATACCGATTCCGATTCTACAACTTTGGTTTCGATTCTCGATTCCGCACTCGATACCGATACCTGTTAAAAATTCATTTAATAACACATTTAACTTATGTGTGCTTCTCGCCATCGCTATAAATAAAGGAGCATGTTATTTTTATTTAATCTTTATACAATAAGATAACTGCATGCTATTAATTAAGGTTACATAAACACGCACAGCAAACAAACAACAAAACCAAAACATTGGTTACACAATTAATTTGTCATTTGCAAAGTCACGACAGTTGTTTCAGTTCAGTAAGAAAGAAACAACATATAACGAAAAAAAATAAATCGCTAAACGGCCGTCTCCAATAGTCGCCATGAAGCCCTGAATTAGCTGAACAGTTAGTACAAGTAAGCTGGGGCAATGATCACGCATAATATATAAAAATAACGAACAAAACTTAGCACCTACAAACTCTCCCAATTTTGGGTGGGCGACACTCGTACGCATCAGAAAACCTGCCCAATAAGGGGTGGGCTATACCATAGACTAATCAACACAAGTAGACTCCTCATCCCATTGTACATTTTGAAGCTTGTTTTTTGTCTCTAGTTCATGTACGTCCACACTGATGGCTAGTGTAGACAAAATTTTGTTTCTATTATTTAAGGGTTATTTTCATGATTTGTGCTTTACTATTTGGTTATATGACTAGAAGACCAGTTATTGTTTATGATTATCCAGTTTTATTTGGTTAAATGATGTTTTAAATGACTGAAATATCAAGAAACAAATTGTAAACAAAACATAACCTCTACAGTTGGACGTACAGAACTAACAATAAAATTGGCTTCAGCTGTTCCATAAGGATGACAAATCTACTAAGGGAGTATGTTTTATCTATGGCTATACTTAGAGGGTTAAAGGATCAACCACTGAATATATTATTACGAAGTGTGTTTATAGTCAATGATATTATTATTATACACTATGATCAGCAAGTTATCAAGCTCTCAAGCTGCTAATGAAATGTACATAAACCCTATCACGAGTTAGAAAACGTGAGTTATACTAGTACCATTGACTATATATACACTTTATGTGTATTATATTTATATATTCAATGCTTGTACCATCTGGCAACATTGCCCTCGATCTGACAACATGGCGGCAACTAGAGTTCTGTTGTTTTGCTCTGCTAGTTGTCACTGTTGTCAATCAGGTGAACACAACTACACATCATTCGGCGGCACTAGTTGTGAAATGCAAAGCAAGCTATTTTGGATTATAAAACTTTTACGAATGTGAGATAATGAACTTGGAATTATTTGTATTAGCTGACTTCAGAGTATTCCAAATAAACTAAGATGTGCCACTCTCTACAACCTTCAATGTCAGTTGAGTTTGGCATCATAATTAACCTCACTTTTCAGAATCGGTATCGATTACAATGAAGCGAAATATCGAGTATGGGCAATTCTTCGATACCACTGGAATCGGAATCGGCCCTTCCCTAGCTATAACATAACATTTGGTTTGTAGGTTTATTGAAACTGGTCAGGGAAAACATGTTCTGTTGTAATTCATTTTAGTTTGTCACTAGATAAAAATAGCAATTCAGTTATTCACATAAAACGCATATTTTGATTTATATTTAGATGTAATGTTCATTTCGGCCGCAAATCCCACTTCAACGCTTTTCACATCGACACAATTGCTGTTTTATTGTAAAATTATCGGATTTAAAATGCATATCTTATAGGCTTATAATGGGATGAAAACATCATATTTGGTTATGCGACATTTGTTTACAAGGTGATTTTTCACATTCAAACTGCAAGAAAATTTGTCTTTATACGTGTAAACTAGCTGTTCTGAATTATACACAGTTTTAACTTACTACTCCATTCCCGTACGTAGAACGGGCTAACACATTGTGTTATTTAAATAGATTTATATATAAATCCAATCAGGCAAATGAAAATTTGCATAGTCTGCAGGTTTGCTGCGGCGGGGGTATTTATTTAAGTAAGGAGTTTAATATAGAGGGTAGTGGGGGTTGTATATTAAAGGGGTGGGGTGCCAAAAAGATCCTCACATGTTCAGGAAAAACACCTTGCACCAGCCCTGCGGATCGGTGAACTTGGAACTACTGATATTGTTTTGATAATGAACAAAATAAAAGAATAACCCGAAACCTGGGTCTGCTACATGAAGTTGGCCTACTTGTTTGAAAACATTATTGGATTGATATATTTACACTCTGTTGCCATGGCCAGATTGATCCCAGATAACAGTGTTTATTATCCTCATTATTGGATTGATAGATTTACACTCTGTTGCCATGGCCAGATTGATCCCAGATAAATAGTGTTTATTATCCTCATTATTGGATTGATAGATTTACACTCTGTTGCCATGGCCAGATTGATCCCAGATAATAGTGTTTATTATCCTCATTATTGGATTGATAGATTTACACTCTGTTGCCATGGCCAGATTGATCCCAGATAAATAGTGTTTATTATCCTCATTATTGGATTGATAGATTTACACTCTGTTGCCATGGCCAGATTGATCCCAGATTAATAGTGTTTATTATCCTCATTATTGGATTGATAGATTTACACTCTGTTGCCATGGCCAGATTGATCCCAGATAAATAGTGTTTATTATCCTCATTATTGGATTGATAGATTTACACTCTGTTGCCATAGCCAGATTGATCCCAGATAAATAGTGTTTATTATCCTAATTATTATTGGATTGATAGATTTACACTCTGTTGCCATGGCCAGATTGATCCCAGATAATAGTGTTTATCCTCATTTTTATGAATATATTTTATTTCAGACATACACAGCCAAGCATTTCATCGCCAGAGTAATTTGCCTCATAATTTTGCCAGCTTGCCTCTACATGTCATTTTTCTATATACATTTGACAGTACTAAGCAAAAGGTAGGTTTCTGTATTTTAGTAAGTTGTATTTACAAATTTATAAATTAAATATTTATTTTACTTACTTTAATCTTGGCCCAGAGCCTTTCCTTGAACAAAACTAACATTTCTATAGTATTTGTATACATTATGGATTTAGTAGTGATGGAACTAGCTATTGATGGTCAAAACCAGAAAACTCGAATCTCAAAACCGAAACCGAAACTTTTAAAAATCAAATCCCGAATCTCAAATCTCAAATCTATATGTGAATCTTTTTTACTTAGCTGGTAACAAAGGTCAAGGTTACAAAAATACAGATAACAATAAAATGTTAAGTATGCAATCAAAACTGAATGAGATCGACTCCTGACACTGAAATATTTGTCTGATAATGATACGGTAATCTTAAACTTGAATACAAAATATTTTTTTATAAACAACCAACATTAAAATTAAACCCCTAACACCAACATAAACATGACTATTAGATTAATTACAACATTTAGTAGTCAATATTTCTTTGTGTTATGAAATATTGATATGAAACTGAATCGTACATCATTAAAGCTATAGTGTTTAAGATGCCTTTTTTAAAGGTTCAGAATACAGTTTACTTTTTTATTACTGTTGATGGTGATATGTTTGCTCTATTGCTACGAGCTAGTGTGGAAACAGTGTTATTAACAATAATAATGACACAAAAAATATCAGCAGTTTCAAAAATAAAACTGCAAAAATCTTCGAAACTTTTGAATCTTGAAACTCTGTGATCGAATCTCGAAACCGAAACTTTTCCAAAGTTTTGATGGTTTTGAGATTTGAGATTCGGTTTTGACACATCTTTAGAACTAACGCTCCTTTCACACTATCCGATTTCATTTGTCAGATTAAAAATCTTATTTGTAGTCAACCATTGAAGCTTAAGAGTCGGCAGGACCACCTACCATCTTCGATTTTCTGCCCATAACAGCAATGTTAATGGTCGAAGCATGCGCTTGCTATGTCACAACAGTTTGTGGTTGGATGATTAGTAACCATGACAACTTGTTGAAGTGTGGATGAAGAGAAACCAAAGAAAGAATAGAAGAACAAAGCAAAATAATAAGTGGTGTTTTACGTCATTGTTATCTTTATCTTATTTTACAACTGTTGTAATCTTTAAGATTTAAGTACTAAGATTTTATGCCGTATTATGAGTTATTTAATGTTTTTATCCACATTCTCATGGTACGACCTAGGCCCGGGACCGATTTACTTTTTCATTTTGATGTCCCCAGAGGCCAAAAACACCATTCTATCAAATTTTTATATATGCATATATATAAACATATATAGGCTATACTCCTTCAGATTAATACAACGAATGTCCAACAACAATCGGCAACCAATGAATAAATATGAAAAATCAGGAATATACCAAATCAATTGCAAAGATTGTTCTAAATTTTATAGGGTGATCAATTTCTTGCCGATTCAAAGAACACATTCAATCAGTAAAATCCAACAACATGACAACTCAAAAATCAATGTACGCGGAACACATTTTATCACATAACCATAGTTATGGAAAAATTGATGATAGTGTCAACATTTTAGAATATGAACAAAAAGGAGAAAGTATGAATGTAAAAGAAGAATTACATATATATCTAGCAACAAGAAAAAATGAAAGCAACATCCTTAACATAATGCAAACACAAAATTTAAACCCAATTTATGATAAGATCCAAGAATTAAGACAAAATTAATAATTAAAACCATTGGCATAACGATATTCTTAATTATATAATTTTCCAAGTCAAGATAGATTTAGTTAAAATTTAAACATGTGATTTTATTTATTTTCTTTGTTTACATATTAGATTTAATAACATTGTGAAAGACTGTGACCATGACCTTAATGTTGAAATGCATCAGTCATTAAAAATAATAAAAAAAAGGGTACTATGGTATATTATTTATTAATATTAATTACAGTAGCCCTACACGTGAACAATATCAAATATAATATGCATATATATATGTGTGTGTGTCCGTGAACAGAGTAATTTTTGTCCGATTTTGATTAAATTTGGTTTGAAGGTGTAAGGCGGGATAAACTTGAATAAGTTCCCAAACCAGCATGATCGGACCATGGGAAGGGGGTTTTATGTGGTAAAAATTGGTTTTTCTAATTTTTAACCCTCTAAACACAAATTTCCTAATTCCTCTCCAGACCATTTTAAAGAGCTTAAAAAATCAAATAATTTAGTATCTCAAAGTTTGCTTGTTTATGGATATAATTTGATCAAACTTGGTAAATGTATTTATTTTATACTAAGTTATTAATATTTTACCAAACAACACACTTTTTTACCCTCCCTGTAGCAGCAAGCTTATGTACTCATAAAACCTAAAGTTAATTAAATACATTGAATTGAAAATCAATTCAGGCAACTGGAAATTCGCTTAGTCGGTAGGGGGTATTGTTCTTTACGTTATTTATTGCTATACAGTGTTTAGCAATTTTTGTTTTGTTTAAGTAAGCACAGAGTAAAATTTTTATTACTGAACCAAGGTTAATGACTTAACATATCACGATTGTGCAAATACCAACTGTATTTTGATGATGTAAAATAAAAATTAATCATCACATTAACGTCCATTTATATAGTATTAGGCGTTTATGGGTTTGTAATACATTTTTATTGCGTGTTGGATTAACCGTGGTGTAGAGTGTTTGTGTGTAATAAATTAAAGTTGAAATAAACCCTTAATATGGTTTGTATTCTAATCTTATCTTAAACAATAATAATTTGAGGACAGAGGTTTTAAAGCATGAGGTTTAATGGTACATAAGTTAAATGGTTAATATGGGGTTACAAAAAAATTGTTCAGGGGTGGGGATTCGTGCTGGCCGAATCAAAAGATTTCCAATTTAAATTTTCAATGAGTATGGTAAATTATAAATTTAATAATCTTTCAAAAACAATAAATTAAATAGGAAGGATTTTGATTTTAATTAATGGAGGTAAATAGGGTCCAAATGGATGCTTGAGGAGTCTATAAGTTAGTCTGAGTTAATAAATGGAATGTTCTCACCAATCTTCTGTAATAATAATTTTCTTCTTAGTTTAAAGGCTTAAATTCTTCTTTCTTCAGTAAAATTTGGAAATTTTGACACTACTTTCTTTTATAATATGACAATTATTTTCACAATTAAGAGTTTAAACTTTTATGTTCTTCTTGGATGCTTTTACACTGCACTGTTAATCTCATTGTTGTACCTCATTTTAAGTTATGGGGTTCACATAAATAAAAATATGGTTGAATTTTATTAATAATCTTGAACCCAGATGGATGGTGTTCTGATTGGAGGATTTGTTTTTGAATAATAATTTTGGATAAGCCAATGAATAAATTTTGATAGTAAATTATATATATGTTGAGACAATATGGTTTTAATAATATTAAAAATGGACATGGATAAATATTGAAAATATAACAAGATTGAGTTTGAAAATAAAATAAGGACTATAATTATAAACATTGAATTTTGAGTCATTACAATATCCCCTCAGAAAATATGTAATTAAATTTTTAATAACATGTTTTCGCTAAATGACGAAAAATATATTTAACTTTATACAGCAAATAACAAAAATAGAGATGAAATTGAGTTGAAACAAAAATCTAACAAACTTAACATTAAGGTTTAACTAGAACAAATTTCAGTTGGAATGAACATAACAATAAAATAATTCTAAAATAGCAAAATGATTACTATCCCCTCCTATCTTCTACAAACATTAAAAAACATAACATTAATTTAAGTGGTTAAAACAATTTTTTTTTTATTTTTTACATATTAAATGAATGGAGTGATGAACAAATGTTGAAATATGAAATGAACATGAGACATATAAGAGATGTATGATTCTTATAGGTACCATGGAGTACATTAAATGAATAGTTGTTTGTGATTGCTTGATGATAACCTCTTATAACTAAATACATTAAATTTGTGATTATGACTATAGTTTAACTATTGGGACAGAGGTAACTGGGAAATTGGCTTGTTAACTCACTGCTTGTGTGGGTATGATTTAAAATTCTTCCTTTTTACGACAATGTTTACTGGGTTAAGCGCACATTACAGTTTATCTTCTATCTTCGGTTATGGTGTGTAGATCGGTTCCATGTATTTCTTCATGGAGGATATATATGATAGGGTCCATATAATTTTGTAGAGATCACTTATGTGGTATGTTGATGGTCCAAGTATTGGGGAAATCGGTTTGAAGGTCTTCATGTAATTGTGGGTCTGTGGTTCTTTCTTGGGTAAGTGATATTCTTTGTACATTGTAAAATAGTTTTCTTCATTGTTATAGTAGTTATCATATGGCCTTTGGCAATTGCCTATATCTATTTGACATACTTGTCCCATTTTAATACTCATATCACATTTTAGATTAATATCAGTATCATTAATTGTTAAGCTTAATTTATTTTCATTAGAATCTATCTTTAGTCGGAGTTCTGTTAATGTGTCCATACCAAATATCACAGGTTTAATTAAATTAGGTATGATAAGAAATTGAAGCCAGATGGTCTGATGTTCAATGGTTACAGGGGCATAAATGATTCTTGCAACACGTTTTGATTTTTCACCAGTAGCTGTAGTTATTGTCGTATTAGACAAAGGAAGTTCTTCAAATGGTTGAATTATTTTTTGATTCTCTTTGAAACATTGTTCGGAAATACATGTTATTGTAGAACCAATATCGATTAATGCTTTTGTTGGGAGATTATTGATTCTAATATCTATTTCAGGGCATTTAACTGGTTTGGATACAGGAAATTTATTATTTTCAGTGGGTTCTTATCTTAAATAATATCTTATCTTAAACAATAATAATTTGAGGACAGAGGTTTTAAAGCATGAGGTTTAATGGTACATAAGTTAAATGGTTAATATGGGGTTACAAAAAAATTGTTCAGGGGTGGGGATTCGTGCTGGCCGAATCAAAAGATTTCCAATTTAAATTTTCAATGAGTATGGTAAATTATAAATTTAATAATCTTTCAAAAACAATAAATTAAATAGGAAGGATTTTGATTTTAATTAATGGAGGTAAATAGGGTCCAAATGGATGCTTGAGGAGTCTATAAGTTAGTCTGAGTTAATAAATGGAATGTTCTCACCAATCTTCTGTAATAATAATTTTCTTCTTAGTTTAAAGGCTTAAATTCTTCTTTCTTCAGTAAAATTTGGAAATTTTGACACTACTTTCTTTTATAATATGACAATTATTTTCACAATTAAGAGTTTAAACTTTTATGTTCTTCTTGGATGCTTTTACACTGCACTGTTAATCTCATTGTTGTACCTCATTTTAAGTTATGGGGTTCACATAAATAAAAATATGGTTGAATTTTATTAATAATCTTGAACCCAGATGGATGGTGTTCTGATTGGAGGATTTGTTTTTGAATAATAATTTTGGATAAGCCAATGAATAAATTTTGATAGTAAATTATATATATGTTGAGACAATATGGTTTTAATAATATTAAAAATGGACATGGATAAATATTGAAAATATAACAAGATTGAGTTTGAAAATAAAATAAGGACTATAATTATAAACATTGAATTTTGAGTCATTACAAAGTTATGAGAGAAAAATTGATCAAGTCATTGTAACAAGAAGAACCTGAATGGGATGTTTATTTTTACAATATTATGAATTGCTTAGCAATTATCAGCTGTTGTTTTTAATTTTACATGTGAAGGCTAGTAGAAAAAATTAACTAAAAGAACTGAACATACTCCCGGCCTTGAAGTGTCCTCACTTCAACCGTTAGTTTAGAAAAAACACATTAACACAAAAGTTTGTTCTAGGCCGGCTATAGCAGCTAGTTGCTTTTTTTCTACTTCTGCTTTTCAACCGATACCATCTTTGCTGGGAAACAACTTAAAAACTGTTGCTGGAGACCACCGAAGTCCTAGCTCGTTGAAATGGTGATCATCAGAGTTTCGAAGGAACTTTGGTGTTTAATGATGAAATTGAGAAACAGAAGTGAACAAGTCTTGGTCTTGAGAGTTCATAACACATTTCTTCCATTCAAAGCACTCTTTTTTCAATAATTCAACAAGTTGTTATTGGAGGATGAGCGCTTCCTCTGTAGTTTGTGATGAAGAGTAGCCATTGTCCAGAGCTTCATCGGAAGATACAACCATTTGCCTGGATTGCTTGACTGTCTTTACTGTAGTGGTTTCACTCTTGGTTGGGTTAGCGGCGGCACTGTCTGTTGGTTTAACAGCAACACGATCGGTAGGATAGGTGATATAATTATCAGTAGGATGGATAACAGTACTGTCTCTAGGGATGACAGCAATGTTGGTAGGTTGGATGGCAGCACTGTCACTTGTCAAGGTACTTGAGTTCACTGTTGTATCTGTATTCGTTGGTTGAGGTTTTGTCACTGTCACTGTGGTGTTTCTAATTTTTGAGTTTGTGAACTTAGGAATTGTGATTGCTACCGGCCTCTTTATTGTAATGAATTTTGTTGCAGGTTGTATAAGCTGGGTGCCTTTGATTTGAAACTTATTTGATGAGTTCGGGTTGGTTATATTCACTGAAGTAGTTATCTGAGGTTGAGCTGGACTGCAATTAACCTTGGCCAAATAAGGGTTAGAACCAATTTCTGAAAGCAGCACTTTAATGTAGCTGGTGATGTGGATGAATAGTTCACTGATTTGGTCTTCATCTTCAGCTAAAGTTTCAATGTCCAAATCAAATCATCTTCACTTGACGCACTTACAATGTGATGAAAATAAGAATCAAAGTCTTCTTTCTTCTTCTGGGCTTCTTGCATAAGAGTCTTTAAGGCTTCGTGTTGCACAACTGTTAATGTTTCTTCTTGTTCAACAAGTTGATCTACGATGTTTGTTATTTTGTTGAGACGAGTTTTAATAAAAGATGTGAGTCGTGTATGAGTTTCAATTTTAAAATCACTATTTGGAGATGCCATTGTACAAAGATGAGGAGATAAATGTCAAAAATTCACAAAGTGTAAATGAGTGGGTTAAGAGTTCCAATATGGAAATAAGAGTTTGGTTGGGTAAGAGTTCAGAGGCAAAGAAATCAATGGGTAAATGAGGAAATATTAATATAAGAAGAGTTCTAGTGGATGAGTGTAATTCCAAATCGCTTAAGTAATATCTTGGATCGAAGGACCATTAAATAATGTGGAGTGTTTGTGTATAATAAATTAAAATTATGAGAGAAAAATTAATCAAGTCATTGTAACAAGAAGAACCAGAATGGAATATTTATGTTTACAATATTATGAATTGATTAACAATTATCAGTTGTTGTTTTTAATTTTAAATGTGAAGGCTAGTAGAAAAATTAACTAAAAGAACTGAACCCGTGGTCTCCCCCCTCCCCAATACCTCGGTTAATCGAGGTTCTACTGTAGTGTAAAACCAACAGACTCACGATCATCTGCCCGTCGGATTAACAATCAAAGGAGTGAAATCAGGTAGTGTAAAAGGAACGTAAGGCTTGGATTGGAAGTAATTCTTTATTTGATAATTAATTCTAATTAGACATATCTTTGTACTTCTAAATTTGTAACCAGTTTTAGAATAAAAGTACCAGGGGACCGAGCAGTACTCGATGGTGTTAAATTTGTTGGGAGGTAGTCGCTAGAGTTTTGTGCTAGGCCCAAAAAGTGCAATTTGTGTTCTAGAAAAATTAATTCAAATGATAAATCTACACTTATAGTAACATATAGAATTATAGTTAGTATAAATAATGTTAAAACAAATACAAAATCGATAATATTTAAAACTTCACATAAATAATCTTCCTACTCTGTCTAAAGATAGGGGAAGGACGGGAATAACGGCCAGTCTAAGAGTTTTTTTTACTAGTTAAATAAAAATAATAATAGTAATATTCTTTATTGCTTCAAACAATACCATGATTGCATAGCATGCGTCAACATATACAAAATAATAGAAAAGGGCACAATAGAACAATATAAAGCATAAAATTATAATATGACTAAACGACACAACCAGAGTGTTATATATTTTGCGTTAGATTGGTTAAACCAACTTCAAGCCAATGCGTATTTATTCCCTATGGTCCATGAACTCATCCACCAAGTAGAAAACATTCGACACTAAGAAGCGTCGTAAATTTTGCTTTAAATTTGGTTTTGCTATTTTCATCTCTGATACCTTTCGGCATCTTATTCAGGAGAACAACACCAGCCTGGGATGGCATTCATGCCATTCAGGCAAACCTGTGCTGCACTGGCCTATACACGTCCCTGGATCTAGTGTTGTAATTGTGTACATCTCTTCCCTGTTTAGACTTGCAAAAAAAAATGCAGTCTCTAGGATGTACAGCGCAGCGTGAGCAAGTTATAATCGCGAAAGGCATCCCGGCACAACTCTCTACGTACAAGTTTAGCTGTGATACGGATGGTTTTTTTCTGAAGAATGAAAAGAATCTCTATTCACACTTGGCTTAAAATACCTACCATTCTATGGTCGCCATTTCAAATTAAAGTATTAATGTATAGTATTATATCCTTCATTTCTCTTCCGTTTCAGGCCTTGAAATTGAGTTATTGCCCTACCAGGGTTGTTCCTTAAGAATCGCTCGATAGCCTGAACGTAAAATGTCTTCAGGGGCCCCATTAAAGATAAATCCAGAGGTTGGGATTTTTGTGGCTGCGATGCATACCCTAAGTGGATTTCCCTTGCTATCCAGATGAACTCTTAAGTTCTTTGTATGGGTCCAATGTCCATCTAAGATGACCATCACTGAATCATCTGCAGTTGGTTTGGTGTGTGCTGATAAAATGCATATGCCATTCTAAAAAAATTTCACTCTGCATGCAACCTTTTGGATGGCAAGTGAATGCGTTCCCTGGCAGTGACCCATCGACCAACTCAGCCTTCATTCAAAGTTACCTCTAGCTGACATACACATTACCAAAGAAGATAAAACTCCTCTTTCTGCTGAGGTAACACTGCCAACCTGCCGCCTACCCTTCAAAGCTAGGACTGTGGTTAGTCCAGTCTCATCAACGTTTTATATTCTGTGAGCTGGATAGTTGTGTTTGGATTTATTAATTGAAATGGGCACCTAGTGTGTATTTTAACCTAAAAATGAGTAAAGGATGCGTGTAAAATGGAGTGAGATGATCTATGTAGCATTTTTACCGACTAAGATCAGCTGTTTCATTAGCCAGGATCATTTATTTAAAGCCCAATGATCAGGATCAGCTTGGTCCACTTTCGAACCATCAAAAAGCTACTGACTTTTCTCAGGATCGATTCTGCCACCGTTTAATCGTTAGGCAAGCACTATAACCACTCAGCTACCCATCAATGTAACAGTATACACCATTTTGGCTTAATAAGTTTTAAGGTTTAATAACTTTAAGCACACAATAAAATTTAATTTGGATTATTATACAAGTACAGTAACTTAGATAAAGATAGTTCACAGATCTATTTGTAATTTATATTAGTAAATTGTTTTAAAGTGGATTGTAGAAAATTAATTTAAAAATGTTTTGAGCTTTTGAGGGTTGTTCTCAGTCTTGCAAATGAAGTCCTTTACAGCTATGTGCTTCAAATTATCTATCCATTAGATTTTTTTTTTTTCAAACAGTTAACTAATTCTTTCAGATTGGCCTTTGGTAGTTTAATTTTTATATTGTATTGAATTTGTTGTGATTTTCTTTTGTAGTGGAAATGGTGATGGATTTTACAGCTCAGCGTTTCAGTCCAAACTTGAAGGCAACACCTTACACAACGCAAGCATGCCGAGAGGTTTGTGTCTTTTATTTTATGTTAGGCTTATGTAAGTTATTTGGCTATGTTTTCCTTAAAAATGGGGTTGAGTGAGATAACATTGGTTTAAGTATTGACTTCTCAATGAGACAATTTCTAGATTTTATTTTTATTGTTTGTTGTTGATCCGGGTCAATATAGACAATTTCTAGATGGTTTTCAATATCAGTTTTACAAAGGTATAATAATCTCTGCAGAGTATCTCAAAATAAAAGATCATGATATTAATTTGTGTTTGTAAAATAAGAAAGAAAATTGCATTTGTCTTTAAATACCTATATTCTTATTTACTAATAAAGATGGGAAGGTGGGGCAAGACGGGGTTGAGGCCGTTGAGGGCAAGACGGGGTTTTTGTGATTCCTACCTTAGTGGGTGTCTCAGCCTATCGGTAAATAGTTGAAGTAGTAGATTGTTGCTATGCTTTTGTCTGATAATGCAGCAAGCCAGTTCAAGCAAACCACATGATGCGTAAGGGTCATAGTGTTTTTCACCAACCGTGATGTAATTTTTGCTTTTTTTACGCAAGAATATCTCAGATACATGCTTTTTCCTCATACAACTTATTATCATTAAATGAGAGTTTTTTTAGGGAAGTAATTATTACAACATACAGCTTAATTGATGATATTGTTTATACATTAAACTAACCTAACCTATAAATTGTCCACGGGGCCCAGACAGGGTACTTACTAGGGGGCAAGACCGGGAAGATTTATTTGAAGGATAAGATTAATTTTGGTTATGAAAGTTATTTTGTAATTGTTTAACTGCAGACATTTTTATTTTAAGGAGAAGAATCCTTTTAGTTAGTAATGTTATTAACTTTTTGCCCTTTTTGGTAACTGCAATACTTTTTATTACATAGTAAAGTGTCAATAATATAAATTGGAGTAATTTGTTATTGTTTATAGGAGTAATTTTTGTGTTTTCGGTTGAAAACGTAATATCACTATTGACAACATAATACTTTTTATATTAAAACCAATGTTTTTAAGTTTGTATAGTGTTTAATTGTTTACTAGTGTCCCTGTTGCTCGAATTCGAGCAATTGCTAATTATAACAGGCGTTATTTTAAAAGGAATAACTACCATAATTTCTGATAACTTTAAAAGATTCGACTCAAGGATTATGGAAATACTCAATATGTACATAACAGATCGATATAATCATCATTTCTTGTAAATATCTTATAATTTTTCAGAAGCTGATCTTGTTTATTTAGTGTTTTCTACAAATAGCCTTACTCATAGCCGCATTAGGTTGTCCATAATAAGGATTATAAATGCCATTAAAAAAACATTATTTCTATTTCTTCTCCTAGGTGGTGTTCTATGACTTGCCTATGTTTCCATGGTTTGCAAATCGGCTCTTTCAATGATTACTAAGAAATGCAGCACAGTGTTAACTCAGTTTTCTTTATAGTATATCAATTTATCCAGCCTCTCTGGTTTTTTCCATTGTAATATTTACGCCAACCCAAATTTAAAGGGTAAATATTTAACTTCAACCAAGTGAGTAAATGTCTGTAGCAAACTGTTCAATTAACAAACTTATTGACTGTTTACTGTTAACATATTCTTCTCACTTTTAATTTCTGACAGCAGCTGGAGTTTCATAACGATTTTTGTTTCCCATGTTAATCTTATGGAGAAATACAAAACTTTAAAGGGCCCCAGGGCCTCACTTTCTAATTATTTCCCTAAAAAGAAAAATTCCTGCACAACTTCACGTTACGCTCTTTCCAATGACACCAAAAACATGTCAATCGGTTCAGTAGTTTCGGAGGAGTAATTGTCACAAAAAACCTGCTTGCGTATTAAATAAGTACTAGTTAACCGCCCGTGCTCCGCTACGGGAATATTATCAACGATAAAAGACATAACAATTAACAAATACGTTTTACATTTGTATTTCATTTAGGGGCTGCTTAATTTTTTACATGAAATATATAACTGATAGTTGGTCTGTATAAACTGTTTTATGTTAACCAAACCGATATATTAGTTAACCAAATTAATGTTTTACATTAATTCGAGTTTCATTTGAAAAATAAATAGTATACAACTGTGCAATGCTATAACCTAATAGCCTACTGATGCTATGGAGATAATTTGTTCATGTATATTCCTATATTCGTTGTTTTTTGTTCATTTGTTTTACGGAATAAAGATAGACACTTACATGTAAATAACGCATCAGCAGTCGGTCGCATTTCACTTATCGTTGATCCCATTCTGTTTACGTCGTATATATAAAGTTGGGCATTCTTTGGTTCAATGTTAGAGGGTATTAACGGTCCAATCCGATGGTAAAAGGAGTCCCGCATCTTAAAATTATATAGACTACCCGAAAGGTGTTGATTCAAGTAAGACTTAGAACTCACCATTTCAAATGCAGAGTTGTATGATCTTATATTATTCAAATAGTTTTTTTTTCTTTTGACCCTTAATACTTTATTAGGCTATTATAGTCGCTGTAGCCCCGTTGATAAGATTTTCCGTGAACTCAAAATGTTAATAAAGGAGCTAATTTTACCTTCCCCTTGTGATATTATAAGGAGAATATATTTGTATCCCTGTTAGTCTGTCCTGACTCGAAGTTCGTAGATTTGCAGTAGTAACAAATCCAATTTAACGACCCAATTCAAAAGAGTCGGTGTATTTTTGTAGGGACTTTCAGCGTACATTTAACTCAATCACTGCTCTTTCCTTTTTTCGATGGTTCTCTACGTGTTTTTCGTTCTGTATGTCTCTTTACGCACGGTTACCTTTTCTTTTTCTTTTTCTTTTTGTACTTTTCACACCCTGGGGTTAATGATAAAGTTTTATAAAGCTATAATGACCCGAGTCAACATTGCCATAAAACATCAAGTCACATACTTCTTTGCTAGAAACGAAATTGTAAGTCACAGTTTCTCAAGCACTACAGTGACTTCCCTGTGTACTCGAAAAAAAAATAGTTAGGGCATAGATAACTGATAAATTGTAGTTCCACGTATCCCAGCGTACTCGCCATCTCGATAAGGTATAATTTGGTACTGCTGAACGTCAAACACTGATCTTGAGTAAGATGCATCACCTACTACAAAATGTTTCTATGTTTCCCGCTCATTAGCAATTATCTGTACAACTTGCAAGCGAATTTCCCTATGATTGTTCTGGTGGCTATGGAGAATAAATTATATTGATCCACACAATAAGTTTCCGTCCCCTACTATGGGTATTATTTCACATTTCATACTCAAACTTAAACTTAAACTCAATTACCATTTTCCTTTAGATCACTTCACAGAAAAACTAAAACATTAAAAAAATAGAAAATTTTCACCAAAAACATACAAATAATGTTCAAATACATTTATAAATAATACATTGTGGCATAAAACACTTTTCCTTGATCAAAATCGTGTGTTTATAAACAGGAACTCCTAGATTAATAATTACATACTGAAAGTGAGGTTATAAAAATAATAACAAATGTCAGACAAACATCAAACAGCTGACAAATAATTTATAAACTGTGTTTATATTCTTCAATAAGAATTGTATTGACTCGACCTTTGAAGGGCTGTAGGTCGTAGCCCTTAGAAAAAACGTAAATTCTAAGGAAGTTCGGCAAATCTACACAATATCCCCTTTAATTTGAGACATAAATCTTGAAGATCGGTCCAGTAATTACTGAGAAAACAGTGTTACAACTGTGTATTAAATATATAGATAGATTTGCCTTACTTTGTAATGGTACCCCATCTTGCCCCATCAGTGCACCCCATCTTGCCCTCACTGTAGGGCAAGATAGGGTACTTGGTAAACTATACAAAAACAGGTTTTTGTATATATAAGTTTTTAAGCTAGACGAGTAAAAATATTTATATATACTCTATACAGACTGAAGTTTAAGTTGCAATATCAATTATTTTTGTTAATCAATTAGGAAGCCTTCAAAAAATTATTAAATGCTTAAGTACCCCATCTTACCCCACCTTCCCAGACTAGAATAATAGAGGTGCATCTTATTTCTTAAAAGATGATAGTGTTTTTATTTCACGATTCTGAATCAACCACTTGACACATTTTCATGTTTTTTGTATGAAAGAAAGATAATTTTGAAAGGAAGGGAATTTAAGTATAAGTTTATGCCATGCAAATTTTGACGCATGTTGAGAAATACTTTGTTGAGAAAACTATCGCTTAATTTTTTACCACAACACACTAAACTACATTTGATCAAATCACTTGTACTACCCTACTTCAGTTACTGCAACTCATTGATCAATGACATGAGCTGTGACTCAGGTGGGTATGCTCCAGCGGTCTCAGAATAACTGTTGGAGATTTGTCTATGATCTGCGACGAGTGGAGCATATCACGCCATACTACTTTGAGGCACACATCCTGAAATTAAATGATCAAAGATTCATCAAAATTTTGTCATTGGCTTTTTTAATTTTAAAAATAAGTGTTGCACGACATCCAAATGTCACAACCTCCAAAATATAGTTTTTGAGCTGTTTCACAACGTTCAATATAAACTATTTGACTGTTGCATGGTGTCCAAATCACCATGTCCAAAAGTACAGTAACTGCAATAAACATAGTCTTTCTACAAGCTTTGAACGTCATGGGATTGGTCGTCTTGCAACAGCGCACTTAATACTCTTAGAAACTTAGCAGTAACACAACGTCCGGTCCAAAGCCATTGCCAGTAGTAGTAGTCATTTTGTACGTTCTAGGACAGAGGAGGGAGGAGTGTAGACCACGTGGGTTGAGGTAGGTAACCTCACTTTGCCTAACCTAACCTAACCTTACAGGCAGAGACTGATCCTCTGATTTGGACGACTTTACAGAAACGACAACAGCTTTTGAATCTCATTTTATATAGGACCACCAATAGGTTCTCAACTGCACAAAAATGGCGCCGATTGCATCATTCGGTGCTCATGTTTTCACTAGAGGATTTGTATGAAGATGCAGTATTTCGATCTCAATGTATACTGACACGCCATTTGAAACTCACGTTCTAGGACAGAGGAGGGAGGAGTGTAGACCACGTGGGTTGAGGTAGGTCGGGAAGGGAGGTGTGTCCATGACGTCACATGTAAACAGAGGATGATCTTACAGACAGAGACTGATCCTCTGATTTGGATGACAATTTTTTTTTGTGTAGATATAAAGAACGTTAAATCAGTTCTCATTTGGTATACTTGTCGTATAATAGGATCTCACGGCTGAGATCGAAAACGACAATAGCTTTTGAATCTCATTTTATATAGGACCACCAATAGGTTCTCAACTGCACAAAAATGACGCCGATTGCAACGTTAAATCAGTTCTCATTTGGTATACTTGTCGTATAATAGGATCTCACGGTTGAGATCGAAAACGACAACAGCTTTTGAATCTCATTTTATATAGGACCACCAATAGGTTCTCAACTGCACAAAAATGGCGTCGATTGCATCATTCGGTGCTCATGTTTTCACTAGAGGATTTGTATGAAAATGCAGTATTTCGATCTCAATGTATACTGACACGCCATTTGAAACTCATTGTTTTCATGTTGATTTTTACGTGTCTTTTGAGTTGAGTTGTTCCGTGTTTAGTGACGTCACTTGTCTTGGGATCATGTGATCATGGAATGTTCTAGAAACATTACCATAAAAGGAAATGCCACGTGATAGGTCACGTGATCATCTTGGAACGTTCGAGAACATTACCATATATGGTCATGTGTTTCGACGATTGTGCAACAGCCCGCGCGGTCTTGCGTCAGTCTTCTCTGAGAGGTGGTTGTGAGAGGTGCTATTTTTCGAGTCTTTGAAATTGTGTAGTGCGTGAAAAGTAAGTTTTCAACCATTTATAAGTGTGACGAGGATTTGCGGTGATGGCTAGTGTCAGTGCTACGAAGCGATCGTTTCCTAGTGACAACGAGAGTGATGACGACAGCCTTCCTACACCACCGAAGCGTCGTTGGTTCCAACGTTATAAAGACGATATTGAGGAACAACAAGGTGCTAGGGAAGAACACCGCTTGGATGTTGCCTCGGTCTCTGACGGAGAACATCATGTGTCACCGGTTGTTCAAAGTGCTACCAAGCGGTCGTTTCCTACTGACAACGACAGCGATAACGAGACCCGTCCTATATCACCGAAGCGTCGTCGAGCCCAACATAGTGAGTTGGATATTTCGGAACAACTACAAGGTGCTAGTGAGATGATGGACATTCAAGAGCAGGAAGAAGATGTTTCGGATGTCGTGCAGGTTCTACCTGTCAGGAGAGCCGATACAAAAACATTAAAGTTCTGTGATATATGTCACCTCAGTGTTACTAGGAAAAACTGGGCCCGTCATACTGGGAGTGGAGCTCACCAAGCGGCGTGGATACAAAAACAGCAACTAAACCGACCATCCGTCATAGTTCAGCCATCCATCATAGTTCGGCCATCCATCATAGTGCAAGTCCCACGTAAGCCTCCGCCACCACCTAATCTTGAAATCATCCAATCTAAAACGGCGTTCAGAGGTCGAATGAAGACGTTTGAGATCAATAATGTCAAAGTAAATGGTTACAAAAGTGTTGAAACTTTTATCGAAGATTCCAAAAAACTTATAATTGAAAAGGTTCGTGATGAGGGAACTTCATTGAAAATCCAACTTATCCTTAAGGCAAAGTTCGCTAAAGGGATTACGGAAAAAGTCGAATCTGATTTCGAATTCAAAACGAAAAACATCATCATTTACGAAGATTCTAATCTATCAGATTTGTTAAATGAGGCAAAACAAAAACTATTGACTGAGATGGAAAGTTTTAACCACAAAGGCTCCAATTGGAACATGAAAACGATTGAATGTCTTCTTTTACATATCAACCGACTTAAGCCTTTGAAAGGGTCTAGTTACATAGCCCTGCCAGAAAAAATTCGCTTGAAACGTGCTGTTGTAAACATAAAAAACAATGATCAGCGTTGTTTCATGTGGTGTTGTCTAGCAGCACTCCACCCTCCAAAGGTACACCCGGAGCGGATCGAAAGCTACACTGCTTATGTTGATGGATTTCTCAAGTTATTTGATGGGATAGATTTTCCAGTCAAACTGACTGATGTAAAAAAATTCGAAAAGCGTGCAGGATTATCGATCAATGTATACGGTCTTGAAGAAAATAGTGATGTTTTTCCCTTGTGTGTAACAGATGAAGAAAAGCCCGTGCATGTAGACCTGTTGTTGGTTAAAGATGGAACGAACTCACACTACTGTCTAATCAAAAACCTATCTCGTTTAGTTCACAGTCAAGCTACAAAACATAATAGAAAATGCTATATATGCAGACGTTGTCTTCAACACTTTCATAACGAAGACAATTTGAAGACACATATGGAGGACTGCTCTAGACATGATCCCTTAAAAATAAAGCTCCCTACCGCTGGAAAAAATGACAAAATAAGATTTACGGAACACAATAAATCAATGAAAGTTCCTTATGTCATTTATGCTGATCTGGAGAGCATGCTCCTCCCGATTTCTACTTGTGAACCATCGGGAGTTGATGAAAACGGTGCTAAGAGATCGTACACATACAGCTATCAGAAACACGAAGCTATAAGTTTCTGTTACTATATCTCTGGCAGTGAAAAGCCTCCAACGACATATTTCGGGGAAGATGCTGGACGAAAGTTTGTCGAGGTGTTGAAAAAGGAGGCCGTAGAGATAAAACAAATCTACGAAAAGATCATTCCAATGAAACCACTGGAGGAAGAAGAGATACGTAGACATAAAGAAGCGGTAACCTGTCACATCTGCCAGGAACCTCTCAATGAAACCGACAAAGTTAGGGATCACGACCACCTCACCGGTTTGTATCGAGGCCCTGCCCATTCCAAATGTAACTTATTGTTTACTAAGCCCAAATTTATTCCTGTTTTCTTGCACAACCTTTCTGGCTATGACATACATCAGTTCATCAAAGAAATAGGACAACAAGGTGAGAAACTCAAAGTGATTCCCCAAAATGATGAGCGATATATATCATTCACCGTTCAAGTTAGGGGAGGGTTGGAACTGAGATTCTTGGACTCTTTTAAGTTTTTAAGTGCAAGTTTAGACCAATTGATTAACAATTTTACTACAGATCAGTTGGAGCATACAAAGAGATTTGTCAGATCATCACAGATAGAGTTGGTAACAAGAAAAGGAGTTTATCCCTATGACTTTATGGATAACATAACAAAATATGATATGACAACTCTGCCGGAACTTCATGATTTCAAAAACAAATTAAATAAGTGTGATGTATCAGAATCAGATTATGAGCATGCTCAAAAGGTTTGGAATGAGTTCAACATCAAAGATATGAGAGAGTACACATTGTTTTACAACAAGATTGACGTCCTCCAGTTGGCAGATGTTATGGACAACTTCAGAGACGTTTGCCTTCAAACATATAGTCTCGATCCAGCGTGGTACTTCACAGCTCCCGGATTAGCCTGGTCGGCGATGCTGAAACTCACTGATGTAGAGCTCCAGTTACTAACCGACCTCGATATGATTCTAATGGTTGAAAAAGGAATTCGTGGAGGTGTTTCGCAGTGTTGCTTGAGACAAGCTCGAGCCAACAACAAGTACATGAGTCAAGGCTTCGATGAGAACAAAGAACCTAGCTACCTGGTGTACTTAGATGCGAATAACCTATATGCTTGGGCTATGTCGCAGGCAATGCCATTCGGTGACTTTAGATGGCGAAAAGATACTGAAATAAATGTTTTAGACATCAGTGATGACGCGGCCACCGGCTACATTCTCGAAGTTGACCTCGAGTATCCCGAAGAAATTCATGACCACCATGCAGACTTTCCACTCGCACCTCACCACATGATTCCACCTGGGTCAAAAATATCCAAACTGGTCACCACTTTGTACGACCGATCTAGATACGTTGTACACTACAGAAATTTAAAACAGTATCTCAACCTCGGAATGAAACTAAAAAATATACATCGGGTTCTTGAGTTTTCTCAAAAACCGTGGATGAAACTATACATTGATTTAAACACTAACATGAGGACCAAAGCAAAAAATAAATTCGAAATTGACTTCTACAAGCTTATGAATAACGCGGTATTTGGGAAAACTATGGAAAACCTTCGGAATAGAGTGGACGTTCGTCTGGTAACCGACGAACGACAGGCGGATAAATTCATTGCCAAACCTACATTCAAGAGTAGGAAAATATTTACGGACCATCTTGCAGCTGTGCACATGACCAAAACATCACTTCTTTTCAACAAACCGATTTACGTGGGGGCGGCTATTCTAGATGTGTCGAAAACCCTTATATACCGTTTCCACTATCAAGTGATGAAGAGCAGATATGGTGATCGGGTCATACTCACCTATACTGATACCGACTCACTGATTTACATCATATATACAGAAGACTGGTACATGGACATGAAAGAAATGATTGACGAGTTCGACACGAGTGCATATCAAAGCTCCAACCCTTTTGGTATGCCTCGAGTAAACAAAAAGGTTCTCGGAAAAATGAAAGATGAGCTGGAAGGTCTGATCATGGTTGAATACGTTGGTCTGAAGTCAAAAATGTATGCCACTGACGTAGAGGAAGGTTTGAATTGTATAAAAACATCTAAAAAGGCTAAAGGAATCAAGAAATCAGTGGTGGAAAATGAAATCACAATAGATGACTATCGCAGATGTTTGAAGACTCTCGAAGATGTGTACAGACAAATCAACAGTATCCGAAGCCACCTGCACGATGTTTATAGTACGACACAATTCAAGAAATCACTTTCGCCAAAGGACGACAAACGGTGTGTTCTTCGAGACGGAATAAGGACGCTACCCTGGGGACATAGAAGAATTCCTACTGAATGTACATAAAAAAATGTAAAAAAACTATTCCTGTAAAATATATTTTTTTCGTGTTTTACACTGTTGTTATTTATTGCCCTGGTGTGCACAAGGTTTTTTGTAGCTCTTTCTCATAAAAAGATCCAATTATTTCTTCACCACTTTTATCTTTGATTCTATAGGTTATTGGAAAGGTGTCTTGCACTTTGGATATGGTAAATATCTCTCTAGTCCAATTGCGACTGTATTTATCGGCAAACGTATCTTTTTTTGCCACAATCCTCACTCTGTCTCCTAGTTGAAATTTTATTTTTCTAGGTGTATGAGGAATATTGGAGAACCTCTCAAGCAATCTAGGTACGTCCGCCTTAGTAACCTCTGCAGGTTTCATACAAATTGTACGATGGACACTATTGTTGTACTGATGTAACAAGTCTTGAACTATGTCCAACCACCGAAAATAATTTCGAGTCTCGAATATAACCTTCATTTTTTCATTCAACGTACGATTGAACCTCTCAATGATTGCACTCTTTTCCTCATTTTCAGTATGATACATTTTTATGTTGTACGATTGCAAAACTGACTTAAAATCACGGTTAAGAAATTCTTTGCCCTTATCGGTGTGTAACAGTCTGGGAGCGGTGTGACCGTTGACGTCAATTGCTCGCTTCAATATGAGCATAAACGATTCCGCTACTTCTGCACCCCGTTTGGTCATCAACGGCTCTGACCAGGCGAATTTTGAAAAGGTATCAATCACATTCAACATATAATTATAGCCATCATTCTCACTGGCATACTTTCTCATGACAACCAGATCTGCGGCCCACAGATCGTCTATACCTAGGGTAACAATACGTCGTCGAGGAAAGTGCTTGATCACTGGTCTATGTACTTCCTTGGCGGCCATACTGGGCTTAGGAACTTTGACGAAGGCGCCTTTACGCTGACCGCAAATATTGCATGTCGTATTTAAACGCCATTTGTTGTTAACGGTTTTGACATACTCCCCACTGTCTTGAGAAGTGGTTTTCCTTTTGCATTTCATACAGTAGATTTCCATTGGCTCTTATATAAGTGGGAAACACTTAAAAATGAGTGAACTGCACAGACACAGAATTCACTTGTCCGACGGTCAGAAGCGTAAGCTACGCATCGCGTTTAAGAAGCGTAGAACTGCTATAATTGGTTTAACTAATGATAGCCTCTCACGTGGAGCGGATCATATACTGCTTAACGAAGCACAACACAAGGCTGTTGAAAAAGCTATCCGGAACAAAACCGGTCTACGTCTGGCTGTGAGCTACGACCAGCTTTTGAAAAACAAAGAGGGTGGTCTTTTGAAAGAGATGTTGGAAATGGTTGAATCAAAGGTGCCATATGGAAAACGTTTCATATCTCCATTGATACGACATCAGGTGGCACCGATTCTCAAGAACCGATTCGTGCCGTGGTTGAAAAACCTGATCGATAACGAGCTAGATTCAATAATTGAAAAAGACCCCAAGGGAGCCGGTCTGAAGCGATGCATCAACAACAAGCTGGACTCTCTTTTAAAAAACCCGTAAAATCGTTTGAACCTATGTCACTGGGAGAAATAGAGCTTTATGCTAACCAATTAGGCATCCGTGGCTTTCGAGGAGTGTTTATGAGACAGATATTACCCGAAGCCCCTATGGAGTTTGAATGTGGAATCTTGAATCTGGGTAATATCGATTCTTCTGGAACCCATTGGACTTGTTATGTTAAAGACAAAAACAAAAAGTTCTATTTCGATTCGTTTGGAAACGCACCCCCACCACTAGAACTAATAGACTATTTAGGTTCAAACGATCTCTTCTATAATGACATTGCTGTTCAAGAGTATAATGATCCACCTATCTGTGGTCATTTGTGTTTGGAGGTTTTACGACGAAACTCTAGTGATGAGCCTTGGGATGATATCATAAGAGCTATACGGGATGATAAATACGTATGGAGTTGGTGGTGGCAGCGGAAGATTCATGTTCAATAGATTCGGGGACGAGGTGGACTACCAAAGCTCAATTCGTCTACAAATCGAATCACAAACAAAGTCTGAAATTAGGGATCTTGTCAAATCAGGTCTTTCGGAAATGAAGAAAATGATGAGAACACCTAACGACGATTCGAGCCATGTAGCATTAAACACTAGACTTGGTAAAATAGAATCTACGATGAACATCAAGGATAATTTCATTGGTTTTAAAAGCAAACGTTTGGTTAGCGTCTCCAATGCAATTGATAAACATGATGTTGTAAACAAATATCAATTAGATACTGTAAAATCAACGGTGGATAGACTAACAAAAACATTCGATGTTTCGAACCCTGAGGTGGTGAATTTAAACGGACATCGAAGAATAGGAAAAGTCAGCAGATCAAAAGATCTTTATGACGTGATCGTAAGGAAAGAACTAAACGAGTTAAATGAAAAACTGATTATATTCCAGACAAACCTTAACACGATATTGGGTAATATACACGATGACATTATAAATTTAAAGAGAGCACAAAATGGTAATGATATAAGTGACAAAGATGCCGCTAGTGAAAATCCGGGGCAAAGGATGCCAAATGACATTCCATCCAGAGCACCCTATCCGCCTCAGTGATGGTAGCAAGTGCCGACTAGCTCTAGTTAGCTTTATGTCGGAGAACTACATAAACAACGTGTTAGAACCGGGTAACATATATTTTTGGGACAGCGATATTTATCTGATCTCGACGCCATTTACGATCTCAAAGGGATATTGGACTATTGAAAAACTAAATGAAAAAATCAACGAATATATTACTGCATTGAAACTTAACGTACCTACCAACCAATTTTCAATCAAAAGAGAAAACAATCGTATCGCAATAACAAGTCCATTGAAATTTTATCTCGACGAAAAGGCGGCTTCATTCCTCGGATTCTCAAGTCCAGGAGAGAAACCATTAACCGAACAGAAATCGTTTTACGATGTCAATACATTACTGACTGCGCCAAACGCACCCAATTTCAGGGCTGTGGACGCCATAGAGGTACACTGCAACATCGTAGAGCACAGTTACATCAGCCACGATGAGCACAGACACAAACATGTGGAAGCAGAACTGTTGTACACGTTCTTCCTGAATGTAGCACATGGCTACAAGATATATGAAGTGCCAACGGAGAAGTTGTACGTTCCTCTGAGGAATGGCTTACAAACGATCAACCGAATCGACATCACTCTCCGAGATCAAAACAATCGCTTGCTTCAAAACGAAAACGTTGAATGTGTAATAGTTTTAGATTTATATAAGTCCTAAAATGGATATCAATGTGTACTGCATCGAAGAAGGATCCATAAATAATCTATTACCACACCCATTAAGATGTCTTATAGTCGGTTCATCAGGGTGTGGAAAAACAAACCTATTGCTCAATTTTATCTATAACGTAAAGGGTGTAAAGTTCAAAAACCTTTATGTATTCAGCCGATCCATTGATCAGCCAGCATACACACAGCTACGTAAACACTATGAAAAAGTAGAGCACGCACTCGGCACAACTATTGCATACTTTTACTCAAACTGCAGTGACTTGATACCTCTAGACGAATGTAAGTCCAATTCTTTGGTGGTGTTTGACGATTGTCTTTTAGAAGAACAAACAAAAATAAAAGACTATTTCATACGAGGGCGTCATAAACAGATATCTTGCATTTATTTGAGTCAGAGCTACGGGCGGGTAGACATGCAAGTAATAAGGAATAACGTTAATCTTTTGTGTATATTCACACAGAACAAACACTATACACAAAAGATATACAACGACTTCGTTGGATCCGATATGATATACCAAGAGTTTGTAGGCATGTGTAAAAAGTGTTGGGCGGAACCTCACGGTTTTATGGCAATAGACACTACTAAAAAAACGCATCTAGGTAAATATAGATGTATGTTTAAGGAAACGCTATATCCCTAATAAAAACATTTTTGCATCAAATACGTGTATTTTGTTACATTAACGATATTTTATACGTAAGAGCGTATTTACACTAAATGATAGTGTTTATGCTAAAAAACGATATTTCAAATTAAAGAGCGTTTCTGCGTTAAATAAACGTTATATTTTTATCGAAAGCGTTTCTACACTAAATAAACGTCATATTTATGTAAAGAGCGTTTCTACAATCAATAAACGTTTCACATGTACATGTTGGAATAACGATGTGAATCTTACGTTGTGTTTATGTGTTACTAAGTGCACAATGGATGCAAAAGAAGCTAAGCGACTTGAGATTCTAGAAAAGAATCTCGTCAAAAAATTTCGGACAGCGGAACAGGAGGAAAAGAAAGAACGAGCTAAGAAACTAGAGGAGATTACAAACTCCCATCCCAATACACATGCAATACAAGACATCACAAAACCCCCAACACGAGTAACAAGTAAAACGCGAGATGAACCTCTGACAGTTGAAAAAGCTAGACAACTGGAGCAACTGCAAACCACTCTGCAAAACCAGTTCGGAGAAATACATGTTAGGGAAATGGAGGAACAACGTGTAAGGGAGAAAAAGTACGAGGCTATCACCAAAGCGATTAAAGAGAAAAAAGAAAAAGATGAGGTACTGGAGAAAAAAACAAAAGAAATGCTGAAAAAACAAAAATACAACCAGCTAATGAAACGCAACTTTAGACCATCAGTCTCTAGTACACCAGACCGAGTCGGTTATATCGGTTCCACTCAATACGATGATGATGAAGATGAAAAAATGGAAGTAGTTGCGGATCAATCAATAAAACAGTTGATGGATACCAAGGTCGTTAATCTCGGAGTGGTCGGAGCTAAATATCTACCACGAGCTAGTGACTCTCAATTCGGCATTTATTTCGATGAGATAGATGAGCAACTAAAAATCGGTTCTGAACCGATTGGGTTTGATTATGATGATATTATTGTAAACAACAAACGATTTAAAGGTACTGAAGGACTTTGGAAACTTTTAACGAAGAAAGGGTTTGTGCAGTCTAATGAATACACATCAAACGATTGGAAGACATATAAAGATATGCTTTTGATGACAAACTCTATCTTCCAGAAAAATGACCCTACTACACGACGTCCAAAATCTAGTTCAGGACAAAAATGGCGGAAAATGATAAAACCTATTTGGGACGAAGTTATCAAACCGACCGATCCGATTGAACAAGATATGGAGAGGGATCTATTGACGGGATCCGGTTTAAAACGCTACCATGACGGTCCGGTTGAATATCGCTACATCAAAGACCTCAACGAGCTCATCAACCGTCTGAATTTTATTTACGCAGAGGAGGTTGCAGGCAACAACAACTTTCACAACGAAAAACTATCTGTTGTTAAATTCATATCCGACCGTATGCAAGAACTGATTGACCAACCGAACGGGGTCAAATACGTAGTACGATGTTTGTCAGCCTTGCCTGAACGCGCGATAGAAGGCTCGGGATTGTTGAACGACATCATCAACAAATTACCTGTAGAACTACACGCCCCGCGTAACTGGAAATTCGATACGTACAACTTCTGCGGTCCAGGCACGAAGCTCGCTGAACGATTAGGTCGTGGTGACAAGGGTGTGAACCCTTTAGACGATGCGTGTAAACAGCACGACATATGGTACAGAGACCACCGGAAGCCCGAAGACAGATGGGTCGCAGATAAAGCGTTACAGAAAGCGGCGTGGGATAGAGTGACGTCTAGCGACGCGGACCTTAACGAGAGGAGCGTAGCCCTCGCGACCACGGGTGCGATGTGGTTGAAACGTAAACTAGGGATGGGTTTAGGTACATCCGCGTGTTCATATCCCTGTAGGAAAAAAATGGGTATATATAAGTGAACAGCATGGACAACGCTTGGCGAATCTTGTCCCGCGAACCGAAGGCACCGAACGGTGTACTCAACGACGAGCTCGTTATGAAGTTCGATAGGTACCTCAACTGGGACCTGTTGTCAGTTCACTATGATTTCTCCATCGATATGCTACGTATTTACTTTCATCGTGTTGACTGGGGTCCTATTCTGAAGAGGCAAAAATTCAGTGAGAGCTTCCTTCGTGAGATGGCACCAAACTTTGAGCATGCGTGGTTTGCTGTCAGCAAGCACCAAATACTTTCCGAGTCGTTCATACACGACTACGCAAACAAAGTCGATTGGGAATACATTAAAAAATTCCAGATCGTTTCGCAACAGTTTTTGGATGATCACAAAGCTTACATGGAAGAGGAGTTCGATGAGTAAGTCTATATATAACATGTAGTTAAAAAAATAAATAAAAATAATTAGCTTATACTTTTTTTTCTTGTGTGTTATTAAGTTATTGTAGACAATGGAAGCACTGTATGAACGTTTCTCCACCGGAGTGGTGAAAAGCGAGTACCGAGCTGTTATGCCGATATCCGAGTTGAATTTCAACACACCAAACAATTACACAATCTTCAAACTCGATCACGGAGACACGTTTTACGACTCGGCAATTCAATATCACATCTGCGGCGAGGTAGTAAAAAAATCCGATGGTAAAGCATATGATGCGACTGCCACTATAGCCCTTATTGACAATTTCATACCATACCTATTTACAAGAATCGAACTGAAAAAACACAACACAACAATCGATGTGGTCGATCATCCGGGAATTACAAGCACTATCAAAAGTATTCTAAACTATCCTCAATCGATGAAACCCGCTTTGCAAAACTGTGGGTTCGCATCAAGATACTCGCTTGGTGGTGGCAAGTTCGAAGCAATTGGAACCTTAGCGCATCTCGGGTTAGGGTTCTTTGACCACATGCGATACCCCATGTACAAAGGTGGATTCGAGATTGTATTCACAAGAGCTGAAGATAACGACGCTCTATACCATTGGAAAGGAACCGCTGCCGCAGCTACCGATCCTGAGGACGGCAAAGTGAAAATCACTTCCTTCGTTCTCAGAGTTCCCATAGTGGAATATACGTCAACTAGCAAAATCCAACTAATCGATGGTCTAACAAAACTTAGTGAAAAAGACGAGTTGGTCTACAACTATTATCAGTGGCAATGTATTGACAAAAAGGGTGTGTTCGGATCTACGTACACATTCGACATTACAAACGTTTATAGAAACGTATACAACCCTAGATTCGTAATCATGTGCTTTCAAACTAACCGCACGAATGATCAGAAAAAGAACCCAGCGCAATTTGACAGCGAAAATATAAAAAACTTTGCAGTTAAAATAAATGGTCAACGTTACCCTCAAGAACTACAAAACGCTGCAATCCTCGAGGGACGTTGGAGAGTGATTTACGAGCAATTCATGAGATATCGTAAGGTGAATTTCGATGACAGCTCAATGATCATTGACCCAAGCGAGTTTATTTCACACTACCCACTGTGTGTTGTCGACACACATCTTCATCCGATGAATACAGACCGTTCTAGAAGTGACATTCAAATAGAATTCGATTTCACAAACGCAATCGCATCACCATCAGCTGATTCAGGCACTACCGCATATGTCATCGTAGTCTCTGAAAACGCGTTTGCCTACGACATATCAAGGAACATAATCAAGGTAATGTAACTGCGCATTTATATAAGTGAGAGACATGGCACAATTGGTAGATTTGCTTAACGCGTGCCAAGCACCCAAATACACTAAAATCGAAGAGCTGCGACATGAGCATCCCTACAGAATAGTGGAGTTGCAGCGAGTCGTGACGAGATACGGTCCCTCGGTAACTGCTACTGTCGAAGAAGACCCTTGTGGCAATCTAAGAAAATTGTATCTCCCATGCAGGTACAACAACGTTTTGACAGACGTCATGATTAAAAACTACAACAACGGTGTCAACGAAAAACTTGCTTTGATACCCAAAAGCCATGGTCAGATCGAGTTTACAACAATAAACTAATATAACAGAAATAAAATACGCAAAATAACTGAAAAACACAAAAAAATATTTTTTCGCCTCCGAAGGATTGGCGTGGTCGGAACCACGTGCTGAGTCACTCAGAAGACACGTAAAAATCAACATGAAAACAATGAGTTTCAAATGGCGTGTCAGTATACATTGAGATCGAAATACTACATCTTCATACAAATCCTCTAGTGAAAACATGAGCACCGAATGATGCAATCGACGCCATTTTTGTGCAGTTGAGAACCTATTGGTGGTCCTATATAAAATGAGATTCAAAAGCTGTTGTCGTTTTCGATCTCAACCGTGAGATCCTATTATACGACAAGTATACCAAATGAGAACTGATTTAACGTTGCAATCGGCGTCATTTTTGTGCAGTTGAGAACCTATTGGTGGTCCTATATAAAATGAGATTCAAAAGCTATTGTCGTTTTCGATCTCAGCCGTGAGATATTATTATACGACAAGTATACCAAATGAGAACTGATTTAACGTTCTTTATATCTACACAAAAAAAAATTGTCATCCAAATCAGAGGATCAGTCTCTGTCTGTAAGATCATCCTCTGTTTACATGTGACGTCATGGACACACCTCCCTTCCCGACCTACCTCAACCCACGTGGTCTACACTCCTCCCTCCTCTGTCCTAGAACGTGAGTTTCAAATGGCGTGTCAGTATACATTGAGATCGAAATACTGCATCTTCATACAAATCCTCTAGTGAAAACATGAGCACCGAATGATGCAATCGGCGCCATTTTTGTGCAGTTGAGAACCTATTGGTGGTCCTATATAAAATGAGATTCAAAAGCTGTTGTCGTTTCTGTAAAGTCGTCCAAATCAGAGGATCAGTCTCTGCCTGTAAGGTTAGGTTAGGTTAGGCAAAGTGAGGTTACCTACCTCAACCCACGTGGTCTACACTCCTCCCTCCTCTGTCCTAGAACGTACAAAATGACTACTACTGCCAGTTGCACGACGTCCAATAGGGCCGGCCGCACACCTAATACAGCACGGCACGTCGAAACGTTCTCGCCGCGCCTTGCCATGCCTGATAGAGAAAAAATATAAACCTGAAATAATAATAAACTTGAAATAATATAAACCTAGGCGCCTTAAGGCAAAACGTCGCGCCGTGCCGCATCTGGTGTGCGCCCGGCCTAGCTCTACGCTGTTGCACATCGTTCAATAGCTCAACGCTGTTGCACAACGTCCAGAGCTCCTGCATATGGAGCAAGATTAGATTAGGTTAAGTTAGGTAAGGTTAGGTTAGCATGTACTACAGACGGCAAAACAATACTCACAGTGTGCTCTAGACGTCGTGGGACAGCGCTGAGCTATTGGACGTCATGCAACTGCTACTTTTTTAAAGAGTGTAAAGTGCACCGTTGCACGACGACCAATCCCATGACTTTCAGAGCTTGTAGAAAGACTATGTTTATTGTAGTTACTGTACAGTACTTTTGGACATAGTGGCACTAAGACGTCGTGCAATGCATCCTTTGAAAACCGGCTCCCGAAAATATTTCAAATCCGATTTTTAAATTTGTGTCTCAGGGTAGTTTTCGAATGTCTTGTTCTTCTTCGATCACATGGTGTACCAACCACAAAGTAAGAATAAGGAACCAAAATTGATTCATACCATATCATGACTATCCCAGTAGTACTTATGGTTGAGAAACCTGGCACTGACCGAAGAACAAAAAAACCTTATCGCTGGGTTTGAGAATAGAGTAGTGCAGAGAAAACATACGGACCAGTTCAAGATAATGGAGGTTGAGATAGGAAAGAACAGAGAGTAATAGAAATGTATAAACACCCAGATATAGGGGTACTTTCCAAAGGTAAAAGGCTCGGATGGGCAGGCTATGCGTGGTGAAGAGAAGACACATCAACTTTTAAAAGTGTACTTATTCCAAAGAGTACCACAAGATAGTAGATCACTTGGAAGACCAAGACCAATTATATGAAAGAAATCTCCAGAGTAGGATTTACATTAGAAGAGACAGGGGATAGAAGAGAATAGGAGGCTAGAATCCTTATAAGGTTTCAGTGGCCACGGAGATAAGATAAACTGTAAGTGATAGTATAAAGTGGAAGTTAGTTTGTAGCTACTGTACTCAAAACCAGTGTGTGTGAATCGGCCGCCAATCTTACTTCAAGGCTTTTAAAATTGACTCAATTGCTATTTAATAGTTAAATCATCGGGTTTAAAATGCATATCTTATAAGCCTTTAATCGGATGAAAGAAATAGGTGGTCCCGTACAATTTGTTTACAAGATGATTTTCCCCACTACAACTGCCAAAATTTGTCTTTATGTGTTCTCAATTATATTCAGTTTTAAATTGACTTCTCGTTTCCCATACATAGGACTGGCCAACAGCTTGTAATAACTTATACTTGAACTGGAAAGTGATACCAAGGGCCTTGATAATTTTGTAGAGCTAACTGTGTCAATACAAACTGTTGTGGTGTACAGATGTGGCATACGGAGCCGTAGTTACATTGAAGAACCACCGTACAGGGGGTGGGTATCTGCACTCCCACTGGCACCTTTACCCAGAGGGGATGGGAGCGAGACAACAACAGGTCAGTGGTACATGTCATATCAGCTGACTGATAATTATTTTACTAGGCTATTATTCGTTGTCTTTTACTCTTCTGGCTCGCCCCTTTCCTAGCTGGATAAGTTAACTGTACTGGCTCCCCCATTTCTTAGCTGGATAAGTTCACTGTACTGGCTCCCCCATTTCTTAGCTGGATAAGTTCACTGTACTGGCTCCCCCATTTCTTAGCTGGATAAGTTCACTGTACTGGCTCCCCCATTTCTTAGCTGGATAAGTTCACTTTATTGGCTCACCCCTTTCTTAGCTGGATAAGTTCACTGTACTGGCTCCCCAATTCTTAGCTGGATAAGTTCACTGTACTGGCCCACCCCTTTCTTAGCTGAATAAGTTCACTGTACAGGCTCCCCCATTTCTTAGCTGGATAAGTTCACTGTACTGGTTCACCCCTTCCTTTGCTGGATAAGTCCACTGTACTGGCTCACCCCTTTCCTAGCTGGATAAGTACACTGTACTGGCTCACCCCTTTCCTAGCTAGATAAGTTCACTGTACTGGCTCACCCCTTGCTTTTCTGGTAAAGATAGCTCTACTGGCTCACCCCTTGCTTTGCTGGGAAAGATAGCTTTACTGGCTCACCCCTTACTTTGCTGGATAAGTTCACTGTACTGGCTCTCCCCTTGATTTGATGAATAAGTTCACACACAGGTACCAAGCCTATGTGGACAGGCAAATGCAACGTTCAAAAAGGCCATCAAATTATATTAAAAGGTTCTTTTTAATAAGAGAAATTTGTACTGTCATCTACATGGTATACAAATTCGGATTTTATGAAAAAAGCCGGTTTTGATTAAAGTTAATTTGTCCTTATAATTCTAAACAAAATAGTGTAACCCCCCATTGCTGTAACAAATACGGTTCAAAATTTATTGCGACTTTTGTGATTTTCCTATGAAATATCATATTTTTCCCAACGCTTACCCAAAATAAAGGTTGTTGACAAGCTAATGAAAGTACCTATGTGTTAGTTTGCTGATACCGTTTATTTAAAATTTGAGATAGAAAGCCCTTCAGAGGCTCACACAAAAAGTAACCCTTGGTTTTTCTCACAGTTCACTCTTAGAAATCCTGAATTAAATAACGTACAGCTGATCTGAATCCCAAATACACCCGCCGCAGCAAACCTGCAGACTTAGCAAATTTCCATTTGTGTGATTGGATTTTCAATTAAATCTATTTAAATAATATTAGGTTGAACAAGTACCTAGGTTGGCTGCTACAGCAAGGGTTACCTGAGGTAACCTGTCCACCTACTGGCTCAAGTAAACACAGCCTAAAGGCAAATAACACAAAAAGTATCCAGCAAGCCTTTTTATCTGTTTAGTAAATTTACAAATTTAATATTTGAATTATTTATTTCAGAATTTTCGACATTGCCAGACATAAGCTTTATTAGTTATTTAGAAAAATATCTGAATTGTTTAAAACAGTTTCAAAGAATGATCAACTTACTTACTTACTTGTCTATCTTACTTCATGGGGCGTCACAAATCTCAGTTGATTTTTTGCCTCGTAGATTATCCTCCTCCACTCTTCTCTATCCTCCGCCATTCTTATCGTCCCTCCTCACTGGATCACATCGTTCTTGACTTGGTCATACCATCTTAATTTAGGCCAACAGACTTTTTCCTGTAGATATGGCCTCACAAGAATAATCATCTATCACAAATAAATTTATAATTTCATACCATAACTAATACTTAAGTAACTAATATTTAGTACTATGAAATGCTCAATTATATTGAAAGGACCCGGCACTATCAAATTAAGTCAACTAACCTGTTAAACGTATGACGCAGGACTGAGGGCGAACGTCAGTAGTGGGGACGCAACGTCATCTCCATATACAGTGCAGCCACCACAACTAACTAAAATATTATCTTGCTGATTCTTGATGTATTAATAATATATATTACAAATACAATTTATGTTATTGAGCCATTGTTTACAAATTCTCTATAAGACCCACCCTCATATTACAGGTAACCACATACACTCACAAGGACGAGAACAACAAATGGTTGATAAAGAAGTACAACTCGGATGTAGAAGTGGGCGAGGAAGATGTAGAATTGCTGAAGCATGGGGATCTAGTCAGGCTGGAACACGTTGTGACACGGCGGAACCTGCATTCTCATAGAGAACCTGCGCCTGTCACCAAGAAACACTTCCAAGTCACAGGCTACGGCGAGGTCAGTGACACCATGTCTTGTACTTTATGACTTTTTTCTAAAATGTAACCAAGCAATATTCTTCTCACTTAATAATGGATTTAATTTAATTATTTAAAAATTTACATCTTCTTAACATCTATTTAGGACTGGGAGGGTGGCGTCGTCCAGTAATCCAGCTACTAGGAGGCCACGAATTGTGGATACTCGTAGGCATGCACTGTGGATGTGATACTCCCTGGTGTGGATTAACGTCCGCACTAGTGAGCACTCCAGGGTGTCTACCAACCGGGAAATCCGGGAAAACAGGGAATTGTTCTTAAATTTTTACTGGCCATGAAATGTACGGGAATTGTCCTTAAATGCCAGACAATGTCCTTAAATTTTTAATGGGCCATAATTTTATTGATCGCTAGTTGGTTAGGAGCACATAAAAGGTTTATCAGATGTTTGTTTACATTTTCATAATTTATTACTAGAGTAATTATGCAATAAAAATCCCATTAACAATCTCAAACCCATTAATATTTTATCACGACAATCAAGTGTCAAGTCAAGTACTTCCAAGAACTGTTGACTCAGCAGCTAGCTCTTAAAAGTTGTATCACTTTTATTCCTTTACAACTTCTTTTTTTATTACTAGGGTAATTATTATTAGATCCCAAACCTATTTTATCATGAAAATAATACCGTAGCTTTATAATGGCTGTTAAATTTCACTTCTTACTTGTACTTTCGGCTTGAAGATTCAATTTGCCGCGGCCAGTGCCTAGTGCCATAAAACTGTTTATGGTTTCATATTAAACATGTAAATAATCTACAGTCTTATTTTGTAAGTTTACCCCTTTTTATGGACATTTTATCTTTCAATTGACAAAACCACAAGCATTGTTGTTTGCATTAATGTTTTATCACTATGTAGGCCTGCTTGGTTTCAAATTATGTCATTGCATTTTCTGTATCTTTGTCTTATATTGTTGGTTGGCTATTCAGGTTTCAATGTTTTTTGTTTCCCATATATTTATTTATTGAGTTGTATGCTTTAAGCAAACAAAATCTTATGAACTATAATGATGATAGTAACTTTGCTGCTATTATAACCTCATTGTTTGTTACTCAGTTTATATACGCCCTCCTAAATAATTAGGTTTAGGCCTGGGTATTTTGATTCTTGAAAGAGCTGTAAAATATATTAAGAAAATGTAATTGAGCCTAAGATAAACAACTAATGATTGCTATGTGTCGATATTAACTTTACAAATGAAAATACAATAATCTTACTCTGTGCTTATTGCTTATTAATAGCCGCTTACCATACCTTGATTTTGTACTAAGAATTGAGTAACAATATGCATTCAAGATTTTTTTTCAAAAGTTGAGAACCTAACGTTGTGCGAAAACGTTACGCAACGTGGGCGAATCATGCCAAATTAATCCGCCTGGATCGGATAAGCTATGTTTTGAAGTTTACGTGACGGATGGAGATATTTGTCGCTATCGCAGGAGGCAATGATTGCGTTTCTCCGTTACACTATAAAAGCTTTACCTAAAGTATAGGTAGGCCTATGTTTGTTTACTTTCAATAAATTTCTATTTTGTAATTTTTAACTCTTATCTATTACTATTTACTTTTCTCTCTGGTACAACTACAGTGAATAACAAGATTAATACAGTTTGACAAATCAGGAAAATTATTCGGTACGCCTAATGACACCGACAAAGGTTACGGCAAAGTGTCCTTAAATGTACGGGAATTGTCCATGAATTTTTTATCCAGAATGTAGTAGACACCCTGTGACTATCCGCAGTACTACCCTGATAATTAGACCAATTTGTTAATTACAAGGTAAAATTGTGGTTCGGATTCCACTATAAACTGTAGTTCCCTTAGTTGACATTTGCTGTAATGGGCTATTAATTAACCAGCTGTGTCTAAGGAATATCGAATATGTCGGCCTCAGTCACTAACAAGACTACAAGATCGCGCCACTCATCCTACACTCATCTCCATTCATACTTACTTACTTACTGCTGTGGCCACTGGTACCCTAGATGGTACTTGGCCTCCCCAACACACTGCCTCCATAGGTCTCTGCTTCTTGCATCTTCCTTCCTTCTCCCTAGCTTCCTCAGGTCTTTCTCCACTTGGTCGAACCATCTAAGTTTCGGTCTTCCAAGGGGTCTTCTACCTTCTGGGTTATTCCTCAAGATGTTCTTTGATAGGGAGTTGTCATCTTTTCTTAGAATATGCCCTGCCCATCTCAGTCTTCTGCTCCGTACCTCAGCGACAATATCCGGATCCTTAAATAATTCTCTAAGTTCCCAATTATGTCTCGATCTCCATTGTCCATCCTCAAAAATTGGTCCGTACACTTTCCTCAAAATCTTGTTCTCAAATACAATAGCTTTCCTTTCTGATTTCTTGCTTAAGATCCAATTTTCTGAACCATACAGGAGAACTGGTCTGATGATTGTCTTATAAATCCTGAGTTTGGTGGTGTGGGATATTATTTTTGAAGTCAGTAACTTGTGACAGGCCGAAAAACTTTTTTGTGCTAGGTTTAATCTATTTTGAATTTCTAGCTCTTCATCATTATCACTGGTGAGGATGACTCCTAAGTTACTGGTGGTTAATATCTGAGTGTCCTGGCACCCAGCAGAACGTAAGATCATTCCATTCATACTTGGCTTAAAATACCTACCTTCGTATGGTCACCATTTCAAAGTAAAGTATTAATACAGTAAAGTAGTTCGCCATCAGGTACCATTTTCCAACACAAGTAAGTTTTTTTTAAGTTTTAAATTACTTGATTAAAATCCTCACCAATCAACACAAAACAAATTTCAGCATAGTATATTTATGTCATTTTAAGTGACAGATTAAACTCTTAAAATCTGCTTTTTAGAACCCAACAACGTACGATAATAGACAAACTGTGGTTAATATTTTTGACAATGTAATAAAAAAAATACATTAGTACATACTTACATATACATACTTAAAATATATATCCTATAAGTTCCCCTGGATTGTTAGGTTTTAATGTTTTAAAGTTAGATAATCTATTAGTTTTATTGGATAGTTATATGGAATCAATTTTCTCACGTAAATTACAGAATGGTACAGGGGATGCCAACGATGTATGGATGGTTCAAGTTGTGGGTGGAGTTGAAGGAGAAGTCATTCACACTGTTACCAGTAAACTGAGATTTGTCCACTTCCTGCAACATTGTATTCTCACTACTAGCGGCAAACAATTGCCAAAGTGGTAAGCTCATTATGTTTTTATTTATATTAGTGACTAGTGGCCTATAGGGGCCATAGCCCCTAATTTAGACTACAATAAAAAAACCATATATAAAATGACAAATATTCGAAATAGGCCTATGTTTTTAAAATTATCAATTTTATGTTACTTAAAATTAACAGTGTTTTTTGTTTTATATCTTAGTTTTCCTTCCGTTGGAGTCGTATATTAGTTGCTTCTGATGTGTCAATGAAATACAATTGTAAAATAATGATTAAATCAATAACACAATATAATGGAAACGTGCACACGGTTTGGCCTGAGCCCGGAGAACTACGAATCAGAGCTGAAATCATACAGCAAAACATTGCACATCTTTTCTAGTTTAAAATTGAAGATTTGTTTTGTAATCTTACGAATTCACTTAAATTATTTGAAGAATCACATAAAAGTCATGGAGTTCGTAGGAGATCATAACCCATTTTTTAACAACTCACTACGCTTGCACAGCAATCAACAACAACAAAACAAAACATAAACAATTAACCATTTGCACACTCACTACAGCTGCTTCAGTTCAGTCCAGTCGGAGAGAAACAACATATAACGACGAAAATACAACGCTGTCAAGGGAAGTAAATAGGTACTACTGTTTTATTTGCTATGATTTAGTACTGGCAGGGTGTCGGGAATTAGTATTGAATTTCAAAATGGTCTTGAAAAGTCGGGATTTAGTATTTATTTTGATATAAAAGTTAAGGCTTCCAATGAATGCCTGTAGCTTCCCAATAAGTTCATCCTCGGGAAGATATCTTCCTCTAGCCAGATTAACAAAAGTTATCATTCTAGCATCAGAGAGCTCGTTACAATCAAAGATACGTGATTGGCTGTCTCTTCTGACCTATCACAGTGCCTACAGTAGGGTGGGCTGAAAAAAATGGATTTTTTTTTAAAGTTCTATTAGTGCGGAAAAGTTGCGAATCATACATAAAACAAAAAAGAAAAAAAATTATCAAAATCGGTAACATTTTCCGGTCGCGCATAGGCCCTAAAGTTTGAAAAATCACGTTTTCAAACGTTTGCTAGTTATCAGTTCTACAATTAGTTTGATTCTTCGTCTGTCAAGTCTCAAGAGGTCAGAGGCAACCTTCTTATAAGGCCTAAACAGCATGAGCTTGCTGACCCTAAGAAGGGGAGTGTCGACCCAGCGTTGGCGGTGCTTTTCTTTGGCCCATCATGCAATCGAAGAACATGCGCTGTTTCCTGAGATGCCACAGAAGGGTTGTGGGCCTATCATGGTTGTCGCAGAGGCAGTGTTTGCCAATCTGTCTGCAGCTTCATTATCTGAGTGTCCTGGCACCCAGCAGAACGTAAGATCATTTCTCCTACCCAACATTGACACAGAAGCAAGGCAGTCCCACTACGCCTTAACTTGTAAGGTCAATAAGAAAACAATTGTCTGGGGTGCGCAATAATTTGATTTTGGATGAAGTGCTTAAGGTCTCGACCTGCCCCTGTTAGATAAGATAAGATAAGGAAAAAGATATCAAAGTCGGGAATTTTCATAATTTTGCCGCGATCGCAGACAACGACGATGACATTTCCATGGCCGTGGGAGTCAATGATGATGTCTACACATGCTACACATGTCTACACGGTCGTGGGAAATGTTTATTATTTTTGCCGCAATTGCGGACGACGAGGATGACGTTTCTGTGACCGGGGTAGACGACGATGATGTCTACACAACCGCGGGAAATGTTCACGATTTTTCGGCATTCACGGACGACAATGATGACGTTTCCATTAAGCCTAGTTTACACTAGCATGTAGCAGTGGCGTCACTTGAACCGCGCAAGTTTTAGTGTTATGCCACTAGAGTTTACAAACAAAAATGAATTTGTTGGTCATGCCACTGTTACTGGCGCAACTAAGACGTCATCAGTAGGTTTCTTCCATACAAGTGGTAGTTTTGTTCGACCTCTTATAATTCTTCCCCAATTCACTTCTTCCCCAATTCACTTCTTCCCCAATTTGATTTTTCTTCCCTTTCGGATTTTTATTCTTCCTTATCTTTGTCTTTGATTTCTCTCATCTTCGACAGCATCACTACCTAATAATACCTGATTAAATTCTAACTCCACCATGATAGCAGAAACTTCTTTTTTATCACAAACACACTCACGAACACAAACACGTTGTTTACAGGAACACTGTCAGTGGAACTGGAGCTAAACGTCTGCAACTAAAAGTGGAGCCGCGGTTTACACGGACCACTAGAAGTGACGCGTCAAAACAGATGGCGCCTCACCGCTACTGACGCCACTAATATATGTCGGAACAAATATTAGTGGCGTCACTCCCAATGGCGCGTCACTGCACCTCTCCACTAAAAGTGGCGCGTCATTTGAGGTTTACACATTACATTTTTTGCGCCACTTTGAATCCAGTAAAAGTGACGCCACTGCTACATGCTAGTGTAAACTAGGCTTTACTGCGGGAGTCAATGATGATTTCTACTCGGCCGCGGGAAATATTCATAATTTAGCGGCGATCGCGGTCAACGACGATGACGTTTCCGAGACCGCGGGAGATGACGATGACGTTTCTGTGACCGCAGGAGACGATGATGCGATGTCTACACGGCCGCAGGAAATGTTCATGATTTGGCCGCAATTGCAGACGACGACGATGACATCTCCAAGACCGCGGGAGACTATGATGATGTCTACACATCATCATCGTCGTGGAAGATTTTCATCATTCAAAAAATCCAATTTGGCTAGTTGGATTTTTCCATTGCTGCATTTTTTCTTTACTTGAAAAAAACCCTATTACCAAAGACAGGGGTTGGTGTAGAATTTGAAAATTTTGTTAATTTATAAAATTTTGTATCGGTATCAAGAATTGAGAATCGATACATTTTGGTATCAACACATCACTAATTTTTGAAAAAAACTATTCTTGGAAAATCTGGAATTAGTCTTGAAAAGTCTGAAATTGGTCTTCAATTTTTAAATGGAAATAAATTAGACACCCTGACTGGGGATGTAACTTATCGATCGATAGCTTCGTTTGGTGATATCTTATGAATTGACTACTTTTAAATTGTAATATAATATTATGTATAGGCCTAGTGCCTCAGAATTTTTAATCATAAAAATTATCAATATTGATGAGTATATGAAACTGGAAAGAAAATGGGTGATTATTTACTCTTAAAATCGCTATAATAATATCATGTTTAGACTCTATTTTCTGAAAATTTTTATTTATTTTCATTTTAGTACAAAATTATTGTTATAAACAACAAATATTCAAAGTTTCAGTATTTGAGTACACAAGCATAATAAGAGTCACACACCACTGTGACGGATGATAGGGCAGTTCCCATTGTGCCCATAATGGTGAGTGAGCGTGCATTGGCAAAGGGTCGCTTAATTCTTCAGAGTCCATAGGGCTCCTGCCAAAGTATAGATGTTTAATGCTACTAGTACTGCACTGTCTTATTGTCACCATCCCATTGTCCGTTACAATTAGTACAGTTGTTTAATGCTACTAGTACTGCACTGTCTTATTCTCACCATAACTTTGTCCGTTACACTTAGTACAGTTGTTTAATGCTACTAGTACTGCACTGTCTTATTCTCACCATCCCTTTGTCTGTTACAATTAGTACAGTTGTTTAATGCTACTAGTTCTGCACTGACTTATTCTCACCATCCCTTTGTCTGTTACAATTAGTACAGTTGTTTAATGCTACTAGTACTGCACTGTCTTATTCTCACCATCCCTTTGTCTGTTACAATTAGTACAGTTGTTTAATGCTACTAGTGCTGCACTGACTTATTCTCAGCATCCCTTTGTCTGTTACAATTAGTACAGTTGTTTAATGCTACTAGTTCTGCACTGACTTATTCTCACCATCCCTTTGTCTGTTACAATTAGTACAGTTGTTTAATGCTACTAGTTCTGCACTGACTTATTCTCACCATCCCTTTGTCTGTTACAATTAGTACAGTTGTTTAATGCTACTAGTTCTGCACTGACTTATTCTCACCATCCCTTTGTCTGTTACAATTAGTACAGTTGTTTAATGCTACTAGTACTGCACTGTCTTATTCTCACCATAACTTTGTCCGTTACACTTAGTACAGTTGTTTAATGCTACTAGTACTGCACTGTCTTATTCTCAACATCCCTTTGTCTGTTACAATTAGTATAGTTGTTTAATGCTACTAGTACTGCACTGTCTTATTCTAAACATCCCTTTGTCTGTTACAATTAGAATAGTTGTTTAATGCTACTAGTTCTGCACTGCCTTATTCTCAACATCCCTTTGTCTGTTACAATTAGTATAGTTGTTTAATGCTACTAGTTCTGCACTGTCTTATTCTCAACATCCCTTTGTCTGTTACAATTAGTATAGTTGTTTAATGCTACTAGTACTGCACTGCCTTATTCTCACCATCCCTTTGTCTGTTACAATTAGTATAGTTGTTTAATGCTACTAGTACTGCACTGCCTTATTCTCAACATCCCTTTGCCTGTTACAATTAGTATAGTTGTTTAATGCTACTAGTACTGCACTGCCTTATTCTCAACATCCCTTTGCCTGTTACAATTAGTATAGTTGTTTAATGCTACTAGTTCTGCACTGTCTTATTCTCAACATCCCTTTGTCTGTTACAATTAGTATAGTTGTTTAATGCTACTAGTACTGCACTGCCTTATTCTCAACATCCCTTTGCCTGTTACAATTAGTATAGTTGTTTAATGCTACTAGTTCTGCACTGCCTTATTCTCAACATCCCTTTGTCAGTTACAATTAGTATAGTTGTTTAATGCTACTAGTTCTGCACTGCCTTATTCTCAACATCCCTTTGTCTGTTACAATTAGTATAGTTGTTTAATGCTACTAGTTCTGCACTGCCTTATTCTCAACATCCCTTTGTCTGTTACAATTAGTATAGTTGTTTAATGCTACTAGTACTGCACTGTCTTATTCTCAACATCCCTTTGTCTGTTACAATTAGTATAGTTGTTTAATGCTACTAGTTCTGCACTGTCTTATTCTCAACATCCCTTTGTCTGTTACAATTAGTATAGTTGTTTAATGCTACTAGTACTGCACTGCCTTATTCTCAACATCCCTTTGTCTGTTACAATTAGTATAGTTGTTTAATGCTACTAGTTCTGCACTGCCTTATTCTCAACATCCCTTTGTCAGTTACAATTAGTATAGTTGTTTAATGCTACTAGTTCTGCACTGCCTTATTCTCAACATCCCTTTGTCTGTTACAATTAGTATAGTTGTTTAATGCTACTAGTTCTGCACTGCCTTATTCTCAACATCCCTTTGTCTGTTACAATTAGTATAGTTGTTTAATGCTACTAGTTCTGCACTGCCTTATTCTCAACATCCCTTTGTCTGTTACAATTAGTATAGTTGTTTAATGCTACTAGTTCTGCACTGCCTTATTCTCAACATCCCTTTGTCTGTTACAATTAGTATAGTTGTTTAATGCTACTAGTACTGCACTGCCTTATTCTCAACATCCCTTTGTCTGTTACAATTAGTATAGTTGTTTAATGCTACTAGTTCTGCACTGCCTTATTCTCAACATCCCTTTGTCTGTTACAATTAGTATAGTTGTTTAATGCTACTAGTACTGCACTGCCTTATTCTCAACATCCCTTTGTCTGTTACAATTAGTATAGTTGTTTAATGCTACTAGTTCTGCACTGCCTTATTCTCAACATCCCTTTGTCTGTTACAATTAGTATAATTGTTTAATGCTACTAGTTCTGCACTGCCTTATTCTCAACATCCCTTTGTCTGTTACAATTAGTATAGTTGTTTAATGCTACTAGTTCTGCACTGCCTTATTCTCAACATCCCTTTGTCTGTTACAATTAGTATAGTTGTTTAATGCTACTAGTTCTGCACTGCCTTGTTCTCACCATCCCTTTGTCTGTTACACTTAGTACAGTTGTTTAATGCTACTAGTGCTGCACTGTCTTATTCTCACCATCCCTTTGTATGTTACAATTAGTATAGTTTTTTAATGCTACTAGTTCTGCACTGCCTTGTTCTCATCATCCCTTTGTCTGTTACAATTAGTATAGTTGTTTAATGCTACTAGTTCTGCACTGCCTTATTCTCACCATCCCTTTGTCTGTTACAATTAGTATAGTTGTTTAATGCTACTAGTGCTGCACTGCCTTATTCTCAACATCCCTTTGTCTGTTACAATTAGTATAGTTGTTTAATGCTACTAGTACTGCACTGCCTTATTCTCGACATCCCTTTGTCTGTTACAATTAGTATAGTTGTTTAATGCTACTAGTACTGCACTGCCTTATTCTCAACATCCCTTTGTCTGTTACAATTAGAATAGTTGTTTAATGCTACTAGTTCTGCACTGCCTTATTCTCAACATCCCTTTGTCTGTTACAATTAGTATAGTTGTTTAATGCTACTAGTTCTGCACTGCCTTATTCTCAACATCCCTTTGTCTGATACAATTAGTATAGTTGTTTAATGCTACTAGTACTGCACTGCCTTATTCTCAACATCCCTTTGTCAGTTACAATTAGTATAGTTGTTTAATGCTACTAGTTCTGCACTGCCTTATTCTCAACATACCTTTGTCAGTTACAATTAGTAGAGTTGTTTAATGTTACTAGTTCTGCACTGCCTTATTCTCAACATCCCTTTGTCTGTTACAATTAGTATAGTTGTTTAATGCTACTAGTTCTGCACTGCCTTATTCTCACCATCCCTTTGTCTGTTACAATTAGTACAGTTGTTTAATGCTACTACAGTAGAACTCCGATTATCCGAATCAATTGGGACCAGACCCCATTCGGATAATCAAAAATTCGGATAATCGGAGTTTTACAGGAATTCCGGGAAAAATTTCCAAGAAAAATCCTCATTTCCGGTACTAAATGAATTTTTAATTAATAATAAATTAAATCAGAACATTTTTACAGTATACAATGCTCTAAGCACAAGTGTTCTAAACTTGTTCTTAATAACAATTCTTTGATATTTTCCAAACCTTATTATTACTGTAGCTTTACATTATTAAAATTGTTGAAATAAGCGATTCCGATAATCAGCGATTCGGTTAATTGGAGTTCGGATAATTGGAGTTCTACTGTAGTTCTGCACTGCCTTATTCTCAAAATCCCTTTGTCTGTTACACTTAGTACAGTTGTTTAATGCTACTAGTGCTGCACTGTCTTATTCTCACCATCCCTTTGTCTGTTACAATTAGTATAGTGGTTTAATGCTACTAGTTCTGCACTGCCTTGTTCTCACCATCCCTTTGTCAGTTACAATTACGGAGGCTTAATCCCTAACTGCTATGTTAAGGATGGATGAGTGACAATTTTATTTTGTTCCAGGGCCTATGAACAGTCAGAAGTTTCTTGTAATCCAAATCTGAGAGACAAAAGTGCTGTTTGGAATGTTGAAGACAATATATTTGCAAAATGTAAGTACAACATTTTGTTGGACATTTATGTTGTACATTTTGTTGTGCATTTAATTAACTCATCTATTGTTAGAGGATTATTTCCTTCTAAATTAAAAATTTGCTAAAGTTAGTTATTCCTCTTTATAAAAATAATGATTCTTTAAAAATAACCAATTACCGTCCTCTTGCTATTACCCTTTTGCTTAAAAAAAGCTATTCATAATATGGCAGGAGTCGATCACATATCACACTGTAAGCAACTTTTTGTTAAAAGAAAACAATATGCGTTATTTATTAGGGGTGGGCGAGTAGTGATTTTTCAATTCGAGTCGAGTCGAGTATTTGAGTAAAAACTTGAGTATCGAGTCGAGTCGAGTAGTTGCACGTTAAGTAGGCCTAGGCCCAGGGTTTAAGCTGTGGTAGTATTTTTAGCATCTTGCTTTTCACAACTTAAAAATGCTAAGTTAAGTTCACATTGTTTGTTTTAAATGTTCAAGTTATTGAATAATATTTTTTCTACAGTTAAGTTAACTTAGTTTTTGTCTTTGCAGAGAGTTTGAAGCATTTTGCTGAAACAAATTTCATCCTAGCCTAAACCCTGCCTAGGCCTAAATAGGTAGTTTAAGTACTTATACCAAATTTTCTAAGTTATATGGTTACTAATTATTAGTACCTCCTGCCTTAGGCCTAATACAAAATTTGGCCTAGACTACTTGTTGGCTGCAGCATTAAATTATTTAGGCCTACACATAACTTGTTCTTGTGTGTTTTATTTTTTCTTGCCTTTAATTCCTCCTCACTAACATGATAATCAACCTAACTAACTAAATAAGGTATCTCTAAGAATTAATTTCAATTCAAATAAGAAACAGAATTTAAAAAAATAAATTTATTTATGAAACAGAAAACTAATATCAAACTACATATTGTATCACAAGTTAAAAACATAAATATGCAATTAGGTATTTAAAAATAATCACTTAGATAAGCACTTCATCTGTCTTAAGTTTGAAGGATATGGGTACTAGGGCTATCCTCTTCACTCAGTACATTTATAAAAATGATCAAGTCACTCGTCTCTGACAGACTGAAAATATCAAACAAAAACATAGTAGGCCTATTATCTCGAAATAAAATATCACATTAAACACTTAATTTAAAATAAAACACATTTCACTGTAGCCCGGTATAGCCTATTTGGCCTTTCTTTATAAACTCACATTTTCTAGGTTAAGTTACAATTCAAACTGTCGTTGTCATGTTTCTGCCACCAGATTGAAAATTGCACAATCAAAATCACAAACAGAATATGTTTATTTTACTTTCTATTAAACTTGCACTAACAAAATCAATTTTATTTTAAGCTACAAATTCACTTCAAAGTAAAAACATTCAAAACTGACATCGACATAACTTCAATCACTTCAATCCATTATTTTGTTGTTACGCCAGCTGTCACCATATCTGCTCTCTCTCTCTCTCACTCTCTCCTCTTTCTTTAGTCAGTCGGCTCATTCTGCTTCTGCTTTGTTTTCCCATCAAACAGCTGTTTTGTAGGGCTGACGTTGCCATATTTATCATTACACCATTATGGTGAATGTCGGTAAAATTATCACAAAATTGCTGTAGCTTTTATCTCGTAAAAAAATTAATAGTTTGACTAATTTTAATCATGTTTATGTAAACTGATTAGAAAATAAATTATACTTATAGTTTGTTTACGCCAATACCACAGTTGTAAAAGTACAACAATCATCGTCCATCTGGAAACACTGAGTTTAAAGTGGAACTGATCTTTTCTTTCTGCCAAGACCCAATGAGATTGTGTCATTCAGATGCATCGATGTTCCTTGCAGTAACTTATCGGCAGAGGTGCCCATCCCCCCCAAACCCAGAGGCGCAACCCCCCCCCCCCCAAGCCAAAGGAGTAGTCCCCCCCAATTTATGCTGCCGTCTATTTAAACCTACCCTCCACCTGCCAATGTATCTGGCAATTTCCCCTTTACCTCATAAAACGAGCATTTCAAGTATTTAGTAAACTTGAGGTAAAGAAAAACAAACCTGCTGATAATCAATATTAAATGTTTAATAGGAAACGTCATTTAACAATACATCATTATATCTAACTAACGGACAAATTAGAAGTTTTTCAATTTACAATTCAGAAACTGTACTTATTGTCAGCCAACATGTGCTCAATATACTCGGTGAATTACTCTACTCCAACACAGTATTGTAACTGTACAATGTATTAGGTGGCGTTAATTTTTACAGGGCTTAAGAATTCAAAACAGCTTTAAGAGCATTAATAATACTTTGACAAAAGGTATATGGTTTCAAAATTATAGGCAGAGAGTCACGAAATAGGGCAGACTTGTTGCTCGCCACTCCCAGGCTGCCTTCTACATAAATCGCCGGGCAAAATACACAAAATACCTTAATTGCCACTAGCACAAAAGGTTTTTGCGACGAAGTAATCTTATTATTCATTTTGATAGCCCCAGGATTGCCTTTTATGACTAATAGTGGTAGAAACACATCTTGTCAGACAATCCTTAATAATATATGTACGGTAGTGTCGTATTTTACTTGCTACATATGTTTTGGCGGTTCTTTAACATATTTAGACTTCCATATGTAACATACACCATCGTCAGACTTACAAAAGGATCGACTTCTGGAGGTGTCATCAGAATATGTTACAAACATTTAACACAAAACACGAAACGATAACAGATAGGCCTATCAATTCATGCAAGGACATTGCTGCGGGCAGGACTGGAAGTAAACTACTGAATCAGGTTATGACAGACCGACGTGGTCTCTGGATTGCCGTCTGCGTTTTCAACAGATAGTTAGGACTAATTGTAGTGACAGAGGAGAGTGTTGAAAATATAATGGGATTCATAATTGAGTTTTCCATTCAAAACTATTGACAATAATAACCAATTTTTATGCTGGATATAAATGATGGTCTCGAAATTCTACATTACTGCGTGAAAAGAAATTAATTAAATACTTTGGAAGAGTTTGGAATACCGGTATATAAATAAATAAAACTAGGGACAGCACACAATTTTTGAGTGAAAACACTCAATTAATTATGAATCCCATTATATTTTCAACACTCTTCTCAGTCACTACAACAATAGTCCAATATCAGCTGTTGAAAACGCACAAAACAGACAACAATCCAGAGACCACGTCGGTCCGTCATAACCTGAACTGATTCAGTTTTCTTCCAGTCCTGCCCGTGCCAATGTACTCTTGTGCATTGATAGGCATATCTGTAATCGTTTTGTGTTTTGTATTAAATGTTTGTAACGTATTCTGACAACACCTCCAGAAGTGGATCTTTTTAAAGGCCTAAGACTGACGATGGTGGAGTTAAAGAACCACCAAAACATATGTAGCAAGTAAAAGTCAGCGAACACAGAATAAAAAAAGTCGACACTAGTACATAATTAAGGATTGTCTGATAAGGTGCGTTTTACCATTCTTAGAAGCAATCTTAATTACGAATGGCAGAATGTTGTTGGTGTCGATAGTGAGCTACTTAGAAAAAGTTTTTCAGTCTGATTATACAAAATTCTACATTCATTATGACAACTAACAAAAAAATATTCCCCCCAAATTCTCCCTAAAGAAGTTCCCCCACAAAAATTCCTGTGGCGCAAATGCGCCACGGTCAAATGCGCCACGGTCCCCCCCTCTGGGCACCCCTGCTTATCGGTTTGTAAAACTAAACACCAATACCGATAATTGTGAAAAAATATTATGCTACAACAGGTTATTTTTATTTGTTGTATTTCTATATTTTGGTATAAAATAATTTGTTATTTCTATATTTTGGTATAAAATATTTTTATGGCAGTTCAAACTAAATCTGATACTGTACTCTATAATATCTTCAAGAATCGTCTGCCATTGTTATACTAGTCACGAGACTCCCTTGTTGACTATCGACTATTGCAATTCGATAGATTAATTCAATGCTTTATTTCAACTTACTGTATCGTTATCGAGACGTATTGTTGACTGTTGTAGGAAAGTGAAAGTCTGTTAGTAGTCTGAAATAATCCCTTAAATATGGTTTGTATTCTAATCTTACCTTAGTTTAAACAATAATAATTACGAGGACAGAGGTTTTAAAGTACAATGTTTAATGGTACATAAATGGTTAAAATAAGGTTACAAAAATTGTTCAGGGGTGGGGATTCGTGCTGGCTGAATCAAAAGATTTCGTTTATACCTAATTTAAATTTTTAATAAGTACGTTAAGTTATAAATTTAATAATCTTTTAAAAACAATAAATTAAATAGGAAGGATTTTGATTTTAATTAAGAGAGGTAAATTGGGTCCAAATGGATGCTTGAAGAGTAGTTTGAGTCAATAACTTAATAAAAATGGAATGATCTCACCAATCTTCTGTAATAATAATTTGCTTCTTAGCATATAGGCTTAAATTCTTCTTTCTTCAGTTAAATTTGGAAATTCTGACAATACTTTCTTTTATAATTTCGCAATTATTTTCACAATTAAGTTAATAGATTCTGTGTGTTCTTCTTGGATACTTTTATTGCACTGTCAGTCTCATTGTTGTACATCATTTCCAGTTATGGGGTTCACATAAATAAGAACATGGTTGAAATTAACTTGTAATCTTGACCCCAGATGCACTGTATTTTAAATGGAGGAATTGTTTTGAATAATAGTTTTGGATAAGCCAATGAATAAATTTTGATTATGAATTATATATATGTTGAGACAATACGGTTTTAATAATATTAACAATGAACATGAATAAGTATTGAAAATATAACTAGATTGAGTTTGGAATTTAAATAAGGACTATAATTATAAACATTGAATTTTGAGTCATTACAATATCCCCTCAGAAAATATGTTATTAAATTTTTAATAACATGTTTTCGCTAAATGACGAAAAATACATTTAATTTTATAACAGTAGATAACAAATATTGAGATGAAATTGAGTTGAAACAAAAATCTAACAAACTTAACATTAAGGTTTTAACTAGAACAAATTTCAGTTGGAATGAACATAACAATAAAATAATTCTAAAATAACAAAATGATATTCCTGTACCATCCCCTCATATCTTCTACAAATCATTAAACACATAACATTAGTTGAAGTGGTTAAAACATTTTTTTATTTTTATTTTATTTTACACAATACATGAATGGAGTGATGAACAAATGTTGATATATGAAATGAACATGAGACATATACAAGATGAATGATGCTTATAGATAATATGGAGTACATTAAATGGATAGTTGTTGGTGATTGCTTGATGATAACCTCTTATAACTAAATACATTAAATTTGTGATTATGACTATAGTTTAACTATTGGGACAGATGTTTATTGGGTTAAGCACACATTACAGTTTATCTTCTATCTTCGGTTATGGTGTGTAGATCGGTTCAATGTATTTCTTCATGGAGGATATATATGATAGGGTCCATATATTTTATTGTAGAGATCATTTATGTGGTATGTTGATGGTCCAAGTATTGGGGAAATTGGTTTGAAGGTCTTCATGTAGTTGTGGGTCTGTGGTTCTTTCTTGGGTAAGTGATATTTTTTGTACATTGTAAAATAGTTTTCTTCATTGTTATAGTAGTTATCATATGGCCTTTGGCAATTGCTTATATCTATTTGACATACTTGTCCCATTTTCATACTCATATCACATTTTAGTTTAATATCAGTATCATCAATTGTTAAGCTTAATTTATTATCATTAGAAACTATCTTTAGTCGGAGTTCTGTTAATGTGTCCATACCAAATATCACAGGTTTAATTAAATTAGGTATGATAAGAAATTGAAGCCAGATGGTCTGATGTTCAATGGTTACAGGGGCATAAATGATTCTTGCAACACGTTTTGATTTTTCACCAGTAGCTGTAGTTATTGTCGTATTAGACAAAGGAAGTTCTTCAAATGGTTGAATTATTTATTGATTCTCTTTGAAACATTGTTCGGAAATACATGTTATTGTAGAACCAGTATCAATTAATGCTTTTGTTGTGAGATTATTGATTCTAATATCTATTTCAGGGCATTTAACTGGTTTGGATACAGGAAATTTATTATTTTCAGTGGGTTCATTTAATAAGAAATCTTGATCACACATTATATTGTTTATCGAGAATTTGGAAGGGTTATTCAAAGAATTGTTTTCGAGGATATTTGCTGTTGATATCATCGCTGTAGTTGTTATGATGTTAGTAGTTGATGGTCCTCGGCTTACATCTACAGCGACGGGTCATTTCCCTGGGTAGTGTGTGAGGGGTTGAAATTTGTTGGAGATCTTCGCTGTGTTGCTGTGTCATGTGGACTGTCTTGGCTTATCATAGCACACACTTGTTTTTGCTCATGTAGGATATGGTTTGCTGTTATTGTAGTAGTATTGATTAGGCCTTTGGTTGAATTGGTTTTGATTTGAGGATGTATTGGTATATGGATGCTGTCTGTTGTTCTGATTGTAGTTTTTGCGAGAATCATGTCTGTAATGGTTGTATGGCTGATATTGGTGTTCTCTAGGTTCTTGATGTTCTTGGTGTGGTGTCCGTATAGCATAAGATGATGTTTTTGATTGATAGGCTCGATGTTTAATATCAGAGCTATATGATGGAGTCTTGTTACGATGTGCAGGACTATTTGGTCGGTGATCCATATTATGGTAGTTCGCATGTTTGCTCCTTTTGGGTCCATCTCGAATATCTTCTTTTTGCAGAAGTCTTTCGAATGCTCGAATTGTTGTCACGTTCTGTACTTGGATGCTATCTTGGATGAGTTGATCAAATCGTTCGCTTAACAGGATCACTATTTCCTCTTCAGTCATTTGTGGTGTAATAGACTGTAGTAATAGGACTCTCTCAGTAAAATATTCAGTTCTGTTGAGCGTTCCATTAGGTTTGTAATGTTCGGCTTCAATCTTGCTACGTACTCCTCTTTGTACTTCACGGCTCCAGTATTTCATGGTGAATTCTTCGGAGAATCTTTCCCAACTGTTAATGTCTACCTTAACCAGTTGAAGCCATCTGGACGCTGGTCCTTCAAAACTGACGTCGAGAAGATCTTTCAGGATTTCAACAGGGTCGTAATTAGGATTTCTTTCTATCCTTTTAACGTAGAACCGTTTAAGTTTTTGTATAGATATTCATTTGGATTTATAGTTCTTCCATTGAATTTAGGGATTTGTCTTTCCATTGGGTCAGATCCCGAACATATGATTTGAATAGGATTGTCGTTCCGGATTGGTGAATGATGTTTCAGTTTTAGTGACTGTACTTCACTTTCACATTTGTTTAGAATTTCAGTAATAGTTTTAATTTCGTTTTGTTGTTCTTGGATTAGATTATTTTGTATGTGTAATTTAGGTACAATTTCATTGTGGATGGATTGTGCATAATATTTAGCAATATTTTCACTGTCGGTTTTTGTTTGTAGCACTAATGCTTTCATATTTTGTTCTAACTTTTGTTCTTGTTGTTCAAAGTTATTAGTTACAAAGGTCTGGATATTTATTTTTGATTCGTCAATTTGATTTGTGATTTGAAATTGAAATTCTTTATTTTCTTGATTTTGGGACTGTTGGTTAGCTTTTAGGACATTTAATTCCTGGCGAAATTCACTTTGTATTGTTCTAATGTCATTTATTTGTTCTGTTAGAATTTTTTGACATGATTTTATCTCACGGTTTAGCTCTATTCGGGTCTGATCTAATTTTTGGTTTAGTTGTGTGTTGGTTTGGTTTAGTTGTGTGTTGGTTTGATCTAGTTTAGTGTTAAACTGTTCTAGGAAATTAAATATTTTATTCAAATCCGGTTGTTCAGTAGTTTGCGTAGCTTCGGGTGGTTGAGAGGTTGCGTGCGTGAGTGTTGGGATTACGTCATCGGGACAATTTTTAATGGTCGGAGTCTCAGTCTCTAACAGCTGGAAACTCGTTTCGGGCGTCTTCGTCATCTCTCGGATGATTCCGTGTGTCGTTGTGATTCTAATATCAGCTGACTGTGGATGTACTGCAATTGGTGTGCTTTGATTGGCTGCGGGTCTTTGGTTTACTTCAATCATTTCGGTCCGGTCCGTTGATTCTGATTGGTCGCTCTCGTTCCGGTTCAAATCTTCGACACTAGGATTGAAACATTCTGAACTGGTGTTGGATTCAACTTGGCCTTCTACATAGGTTAGGTTTTCTATTTCTTCTGTTGACAGATTTGACGATTCGTCTGATTCGTGTTGTTGAAATAATAATGCAGGATAACGTCTCGGTTGTCTCAAATTATAGTGATTATCGTTATCGTTGTTAGCCATTTTGTTTACGACGGTGTAAGGGAACAGGGATATTATAGGACAAGTTGGGTATCGTTATAATAATAATGAGATAGACCTAAGCTTTACGACATTAAATAAATCTGATTTACCTTATAGTAGCCTATTTATTTTAAGAGTTAGAAGTAGTTTAGTTAGTAACCTAATATTGGTGGGACATATTGTTGTGGGAAATCGGGATTCTTAATCCTACCTAACTTCTTAAGAGTAGGCCTAACATACGTAAGTATTAGCCTATTGGTATTTATTAGCCTATTAGATTGTCTCAACATACGATTATGAAATCTTTTGATTCAAGCCTATTACGTTGGGCGCCATTGAAATAATCCCTTAAATATGGTTTGTATTCTAATCTTATCTTAGTTTAAACAATAATAATTACGAGGACAGAGGTTTTAAAGTATAAGGTTTAATGGTACATAAATGTTAAAATAAGGTTACAAAAATTGTTCAGGGGTGGGGATTGGTGCTGGCTGAATCAAAAGATTTCGTTTATGCCTAATTTAAATTTTCAATAAGTATGTTAAGTTATAAATTTAATAATCTTTTAAAAACAATAAATTAAATAGGAAGGATTTTGATTTTAATTAAGAGAGGTAAATTGGGTCCAAATGGATGCTTGAAGAGTCTAGTTTGAGTCAATAACTTAATAAAAATGGAATGTTCTCACCAATCTTTTGTAATAATAATTTTCTTCTTAGTATATAGGCTTAAATTCTTCTTTCTTCAGTTAAATTTGGAAATTCTGACAATACTTTCTTTTATAATTTCACAATTATTTTCACAATTAAGTTAATAGATTCTGTGTGTTCTTCTTGGATACTTTTACTGCACTGTCAGTCTCATTGTTGTACATCATTTCCAGTTATGGGGTTCACATAAATAAGAACATGGTTGAAATTAACTTGTAATCTTGACCCCAGATGCACTGTATTTTAAATGGAGGAATTGTTTTGAATAATAGTTTTGGATAAGCCAATGAATAAATTTTGATTATGAATTATATATATGTTGAGACAATATGGTTTTAATAATATTAACAATGAACATGAATAAATATTGAAAATATAACTAGATTGAGTTTTGAATTTAAATAAGGACTATAATTATAAACATTGAATTTTGAGTCATTACAAGTCCTCTTGCTAGCTCTGCTGAATGACGATGGGTGTTTGTTGAACATTTGGTTTACGCTGGTCTAACCTATATGAGGTTAGATAGTTGTTTTTTGTAGGAATGGGGATTAAATAAGGCATCAACACAAAACAAAATATAATTTATTAAATATGGGTGTAGAAAATCGTGAAGTGGCAATATTTATAACTACTTGACTCGAATTTTCGAGTAGTAATTACTACTCGACTCGAGGTCGAGTATTTGAAAAAACTCGAGTAATTACTCAAAGGTCGAGTACTGGCCCACCCCTATTATTTATGTGATTAATGGTTTATCACTATCCAATTGGTTCAATGTGTTTTACAAAATTTGTTACCTATTGGTAGTGCCTTTGAAATTTGTACTAATAAAACTTGTTCCTCTATTCAGGTTTGTACCTTTACTGGAATTATCTAAGTTACCTATTGAATTAAATTAGGCATAAATTAAATATACAAAAGACAAAAATGACTAATCTGAAGGATTTTACAATACAAATTTATTTAATAATAGACGTAAAAAGTAGGATTGGACAATGATAATGAATGGGGTTTAATAATTTAAATGAACAAATACAGGGTCACCATCTTGGTTAGCCTAGCTCAGTAAATCAGAAAAATGAGTTTACAAATAAGTTAATAAGTTCAATTAGATATATTCTCAGGGAGGGGAGCTCGGCTGACTCAAAAGATCTTCAAATATTTGATTTACTTAGATATTCAATAATATATGTGGCATACTTTGTGCCACATTTTGGTGATCTGGTCATGTGATTCAAGTTCCAGACCAAATCGTTCATGTTGGAAACGTTAACTGAACGCATTATTTAATACAGAGGAGACAATTTACCGCAATTCACAGGCACTAAGAGCCAGCCTTGATGAGAGTTTGATTAATTAAAGCATTATAACACTGAAATACGTGGATTGTTCAACTCAGTGGATATTTAGTATATAAGTCAACTGGACACAACGTGAACTAACATTTGAATTAATAATCAACAATAAATGACGGAATGAATGAAATAGTGAATTTGACTAGATGATCTGAAATTACATATTATTAAAATACTATTACTACGACACAATACCTCAAGGGGGCATCCCCCCGTATCCCAACGAATTTACCCTTCCATTCTTGAAAACAGCAGACACACGACAGAGCGTTGGTTCACTCCTTTTACCCGCCTGCTCCCTGCGCATGCGCGAGCAGCTCTGGGGTTGAGATTAGGCGGGACATTTAAATAGTTGCTGTGCTGTGGAGATTGACTCCACAAGATCTCCCCCCCCCCTCCCCCGAGCAGCAAAGATGAAGAAAGGGTGACCTCCATGGTTGGGGTGTCACGTTGGTCCATTTGCCAAAAAAAAATATATATGCTGTTGAACACAAGTAATAAAAATAACATATAACAACAGTAAATATACAATAAATAGTAACAAATAAATATATATATATATAACAAATATCTGGAAACATGAAATATAATACATGAACTTAATGTTTATCCGGTAACTGGTGTAATGTTGTGTGAGTGTATTGTGTGAAAGTGTAAGTGCGACTTTGCCTCCCTCCATTCACAAGTCACAGTTTGCAGGTTTGAGCTGTTGAAATTAAAAAAATTAAAATAAAGGTTATAGCTCGACCGCAAATTAAAAAAAATATAAAAAATTAGCTAACCTGTGACTTCGTCTGGAGGTTGGCGTGTATGTGTAAATGTAAGTGTGAGAGTGGTGGTCTTAAATCTAATTAACCTAATATCACTGGCTTGTGTGCGGTTTCACTTTATGTATGTTTCCCTTTTCTTTTTCTTTTTTTGGTGTCATTTGATGACAAGTTTTTTGTTTTGGTCTTGTGCTCTGTTTTGGTTGGGGTGGAGGGTGGTGTCACTTTCTCCGCGGGAACACTTCCGTTTGTCTACGCAGGCAGCTGGTCGCTTTCAATAGCTATGTCAGTGTGTGGGTAGATTGCTGTGTTAATTATTATTAACATTTATACTTTTATTTTTTTTAATTGTATACATATATATATATAGATATATACATACATACATATACACAAGTAAATTGTTTAAGAAAGGGTTTTGACTATTGCACTAAAAATAATGTAAGCTATTGTATTGATTTGAGCTGGGCTGAGGAGTTATTTTGACAAACTCGACGTGTAATGTGACAGTAGTACCTAACTTGTGTAAGGTTGTGTGTTATTGAACACACTTTACATTCCATTGCCATTTGATGCATTTGGAATATTTGCATGAGATTTGATTTCACCTGGGATGTGGTGAGATTTCATTTTTTTTTTTTGTTTATTTACTTGATCTTTTGGTGGGGTAAGGAAATGGTTTGGTTACACCCAGACGCCCTAGTAAATGTTGAACAACAATACATAAGAGAGTGGAATAATCGCCCTGGGTTCTCTGACCTTTTAGCCACATCTACCAAGACAACAGTGCAACGTCGACACTCATTTTTCCTTTTTTTTTTTTTTGGTGGAAAACCCAGAGTTGGGTAAACAAATACTAGTTACTAGCGCATTTAAAATTGAAAGTACAAAAATGGCAAAAATAAAACTAAAATGGTGCACCAGGTATGTCCAACATCACGATACACATGATAACTGTTTGATAATTTATAACAAGTGCAAGCTTAGTCTAGACTCATTTTTTTTTTTTTAAGGTTTAGGGTAAGGAGGTTGTGGGTAAGTTGCTAAGCAAGTGTGTGTCGTTACAGTCAATCGTTGAGTTTACATTTAAATGCCAGGGCGGACAAATCCATAATCCAGTTATCTGCACCATTATTATTTGCAGGTTGTAGGTGCTTATTATTGACTAGTCAAGTACGACACACTTATTCGGCCATTTACTAATATGGATATTCAAGGACTGAGAGGGTAATGTGCACTTTTCTTTTCATTTTTTTTTTTTTATAGCTAGCACTTGTTCACTGAAACTTGAAAAAAAATATCATTGTGTATGATGACGTGTAGACACACCTTCAAATATCCCGGTATAAAAAAAATCCTAGTGGCAATAGTTTTCAGAGGTTGACCCTTGTTTGCTAGAAACAAATACTAATCTAAGCCTAAAGACAGTCTTAAAGCCTGGGTGTTTAATTGAGGTAGGTAAGGTTCAGGGTTGGTGTATAAAAAAATTTATTTCGGTTCAACGCTAACAAGCATTGAGAAGATTTGAGAAGTTGATGACATTGCACAAGTTTTGTGCTTGATCGATGTCGTAACTCGGATAGGTACGATAAGAAGTTATGTTTGTAAGCTATGTGTTGATTGTGTTTTGTAGGATCCTGGAGTTTGCAAAATTCTCCTGTTCAGCCAGCTTTTTTTTCACAATAGAAGAAAAACAAATTTTATTTTATTTTATTTTTTGTAACTAACTAACATTCATTTTGTCCCTATTATGCTTAATAATTGCTGTGATCAAATGTTAAAGGCTCTCCTATTCAAATGTAGTTGGTCTGGTCGACGTGAATAATTGTATTGCTGTTCAAAAAACATTCCATTTGTAGGCTCATGAAAATGCAATCGCAGAACAAAAATAGTTTCGCTTTGCAAGGTTGCGAGAAATTTATTAAAATCGGCCAATCGCTGCATGTGGGAGGATGAACAAAGGTATCTAAGATACATTGGTAAGATAAGTGTGATAATGTATTGTGGGTGACAAAGTTTGAGTCTTACAAGTGATGAATATTGTGCGTGTAAATGTTCACTAGGCGTCTGCCTCACAATGTCATTCGTAGCTGCGAACAAAACTACAATTGGCCTAACATTCATATTAACTAGTTGCTGGCAACGTTGCTTTAAAATTGCTTTCAAGTTGGCCGTCGTAGCTCCAGACACTGTTATGCTATTCGAATTGACCTTTAATTGCTGCATGTGTGAAGGAAGTTTATTTAAATAATCTCTGTACCTACAAAATTGGGAATCACCTACCAATAAAACCTCGGGTAATCGCCGCTGCATAATGAATAATGTAACTAACAATATAATGAACAATGTAATGAGCAATGTTATGAGCGATGTAATGAACAATGTGGTGAACAATGTGATGAACAATGTAATGACAGGTTAGAATAAATAGCACAAATCTATATCTATAAAAGAGGAACTATGTATGTGTGTGTGTGTGTGTGTGTATATACGTTATGGACTCTGAAACCGCTCGACAGATTGTAATAAAACTTTCAGGCATTATTAAGCATCTTTCTAGGATGGTTCGAGTGAAGTTTGGTGCAGATATGTCAAAAGGGCTCTGCCCCAGAGGGTTTTAAGTGGGCCAATGTCAGACTTTTTGATCTACAATGTTTACAAATAAATATAATTTAAAAGCAGATGTTTACTTTCACCAACTGTTTTGTAGGTTTGAATAATCACAACATTCACTATTAGCATTAGTCATGATTTGAAATAGTGCCACAGTGTTTCTACAGATTGCAGCACAGAAAACTATTTTACTTTTGAATAAGTCCAAATGTATTAAACCCCAATCGCAGCACACCTGTGCACTTAACAACGTTTAAATTCTCCAATGTTAAATATTAAAACATAAAAACCTTTATCAAAGTACTGTATTATAAACAATAAAAGGGATGCCTTTTTTAAATTCATGACAACAGCTAATTTGCAACCAAAAGGTGAGTGAGCGTAGCGAACGAACATCAACCTGGAGGCGAGTAAGCGTAGCGAACGAGCTAACCTGAAAACAAGTGAGCGCAGCGAACGATTTCCAACCTGAAGGTGAGTAAGCGTAGCGAACGAACTTCAACCAGGACGTGATTGAGCCATGCGAATACTTATGAAGTTAAGCGGGACAAAGCCCGCGGGTACAGCTAGTTATCTATATATTAATTTGAAACTGTTTTTCTTTGTCACAGCGATTTTGAGAGAACGGCTGGGCGTAGAAACTCGGTAGAGGTGTCTAAAGAAAGGTCTTGGTCTGTAGATGAGCCATCAAAAGAGAAACATGGTGAATTCCCTTGGGGCTCTGCCCCAGTGGCCTTTGAATTCCCATCCCATGTTATTCTTATGGAGGAGAACGGGGTTTTTGTCACAGCTATTTTGAGAGAACGGCTGGTCGTAGAAACTTGGTAGGGGTCTCTAAAGAAAGGTCTTGGTCTGTAGATGAGCCATCAAAAGAGGAACGAGGTCAATTCCCTTGGGGCTCTGCCCCAGAAGCCTTTAAAGTTGCCTCCAGATTTATTTACATTACGACCATATGCAGAATTCTACACTACTACTTTTTAATGAAACAGCTGTTAATATTTAAATTGTGATTTATTGAATTTGTCAAAATGAAGTACAGGTTTTTCTGATTTTAAAATGGATTTTATTCTGCATCGTGTCATGTTTTGCAATATAATGTTCTATTACCAAATCATTGGAAAATCCTATTATCACAGTAACTCTTTTCTTTTGGAGTTAACTTATATCTATTGTATGGGTTGGTTTCTGTCTTTTTTACCACTTCTTGGAGATTGTACGTAGGTGATATTCGTTGGCATATTGCATCTGTAGACGAATGGAAAAGAGTGATAAATCCTGGACAATTTGATATAGGCTAAAAATAAAACTGAATTAACACTGTTCTACATTTCTTGAGCAATCATTGAAATAACCAATTTGCAAACAATGGAATCATAGAAAAAGTCATAGAACACAACGAAGTAGAAGAAATAGAAATAATGTTTTTTTTTTTTTTTCATTTATAATCGTTGTCATAGACAACCTAATGTGGCTATGAGAGGGAAAAATTTGTAGAAAACACTAAAAAAACAAGATCAGCTTTTTGAAAAAGTTTAGATATTTACAAAAGATTTTGATTATATCTAACTGTTGTGTAGATTTTGAGTATTCCTTAATCTTTGAGTCGCCTGTAATGCAATTGCTCGAATTCGAGCAACAAGTACACTAGTGATACAATTATTATACAAATAGTACGAATTGTGGTAGTAAATAGTTGCAAGTGTAAATCTGTTAACCTATTTTGTCTGTGGGAAATGTATAAACAAAATTTGAGCGACGAGAATAATCCTAAAATCTAAATTTGTTGTGATGCGAATGTCTGCAGTTAATATTGGACGCAGTGAATGTTCGATGTTATGGCTACGTTTGTAAACAAACAAGTTCCGCGCGAATAAAAGAAACTATGTGGGTGAAGGTCAAACCCGGTCAAATGGCAGTCAGCTGTTTGCCTACTGTCCGCTGCATATTCAATCACTCTAGGCCTACACTATTTTGTTTTAACATTTGCGTTGTTCGGGAGAATACCATAAATTGAAGACTGTATTGTTGAGAACCAATGTAAATGTGTTTGCAAAATGGTGGTGTAATAAACACAATGCTGAAAAACCCTACCAACTAAACAATGAAATTGATTTAAATAATTACCAATTAAATTAACTACAAATACTAAATTAAACTCTTGAATTGCACATACGGTGTAATACTGCTGTAAAAGATATAGGCTAAATAATACTGGGTCTATTGAACTTAATTTAAACATTTATTAAAGCTTAACGATTTGTGCATTCAGTTTTTTTTTTGCATTTTTTTATTACTATTTTTACGATCAATGCTAAACAATAATTACAGCTCTCTAGCTCGTGGACAGATTACAAAATGATACTAGGAATTTATTGTCATGAAACAGTACCCATTCAATGTTTTTGTCCACAAATAAACAACACTTGATTACACTTAAAACCAAGACCAGAGATATTGCTAGATCGGAAACTTCAAATATTGGTAACACAATAAATATTAAATACGACAATTATATAGCAATTAACCCTTTAGTTACCAAGCAATAAACATGAACATGATATGAAGTTTCTGGAAATAATCATTAAGTTGTAGATCTTACAATTCTCTGAGATCTCACTAAAATCAGATATTTATTGCTAGCAATCAAGTACTATTTATTTTCTGTCTTACACTGATCTATTAATACTTATTTATATCTTTTTTTTTGCCTGAATACACAAATTGATAAACTACAAAATTTAAAAAATCTACTATGTAATATTACAACTTACAAATCAGTAGCTACGGGGAAAAATTTGAAATCACTGGGCCTAAATAACTATTAAACAATATTCCTATCAGAGTGAAATATTCCTGGAAATGTTTGAACTGCAATGGAAACTGCCTCACGTATTGCGTAACCTTGACCGGTCTGCGCATGAGTCATCGTTTCCTGTAGACTCATGCCACCATACCGACGCCAGATCGCACAACACGTGTAGGCAAATTTAATTTAAAACATTTTTAATGACTTTGGACCTGCTAAAATTGCGGTTTACCTATAAAACTGGATCAAACGTTTCTGCTCTGCTATCACTTGTGGCATACTTTGTGCCACATTTTGGTGATCTGGTCATGTGATTCAAGTTCCAGACCAAATCGTTCATGTTGGAAACGTTAACTGAACGCATTATTTAATACAGAGGAGACAATTTACCGCAATTCACAGGCCCTAAGAGCCAGCCTTGATGAGAGTTTGATCAATTAAAGCATTATAACACTGAAATACGTGGATTGTTCAACTCAGTGGATATTTAGTATATAAGTCAACTGGACACAACGTGAACTAACATTTGAATTAATAATCAACAATAAATCACGGAATGAATGAAATAGTGAATTTGACTAAAAGATCTGAAATAACATATTATTAAAATACTATTAATACGACACAATACCTCAAGGGGGCGTCCCCCCGTATCCCAACGAATTTACCCTTCCATTCTTGAAAACAGCAGACACACGACAGAGCGTTGGTTCACTCCTTTTACCCGCCTCCTCCCTGCGCATGCGCGAGCAGCTCTGGGGTTGAGATTAGGCGGGACATTTAAATAATTGCTGTGCTGTGGAGATTGACTTCACATATATGCCAATTATTAAAATAAATAGGAATAATTGAGCAAAGCTCTTATACTTCTGCTTTTGTTTTACAAATACTCCTCCTGAACGGCTGAAGCGATCTTCACGAAATTTAACACAGTCATAGGACCCAACCATGGGAAGGTATAAATCTGAAATGGTACAAATCGGACCATAAGAGTTTTCCCTACATGAATGCAAACTTTTAGAAATTTAACATGGGCCTTATGGGTTAATTGGTTGCCATGACATTATTTGCGAGTCAACACTAAAAAGTAAACAAGAGCCTCGACATATGTTAGTCAACAAATCTACCACATTATAAATACAGTACAAAAGAAAAAATGTGATGAATACTAAAGAGCATATTAGTTAATTCTAATTGCATGTAATACGAGTTGATTAACAATCAGTTCTATATTGAGTGATTAAAATCATGACGTTTATATTTAATTGTATAATCGTTATGTTCTTTTTAACAACAATGAATAGTCAAGTAATTAGGCCTAAGCCTATGTTGCTTGGAGAAGGAGAAGTTAAAACGAGGTCATTAAAAAAACACTACAACATAATTATACCGACAAAAATCACACTGCCCTTGATTTGCCAGTAAATTTGTAAAAATGTACCTGTAGCTAAAAATACAAAATAATTTTACGAAATGAAATCACAACCACTTGGTTTACAGATAAGGTTTAAAACTAAATGGTGTAGCTTAGACAATAAAATCCCAAAGGATTAACACTAATATTGCTGAGTGCACTTCGACAAGAATTAATCACCAATTAAATTAGGCCTATATGCTCCTCTGTCAAATTCATGAGAAGATTAAACGCCGTTTTTAAAGGAAATATGCCTACCGGTAGACCTATTGTCTACCACCTCGCTTTACTCTGCGATACTAACTTACAAAATAGTTTTAAACATTGCCATGTAGTAGTCTAAAGTAAAGTTGGAAAAATATATAGGTTCCAGCTACTAGGAAAAATATGGTTTCAAGTTAAGCAAACTGCTTATTTTAATGTTATGATAAATGTAATGAAACTTACCGGTAAACCAATTCCTAAAGTTTTCGCTTATTCTTTTTAGTCTACATTAAAGTCGTATTGATAAATTTTATTGCACCAAAGAAAAATTTTGAAAGTGGTTGACAATAGGTATATTTCTTACTTTTAACTGCTAAAATAAAACTAGACCTAAGTTATAGGTCTATACTTAAACGAATTGATTATTTTAAAAATCGATTAGCCTATCTCAATTATTTGCTTTTAGGAAATGATTACAAGCAAAAAGTTAATGTATTTATAAAAAATGCATTCTTATATTAAAATTAAGTTATAAATGTCTCAGATAAAAAAAACTGATCAGTGAAGTTAAGAGAAAATCGTATTCTAGCAAAATCAGAAGGCCGCCGAGGAGATTCGAACCTGGGATCTCAAATAATAATCGTTATTGGCTTTTAATGATGCAGGTATCGCACAGGTTTGCCATGATTCATTTGCAGGATATATAAATTAATGAGCAGAGCGTAGCGAAGCTCTTATCATTGACTTTATAACTTCTCTTATACTACACTCCTGCTTTTGGTTAATAGCATTGAGCATAATTTACTACAAAATGAATAACCATCAGGGTTGCCAGAATTAGGCTAATGCACCATATTGCGTTTGGATACTGTAAATAACTTTTACAGTAGGCTATTTTATGTGAGCAAGACGTGCCATTAATTTAGACTTTGAATATGTACTGCAATTCCTATTTGCAGTCTACAAATAGGAATTCCATTAAATAAATTAGTCACAAAAACAATGTCTCAGGCTTCTGATTGGTTTCAATGCAATGGACTTTTGCTCAACACAGATAAAACACAAAATTTGCTTTTCAGTTTAAAAAACAACCCAAATAATTTTAATCTTGATTTAGTCACAAATGCTAAATTCCTAGGTATTTATTTAGACAATCATTTAACTTGGAGCTCACATATAGATTACATTAGTACGAGACTATCAAGAGTAATATATCTTATGAGACGCCTTATAAACATTATTCCTAAAAATTACATCAGAAGTGCGTATTTTTCCTTTTTTGAATCTATCATTCGATACGGTTTAATACTGTGGGGAAACTGCTCAGGAATTCAGGACATTTTACTGCTCCAAAAGAAGGTGATTAGAATTATGGCTGGAGTACATTTTAGGGAACATTGCAAACCACTTTTTAGGCAGCTTCAGATTTTAACGGTCATAGACTTATATATTTTTGAAATCACAGTTTATATATTAAAAAACTCTCATCTATTAAAATTCAAAGACAAAATTCATAATTATAATACCCGAAACAAAACTAAAGCAGTGATTCAATATTGTCGCTTAACTAAATCGCTGGATAGCCATGTGGTGATATCTTTAAAAATTTACAATATCTTTGAGCCTATGATTAGAAAATATTCAATAAATCAATTTAAAAACAAACTCTATAATTGGTTACTAGATAACCCATTTTATACATTAGACGACTTTTTAAAAATTGGTGAAATCAAATTTTAACATAATGTAATCTTTGCACTTATTTTTTTTATTTTATTATTATTATTATTTATGTTATTTCTATTATCTTTTAATATTATTATATTGTATTTTACATGAGATTTTAGAGGTATTTAATATTTAGTTTCTTAAATGATTTACACAAATTTGTCTAACTTCTTTGATTGCTTGACAAAAATAACTTGAACAAATTTCTGTTTGTATTTAATTGCTGTTGTTGGAATTTAACTATTCCTAATTAATATTATTTCATTATTTTTTTCCCTTCATTGTAAGAAATTTACTAAGCTCTCAAATGTTTTTATGTTTTATTAATAGATAGCGTAAAAGAAATACCCCCGCCGCAGCAAACCTGCCGTCTAAGCGAATTTCCATTTGGCTGAATTGATTTTCAATCGATCTATTTAAATAACATTAGGTTTAACGAGTACCTAGGTTTGCTGCTACAAGGAAACTAATAAAGTGTGTATTTTAAGTAAAATAATTATTGCTTAGTAGAAAATGAATACATTTGCCAAGTTTGATCAAAAGATATCCATAAACAAGCAAACTACAACATTTTAAAATATTCTCCATAAGAATAACATGGGAATTTTAAATTTACAATTTTTTTAGTTTTCTCCGTAACCAATAACCGTACAAAAACACTTTGATATACTGAATTGTTTGTTTTTTTAAGCTCTTTAAGAAGGTTTAGAGAAAAATCGGGAAATTTTGTGTTTTGAGGGTCAAAAGTGAGAAAACCCAATTTTTACCCCATAAAACCCCCCATAAAACCCTGTTCCCATGGTCCGATCATGCTGGATCGCGAACTCATTCAAGTTTATCCCGCCTTACACCTTCAAACCAAATTTCATCAAAATCGGATAAAAATTACTTAAGTTATCGTGTTCACGGACACATATATATATAAATCTATATATATATATATCTATATATATATATATACATATATAAAAATTTGAACGAATGGTGTTTTTGGCCTCTGGGGACATCAAAATGAAAAAGTAAATCGGTCCCGGGCCTAAGTCTTACCATGAGACCTACGGTAATAGCTACTTCCCTATAGGGAAATTCGCTAAAAAAAAAGTTAAGTTAATTTATCATTTTAATTTTTACATCCTCTAGATACTTAGTCCTATACTATTGTAGATGTGTAGTATGTATGTATATGACGTAGGCCTATACATAGGCTGATGTAGGTATTGACTTTGTCAATGATTTGTAAAAATCCAAAAGACAAATAAATGATATGATTTGATTTGATTTGATTTGATTAAGGTGAACCAAATATAACACTCATAGTTTCGATACCGCAATTAGACAATTCGTTGACACGAACCCGACGTATCATTGACTTTGAATATTGTACATAGACATCCCATATAAGTGAAACAGAAGTAGGCCTAAGCCTACCATTGACTTCGGATACTGCAATTCAGCATTTTATTTAAGTGAACGAAATAAATGGACCATTGATTTAGGATACTGCAAGTAGACTATTCATTTACATGTACCATTAAGTTTGGATACTACAAGTAAACAATCTGTCTACGTGAACCGGACGTACCATTGACTTATTTAGAATCTGTAAATAGGCATTACATTTATGTGAACCAAATATATCATTAGCATTGGATACTGCAAGTAGACAATTCATTCACTTAATCCTGACTTAATGCGAACCAAATATATCATTGACATTGAATTAATATGCTGGCTCCGCTCAATATTGCAAGCAGACAACTGCATTGTACACCTAGTTAACTTATATTGCACTAAGGCTTGGATGGGTAAAGTAAATCTTCCAACAATGAATTGAATAGGCAATTAACAAAAGTTAAATTTAGTTCAAATTGTTTTTCTAATTTGAATATTCTTGATGGTATAGATATATAGTTTTTTTTTTTTTTTTTTTTTTTTTTTTTTTTTTAATTAAGTTTGATTGGATTGAAAAGAAATTGGTTGGAAATTGGAAATGGGTTGGAAAAGAAGATTGGTTAAGGAATTTCTTGAAGTAGGATAAGCCTAATAGTCACAAAATGGAGAGTTCTCACCAGGTTGGTTCTTCAGTTAGTAACAGTGTCAAATTAATACAAATCTTGATGTGGCAGTACAAATTTAAAATAGAAAAATAAAATATATATAAAGGCTTACTCTTCTGTTGTTAGTGTTAAATAATTTTCGTCTCTTTGACTTTATTTAAATGTTAGGGATTATTCCCTCAATGAATTTAAGATGTTGAAGCTACCATGTCCAAATAGAGAAGGAGGAATTTTTTGATTTAATACAGGATGTTCAAAGTTCATTGTTGAAGACAGCTTCCTTCTTCATCACTTGCACACATGCACTAATAATCAGGCTTTTGGATAATAATTCAATGTTGGTGTTTTAGAATTAATTTACTATATTAATAATTTTGGATAAAAGTGTTATTGCAACTATGGACTTAATTACAGGTTACAGGTTTTTATTAACATTAATATTTGTTGAATATATACAATATATTTTAAAATGTGATGATGGTTTCTGAGGGGTGATTAAAGGATAATATAATTGAAATTTACTATAAATTTTCTGATAATTTATTTAAATAGGCTATATGGCAAATTTTGGTACAATCAAAGGAGTAAAATTATATAACTAAAAGAATGAATGTAGTGAATAGGCTATATATGACAAGTAACATTGCATTGTAGAGTTCAAAATTCCTACAGTATTCAATCTATACATCTTTCAAGTTCTGGTTTATGCTAAAACTAACTTTAATAAATATGTTTCGTACTCGGCAATATATTCATAATCATTATACCAGGGTTTGGGCGAAATTGGATATAGTACCACATAGGCTTACCAAAACTAAAACTTTTAACTAAATTGCATTTAATTTTTCAATAAGCTGCCTGAGAATGCAAGAGAGGTAGTTTAAACAGGTTTAAATCCGTGTTGTACACCTGGCTGGTAGAAAATCCCTTTTATAAACTTGAGGAGTTTTTCAAAACACAAGTTTGTATTTCTTTTTAGTACATTAACGTCTTGTTTTATTTTTATTTGTTATATGTTACATTTGTATAACAAATTGACTTGTCCTATTTCTGTACAAACAGATCAATGGAAATAAAATATTCTTATTCTTATTCTTACCAACCATTTCAAAAATATATGAGAAAGCAGTTTACATACAACTGGCGAATTATCTGGAAACGTATTCATTAAATTACAATAATCAGCATGGCTTCAGATCAGGAAGATCATTTACAACTGCAGCAATCAATTTTATTGAATCTGTAATAAACTCTATTTACAAAGGTGAAACAACAGTTTGCATATTTTTAGACTTAAGTAAGACTTTCGACAATGTGTCACATACAATTCTTTGAGATAAAATCAGAAGTCTGGGCATTGATGGCATTTCGTTTGAATGGTTTAGATCATACATGTCTAATAGATATCAATACGTCGAAATTAAATCAGCTCTTGTCTGGTAAAAATTCATTAGAGTACAGAAGTACGTAATAAAAATCACATTTTATTAAGCATGCGGCAAACAGCTGTTTTCCGAAATAAATCCAAACGTGGAAGGTCAATTAAAACAGTGTTGTGTGGCAAAATGTATTTTACGTTGTGAAAAAATGAGGTTGGCATTGGCAACTATAACCCTTTATAGTTGCCTTAATTGCGGAGGACAGTGACTATATTTCCGTTACTGATAGATATATTCTGGATTTCGCTGCGATCATGAGGGACAATGATGATGTCTCAGACAGTGACGCAACCGGCCACGAACATAGCCAATTGAATGTTTGGAGGGAAGGGGGTAGATTTAGGGGAACTTTTACTTTTGGAATATGGATAACTGTTAGCACAACCGTAACAGAACTAAAGGCACAAACCTCTCAGTAAAAAGTTAAAGTTTAAAAAATAAGAAATTACCCCGCATCCAGTTGTTTGGGAATGTTGCTGGAAGTCAACAGTCCCGGAAGATCAAATAATTTATACCTGTGCCGCTAGGTCAAAAACTACAATGTTTGCAGTGCCTGTAGATCAAAAGTCCCAGTAAGTCAAATAATACAGTCCGAGCTAAAAACGTGGTCTATGTTAAAGCAATTGACTTATTGGGAATTTGACCTAATGCAACAGCAGTTTTAATATAACGAAATACGGTAAAATACAAGTTCAGTTTCGCTGAGTCAACAGGGCCGGAAGATCAAAAGCAATAAAAGTGAACGTCGATTTAGTGTAAAGTAGACCTCCTGCAACGCTTACTACACCAACAAAACTCGCTTTTAGTTACTTCGTGTTTTGTCATAATTAGAATAGAGCTAAAATTATCATATTTGGTACATAACTTATCTATTAATGCTTCTTGCCAACTGTTTGGTCAACACTGTAAATAGGTATAGTTTATGTAATGAAAAGCCTTTCGTCAAAATTTGTGGCATAAAATACACGCAAGGACGATCTGAAAATTCCTGGTTATTATATACGTTTGTAAAAGGAGATCCATTAATTGTAGAACTATTTTATGAGTTATAATGTAGTCTACATATAAACTGTGTAAATGTATTACGCCTCGGAAGGGTTGAAACCTGTCCAAGCTATCATATATTATTATTAAAACGTAAATGGGGGTTTTTCACGATTCTGAATCAACCAGACGATGGATTTTCTTTAGTTTTGTGTTGAAAGAAAGACAATTTTGAGAACTAGGGAATTTCAAAGCCATAATTTAAAATTAGTGTCCCAGTTTTTATAAATTAAGTTTTAGTTTTTAAAAAGTCTAGCAGACTTATGGTTGGCTTATTTATATTATGTGTAATGCTGACCATTGATACATTTAATTCTTCGGTACGAGGATGGCAGATTAATTAAATATTTATAGTAAAATACAGTAGTAGGATGTTCAAATTATTTTTTAAAGTATTCTTTGTAATCATCGATTTGTTTTAGTCCAATATAATTTGTTTTAACTAACAGCTGGTTGAATGTGCTATGTATACTTATAAAAGGCAAAGCCCTCACTGACACACTCACTCTCACTCACTCATCATCACTAATTCTCCCACTTCCCATTTACCTAGGAGGCTGAAATTCGATACACCGATTCTTTGGGCATTAAATAGGAAAACTAAGTAATTTTTATTATGATAGGGCATTCGAGCTTCGCCCCAGTGGCTCTGGAGTTTCCCATGTTAACCTTATGATTTTTCATATTTAAAAGGAATTAATGAATCTTAACAGCTGTGTCAATTAAACAATTTATGGCAACAGCTAATTTGCAACCAAAAGCTGAGTGAGCGTTTCGAACGAACTTCAACCTGGACGTGATTGAGCCATGCGAACAAGCTCACTTGTGAAGTTAAACGGGGCGAAGCCCGCGGGTACAGCTAGTCTATGCTAAAACTATTGCCTTGGATGTAGTACGCCAGTGTCACGGTGATAACGGCGGGAGTGGTCGTGGTAGGCACGGATGAGTCGTTGTTCTTGCAAGGCTGTTTTTTGCCTGGCTTCTGGCTCAGTCAGCACTTACACCATCGGGAAGAGATAGTACATCCAAACTAACGAAAATAGTTTCTAAGGACCCATATTAGATTTAATACAATTGGCGGCAAACGTTATTGTTGATTAGTATGTTAAATAACAATAAAACTGTTGTAGGAGTTCGTTCCTAACCGTAGGTGCTCTGTATAATATTTAAATCGCTGATATTATACCCCAAAAATCAACGTTTACAATCGTGATACGTAAACAAATGATCCAATAATATGTAAGCCGAAGGATCGTCGTAAATTAATGTCTTTCGTGTAATACAATAATATGTTAATCAACAATGTTACTATATCACTAATAACGTGTAAGTAGACCGTCGTAATTAGGCTCAAATTAAAATATAATAATGCAATGTCAGTATTAAACAATGTTAATACTTGTGCGTAACAATATTGCTGTACTACAGAGAAACAAGGGTTTTCGAGTCGCTGTTGAATAATAGGACAACAAGAAATATAATAATAATACGTTAATCAATACTATTACTATAAAACTGTTTCAATCCCAAATATTTTACGGGCAAGCATATTATGCAGAAATAAAGCCTATATGAACGAGGAAACTCAAATAGTAAACCGCACGAATACCGTTATCAAACAGCTGATCTCTTGCCCATTCATCCAGAGTGCAATTTTTTTCATAGTTAAGTGAAAACTATGAAACTATCTGTATATTCATCTTTTTCTTGTCCTTAGAACTGTAAATTAAAAGTCCACTCAGCAGTCGCATCGTACGATGTAGTTCTTTCCATGCGTTGCGAAATGCTAAATTTGCCGTCCTCTTCAACCCAAGTTATCTATTGAACCACTGATTGTAAAAAATTCAAAAAAATATATTTTACGCATCACACTTTTGGCTACAACTTTGTCACAGACAAAACCTCTCTAACCCAAAAACAAAAAAATCTCGCATGCTAACTTTTTCATGTTAGAAATCACGATTTAAAACTATTTCACCATACAAATCAATTTTTATTAATTAGATCGGTAAATAGTTTAAAGTTCCAACAAAATAGTCATCGAGTAGGACTAATCAAGAAGCTCTGTGCCAAATTTCAAAATTTTAGCACAACTTGAAGTACACCAAAACACGAAATTATTGAAGTCATGCGTCGAGAGGATTATCGTTGTTTTTAACAGATTATACTTTTGACCTTCCGGCACTGTTGACTCAGCGAAACTGAACTTATATTTTGTCTTATTTCGTTATATTAAAACTGCTGTTGCACTAGGTCTAATTCCCAATAAGTCAATTGCTTTAACATAGACTACGTTTTTAGCCCAGACTGTACTATTTGACTTACTGGGATTTTTGATCTACAGACACTGCAAACATTGTAGTTTTTGACCTAGCGGCACAGGTATAAGTTATTTGACCTTCCGGGACTGTTGACTTTCTGCAACGCGTCCTCCAGTTGTTTCACCTGTTTTAGTTTACATTATTGTAATATGCTGTTTTATTTCTTAATGTTGTGTTGTATGATATTTAAGCTAGTGTGAAATCAACTGATATTTTTATCGGTTTGTATACAACTATCTCGTCTAAATCTTGACTTTCTCTTCACCAATAGCTTAAAACATTAAATGGCTTCCATATGTCAATATTTATTTGCTTTATAGTGTTTTTTATATAAAAAAACATTGATCAATCTAAAACATTAAGAAAATTATTGATTTAAAATAATAAAATATATTGTTATTACAGTGCCCAATGTCAGCTTTGAGGTTTATGCACCAGGATTCCTGGAGAGATTCATAGAGTCACATGCTGTGATGCTGCAGGGGAATGCTGGCTTGAAACCCAAGGAGGGTGAAGTGACATCCAGACCTTGGCAGTGGCCTATAGACTACAGAGTCAGTATCCAGTACCACCTCTAATCACTGTCATGTAGTCATGTGTATGCATGTAGTCATTGACCTACAATAATTAATTACTTTCAATTTACTAAGCAGTCAGTCAAGAGTAGTTTAAACAGAGCTGATTTACCGAATAGGCACAGTAGGCACGTGCCTAGGGCGCGAGGCAATTGGCTTTTTTGGGGGGCGCCAAAAATTGGAAAATAAAATAATGGTGGTTGTATTTGCATGCGATTGTGGTAAACTTCTGATAATCTCTCGCGGCCGTGTGGACATCGTAATTGTCTCCCGGGGTCGTGAAGACATGGTAATCGTCTCCCACGATTGTGGCAAAATGTTAAATCCGTAGTCGTGTGGAGATCATCATCGTCTTCCGCGATCGCGGCACAATTCTTGCTGTTTCCCGCGGTCATGTGGACATTAGCATTGTCTTCCGTGATCACGGAATCGTCACTGTTGTCATGCGCAATTGCGGTAAATTGATAATTCCTGATTTAAATACAAAATTCGTACATAATTCCCGGTTCAAAAAAACTCATGCATAGTTCCCGGATTTTCCAGTTGGTGGACCCCTGTTATATATATTAGAAAGGGGCGCTACCATTATTTGTGCCTAGGGCACTGACAGGTTCAAAAACGGGCCTGAGTTTAAAAGGATCAGGTATCAAAGGAATGTAAAATATAAATACATTTGTAGTAGGTTTATGTTCCATTATATCCCTTGCTCTTTTTTTTATTTTAGTTCATATGTGAATTAAAACATCATCAACCCTGCCAAAAAACCTTAAAATATAATAAGAGACAGGGACACAATCAATTTGCAGGTAATAACACAAAACACAGAAGGCAAGCAGCCAACAAGAGCTTACAACTACACTACACAGTCTTCAGGAAGGAGTGTCTTATTCACCATAATCCCATCATTACAATTCTTATTACATGGAATAATAGTTAGTTCAGACATAACCTTTTTGGTTACAATACATTTAATAACACGCTATAAGTTTATGACTGGAACGGTATTATTGTAGAAATTGTACAGTATTAGAAATTGATATTATAGACTAAATAAGTAGATTTTGAGGTTTGGTATTTTCAACTATGACAATATTGCAATAAAATTAGTTATTGCATAAATCTTTGTAATAGCAATTAATAGTGAAAATAACCTACTTCACCTACAGGTCCTGATGTTTTTAACATATGTTTTTCATATTTCAGGGTCAATTTTTCTCAGGCAGCTCTTACCGCATATACTTGCTTGGTAATCCTGTAATATGGTGGTGCAATATTGTATTTCTGGTCATCTTCCTCCTAGTTTTTCTATGCAATGCTGTAAAACACCAGCGAGGATACCCTAGCCCTCCCCATATTGCAAGTAAGTTAAACAAAATTGCACAAACTAACGAAAATTTGAAATTTTAGATTCAATACTGGCCCTTGGAAAATCCATTTAGATAAACTTGTTATATTAACCCTTCCCAGACGGCCTATAATATGTACCTATATAGACATCAAAATTAATAAAAAATAAAAAAAATAGTTGAACTATGCCGCACTTTTGTTCAAATTTTTTTTATTTATTTTTTTATTTTTCTAGAAAAATATACCTAGTACATTAGTTAAAGATATATAATTGAATAAAAGACCGTTTTTAGCGAATTTCCCCATAGGGAAGTAGCTATTACCGTAGGAGGCACGGTAAGACTTAGGCCCGGGACCAATTTACTTTTTCATTTTGATGTCCCCAGAGGGATTACTTGAGTAATTTTTGTCCGATTTTGATGAAATTTAGTTTAAAGGTGTAAGAAGGGATCAACTTAAATGAGTTTGCGAACCAGCATGATCAGACCATGGGAACGGAGTTTTACGGGAGGTTTCATGGGGTAAAAAATGGTTTTCCTCATTTTTGACCCTCAAAACACAAAATTTCCCAATTTCTCTCTAGACCATTTTAAAGAGCTTAAAAAAAAAATAATTTAGTATATTAAAGTGTTTTTGTATAGTTATTGGTAACGTAGAAAATTAAAAAAAATTTTAATTTAAAATTCCTATGTTATTCTTATGGAGAATATTGTAAACTGTTGTATTTTGCTTGTTTATGGATATATTATTATCAAACTTGGCAAATTTATTTATTTTATACTAAGCTATTAATATTTTACTAAAAAATACACTTTATTAATTTCCTTGTAGCAGCAAACCTAGGTACTCATTAAACCTAATGTTATTAAAAATAAATTTAATTGAAAATAAATTCAGACAAATGGAAATTCGCTTAGTCGGCAGGTTTGCTACGGCGGGGGTATTATAAAGATTAGTGTTGTTTTATATAATCAACTATAACAATATATGTCGTAATCATCCGTAATACCGTCCGCTATGCACAAAATGACCAATAATCTATCTATATATAAAGTCCAAAGTACCCATGAACTTTTGAGAAAACTACAAGTCGCAACCCCATAAACCATATACTTAAAATGTTCGTCATGACGAGAAACCTTATTCCATAAATTGCCCTTTAAGGTCCTAATTCCTTTCTAAAGGGAACTTTCCATATACCTTATATGTTAAAAATACCTCAGCTGTACTTATTTATTTATTTATTTATTTCCAACGGACATCTCCATTTTAACTTATCTTCCATTTTGCACTTATTTGTATGTTGTTCTTTCAATTTATTTGTGATTATTTGTTTGTATTACTGTATTCTGTTTTGTTTATTTCAGCTTAACTTAACATCAATAGTTTTAGTAACACTTATCACTTATGAAGTCAAATGGGGAGAAGCCCGTGGGTAACAGCTAGTAATAATAATATTAATAAACTTGACCCAGGTGTGCTTGTTTTAAGGATTAATAGCTTTTGATGATAATCAGAGGTTCCCATCCCCCCCCCCCCCCACCAATACAGAGGAGCTGGTTCCCCCATTTTATGTTGTCCTCTAATTAAATCTCCCCCCCTGCCAATTTACTTGGTAATTTCCTCTTACCGCATAAAAACATGTTCTCACTGTTCTCAGTATTGCAATAGACACAAAAAAAAAAAAAAAACTTTCAACAACATACTCTGTGAATTACTCTACTCCAACACATTGCCATGCAATATATTAGGTGGTGTAAATGTTTACAGGGCTTAGGAATTCAAACAAAATCTTAAATTTGTAAGTGCATGAATCTTGCACAAGTAGTGGCAAAAAGTATCTTGTTTCAAAATTAGGCAGAGTCAAGAAATAGGGCAGACTAGGAGGGGTTGCTCGTCACTACTAAATTCACCGGGCAAAATACCCACAATACCTTAATTACCACCAGCACAAAAGGTTTTGGTGACAAAGTAATCTTATAATTCATTTTGATAGCCCGAGGATTGTGTTTTATGACTAATAATGGTAGAAACACAATCCTTAATATGTACGGTAGTGTCGAATTTTACTTGCTGTATATGTTTTGGGCGTTCTTTAACTCCACCATTGTCAGGCTTACAAAAGGAAAAGGATCAACTTCTGGAGGTGTCAACGGAATAAGTTACTAACATTTAACACAAAACACGTAACGATTACGGATAGGCCCATCAATTCACGCGTGTTCACAATACCGCGGGCAGGACTGGAAGGAAACTGAATCAGGTTATGACGGACCGACTTGGTCTCTGGATTGTCGTCTGTGTTATCAATAGCTGATATTGGACTAATTGTAGTGTCGGAGGAGAGTGTTGAAAATATAATGGGATTCATAATTGAGTGTTCCGTTCAAAATTATTGGAAATTATAACCATGATATGCTGGATATAAATTTTGGTCTCGACATTCTACATTACTGGGAAAGGAAATTTATTAAATACTTTGGAAGAGTTTGAAATAGATTCTTCTAATATTTTAAGTGAGAAATGTTGGATGTATGGATAGATGTTTGTGACAAGTAAACACGAAAAATACAAACCGACAGGATTGAAATTTTGTTATGATGATAGCTCACATTCCCGATTAACATATGGACATATTCTTATCTCAAAAATCCTTTCGGACTCCGCTCCAGTGGCTCTGGAGTTTCCCATGTTAACCTTATGAGTATTCATATTTAAAAGGATTTAAAGAGTTTTGTCAGCTGTTTCAACTGCACAAGTTGGTTCTATGATATTAAATAGCATTAAAAAGTTATAAGGTTTACCAACAGGGTGCAGCACTATTATTTTCTTGCATTTATGACAACAGCACTGTGGTACACAATGAGAACTTGACTTTTAGCGAATTTCTCTTATATGGGAATAAGCTATTACCGTAGGTCTCAGGTAAGACCTGGACCCGGGACCGATTTACTTTTTGGTTTTGAGATCCCCAGAGACCAAAAACACCATCAGTTAAAATTCATATTTATCTAATATATAAAATTCTCGTGTCACAGTGTTTGTCTGCAAACTCCTCCGGAACGACTTCACCGATCGTTATGAAATTTGGTGTGTAAATTCTGTAGGTATGCGAATCGGACCTAAACTATTTCCCGTTTCGAAATTCTTAAAAGGGCTCCGCCCCAGTGGCTCTGGAGTTTCCCATGTTAACCTTATGAGAAATGGAATTAATGAATCTTAACAGCTGTTTCAATTAAACAAGTTGGTTCTGTTCTATGATGTTCAATAGCATTAAAGTTACAAGGATTACCAACAGGGTGCAGCACTATTATTTCTTTTACATTTATGACAACAGCTAATTTGCAACCAAAAGGTGAGTGAGCGTAGCGAACGAACTTCAACCTGGAGGCGAGTTAGCGTAGCGAACGAGCTCCAACCTAAAGGCAAGTGAGCGCAGCGAACGAGCTCCAACCCAAAGGTGAGTGAGCGTAGCGAACGAACTTCAACCAGGACGTGATTGAGCGATGCGAACGAGATCATCTTGAAAATTAAACGTAACGGTACTTTCTTTCCATCGGTCTGTCTTAGGGGAAACCTATAACTTAGGTGATACGAAGTTCGCCGGGTCAGCTAGTTTATATATATATGTGTGTGTCCGTTAGCACGATAACCCGGGCAAAAATGATCTGATTTTGATAAAATTTGGTATACACGTGTAAACTTACGTTAATTCAAACGAATTCGCGAACCAGCAAGATCGGACCATGGGAACGGGGTTTTATGGGGTAAAAATGGGTTTTCCCATTTTTTACTTCCCTAAAAAAAATTTTGAAATTTCTTTCTAAATTATTTTGTAGATTTTAAAAAAGAAATAAGGCCTAATTTAGTATTTTGATGCGCTGTTGTATGTCTAACGGTTACAGAGAAAATTAAAAATACCCCCGCCGCAGCAAACCTGCCGTCTAAGCGAATTTCCATTTGGCTGAATTGATTTTCAATCAATCTATTTAAATAACATTAGGTTTAACGAGTACCTAGGTTTGCTGCTACAAGGAAACTAATAAAGTGTGTATTTTAAGTAAAATAATTATTGCTTAGTAGAAAATGAATACATTTGCCAAGTTTGATCAAAAGATATCCATAAACAAGCAAACTACAACATTTTAAAATATTCTCCATAAGAATAACATGGGAATTTTAAATTTACAATTTTTTTAGTTTTCTCCGTAACCAATAACCGTACAAAAACACTTTGATATACTGAATTGTTTGTTTTTTTAAGCTCTTTAAGAAGGTTTAGAGAAAAATCGGGAAATTTTGTGTTTTGAGGGTCAAAAGTGAGAAAAACCAATTTTTACCCCATAAAAACCCCCATAAAACCCTGTTCCCATGGTCCGATCATGCTGGATCGCGAACTCATTCAAGTTTATCCCGCCTTACACCTTCAAACCAAATTTCATCAAAATCGGATAAAAATTACTCAAGTTATCGTGTTCACGGACACATATATATATAAATCTATATATATATATATATATCTATATATATATATACATATATAAAAATTTGAACGAATGGTGTTTTTGGCCTCTGGGGACATCAAAATGAAAAAGTAAATCGGTCCCGGGCCTAAGTCTTACCATGAGACCTACGGTAATAGCTACTTCCCTATAGGGAAATTCGCTAAAAGTGCAAATTTAAAATTCCCATTTTACTTTTATAGAGAAAATGCAAGATGAATTATTATTTTACAAATTACTCGAGCCTTTGCTCTCTGTTCTTAATAATTAGAACAGTACGATTCAGCATTAAACGACAAGCTCAACAAACCCCAAAAGGATTCAGAACTAGGTACGGGGGCCTAATATGATTATTTATAAATATAACATAATGGATGGCATACAATATTTGCATTCAAACTATTTAAAAAAGGCAAACAGAGTGTCTGTATGTTGTAAAATAGTATTTGGAGTATGATTCAAGACATCCTTCTAACATAGTAACATAATCATAAATCAATAACTTAGGCCCTACCTAATACAATGCTAATATCCATTGCAGAATAACAATCCAATGTACTGCTGTAGACGTAATTGATAACGGATAACGTAAAACAAAACAATATAACGTGTAGACATAAACTCAATGACAATAGTAACACTACGCCTCACAAAGAACAATATGTCATGTATCGCTCAAGTATCACTCACATCCACAGCTAACCAATACAGCAACGCAACAATGAAACTGTCAGCAGTGTTAAGAACGTGGTTTTCTCACCCCTAACGCGGTGAAAAATAGTCTCAAGGCCAAGAGTCATAAGACGCAACATTGTAAAGTGACAAAATATATTTGGCTTGATAAAACGTTTACTCTTTAGCGAACATATTTCAACAATCCAAAAATAAACAAACATCACTGTGTGTTCTTTATGGCCATCAAGTATCGTCCTTGAAGGCAGTTTTTAATTACTGTTCCAGTACTATTTTAACTAGTGATGGTCGGATCCAGATATCAGACTACCGGAATTGCCGGATCCGAGCTAGAACCGGCACCCGATCGGATCCAAAAAATTCCGTATCTTGGGCTGGATCCGGTTTTGATAAATCCGATTTTTTTACTAACACAAAGCTGTCTGTATCCATGTACAAGACCGATTTTTTACTAACACAAAGCTGTCTGTATCCATGTACAAGACCGATTTTTTTACTAACACAAAGCTGTCTGTATCCATGTACAAGACCGATTTTTTGAGCGGAGCGAGCGAAGCTCTTATACGTCGACTCTTATGCATTTCGTAATACGCAAACTCCTCCTAGACGGCTGAATCAATCGTTTTCAAATTTTGCATGGTGATAAAGACCATATCGGTGAGTGCCAACATCTATATGGCGTTAAAAAAGTCTCTCAAGAATCCACCCCACTGGGTCTCAAAGTTTCAATGTAATCCTTATGGAAGCAGTATTTGACACATAAACAAAGACATATGATCAGCTGTTGACTTTTAAATGCATTAGATAAAGAAATAGCTGATAGCATTATTCCACAGATATTAGAACAGAAACGGTATGGATCATAAATATAATCAAATGACGACACTAGCTTCAGGTCGAGGTGGTCCGTGACGAATCAAGTGGTGAAGGAAGTAGTAAAGGTGAGCAGTCTGGAGTGTGGAAACTGTTTATGACGAATAGATTAAGTTACTGTATCTGCATTCCTAAATTTCTATGGGAAGGGAGGAAAACAGGTCCGCGACGTAGGAAGTGGTGAAGGAAGTAGTCAAGGTGAACTGTCCGGAGTGTGGGAACTGTTTATGACGATTAGATTAAGGTACCTGCAATCATATTATGCTATTGGAAGAGAAGGAAACAGGTCCGCGATGTAGGAAGTGGTGAAGGAAGTAGTAAAGGCGAGCTGTTCGGGGTGAGGGATCTGTTTGTGACGATTAAATTAGGGTATTTGCAATCCTATAATGCTATGGGAAGGGAGGGAAACAGGTCTGTTACGTAAGAAGTGGTGAAGGAAGTAGTAAAGGCAAGCAGTCCGGACTGTGGGAACTGTTTATGACAATTAGATTAAGGTATCTACAATCCTAAAATGCTATGGGAAGGGAGGGAAACAGTTCCGCGATGTAGGAAGTGGTAAAGGAAGTAGTAAAGGCGAGTTTTTTGGAGTGTGGGATCTGTTTATGACTGTTAGATTAAGGTATCTGCAATCTCAAAATGCAATGGGAAGGGAGGAAAACAGGTCCGCAATGTAGGAAGTGGTGGAGGAAGTAGTCAAGGTGAGCTGTCTCGAGGGTGGGAACTGTTTATGACGATTATATTAAGGTATCTACAATCTTATAATGCTATGGGAAGGGAGGAAAACAGGTCAACAACGTAGGAAGTGGTGAAGGAAGTAGGCAAGGCGAGCTGTCCAGAGTGTGGAAACTGTTTATGACGATTAGATTAAAGTATCTACAATCCTAAAATGCTATGGGAAGGGAGGAAAACAGGTCCGCGATGTAGGAAGTGGTGGAGGAAGTAGTCAAGGCGAGCTGTCTGGAGTGTGGGAACTGTTTATGACGATTAGATTAAGGTATCTGAAATCCTAAAATGCAATGGGAAGGGAGGAAAACAGGTCCGCGATGTAGGAAGTGGTGGAGGAAGTAGTCAATGCGAGCTGTCTGGAGTGTGGGAACTGTTTATGACAATTAGATTAAGGTATCTGCAATCCTAAAATGCAATGGGAAGGGAGGGAAACAGGTCCGCGATGTAGGAAGTGGTGAAGGAAGTAGTCAAGGCGAGCTGTCTGGAGGGTGGGAACTGTTTATGACGATTATATTAAGGTATCTACAATCTTATAATGCTATGGGAAGGGAGGAAAACAGGTCAACGACGTAGGAAGTGGTGAAGGAAGTAGGCAAGGCGAGCTGTCCAGAGTGTGGAAACTGTTTATGACGATTAGATTAAGGTATCTACAATCCTAAAATGCTATGGGAAGGGAGGAAAACAGGTCCGCGATGTAGGAAGTAATGGAGGAAGTAGTCAAGGCGAGCTGTCTGGAGTGTGGGAACTGTTTATGACGATTAGATTGAGGTATCTGAAATCCTAAAATGCAATGGAAAGGGAGGGAAACAGGTCAGCAACGTAGGAAGTGGTGGAGGAAGTAGTCAAGGCGAGCTGTCTGGAGTGTGGAAACTGTTTATGACGATTAGATTAAAGTATCTACAATCCTAAAATGCTATATGGGAAGGGAGGAAAACAGGTCCGCGATGTAGGAAGTGGTGGAGGAAGTAGTCAAGGCGAGCTGTCTGGAGTGTGGGAACTGTTTATTACAATTAGATTAAGGTATCTGCAATCCTAAAATGCAATGGGAAGGAAGGGAAACAGGTCCGCGATGTAGGAAGTGGTGAAGGAAGTAGTCAAGGCGAGCTGCCCGGAGTGTGGAAACTGTTTATGACGATTAGATTAAGGTATCTACAATCCTAAAATGCTATGGGAAGGGAGGAAAACAGGTCCGCGATGTAGGAAGTGGTGGAGGAAGTAGTCAAGGTGAGCTGTCTGGAGGGTGGGAACTGTTTATGACAATTATATTAAGGTATCTACAATCTTATAATGCTATGGGAAGGGAGGAAAACAGGTCAACGACGTAGGAAGTGGTGAAGGAAGTAGGCAAGGCGAGCTGTCCAGAGTGTGGAAACTGTTTATGACGATTAGATTAAGGTATCTACAATCCTAAAATGCTATGGGAAGGGAGGAAAACAGGTCCGCGATGTAGGAAGTGGTGGAGGAAGTAGTCAAGGCGAGCTGTCTGGGGTGTGGGAACTGTTTATGACGATTAGATTAAGGTATCTGCAATCCTAAAATGCATTGGGAAGGGAGGGAAACAGGTCTGCGACGTAGGAAGTGGTGAATGAAATAGTAAAAGCAAGTAGTTTGGAGTGTGGGAACTGTTTATGACGATTAGATTAAGGTATATACAGTCTTAAAATGCCATGGGAAGAGAGGGAAACAGGTCCGCGACGTAGGAAGAGGTGAAAGAAGTAGTAAGGTGAGCAGTGTGGAGTTTTGGAACTGGAAACCGTTTGTAGCAGTTTTAATGTATCTGCAATGCTGAAATGCTATGAGAAGGGATGGAAGCATGCCCACTACATAGGAAATGGTGAAAGAAGTAGTAAAGGCTAGCCGTACGCAGTGTGGGAATGTTTGTGGCAATTACATTAAGGAATCTAAAATACTAAAATGCTATGGAAAGTAATGAATGCAGGTCCACGACGTAGGAAGTGGCTTAAGAAGTATTTAAGTATGAGCATAGTGTGAGATCCGTCTGTGGCAGTTAGATCAATGTATCTTCAATCCTAAAATGCTTTGAGAAGGGAAAGAAACAGGCCCCACGACGTAGGAAGTGGTGAAGGAAGTAATAAAGGCTGGCAGTGCAGAGTGGGGGAACCGTTTGGGCAGTTAGATAAATGTATCTGTAATACTTAAATGCTATGAGAAAGGAAGGAAACGGGTCTATTACGTAGGAAATGGTAGAGTGTGGGAACTGTCTTTGGCAATTACATTAAAGTATCTGCAATCCTAAAATGCCATAGGAAGAGAGGGAAACAGGTCCACGACGTAGGGGGTGGTGAAGGAAGTAGTAAAGGTGAGCAGAGTTGAGTGTGGGAATGGATTAATGTATCTGCAATGCTAAAATTCTACAGGAAGAGACTGTAGACTATATGTTAAAATGATTAAGAAGCACGAATCGATACATATTTTCGATACATGCAATCGTTTACAACCAAAATTTATAACTCAGTTGACAATGCTACTTAGATACCCGCAACGCATGCATTAAAAACGACTGTTTTTACTGCAGTATGACAAAAACAATACAGGGTGATTTGTACTCAGTGTGACAAATTTTTTTTTTTTTTATGTAAGTACAAAGTAAATGAAGTGTGATGATGATGACAATCAGAAAACACAAACACATATGTGACAATCATATCAAATGTTCCAAGTCTCAAAATTAGCGTCCCAAAAAAATATTTTATGTTTTTCAAAAATAACCATGCTTTTAAACTTAATACAGCAATTTCTCAATTACCTGTATATGGATTTGAGTAGATAATGTCATTTTCGTGTTCTACATTAAATTTTGAACAAGAATAATGGAAAATGACGAAGGATCAGTTGTAAAAACTCCATTGTAAATAGATTCAAAGATAAAAATTTTAAAAACAATGGTCTATTGCATTTTTCACACCCTGTATACAAGAAAGTGTCGGAATATGTTAAAAACTGTGCCATGTTATAAGCTTTCCAACCATATGCTACACTATTGAGGTTTAGATATTTTTTTGTTTGTTTTAGTGGTTTGAATACCAGAAAACAGGGAACTTTTTTACTGTTTTTACTGTTCAAGCTGAATCAAAAATACATTTTTGGCTTAATACATGCCGACTTTCTATGTTTTAAATGTTAAAGACACCATGCTTTGCAGTCTTCAAACCATTAAAGCGTACATAAACAGACATAAACCTCAATAGTGTAGCATATCGTTGGAAAGCTTATAAAATGGCGCAGTTTTTAACATATTCCGACACTTTCTTGTATACAGGGTGTGAGAAATGCAATAAACCATTGTTTTTAAAATTTTTATCAAACATCTTAATTTTTATCTTTGAATCTATTTACAATGGAGTTTTTACAACTGATCCTCCGTCATTTTCTATTATTCTTGTTCAAAATTTAATGTAGAACACGAAAATTACATTATTTACTCAAATCCATATACAGGTAATTGAGAAATTGCTGTACTAAGTTTAAAAACATTGTTTTTTTTTTTTTAAGCATAAAATAATTTTTTGGGAAGCTCATTTTTAGACTTGGAACATTTGATATGCATCATCACACTTCATTTACTTTGTACTTACACCAAAAAAATTTTGTCACACTGAGTACAAATCACCCTGTATAATATGAACCCTTGATGACTCCGCTCAATTTTGTGGATGCCTCTGTGAACGCCACCTAGTTAACTAACACAAAGCTCTCTGTATCCATGTACAAGACTTTCTGTGACTGTGTACAAGAAGACTATCTGTGTCTGTGTACAAGAAGACTCCTCTAAAATAAGGCAACTTTAAATCAGCAGCATGTTTTATTATATCCAAACTACTTAATGGTTTTTCTGGAAGTCTTTAAATTATTTCCTGTGAGTACATTTTTGTTTTTACTTTTACTACCAGATTCCGTATAAGGTCTCAAATAGAGCCACTTACCGAATTACCACTTACTTTATTTTTCCTCTTGCAGGCACATTTTGGATTTTTTCTTTTTCCCAACAGGTTTTTTCTTTCTTATTTGTTTTTTAATTTATAAAGTATTCTCTTTTCCCCCACCAAGTTTTGCTTTAGTTTTCATTATGTAAGTAACTGCCAAGGAGGCAGCTCTCTCACCAATACTAGAGTCTGAAGCTTTTACCCTTTCCCAAGCTAATAAGCTGTCAGCCACTGATCTAATTTTACTATCCTTCGATCTTGAGTATGCTATATCGTGGTTTTTGCGTGCAGCATCCAATTTATTTATGCCTGGATCACCCCTTGCTTATCTCTTCCCTAAATTCGTTCCAGGTCCACAGTACTGATAGCCGGGTATGTGAAATTCTACAGGTAAAATACCCTGTGTCTGTGTAAAAGAAGATTATCTGTGTACATACAGGGTAAATAAAAAGTCAAGACTCCCCCATCTAATATTTTTCTAAGTTAGAACATACTGTGTCTTCTTGTACACAGACACAGGGTATTTTACCTGTAGAACTTCACATACCCGGCTATCAGTACTGTAGACCTGGAACGAATTTAAGGAAGAGATTAACAAGAGGTGATCCAGGCATAAATAAATTAGATGCTGCATGAAAAAACCACGATAAAGCATACTCAAGATCGAACTATAGTAAAATATACTCAGATAACCTTTTGGTGGTCGTGCAAACTTAGCATAAAGTTTCATTTTATGATTTTTTTTAAGTTTTAGTGTCCCCAAAAAATGAGGGATTATGGGCTCAACTGGAGATTACTCTATATACAAGATGTATTAACCTTTTAACAATAGCAATTTAATTTTAAACCGTATAAATTGGAATTCTGTCAATTAGGTTTTTTTAACCCGACCTTATGACAGTGTGGATCTTCGGATCCGGATCCGAATTTTTCAAGATACGGATCCGGTACCGACATTTTCTTGGATCCGCCCATCACTAATTTTAACTAATCGTATTTTACTAACTGTGCACTAATAGGAGGTTTCGATTGCTATAAACTAGAAAGAGTCACTATAAAACCATTTTTCACAACATTTGGTTTGTAGTAAAATATTGCCTAGTTATTATAAAATAAAGTAGCCTAGTTATTGAATGTTATAGGCCCTAATGCTAACCACTGGACATTTCATATTGACCTCAACTATACAAAATGTTTTTTTGTAATTTGTTGTAATAAATTCTTGATTCTTGATTCTTGATTCTTGCACCACACAAGAGCAATTATTATAGTTTTTTAAGGCTTATAATTATCTATATATAATTGTGAAATGTCAATCAACGCACAAAACATTGCAGCTGCAAGCTCACAATTTCGTATTACAAAAACCTCGTTATTGGGTACGCAAGCAGTAAGATCGTTTTTCGAAATTCCCAAAAGGCTCCGCAATACACTAGCGGATCAAAGTGTTTGTGAAGTGTTATAGGAAGAATGCTTTGTTTTGATTTCTTTATTTTAACAGTTGTCTGCTATCTAAAGCTAATCAATTCCTGTTATTTAATTTAAACTAGTTAACCGCCCGTGCTCCGCCACGGGAATAATGTCAGCAATAAAAGACAATTTTAGAGGGTATTAAAGGTCCAATCTTATGGTAAAAGGAGTCGTTGATCTTAAAATTATATAGAACATCAGATTTTGATTCATCTAAGTGAGACTCAGCAGAACTCGCCATTAAAAATTAGTCATTTGATCTTATATTATTCAAAAAGTTTTTTTTTTAAAGTGTTTTTGTTTTTTTTTTACATTGGATGTAGCCCCCTGTTGATAAGATTTTCCATGAACTCAGAATGTTGATAAGGAGCTAATTTTATCTTCCCCTTACAACAACATGAGGACAATGTATTTGTGCCCCTTGTTAGTCTGTTCTGTCTCGAAATTCATAGATTTGCAGTATTGACAAATCTAATTTAACGATCCCAATTCAAAAGAGTCAGTGTTGTTGTAGGGACTCCCAGAGCACATTTAACACCATCACTGTTCTTTACTTTTTTAGTTCAACGGTTCTGTTAGAAAAATAATAACAAATAACTCACAGCTGACAAATGGTTTATAACTAATGGGTTATAACTAATTTCATATTCAATAATAATTGTAATTACTCGGCCTTTGAAGGGCTGTATGTTGTAGCCCTTAGTAAAATGTATACACTTAAGAAATTCGGCAAATCTGCGCATTTTTCCCTTTATATTTATATTCCCATTATATTTGATTGAAACATAAATCTTGTATAGCGGTCCAGTAGTCACTGAGAAAATAGACTTACAACTGTGTAATAAATATATAGATGTCCTATAAAGGTTGTTGCCATCAGCTATTTTTAAAGTACACACTAATTTCAATTTCAGTATTTATTCTATTAATACAGTTACCAAGCTTATAGTTGTAAAGCAATTAAATGTTATCATTATTTTATTTACATCAAAACGGTTCTTCCTTAGTTTTATAATAATGTATACAAACTACTTGGGAATTACATAGTCTAAAAATATAACCAATTCATTGTATTCCTAAAGAGGTAAGTTTAACAGGTATGCGATCGAACGAGCGCAATGCTTGGGCTCGGAGACCTATATAAAAACACCGGCGGCGTGTTGCAAAGAATAAGCATAGGGCATTCGCCGGGCCTTCTGTGGCTGGTAGTATAGCGGCAGTGGTTGTGGGGGAAGGTATACATTAACGATCACATAAACGCACGTCGGTTACGTCATGCCACTACGTGTGCGGCAACTGTGTGTGCAAGCGCTGCACTGGAGGCGGAGCCAGATCGAGTTTCAAGCCACGGCCGCTAGGAGCGACACTGCATGGAGGGTTTACTCGACTAGTTCGGCTGAAATTGTTGGCAATGGATTACAGTACACTATAAGAGGTCTAGTGTAGATATAAAGTCAATGACGTCGGTCCGTCATAACCTGATTCAGTTTACTTCCAGTCCCGCCCACTGCAATATGTACACAAATTTATAGGTCTATCTATAATCGTTTTGTGTTAAATGTTTGTAACGTATTCTATCGACACCTCTAGAAGTGGATCATTTTTTAAGCCTGACAATGGTGGAGTGAATGAACCGCCAAAACATATGTAGCAAGTAAAATTTGACACCACCGTACATTTTAAGGATTGTCTGACACGGTGTGTTTTTATCATTTTTAAAAGTAATATTAATTACGAATAGCAAAATGTTGGTGTTGATAGTGAACTACTTAGAAACACTTTTTGGGCTGCTTATACAAAATTATACATTCGTATGACAGCTAGCAGAAAAATATCCCCCCCCCAAAAAAAATTCCAGTGGAACAAGCACGCTATGGTACCTCCCTCTGGGCACCCTGATAATAATGATATTGGCTAAATAACAAGCTGATCTTATTCAGTAACAAATCTGTCATTTCATTTATTTTTGTTTACTAATCTTCACCCTAAAATAAGCACCCTGATTTGTCGGTATCATACAACTCTAATGTATTATGTTGTTGATCAGTTTTAGAAGAGAAGATGATTGTCAGCAGTGAATGGTTGTTCTTGGGCTGGTGTTTGCACTATGTTCCGTTCTGGGCCATGGGTAGAGTTCTGTATTTCCATCACTACTTTCCTGCATTACTCTTCAGTTCAATGCTAACAGGTATATATAATACTAGCAGAGTACCCGTTCTTCGTACGGAGTTGGCGTATAAGTATAAAATTATTATTGCAGTTATACTCGTGCTTTGCGTTTGCAATGGGAGAGGACACGGTTTAAGAAAATTTTGTTTAGTTTATGGTATACTATAGTATAGCACATCTACCATAGTTATAAATGTTCTACCACTGCACCTAAACAATAGAAAAAGTAAAGTTCTCATTGTGTATCACAGCTTTTTGTTGCTGCTTGGTTCAAATTAGCTGTTGTCATAAATTAAAAAAAAATATTGCTGCACCTTGTTGGTAAACTTTATAACGCTATTGAATATCATAGAACCAACTTGTGTAGTTGAAATCAACTATATAAAGAACTAGAGTTACTTATATCGTTGGTTAAAACAGCTGACTAAATTATTTAATTCCTTTTAAATATGAATACTCATAAGGTTAACATGGGAAACTTCAGAGCCACTGGGGCAGAGCCCGAAAGGATTTTTGACATAAAAATATGCCTGTATGTTAATCAGGAATGTGAGCTATCATCATGCCAAATTTCAGCCCAATCCGTCCAGTAGTTAAAGCGTGATTGAACTTCAAACAAACACACAAACTTTCACATTTATAATATTAGTAAGATAGTAAGATAAGATAAGACATTCAACTTTTCTTGTGATTTTAATACATTACAGTTTTTCTTTAAAATGTCAATGTCACACAGAATCCCATGCATTAGAACCCATCCATACTGATGAAGTTATTTTAGCGAATTTCCCTATAGGGAAGTAGCATGGTAAGACTTAGGCCCGGAACCGATTTACTTTTTCATTTTGATGTCCCCAGAGGCCAAAAACACCACTCGTTCAAATTTCTATATATGTATATATATATATATATATTTAATATGTGTGTGTCCGTGAACACGATAACTTGAATAATTTTTATCCGATTTTGATGAAATTTGGTTTGAAGGTGTAAGGCGGGATAAACTTGAATGAGTTCGCGATCCAGCATGATCGGACCATGGGAACAGGGTTTTATGGGGGGTTTTATGGGGTAAAAATTGGTTTTTCTCACTTTTGACCCTCAAAACACAAAATTTCCCAATTTTTCTCTAAACCTTCTTAAAGAGCTTAAAAAAACAAACAATTCAGGATATCAAAGTGTTTTTTTACGGTTATTGGTTACGGAGAAATCTAAAAAAATTGTAAATTTAAAATTCCCATGTTATTCTTATGGAGAGTATTGTAAAATGTTGTAGTTTGCTTGTTTATGGATATCTTTTGATCAAACTTGGCAAATATATTCATTTTATACTAAGCAATAATTATTTTACTTAAAACACACACTTTATTAGTTTCCTTGTAGCAGCAAACCTAGGTACTCGTTAAACCTAATGTTATTTAAATAGATCAATTGAAAATCAATTCAGCCAAATGGAAATTCGCTTAGGCGTCAGGTTTGCTGCGGCGGGGGTATTTTAGTTTAATATTGTTCATGCCTATTAGGTCTAATCAAATGCTCAAGATTTCTTAAAAATTCACACAAATATCTACTCTCTTTTTAATTTAGTTTACTTGTGCTATTTTTAAGTGATACAATATTAATATTTTTTCTTCTACTTTGAAATCCTAAATTCCATTAAGGAAATTTTAATGACATTTTTTATCAAAATTGAATTTTCATGTGGACATATGCATGTGTATATTTTATGTAGACTGGCATTGGTTTTGCAGGAGTTTTGATTGGCTACGTATTGGAAGTAATGCCTTTTCTTCTCCCTGAGAGAATAGCAGTATCTATATATCATTGGCTGACAGGGGTCATCATATCTGCCGTTGTTTACAGGTAGGAATTGCTTTTATTAGAATACTTTTTTTTTAGTGAGGGAAAATGTTGTTACTCACACAGGTAGCCTGTAGTGTGAGACTCCTGAATCAGACTACTCACTAAAAAACCCCTCTATCTGCCCACCTCAATTGCCTCTTCTCCTTTATTAGAATACTAGCAGCAAGACAAAATACAATGCATGGTTATAAATTACTCCTGCTGCAGCAAACCTGCAGACTAAGTGAATTTTCATTTGCCTGATTGGAATTTCACTTCAATATTTCCTTAAGTTTTCAGACATCAAATAACATTAAGTTAAATGAGTAATTAGGTTTGCTGCTATGAGATATATTGTTAGTTGAGAGAATATAAATTTTGTTGTGAAGATAAGTTTTTCATTTAAAATGCAAAATAAGTTGAGTAGCCTATATATATACATTCATGAATACAAAATAGGGCAAGAATAATAGCTCAATATTGATTTTAAAAGTACATAATATAAAATATGATGTAGTATAATTGATGGCTGTTGCACTCTAAGTATGGTATGAAAGTACATTTGATATGGATTTCTAAGTATCGTAAAAGGGTGCTGATAGGCCAGATTGCTGTGAGAGCAAAGGAGTTGCTGAGAACTTTTGTTATTCTTCTTATAAAAGGTTACTTTTTCCTAAATTTTTATGGATACTTCTTTAATGGATCTAGAATGTTTAGGGTAAGCCTCTCCTGTTCCTTTTTTCTAACATTAATAATTATGAAGATAATAATCTAGAATGTTTATGATCAGCCTTTGTTGCCAAATCAATTGCTTTACTCATTTTTTTTATGAAAAAATTTTTATTCATTAAATTAGTTTTTCTATTTCTAATTATATTTTGAGTCCACAGTCTTTCAGATTTCTTCTCACTCATAATTAATCACATCCTTTTTCATTAGCTCCACTAAATTGCTTATAGCTCCATAGTTTGCGTGAACGCTGCATCATTTGTGAACAGAACGACACCATTTGCAGCTCCGTAGCTGACTTGAGCACTTAAGTGTGTATTATTAAATTATATAATCTTCCGCAGCGTGCGAGACATGGTCAGGGATACGTTTTTGACCACAAGAAACTTATCTGATGGTACAATTCCTCGCCAAATGACTGAAGGCTATGGCGCAGATGCATGAGTGAGGGTTAAGTGTGGAAATGGGTTATGGAGTGTAAAAATGGTCGTGAAAACCTTTTACCATTGTGGTCTACTGTGAGAAGTCTGGGTACCCACCAAAACACAACTCCAAAATGAACATTGTTACAGCCATTTCAATTAAATTCAGGGTCACAAACCTCTCCCTAATGAAATGATGAGAGGGGAAAGTACAGAAATGGACTTGGGAGTTTAAAAATGGACGTAAAAATTGTCATTTTGGAAGGAGTTCTGGTTTTGGTGGTTTCTAAAACTTTTTAAAGAAGACCAAAAGGAAAAATATTTTCAAGGTAATTTTTACACTCCGATTTCCACCAATTTTCACACTTTTTACCCTCATTATCGGCAATAGCCTTCAGTCATCTGGCAATGAATTTCGCTATCAAATATTTTTCTTGTAATAAAACAATCTAAAACGTATCACTGACCTTATCTCGCATGCAGCGCGAAGTTCAATAATTTAAAAAGATGTCTGGACACACAGCGAAGCATTCGTGTCAGCTATAGAGCTGTGAATGGTACTGTTCTGTTCACAAATGTTGCCAGTAAGTGATGAGAATCCTCGTTGCGGCGTACACGCGATCCACGGAGCCATGCGCAAAAATAGCTCTCACCTAATAAACTACTCTTGTAGTTGGTAAAATAGATGTTTAGTCTTGATATTTTTCAGTTTTTACCTGTTCGCACCTCTGGCATATGGTATGTCTGGACCTTCTGCTACTGATCCCAACAGTACAATGTATGGCCTGCGGTGGATGGAGTCCTGGGAGTTTTAAGTTTATTTTTGTTAAATCTAGAGATCATATCACCAGACTGCATAACTAGGATGTAAATGATCTTTGATACAAAACTTGTTACGAATCATGACTAAAAGCTTGTGGGCAACGTTAAAGGTGCATAGACTGAACCACCATTTCATTCTACCTATGTTACTTTCTGATCAGTCCTTGTATTACTCAGCCAATCACAAAATTAGGCTTTTAAAAACCAGAGGTTGACATCCATTGTTTGAGTCACTCAGATCAAACACATATAATCCTTTTGATCCATGCTGTGAGTGGATAGAAAAGATACGCTTCGTTGTCTCCCATGACTTAATCAGAGTTTAGGGCTTTGATAGGACATTTCTACTCAAAATGAATGAACTAAAAAGTTAAGTTTTAGGTCTGGCAGACCTTGGATTTCTGGTGACTTCATAAAAGTTATTATTTGTCTATGATCTAAGATGATTTGTCTACATCCAATATTTCATACTGTGGACAAAGGCTATTATTATCATTTAAATTAAGAAAAACTTTTTATAGATTTAACAAATACCATTTCACTGACTTTATAAAACCTGTTGAAACTATGCTGATCAGTAACAAATTGCCAATGAAAATTCCTTGTTAATAATTTAATTATAGTCTTACGTTTGAAGGGTTTTATCCTCACATTTATTGTGACCTCTTACCTAGACAGTCTTAGATAAGTTTTCTAAGGGGAAGTTGGTTAAATTTTCACTACTTTATAGATAAGGATAATTTATCTAATTTTTTTTTTTTTTTTTTGTAAGCCAGTAACATAAACTGGAATATTAAAAGATACAAGATCACTTAGTTCCTCTAATTCAGAAGATTTTTTATGGCTTTCCTTACAAAATTGTCAAAGATATTGCTCCATACATTAATACCGTACTGTAATACTGGAATGGCGAACATACGAAGGTCAGTATTTTAAGCCAAGTATGAATGGAGATGTGTGTTATAGAAACTTTAAATTACCTAGTTAATATTGCCTTATTAAATTACACATTTCCAAGTTGTCTGAAAATATGCAAAACAGTGAAAATCTTCTGGAAATCGGGAAGAACATACCACCAATGCTGGAAATCGGGAAGAACATACCACCAATGTAATAACAAAGTTGTCCCGAGTTTGTTTTTTATTGCAAACACTAAAAAAAACTGTGTATTAAAATCACACACTTCTTTCTGTTATTTTAGTTTATTTCATACACACTTATTTTATGGAAATATTCTCTGGCGAAATAGTTGTGGGGCAAGCAGGATGTTTATTTGGCAAAGAAAGGCCCTGCGGATCCTGTTTGATATACCAGCTGCAAACCTTACTTTATATATAACTAGCTGTACCCGCGGGCTTTGCCCCATTTAACTTCATAAGTATTCGCATGGCTCAATCACGTCCTGGTTAAAGTTTGTTCGCTACGCTCACTCACCTTTTGGTTGCAAATTAGCTGTTGTCATAAACTAAAAAAAAATAATAGTGCTTCACCCTGTTGGAAATCCTTGTAACTTTAATGCTATTGAACATCATAGAACAGAACCAACTTGTTTAATTGAAACAGCTGTTAAGATTCATTAATTCCTTTTAAATATGGAAAAACAGGGAGTGTTGCTGAAGGTCTAAGTCCCGGAAGGTCTAATTAGACCTTCGACACACATTTTGCAGTTTTTACTTGTTGCTGAGGGTCTAATCTGGCAGTATATCGAAGGTCTAAGTCCCGGAAGGTCTAAGAGTACAGTCAATGCAAAAAACTCATCTACTGATACTGTTTTAGACCTTGCGGGATTAGACCTTGGGCACACAATGTATATTTTGTAAATAAATGTTCATAAAATGAGAGTAGCTGAAGGTCTCAGTCCCGGAAGGTCTAAGATTCAAGTTCCGGAAGGTCTAAGATGATTTGAGTCCCGGAAGGTCTAAGATTCAAGTCCTGGAAGGTCTAAGATTTGAGTCCCGGAAGGTCTAAGATGCGAGTGGACATTGCGTCGCCAGAGATGAAGGCTATACAGATAGGCAATGACGCAACAACTTTTAGAGTTGTAATATTCATAGTGATAGTTTTAATAACTCTCACGACTATTTTTTTGCAAGCTCGTTATTACAAGTACGATGGAGATATTAAAAAAATCTCCATTTATATGATTGACTATTGGATACATTAATTTTTGTTTCAGGCATAGTTGCTGGGCCATAACAGTTGCTATAGCTCAGAATAAATCATTACATAAGTTTAAATTGGTAAAAAAAAACCATCGTGCATTCGGCACAAATAAGTTAATATTGGTGTTAAAATAACATCGTTGGTTTCCTTGGTGTTCAAGATTCTGTTTTGTTTATTTCAGCTTAACTTAGCCAATTAATAGTTTTATCTTACTAATATTATAAATCTAAAAGTTTGTGAGTTTGTGCGTGCGTATAAGGCCGGTTCCGAGGCGATCGATGTGATTTTCCACCGTGGAACCGAGGTCCCCGCTGGTTTCGAGGTCCTGGTGTGAGTCCTCGGATCCAAATACAACCGAAACCATTGTGTTCGATGCTAGAGAATAATTTTAATATCAATATCAAGTGATTTTGAGCGAGACCTCGGAACCCTAATGGAAATTTTAAAACTTTTTCACAGAATTTCTGATAGGAGCGTAGCTTTTGCTAAGTGTCTTTGCTGCACTCGAGAATCTTGCCACAGTCGCCTGAGGCTCATACCAAGGCCCCACTAGAAAGAACAGGCCATGCTGCAGAATCCATGACGTCACATTAGTGGATAGATTAAATCGCATATCCCATATGTTTTAGGTAAATAAGCTGGCTGTTTGACAGATTTTGATGGTACGCGTCGTCTGTAGGCTTCAAAAGCACAATAAACATTGCGTGTAGGTTATGTTTACGCCGTATCGCTCTTTTTCCTATAATTGGCACACTGATGTTGCAATTAGTTCCTCGCATTAGGCTTAGGGTAGTTAGAAAAATATATAAATTCTAAAATGGTGTAATGAGTTATCCACCTAATTCTGATAAATCATCTCTCCTAAAATACAGAATTAGTGTACTAAATGTAGGTAAATGAATTTAAACAATGATAAGATTTAAAGTATTTTATTAAACACATGTAGGTTTACGATCTCATTGTGTTAACTTGTCAAGCTTTCGTTTTTTGTTTGACTTTCTCACTGATAACTTTTCTCTAGAACATTTACAATAGTTATTTAAAAGAATATTACAAAAAATGGTAATACATTTGTTCATAAGAGGAAAATTGCAAGAAGCACAAACCGTCGTTATGTTATTTAAAAAGAATAAATCAACTGCATCTGAAATTAAATGCACTAAAAGTTTTCGTTGACATTTTGAACTTACGAAGGCATATTCATACCTTTCACTTATAATCATCTTAAACAATTTCAAACCTACAGCTAAAACGTTCACAATATCATCTGAAGGGTACTTAAGGCTACCTCTGTCAACGATTCTCAAATACTCATAATTGATATTTGAAACGATCGTGTCTTTATTCCTGTTTAGTAATGTTACTTCACATGTTTTACATTTGTTAACTTTTAACAATTTATAGCACACATATCCACCAATATAGGTGAGACACACTAAATCGTTGTCACTAACGTCCATAAATCTAATGTCTTCATAAATGTCTTCAAATTCAGAATATTCGTTGCAATCGATTTCTTCCATTTCTGGACTAGAATTGATGGTATCAATATTAATATGCAAGTCTGAAATTTTGATTTCTTTTTTAGAGGCCGAAAACAACTCAATAATACTAACGGTTTTAAGTTTTTTTTTCTGAACCTAAGATTTGTTTAACGGTAACATTATAGCAACCTCCACTCATCTGTCTATATTGGCCAAATCTTTCTTCTAGGGGATCATTCTGAAATTTACTTAATAGTATATAGTCCACACTCCAGTCTTTCTTCAGATATTCAATAATTTCTATTATAGTGGAAGTTGTATGTTGTAGAGCTAGTTGTGTCTCCGCAGTCAGCTTCCCATTTCTTTTACTTTTTTTGTCATTTCTTTCACCCTGTATTTTAAATTCATTCCACTTACTAAGCCACAAAACAAACCGCTGAAGAAATAGAAAGTTTTCATCATTTAGAGTTCTTATGGGCTGACAAAAAAATCATTAAAACGATCACCCTTAAACACATGAGAAACGTTCATAATTTTCCACCATTTAATAACTAGTTCTAAGAATAATATAGTACCCTCGTTATTTACATTATATTTAGATTTAACATACTTTAATGCTGCAACATTTTTCTCGTCAAAAAACTTCACACATAGGTCTACTTTTTGTCGTTCGACAGATGTAGGATGCAGCACTTTTTTATTTAAAGCAGGGGCTAGCTTTATTACACTATTTTCTTCTTCTTTGTGAAGTGATTTGAGGTCAGATACACTTGCAGTACACATTTCGTCAAAGTTTTCAAAATTAGGAAATATAAATGTTTGCTTACAATCCGTTTGATTTAACCAATTATTTCTAATCGATTTGAATAGATGCACAGAATCAAAAAGAATAAACACTTTTTGTTCGCCTCTGTTATCATAAGGATTGATAAAACTTGACATTAATGTTCCACCATTTAGTTTAGCAAAAGCATTACGATTTAATTAGTTGTTATCTGTTATTATGCTTAAAACTTTGTATCCTATAGTGGTTAGCATTTTTTAATATTTGCAAAATTAATTTATGCAAATATTTTCCATCAAGGTCCTTACATGGGAATAAACCTACTACATCTTTTGTTCTAGAAAATAAACTAGTGATCATAAATGTTTGTATGGTTGTCGCTAGCTGTACAGATGAATCCCTTTCTTTGGATGACTGGTGTACAACCCCTTCTAATTTACCACCCTGATAGCTGAGTTCGGGTCTAACGTAAACTTCATCAGCAAGTAGGTTAACTATTTTTTCGTGATCCTCCAAATATTTGAATTTAGTTCTCAAATAGTTAACATGAGCAGGATCAAAAGTCGAACAACCGTTTCCAACATTTGATATAAATGTTTTTAGGTATCTTGGATGAGGCATAGTTAACAAATTAGACTTCCTTTTACTTTGGTATGCAGCTGGGAAACAAAAGAAAATAGTTGCAAACCATATTAGAGTTCTAGCACAATACCTAATTTGTTTTTGGAAAACTAGATTTATTTGTTCTTTATAAAAAGTAAGTTTTCTCGAAACTACTTCATCATTACTTGATTCACTTAGTTCATCCATAATTTCATTTATATGCTGAAGTTTGTCGGTTGTAGTAATTATTACAGAAGAGTCTTTTTCAAACAACCACTCACATAAGGCATCAAGTTCAGAAATACAACTAATTTTGTTGGGTTCATAAAAGATTACAGGACAAGTGTTGGTGATATTGTTAATTACAAAGTCGTTTTTAGTTACAACAAACGACAAGTCTTTCTTTATTACTAGGGAAACCTCAATCTTTGGAACATGTACATTGATATATTTTACATTAAATACATTGATAAAATCGTCAAAAATATTGCACTTAACGTTTTTTACAATAGGGACGCAATTACTTTTCAAATATGTTTTTAAACTTATGAAGCTTTTGATAATGTCCTTTGACTGCTCTTCTTCCTGTTGGCTTAAAACACTTTGTCCCCCTTCAATTACCCACTGTGTTGGAGTTTGTGTAGGTAAGTGTAATGTTTCTGACATGTAAATTGGCTCATTGTACAATATTGACGGTACTGCATCTTCTGTGAGCTTTAGACGGTTTCGAGGAACACACAATACCGTCCCGTCAGGCCGAACCACAGAGTCTTCTTTTACAATGAACCTTTCGTCGAAGTGTTTAATACACACTCTTGAACTCAAACTTGGTTTAAAATCACTACCGGTACGGTGTATTGCACTTATCCATGCATTTGCTTTAGTTTGGTCTTTTGGGAATGAAAAAATGGGCACTGACACATTTTCTCTATCCTTGTAGTAATTGCTCTGACAACCTGGGACGCAACAACAGTACGGCATGGTTCTGTATAGTAATCAGTGGCCAATATTGTACAAAGAAATAATATCATATACATCACGTTTTCCCCTTTATATATGATACGAACGAACATAATCAACGGCAGTACAAAAGGTTTTATGAAGAAATAAAGCGTATTCCCGTATTAAAACTAGGCCTACTGGCGGACAGTACGAAAATATAGATTATAATTAATGACAATACTGTCAGTATGGCACTTAAATGCTTACCTACAAGTCCACCCAACACTTCCAAGAGGGTCGTGGCATTACCACGTAGATAAAATCCATTTGTTATTGGTGAGATTTCAACCCGTGCTCTGGAACTGTAAAGCCCCATGCTCTACCATTCGCCCAGCTCGCTTCCCAGTCTCACCTTCACATACTAGGACACTAGGTTCTAGCCCAGAACGGTTTTACACAATAAGTTATTTCTAGTTAGTCCTAGAGGGTTGCGTTATTATCAGGTAGTTAAAATGCATTGGTTATTAGTGGGATTTGAACGCATGCTCTAGGACTCCGGAGCCGGCTCATGTTCTACCACTAAACCAGCTCGCTCCCCAGTAGATATTTAACTAATCGTTTTAGTTAAATGCTATCCTGGATAAGATCTGAACAAAAAAATTACAAGCGTAATTAATTATCAAAGGCTTCTTTTAAATTAAACTAACCCATATAGTCATAAACCTAATGTAATTCAAAAGGTTTTGCAGTTACTAGATGTAACACGTAGCCTTTATTTTTACCTGGTTATATATTACAATTTAACAAAAATGATGTTTCTGTACAGTAATTAGTGACCGATAGTACTAAGAAATAATTATCATGTGGATCAAGTTTCCCTTTTTTTATATATGATGTATTACATGTACTTATTGTCAGTTAGCGTCCATAATCAACGACAGGTTTAGTGAAGGGTTTATGAAGAAATAAAACATATTCCCGTATTAAAATTACTGGCGGAAAGAACGAAAATGTACTATATATTATAGTTAATTACTATACTGTCTGTACGGCACTTAAATGGCTACCTACAAGTCGACCCAACACTTCGACTATCTAGATGGTGGCGTGTTGTCGGGGTAGCATCTTGACGACAGCCCCTTACTGTTATCTTCTCGTTTATCTATCTATTTCGTTTATCTTCTTATTATTAAATTAATCGTTTTATGTAAAAATGTTTTTATAGATAACCTGATACATGGATACGTTTCCAAGGATCTGCTCCTTACCGAATTTACAGGTCAGGAACAAGTAGGAACAAGTCAGGAACAAGTAAATGCCGTACCCATGGTAAAACTTAGACCCGGAACCTATTAAATTTGATGAGAAAAACATAAAGTGTGCTATTTCTTTCCAAACAATGCAACAGTTCATAAATTTGGATATAATTAAATAATATATAAAAAGCCTATTACCAGTTAATTAAGCCTTACAGCCTGTTTAAAATATATCATGTTTATAATCTATTTCAAACACAAGCTAAAATAAAATAAATATATATATATATATATATATATATAATTAAATAAATCTCAAAAAGCCAATTTACACAAATGAAATTTCATATAATATTAATTGACCTGAGTGATTAAAAGTGAATAGTGAATTTCAAGATCTAGAAGACCTGAATGCATTGTTGCTGTAGAACATGTGTTAGCAACTGGACTTCCTCCTTCTTCTGCCATGAAATAGCCTGGGTGATAGTTTAAACAAATTTGTGTGGTCTTAATATTAATATTTTCAAGTAAAAAGTGAAAGTTAAACCAAAATAGTCTAATTATTTCAAATAGGAAGAAGATCTGGAACCATTGAGAATAACCTTTTTTACCAGACAGGCAAGAAGAAATTGTTTTAAGAGAAGAAAATTGAACTTGGTAATCTCCATCTGATTATTAAAGACTAGCCTACAGTATTTAGGTGTTGGACAATTTGTGAACATTACTTCTGAGGTGGATCGAGCAACCTCATAACTGATCTATATAAAATCTATATAAAACCTTTTTATTAAAGTAAAGACTTACATATGTTATTAATTAAATTAGAAAACCAGTAAAACTAAAAACAAGCAAAGACATTAAAATTAGGCCATAAAACATGTGCTTGAGATACTAAATTTATCCATTTGTTTTGGAACAATTCTCTCTAACTTCAATATAAAATTATTTGGTAAAGTAAATAATCAAAGGCTATCACTTTATTATCATAAAAAAGCTTACTAAATTAGAAGATTAGCAAGGATAATTGGAAAATAAAGAGAGTTCCCAGCACTTACCTAAGCCCTGAGATTATGAAAATATTGTAATACCGACTGAAGCCGAGGACATTATATCTAAGCATATAAGTAAAGTTAGCATCCCACCAAATTTATGTAACATATTTTGTGAATCCCTAGATCTTTTTAAATACACAGTAATGTAATTTCTAAAAATAAAAAGGCCAAGTTTTGATAACTTATTGTATTAAGGAGTATTTTATTTCGACGTGGACATTTGTTGACAAGGTAAAAACACAAAGAATAAGCAAATATAAATGTAAATATACAAAGAAAGTTAAGTAGGTTGCAACAATTTTGTGAAGCTTATAAGAAAGTATATAGTATAAGTATAAAGTAAATCAAAATCTTTTTGGACGTTTTGTTATGCGCTTTATGGTAAAGGAAAAAAATAAAATATGTTAATTCTAAATTCTCATGTTATTTTTATGGTAAACTAGCAACAGAGCCCGTACGGCGATCTCTAGTAAAATAATGGTTATGAAATCCATACACCACTTAACTCACAAATATTAATGGTACAGATTAAGCACATAACATTAGAACAACACACTTAACATAAGGAACACACCTTAAACACAAATACAAATTGTTAACAACAACATTAAATCAAAGAAAATTCATTTAGATAACAATATAACAATAAGCTGTTAAACTATTAACAGGTGCCAGTCGGTTTTTGCTCGGAACGGGAACATGTCACCCGTTAGTACGACAGGCCTGTTCGGTTTTTGTAAATATTTTAAATGTATATTATTGTTCATATGTGTTACGTGTTTAAACTTCAACGACGCTACTTCAGCCGAGTTTGTGTTTTTGTAGTCTGACGATGGCATTATAATGCCGAAACGGCCGTAACATAGTTACCACAAGAATTTGAGCTGCAGTGACGAAGGTAAAGCCTATTTTTAGTTATTATACAGCTCAGGGGCTAAAACATGGATTTTAATATTAACACCTGTTTCGTATGATTAGATTATGCATGATGGTAAACCAATTATTAAAATTATTGGTTTTTCTTTTCCAAGTATGCTATGAACTATTCTATGAAAACAAATTTTCATAGTTTTGGCCTTAAACTAAAGGTGGACGCACCACAGATTTGCCATTAAGCATCGGCATTCATTTTGACTTATATTCGAGTTCGTTTGACTCTTCCAACCGACCCATTTTCATTATTTTCGTCTTAAAATAAAGCTATACAAGCATATATTTGTCATCAAGCATCATCAATAATGTATCTAATGTATTGCTCGACGAAAAAAATTGATATTTTCGATTTTTTAACTAAATTACAGATGTATTCCACAAGTTCAAATTAAATTACCCTATATGTTTTACTCTAAAAAAATTTGGTTAAATCCCAGCTTTCATTTGAGCTATTGATTATTAAGAACGGACTACCTAAAGCACACTGCTGAATCACGAATCAACAATAACTGTAATCGTTTTAGTACTTATCTGCAATACGTAATACTATTTTTATTTAAGTTATTTTATATATCTTGGTCTTAAAATACTTCTTAAAATAAAGGCTTTCATATGAGATATTGATAGTTTTAATCAGTTAAGTTCATGATACTGTATCGCTCAATCAGAAAACATACATTTGATTATATCTTGGATATGGAATTTAAGTTTAAGGTTATTACACATTAAAATTATCCTGATCGTTCAATCCAATGTGCATTCGATCCAATGTACAGCAAAATTCAAAATTAATATTTTCTACTTGTTAGTCTACTCCTAGAGCTGATTGTACCCGTTAGATTTAATGAACAGTGGAGCGAATGAACAGGCAAATAATTTGTAAAATTACTTTTTGGAGTGAACGATCTTGGAGTGAATGAAACATCTTGATAATTACAACTAACACTAAAATTGTTGCGTTATTGCCTGTCTGTATAGTGTATAGCCTTCATCTCTGGCGACGCAATGCCCGCCCGCATCTTAGACCTTCCGGGACTCGAATCTTAGACCTTCCAGGACTTAAATCTTAGTAGACCTTCCGGGACTTGAATCTTAGACCTTCCGGGACTTAGACCTTCAGCTACTCTCATTTTATGAACATTTATTTACAAAATATAAATTTTGTGCCCAAGGTCTAAAACAGTATCAGTGGATGAGTTTTTTGCATTGACTGTACTCTTAGACCTTCGACATACTGCCAGATTAGACCCTCAGCAACAAGTACAAACTGCAAAATGTGTGTCGAAGGTCTAATTAGACCTTCCGGGACTTAGACCTTCAGCAACTGATCCAAAAATCATAAGGTTAACATGGGAAACTCCAGAGCCACTGTGGCGGAGCCCGAAAGCCCGATGAGAATAAAAACTACTTAGTTTTCCTATTTAATGCCCAAAGAATCGGTGTACCGAATTTCAGCCTCCTAGGTAAATGGGAAGTGGGAGAATTAGTGATGAGTGAGTGAGTCAGTGAGGGCTTTGCCTTTTATATATTTAGATAATATAATGACACTTTCAAGTATTTATATTTTTAATAACTTCTTAAAGAAAAACATTACATATTTTACTAAACGCTACTCAATCCATAACCACACAACCAGACAATCAAACCATCTATACGTCCCACCAGTTAGACAATCAAAATTCACGAAAAGCCATCACAAATATTTACAACTAAAACTTGTCAATTAACTTATCATTCCATTTAGAGAAATTGAAAACATAAACCTTTTCAAACCAACATTATCAAAATGATCAGCAAAGCCTTTTTTTCTATAGAAAAATTTTTTTACACAAATTACTCAGAATTCTTAAAACTATTGGCCGCTAGCAGCCTGCATGACCAAAACTCTACTAAATTACTTGAATATTTACAAATATTTTGTTTAGTTTTGAAGAATTATTTTTACTTAAGTTTGTATAAATTTACGTAAGAGGATTTCATCTTAGAATTTCAAATTTAAATTTAAATATTATGTTTAGTTTATACAACAAAATGTTTTATGTGCTTCATAAAGTGATGGATTTCAGCATGATGTCATATTTGGGCCCTGACTCCTAGCATTGTCTATTGTAATTTTATGTTGCTGAATGACAAAAAAAAGATTATTATTATTATTATTAAGTTTACAACTTGTTATAGGCCTAGTCTTTTTAACTTAACTCTTGTATTTAGTAATTTATATTAATGTTAATTTGTTTGTTACTTTTTTATTTATTTTACCCAATAAATGTATACAAGTCTTGGGTACCGGTACTCGGTCCTGGACCAATTTTTTAAATCTTAAGATTTTAGAGCTCTCAAAATCCTTTATTGATATAGTATAACAATGCAATAGTTTTGTTGAAATTGAAAACATACGAGGGCTATCCAGAAAGTAGCAGATGTTTTGAAATAAGCCATATACAAAATGAAAAAACAATTTTATTATATACAGTTTGAAGCTTAACTTTAAGGCTATTTTTCTACATAATCGCCATTTATAGTGTGGTACAAGCTTTTCAATGTTCTCTTTAAAGAAATCTACCGCCTGTGAGTTTAACCACTGGTTTACACTGGCATGGAGTTCAACGTCAGTGTCAAAGCGTTGCTTAGTGAGTCAAGTCTTCATCGCTGGGAACAGATTATACAGTAGACCTCGTATTAACCGATAATCGAACTATCCGCCCTTGATCGTAAAATATTACAGCTTGTTTTCCGACCTTGCTTTGAGAGCAGTTCGGTTTAACCGCCGCTTTATAGGAATTTTGGCATTTCCGCTCCCACGCTGGGTGACGAGAACCGAACCATACGCTTATAGAGCAGGGAAGGGGGTTTAACGATTCCAAGGTCAAGATAGTTTTTGTGACTCGACGCTCCAGTGAGAGGCTATAAATAAACATCCTGTCTCGTAGCAAAATGGTTGCTTGTATATTTAATTTTGACAAAAGGTTCTGTACTGTATTACAATAGATTTGGAAAGCATCAATTAATACATTACAGTACTAAAGTTATTAAAATAAACATTTTTATTGACTCTTGCCTAATACTGTACTATAATCTATTCAACTGAAAGTAGGTCTATTTGACATATCCGTGTTTTGTGACTTTGTGACTTTTCTATCAATACAAAAAAAAGGAGATAAGAGTAGTTTATTTTATAAATAATGCAGGTATGACTTAAAAATAATGATTATATAATTCCAAATGCATAGCACTTCATTATGTTATGATTTAGGGATTGCCCGTTTTAACCGATCTTGGAGCTATCCGACCTAGGTCCGGTCCCATTAGGGTCGGTTAAGAGAGGGTCTACTGTAGTCGCTCGACGCCAAATCCAGGCTGTACGGCGGATGATTGAAAACTTCCCATCCAAAACCATCCAATAGCTCTTGGGTATGATTGGGTATAATGTGGACAGGCATTGCCGTGGAAAAACAAAACTTGTTCACTAAGTTTTCCAAGATGCTTGTTTTGGATCGCACGTCTTAATTTTTGGAGTATTTCGCAAAACTTCTCTGAGTTGATTGCTTGGCCACGTTCGAGAAAATTTACCAAAATCACATCTTGAGCGTCCCAAAACACAGTAGCCATGAATTTTTTTGCTGATAGCGTCTACAAACACTATTGGTTTCTTGGGGGAATGTGTGTGACCCCATTTCATCGTCTGCATTTTTTCCACAGTTGACTTAAGTCTCGTCACCAGTTACGATACAATCAATAACATGGTTTCCACTTTTGTCATACTCTTCCAGAAATGTCAGTGCATCAACTTTGTTTTTTGTGGTTTTCTGTTAGCGATTTCAGAACCCAGCTGGTACAAAAATTGTGGTATCCAAGTTTACCAACCACTATTAGGCCAAGATTGTGGTTTTAGCCCTGCCCACTGCTGCTCCAGGTCCAAACGTCTGTCACTTTCTGAACAGCCCTTATATACATATATATCTCAAAAAGATCTACTGTATGCTTAATGGAATAAGGTATTCTATGGCATTATTTTATTGTCCTCGCCTGTGAAATAAGTACATTTTATTACTAATTGATGTAATGGAAACTGCTTCAAGTGTCTGCATTTATATTACAGAACTTAATTCATTAAGTCATTATCTGTCCTTACAAAACATATATACAAGTATATTGATCATCTGTATAAGTAATCACGCAAAAAAAATTTATTTGAAAGTCTAACTGAAAGAAAGAGGAACAATCGAGCACAAAAATCTTACAATCAGTAATTCAGGTACCGGTAAGTAAATTTGTCAACTAAATTAAAATATACAACAGAATTGCCAGTTTGAATAGCATATGATTTGGCGTATTTTTGAATGAATGTCTTATAGATGTCAAGAACAATTCAACTAAACTAACTTCAACAACAGTGTAATCTTTGCTCAATAGTAACAACTGATTTTTTTCCCTTGTACTGTGTTTTGTAATTTGCTGGTATACTGTGGAAGGCTTATATTATAAACTCAAACAAATTATATATTGGCTTTTTTTAACCTTAAAACTTAGTATTACATTACATTATAAACACATGTTACAAGTCTTTTGTTTACTTAATCCTTGTTATCTTGTACAACCAACATGGTTACTGGACAACCCATAAGGCCAATGTTAAGTTTGACTTTGTGGTTTTGACTAATTTTTGTTAGCAGTTTCAACTGCAGTAAACACCTTTTTAGGCCAGATATGAATTATTTACCACATTTGAAGGAAATCATCACAGTTTTTGAGATCTCTGTGCAAGCATCATACATACAAGCAAACATTGTATCGGATTTATCAAATAAAAAAATAAGGTTTGGTTTGGGACTGAGACCCTTTAGCAATGTCTTAACAACATCTGTTTCTAGTTTTTTATTATGTATTTTAGTACAATATAGATATATTTTTGTACTCATTTTGTAATAAAAGTTATTTTTAAACCACCTGAAGAATTTTTTATGTTCCCTTTTTATTATAAAAAGGAACAAGCTAGAGACTTGATACCTAACAGAAAGTGCCTGTCAACCTATCAAGAATAAATATGTCTCACAAGTGAAATTATTGAGCGGAGCGAGCGAAGCGAGCGAAGCTCTTTGAGATCAGACCTTATGCAAACTATGTAATCAATTAACTCAATAACGGCTGAACATATTGAATCCAAACTTACCAGGGGTATTTCGACAAATATGTTTGATGTTTCGAAACAAACAAATTTCAATTTGATGATACCTGTACAATTTAAGACTGACATAAAATTTGCAATGTTTAACATGAGTCTTATGAGTTGCCATGATGGTTACGAGATAACACCGTAGATGTAAACAAAGAATCGTAGCGTATGCGACTCGACATTCTGTACCCACGGGCACCTCAGCTTGAACATGCACATATGGCCTATTTACAAAAGACAGTACAAAATAAAAGGAGTCCAATAAATACAATTAAGCGTTGATTAACAATACACCGATTCGCATAATTTCTGGAGGCCTTACTGAATTATTCCAAGCAGATTATTTATTTTAATTGTTATTAGTTTTGTGGTAAATATTAGTCCGGAGTGTAGTAACTGTTTATGACGATTAGATTAAGGTATCTGTTATTCTAAAATGCAATGGGAAGGGAGGGAAAAAATCCGCGACGTAGGAAGTCGTGAAGGAAGCAGTAAAGGTGAGCGGTCCGGAGTGTGGGAACTGTTTATGACGATTAGATTAAGGTATCTACAATCCTAAAATACTATGGGAAGAGAGGGAAACAGGTCCGTGACGTAGGAAATGGTGAAGGAAGTAGTAAAGGTGAGTAGTCCGGAGTGTGGGAAATGTTTATAACGATTAGATTAAGGTATCTACAATCCTAAAATGCTATGGGAAGGGAGGAAAACAGGTCCGCGGCGTAGGAAGTGGTGAAGGAAGTAGTAAAGGCGAGTAGTCCGGAGTGTAGTAACTGTTTATGACGATTAGATTAAGGTATCTACAATCCTAAAATGCTATGGGAAGGGAGGGAAACATGGTCCGCGACGAAGGAAGTGGTGAAGGAAGTAGTAAAGGTGAGTAGTCCGGAGTGTGGGAACTGTTTATGACGATTAGATTAAGGTATCTACAATTCTAAAATGCTATGGGAAGGGAGGGAAACAGGTCCGTGGCGTAGGAAGTGGTGAAAGAAGTAGTAAAGGCGAATAGTCCGGAGTGTGGGAACTGTTAATGACGATTAGATTAAGGTATCTGTTATCTTAAAATGCTTTGGGAAGGGAGGGAAAACAGGTCGTAAGCAGTAAAGGTGAGCGGTCCGGAGTGTGGGAACTGTTTATGACCATACCATCTTTTTCAGGGTATCATCAGCTCGTGAAATTAGCCACGCCTTATTTCCTGTGGTGACCATTGACTATGGTATTGCTATATATAGTCACCTTCTTCTGTCATTCTAATCGCTGAGCCAAGAATTGGCCGAATGTTTTAGTTGGAGAAAATGAGAAGGAAGCCTATAGGCCTATTACATAAATGGGAGCTAAAAAACATTAGGATATTGACAAAATAATACTTATCTTTATGCTATTACAAACACACAGTTTTACTGGATTCACAGCTGACTGGATTCATATTTCCTTCAACTCTTCCAACCAACCACGAGAATTCAATTGGATTGTTGCTATGGTGACGTCATCATGTATTCAATTTGAATCATGAAAACAAATTAAAGTTATTTGTTTATATCAAAGCTTGCTTACTCCGCTCAATTGGCGGACCTGAGGCCGCATGCCTAGTTTAGTTTATTCTGGTGATGCACAGTCAAACTATGAACCTAAGCATAGCAACAAATTCTGTCATGTAAAACACCCTATTCTTACAACACATGAATCACAACAGCTTATTGAATCTTGAGACATCAGGACAGTCAGTAGCTGTGTGAGATAGCTCAACATTCCTTACATTTCCTCCTTATGCCTGTAAAATATTAAAAATTAAAATTTCTAATGACAAGTCTTGGCTCATCTTGTTCACTGTTCTTAAGAGTCAGCAGGAGTCAATTTTGCATTGTTGTTGACCTTCAGATGCCAGGCAAAACAGTGGTTGTCCCGTTGTCCGTGTTAAATGTAATATAAAAATTAAATGTTTGTGTACCAATAAGGTGTAATAGTATTGCTAAGCCTGCCTATACTAGAAAAAGGCCAGCTGTTATGAACTTATTAGAACAACAATATAACCATTAAATGGTGTAAATAAATAGGAGTAAAATGTGCAACTAGGAATGAAGCATTGTGATAATTTTTGTGTTAATAATAATTATGTTTCATTGTAAAATAAAGTGAGTATTTATTTTAATATAAAAAGTAAGAAAACTCTTCAGTCCGAGCACAGATCAGCAAAAACATGCGTTCACGTTGAAGTATATTAATCATGCACCGTAAGCTTAGTTCCCAAGCAGAAAATTTTATGTGATTCTTAAATAAAATATACAATATGAATTGCTTTTCAGATTTTTAAAACTTTTTTTAGGGAATGAAAAAATCACATTTTAACCCTTTGAGTGCCAACGTCCGGGGAACCGGACGTTTTAAAAACGAGCCAAAAGTGCCAACGTCCGGCTGACCGGACGTTTCGTAATGATGGAACAGCTGTCATAACAACCGAATGGATACTCGGATTCTTTTAACCCATATATTAACATTGAGTCGAAAGTTACTAGATGCGATACATCGATTTTCGTTGGTCGAAATATCGAAAATTCGATTTTTACGAAATTTTAACCTAAAAATCGCCAGATCGCGCTCGGCATTTTTAGCGCGACCTTCGGGAAAAATCATCGGCATTTTTTGAGCGTTACTTTTATTTCTCGCCTGGCACTCTAAGGGTTAAGAAAATATATTAATGTAGTTTGACAAAATAATAAGAATTAAAATTAAAAAGTAGATAGCAAATCACATCTGCGGTTTCAATAGCTTTAAAATTAGGTATTTTACAACTTGTTATCTTAATAAACAATGCCGTAATATGCTTCAACCATCAAACATTGTCATTATGGGTAGAAAATCCAAGATGGCCAGCAGTCCTACCGACTCTTGATTTCAACCATATCCCCCTTGGTGTCGCATTGACAATCTCTAAATGTCGTTAGTATTTAAGCACTTTTGCCGAGTTTTGTGTAAATATCCAGAAAAACTTTCACTGAAGACATATATACATAAACATATATATTTTCTTTAACACGTTTGCTGCTACGGACGTTCCAGAACGTCAGCTGGGCCACGGCGCCAGGAGATAGGAACGTTCCGGAACACCACCGTTCATTGTTATTTAACGTTTCCATGGATATGCCAGCTCGTTACAAGCGTCCTATATTTCTTTGCAGCTCGTGGAGACGTACTTTTCTGACAATAAAAAATATAGTTTACCAAAAATCACCACCAGGGTCGTTTGGAACAGGGCTTTGTCCCACCTCTTTACTGCTAGATAGCGACACTACTTTACCGACTGCAACCGGTGCATAGAGTGTCTATTCCTCAGGTAATTGTCAATCCACAATAGAAGTTTGCCAATAATATCATAGGCCTTCAGTTTAGCAATAAGATGATCGTGGCTCACTTTATCGAAATCCTTACTAAAGTCGAGAAGCATCAACTTGGGCTCTATTATCAAAGGATGAATATATGTACTGCTCAAAGGTAATTAGATTTGTTGCTGTAGACCTTCCCATAGTAAACCCGTGTTGTTCTTTAACTATGAGACTTCCAAGCAGAGGTCTGAGTCTATCTAGGACCAAAGATTCAAAAGTTTTAGCAATGGGTGACTGGATGGTAATTGGTCTATAGTTACTGGCCTCAGACATGTCACCAGCTTTAAAGATTGGAGCAATGTAGGATGTTTTCAAGGATGACGGAAAAGTACCCTAGCTCAAGCTGGGATTGAATAGCTCAGAGATAATCCTACAAAGAGGTTCACTGCATTCACGAAGAACAATAGCAGGTATGCCATCTGGACCACAGCCCTTAGCGACATCAAGTTCTTCCAACTTCTTCCTCACCTCTTCCGGTGATGTCTGAACACAGGCAATAGAAATGCTAGAGGGTTTATTAGGATAGTCAGGAACGACAGATGGAACATTGTTATAGACACTAGCGAAGTGACGGGAGAAAATGTTGGCCATAGTTCTAGGATCTGATGATTCCTCAGCACCCAGTTTGATTCTAGATGGGATGGATGTTGACTTCTTCAGTCCGTTCACATAACTCCAATTTATCTTGGGATTTTTAGGAATAACACTATCAACATGTGCAATATACGATCTATAACATTCCACTGACATGGATATACATGCAGATCGCACTCTAGAAAAAGCCATGTAATCACTGTGTAGACGAGTACACTTGTAAACTTTATGAAGAGTCTTCTTGTGAACAACCAGAGCTTTTAGGTCTCCACTAAACCAGCGAGGAAAAGGCAAACATCCAACTCTTTTGAGAGGAGTGTGTTTCCTGACAGCACACCTCAGCTTGTACATGAATAAATAAAATTGTTGTAATTAATGCCAATGTCAGCCTGCAGACACAGTTCATTTTCAAGATGATTTATTTCTCCTTTTATCCCATCAAAGTTACATTTGTTGAAATTATAAACGTATGAACAGGTGTATTTGTTCAATGCCTCTGCAGGAGTTAATACATCAACATCCAAAGCAGGATGAAATCTATCTTTGTAAGCAAGGAGGTCAGTAGCTTTTTAAACCATACAAGGCAAGTTGGAGAAGCCAAGATCCAACATAGCCCCTTTATCATTAAATACAACGTTGGACTGTTTGAGATCAAAAGTATTAGCAGTATCATATATAATATTTTTTGAAGCATCTGGGTTGGCAGCACTAATGAGGTTAAAGTCCCCAGCTATCAGAATATTATCAAACTTAGTTATCAGGTCCAAGGTTAACCGTTCAAAGGCATCACAGAATGTACTGTAGCTAGACAATTGTTCATTAGGTGGTAAATAAACCCCACAGATCAGAAAATAGAAAGCCTTGCTCAGAGTAACCATGACAAAGACCGTTTCAATATTTTCGCAAGGAGAAGGTACTATGCATGATTTAATATCGGCACGGACAGCAACCAGTACTCCTCCTCCAGAAGCCTTACTACTTGTAGAAGTTGATCTGTCACAACGGAATACTTTGAAATTTGAGAAACCCAACTCAGACGTGTGTACCGTAGGGTCTAACTTGGTTTTAGTTAAAATTACAATATCATAATTACTGGTGTTAACATTATGCATAAAGTCTGGTAGCTTAGATCTAATCCCATTAATATTCTGATAATATAGCTTGGCATTCCTGTGGTTAACTAGTTTTTGGATGAGCTTTCAAAGTACTAATTGTAGGAACTCCATTTCTTTATTTAATTGTTAGGTTTGGCTGCAGTTCTATCCTCAAGTTCCTTCTTAGACTACGTTCATTAAGTTCTCCAACAATATCATCAACCTTTGTTTCTACTGCTTTGTCCCGTTCCTCCACTGCTGACATGCGCCTATCCAAGGCATCAATGCGAGGCTCAATTATGTTAAGTTTTTCTTGTATGCTACTAAGTTCCACCTTAATTGCCTTAGTATCCTCCGGAACCTGTTCCAATTTATCAACTTTAGCAGAGTGGCTGTTTACCTTCACAATGAGAGAGTTAATAGCATCAACAAGATTTTCTAGGGGAGATTTAGCTGTACAGTCAACCCTGGTGCAATACCACTTATTTTGAGAGCTGCTGGATAGTTTAGTGTATTCAGTTTTAGTAATTCTAACACATTCACGATGGAACCACCTGTCGCACGGCCCATCGCAACGTATTCCTTCATCACCACCCAGCAACTTCCTAAGACACCCAGCGTTAATCCAAGGGGGAGGGGGCCATGTCCCGATTTTTCCTTAACTTAAGGTGGCAACCCTGGAGTAACCACACATGTTGCAAAACACTATCAGTCACTAAATAAAAAACTGTTATATACATTTTATTATTAAAGGAGTAAAAAGAAAGTATAGTGTTTATTCGAAAACTGATTACTAAACTTAAAAAAATATATATGAACACCGATTGATGTCGCTATGACAACCATAGACGAAAACAAACAGAACGAAACAGAAAGCCTGCAACGTTGCCGTAATTACGGTGATTGACACTTGCGGCAAAAATTAAGTTGCCGTAATTACAGCGATTGACCCTTCAAGGGATATAGGTCTACTTGCAGTATCTTAAGTCAATAGTATATTTGGTTCAGATACTGTAAATTAAATGCCTATTTATTTGCAGTATCCATATCAATGGTATATCTGGTTCACGTGTATAGAATGCCTACTTGCAGTATACAAAATCAAAGGTATCTTTGGTTCACATAAATTTAATGGAATTGCTATTTGGAGTATCTAATGTCAATGGTACATTAGCCCAACTCCAGTGTCACTAATTAGTTATTCATTTTTATGCTCAACAATATTAATCCGATTGTTCTTCCTTTCTGTCCTATATTTGTAATGAGCTAGTTTAGATGATTTGTTGATAAACATATGTTACTATTGTTTACCTTTTTATTGTCATCCTGCAAATAATGTCATGGCCAGTGGCATAAGTATATTGAGTGGTGCCCCCCTCCCCCTGCAGTACATTAGGAGTGTGTGGAAAACAAAAGCAGGAGTGTAGTATAAGAGCTACGCTTACTACGCTCAATCAAATTAATCAAACTCTAATAAGTTAACCGTTGTGTGAGCAATTAATTGTCCTATCAATAAACACAATTTTTAAACCTGCCAACAAAGCCAGTTTATGTTGGTTTTAACATGTAATGGTTTACAATAATAGGCCTACATACGATACATTAAAAAAAATCAAATTCATCAGGTTGTACGGTTAGAGAATGCACACAATTGAAAACAGGTTTTATTTGTATCATAATTTAATGATAGTAAACAATATTTCATTTGCAGTTACCAAAATAGCTTATCAAGTATTCCAGATAAAGTATAAAAAATGTCACAATAAGTGAAAAACCTTTCCTCTTCAAACTTCATGAAGCTGTAAGGTGCAATCAATCCTCAAAGTTCAAACATTTCCGTAGCATTCTTGAATGCTATGGGGTTTCAATGACCTGAAAATGTGAATAACATATTGTTACAAAAGAGTAAGGCCAGGCATATGCTAAGATGAATGCGGCACAACACAGCACAAGGCAGACAACTGAGCAGTCATGTTTTCTCAAGGCGCCGTAAGCTGAGACACACATGAGTATGTGTCTGGGACACATGTGGGCCAGCATGTCAAATTTACGACGCATACGATACAACTTGGGTATAGGCACGAACTTTAGAACAAAAAAGATAGGGATCTTAAACAAATTGCGTCACTGGCTTGATTGTAACCAGATAATCGTAAAACATGGTACTATTCATATTTTAGCTGCAAAATATCTTCTTTTTAAAAATAAACTTTTTACTTTCTCCCCTATACCATAGTATATGGAGAAAGTACTTGTTGAAGTTTAAGTATCTTATAGCCCTTTAAATTATGAACAAAATTCCATTTCTTCAACTTCCATTTCTGTAAAAATTGAAGTTCAAAAGTTATTGCAACTTACGTTATTTTCCCATAAAATAACAGAAAATCAGATTTTCGGGAAAAAAACCTTTCATTAAAATTAGTATGTTATGGTGCTTATAATTTTCAACAAAATAGTGCAACCCCCATTGCTGTACAAATTACTGTTCAAAAGTTATTGCAACCTATGTGATTTTTCCTATAATATATCATAGTTATACCCACCTTATAAAGGTTGTTGACAAGCTAATGAGAGAAAGTGAGTGTCAGATTGCTGATACCATTTATTTTGCTTTCAGCCAGTAATTTGTTGAATGTTTTTATCCAACAACACAATGGCAAAAAATGTACGTCTTATTGACGAATTGCACGTGCTTTTTGATGTTAACCATGAAGGTTTAGTGTAAAAAATGTATGAACATATGCTCTATGGGCCAACATAGCCAAGGATTTTAAATTACCATCAGGTAACGATAATTTTCCTTGATTAATGGTTCAATTGCATTCATCACTCATTAGTTTTAGAGAATTCCCCCCAGCAAAGAAGCTGCTGACATATATAATCAATATACCCACAGATTACAGTTAAAAATTTAATTATTTATTATATCATATTAATTGAATTTAATATTTAAACTATAAGAATACAATTATTTGGTTTGCAATAATTACAATATTTAAGTTAATGTTGATGAACAGGTTGTTATATAGACCTGTGTGGAAGATGTTCAAAAGCCTACTTAAACTCAAAAATTTCCCGCATTTTACACAATCATTTTGCCATGCAAAGCAACCCTTTCAAAAGAATTGAAAAACTCATTGAAGTTGTCCCGTGTTAGTTTTGAGTGGGTGCTCGAATTCTTTAGGGAGGTAGAGAGATTAGGATGATATTTCTTCTAGATTAAAGAGAGCATTAGATGGAATTTTGTCAATCTCAATGTCATATTCAACGCCAGTTCGAACGGTTTCGCAAGTAGTTATGTAGCACAAGTGTAGAACACTCGGCCTGGGGTGATTATGAGAAACTTACCCTCCCCAACAAACAATTGGGAACATGGGTAGCTCTGAGTCTTGTGCCCCCGAAATATTCCCCATAGGTCAATTTAAAAGGTTTTGTGGGTAAGAGGGAAGTAGGGAAGGGGAGATAGGGGGTGTGTGACACAGCAAGCTGGGCAAAAACTATGAATAGGCAAAACGTGTACTAGGTAGACCCAAAAATATTTTTACGCTATTCTGGAAAAATTACATTTATCTTGGTTTAAACTTGCGGAGCGACGCTGCGGCCAGGGATAGAGCGTGAAAACAAGCTTCAAAAATGCACCCCAGTCCATTCTTCTGCGAGCCCGCAGCAGGCGATTTTGAAGACGCGCCGATTCTGCGTGTGTGGCATACCTCATTACATTTAATGGTGCTCATATTTCTCGCCTTTTTTCACGCTGCATTCTTGCATGAAAAAACGCCCATGTGGCCATAGCCTTAGACTCTCTTGTTAAAAGGAATTTGCCATGTGTTTTAGATTCTTCACATAATCACTCTGCCACATATCTACTTTTGGAAACGCAATATAAAAGAACCAATTAATTCCCTCAATTTCCATGTCAGACTCAGAGGAATAAAGCATGGAACTTCGCCATGGAAATTCACCACTTTAGTCCATCTTTACAACTAACTGTGTTTCTGTGTGGTACAGATTATCCAACACACGCAACACAACTCATCTGCAAGCTGACAACAACAAAATGAGAGTCTGATTGAGTTATTACGCGAATCATCTTGGGCAGTTGCAAAATGGCATAATAGGACTATCGGAACACAAATAAAAAAAAGTTCCCATTGTTGACTCCACATAACATTTTGCAATTGTTCTTTAAACCTCTTTTCAGAGCTAAAATAAGTCAAAGATTTATATGGTAAACTTGATAATTTAGGGATGAAATAAAAATAAAATACCCCCGCCACATAAAACCTGCAGACAAATCAAGTTTTAATTTGTCTGCTTGGATTTTTACTAAAATGTTTACATAATCAAGACATATGTATTCCCCATCTATATATGAAGCCAAAAGTACCCATGAGCTTTTGAGAAAACTACAAGTCACACCCCCATAAACCATATACTTAAAATGTTCGTCATGATGAGAAACCTTGCGCAAAACTATCCCTTAAGTCATAAATTGCCCTTTAAGGTCGTAATTCCTTTCTAAAGGGAACTTTTCACATACCTAATGTTAAAAATACCTCAGCTGTACTCATTTGTTTGTTATTCTTTCAATTTATTACCTTATTAAAATCGGGTGTGATTATTTGTTTCTTTTACTGTATTTTGTTTATTTCAGGTTAACTTAACCAATCAATAGTTTTATTAATACTTATGATGTCAAACGGGATGAAGCCCGTGGGTAACAGCTAGTTTAAATAACATTGGATTTAAGGAGTACAGTAGAGTCCCGCAAACTTGGCACTCGATAACCCGGCAGTCTGGATAACTCAGCCATCACCTGTCTCAGAAAATTAGTGATTTTTTGAGTCCGAGTTCAACACGTACTCAAGCCAGCTCAAGTAAAATCATTCACAACTCGTACCAAGGATTTATTGTACAATATCTGATGACTTAATCCTGACTTGTAATATGAATATAAATAACAAAGGCAGCTAAAAGGCTTAAAAATTGTATTGTTCTTATTTTTAACCCTAGTTCCCGATAACCCGGCATTTCAGAAACTTGGCAGCCTTCGAGTCCACATTACGCCGAGTTTGCGGGACTCTACTGTACCTAGGTTTACTTATACGGGGAAAGTAAAAGTGTTTTTGACCAAATAATAATAGTATTGGACAAAATAAATAAATTTGCCAAATTTGATCAACATACATCCATAAACAAGCAAGCTACAACAGTTTATTCATTCTCCATAAAGAATAACATGGGAATTTTAAATGTATATTTTTTAAATTTTCTCCGTAATGTTTCATTTTACAAACGCTTAAATATGCAAAATTAATCGGTTTTTAATCTCTACAAGATGGCCGTGATGAAAATCAAGCATGGGTAAATAAAAATACCCCCGCCGCAGCAAACCTGCAGACTAAGCGAATTTCCATTTGACTGATTGGATTTACACTGAAATGTCTACTTAAAAATATAACACTTATTCCCGATTTAAATAGAATTAGTTTTAACAAGTACTTAGGTTTGCTGCATCAGGGAGGGTAAAACTGTTTTTTTTTTGTAAAATGTTAATAGTTAGTAATAAATAAAAACATTTTCCAAATTTGATCAAAATATGTTCATAAACAAGCAAACTACAACAGTTTACTTATTCTCCACAAGAATAACATGGGAATTTTAAATTTACAATTTTTTGGAATTTTCTCTGTAACCATTAGGCGCATAATAGCGCTTCAATATACTAAATTATTTGTTTTTTTAAGCACTAAAAAATTGCTAAATTTTATGTTTTTTGGGTTAAAAATGGGAAAAACCTATTTTTACCCCATAAAACCCCCCGTAAACCCCCGTTCCCATGGTCCGATCATGCTGGATCGCGAACTCGTTCGAATAAACGTAGGTTTACACGTTTGTACCAAATTTCATCAAAATCGGATCATTTTTGCTCGAGTTATCAGCTAAGAGACATATATATATATATATATATATAAATATATATACAGGGTGATTGATATAAGTGTGCCAGCCGTTTTATTCGAAAACCATAAGAGTTATAAAAAAACGTTAAATGGTAAGTGCCTTGGATTTTTTTATTTAAAAAATTTTAGTCAAGTCGAAAAAAATGTTTTAGCCGCCATTTTTCTAATATGGCCGCCAACTGTGATTTTTCTTATGGAACACCCCGTATTTTATGATGTATTCCGGTAGAAAAAGTAATTTTAAGACGTGAAATTTTAAATAGTTTTCGAATTAAACAACTGGCATGCTTGCTTAGGCCTTTATCAAAACTCTTTCTCATGCCGAAATTTCAAAACTTTAACCAATATTATCTGTGAAACGGTTAGGTTTATGAAAAAAGTCACAAGAATAAAATCGTCTTAAAATTACATTTTCTACCTGGATACATATAAAATACAGAATGTTCCATAAGAAAAATCACAGTTGGCGAAATAAAAAATCCAAGGCGCTTTCTATTTAACTTTTTTTATATCTCTTATGGTTTTCAAAGAAAACGGCTGGCACACTTATATCAATCACCCTGTATATATGAATTTGAACGGATGGTGTTTTTGGCCTCTAGGGACCACAAAACGAAAAAAAAAATCGGTCCCGCGTCCAGGTCTTACCATGAGTACTACGGTAATTAAATAGCTTATTCCCTATATGGGAAATTCGCTAAAACTAAACTTTTAAAAATTTCAAAACCCTATAATACCCTGTTTCCATTATGATCTTACTAGTTAGCTAACTCATTGAACCCCCCCCCCCAACATTTGCCCCCCATTGAACCCCCCCCTACACCTTTAAGGCAAATTTCATCAAAATCGGACAAAAATTACTCAAGCTCACATTTACAGACACATATATTAATCTGTTTTATGCTACATACATATACAGTAGGCCTAAACCTTCGATAGTTCGACACGGGCTGAGCTATTTTGCCAAGTGATATTTAATGGTTACTATTGTAATAAGATGACTTGAACATTAATTTGTCATTTATTGTTGACTTGAGACTTAACTAATAAACAGTGAAATTAATTGTTAAGCTTTTTAGTATTTAATAAATTAGGGTGATTTCTATATAAGACTTTTGTTTTTACTTTCCTGTATATTAAACTCCATTTACTCCCTATAGTTCCATATTTTGATAGTTCATGCGCAATCGTCAACACATCCCGTGGTCACAGCGCCAGTGCGAACATCTCCTGCGATCACTACACAATTGCCACATAATTGTTGTACATAATTGTTTTGTTGTCTCACAGTGTGTTCGTCAACACAGCCCGCGATCATAGCACCAGCACAAACACCTCCCACAATCACGACACAATTGTCAACATATCTTACGCTCGCGGGCAATCGTCAACTCATCCTGCGGTCACAGTACCAGCGCAAACGTAGTCTTTATTACTTTCCATGTTATCCGACCTTTTCGCTTATCCTATCGAGACTCTAATATAGCCACTTCCCTACAAGGAAATTTGGAAAACTGAACATTTAAAAATACCCCTGCCGCAGCAAACCTGCAGACTAAGCGAATTTCCATTTGCCTAAATGGATTTACACTAAAATATCTCCTTAATATCTCATTTTCCCTATTTAAATAGCATTATTTAACGAGTACTAAGGTTTGCTGCAACAGAGAGGGTAAAAAAGTTATCTTTTGTGAAATGTTAATATGTAGGCTAGTTTAGTATGAAATAAATTTATTTTTCAAAATTGATTAAAATATGTTCATAAACAAGTAAACTACAATAGTTTACATATTCTCCATAAGAATAACATGGGAATTTTAAAATAGGTTTTTCCCATTTTTAACCCAAAAAACATAAAATTTACCATTTTTTGGAATTTTCTTCATAACCATAAGGCGCCTAGTAATGCTTCAATATACTAAATCATTTTTTTCTAGCTCTACAAAATGGTTTGGAAATAAATTGTTTTGATGCTTTAATGTTTTGGGATAAAAAATGGGAAAAACCAACTTTTACCCTATAAACCCCCGTTCCCATAGTCCGATCATGCTAGATCGCGAACTTGTTTGAATAAATGTAGGTTTACATGTTTATACCAAATTTTATCAATATCGGATAATTTTTGCTTGAGTTTTATTGCCAACGGACACATTATAATATGAATTTGAACAGATAATGTTTTTGGCCTCTAGGAGACTCAAAACGAAAGAGTAAAATCGGTTCCGGGTCGATAGGGTTGCCATATCCCCGGATTTCCCTGGAGATTACCGGATTTTGACGTTTATTTAGCTCCGGAGGATTTCTGCAAAAAGTGAGAAATCTCCTCTTTTTTACTACACATTTATAAAAATACATTATAAAACGGCACTTTTGGAATAAAACTAATTTTTGTGTTCTCAAATATCATTATGCTTGACTGAAAAATTAAACTCTCGTACTCTTTACTAACTTTTTTTGTTCCTTTGTTTCACTTTGTCCAGCAACGTCCATAGTTTATCATCTGTTTCATTGCTCCCGGTCCTTAAATTTGCGTCTGCTGGCCAGTCCCAAGGTATCAGTATTCACTACCAAAGCCAGAACCGAGTCTTGCAGACAGAGAGCGTTTTGTTTACGCATTTTTACTTAGTGAGATGTGACAAGCAAGGTGCAAGATTTCTTAACCTAGTACTCTACCAATTTGAGAGGGTACCAAATTTGAATATTGACAATGTAGCACGAATATTAAACAGAAATGGTATGGATTAATAAACATGAGCAAATTACATCACTGGTCCAAATTTCTATACTAATAGCCGTAACAGCGTGTTTGGACGTTTTTTGACAGTTCCATTTTTAAATATTAATAAAAACGTGTTTACTTTCGGACCAGAGGCATAATTTTGTTTACGTTTATGACCCAAAACCTTTTCTGTTATAATATCTGTGCAATGTAGGTATACAATACTGTTAACCCGTTAATTGTATCCACTATATTGGGGGCCATCAGCTAAAATCTCTTCTTTTTTTACAAATTACTATATGACAACCCTACGGGTCGAGGTTTTACGATAAGACCTACAGTAATATCTTATTCCCTATATGGGAAATTCGCTAATATTCCCTATATGGGAAATTTGCTAAAAAACTGCAACCAATATTATTTTTACGAGGAAAAATTAACTGTTGTAGATGGATTGTTTTTTTATATATATTTTGATTAAATATGTCAAGTTTATTTCAAAATTGCAAAAATCTATTAACATGTCACTAAAAAATATGTTTAACATCATGTCATTTGAAAAAGGGAAAATTCTATTCCCATATCGGACTTAGAGGAGTTGCTACTATCGTCGATCTTGGCGACCGCACAGTGCATGTGCTGCAAATGCTGAGCCCCAACATTCCGCTAGTCAAACAATCTTGTGCTTAAACTAGCCATATTACACCGTGAAACTTGGCTTGCGTGCATTGTGTCACGTGCGTCTCAGCATACGCCCGGCCTAACACACATATAAAATTTATTAGATAAGATGATATTGCTACAAATAATTACTCTCTGCTGCAAAATGGTAAAAGAGTTATGATGACAATTTTTCACTGTTGAAGGCTGAAGGTATGGTGGATAGAAAGGTACATTTTACTTTTCGTATCTGAAGTAAATAGTTACTCAAACTGAGACACAAACGATGGTCAAAATAAATGGGACAGCTACTAAAAATAAAAGAAAACATTTTTGGAACAGAAACTCCATTTAAATAAATAAATAAATACAACTTATATCTAGTTGTATCTTATAGTTGTATCTATATATATAACGATGGTACATTAGTATTTTATTTTTGAGTTTATTTTTATCAGAAAATATATGTTCATTCTCAATGTGGTTAAGGTATATATCAGCCAAAATTCCAGATAATGGAGACCCCATGGCTAGTCCATCACATTGTTTGTAAAAGTTCTTGTTGAAAGTGAAATAGTTTTGATTAAGTATTTCCTTAAGTAGAACTATTATTTCATTTACTGCCTCTGGTAATAAATCGGAATCGGATAATAACTTGTTTTCAATGATGGTTAATGTTTTGTTGACAGGGACGTTGGTGTATAAATTTACAATGTCGAAAGATGCCAACGTTGAATGCATTTTTATGTTTGTATTTTTTGTCTTGTTGATAAAGTCGTAAGAATTAATTAAACTGTAGTTATTTAAAAACTTAAAGTACGTTTTCAAAATCTGTTCTAGCTTTTTAGCAACTTTGAAGGCTGGTGCTGTTGTGTAATTGACTAAAGGTCTGATTGGTACACCGTCCTTATGGATAAGCTCATTCACAAACATAAATCAAAAGCCAGTAAATCTGAGTTCACAAGAAAGGACAATGAGAAGTATGTTTGCGTTGAATACAGTAACATTCTGCATAACGGCCTATCCAAACAATTGAAAAAACATGGTATAAATCTATCCTTCAGAACAACTAATCGTTCCGTAAATATTTTAAACAATTCAACCAGATGTGGTGATAAATATGACAAATGTGGTGTATATAAATTAACTTGTGCCAGTTGTCCTAGCACGTATACTGGGCAGACAGGTAGAGATTTCAATACTAGATACAAGGAGCATAGACCAGATCCTCGTAATACAAAACAAAAATCATCGTTTGCTCAGCATTTGGTCGATAAAAACCATGATATGAACGATATTAGTAAAGGCCTTGAAATCCTACATATTTGCCAAAAGGGAAGCAGACTTAACACTCTCGAAGAATTCGAAATTTATAAGGCACAGGTTAATGAGAACAACAATTTTGAGAGCGTAATTCTGAATGAAAAACTTAAATTCAAATCCCATCACATTTTCAATAGCATATTAAAACAAAGGCAGAGTTCGACGCCCATTGGTCAGCAGTCCACATCAGCTGATAAGACAACACCGAACCGACACAACTAGTCCAGTCTGCATCCTGACCTTGACAACGGTGTGCGTGCGTCCTGCCCGTGTATTTAATAGGCCTATTTAAAGTTTTATTCGTTTTTCGTAATGTTTTCGTCCCGTCCGTGTGTATGTGTTTGTGTATGTACTTTTAGTAGAAAACAATGACAAGGATTTCACCATCCAACTGCAACGTTTTGACAATGGCCGATACAAGCCGAAACATGTAAACGACCTTCAATTAAAATGAGCTGTTTGTCGGATTTATAAGGTATGTAACCTATTTATTATATTTTTTATCTTCTATTAAAACGAATTTTAAGCCTGATATCAATTTTGTTAACTACACTAAAATCGATTGTCAAAATTATGGATGAATATGATACTAGTAGTTTCTTTTATTTGAAAACATGATACATTAAACTGATTCATTGAATTATATTTTAAAACCCTCTTTAACCCCAAGATGGAGCAGAATTGTCAACATTTACAAATACATGATGTGTTTTATGGTTTTGAATGTGTGCAGGAAGTTGATTATGAGAACATTGCTGTCAACACTTTTATCTGATAGTTTCATAGGAAGGTCATAAAGCAATTTATAAAATATTGAAAGTGTAAGTGACTGGTTTTCTAGTCGGTAGAGTGGTGAAAACAAACAGAGCCAGAAACTAAAATATTTATTGAAAGTGCTTCAGTGGTCATATTATAAGAAAGATTATGACAGCGCCAAGGTAAATATATACTACTAGATTAACATACAGACTGTACGCTACTATCATCAATTCTCAAGAAGCAGCTAATGTCAGTTAATTAATTTACATGTTGTTGATGATAAGGAAGAATCTTCAATGCAGTGTAAACTATTATGATAAAATATGGGTGGTACTACTTACGGATACTGAAGTCTTTAAAACCAGAAACATCTACATTCTTTTCATTCTTGAAAACGGCTTTCTCAATTTTACTTTGTGGGCTTCCAGTCAGTTGAAGCCATTTTTTCCTAAACAAGAATTTTTCTAAATAATAGTGTAACAGATTAACAATACGTGAATATTAGATGACTCGACAAACTTATTTGAGTTATAAGTTATATACTTTAGCATAAAAATAGTTTAGTAGTTCAACAATAGACAATAGACAATAGCCAATCAACTTTACTCATTGTTGTGACTTGCCCCTGAACTTGTAAGACAAATATAAAATAATAATGGTTTAGTTACCTTTACTTTTGTCCCAGTTCAATAAAAAGTTGTAATATCTACAACCATGGTTTCGACGCTAGTTGCATCATGGTCAAAACTAGCAACTTGCGTCGAAACCATGGTTGTAGATATTACAACTTTTTATTGAACTAGGACGAAAGTAAAGGTAACTAAACCAATATTATTTTATACAATCATCTTTCTTGACATGTTCATTGAGAGAACAGTACATGCGTCAGAATAATAACTAAAATTTGTGGATTTAATATGTTGTTAATTGGTTCTTGAAACGGTGAGTTTGTTTATTTCTTTTCCTACAGTTACCTAACAATGTACATGTTCTATCACTGATTTGAGAAAGCAAAGTGGCCAATTCGCTCATCAGTGAGACAATGTTAACATTGTCTCACTCACTCTAATTACTTTGTCTCACTCCAGATTTGCAACATGAAGACAAGAAAGTGGCCAATTCGCTTATCAGTGAGACAATGTTAACAGAGAAATCCTTACTCGCGAACCGTAGGCGAGCCATATAATCTCACTTTGCTCACTAGTTGCACAAATAACTAAAGTTGAATAAATAAATAAACATGTCCCGACATGAAAAAATAACATGTCCAACATTAGAACAATCTTGTTTCCTAATTGCAAGGCAGTTCTAAGTATTTATTCAATCAACATCTTAACAATGAATAGGGATCTATATTTATTTAAATCAGCAGTTTATCTTGACAAATTGATTTACAGAGGGATATCTACAAAGTGTGTTTTTGATACAAACTTTCAAAAAAAATCCCAAAACAAAAACGCTTTACAGTAATACTAATTAGAGCTGTAAGACTGTGTGCATAAATGTATAATATGTATTGAGGTGGTGACCTCGGGATTTCAATTCACGGGGTATGCCCTACCCTCTTGCCCAGTAAAATTAAATAGCCTAAAATGAGTTTTGTAGTTACATATTAGCTTTAAAATGTTGTATTGCATTATAAACTAAATTTTGACATTGTAAAAACCAAAACATTACAATTAATTATTACACTATATTATCCCTTTCAGATCCGGGAATCTTAGTCATCTCGACCGCTTTAAGTCCTGAGCAAATTTTGAATAAATGTTGGGTTTTAACCTAGATTTCAAATACTAAAATTATTGATTAGGTTTGTTTTAAAGACAAAACCTTCATAATACCATATTAACCATTTCAGTTTCAGCAATAATTAGCATTATATACGTTTAAAAACCTAACCTTAACAGTAGCCTCTTTCTCCTATCTTACCGTGACATTGCAACAAAACAATCAGTATAAGACATGAAGGCAGACTGCAAAACAAAAATTCCTAGCTGATCTCCATAACCTAAACAATCGATGTGTACAGGTCTGAGCAACAGAAAGATCCAGAAACTTAAAAAAAACAAATAAAAATTAAAACCTACACAATCGTGTTGGTTAGGTTGTTGTTGTGGTTTGATTGACTTAAAAATTTACCTACACAAATGAGTGTGCTGGGTCTGAAAGGATTAGGCAGGGGGTCCACCCTGATATTTTGGGAAGGGGGGAGGTCCAACCTCCCAATCCCCCTTCTGGGACTCGCACTGATGTATTGATGAAATTTATATTGATTGCCAACATTTTTTGGGAGTTTCAGGCTTTATACAGTGTTTAACGAGTACTGCCATTGCCTGGTATACTTCATAATGGCCTAACATGGTACTACATTAGCAGAGTGGTTATAGTGCTCGCCTTGAAATCTGAATTTTGCTGGGTCCTTCCTATCCCGGTTGGGATCGATTCTGGACCCTGATGCTTTGTTTTCGCCCGGGCTGTCAATTATGTAATCTATTCTTAATCTATCTTAACAATTTGTTAAGAGAACTAGTCCTGTGGTTCATATTCACCTTATGGTTGCTAGGTTCTTGAAATTGTGGGTACTCATATGCCAGTTCAAGAACCTATGGCAGTATCCGTATGACAGTTTAAACACCTGACAACCCTAAGGTAAACTCACATTAATAAGACTGGGCTACACATATTAAAAAGCTTTTAAATTATTATGCTATCTAATATGTTGGTGAAATTAAAGTTAATGAAAGAATAAATTGTTGTAAACTCTTTTTATTGTCTTACAAACACAACACTACACTGAATTATATTTAGTAAACAAGTGCATATGTAAATTATAAAAACATATGATGGTCCGTCACTAATCCAGACTAGATGAGTTGGGTTGCAATATTCAACATCCCCCCTCACCCAACTTAGCTAGGTAAAAGTCCTAGGCACTTTTGAAATTTGTGATGTTTTGGTTCGCTTAGTCCTTTAGTAAAAATATCAGCAACCATGTATTCTGTGGGTTTGTAGTTCAATTTTATTTCTCCATTTTGTACTTTTTCCCGTATAAAATGTTCTCTGATACTGATATGTTTAGATTTACTTCCTATGATGGAGTTTTTAGCCATTGTAGGCCTAATAGCTGATTGGTTATCACAAAATATTTCAATGACTTCTTGAGGTCTTCCCATATCATTAATTAATTGTTTTAGATGAATGGCTTCTTTTGCTGCTTCAGTCAATGACATGTATTCCGCTTCACTCGTAGACAGAGCTACAGTCCTTTGCTTTTTTGATTCCCAGGAGATTGCAGCACCGCCAAATTTAAAACAGTAGCCGGTGTATGATCTCCTGTCTTCACTGCATGCCCAATCTGCATCTGCTGCTCCAATTAATGGCTTTCCTGTTTTGAAAAATTCAAGACACAAGTTCTTTGAGCCTTGCAAATATCTGAGAACCCTCTTTGCAGCAATCCAGTGTTCTTTTCCAAAACAAGAGTTATATTGGCTCAGGTAACTCATAGCATGTGTTATGTCAGGTCTTGTGGCTATTGACAAATACATCAATGAACCGATTAAATTTTGGTATGGGTAGTTACAATCTTTTTCATGTCCTTTAACCAATTTTAGACCTGGTGTTAGTGGAGTTACAGCTGGTTTGCAGTCAGTCATATTGAATTTTTTTAGGACTTCATTTATGTATTTCGTTTGTGACATTGATATCCTTCCATTCTTTCTTGTGAACTCTACCCCCAGACAATAGCTTAGTTCACCTAAATCTCTCATTTCAAAAGTTTTCATGAGCTGGGTTTTGATGTAATTGCGGTATTTTTGGTTCTTCGTAGCAATTAAAATGTCATCTACATATACAGAGATTATTGATTTGCATCCACCTACTGTTGAAATGTATATACAAGGATCAGCTTGAGATGGTGTGAATTTCAGTTCCTTTAGTTTTTCATCAAGCTTCATATACCACTGACTTCCTGATTGTTTTAAACCATAAACTGCCTTTTTTAGTAGACAAACCTTTTTGTTTTGAGAATTTTTTAAGTCAGTAATCATTTTCTTTGTTTTGTTGAATAGTTTTTTATCTTCATTTTCACTCTCATCCACCATTATTTCTTGGAGGTATCTCTCAAAGTTGTTAGGAAGTTCCATGTAAACTTTTTCTTTTATTTCTCCATTTAGAAAAGCAGTTGAAACGTCCATTTGATCAATACTTAGATCATCTTCAACAGCAAGTCCAAGCATAAGTCTTATTGAACTTAGCTTTGCTACCGGAGCAAAAGTTTCATCGTAGTCAATGCCTGGTTTTTGTGCAAATCCTTTTGCTACCAATCGTGCTTTTCTTCTTTCTAGCTCTCCATTTGGTTTTAGTTTCTTCTTTAATACCATTTTACAACCAATTACATTAATTTCTTTGTTTCTATCCTCAAGCTCCCAAGTTTCATTTTTTAAATGAGCTTTTATTTCCTCTTTTATTGCTTCATTCCATTCCTCTGAAGATTCTAAAGTTGAATCTTCATTGCAGGTAGCTGACATTTGAAAATCTTTTGTCCAAAGAGGAGGTTTTCTTTGCCTTTTCTGATGTTCATTTGAGCTTAGTGAGTCATCAGGTTGATTTTCAATATCTGAGCTTGGTGAATCATCAGGTTGATTTTCAATATTATCTTCGAAAAAAATATCATTTTCCATTTCACTGTCATTTTCTTCTTCAAATATAGTGTCAAAATCAGACTGGTCATCATTATTTTTGCTCTGTTTGATCGGAATAATGCAAAAATCTTGATCATTTTTATCACTTTCTTTTATTTTATTTTGCTCAAGAAGATTGTAATCATTTACATTTTCATTTCTTTCATAATACATTTTTGAAAGAACTTTTACATCTCTTGCAATTTTAACCTGCTTTTGTTGTGGCATCCAAATTCTGTATGCTTTTGAATTGCTTGCATACCCCACAAATATTCCTTGCTCCGCTTTTGGATAAAATTTTCCTTTTCTTGAAGCTTTGTTTAATACAAATACTTTTCATCCAAATACTTTCAAGTGTCTTGCTGAAGGCTTTCTTCCAGTCCATTTTTCATATGGCGTTAAGTGTTCAGTAGCTTTTGAAGGGCATCGATTTCTTATATAGTTAGATGTGTTAATAGCTTCAGCCCACATACATCCTGGTAGATTTGATTCTATCAGTAAACATCTTGCCATATCCAATAATGTTCTATTTTTTCTTTCAGCCAAACCATTTTGTTGCGGTGTGTATGGAACTGTTAGTCTTCGCCTTATACCACTTTCTTTCAAGAACTTGTCAAATTCACCATTACAATATTCTTTGCCGTTATCTGTTTGCAGAAACTTGATTTTATTTCCTGTTTGATTTTCCACCTCATATTTATATTCTTTGAAACGTTCAAAAATTTCGTCTTTACTTTTCAAAAAATATACATAGCAGTATCTTGAATGTTCATCAATGTTCCAAAATACTTATTTCCTCCAGGTGTAGTTACTTTCATAGGACCTACAATGTTAGAATGTATGACTTCTAACAAGCCTACATTATTTGCAATCTTTCTTGATTGAAACGGTGTTTGTGTCAATTTTCCTTTAATACACGTTTCACATTCTCCAATTTTGTCTTTCATGTTGAAGGTTAATCCATTCAAAGATTCATTTTTTAAAGCTGTTTTTAAGTCAACCTCATTTAGATGACCTAACTTCTTATGCCAATCTATGATCTCAGGTTCTTTTGTATAGTTTGATTTTTCATTTACCATTATAGATTTTGTACTTTTGACATAATAAAGACCACCCTGACGTTCTGCTGCCACAATTAAATTTCCTCTTTGGTTTTGGACGACAGCTTTCTCTTTTTCAAAAATCACTTTAAATCCTTTATCTGTTATTTTACTGACACTCATTAGATAAGTTGCCAAGTCTGGTACAAATAGAGTGTTATTCAAATGTATGATTTCAGAATTTTTTAATTCCAGCGAAACCGTTCCTGTTCCAGAAACGTCAGATGTCTTTGTTGAATATTGCAACCCAACTCATCTAGTCTGGATTAGTGATGGACCATCATATGTTTTACATTGTACATATGAAGTTGTTTACAAAATATAATTCAGTGTTGTGTTGTGTTTGTAAGACAATAAAAAGAGTTTACAACAATTTATTCTTTCATTAACTTTAATTTCACCAACAAAAATTGTTATAAACTCTTTTTATTGTCTTACAAACACAACACTACACTGAATTATATTTAGTAAACAAGTGCATATGTAAATTATAAAAACATATGATGGTCCATCACTAATCCAGACTAGATGAGTTGGGTTGCAGTATTCAACATAATAAAGGTCAAAGTTAGATATTAACAAAACCAGAATTTGAATTGTTCCCTTAGTACATTGTTTAAAAAACACCAAAACTTAGAACAACGCAAGTAATATTAAAGACTTTTTTAAGTATAGGCAATTAAAGGTAGTTTTAGACAAACTGTTGCTCATGGATAAAAACTTAACTGCAACACTTACATCTCTTCAATCTGTTTCTGGTCTCCCTCCATAACCCCCGTGACTGTGCCTTCATCTGTGTTCATACACCATCCTCGCAGTCCTAGCTTCTTGGCCTGACCTTGGGTATACTGTACAATCCCACATTGATATCAGAGTTATGTACTCCATTAACAATTTGAAAGTTGCAGAAGATATACTACACAATTTATCAGCATCAGAGCTGAATATCTTGTTTCAGTTTTTGAATCAGTGCCTTGGGACAATTTAAAATGTTTCTTGTAAATACAAAAAATATAACTTAGTATGAAAATAGTTCCGTTGTGAGCAAATATAACGTTTTCAACATCACTTAACTTGTTGTCCTTAGTCTACATATGGAACAATTTGAACTTTGTTAGGATTCTACCTAAAACCAAAAGCAAAAGGACTGTGGTCAAAGACCCAAGTCTTATTATTAAAACTACAGTAATAGCCGATTCTATTTAAAGAAATTTGCTAAATTAATCCCTTTTTACTAATCAATAACTATCCAACTTTGTGGTAGGCTAGACGAATGTTAAAACTAATGGATTTTACCATACAGGTTATTTAAGTTGTTCATAAGACCCAATGTACACAACAGGGCCGGATCTACAAAATATGGGCCCCCCTGCAAAAATCCTCCAAGGGCCCCTAGAGCTGGCATCAATAGCAGGGAGGCCTTATTTGCGAGAGGGGGGGGGGGAATGTTTAAAATATAGCTAGCTGAAACTGAATTTTAACGCTATTTTAAAGATAAAATATTGATCCTGTTTGTAAAAAAACGTTTTCGTTAAAAAGCGTAATTTTGTAAATTTTTGAACTAAAAAAACAGCAAACTTCAAATAAAGCTTTTTTATTCTTATGTCAATAGGATTTCTTATTCTTTCAAATAGGTTTACAAATTATAAAATACATATTGTACAAAAAAAGTGAAAGGTTTTACATAAAGAATTTCAAGCATAAATAATAATGTAAAATAATAAACAAACGACTCAATTTAAACTTAGTTTCTTTAATCTTTTTACACTATATTTTCAAGATAGATAGGCCTACATACAAATCATGGTTCCAGAGGGTGGGGCAGACGGGCCAAAGCCCCGGGGGCCCTGGGCTCTGAAGGGGGTCCGGCCTGGTCAAATGTGAAATCTTTTCTGTACATGTAATCTGCTAAAATCTTTGATTTTAGCATGGTTTTTCAGTTCACATATTAATTTTTTAGGGGAATAAAGTTGCAACTATGAGCAAGAGAATTAATCAAACTATCATGCGTTTTAGATATATTGTTAAATGTTTAACAAAACGGCACGGAGGCAGCTAGACACTAAATCGTGAAAATAGGGGACCCGAGATCGCTCAGCCCAGATGCCCGTGATGGCTCTCGCCGGCCCTAAGGTCGTTAGATAACGCTACAGAGGTTATTATAAGTCCCGCCTGTACTACTACAGACTTATTGCTCAGCTCAACTGATAGTTGACTAAGTTGACACTACGTCCACGTCGATCGGACTGTAGTGGATCTGTGAAGCGTGCACTGCAACTGATGAGCTGACTGGACTGAGCTGAGCATACAGACTGGACTGACTGAAAGTGACAGTAAACCACAGATTAAACTGTCTACGGCGAGGTCCCGAGTTGTTGACGAGTAAAATCAGTAGGTCTAAATTTACTCAATAATTGTAACTTTAGCTTTGATATTGACAATATTTGTCTGTCAAAACTAAACTTACCGTCCTATTCAATTATGTTTATATGCATTAAAATAATTTTAAATTATAGAGCTCTTTGGGCCCCCTAAGGGCTTGGGCCCCCCTGCATTGCGGGGTTTCGCGGTTCCTAGATCCGGCCCTGGTACACAACAATAACAGGTACTAGAATAGGATTGTAATTCATATTGGACCTACTTAACTCCGCCTATATTAATTTCAATTCCATTTTTAGTTAGAAATGAGTCATAGAGAATAAAATATATGTTTAACTTAAATGAATATTTGGTACATAATATAATATATATTTCACTACGGCAGCCTTATTTTTTTCACCATGGGTAGTGTGCCCTTTATGGCATTCAGATTCAAGACCGAACATTTATTTGGCAAACTACTAACCAGATTAAAATTTACTTGAACAAAAAAACAATTTGAAAGTATCTTGAGTCTATAGAACATTAAAACTAGTCAAACTAAATTTTTAAATGGTTTTATGTAAAACTACTACAGGCTATATTTTATAACTTAACCTAATGTATGTACCTACAAATAATATAGTATAGCAGTAGGCCTAATAGTAAACTAGAAATTCAGATTTGTTGTTCAGATTTGTTGCTGATCATAAAAAATTAATATTTTTTGATACTAGAGGTACAAGATAAACTAGGCTAAATTACATACTATGCAACACACAGCTTCTTACCTTTCTAAAGAAAACCCCTGGAAAAATAAAAATGCATTAGAGTGTTAGTTTTTATGTGGGGTACCTACAAAATAACTTAAATTAGATGACCTTTGCTGTTGATGCCTGTGTTCTTGATAGGTAAGATATTTGTATGGTGACACGGCAACAACAACACACGTGATCTAATAAAATTCTTGTTCTTGAAACTGGGGTGAAAAAATATAAAAATGAATTAGTCCTGATTAAGAAGGGGTAGATTGTTTAGTGGAAAAAACAATTGTTTCATTGTCAATATTAAACAAAGATTAACATTTTCATTAAGATGAAAAAAAGATAAAATTTTCATTAGTGATTGGTATCTTGACCAAAAAATTTAACGATAGAAATTCACCCGAGGTGTGTAAGGGACTTAGTATAGGCTAAATAAGTTTACGTAAGTAAAAGGTAAATAAAAGTTAAGGTACCGTATTATAGGTTTTTTCTATTTTAAGAATTTTACCCCAACTAGGATAAGTTAGCTGTTCTTAAAAAAAAAACCTTGGCTGGTTCCATGTTCCATGTCTTTCACTGTTAAACATGTTAAATAAAATTAATTTATTGTTATCACTAACATTTTTAAACTTGTTACCATTTTCTTTGTCCTGAGTGCTCATTCCTATATAACTGTTTTGAAGTATACAGAAATAAACTTGATATTAATATTGCATAAGTACAACCGTTGACTTTGTCTATTTCATTATTGTAAAATGTTTACAGACAGTAAAGATGAATTCTGATTCTATATCGATAAATATCCGATTCAATATAATGGTCCTATGTTTTTTTTGTTTTTTTGACATCGAAATTGAGCTATGGTTTTTTATGATTTTAAACAATAATATATTAATATATTACCAATATACAATTAAATATTTTATGGGATTATTTAAAACCATATCGATAATGACGATAAAAATAAAATCAATAACAAAATATTAAAGAAGCTTTTTATGTATATTTTATCCTTAATTAATTATATCCTAAGTAATTACGATTAAAAATGGAGAAAACAATAAATTTTATAATCCTATAATATGCAGTTATCATATTTATAGTATTAAATTCTGTGTTGATTTTCTAAAATAACATTGTTTGAAAAGCAAAATCATAGGCTTTAGTTCGTTTATCATAGTTTGTAGTTTTATTAGTTGTCGTTGTTTTTTTTTTCATTCAATATTTATTATTTTTGGTAGTATATTATTCTTCGTGTTGATTAACTATCAATAAAATCGTAAACAAATCATAACTCAACTCAATGTTTACACGGTGAAAAAAAAATTGGACCAATATATTGAATCGAATAATTATCAATATAGAATCAGAATCAATCTTTATTGTCTGTAAACATTTTACAAAAATGTAACTTAATAGAAAAAGCCAATGGTTGTACTAATAACTTACAATTATAAGTTACTAGCAGAGTACCCGTCCTTCGTACGGGGTTGGCATATAAGTATCAAATGCTTATAGCAGTTATGAGTGAGGACATGGTTTAAGAAATTTAGGTTCTTTTTGAAGTTTGTTCGCTACGCTCACTCACCTTTAGGTTGGAGCTCGTTCGCTGCGCTCACTTTCCTTCAGGTTAGCTCGTTCGCTACGCTCACTTGCCTTCAGGTTAGCTCGTTCACTACGCTCACTCGCCTCCAGGTTGAAGTTCGTTCGCTACGCTCACTCACCTTTTGCTGTTGTCATAAATGTAAAAGAAATAATAGTGCTAGTGCTGCACCCTGTTGGTAATCCTTGTAACTTTAATGCTATTGAACATCACAGAACAGAACCAACTTGTTTAATTGAAACAGCTGTTAAGATTCAATAATTTCATTTCTCATAAGGTTAACATGGGAAACTCCAGAGCCACTGGGGCGGAGCCCGAAAGGATTTTTGGGATAAAAATATGCCTATATGTTAATCGGGAATGTGAGCTATCATCATGCCAAATTTCAGCCCGATCCGACCAGTAGTTTTCGCGTTTACTTTTCCCATACACACACACAGACACCACCTCTTTTTTATAATAGTATAGATAAACTTCAAAATAGTTGAATAGGAATGAGCATTCAGGAAAGAGAAAATGGTAGAGCCTAACAAGTGTAAAAAAAATTGAGTGATAACAATAAATTAATATTTAGGCCCCTATTACTGTAATAAGTTTAACAGTGAAAAACAGAATCAACATGGAACCAGCCAAGGTTTTTTTAAAGAACAGATAACTTAGCCTAGTCGGGGTGAAATTCTTAAAGTAAAAACATCAATAACATTTAAAAACGACTAGTCAATAATACAATTTTTCCAAGATAATAATCTTGTGCAGATATAACTTAAGTTATAACGTTATTCATCCGATAATATATCACAAGTTGCCAGGTTCTCTAGGGGACTGTACCCAATAATAGGCATAGCGAATTTTTAGTTACAGTTGGATTTTTTTAGTTAGAAGCGGTTAAGGTGTGGTGGAATATCTTTGAAGATGAACCTTTTTGGCTGTAGTGTGATCATGTGTTCATACATGTCAACTTTTGAGGTTAGCCTAAACAAAACAAACAAAGTGCATGTTGTCAAAAATTAATTATGGGCCGTGCCGTGTTATATTATTTATGAAAAATGCTAATTTAAGATAAAATGAATTAATTTAGTACCTATATTTCATTGTCTAATTTATTAGTAAACATTCAGTATTTAGGCTACTACATTTTACAAACCAACCAAACTCGAATCTTGATTCCCTTGGCCTATCGTTTAACGTTATACGGTTAGGTACCTGGTGAACTTATTTTAAGTTATTGCATTAGTGAATTATTAGCAATACAATTCTCAATTAGCAGTTAATTATAATTTAAATTAGTCAAAACGTTAGTCTATAAAGGTTTATCTCGTCATCTCGAAAACTTCAACTGGCCCCTAACCTGAAACCCTTAAAAAGGTGGATCTTTATTTTATATGTTAAGAGATTTCCGAATTAAACGTAAATTATCATTATGTCCCGACAGTTTATCATGTGAATCCCAGTCACAGCAACCACATTATTCTATTAACTTAATACAGTAATCAACAATAATTTTGGAAGAAAATTCTATATTTTAATATTTGATCATGTTTCATTTTTTTCAAAGCAACCCTCACTTATAAAATTTAGAGACAATAATAACACGAGCTCGTTGGGGTTCACAAGCTCGGGACTTTATAGTCCGTGACCAGACGTTGGTCCCGGACTATATAAGCGACGACCAAAAAATGGGTTCACGAGTCAGAGCCTAATGATGTGAAAGCCGTGCTTATTGTTGGTCGAGACCAAATCCGAAGCGGAGCCTAATGACAAGGATTCGCAGGGAATTTTTGTTTGAGAGGTTGGTAATAACAGTCTGGAAACACATGTGAAGCCACTGGTGCTGACATACGCACTTCCATACAATAGGATGATCGTGAAAAAAGGCTGAACCAAAACGTCCAAAACGATTATTTTTCGCGTATTTTATTGCCTCAATGCTTGCCTATAATAATCTATCAAAGTTTATTGATTTATAAACACAACAAGCCACGTTTGTATGAAATCAGATAATGGAAGTCCTTAGTGAAATATATTTTTCTGTGTGCATTATTGTAATTCAATTATGATGCATGACATAACTGGATGAATGCCTATTTTGCATAAATGCCCGATAATTTAGGTTGGTGATTTTTGAATAGGCTAATTTTAACTTAGGCCTAACTTATTTAAATGGTACAATTCTTGAAACTAAAATGTATTTAGAGGTACTGACTATTTAGATACCTATAAAAATCGTATGCGTGTGCTGTTCTTTAATCGTGGTTGTAACCTAAGAATATTCTTTCCATTATTCTTACATTCTTTATTAATCTAGCTGTAAAATGTTTAAATAATATTCTGAAGTTCGCCCGTAATATTATTTACAGCTATGGTTTTTTATTTACATTTTGTGTGTTGCGATTTGAAAAGTCAACTTCATTGGTATTACAATGCGTTCATATTTAGGAAAACATAGTTTTTTTATTCTTTTGGAATAGTTTCGAACTGAAAATTTTATTTATTCTGCTTTCATTACTAAAAAAATTGCTACCATCCAAGCTTTACTTAAGGCCTGTTTTCCCAGAAGCGTCTCGTGCGTCTATCGCTGCCCACTGCTTTGCATTGTTTTAGGTTAGTCTATTTTGTCAGAAGCGTCTGACGCAGACCACTGCTCCTGGAGCAGACGGAGACGCAGTCGCTAGCGATTATTACTGGAATAAGCACGTGTTTAGTTGTTGACTTAACTTTTGTTTCTTTAAATAAGTTGTGTTTTCAAGTTTGCTAAACTTAGCACAAAGTTGAATTGTGTAACATCAAGCCGGAAAAACTCGTGAAACTTGGTCTCATCAGAGTTGAGGTGATTTTCAATTAACAATTTTAAATATTCCTCTTCAGGTCTATTTAAAAACATAGTAGGCAAAAGCATGAGACATGCATGGTTTGCAAAACATTTCTAATATATCTTCCGTCAAATTCCTCAGCTAACAAATACTTAACTATTTGCTTTTTACAGCTCATTTTCAGAAACACTTGTCTCATCACCAAAGTAAACCACTCACTGATCAAATAATCGCAAGGAACAGACGCTTCTGGCAAAACGGGCCTTAACATCCAATAAATACCATTTTCTCAATTAAAAGTGCCATCAGCCAAAAATCTTAGAGCAACTAACATTTTTTTATATTTAGAATAGCCTACTGTAATGAAGTCTGTTGTCGGGAAATCTGTGCCTTGGAGTGAATGCCTCAAATGACTAATTGACGGAATCGTTGGAACATCTAAATCTATCTTTAAATTCATCAAGTCATAAAAGGGTTTTAGTCATGATAACGAGCTGGTCGTATGCGAGGTAGTGGAGTGGTGGTACGTAGTAGTCAAAATAATACAGTAAAGACATTTCATAGTCATATTGGATACACACAGCGACCAGTGAGTACAAACGATATAAACAACTCTTGTTGTAATTATTTACATCGTACAACACAAAACGGTGATATCACTGCGAACCGATGTCTCAACGACTGATGGTTTGCTTGATGTTTCCCATGGCACTAACACTATTTCTGATAATTATGTTAGATAACGGTGGTTTACCTGTGTCGGAAAGCTCAATTTATATTTTACGCATAATTTTATCATTAAAATTGTAATAAAATGGGATTTATCAGTAAAAATATGTTTGTCATGATACTACTTTGTTACGTGCATAATTTATTTGTTGTTTTAAGTTGTTGACGATTTTTTCATGTTTTATAAGCCTTTTTACCGTTTTTACATATTTTTTTAATATAGCGTTGTGGTAATGAAATTGTTCTGAATTTAATGAGAATCCATATTTAAACATTAGTTTTTAAAAAATAATAAAAATAAAGCAGTTTAATTAGATAAAACCGGCATGATGTCACCTTAAACCTGTCTCCTACCAGGTCTGAGTTGGAGACCAAACACCATTGTTCTTTGGGCTCGGACTATATATTTTGAGCCTGGACTCGTGAACCCACCGGGACTAATGATCGAAAGCCGGGACTATCTGTGTAATTGGACTCGTGAACCCATTTTTTAAAACCAGGATTTATCCCTGCACTAATTGTGTGGAGCCTATCAGTTTGGTCCGCAGCTTAAAAGTATAGTCTCGAGCTCGTGAACCCGATTTTTTAAGCCACCGCACAAATACCGGTTATTTCCGGATTTTGGGCTCGGACTACGATAAACCCGAGCTTGTGAACCACCTCTAAGTTAATTTAATAGGCTAACAACTGTTGTCGGGAAATCCGTGCCTTGGAGTGAATGCCTCAAATGACTAATTGACGGAATCGTTGGAACATCTAAATCCATCTTTAAATTCATAATAGATAACTATTTCACAGGAAATTTTCACTAACTTAATGCCAAAGTGATTTTATAAATGGATTAAGTATTATCATTGACTATATATAGTCAATGGTATTATTTAACTATTGTTGCCAATTTCAAGAATATGCTAAGGCCTAGTTTGTTTGTTTTGATTTAACCTCAAATTTTGACATGTATGGACCATTGAAGACATTAGGCCTACATGATCGCATTACAGTCAAAAAGGTTCATATTCAAAGATATTCTAAAACACAGAGGATACACGTCCGGTAACCAGACGTGGATTAGGCGTCTGGTAGAGACGTCACCGGGTTGTGAGGTCCCGGAACGCCATTACCACAAAGATACAATGTTCGGCCAGCGTTGTTCGTGGTGTAGTTCCCAAACTGTGCAATATTAACCGACTTATTAGGCCTAACACCTAAAACAGCAAAAAGTTAGTGAGCTAGAGTTAAGTTAAGGCTGTCCAATGTTTTTAAGCACATTGCAAAACAGGATTTACAGAACTATAAATAAGCACTTATTGATCCATAAGAATTTTATTGATAGTTAATTACAAACAGATAAATGTTTACATAAGTTTAGAGTGATTACTTAATTACTTAACCTAATAGGCCTAATTAATTGTATGAGGCTTTTATAACCTAAAAATCAGAAGCTAACTTACTATAATCTCACCTTGAACTCTACCATAAACTTCAAAGTCAACACTAATAATTTTTTTAGTGGCCATTTATTTAATGAAATTTAACTGATCTGTTAAATTATGCTAAATCACAACAACATATAAGTTACCATTACCAATCAGAAATAAAACCGTAAAACCGTCACCGTCGGCGTCGTGGATGTAATTGTGAAGTTAGCGGTTTTTTTCATCGGCGGACCGGCGCTCTTTCGTTTCGATGTTTCGTTTCGTTTCGAGTTTTGTTTTGAATTGATTGTAAATTACATGTACAATAATACGGTTGGTTGTAATAGATACGGGTTGGTCATCGATCTCTATTATTTATCGATGGGGTTGGTACGCCTGCGGACGCCATCATAAACGTGTTTTTGCAGGGGCAGGGTTGCTTTGAGTTGAGTTGAGGGTTGTCGGATAAGCAATTCAATGACATAAGGCGTGAAATGATGTATTTACATGTTTATAATGTCAATAATACGTGATAATACCCGGTGGGGCACTGGCACACGGAAGATTTCTCAGGTGCCGTTTGACGTCACTAACTGCTGTGACTGAAGAAACAATTAAAAATGTTTCTATTATTAAATGAAACTGTCATAACCTAACCAAACTAACCAAACGTGCTGATAATAAAAAGATCGAATGAAGGATTACTAATCTAAAAAATAGTTTTGTTCATAAAATAAAATTATAAATGCCTAAAATTCAATTTTATAATTATAAAATTAAACTGTCATAACCTAACCAAACCAGCAGTTAGTGACGTCAAACAAACGGCACCTGAGAAATATTCCGTGTGCCGTTTCGTGATAATACAATGCCTTGATATAACGTGTATACGCGTGCTGAGTGGCTGAACTAACTAAATTCATATTGTATTGTAATAGGCATATTTGAGGCAGTAATGAACAGTATCACGGCCACCTTTAAGGATATAAGGCGGCCGTGACATTATACATAGCTATGCCTTAACACAACACGTTCAATTTAAACTCCTAACATAAAAAAAGTGCATAACCTTTTTCCTAAGCCCATCGCATCAACTTTGAGCTATTATAATGGTAATATACAGTGTTTAGAATAATCAGTATGAGTCCCGTAAATTACGAAGCCATGGTCAAATATGACAGGTTGCCGAATGAAACAAGGGAAATGCGCTACGAATATAGTTATTTGTGCAACTAGTGAGCAAAGGGAGCAAATGACTCACTCGAGAGAAATACTTACTGGAATGGTTTCTCGAGTGTGGCAATTGCACTTTGCACTCGAGTTGTATTTTTCCTACAGTTACCATAAAACAAATAATTTGGTAAAGAAACGTGACATATTTTTACTATGACATTTAATGATACGATACAACAGTACAACAGCTGACCAGCTGATTTACAGCCAGTGCTGCCAACGTATTTCGCGCGCATACGACCCTGTCTGCATGTTACGCGCTCACTGTATTTCGTGCCTTCTCGTTGCAAATCTGGAGTGAGTGAGACAAAGTAATTAGAGTGAGACAATAATGTTAACATTGTCTCACTGATGACAGGGGCATCGCCTTGGGGGGGGGGGGGGTAGGGGGGGAGCCTCCCCCCCTAGAATCTGGGAAAGAGAAAAGTTGGGAATTTCCTTGCCACGAGTTGGGACAGTTGGGAAGTCAGATACAAGAAAAATATATTTTTAAACTAAAGAAAATTTAAATATTTGTAAAAATCCATCAAAGATAAAAATGTTTTTGATTTGGACGAATAAACTTGACGCTTCTTAGATTTCATTTAACTTTGACAAGGCTAAACCATGACTAAACACGCCTTATTTTAAGAAATCAATAATCAATATTAGCGGTATAGCTTGTTGGAATTTCGTTTACGAGAAATTTTGTTCCTTATTGGACGTATGTTGGCTACCTTGATCCTGTCCTGTGTTGATGATTCTGAATGATTCTTCTGCGAGACTGCGAGTTTGAATTTTAAAAGTGCAAGTGATGTAGCTCTTCAGTTCAATTATGTTGTTTGTTAGTGTTTACAAGAAATTCAAAAATATTTTTCACGTCAGTCACATGAAATATATTTTATACCTTTTTTGTGGTATTTGGAGCAGGCTAACTGACCGGAGTACTTGCTAAGAAGCAGATTAAAATAACATTAAAGATAGGTTTTGTGCATCGGTATTACCTTTAAAACTCTTATTTTGTAATAACCCAAATAAAATATTTATTCTCTGAATATATTTTAAAAAATCTACACAAGTTATTTATCATTCCTAATTAAGGATTTACAACAATGAATCAACTAATCACTCTGAAACAGATCTACGTGGACAAAACATAACCTAAAATTTGATGTTTGACTTTCACTCTAAGTTTGATTTTTGTCTAAGTTCTAGTTTGATGAAGATAAAGGTTAAAATTTGTATTGTATGTATAAGTTTATTATCAACCAAGTTGAACGTTTTTATTTTATACGAGTCTTATTTTAGGGTATTCTTTTCTAGACTAGAATAATATTATTCACAACACTGATATTAATATTTCATCATTACAAATTTGTTTAGGCCTACCCTAGTTTTAAGTTTTATGAAAGTTAAAATGTTGATCTTAACTTCTAAAAGTATTTTAATTTCATTATTTTGTAATAAAATATTTTTTCTATAGGTACTAATTTGTACTAGGCTTATTTTATATCCCTAAAATTTTACACTGCTACGTCTGCTAGGTACCACAATGGTTTGTAAAGTTTTTTGGATTTGAAACATTACTTGTTCAAGTTTTTTGAAGTCATAAAATTTCATTATGAATTGGTAGAAGCAAAGATTGTAGAAGTTTTAGAAATTGAGTAATTTTGTATATATGTAAAACTAGCTATGTTTTGTTAATGCAAGTTTATAAATACTGAATTGAGTGTGACTGCAGTGTAGTATAATAATTTGTGGATTTTTAAAAATAGTACAGAAATTGATTTCTAAAAAAAATAAAATAGTTGGGAAATCTATGTTAAGCAGTTGGGAAATTTGGGGCTTCTCCCCCCCCCCTGGAATTTAACCAAGCAACGCCACTGACTGATGAGCGAATTGGCCATTTTGCTTTCTCAAATCAGTGAGAGAACATGTACATTGTTAGGTAACTGTAGGAAAAATAATTTATTATACTTATGACAAAACAAATATGTAGCTTCCGACTTGCTGTATAATTTACAAACACAAATAATTTATAACCACAAAATACTAGCTGATAAGAAAGAGAAAATACAGTTCCGAATTAAGTAAGTTGTTATAAATTTACAATGCTAAGATACCGATTTTCAAGATTAAATGCATTTAAGAAAAAGGGGGAAAGGCAACGCGGAAATTTAGATGACCAAGCGAAATGAATTTAGAATTTAGAGTTTAGACTAACTCAACTGAGTGCTCTCCGTCCGTAGCGCAAAGTTGGCCGTGGAGGGGAACCAGCAACCAGCCAATCTCGTTGTGGCTATGCCGTGTGACGTCAGTGCAATCCCTGGATAGTGCTGCTGCCTAACGACCACGCAGGGCGTTAGGCAAACTGTAGTTGCGCATTTACTGATTTCATCGAGCGAATTGCTGAGCTGGCTAAGCAAATTCCAGCCACGCGCGTTACACTTCTGAGAACATTGGCCTGGCCTAGCGCTGAGCCAAGGCTGACGGAATATTCCACTGGCTGACGCACAAGTATGGAGGTTAACACAGTCCATTATTACAGACCCTCCTTTTATATTTGAAATAAAGCAAAGCTTTTGTGACGCTATTGACAGGGTTTCTTGAGGGTGTAGCAAAAACCTCCCCAGCTGATATGTAAGGGGTCTGGGAATTTTTGGGGCCGTCACACAAATATATATGGATGATAGGAACTCGCGACAGGAAAAACTGCACAATCTTTTTCCTAAGCCCATCACTTCAACCATAGATTAAACATACTCCCTAAGGGAGTATGTTTAATCTATGGTAATACACAACGTGTAGAATAATCGGTAGGAGGGAAACGGACTTTCGGCCTGCGCTGCCCCTGAATCGGCCTGGGCTGCCCTTATTATGTGGTGTAAAGGGTAGGTATCTCGGGAGTAGGAACCCGACCTGAGCTTGCACTTTACCCACTAAATCCCAGGAATCTCCCGGAAATACTTGTGGGGTGGTGGACAGGGTCGTGTCGACACAGGAAGCAGGGCAATTGAGCCAAACCTTCTAGGAAATACATTACTATTGTATTAGAATACTGCTGTAATCTTTGGCATTAACGACTCAGGAAGTGATGGTGTCTAGGGGTGGTGGATATCCGCCCCAAATAAACTTAGTTTTGTTTCAAAATTTTAGATTCAAAAATACGCAAATTCCTACTACATATAATAAATCTTGTATGCTTCTTTTAATACTGTATATGATAGTGATTTTTAGTACTGTATTATGACAAATTTAAATGTACAATACTTGCAGTAATTTGAACTTGGATTCTTTATTTCGTAGGCCGCGAACGCTAAATATGTAACAGATATTGGTGTACAGTAGTTAAACAATAAAAAATAGTGCATTTCATCACTAGAGGGTACCTATTAGCGAATTTCCCTATAGGGAAGTAGCTATTACCGTAGGTGGCACGGTAAGACCTAGACCCGGGACCGATTTACTTTTTCATTTTGATGTCCCCAGAGGCCAAAAACACTATTCGTTCAAATTTTTATATATGTATATATATATATATATATATATATACGTCCGTGAACGCGATAACTTGAGTAATTTTTGTCCGATTTTGATGAAATTTGGTTTAAAGGTGTAAAGCGGGATAAACTTGATCGAGTTCGCACGATCGGACCATGGGAACGGGGCTTTACGGGGGGTTTTATGGGGTAAAAATTGGTTTTTCTCACTTTTGCCCCTCAAAACACAAAATTTCCCAATTTCTGTTTAGACCTTTTTAAAGAGCTTAAAAAAAACAAATAATTTAGTATATAAAAGTATTTTTGTTCAATTATTAGTAACGGAGAAAATTTAAAAAATTGTAAATTTAAAATTCCCATGTTATTTTTATGGAGAATAGTGTCAAATGTTGTAGTTTGCTTGTTTATGAATATATATTTTGATCAAACTTGTCAAATTTATTTATTTTGTATTAAGCTATCAATATTTTACTCAAAAACACACTTTATTTGTTTCCTTGTAGCAGCAAACCTAGGTACTCGTTAAACCTAATGTTATTAAAATATAATTTAACTGAAAATCAATTCAGACAAATGGAAATTCGCTTAGTCGACAGGTTTGCTGCGGCGGGGGTATTTAACAGTACTGTATTACGAAACATTTAAATGTAAAATACTTGTAGTAATTTGAACTTGCAAATTCTTTATTTCGTTGGCCGCGAACACTAAATAATATAAAAGTAAAAGATGCTCGTGTACGGTAGTAAAACAATACAAATAGTGCATTTCATCACTAGAAGGTGTATATTTAACTGTACTGTATTACGAAACATTTAAATGCAAAATACTTGTAGTAATTTTAACTTGAATTCTTTATTTCGTAGGCCGCGTACGCTAAATATTGGCCGTAAAAGTTTAATTTTGATACTTACTTGTTATATGTTATTTCACCTAATAACAACAGTACATTTAATTCCATCCAACATAATTTTTGTTGTAAATGCGCAATGTTGAATTATGTGTTCCAATTAATAAATTGCAAATTACATTAATTTTTGAATGAAATTCACAGGGGCAATTCCATCCAACTGGAGTTTCTGATTTTGTATATAACAAACTGTAAATTCCTTTTACTGATTGTAAATAGTTCTACATCACTAGAAGCCTTTTTGTAGTAATTGTTAATTTAAACACTGCAGTTACAAGTTTTATTTTAATATTTTGTTGTACCAATACAACAGACTGTTAATTAATATATATGATTATATTTTAAACGCTTTTTTTTAACATACTTGTCTCTTGTTACATTGGTTTAGTTTTTAATTTCGTATTTTATACTTAGTGTTTATCTGGTTTTTACATAACAAATTGTTATTTACTTTCACTTTGTATTTGTTTGTAAATAGGACACTACCAGAAGTTTTTTTTAAGTAAACATTATTTTAAACACCGCAGTTTTTTTCCTTACACCAGACTGTCATTTAATTAAAGTAGGCCTATCATTATTTTTATACTACGTCTCTTGTTTAAATTATCTGAATGAATGTACTACGAATTTACATTCAGCTGTTAAACTACAATTCACACTTTAAACTGAAATTTTGGTATGGATAATATTTTTGTACTATTGAGTGGATGGATTGTTATGTAAACATGCCTTGAAATCATATTAAGTGAGACTAATACGTCAACGTTTATGATTTATGAAAGCTATAGTGACGATAGGCGGATGGTGGCCCCACCTTCTGCAGTAGCCTATCTATAAAAGCTATAATGTATATACTAGGTGGCGTTCGCAGAGGCATCCACAAAATTGAGCGGAGTCATCAAAGGTGCATCATTAGGCTATATTTTTTTTTTCATACTGCAGTAAAAACAGTTATTTTTAATGCATGCGTTTTGGGCCTAAAGTAGCATTTTTACTCTTTAGGGAGTAAAAATCGTTTTAAGCCTCCATGGAGTAAAAATCAGATGTTGTGAACTCAGTTGTAAATTTCTATTGTAAACTATTGCATGTATCGATTCGTGCTTCGTAATGATTTTAACCTACAGTCTACAGCAGTCTCTTCCCATAGCATTTTAGCATTGCAGATACATTGATCCATTCCCACACTCAACACTGTTCACCTTTACTACTTCCTTCACCACCCCCTTCGTCGTGGACCCGTTTCCCTCTCTTCCCATAGCATTTTAGGATTGCAGATACATTAACGTAATTGCCAAAGACAGTTCCCACACTCCGGACAGCTCGCCTTGACTACTTCCTTCACCGCTTCCTACGTCGCGGACCTGTTTTCCTTCCTTCCCGTAGAATTTTAGGAATGCAGATACCTAAATCTAATCGTATTAAACAGTTTCCACACTCCAGACAGCTCGCCTTTACTACTTCCTTCACCACCCCCTTCGTCGTGGACACGTTTCCCCCTCTTCCCATAGCATTTTAGGATTGCAGATACATTAATGTAATTGCCAAAGACAGTTCCCACACTCCGGACAGCTCGCCTTGACTACTTCCTTCACCACTTCCTACGTCGCGGACCTGTTTTCCTCCCTTCCCGTAGAATTTTAGGAATGCAGATACCTAAATCTAATCGTAATAAACAGTTTCCACACTCCAGACAGCTCGCCTTTACTACTTCCTTCACCACCCCCTTCGTCGTGGACCCGTTTCCCTCTCTTCCCATAGCATTTTGGGATTGCAGATACATTAATGTAATTGTCAAAGACAGTTCCCACACTCTGCACTGCAAGCCTTAATCCTTCCTTCACCTTTTCCTACGCCATAGACCTGTTTCCTTCCCTTCTCATAGCATTTTACGATTGAAGATACATTAATCTAACTGCCACAGACAGTTCTCCCACTATGCTCATACATTACTACTTCCTAAGCCACTTCCTAAATCGTGGACCTGTTTTCATCTCTTTACATAGCATTTCAGTATTTTAGATACGTTAATCTAATTGCCACAAACATTGCCCACACTCCAAACTGCTAGCATTTACTACTTCTTTCACCATTGTCTATTTCGTGGGCATGCTTCCATCCCTTCTCATGGCATTTCAGCATTGCAGATACATTAATCCAACTGCTACAAACTGTTTCCAGTTCCCACACTCCACAATGCTCTCCTTACTACTTCCTTCACCTCTTCTTACGTCGCGGACCTGTTTCCCTCTCTTCACATAGAATTTAAAGATTGTGGATACCATAATCTAATCGGCATAAACAGATCCCACACTCCGAACAACTCGTCTTTACTACTTCCTTCACCACTTCCTACGTCACCGACCTGATTCTCTCCATTTCCATAGCATTTTAGGATTGCAGTTACCTTAATCTAATTGTCATAAATAGTTCCCACACTCCGAAAACCCCTCATTTACTACTTCCTTCACTACTTCCTACTTCTCGGACCTGTTTCCCTCCCTTCCCTTAGCATTATTGGATTGCAAATACATTAATCTATTGGTTATAAACAGATCCCACACTCCGGACAGCTCGCATTTACTACTTCCTTCACCACTTCCTACGTCACAGACCTGTTTCCCTCCCTTTCCATAGCATTTTAGGATTGCAGATACCTTAATCTAATCGTCATAAACAGTTCCCACACTCCGAAAAACCCGCCTTTACTACATCCTTCATCACTTCCTACGTCAATCACGGACCTGTTTTCCTCCCTCCCCTTAGCATTATTGGATCGAATTGGCCATAAATAGATCCCACACTCCGGACTCCTCCCCTTTAGTACTTCCTTCACCACTTCCTACGTCACGGACCTGTTTTCCTCCCTTTCCATTGCATTTTAGGATTGCAGATACCTTAATCTAATCCTCATAAACAGTTCCCACACTCCGGACAGCTCGCCTTCACTACTTCCTTCACCACTTCCTACGTCGCGGACCTGTTTTCCTCCCTTCCCGTAGAATTTTAGGAATGCAGATACCTAAATCTTATCGTAATAAACAGTTTCCACACTCCGGACAGCTCGCCTTTACTACTTCCTTAACCAGTTCCTACGTCGCGGACCTGTTTTCCTCCCTTCCCATATCATTTTAGGAATGCAGATCCCTTAATCTAATCGTCATAAACAGTTCCCACACTCCGGACAGCTCGCCTTGACTGATTCCTTCACCACTTCCTACGTCGCGGACCCGTTTTCCTCCCTTCCCATAGAATTTTAGGAATGCAGATACCTAAATTTAATCGTCACAAACAGTCTCCACACTCCAGACTGCTCACCTTTACTACTTCCTTCACCACTTCCTACGTCACGGACCTCAAGCTAGTGTCGTCATTTTATTATAATTTATGATTCATACCGTTTCTGTTCTAATATCTGTGGATTAATGCTATCAGCTATTTCTTTATCTACTCCATTAAAAAGTCAACAGCTGATCATATGTTTTTGTTTATGTGTCAAATACTGCTTCCATAAGTATTACATTGAAACTTTGAGACCCAGTGGGGCGGATTCCTGAGAGACTTTTAAAACGCCATATAGATGTTGGCACTCACCGATATGGTCTTTATCACCATGCAAAATTTGAAAACGATTGATTCAGCCGTCTAGGAGGAGTTTGCGTATTACGAAATGCATAAAAGTCGACGTATAAGAGCTTCGCTCGCTTCGCTCGCTCCGCTCAACAAAACTATAATATCTATAACTAATATTATGATGGTCAATTTATGCATACCCACTGTTTTGGTATCTTGAACTGAGGTGACACATATGTCGTCAAATCGTCGTTAAAATTGGTTAAAAACTGTTTGAATATACAATTTTTAGCACGGTGTTTGTAACTAAACTAGCCCAAACTTTGATTTAAATCCATCTAATACCTGCTCTGGAGTGCTCTGGCGCTCAGGTCATTCTTTGAAGTACGTAATCCTATTCATAGTTTTTGGCCAGCTTGCTGTGTCAGACACCCCATATCACCCCTTCCCTCCTCTTACCCACAAAATCTTTTCAATTTACCTATAGGGAATCTTTTGGGGACAGCAGACTCAGAGCTACCCACGTTCCCTATTGTTTGTTGCGGAGGGTAAGTTTCTCATAATCACCCCAGGCCGAAAGTCCTACACTCTCGGTAGGATTATGATACAGGCAGTCCCGTAAATTACGAAGCTATGGCGATATCTATGGTTGATGAGCACACGCAACAGGAAAAAAGTGCACAACTTTTCCCTAAGTCCATCACATCAACTTTGAGCTACTCTAATGGTAATACAGTATTCAATGTGTAGAATACTCAGTATGAGTAACATTGAGGCAGTCCCATAAATTACCAAGCTGTAGGCAAATCTATATATGGTTAACGAGCACGTGCGACAACAAAAAGTGTAAAATTGTTCTCCTAAGCCCATCACATCAAATTTTAGCTATTCTAATGGTAATAAGCAATGTGTAGAATACTCAGTACAGTATGAGTAACATTGAGGCAGTCCCATGATTACGAAGCTGTATGCAAATCTTTATATGGTTAATGAGCACGTGCGATTGCGACAACAAAAAGTGCACAATTTTTCTCCTAAGCCGATCACATGAAATTTGAGCTATTCTAATGGTAATAAGCAATGTGTAGAATACTCGGTATGAGTAACATTGAGGCAGTCCCATAAATTACGAAGCTGTCTAAGGCAAATCTATATATGGTTAACGAGCACGTGCGACAACAAAAAGTGTAAAATTTTTCTCCTAAGCCCATCACATCAAATTTTAGCTATTCTAATGGTAATAAGCAATGTGTAGAATACTCAGTACAGTATGAGTAACATTGAGGCAGTCCCATGATTACGAAGCTGTATGCAAATCTTTATATGGTTAATGAGCACGTGCGATTGCGACAACAAAAAGTGCACAATTTTTCTCCTAAGCCGATCACATGAAATTTGAGCTATTCTAATGGTAATAAGCAATGTGTAGAATACTCGGTATGAGTAACATTGAGGCAGTCCCATAAATTACGAAGCTGTCTAAGGCAAATCTATATATGGTTAACGAGCACGTGCGACAACAAAAAGTGTAAAATTTTTCTCCTAAGCCCATCACATCAAATTTTAGCTATTCTAATGGTAATAAGCAATGTGTAGAATACTCAGTACAGTATGAGTAACATTGAGGCAGTCCCATGATTACGAAGCTGTATGCAAATCTTTATATGGTTAATGAGCACGTGCGATTGCGACAACAAAAATTGCACAATTTTTCTCCTATAGACATACCAAGAACAAAACAACCTGCGCAGAAACGAAAGATCACGTGGTTCGCGCCGGTAGGTGTGGCGTACCATTCAAACCTGCGCGGCTCGAAACGGCCCAGGGTTCTTTTGTTTCTGGTATTACTATAAGCCGATCACATGAAATTTGAGCCATTCTAATGGTAATAAGCAATGTGTAGAATACTCGGTATGAGTAACATTGAGGCAGTCCCGTTCCCATAAATTACGGAGCTGTAGGCAAATCGATCTATCTATCTTTCTATCTATCTATATATTAATAGGCAAGCATGTTTCTTTAAAACCTTTTTTCTCAGCTCGTGTGCATCGCGGGGAAAATCTACGCATACTGTTGGAAAGATATTTTCCTGTAGATGTGCAGAATGCTTTTAAAAATTAAAATAGGCTAACAAATAAGAACAAAAAATTAATTTGAAAACTTCAAAAAATTAACATGGACCATATGGGTTGCCATGATGGTGACGAAATAACAACAAAATGTAAACAGAAAATCAAAAAAAATGGAAGAAATTCCAATCACATGTTTTATTTACAGTGTGGGGAGAAAATAGAGAAGTCTGTACATTAATTATTTTTGGTCGAGTTTCGACCACAGGACGACCACTAGTGTATATTAATAGGCAAGCATGTTTCTTTAAAACCTTTTTTCTCAGCTCGTGTGCATCGCAGGGAAAATCTACGCATACTGTTAGAAAGATATTTTCCTGTAGATGTGCAGAATCCCTTTAAAAATTAAAATAGGCTCAAAAATAAGTACAAAAAATTAATTTGAAATTCAAAATATTAACATGGGCTTTATGGGTTGCCATGCTGGTGACGAAATAACAACAAAATATAAACAGAAAATCAAAACAAAGGTAAGAAATTCCAATCACATGTTTTATTTACAGTGTGGGTGAAAAATAGAAGTATGTACAGTGCAATTGAATTTTTTTAGATAGAAGTGGTTAAGGTGTGCTGGAATATCTTTGAAGATGCACCTTTATTGCTATCATGTGTTTATAACGTGTCAAATTTGAGGTTAAATCAAAACAAACAAACTGGCATAATATATTCTTGGAATTTGACAATATTTAAATATACTTAAAAGTTACTCTACATTAATAAAATCACTTTGTCTTTAGAGAATATTTACTGTAAAATAGAGACATGATTCCAAGTTCCAAATCAACTAATGAATAAATTTGTATTTAATGACTGCCTTTAAATTAAGTGATGGTTGCTTTGAAAATAATTAATTCAACATAAGCAGATATTAAAAAATTCAATCTTCTTGAAAAATTCATGTTGATCATTATATTAATAGAATAATTAAGTTGCTGGGACTGGGATACACACGATAAACTGTTGCGATATAATGATGATTTACGATTCTGAAAACGTTGTACGATAGGCCAAGGAAACAAGATTCGAGTTTGGTTTATAAAATGCAGTAGCCTAAATACTGAATGTTTTCTAATAAATCAGACAATGACATATACTAAATTAATTTATTTCATCTTAAATAAAATTTTTAATGTAAGTAATACAACATTGTCCCATTACACGGCCACTAACCTGCAGGTTTCGGTCCAGAAAGAGCTTTTTATCACGGACACGAGTCCTAGATGGATCACTCTCAAGCAATCGGGTGGCAAGGTGGGAGGCCACGTTGATTAACCCCCCCCCCCCCCCGCCACCCATTACAGCCAGGGAGGAACTGGATCCTGGTGCAGGCCTGCATTACACGGTGTGGAAGACCCTAACTCGAATCAAGGTCGAGGTACAAAAATGCAAGTCAAACATGCAGAAATGGGGTCTCTTCAGACGAAGAAAACATCTTGTGTGCGTGTGTGGTGCTGTTCAGGATCCTGGCCATCTGCTGATCTGTCCACGCCTAGACCAGTCTTGCACATTAGATGATCTTTTACAAGCGAATGACAAAGCCATATCGGTAGCAAATTTTTGGAAAAGCGAAGTCTGATTTCCGGACACGGAAAGTAAGTAAGTCCCTAATTAACAACATGCCAGTTTGTTTGTTTTGATTTGACCTCAAAAATTTACATGTGAACATTGAACACATTATCGCACCATCTATATATATATTCATATTATATTTATATATATATAGTACGCTAATCCGATTTTTGTGAACAGAACTCCTCCCTCATTTTTGGACCGATTTTGATGATTAAGGTGTCAAAAGAATTGCCCTGATCTGTAGATGGGCTATTTCATGTTAAATGTTAATAATACACAAATTTGAAATGTTTCTCAGTAAAATAATTTATTTCCACATTCTATAACGTACCTAACTAAAAAGTCTTAATTATTATAGGTAACGTTATCCTTGGTTTTATATAGTACATTGCAGAATTGGCTGGCAAATAAGTAATCCAAATGTCAACATGGCGTACTGGCTTGATGATAAATCACGATCAGCTGTATTGAAGTAAACAAAATCAGCAGTAAATGGTTTCTAATGCTATTCTTATGGAGAGAATTTTACGTTATATATCGATTTCTGGTAACTTTATGGGAATTCTGCTATTTTTCCCGAGTCCCTGGGGTCAAGACCTTTAATTCAAGACCCCTCCCACTTTTCTGCGACCTACCAGACGTCCACAATTTTCTGTTAAAAAAATTATCTTACAGAATTATATATAAGGATTCCACATCTGATGCGTTTATAATATGAATATTTTAACACATTTTAGAAAACCGTCATGTATTGTTACATACCAACCTTTAGGGCCTAGTGGTGACATTGGGGGGGTGGAAGTCTAAATTTAGTAGGGGAAGTCGGGGCACAACGGAATACCGGGGTACAACGGGATAGCTGTATTATTTTTGTTGTATGGTGCTGTAACCTAGTAGTGAAGCGTTACTTCTCTGTGGTTATACTAACTATTCAACTCAAAAGGCAGCCTTGGAGGCCATCTTGGTTCTATTGGAAAATTGTTATGCATCTGAGCTGTTGTGACATGGGTATTTCATCAACTTTTTACAACTTTTAGCAGTTTTCTGCGTAAGGTAAGTTATTTAATATCAAGTTTTTTAGCTTTTACTGACATATATTCTTACAGTATGCTTGTTCAGCTCTAGCCTAGTAATATTCTAAGGTGAAATAGACGTCTTTTGAATCCAGCATAATTTGATAACCTAAACCGTGTTGTCGGGGTGGAACGGGATAGGGCAGAATGCATTGGTATCCCGTTCTACCCCAATATGTTTTTGTTGCAAGCATATAAAGTGAGTGTTGTCTTACTATTCCAGAGTGTGAGAAATTAATCCAGAAAAACTGATCAACAGAAATGAGATGAAGAATCAATGTCAGAAGCAGTTGAAGCGGTTATTTCCGTTGAAGTGGGTCGTGAAAAAGATGGAGATATGAATATTGAATTGTTTTCATGTTGATGAATTTAATATTGTGATGTAATCATATAAATGAAGAGAAAATACTATTTAAGCAGCTACTGTCGTGACAGAAAGGTCATATTCCTTTTAAACTAGATCACATAATCCTTTATAAGATAACTTGATTAACAATATGTAAACGTCAATATATACGTAACAGCCAATTTACAGTATCTTTGCTTTTTGGAAATGTCCCATTGCTCATTTGCCAATGAAGCCGCAAGGCCGTATGAACTAGGAGGCCCCTAACAGTTCAAGAATAAAATCCAACTTCACTTCAAGTATTTCACTACACCTAACATTCCGTAGAGAGATTATATTGACAGCTTTATGTTATTGATAAGGCTGAGACAACTAACTGACATCCCCCATGTCAAGGAATGCCAGCTTTAACAGTACCCCACAACCAATTTCTTAAAACTGTGCTAGAGGGTTATTCATTGGCACAGAAGTACGATATGAACTTACGCGACGTGACGAAGGAAAAATCAAACTTGCACTGTAACGGATGTACCTCCCTTTGAAGTTAGAACGTGTCTTCCCAACAAACAGATTTTTTTTCAAATAAAATCATAGATTAATTTGCATAACACTGATGAAATCACGGGAGTGTTTAACTACAAAAGATCCACCAAAACGATTTCAATACTAGGTATTTAAAGGTTTTTCCAAAGGAAGAGATACCAGATAGCATACTCACAACTCCGATGACGTACAGTATGGGAAATATTTTATTCGTGGAATGATCAAAAATATTTACTTTAACTAACGCAATTAATGGCATTATTGTTTTTACACTCATTAATATTCAAACAATGCTAAATGCTCAAAATATGTACAATTTCACTCAATTTATCGCAGTTAGATTAATTATCGTAAGCCTGGAAAGTAACCGTCGATTTCGACGGGTTTCACCTAGTCGATGTATATAACCTAACAGACTAAAAGATTTTATAGGTTATATACATCGATAGATCGCACTTCATACTTCATACTTTTCTCTTCATCGTTGACCAGTATAACTGGATAGATGGCGTCAATACTATTACTAAACAAAACATATATTTACAGCAAAACAACTTTGAGAAATTAAATTCTTAGATCTTGATTTAAATTTGGCGGCAGGTCACTTCATTTTATTGAGCACTCACTACAGTCTACAGCTAAAAAGGTTCATCCGCAAAGATATACCACCATACCTCAACAACTTATAGCTAAAAAATTCCAACTGTACATATTTATTCGGTCGACCACTGGACGACCTCTAGTATATAGATAATGAGCACACGTTACAAGTCCCGGCCACGTAAAGAGAGAAAATGTCCAGGTAGACCCGGTCAGGCCTAATCCGCTGTTGTCAAAACATAGCTATTGTTTTGAAACCGAGGGGGCGCGCTACCCCATCCCAGCGGTCATTGCTACCTCAGCGGTCATTGCCTGCTGCTTCTCAACATCGACTAGCCAATCAACGAAGCGACGTAGAATTGCGATTCAAATTTTGTGATATTCGTCTTCACTTTGTGAATAAAATGACCTGTCACTTAATTATAGGCGATCACCCGTTCGATTTATAGAATTTGTACTGGCCCGAGTTATTTCTAAGAATTAAAGGGAGGCAGTAGCAATGACCGCTGGGATGGGGTAGCGCGCCCCCTCGGTTTCAAAACAATAGCTATGTTTTGACAACGGCGGATTAGGCCTGACCGGGTCTACCTGGACATTTTCTCTCTTTACGTGGCCGGGACTGCCCTCTATACCATAGTATATGGAGAAAGTAGGCCTATTGTTTTCGTCAAAATTTTCGAGTTTGTGTTTTGAGTGGATATATCCATTTTTGGGTCCCCTGGACCCAAATTTCATCTCGTCGATGTGTGTTTAAGTAGCGCAGGCACACGCCGAATTGTGGAAGTGGAACACGAAACCATGCCAGCAGCTAGCGCGCCTCGCGTCGTCCACCGGAACTACAACTTCCGCCAGCCTACACTCAAGTTTTTAATAGTTGCACCATGCCGCAATTCAGTATACATCAACAGTGTGTGGACAGGATGCCACTTAATGCGTTGTAGGTCTTGAGCATTGTGTAGAACAGTGCAAGAAGCAATTAATAAACTAATAATACTGTACTGCCACGTACTATAAAACAATTTAAGTACCATAATTAATGGTTATAATGTATCAACACATTATTTTTAATTTGTCACCAAACTGATTCTTGAATTTTAGAATTAGTAGTTGCAAGAGTACGTAAAACTGCAGCGAGTCCTTGAAAATGTTTGTGCAATGATATAGTTTCAAATGATAAAAGAAAACCCCCCACAAAACTGTATTAACAGGACCAGAGTACCAATACGCGCATGGTGTTTTATTTGTAGGAGGCAAAATATTCAAATCATATTAATTTATGATTTCCAATAGATTTTGGTTTTCCAAAACAATTATATAAAACTGTCTGCAAACGTCGATAAAACTAATTTTATAAAAAATGGTAGATTCTTCTGTTGATCTGTAGGCGACTATTTTGGTCACACAAAGAAGTCCAAACTTATATCTTAGTTTGAACAAAGTCATCTTGTTTTTTCATTGCAAAGATACATAATCGACACATAGGCTTACTAAAAATGTAGTGAAAACAGTAACTTTTTGTGAAATGGATCGTGCAGGCAAAGGAACAGTTTAGACTTGCTTTTAAGAATGACGTTTTACAAACGAATATAGAAGTTATATCTTCATTCTTCACTTTAGGCTTGAAAAAGTTTGTGGGTAAGAGTGAATGAGTAAGCATGAACAATAATTAAACCCTTTACCCTTCTTTCCGACACGCCACCATACCACCATACTAGCAGAGCTCAAGGTCATTGTAATTGTAATGTAGGGGAACTCGGGGTGGAACGGGATACTTATTGATTACATTACCATACACAGTGTAATGTGTATAATAAATACGACTTAAAGGTAGAAAACGAAACCTTATTTTATTTAGTACAAAATAGTAACATTATTAAAGGTTAAATTTATTGTTTTCATTTTTATTTTTTTATTTTAAATAATGTTTACATATTTCCCATTCCGTCCCACCCACGGGGCAGAATAGGATTTTCCTGTGGGGCAGAATGGGATATGGGGAAATTAATGAGAAAACATTTAGTGGTAAAAACAAACTAAAATGTAAATAGACATTTATTTTTAGATTCAAATGTAAAGAAAACAAACTTTGCTTTGGTATATCTTTAATTCTGAAAAGTATTCATTTATATGATTACATCACAATATTAAATTCATCAACATGAAAACAATTCAATATTCATATCTCCATCTTTTTCACGACCCACTTCAACGGAAATAACCGCTTCAACTGCTTCTGACATTGATTCTTCATCTCATTTCTGTTGATCAGTTTTTCTGGATTAATTTCTCACACTCTGGAATAGTAAGACAACACTCACTTTATATGCTTGCAACAAAAACATATTGGGGTAGAACGGGATACCAATGCATTCTGCCCTATCCCGTTCCACCCCGACAACACAGTTTAGGTTATCAAATTATGCTGGATTCAAAAGACGTCTATTTCACCTTAGAATATTACTAGGCTAGAGCTGAACAAGCATACTGTAAGAATATATGTCAGTAAAAGCTAAAAAACTTGATATTAAATAACTTACCTTACGCAGAAAACTGCTAAAAGTTGTAAAAAGTTGATGAAATACCCATGTCACAACAGCTCAGATGCATAACAATTTTCCAATAGAACCAAGAAGGCCTCCAAGGCTGCCTTTTGAGTTGAATAGTTAGTATAACGCTTCACTACTAGGTTACAGCACCATACAACAAAAATAATACAGCTATCCCGTTGTACCCCGGTATTCCGTTGTGCCCCGACTTCCCCTACTAAATTTAGACTTCCACCCCCCCAATGTCACCACTAGGCCCTAAAGGTTGATATGTAACAATACATGACGGTTTTCTAAAATGTGTTAAAATATTCATATTATAAACGCATCAGATGTGGAATCCTTATATATAATTCTGTAAGACAATTTTTTTAACAGAAAATTGTGGACGTCTGGTAGGTCGCAGAAAAGTGGGAGGGGTCTTGAATTAAAGGTCTTGACCCCAGGGACTCGGGAAAAATAGCAGAATTCCCATAAAGTTACCAGAAATCGATATATAACGTAAAATTCTCTCCATAAGAATAGCATTAGAAACCATTTACTGCTGATTTTGTTTACTTCAATACAGCTGATCGTGATTTATCATCAAGCCAGTACGCCATGTTGACATTTGGATTACTTATTTGCCAGCCAATTCTGCAATGTACTATATAAAACCAAGGATAACGTTACCTATAATAATTAAGACTTTTTAGTTAGGTACGTTATAGAATGTGGAAATAAATTATTTTACTGAGAAACATTTCAAATTTGTGTATTATTAACATTTAACATGAAATAGCCACATTGACTAAATAGTTAACGATCCAAGATTAGTACAACTTCTGCTTTGTTTCTATTTAAAAACATATGTTTTGTAGAGTTTAATCAATATTTTGTATGAAGTGGAATAACCTCCAACGGCTACTCTTAGAAAATAACCTGGGAATAAAGATGGAATAGGTTCGTACAAGAAATATATATTTGTTAATTAAGTAAGTACGATGACAAGTTCCAATGGGAGGAAAAATAATATCGTTTGGAGATTTTAAACAGGTACCGTCTGTTGCTCGCAAAAGAGTTAAGAATCAGCCGATGATTAGGCCTAATTTGATAGAATCGTAACGTCAATCGCACCTGAGGAATACCACCACATAAACCAACTACTAATTGTAGTTTTTTTATGTTGATCAGAAAAAATCTAGGGTTAAGTTTGGTCAATGGGATGCCTTTACTTTACACTAATGTAGTTAAACCTTAACAAAAGGAGTATAAACTTAGAAATATTAACTGGGTAGGGGTGCAAATTTAGCGGGTTTGGCCAAGAACTAAGCTTACCTCAACACACCTTTATTTGCATTTTTTATATTTGAAGAAGACAATTTCCAAAATTCCAATCAGGGGAACCTTTTGTCATCACCATAAACCATAAGACCAAAGCGACTTTAGTAAACCATCATTTATTCACAAACAATTAAATGTTTGCTGCCTTGAGCAGAGTTAAACCCATGTTGTGATTCGAATGATTTATTGAAAATAACATCAACAAAGGCAAACAAAGACAAAAAGCAAACTGTTTTTACACAAAAGATATGACGTACAGGGATATCTATTCTGACGCATAGGATAATAAAGTTCTTAGTTTGTTTAAATATTAGAATAATTTGTTTTATATTATTGAGCTTTTTAGGGACTTATGTCCCTACAAGCCACTAGTATAGACATAAAACGCAAATGTCTATATTAGGGCTTAGCCTTGAAAGCCCTATATTTTCTCTTTTCTATATACTGCAGCATAAAATCAGTAATTTGCTTTTAATTGTTGTTTTGTATAAATTAATTATCTTTATAAAACCTAGTATATATAAGCTAATCAATGTGTGTCTTGATTTTGTAACTGATTGTATATATTGTGAATTCTTTGTCAAAAAGAGAAAATAAATTCATTATTTCAAATCTTATACAGTAAGACATCAATTAAATTTAATATGATAGTAAGAAAGGTGCAAAATCAACGATGCCTAAGCTGTAAATAGTGATGTGTTGGTATCCAAAAATGATTCTCACTACCCCCGGTTCTAGCGAAAAAAGTACCGGAACCAAAACCTGATGACGAATTAATTGTGATTATAGACAATTGGATAGGTCTGCGTACCGATAGAAGATGGGCCATAGACCCAATTTTTATTAGTGGTATGGTACGGTCCAGCGATGACAGCGCAATAATAACGGTCAATAATAATAATGGTCAGTCAAAACCGAAAGTGGCACATTGGAAAAGCGAGTTTAGCAGAATCTCTAAACCTTTGTTATGATCACAACGAAATCGTAAAGATCTTCCGAGATGGCAGCAACATCGACAATAACCCACAGCAGTTGTGATTTTTGACTTGACACAAAAGCCATCGAAACGCCGAAAGAGTGGAAACCTCATAAATAGGCTAGCTACGATGGTTAAAAAAATGTAGTCCTATAAAACACTGGTGCACGGTCTTTTAGCGAATTTCCCATATAGGGAATTTTTACTGGTTGTCAAAACTCGAGCAGCCTACAATTTGATACAACCCAGACTCTCCTGTTCCTGACCTGGATAATGCCTAGTTATTAAATTGCATTTTTAGTTACACAATATTGTACTTTCAATCAATTAAATATGTTATATAAGTCAAAAGGTTATTAATCTCACAAGATTTTGCATTTTTTTACAAAATATGATTGGAAATGGTGAATATTTGTAAACAACATTTAATGTAAACATATTAACAGTATAGTCAACGGTGACAGCTAGAAAAAAATAATCTTTATCCAATCAGCTGATAGTTATTTAATAGATGACATATTCTCTAAACAGATGATTAGTATATCCATAGACTAACATGGTATTTTATAATAGCGTATGCAGTAAACATAGGAGAAAACTTAACAAAAATCGCAAATATAAGGTTTTCTGTTATTTTTTTTCTCAAGTAGTGAGGCCATATTTTAATGGCTATAAAGACATTCTCACCCATCCCGTGAAAACTATTTGGATCATGAACGGTGCTATATATTTCTTGGAATGAGCCACGTAAATTGGAATTTTGGCGTTACAGACACAATGACAGACAGACAGACAAACAAGCAGACCTAAATTGAGATGAAACTCGTTTCGGCTTTCTTATAGTATAAAACGTAGAAATAACAAAAAAAAACTCCACGATTCTCGTTCTACGCTATGTACAGACAAAAAACTGTTATTTTATTTATATAATTTAAAATCTTATATCAACTATAGTGTTCTACCCGTGTTTCGCCCATCGATGTACTCATCGATTGTTTCGCCACAGGGTAAGAATCTTTGCGTCTATAAATCAACCGTAAAAATTAGTTACTCATACTTTTACTTTACTATGAATTAGTTATATAAATACAGACAAAACGCAGTCGTACTTATTGCTTATTCTAAGGAAAATCTTTTGTGTATTGCCACGAAACTGTGAGGTAGAATCAAAAGTAATAACTGAATCGTAATGCAAACATCTATAATGCGAACCAAATTATTAATATAAAAGCTGAAATATATTTTATATTTTAAATAATTCTTAAATTAAGGTTCCTGTGTTAAGAGAGTTTATTAAAAAACTGATATTTTACTGGGCACATCAAGGCATTTCATTCAAGTTTGCGTTTGATAGGTGTGTGGCTTACGATTTTCTCAAAAGTTCATAAGCCTTATTAGCCTAATAATATAGTATTTAATATTCCAAAAACATTATAACAAGTGGGTGTTGCCGAAAATATATTTTTTTTTCTGGCGGTAAGGAGTTTCTAAAATTAAAATGTATATTTATAAATCATCAACAGTTATGAATTCCCTAATTTCAATATTTTGTAGAACTTGTTATTTAATTTTGTACTTGCAATTTATTTTTGTATAATCATGCTTGTGTCTGTGTCAAAATTAACACCCTTTGTACCATGGTAGCCATAATAAGGCTGTTATAATAAAGATCACAAAAATTACGAATGAAAATCCACGGATATTAAGAACAGAAATAGTACGATTAAGATCATAAACGTTAACAAATCATGCCACTGGTCGAAAGTAAACATGTAATTATTGATGCTTAAATTGTTTTATCTTAGTTTCAAGTATTTCATACTTTTCCTAGCAATCAAGTTAAAGATATTGACGACATAAAATACAATATTAGCCTATATTATTATCTACGACTTAATCATCATTTTGATTTAATCCTCCCGACATTTTATTCCGTTTATTGACTTTAAATCCAATTGTCAAAATTGTTGGTTCGGTACAATTATTATAATACTACCGGGTTGGTAAAATATGTAAACAAATCGTTAAACCAATGAGCATAAAGTGAGAAATACGAAGTGATAGGCGTGGGCAACGAGCTAGGGCATAGGCACGTGAAGACAGAATAAACTAGAATGGAGAACTGGCAACAGCGCACGGGAGAAGTAGGGGGAACAAACACACCGCTCAAGCGCTACAACGCATTAGTGGCATCCTGTCTACACACTGTTGATATATACCGAATTGCGGCATGGTGCCACAACTAAAAACTAGAGTGTTTGATGTTAAAATGGAGTGTTCATTATAGAAATATCGATATACACAAGGTTTTGATACCTTCCTTCATCCACTGGTGGCCGCAGTTTGAAAGATGCCACAATTTGGTGTTTGCGAGTATTCGGTAAAGCCCCGTATGTGTGTGCGTGTGTGTGTGTGTGTGTGTGTTGGTGTGTGTGTCTGTCTGGATGTACTTTAAATACTTTAATACTTTTTAATATTTTCATATTAAATGACGACCATACAAAGTGTACAGAGCTAGGGACTACACACCTGTGGTCCAATTTCAATTAAATTTGTTACAGTGTAGGTTTTAATCCATGGTATCTCCAGGTTTTTTTTCATTTTTATAATATAGATTTTAAATTCTGATTTCCCCATAAAATAACGGAAAAATCGGATTCGTTCAAAAATGGCCTGAACGATTTTTGATAAAGATTTAGTATGTTGTATCCCTTTAACCCACCTAGTGTGGTTTCACCATCTAAATGAATTTATAATAATTTATTGAAGTGAGCATAAGATGGAAATACTCATTTTCCGTTACGCACATATAATCGCAATTAGCTTCGTCACTATAAACGAGCTAAAACCATTACAAAACATAACAAAATCTTCATGCACATAGACAACAACATTGACTGGAAACTATCTGAAAATAAGTGGTACAAAACACCATAGGCTAGGATTATACTAGGACGCTGGCGTCCGGGATGCTGGCGTCTGAGAGGCTAGCATCCCACCTCGAGCCGATAAATTACGTGATTTGTGTTGGGATGCTAGCCTCTCGGACTGCCATTTTATTTCAATGTTTAGTCACTTTTTGTTTATATCTATTTAATTAACGAGTACCCCTTTGATGCTTTAAAGGGGCTAATAAAGTGTGTTTTTAGTAAAATACTGTATTATTAACTTAGTATAAAACAAATCTTCCAAGTTTAATCAAAATATATCCATACACAAGCAAATTCCAACACATAACAACATTTTCTATAAGAATAACATGGCAATTTTTAATATACTCTTTTAGCGAATTTCCCATATAGGGAATAAGCTATTACCGTAGTAGGTACTCATGGTAAGACCTGGACGCGGGACCAATTTTTTTGTTGTTTAGAGGTCCCTAGAGGCCAAAAACACCATCCGTTCAAATTCATATATATATTTATATATATATATGTATATATGTGTGTGTCCGTTAGCACGATAACTCGAGCAAAAATGATCCGATTTTGATGAAATTTGGTACAAACGTGTAAACCTAAGTTTATTCGAACGAGTTCGCGATCCAGCATGATCGGACCATGGGAACGGGGGTTTACGGGGGGTTTTATGGGGTAAAAATAGGTTTTTCCCATTTTTGACCAAAAAAACATAAAATGTAGCAATTTCTTTCCAAACCATTTTGTAGAGCTTAAAAAAAAATAATTTAGTATATTGAAGCGTTATTATGCGCCTAATGGTTACGGAGAAAATTCAAAAAAATTGTAAATTTAAAATTCCCATGTTATTCTTATGGAGAATAAGTAAACTGTTGTAGTTTGCTTTTTTATGAACATATTTTGATCAAATTTGGAAAACGTTTTTATTTCTTACTAACTATTAACATTTTACAAAAAAAAAACAGTTTTGCCCTCCCTGATGCAGCAAACCTAAGTAACGTGTTAAACTAATTCTATTTAAATCGGGAATACATGTTATATTTATAAGTAGACATTTCAGTGTAAATCAAATCAGTCAAATGGAAATTCGCTTAGTCTGCAGGTTTGCTGCGGCGGGGGTATTTTTAATTTCCTCCATTATAATAACAGTAAAAAAACACTTAAATATACTAAATTATTTGTTTTTAAGCTCATTAAAATTGTCTGGAGAGAAATTGGGAATTTTTCAGTTTTATGGGTCAAAAATGACAAACCACCTTTTTTAGCACATAAAACCCCGTTCCCAAGGTCTGTTCATGCTGGTTCGCGAACTCATTCAAGTTTATCCCACCCCTCACCTTAAAACAGAATTTCTTCAAAATAGGACTAAAGTTACTCCAGTTATCGCGTTTACAGACATATATATATATATATATATATATATATATATATAATATTTAAATCTATACGAACGGATGGTGTTTTCGGCCTCTGGAGACATCAAAATGAAAAAGTAAATCGGTCCCGGGCCTAGGTCTTACCATGCCACCTACGGTAATGGCTTCGAGCGTCCGGTGGCTCTTTTTAGCATCCGACGCTAGCATCCATAGTATAATCGCCTCCATTTGATTTAATGCCCCGCCAGCGTCCTAGTATAATCCTAGCCATAGATAAAACAAACTCTCTTAGTAGATTTCTCATTCTTATGGAACTGCTGAAGCCAATTTTATTGTTATAGTTCTGCCCGGTGCACTGTATAGGTCGTGTTTTGTTTACAATTTGAGTCTTGTTATTTCAGCCAAAACCTCGTTTAACAAAATTAAACTATATAATCGTACAAAATAACTCAAACTCAAATTCCTAGTTATATAACCAACAGTAGGCTAAACACACACTTGCAAAACAATGGACACCTATTCTGAGATCAGAACAACATTCATACAACCTCCGCAACACACATAACATAGACTTGCCACAACATCGATTGCAGAAATTCAACAATAGTCCTCACTATTCTGGCTCTTACTTCTTCAATTTATTACCACCACAACTCAAAACCATCAAAAAACCTGTCACCTTCAATAGTAAACTAAAACAATACTTAACAGATAGGCCATACTACACAGTCTTCGAATTTATTGTGGAGCACACTTTCCAACACCTGAGACATGAATAGGCCTACAAACCCATCATTACTCTGGTCCCAGGAAGAAGTTTGACGATTCCCCGATCCCTGGATTGTCGAGAAGACACCGGATGGTAAATGGTAAATGGTAAACCAACCAGTCACCAGTCAGTAAAGCACAAATCGTGAAATTAACCATAAAATAATTGAAAGAAAATTATTTATTAAAAATTATACACTAAACATGTCGACCCCAGTGTCAAGTAATCAAGTAACCAAGTAATTTATTGGTCAAATAATCATTGATTACAATAGACCTCGTCAGAGACACACATATAAAACAATAGCGATACATTATCACAGTCACATTTTAGCATACAAAATAGAAAGGCTATCTACAGGGCTTAATTTCAGCCGGAGCACACCGGAGCGCAGCTCCGGTACTTCTCAGGACACTGGAGCGAAGCTCCTGTTATCTGGATTGATAATTTATTTTTGAATCGATCTTAATTAGCTGTAAATAGTATTTTTATTTTTCAATTGTTGACTTATGGTTTTCAATTCTTTGTAAAAATCGTGTCAAATACCGAATCTTTACTTCAGGGCAAAGTATTCAAAGTTTATTATACAACGGGGAACGGTGTTCCTACTTGTAAGCCAGTCTGCCGACAGTGCCGTCTGCCGACCAGGTGCCGACTGCCACTGACTGAGTCTGTGTTCGTTCAGATCGATGATCTCAGTCCACTGACTGCGTGCTGCGTGATTGGATTGGATTGGATTGGAACGGTGGAGTGGATGTGTAATATAGGCCTATGTCAAATTTAACTCTCAGAAGAAATAAACATAATAACAAAAACTGCATGAGAAATACAACGACAGTTTTCATAATAAAAAACTGCATGGAATGGCATTTTACAACCCAGTTAGCGGGATTATTGTTTTGGTCGTGTGGATACACTGCATACTATACTAAGTGCTTCTGCTTAGTTGCTGGCAAACTTCTTTAATTTTTACACCTGTTATATTACTATTTTGTATATAATATAATGCTGTATATGTGCATTCTTAACCATGCTCAAATGTGTTTAAAATGCACCAATTCAAGTGCAATTTTTACAAAAATCTTCCGGGGGAGGACCCCCGGACCCCCCTCTTTCCCCCCGGTAAGTCATGGCTCCGGTACTTCTCAAATTAGAAATTAAGCCCTGGGCTATCATATCACAGACGCTACAATAAATAAATAGCTGTACAGTTAATTAGATAGAAAAAAAACATGCATAGAGTTATAAGATTAATACTGAATAAATATAATGACAGTCAGAATAAATATAATGACTAGAATATCATGTTGGCACTTTCTACAAAAAACTCATTCAAGTCATAACAGGGATGGTCCATAAGCCATTTTAACAACTTGTGTTTGATTTGTTTGCTTGATAGGCCTAGCCAGGTGTTAGGAAGGGCGTTTACAATTTTAATAGATACACTGCAGAAACTCCTCTGAACAGTTGCTAATCTAGTATAGGGCCTATCAAGTGCCATCCTGCCTCTTGTCTGATGAGTATGAAAAACACCTCTTTGTGCAAACAGATTTGGATTGCTCGTTACAAACATTACACTTCATCTATGATTACACATTCAAGTATGTACAGATTTACAACTGTAAGGATTTGTTTTGACCTAAAAAGAGGTTTACAATGTGCGTGCCGCCTAGAGTTAGTTAAAAGCCTAATTGCCTTCTTCTGAATCACACTATTAATATAAGTTGAATTTCCCCACAGCAATATTCCATACAGCAAATGGCTTTGAAAAAATGCAAAATAGGCACATCTTACATACTGCGGTGGTACAAAATCTCTTAGCCTCCTAATCAGAAACAATACTCTGGACAACTTACGACTGACACTTTTTATGTGATTCTCCCAAGTTAAACCACAATCTAGATCTATTCCTAAAATGTTGACACTTACAGACATTGGTTCTCATTGTCGGGAATTGCACCTAGCCTAAAAACAATTGACTGTGTTTTGTCTGAGTTCATGTTAAACCCATTTATATTAAACCAGTGCTTTGCGTCATTCAAAACTAATGAAGATAATTGAGTGAGTTCCTTTATACTACAATGACTAGTTATGAAAGTTGAATCATCAGCATACATCAGGGATCTACAGCTCAAGTTATCGTCCAGATCATTTATCATTATTAGGAAGAGCACAGGTCCCAGGACCGAGCCCTGAGGAACTCCTGAGGTGACATTCCTCACAGAGGACTTCATCCCTCCAATCTCAACAAACTGTCTGCGCTCTGACATATAAGTATATTCCTGAAAAATTCCAGCTCTGCGCCACGAATACCGTAGTAGTCAAGCTTGTTAAAGAGTAAGGAGTGTGGAACACAATCAAATGCCTTACTCAAGTCAACTAAGGTCGCCTGAGTAAGGGCTCCTCCTTCAAATGAGTTTAAGACAGACTCTACTAGACACCTAACGGCATCCGTGGCGCATCTGCCGGCTCTAAACCCAAATTGCCAATTTGAAAGTAACCCAAACGATTCTAAATAATTCATTAATTGCACTTTGACAACTGACTCAAGCACTTTTCCCACAACAGAAACCAGAGATATAGGGCGGTAACTACCAGGACTGTCCCTCGGGCCCTTCTTATAAACTGGGACAACTTTTGATAGCTTTAAATTTGGAGGAAAGATGCCAGAAAGCAGACAGTAGTTGATACAATCAGTGAGTGGCAACAAGATATGTGCTAATATTATCTTAAGTAGGTGAGATGACATACCATTCATTGTCATCCATTGTTCATCCATTGTCAACTCAACGGACATGAACTAGCCACGAAAAACAAACTTCAAAATTTACAATGAAATGAGAAGTCTACTTGTGGTTGGTTAGTCTATGAAAACACTCACTGAGTATTATCATAGACAACATTTCATTCTTTTTGTATCACTGGTATTCTAAACTGGACAAAGCAGAGATGCCTATAATCGATAATTACTACTATTGGGCTTTTAATGAACGTATATGTTAGGAAACATCTGGACTTAGCCAATAAAAACTGCATAAATCATATCATTCCATTCCCCCACTATCCTTGGTTGGATCAATCATGTTGAAATGAAATGAAATGAAAAATCATTTATTTGTTATGATTGTCTTAATGTTGCAAACAATAGCCTTTGAGATTGAAGGAGTATGTTTAACCTATGGTAGTGCTTTGAAACTTACTGTATTTGCTTTCCTCTTTTACTGTTTTCCCCACAACAGCTGAAATTATTGCAGACGACATTTTTCATAATAGAACAAAAAGGTCCTGTTGTCATTTCGTCCAGTAGCTTAGCTAGCTGTCATTTCCAGTATTATGGTGGTGGTAATGGCCAAAGGGTTGTGGTATTAAGGGATTACTTTCACGTTCCTTTTCGCTGTTCTTCAGTTATCATCAGTATGGCTTGAAGAGAGTGCTAGTGCGGAGAGTTTCGTTAATGGTTGTTCTATGCTTTAATTATCCCGCATTCAAACTGTTAACTAGTCTTTCAAAATGCTAGTTGCAATGACAGCGATGTTAGTGTCTGTTGCTGAGCTATCAAACATTTTGTCAGTGCTGGCTGTCCTAATATGTTTTTGTGGAATGGTCCTTTTTATTATGAGGTAGGCCTAGGTGTTATTTTACGTTTAGGCTATCTACTATTAAATCATCTTACCTCAGAGCTTAATAGTGTTGAAGTTGAGCAGTCTCCACAATAGCATCCAACTTGTTACCCAGTAACTAGCCTTTAACTCATGTTATCCTTTAATACTTAACTTTGTAATAGTTACCATACGAATGTAAGTATTATAGGCCCTAAGCCAAGTATGTATGGAGATGAGTAGGAGGGTAGACTTCCGTATCTGTTGGCACAAACAAAGGAATGAAAATATCGATTACCGGTATTCGATAGTTTCATTCGATATATCGTTTAGTGAAAATATTGATTATTCGATTGTTTCATTCGATATATTGATCGATATTTACATTCGGTTGTTTAAGCCAACAGATTCAAAAGTCTACCCAATTTATTTATTTTTTTATTCACACGGTAAGCCCCAATTTTACAATAAATACATGAATGGCAAGTTACTTACCGGTACTTGATGAATTTTTTAATAGATATTTATGATAAACAAACAGATAAAAAGAAATTCTGTTTATGACCATAAGGACATAACTTACAAAACTTACAGCCAAGTTATGCCACATTTTATTTTTACGTGTATTTACGAACAATCCCCTAACTTAAACCTTCAGCCCATAATACATAATAATGTGGGCTATTATAAAATTGACAAGACCTATTGTATTTTGTATTTACTTAGTGGTCAATAAAATGTCTTATTATCTTACCTACATAGTAAGATGGCCATTTCATCAACCTTACATGCTCAGTCAGTCTAATAGTCATTATAGTGTCACCGTAAATAAATAAGTACATATGATCACTGCAAATGTCAAAAAACTTAATTCAAATGACACTTAAGTTGTTCACGTCAGCAGACTAAACTGTGTAGCCTATATAATACTGTATTCATAGTTCAACTTTACTAGTCTGTCACCGTTGGGACTTGATTTATTTCCAAACAAAAATTGGATTAGGCCTACATAAAACAGTCATATTTTAAGTTAGCCTAGTATTTAGTTTTATGCTTTAGACTAAAATTACGGCCAGAACAAATAAAATAACCTAGGCTAACATTAGAAACCTTCCAAAGGTACCCGTAGGTTTCTAGTTGCCAGGATTTTTTCTAAATCCTTGTTAATCATCAGCCTACATTTACATTTAATTTATTTAAAGTAATAAGTGTGTCGGCCTAAACAATTTACAACAGATGTAATTGACAAAATACCAATTAACTAAAATGAACAACTTTACGATGCATCATCAGTCAAGCAGGGGTGCCCATCCCCCATATAGACTCATGACGCACCCCCCCCCCCCAATTGAGCACCAGCCCCCCCCCCCACAATAAATGAGGTACACAACTAATGAGAAACATTATTCCCCCGCCCAGCATTATTTGTAAAACCAAAAGAAATTTTATACATTTTTTTATGTAGCCTATTGAAAATTCAAACCCAGTTAATCTATATAAATAAAGTTATAGTTTTGTCTGTACATTGCTCAGAATTATACATTTTTGGGTTATTTTTACGTATATACATTATAGAAGTTGAAACATATCTTATCTCAATTTATTTCATGGCCCAGAAAGCATTTTACACAGCATACTCTAAAGAAAGCTAGAGTACCAATTAAGATTCCAATGGTTTAATTGTATTCACAGGATTGGCGAGAGTGTCCTTAGCCATTCAAATATGGCCTCACTATTTTGGAAATAAAATAACGGACGATCAAAAACCCAATTTTGTGTGATTTTTCAAGTTTTTTTCTCCATGTTCACCACATACCTCATTTATGAAATACTAATAATCTGTTAAGAGAACTTGTCATATATGAAATTAAGAACAGCTGTTTTGATAAAGATTCCTTTTTCTAGCTGTCACTGCGATATGTTTACATAAATTTTATTAACAAATACTGTGTAGGCCCTACCTAACCATTTCCAATCACGTTTAAGCAAATCCAAAACCAAGTGAGATTAATAATCGTGTGGCCTACATAATGGGTTTGATTTATCACGGGTACTAATATGTAACTGTAAATCAAATGAAATAACTAGCCATCATCCAGGTCGTGAACCGGAGATTCTGTTTGTATCAAGTTGTACTTGAATTTTCATTACCGGGAAAAGACCGTGAATCAGTGTTGTACAGGACTGGAAAACTTATCCAATTTAAGGATTTTTTTAATTGTCAGAATATCTACATAGTGTTTGTAACCTCTGCTTAACGAATTGTCAGCGTCTTTTTCTTAATATAACGACCCCCCTCTCCTTCCCACATAATCGTTTTGGAAACATTGCAGCTTCTTATTATGCTTAGTAAACTGCGATTTAGTGATTGTTAACTTTAGTAAGGCTGTGATTGGGCAATGAGTAGGCCAAAAAATGCCGACTTGTTGAATTTGTATATGAATTGAAAAGAAACCTAATAAAGAACAGAAGAACAAAGAAAAAGAATTACATGAATGTCCTGTAAAAAAAAAGAAAAAAAACAATGATTCATTTGGCCAGGTGGTGCCCTGTTTTCAGCTTTAAAATAGCTGCGACATCTATACAGGTAGCATCATTGTAGCAAGGGAAGTAACTTCTTTTGTCTCTTACTATGCACATAAGAATCTAACTTGACTCCGTCAAATTGGGAGGTTGATGCAAGTGGTCACGTTTGCGTTCCCTCCAGCCACTTACAGTTCTTCGTCTTACTAGCGGCAGTGGCATTTAATTTTAAATTTAGATTAAGTACGAAAGTTAACCAATCAACAGAAAACACTACAAAGGAATGTTGATACACATTGTAAATTACATGATAATATGGTAATGTAACGGGTATCTGCACTGTGAAGAATCACTTTCAAACACTCACTTAATCACACCGAACTGTAACCAAAACTACATGATAATTCAGTAAAATACGATGAAAGGTAAATAAATTGAACTATTACAAACAACTAGGTGAAACCCGTCGAAATCGACGGTTACTTTCAAGTCTTACGCTAATTCATCCAACTGCGATAAATTGGGTAAAATATACATATTTTGAGCATTTAGCATTGTTTAAAGAGTAATAAGTGTAAAAACAATAATTATATTAATTGCGTTAGTTGCCAAATTTAGTTGATCATTCAATGAATAAAATATTCCCCATACCGTACGTCATCAGAGTTATTATTAGTATAATATCTGGTATCTCTTCCTTTGTAAGAACCTTTAAAAAGTATTAAAATCGTATTGGTGGATCTTTTGTAGTTAAACACTTCCGTGATTTCATCAGTGTAACATGATTTTATTTTAAAAGAAAATATTTTTTGGGAAGACATATTCAATTTCAAAGGGAGGTATATCCGTTACAGTGTATGTTTGATTTTTCCTTCGTCACGTCGCGACAGTTCGGATCGTACTTCTGTGCCAATGAATGAACCCTCTAGCATAGTTTTGAGAAATTGATTGTTGGGTGATTGGGGGGTGTTAAAGCTGGAATTCCTTGACATGGGGGATGTCAGTTAGTTGTCTCAGCCTTATCAATAACATAAAGCTGTCAATATAATCTCTCTACGGAATGTTAGGTGTAGTGAAATACTTGAAGTGAAGTTGGATTTTATTCTTGAACTGTTAGGGGCCTCCTAGTTCATACGGCCTTGCGGCTTCATTGGCAAATGAGCAATGGGACATTTCCAAAAGCAAAGATACTGTAAATTGGCTGTTACGTATATATTGACGTTTACATATTGTTAATCAAGTTATCTTATAAAGGATTATGTGATCTAGTTTAAAAGGAATATGACCTTTCTGTCACGACAGTAGCTGCTTAAATAGTATTTTCTCTTTGTACCATATTTTACAGCCAAAATGTTGTGTTATTTTCAATAATGTTACCAACCCAGTGCGCCAAAATCCGTAATATAGTGTTATGTAATATGATTCCTTTTGTACTGTCAAATATTTATTCAGCTGTTTTATTTAAGACTGTTTTGTTTATGTATGTAATGTTTACAGTTTTGTGCAATTCTCTCATGTAAAATGTAGCTGACTATTAAGTTGAATAAAACCATATAAATTTGGTTTCTAAACATTTCTTTTCATAACAATTTATTCAACTTAATCTTTTAACTATATTATTACAAGTTCTTCTATACAAGTTGTATTCTATCTTTTCTATTCAAGTTTATTCCAAGAAATCTAAATGGATAAATTCTTCAAGCCGGAGCGCCTATCTTTAGACCCTAATGATCCCCATTCTGATCGTCAGTGGAAACATTGGAAAACCACTTTCAAGAATTTCGTGGAAGAAATATGTGCTGCAGAAGATGATCTACTAAAACTTCTAACTAATTTTGTGGACTACAACATACATGAAATAATCTCAGAGGCTGATTCTTATACCGAAGCTATATCTATTCTTGACAAACTCTTTATAAAGCCTACTAATGAGGTATATTCACGTCATCAACTGGCCACTAGAAGACAGGAACCTGGAGAAAATATTGATCAGTATCTTCGAAAACTAAAAGAACTTAGTAAAGCATGCAACTTTAAATCTGTCACTGCTAATGAAAATCGCAACGAGTACATAAGAGACGCTTTAATTCGAGGACTAATATCACAGTCCATTCGACAAAGACTTCTTGAAAATCTAACTTTGACTCTTGAAGAAGCTTATAATCAAGCCATTACCTTGGAATCAGCTGAAAATCAGGCGGTTTCATATATTTCAAGCCCTTGTAACTCTATATCTCAGTCAACTCCTAAAGATGTTGATGTTACTGATACAAATGTTTCTCAGGCAGCTTCTGATTCGTCTTCACACCAATTATCCTCGATAAGAAGAGAAAAATGTTTCTTTTGTGGACGGTCACGACACTCTCGAGCCAACTGTCCTGCCAAAGACTCAGTTTGTAATATTTGTGACAAGAAAGGCCATTGGGCAACAGTTTGCAATTCTCGCAACCAAAGTAGGACATTTAAGGGTAAAACAACTCAAAGTGATAAGACAGAAATAAACTCAATGTCTTCTTCTCTTGTTGCTGCCTCACAAAAATGTCTTTCAAAAGCTACAGTGTCACTGATGTTAAACGGCAAACCAGTAGATGCACTCATTGATACTGGGAGTTCCGACAGTTTTATATCTGAAGCTACTGTGAAAAGATTCAATATTTCTAAATACCCAACAAAGCATGAAATATCGATGGCATCAACAAGTCATGTTTCATCAACTCTTGGCCACTGTATTGTTGACATGGTGTGCGATGGCCACGAATACCCACTGACAAAGCTGCTCATCTTAACTGATTTATGTGCCGATGTTGTAATTGGACATGACATCCTTCGGCAACATTCTGCGGTGGAGCTGAATTTCGGTGGTAAACGCCCACCCTTCAATGTTTGCAATCTACTTAGGGCTAAAGTATCACCACCACCACTGTTTGATAATCTAACTAATGACGTCAAGCCTGTAGCCATCAAGTCCCGCCGCTACTCTGAAGATGATAGTAAGTTCATAAAAAGTGAAGTAAGTAGGCTTATATCAGAAGGAATAATTGAACCGAGTAAATCACCTTGGAGAGCACAAGTGATTGTGGTCAACAATGGGCACAAGAGACGTCTCTGTATTGACTACTCTCAAACCATCAACAAATTCACACAGCTTGATGCCTACCCTCTACCTCACATTGAATCATTTGTCTCTAAGCTTGCTCAATACAAAGTGTTCAGTACAATCGATCTGAAGGAGGCATATCACCAAATACCTATTCGGAATGAAGATAAACCATTCACTGCATTTGAAGCTAATGGGAGACTTTACCAATACACTCGAATTCCTTTCGGCGTAACTAATGGTGTGGCGTGTTTTCAAAGAACTATTGATCAGATTATAGAAAATGAAAATCTACTAGACACGTTTGCTTATCTGGACGATGTAACTATTTGTGGTCGTAGCCAAGCAGAACACGATCAAAACCTACAGAGATTCATGGAAGCAACTAAAAAGTATAATCTTACCCTGAACAAAGAAAAATCTAAGTTTTCGTTGACCAGCATTCCAGTTCTGGGGTACATTGTAGAAAACATGTCCATGCGTCCTGATCCTGACCGCCTGCAATCACTCTTGAATTTCCCCGTTCCAACTGATAATGCAAGCCTTAAAAGAGCTCTTGGCATGTTGTCCTATTACGCAAAGTGGATTCCTAAATTCTCTGAAAAGGTTCATTGCCTTACTACAGTCAAATCATTCCCAGTAGGCAGTAAAGAAATATTGGCCTTTAAGACATTAAAAGAAGAAATAGCGAACTCCAGTATGTCTGCAGTTGAAGAGAATATTCCATTTACTGTAGAAACAGATGCATCTGAATCAGCTATAGCGGCTACCCTTTCACAAGCTGGAAGGCCAATATGTTTCTTTTCAAGAACCCTAACTAAGAGTGAACAACATCTACCTGCTGTGGAAAAAGAGGCCCTCGCAATATTCGATTCAATACAGAAATGGAGGCATTTCCTGATTGGAAGACGGTTTAAATTAATTACAGACCAGAAATCTGTGTCATATATGTTCAATCAGAAACACGCGGGAAAGGTTAAGAACAACAAGATTTTAAAGTGGCGATTGGAACTAGCACCTTTCTCTTATGACATAGTGTACCGTTCTGGCAAGGAAAACGTAGTAGCAGATGCATTTTCACGAGTTTCATCTTCCATCTCTTGTAGAGATTTCGAAAAACTCCGTAGAATTCATTGTGACATTGGGCATCCTGGAATAGTACGGATGGTTCATTTCTTAAAAAGTAAAAATCTCCCTTACTCTATCGAAGATGTCAGGCGAATGACCGCTTCATGCTCTGTTTGTGCGGAAGTGAAACCTCGGTTCTACCAAAAAACCCCATCAACACTCATCCATGCAATGGCTCCTTTCGAGAGACTTAACATTGATTTTAAGGGGCCAATACCATCTGTGACAAGGAATAAATACATACTCACGGTTGTTGATGAGTTTTCAAGATATCCGTTTGCTATTCCTTGCTCGGACACATCAGCATCTTCTGTCATCAAAGCACTTACATCAATCTTCACCATCTTTGGTATGCCTGCTTTTGTCCACTCCGACCAAGGTTCTGCTTTCATGTCAAAAGAACTGAGTGATTTCTTACACTCTAAAGGAATCGCCACTAGCCGATCTTCACCTTATAACCCTCGAGGTAATTCTCAAGCTGAGCGATATAATGGAACGATTTGGAAGACTGTATCTCTTGTTCTGAGAAACAAGGGACTGAAGACAGAACAGTGGGAGTATGTTTTGCCAGAAGCTTTGCATTGTATACGCTCGTTACTATGTACAGCTACGAATGAGACCCCACATGAACGACTTTTCAAACACCAGAGACGATCATTTTATGGCACCTCTCAACCTCAATGGCTCATGAATCCAGGACCAGTATTAGTGAGAAGGCATGTAAGAAATAACAAATATGAACCTTTAGTGGAACAAGCTCAGCTGATAGAGGCTAATCCAGACTATGCTCGCATCAAGTATAGAGATGGTAGAGAGGCTCTGGTATCGGTGCGACATCTCGCTGTTCCTCCTGAAGCTATCCAACAAGAGGATGAGCCAGTGACTTCGGAAAATCCCAGTCAAGAACTAGATCCTGCTCTTCAAGACCGGAGACGTGAATCAAATCTGCTTCAACCTGAAATTGGGAACTCTATTCAATCTGAAATCGAAACATCCCCTCTGCATGAGACCGTGACCCCTACTTCTGTGAGGGATAACGAAGAAACAAACCTGCGTCGTTCCACTAGAGTCCGAAGACCTCCCACCTATCTAAGGGATTACATTTAAAAAAAAGATGGGGTGAATGTTATGTAATATGATTCCTTTTGTACTGTCAAATATTTATTCAGCTGTTTTATTTAAGACTGTTTTGTTTATGTATGTAATGTTTACAGTTTTGTGCAATTCTCTCATGTAAAATGTAGCTGACTATTAAGTTGAATAAAACCATATAAATTTGGTTTCTAAACATTTCTTTTCATAACATATAGGCAGGTGCAAATAATTTGTCAATATGGGTATCATTTTAGGCAAGGTTTCTATGTTTGGATTTTATTAGACACTATAAGGATTAAATAAATATTTGTAAATAATAATAAATAAATAATATTTGATATGTGTAGAATAATAAGATCAGATATTTCTACATAAATATTTGATATGTGTAGAATAATATGATCAAATATGGGCAAAAGTGGTGAAAAAGGCAGACACCAACCCGTACATTAGATATAAGATAGTTCAATAAGAAATAATTTAAGAATTGCTGTGGTGAAAGGATTTTCCACTGATTTCGTAATGGAACGTTATATTTCAAAACATGACATGATAATGAAGAAAATCAATTTTAAAATAAGAAAATAACATTTCAAATACTTATTTGGTGGTAGAATTCAGTAACTCCAAAACCAAAACATCAACCAAAAACACGTTCGACATAATGGAGACTACAAGACGTTGACCAGGACGGCCAATAGGAGGAGGCCGACGAACTTTAACTGGTAGACGCGAACGAAATACAAATAATACTATTGTCGTTGATAGCCGAATACAGCAAGCACCCTTCCGTGCTGGGTTTAAGGGTGCTCTCCAACAGTCGCCAGAAGATTTTACATTCAATTTACGACTGTTGGATAATCGCTGCATAAGCTGTTGATTTTGGAAAACAAGGAGGAGGATAGGACTAATTTGAAAACAGAAGAGAGGAGATATTAGATGAGTGGCAAATGCGTTGGGAGCAGAGTGTTCTATGTTAACGTTTTAAAGGTAAACGTTCGTATTTATACCTAACATCAGAAAGAGACTGGAACAAGATTGGGAGATGGGCCATTATAAAACGCAGTTTGTCACAGGACATTGAAAATTTTAAGGCGATTTTGTGAAGATTTCACCAGGTGGAAGAGGAAGTATGTAGATGTGGAGAAATAAAAACCAAGAGTCACGTATTTATAAATTGCTCACTTCAAGAGACAAATAGGTGAGAACAGGAATATGTCTTGGATAAGATACAGGAGGATACATACAGGCATTAAAATTTAAATAAAGAAACAAACAAAAACTAAGAAAGAAAAGGTATGAAAACTTGCCCATGAAGGGGAGAGGAAAGGTTAGAGCGAATCTCAATGATCCCTATCGCTCAGGGCGGTATGGGGAAGGGAGTCGTGCTGGCTTTTCGACACACAATGTGTCTGGAAACCCAATGCAGCTATGAGACTATTTAATGAGGCTATTTTTGTAGAAAACACTATTTGCAATAAATGTTGATTATACCGATCTATTATGTACATCTTTAGTATTTCCATAATCTTTGAGTGGAATATTTTAAAGTCATAGGAAATTATGACTGTTATTTGTTTTAAAATAACGCCTGTAATACTTGTACACTAGTAATAATTAAATAACCAACAGTAAAACTGAATATAATAATAAAAATTAACCAATAGTGAACGTCATTATAATCTTTGAGATGTATCATCATTAAAAGTTCATTTGTGATTATAATAATCAGAATGTAAGAAAGTTAAGAGTTAATTGTGATTATATTAATTGAAATGAACCAACAGTAAAAGTGGATATAATAATCAAAATGAACCAATAGTGAACGTGATTATAATCTTTGAAATGTATCATCATTAAAAGTTCAATTGTGATTATAATAATTGAAATGTGCCAACGTTTTAGGTGATTTTTATAATAAAAAGTAGCAATGTTAAAAGTTGAATTTTTATAATGATTGGAATCTAGCGCTTAAATTGATTTTTTAAATAATAATTGAAATGTGGCAACATTAAATTAGAATACTTAGTTGAATAAATGACACGTGAATTTTTTTGTAAAATTATTTAAAAATATAAGAAACTAAAAAGCAAAATTTTTATTATAGGGTAATAATTGAAATATGTCAACAGTAAACGTGAATTTTTGGTAAAATAATTTAAAAGTGAATTTTTCATTATAATAATCAAAATGAGTCAGCAGTAAATGTGAATTTTTATAATAATAATTAAAAACTAAGAAAGTAAAAAGCTCAATTTTCATTATGATTATTAAAATGTGTTAACAGTGTACAACTACATGGCGCTCCCAGCGGTGTGCGCCAGAACCTATGGTAACCGCAGCACAGCTGATGGTCTATATTTAATTCGTTTTGTCTATGATGTCATAGAACCAACTTGTTTGGTCAAATCAGCTGAAAAGATTATTTAATTCCTTTTAAATGTTTAAAAGGAACCCAGAAGGTTAACATGGGAAATTCCAGAGCCACTGGGGCGGAGCCTGAAAGGAGTTTTGAAATAACAATATGCCTATATGTTAATCGGGAATGTAAGCTATCATCACCCCAAATTTCAGCCCAATCCGACCAGTATCTTTTGTTTATTATTCTTTCAATAGGTACTATTAGCAACGTAGACTGACTTTTGCTTTTGAGCTGCTTGAATCCAACACCACACAATTCTTGAGTCCATCCAAAAGTATGTTTGTTCCTTTTTCATTTTATGAAACTGATAGATCTAAGATGCCATTTGACTGCCTAGTACATCTGCTTGCAGTTCAAGTCTAGGATGGTAAACGTTCTTAAAGGAGCAACACGCGACCTTGCCAGTACAAAGGTAGCCTCAACTTGATCTCCTTTTTCCACTCTGAAATAGGCCACTGAACAAAATCCTTTTTCACTGGCATCAAAAAAAATATGCAGCTGCAAGGTTAGGTTGTATTTTCAAGTTTTCTTACTTCTTTACATCTTTCATCCAGTTGAGTTCATGGGTTGAGCACAGAGAAGGAAGGGAGATACCATGATGAAAGTAAACAAACTGTTATTTTATTTAACCATATGACATTTTAAATTATTAACTAGTGTACATGTTGCTCGAATTTAAGCAATTGCAAAGTATTATCAGAGTTATTTGAAAACGAATAACATTCATAATTTCTGATAAGTTTAAAAGAGTCAACTAAAAAATTATTTAACTAATGAAAATACTAACAATGTACATACCAGTTCGATATAATAACATCTCTTGTATCATTTTTCAAAAGCTGATCTTGTTTTTAGTGTTTTCTACCAATAGTTTTCCAATAATAGCCGCATTGGGTTGTCCATGATTGTATTCGTCGTTGATAATGTAGCCTACATGGTACCACCATTGTCGCCAGTTGTTTATGAATTTCAGTAATTTTCTTAAAAAATAGCGATAAACTTTGTTCACATTACTTAAGAACTAGAACTACTGTACCTGATTTCCTGCATACCACTCTGTAACAATTATTGTATTTGCTTCAATTGGCATTCTTTTGGTTAGTTAGCTGTAATAATGTAAATTATATTTACATTTACCTGAGAAAATGCAGAGTAAAAAGTCTGACGTTGTTCAGATGGTTTTTTTCCTTAACTGTGAATAGTAATTGAATCCTTAAATGAAAGTTTTAGTAAAGGTTTCTTGGATGTAGTCATATTCTTCTAAAATCTGTTGACTTTTACCTGGTGGTTAATAATGGTCCTTGCTGTACCAGTTTTATTCAGACTTTGGGGGTTTCCTCTACAATATATCACAAAGTTTATCCATGTTTCCTACTAAAATTGGTAGCACTTAGGCTAACATCCTCGTTCATAGTTTGTAGGAATCTCCATCTTGTAGGCGTTCTTCATTATATAGGCTAAGAACGATACTTAATTCTTTAAAAAACATTATCCCCATTTCATCTACTTGGTGGCGTTCTATGACTTGTCTATGTTTCCATAGTTAGCAAATCGGATCTTTTAAGGATTGCTCAAGAAATACTAATAAAATAATAAATAAATAATGGTTTGCTGTGTCAATTCATTTATCTTATTTGGTGAAATATATCAAATTTTCCAAGCTTTCTTGATTTTTTTATTATAATACGTACGCAAACCCAAATTAAAATAGTAAATTTTTTATTTCAACCAAATCAGTGTTTATACGGGATCACATCATTTGTCCGAGTTTTCAACTGTCCGAGTTTGTTAAAAATTACAAAATATTTGAAAAATCATTTGTCCGAGTTTTCAACTGTCCGAGTTTTGATAAATAACTAATAATAATTAGATAAATCAACTGTCCGAGTTTTCATTTGTCCGAGTTTATTAAATTATTTTAAAATATATCGAAATATCAAGTGTCCGAGTTTTCAACTGTCCGAGTATGGTTTAAATAATAATAATATTTCGTTAAATCAACTGTCCGAGTTTTCATTTGTCCGAGTTTTTAAATTATTTAAAAAAATATCAAAATATCATTTGTCCGAGTTTTCAACTGTCCGAGTAGGGGCAACATCAAAATGTGACACTGCGCGCCGAGACTAGCGTGTCTAAAGCGCCTATTCAGAAGTCGATGTGAACCCCTTCTGTGAAGGAGTCAGGCATTGTGCGAGCCAAGAGAGGCCCTCACGTCGACTTAAGAAAAATTATATTACTTTTATTATAAGACTAATTTTACAATTTTTAATTATAAAATTAAACTCTCATCACCTAACACAACCAACCAAACTTGCTGATAATATAAAATACCCCCGCCATTATTATATTATCAGCAAGTTTGGTTGGTTGTGTTTGGTGATGACAGTTTAATTTTATAATTAAAAATTGTAAAATTAGTCTTATAATAAAAATAATATAATTTTTCTTAAGTCGACGTGAGGGCCTCTCTTGGCTCGCACAATGCCTGACTCCTTCACAGAAGGGGTTCACATCGACTTCTGAAAAGGCGCTTTAGACTCGCTAGTCTCGGCGCGCAGTGTCACATTTTGATGTTGCTCCTACTCGGACAGTTGAAAACTCGGACAAATGATATTTTGATATTTTTTAAAATAATTTAAAAACTCAGACAAATGAAAACTCGGACATTTGATTTAACGAAATATTATTATTATTTAAGCCATACTCGGACAGTGTTGAAAACTCGGACACTTGATATTTCGATATATTTTAAAATAATTTAATAATCTCGGACAAATGAAAACTCGGACAGTTGATTTATCTAATTATTATTAGTTATTTATCAAAACTCGGACAGTTAAAAACTCGGACAAATGAACCTCACCCGTTTATACATGCTTTTCCTTGAATTTCAAAAATAAACATTAACAGCAATTAAATTATCCAGCTGATCATAATGTAAACAAATATGTTCTTCAAAGGATAACATGGGAACTTTTAAAGCCACTCGGGCAGAACCCAAGGGATTTTTTTCAAAAAATTAAGGTCAGTTGGCAAATCTACGCGACACGCTCTTTCCAATGAGACGTTAATGGTCAAAATCGGTTAAGAAATAGCGGAGGAGTTCAAAAGACAAATTTCATTTTAAATCTATAACAACAGTACAGTATGAGTATGAATATTAAGTGTATTCACCGATTGGATCGTCAAAAACAAAGAAAAAAGGGTAGAATTTATCTAGTTGAATCAATACTCTGTGTATTTTTTAAACACCCTTCTGTTGTCTGAAGGAAGAGGACCTAGGACAAGCGTTAAAATACCACAAAATGTCAAACAAGTTGGAATAGCAACACTCCTAATATATGAAACACTTGGTGAGTATATTGGCTCACCACATAGTGATAGGTCTGAGTGGATATTTTCTGAGGTTTGTTTGCTGTTGCTTCTTTGCAAGCATCTCTTCATTAGTTTTTCCTTGTGTTAAATAATCCCGTTCTAACATTTGATTGCTGGTCCCAATGTTAAAGATGTGCAGAAGGGAAGCTACATTTGTGACATTGTAGTGTTTTGTCTGCAGGAAAACTACTGTGTTCTAGCTGCCAGTGAGGGATTAAAGTTTGAAAGATATGATACTATTTTAATGAAATTGTAATGCCTTGTTTGCAGGAATATGACAGTGTTTTGGCTTCATGGTGAGGAGCTGATGTTTGGAGGCTCAGTTCATCATGTCCAACCTAGGATTCCTCAAATGAAGATGATGAAAGTCCACATACCTTTTACTTTCAAACTCCAAGAAACCTCTAAATCCTCCTATAAAGGTATGTAACCTATACTTATCTATAGACACCCTATCATGTTCCTCCATGTATGTTTGTGTTTAGTCTTCATTAGTATTTCAAATGATAATGATAACAATTAATAACAATGTATAAGGAGAGTTATATTTGTTCTTTAATACCTACCTGCTATGAAGTTAAAGATTGAGTATTATTAAAAAACATCATGTTTAAAAAAAATAAGTGGTACCTGTCAAATTTTGAAACCTATTTTTGATTGTGTTTTTAAGAAATTCACTGGTCTGTTAGTGTCTTGCACCATAGACTAAGCAAAACAAGTAGACTCCTCAATCCATTGTAAATTTTGAAGTTTTTTTTCCTGTCAAGTTCATGTACGTCCACACTGATCGCTGGGGTGGACGAAATTTTGTTTCTATTATTCAAGGGTTATTTTCATGATTTGTCCTTTACTTGGTTATATAACTAGGAGACCAGTTATTGTTTATGATTATACAGTTTTATTTGGATAAATGAGGTTTTAAATGGCTGAAATAACAAGAAACAAATTGTAAATAAAAAACGACCTCTACAGTTGGGCGTACGGAACTAACAATAAAATTGGCTTCAGCTGTTCCATGAGGATGACAAATCCTACTAAGGGAGTATGTTTTATCTATGGTTGCACAAAAGGGTTCCTAGTTTATGGTTTGCATTTGAGTGTAGTTAGAGTTTTTGCAATGAACAGCTTTTGGCCAGTCTTGGGTACATACAATTAATTGGCTAGCTTGTATTGTCTATTAGAACAGTTGCAGATTTTGTCTTAAGTTAAGTTACAGTTTCTGTCTGTGAACATGTTGTAACCAGTCTCGTAAATACAACTATTTTGCAAGTTTGTGCTGTGTTTGAGTGTAGTTAGTTACAGTTTCTGTCAGTGAACAGCTTTTAAAAAAATCTAGTATATACAACTAGTTTGCTAGTTTGTGTTGTGTTTGGGTGTAGTTACAGTTTCTGCCTATGAACAGCTTGTAACCAGTCTCGTACATACAACTAGTTTGCTAGTTTGTGTTGTGTTTGAGTGTAGTTACAGTTTCTGACTGTAAAGAGCTTGTAACCAGTCTCGTACATACAACTAGTTTGCTAGTTTGTGTTGTGTTTGAGTGTACTTACGGTTTCTGTCTGTGAACATGTTTTAACCAGTCTCGTACATACAACTAGTTTGCTAGTTTGTGTTGTGTTTGAGTGTAGTTACAGTTTCTGACTGTAAAGAGCTTGTAACCAGTCTCGTTTGAGTGTAGTTACAGTTTCTGACTGTAAAGAGCTTGTAACCAGTCTCGTACATACAACTAGTTTGCTAGTTTGTGTTGTGTTTGAGTGTAGTTGCAGTTTCTGTCTGTGAACTGCTTGTAACTAGTCTCGTACATACAACTAGTTTGCTAGTTTGTGTTGTGTTTGAGTGTAGTTACGGTTGCCACAGCTAGGCAGGCTAGGAGAGCTGTTGCTGACATTTATATCTGGGTCAACCAACCAGACTGGTCTGTCAGTGTTGCCACTCCCTCACACAACACTAGTGTCGTTAAAAAAAAACTTTGATAAACCAAATAATAATTGTATAAATGAAGCAAAATATCCAACCGATTTTATTATTATATTAAATTGATCTTTTTTTATCTATCCCCATTAAATTGTTTATTTTAGATTTCTTGATGCCTGCAACATGGAGGTATTGCTTTTTTTATTAACTTTGAGCAAAAACAACCAAGCTGAATCTCTAGATATTTGTTATAACTTACACACAACATAGCTTATACTGCCAATTATACTGTAAAAAAAGATAAACCGATTTTGTTTAGTGTCATCAGCCAATATTACTCCAAGAAAAATGTTTAGTATATTTTACTTTCATAAAAGTTATATTTAAATTTATAAAGTGTATTATCAATTTGTTTGACTACCGTACTAAGCCTACCTTAATCTTTAGTAAAATACAAATTGAAAAGTACAGTCACTGAATATTGTGAGAATTAAGTCATTTTTATCTGAGAAAACCCTTGACTTGGTGTTTATTCATTGTGTTAATTTAGCGATATTTTGTAAAAGTAGATGGATTATCAAGCATCCCGGTGGTCGCCTACTCAATACTCGATCTTCATAATTTTGGATTTTACTTTGACTGGCAAACCATTTTACCCTTCTACCAAGGCAAAATTCTTAGATCAGATTTATGTTTGCTGGTTACATGCACCCTTAGATTTTTGTGGCAAAGAGTTATTTTGACTGTTCTACAATTTGTCAAACTTAAGGAGTATTGATTGCTATGTAGTGTGTCAACGATTCGGGCATGCTATTTAAATTAAGTTAATATACTCCCGCCGTAGTAAACCTGCAGACTAAGCAAATTTCCATTTACCTGATTTGATTTTGAATTAAATCTATTTAAATAACATTAGGTTGAACAAGTACCTAGAGGTTTCCTGCTACAGGCAGGGCAATAAAGTGTGTGTTTTAGTAAAGTATTAATAGCTTAGTATAAAACAAAATAAAATAAATTTTCCAAGTTAGATAAAAATACAAATATCCATAAACAATCAAACTGCAAATGTTTATTTATTCCTCCATAAGAATAACATGATAATTTACATTAAATTTTTTTTTAATTTTACTTTAATACACTAAATTATTTATTTTTTAAGCTCTTTATAGAGATACAGTAGTTATAGTTTTATAACCAGAAACTGTAAAGAACACTTTAATATACTAAATGTGATGTGGAAAGCGAAAAGGGACCTCTTGTCGGAGATGCAAATCAGTACGGCCGATATAAGTAATTAAGGTCGAAAATATCGAATTTCAGGGTTTTATCGATTGTTATAACTCATTTAACATAGAACATGACAGTGTCGGTTAAAATATTGAATTGAAGATGCAAAAGGTCGAAATAAATAATTTTATTAGCCTCTGCACGGTCTGAGAAAAGGTACCTCTTGTCGCTCAATGTTATTTCTCGCCATAACGACAAGAGGTCCCATTTCTAATATTCACTTTTTAAACAGATTTTAGTCCAAAAATGAACTGTCCTGCATTCTAGTGGAAATTTAGAGAACTACGTCAAAGTTCAGTTCACGGACAACAAAATATCTCACAAATTTTGTGGTCCCGACAAGAGGTACCTTTCCTTATCTTAAGAAGAAATAACATAAGGCCGACAAGAGGTCCCTTTTCTGAAATGTGATTTTTACGACATTCTTCAATAAAAAAATCATTTAAATGAAAACTACCAGGAGTTTAGACAAATATTTGTATTGCTTCCAAAGAGGACATTATAAGCTTTAGTCCTATAACTTTAACAAAAAAAAAAAACATACATGCGTGTTACTTGCACCAATCCATTCGGAATTCAATAAGGAATTCAAATCTATAATACTAAAACGAAACAGTGTTTTTTTATTTCACGATTCTGAATCAACCACTCGACGGATTTTCATGATTTTTGTGTTGAAAGAAAGATAATTTTGAGAACTAGGGAATGTCGAAGCCATAATTTTAGTTTAGGGTCCCAGTTTTTTAGAAATTAAGTTTTAATTTTAATAAAGTCTAGCAGCCGACGCTAAGATTCTAACTAGCTTTTGGCATAAAATAATTGGCTTAACATAACAGCTGTAAACATTCAGCTTTCGTGTCACAAATTCAGCATTTGGATAAAAATGTAAAGACATACTTAGGGTTGACTTATTTATACTATGTCATTTTGTATGCTAATCATTGATACCAATTCTTCTGTAAGAGGATGACAGATTAACTTAATTTACATAGTAAAATATTAGGATGCTCAAATTATTTTTGAAAGCAATCATTGTAATCTTTGATTTGTTTTAGAGCAATACAATTTGTTTTAACTAACAGCTGTTTAGTTATAAAAATGCCCTATAGAACTATGAGGTTATTTACTCTGATTTTGTCATTGATTATAGGAAATAAGTAAGATTAGTAGACCACCGAGATAAGTAACACCATCGATGTGTACAAGTAGAGGCTCTGTACACGAGTTAAATAAAAAAGATATGCAAATTATTTTACTGCTCAACTTTTTGGAAAGGGTAGGAAAATCACAAATTTTACATGTTTTAATTCATCTTGGCAGCTTTTTGTTTACAATTAATGTCTTTGAATGCTTGAACTTTGTTTGGATTAGGCCCGGAAATATTGATGTCATAAAGATGGAGATCAAGAATCCTCAGGAATACGATTTTAAATTACCACCACAACCTCAGACGGGTGTTATCCAAAGATATACAGATGAATGACATAGATTGAACACAACGTCATCATTGACCTAGGATACTGAAATTAGACTAACCATCCTTTTATGAAATCTAAAAAGTTGTTTGGCGTGTGTTTAGTTGTGGTTACGTTTGGAGGCGCTGAATATTTTATAGTTTAAATAAATGAACATGGGGAATTACGATGTACATTGATTCAATGAGGTTGGTTTAATTATCAAGGATATTGGAACTGATAACGAAATGGATAAAAACATAGACAATTAATTACGTCACTAGCTTTACTAGCGTTTTTACTTTTTTGAAATTCCTTCAACATGTGACCAGTTCTTTTGTTCAAATGAATATTATTTTTGACTCAGCTGTTTACAAAACAAACTAATATGTTGTTGGGTTTACTTTTCTTTGTTTACACTTATTTATTTAGCAATTGATGCAGTGAAATTGACATAAAAGATGTGTGTGGACGATTCGTTTAATGATGTCAGGACACCAACGTTATAATTATGGGTACTGTTAATTTGTAGTGGATGTTTTCGTTTTATTTTAGGGAATTTCAATTCAGACCTACTGGAAATTGTGTATAGTATGAGTAATTGTATTGTGGTGATATTGATTATGGAAGAGGTAGGTATGCGATGGAAGGTGATATCATTGACTAGGCCTAAACACTTCTCAATTGATAATTACTCTTTCTACTTTAGGCTGCAATAAAATTTGTCTTTATACAGTACGTGTAAACTAGCTGTTCTGAATTATAGGCCTACACCGTTTTAAATTACTACTCCCGTACGTAGGACGGGCTAACACCTCGTATATATAAAACTCAAAATCGAAAATTCCCGACAAGAGGTCCCTATTCGCTTTCCACATTACAAATTATTAGTTTTTCAAGCTCTTTTTAGAGATAGTTATAGTTATATGAGTAACATAATAATTTTACATTTACAATTTTTTTAGTTTTCTCCATAACCAATAACTGTAAAAAAAACAATAACCAGTTTTTACTCTATAAAACCCTGTTCCTATTCCTACCTATTGTATTGTATTGTTGTCTTATTGGTCCGATCAAGCTAGTTTGTGAACTCATTCAAGTTTATCCCGCCCTACATCTTCAAGCCAAATTTCATAAAAATCGTACACAAATTCATTAAGTTATTGCGTTTATGGATTGCTTGTAGCACTAGAGCACAAAGTAGCACTTGGCTGCACTTTGAGAGAAATGTGTATCATGCGGAAAGATTCTCAAATGCAGCAATGAGACAATGTGCTAGTGTTATACATACAAAATATTTGTCCTACAGTTACTATAAAGCATAAAAATAATGTGTAATCACCTGTATATACAGGTTAACTTTTACTCTGCGATTTCACAAATTAACAAATTCAAGCCTAATTGAAATTGTCTTACAAAGAAATCAAAACCTAAATGAAAGGGTTTCACAAATTAGCAAATTAAAATCTGAATTAACATAATGAACAACATACTGGATTAAAATCTTAATATTATTATTGTTGGTTAATGGTTTGTAATGTTTATGTTAACTTGCAACAACAGGATTATAGGTTTAACTTGTATCAATGGTCAAATATAATTTCAAGTAAACAGTGTACCAGCTGATCAATTTAGCAGAATTGCTACCATGTTTTCAAGCATAGCCGTATTGTGTACCTAATACAAGCACACTATTTTGTCTTGTTTGGTTGAAATACTGGAGTGTGGGAAAGTAAAATGAGTGCGGAAAAGTAAGTAAATGCAGAACTCAGTTACTTTGCATTCTATATTCAGTGCAAGAAAGCTCACTTTGTCAGGTAACTGTAGGAAAAAATGTTCTGTTGTATTCGTTTATTAGAGCTACTATATGGTAAGAAAAATATTACGCAGAGATATATTTTCAAAATTAGTTTCATAATGATATCAAAATATGGGTCTACAACCGAATTCAGTATTAACCTATTACAACACTTAGTGACCATTATTCCTCACATAGTCATCTATTTGATAATGCAAACTCTTTACCAATAGCCTAATTCCAAATTCAACTAATTTATCTGATTGGAATGGGGTATATATTCAGAAATGATCTTAATATGTTCTCCTGTCGCCTTACATTTTTACGTTGTAACCTTACGTATTTAGATCTGAATTCTGTGATATTCATAATATTTTGTTATAAGAGAAATTGTACTCAAGTAAAACGCATGTTATCCTGAAGACGTAGGATTGTGGTTAAAAGTGAAGGTGGTTTCCTCAGTGAAAGTAGTTCCGGTCGACTACTGTGGTTGGATCGGAGTACTTACAGTATCTTGTTTATGATTTCTATAACTACAAAGCTAAATACCACTAAATCTCCTGAATTCTTTTTTTAATTGCACATTTCGTTAAGAGCACATTGTATGGAAGATCTAAATCTTGAGCACAAACAGTAATACTGTACCATTTTTGTTTGTTTTCTTTAGATATGTCGAGTAGATAGAGTAGATAAACCCAGGCCAAACATTTAAATTAATAATTACTCCTATGTTTATATAATCTACTCCGTTTATAATTTATCTGTTGAAAGTTGAAACAATGGGATAGTACCTACTAGATATTCGAGGGCATGTTTCACAAAATTTGCTATAACATTCCTCCAAAATTCGACGAATGTATTTTAATAGGATTATGTGAAACCTGTTTGGAATGTAGGTATTTGTTGTATCTTACGTATTTTCAACATTCCCTTTCAGAGGCAGAGAGAGGAGATCCAACAATCGGATTAAGTCTTGATAATTATATTCCGTTAACAAAATTTAGGTGGTTTTGGGGAAGAAATCCATCCCCTCCAATTGGCCCTACGTTAAAAACAATAGCTTATCTATATACAATTAATACGCCAACACAAAATTTGTCCTTTGAACTCCTCCGCCATTTCTAAACCGATTTTGACCATTCCCAAAAAAAATAATTATTTTTTTATCATAGGACTAATTTTACAATTTTTAATTATAAAATTAAACTGTCATCACCTAACACAACCAACCAAACTTACTGATAATATAAAATACCCCCGCCGCAGCAAACCTGCAGACTAAGCGAATTTCCATTTCCCTGAATGGATTTACACTAAAATGTCTCCTTAAAAAGATCACATTTATTCCCTATTTAAATAGAATCAGTTTAAAACATACTTAGGTTTGCTGCAACATGGAGGGTAAAAGTGTTTTTTATGTAAAATGTTAATAGTTAGTAAGAAATAAAAACATTTTCCAAATTTGGGCAAAATATGTTAATAAACAAGCAAACTACAACAGTTTACTTATTCTCCATAAGAATAACATGGGAATTTTAAATTTACAATTTTTTGGAATTTTCTCCGTAACCATTAGGCGCATTATAACGCTTTAATATACTAAATTATTTGGGTTTTTTTAAGCTCTACAAAATAGTTTAGAAAGAAATTGCAAAATTTTATGTTTTTTGGGTCAAAATGGGAAAAACACATTTTTTCCCCATAAAAGCCCCCATAAACCCCCGTTCCCATGGTCCGATCATGCTGGTTCGCGAACTCGTTCGAATAAACGTAGGTTTACACGTTTGCACCAAATTTCATCAAAATCTGATCATTCTTGCTCGAGTTATCACGCTAACGGACACATATCTTCTATATAAATAAAATTAGAGTTTTGTCTGTACATTGCTCAGAATTATATATTTTTAGGTTATTTTTACGTTTTATACATTAAAGAAGCAGAAACAAGTCTTATCTCTATTTCTGTCTGTCTGTCTGTCTTTCTGTAACACTCAAGATGGCATTTTACGCAATCTTCTCCATGAAAACGAGAGTACAGTAGAGTCCCGCAAACTCGGCGTAATGTGGACTGGAAGGATGCCGAGTTTGTGAAATGCCGGGTTATCAGGAACAAGGGTTTAAAATAAGAAAAATACAATTTTTTAAGCTTTTTAACCGCCTTTTTTATTTATATTTATAATACAAGTCAGTATTTAAGTCATCAGATATAGTACAACAAATCCTTGGTATGAGTTGCGAATGATTTGCTTGAGCTGGCTTGAGTCCATTTTTAACACGGACTCAAAAAATCACTAATTTTCTAAGCCAGGTGATGGCCGAGTTATCCAGACTGCCGGGTTATCGAGAGCCGAGTTTGCGGGACTCTACTGTACCTATCAAGATCCAAGTCATTTTAATGTATTCACTGGATTGGCGAGAGTGTCTTTAGCCATTAAAACATGGCCTCACTACTTTGTAAATAAAATTACGGACGATCAAAAATGCAGTTTTGTGCGATTTTTGCCATGTTTTCGGTCAATTTTTTTTTCCATAATAATCATCTATGAAATAACGAACAGCTGTTCGGATCAAGATTAATTTTTCTAGCTGTCACTGATATGTTTACAAATGCTGTTTACAAATACCGCAATCATTTCCAATCACGTTTTGAAAGCAAATCCCAAACAAAGTGAGATTAAAAACGTTTTTCTTACGTAACGGATTTAATTAATCGCAAGTGCAATATTATAGTATAAGTGTAAATGAAATTTAATACCTAGGCATCATCCAGGTCAGGAACCAGAGATTATTTGTGTATGAAATTGTACTTGAGTTTTGATAGCCAGAAAGACTCGCCTTCGCTCGTTGCACAACATTCACCTGCGTGATGTAAAAACGCTCTTACTACACTTGTAATGTAAATAGCTATTACCATTAGGTATATGGAAAGTTCCCTTTAGAAAGGAATTAGGACTTTAAAGGGCAATTTATGAAATAATGGATAGTTTTGCGCAAGTATATGGTTTATGGGGGTGTGACTTGTAGTTTTCTCAAAAGTTCGTGGGTACTTTGGGCTTTGTAGATTTTTTAAGTATAAAATTAATTTGTAAATGTTTAATTATAAAATTAAACTGTCTTAACCTAACCTAATCAACTAAACTTCTTGATAATATAAAAAAGATATAAATTTTTTATCTTAAGTCGACGTGAGGATCACCAGCACAATGCCCGACTTCTTCGCAGAAGAGATTTAAGGTAAATGCACCAGTAGCTGACAGTGCTCCAGAAGCTGACAGTTTGAGTTTCTTTACATTATAATGTGGTCTCTTAAAAATATGTACACATGATTGCATTGTTAGAAGAACATATGTTTATTCTTGATTTGTTTACGAACAAATCAGTGAAATTTAGCCCATACTCCCTGAATGGTGGTGGTTTGAAAGCGACCCTGTCTGTACACATCACATTTAGTCGATTCCCTTAATGAAATTGAAGATAAGTTTGGTTTTTTGCCATTTCGCTAAATTTCTTAAATAGTATTAATGATTAGGCTCATTATTTTTATCAATTATACCTTTGTTGACAATTTCATTATAAAATTGGGGTGTTAGGGGTTTTGGATTTAAAATTATATCAATGTCAGGCTTTGGTACACAAAATCCATACAAGTTCCACTAGCTGACAGGGGATATTTGCTATTTGCACAATATTCAATTGGTTTATCCATCGAAATTTGCATGCTATTTCACACATTTAAATTTTTTAATTAATAAGCCAAATTATCTTTAAAAAAATTCTATTTTTTCAAAATATATATAAAATATATTTTTTTTATGTAAATATTTTGTATTTTAAAATATGTAAAATAAATTTTTGTAACAACGTTTTACATTATTTTATAATTTAATTATTAGTAAGTTAGATTTTATTTGTCTTACAAATTATAAAACCCTTAGGTTTAGCAGCTATATAGTATATAGTACACTAGCTGTACCCGCGAGCTTTGCCCCGTTTAACTTCATAAGTATTCGCATGGCTCATTCACGTCCTGGTTGAAGTTCGTTCGCTACGCTCACTCACCTTTAGGTTGGAGCTCGTTCGCTGCGCTCACTTGCCTTCAGGTTAGCTCGTTCGCTCCGCTCACTCACCTTTTGGTTGGAAATTAGCTGTTGTCATAAATAAAAAAAAATAATAGTGCTGCACCCTGTTGGTAATCCTTGTAACTTTGATGCTATTGAACATCATAGAACAGAACCAACTTGTTTAATTGAAACAGCTGTTAAGATTCATTAATTCCTTTAAAATAAGAAAAAACATAAGGTTAACATGGGGAACTACAGAGCCACTGGGGCGGAGCCCGAAAGGGTTTTTGAGATAAGAATATGCTTTAATGTTAATCGGGAATGTGAGCTATCATCATGCCAAATTTCAGCCCAATCCGTCCAGTAGTTTATGCGTGATTGAGCAACACACACACACACAAACACACACACAAACTCACAAACTTTCAGATTTATAATATTAGTAAGATTTATAGTTCCAGTGTCAGCTACTGGGACAACTGACAGTCAGCTACTGGTACAAGCACTTTTTTCACTGTCAGCCACTGGAACACACAAAGGTTGAAATAAGTTTAAAAATGTTATAAAATATATTTAAAAATCCCTTTTTGTATGACAAATTTGAAAACTACACTAAATTTAGAATCACATAAAATCCGTAATATCTCTTTAGTTCCTATTTATTCAAAACCACGGATTATTAAGTGCGTATAGTTTCTTATACTGTCAGCTACTGGTGCGTTTACCTTACATCGGCTTCTGACCAGGCGCCTGAGACGCCAGTCTAGGCGCGCGGTGTCACATTTTTGATGTTGACTCTACTCGGACAGTTGAAAACTCGGACACTTGATATTTCGATATTTTTTAAATTGTTTAATAAACTCGGACAAATGAAAACTCGGACAGTTGATTTATCTAAATATTATTAATTATTTATCAAAACTCGGACAAATGAAACTCGGACAACTAATTTTTCAAATATTTTGTAATTTTTCACAAACTCGGACAGTTGAAAACTCGGACAAATGATGTGATCCCAGCGTAACTGTGTTGGCTAGCGAAAGGCCTCATGAAATTAAAAATTCTGAAAATATTGTTGAAGTTTTTATTTCAAATTTATGTACACTAGTGATATAATAATACCCCCGCCGCAGCAAACCTGCAGACTAAGCGAATTTCCATTTGACTGATTGGATTTACACTGAAATGACTACTTAAAAATATAACATTTATTCCCTATTTAAATAGAATTAGTTTACCAAGTACTTAGGTTTGCTGCATCAGGGAGCACTGCAAACAGGGTAAAACTGTTTTTTTTTTTTTTTTTTTGTAAAATGTTAATAGTTAGTAAGAAATAAAAACATTTTCCAAATTTGATCAAAATATGTTCATAAACAAGCAAACTACAACAGTTTACTTATTCTCCATAAGAATTACATGGGAATTTTAAATTTACAATTTTTTGGAATTTTCTCCGTAACCATTAGGCGCATAATAACGCTTCAATATACTAAATTATTTGTTTTTTTAAGCTCTACAAAATGGTTTGGAAAGAAATTGCAAAATTTTATGTTTTTTGGGTCAAAAATGGGAAAAACCTATTTTTACCCCATAAAACCCCCCGTAAACCCCCGTTCCCATGGTCCGATCATGCTGGATCGCGAACTCGTTCGAATAAACGTAGGTTTACAGGTTTGGACCAAATTTCATCAAAATCGGATCATTTTTGCTCGAGTTATCGTGCTGACGGACACATATATATATAAATACATATATATAAATATATATATATATATATATATGAATTTGAACGGATGGTGTTTTTGGCCTCTAGGGACCTCAAAACGAAAAAAAAATCGGTCCCGCGTCCAGGTCTTACCATGAGTACTACGGTAATAGCTTATTCCCTATATGGGAAATTCGCTAAAACAAACATTTATTCAACCCGTCAATCAGCACATACATACGGCAAAAATACATTAGGCAAAAAAGTGTTGAGTAAATTCCTCTCACACCGCCTGAATTTTGTGAACGGATTTTTTTATAATTAAGGATCTGATATAGATAATGAGAACAGTTTTGACACGATCAAGGATGAACTCATAACCTGTAGTTCATACCCACATTGTTATAGCTATTCAATTATTGTGAGAGCGTTTGACAATTATTATCGCCTATCAGTCACGATTTTGTCCCGTTTACGTCAAATTTAGTGGTAGATTTATTTTATACAATATCGCGGATGAAATTTTTAGAAATGATGGGAAGGCAACCCCTGGTTTTTGGCGGTTTTAAATCAAAGTTTTACTGGACTTGTAGTAAAAGGACTAGTCTTTGTCAATGCTATAGCTGGTAGACGTTTGTATGCTAAATACCTGCTTCAACCATCCCCTGTCTCATTATACGTCACCAATATAATTTTTCTTTGTTGGAATTTACTGTGTAAGCCAGCATGCTGTGAGATAAGTTGTAACAATAACGAATTCAGTATAGATTTTGTAAAGTAGGCAGTGTAAAGTGTTTAAAACACGTCTGTATTTAATACAGTCCTCAGTTATAATTGTTGATTACAAAAAGCATACCTAACCTACTCAGATTGATTACCACAACACCATTGTAGGCCTGTATACAGTTACTTTAATTGCATTTGAGTTACGGTCCTGAGTCTCGAGGTAGTACAACAACAATACAGTTATGTCACACTGTAGGTGAATGTGAACGTCGCAAGTATCGTGATGAGTGATAACTACATGTCATGTGACCTTGTCCTTGTCACGCAACACGTCTTCGTGACCAAGCCGCAGGTCAGAGATCAAAATGCATCTGTATCATCCACTTTGAAATTGATCCGGATTAAAGTGTTAATTGGTGTTAATCGTTCGTTGAGCGTAAACAAATGATGGATACCGGTAGTATCATTGACGTCGTACTACCGAGTACTGCATGTGCAATAATTCGGCACCTGATCGTATAGAGGTATTGGGTCCATCTATCGGATGGTGGAGTCGTAGTACGTGTGTGCACGACTGTAGCATTTCATTGCTGCCATAGTTATACTGTACTATATAAGAAATGCCTGGGAATACAGGAGGTGGTGGAGTACGTATGTACGTAAAGGCCGTAGGGTCGTAGCTACACAGGTGGTGGTGGCGAAAGAACGCCCCGCGACAGTTGTAGCCTACAATATGATATTGCAGTGTCAGATATCCATCTGTCCTCTAGTCTCGTTTTTTACACAAACACTCCACATTTTTAAGACAACTCATCAATACACAATATTGTGTGGCTCTATACCCAACCGAAGGCTGTCGGTCTACCTATAGCGCCAAGTGTAATCATATTCATATTTTTAATAAAAGCTGAAAAGTTCACCACCACCATTTTTTTAATTATTAGCAATAATTATGTTTTGGCCAATTGTATCTTAACGTGCGTTTTGGTTTTCTATTTCGGTCTAGAATTGTGATACGTAATTACTCGTTAAAGCTAAAAAATCTGTATCGCGCAAGCGTACATTATAAGTCTTCTGTTTTAGAATCCCGTGCAAATCTTTGATTTTCTTGCTAAGGTGGATAACTTAGCAAAAAACATGGCGGCCTTGGGTCTTTGTCTCAGCTCTCTCCTCGCCTCAGTCTCAGTCTGCAGTCCGCATTGTGCCCGGCAGGGACCGTGAAAGTCAATTCACATATTTGATTATTCCATGTTGTGTCTCGGTAGTCGGTGTTAAAGACTTCCGCCTAAACAGCATCCCCACACACGCGGCTAATAGCTAATAACACTGATAAGCCAATAGTCAGTGATATGATGCCATACTTAACCCATCCTATTAGTCCCATCTGACTGAAGATAAACGCATAATCCGCCAATCAGAACAAACACCACTGTTATGAGAATTTACCCGACTTGTAACAGCAAACTCATATTTCACACTAGATAAATGCTCACCAAGTTATACCAAGTTATGTAAATGAGAAAACTGGTACCCAGTGAAAAAAACATTGATAATGCATTGAATGCATATACAAAATTAGACAATGGCAAGTTGCTGATAACTACTAAGCATTTCAATCACGCTAGTCTGTGATTTAAAACTATTGAATATTACAGCAACAGTTTTATGGTAACAGAAATTTGACAGTCGATCCACATAACCCAAATTAGCAGTTTTGGAACCTAATGCTAGCAGCACAAACTATGAAATTCTATAGGAAGAAGGGCTTACACAGGATATCATCCAAACCCACAAAAAGCACATCTAGAGGATAAAAATTGATACCAAATATACCTATAAAATAAATACTTAGGGGTCGATTTGCTGCACACAAAAATCCAACAATTTATTTTAATCTATATAAATAAAATTACAGCTTTGTCTGTACATTGCTTAGAATCATGCAGTTTTTGGTTATTTTTACGTTTCATATCCTAAGAAAGCCTAAACGAGTCTTATTTCAATTTCTGTCTGTCTGTTTGTCTGTTTGTCCATTCTGTGATTCCGTCTGTAACGCCAAAATGTCATTTTACGCGGCCTACTCCTAGAAAACTAGAGTACCGATCAAGGTTCTAATCATTTTTCTGTATTTACTGGATTGGTGAGAGTGTCTTTGGCTTTAAAAACATGGCCCTGCTTCTTTGAAATAAAATAACAAACCATCAAAAACCCAATTTTGTTAGATTTTTGTCAAATTTTCTCCCTATGTTTACTATTACATTTTATGAAATGACGATCAGCTGTTTGGATTAGTTCTCACTTCTAGCTGTCACTGATATTTTTACATTAAAAGTTGTTTACAAATACCGCAACCATTTCCGATCAAGTTTGGTTAGCACATCCAAACCAAGGGAGATTAAAAACGTTGTGCTTTACTTAACCGGTTTAATTAATCGCAAGTGCAACGATTGTTCTTGAGTTTTGACAACCGGGGAAAATACCGTGAATCTGTGTTGTATTAGTGCTGGGAAACTTATGTTTTATTATCATCGTCACCAATAGCTTACAAAAAAGGTTTCCACTTATTGATGGCGCTTCAAGGACAGTTGTGTTAAGTGCAAAGTAAAAATCACAACTGCAGTGGGTGATCGTGGATGTTGCTGCGATCTTGGAAGATCTTTCTGATTTCGCTGTGATCGTAACAGAGGTTTAACTTACAGATGTAGCTAAACTCGCTTTTCCAATGTGTCACTTTTGGTTTCTACTTACTTACATTTCGACAACGATAACGGTACCTTTTCTACTTAGGAAGTAAAATTACAAACGTCCAAAACCCCAGATTTGTGCGTTTTGTCACATTTCCTCCGAATGTTTACTAGATGTACTGATTATCGTTTAGAGATTACGTAATCTTTTAAATAAGAAACCTTTGTTTGGATAAAGGTGGTTTCTTCAAACTGTCATTAATATGTTAACATTAAAAGTTGCTTAAAAATAAAAATATTAATGGGAAATAACTTTGATTTTCGAAAACTTAAAAAAAATAAAACCAAGGGAGATTAATAACTTCGGAACTACACCACATCAAGTAAAAGTTTTTTTGAGCAAACCATAGTGAGTTTTTAAAGCTTTACGTTGTTAACGTTACATGTTACATGTTTTGTGGCCTGTGTATTTATTTATTTATTTATTTTCCAACGGATTAACACCTATAATACAGGAATACAGTTTGATTAGAAGGACAGTTTGAATTGGTCGTAAGTACTATAGTTCTTTTCTTAAATGTAAACGTTGGTTTTTGGTACTGCTACCAAAAATTCCTTATAACCGGTGGTGGCAGTAAGAACCATTTTTACGTACAAACACATCACTATTTACAACTATAGTTACCGGTATCGTTAGTGCTGCACCTTATCTATAATATTAAAACGAAAGTGTGTTTTTTTATTTCACGATTCTGAATCAACCACTCGACGGATTTTCACGATTTTTGTGTTGAAAGAAAGATAATTTTGAAAACTAGGGAATGTCGAAGCCATAATTTTAGTTTAGGGTCCCAGTTTTTTAGAAATTAAGTTTTAATTTTTTAAATGTCTAGCAGCCGACGCTAAGATTCTAAACTAGCTTTTGGCATAAAATAATTTGCTTAACATAACAGCTGTAAACATTCAGCTTTTGTGTCACAAATTCAGCATTTGGATAAAAATAAAAGACATACTAAGGGTTGACTTATTTATACTATGTGTAATGCTAATCATTGATTCGTTCAATTCTTCTGTAAGAGGATGACAGATTAATGAAATATACATAGTAAAATACTAGGATGTTCAAATTATTTTTTAAAGCGATCTTTGCAATTTTCGATTTGTTTTAGAGCAATATAATTTGTTTTAACTAACAGCTGGTTAAATATCAACTATGGAACTATGAGGTTATTTTATTTACTCTTATTTTGTCATTGATTATAGTAAATAAGTAAGATTAGTAGAGATAATTAGACCACAGTTTAAACCACAGTTTTAACAAAAAATAATTAAACCCCAGTACAAATCGAGGCTCTGTACACGAGTCTTAATAAAAAAGGATAAATGCAAATTATTTTAGTGCTACACTTTTCAAGGAAAGATTAGAAAAATTACAATGTTAACATGTTTTAATTCTCCATGGTAGCTTTTTGTTTAAAATTAATGTTTGTCTGGACTTTGTTTGGATTAGGCGCGGAAATATTGATGTCATAAAAAGAAGATGAAGAATAATCAGGAATCACGATTTTAAATTACCACCTCAACCTCAGCCGGGTTTTATACAAAGATAAACAGATGGATGACATAGATTGAACACAACATCAACATTAACCTAAAATACTGCAATTAGACAAACCATCCTTTTGAAATCATGTTCAGTTGTGGTTACGTTTGGGGGCGCCTATATCAGCGCCCCCAAACGTGAAAATATCACTTTCATTTCAACGATGAATATATTGTAGTTTAAATGAACTAATATGGGAAATTACGATGTACATTTATTCTATGAGGGTGGGTAATTTTCAAGGATAGAACTGATAACGGTATGGATAATAATCATTGACAATTTCGTCATTAGTTTTACTAGCGTGTTTACTTTTTATATTCCTGCTACATGTGACCAGTTCTTTTTTCAATTGAATGTTATTTGAACCAAACAACTGTTTCAAAACAAACTGTTATTGTTTTTACTTTTCTTTGTTTACGCTTATATATTTAGCAATTAATGCAATGATAGGTGTGACGATTAGTTTTGATGTTAGGACACCAAAGTTAAATTACGTGTACTGTGAATTTTATTGGATATTATCGTTTTATTTTAGGTAGTTTCAATTCAGACCTACTGGAAATTGTGTATAGTAGTTGTATTGTGGTGGTAATAATTATGGAAGAGGCAGATATGCTATGGAAGGTGGTATTGTTGACTAGGTCTATACACTTCTCAATTGACTATTACTCTCTCTACTGTAGGCTACTTATAATCAGTGTGCGAAACGGCTGCAAATCTCACTTCAACAGTTTTCACATCGTAAAAATTGCAGAATTGCTGTTTTACCTATTGTAAAATTATCGGATTTAAAATGCATATCGTATAGGCCTATGATGGAATAAAAACACATTTGGTCACACAACATGTGTTTACAAGATGATTTTTCTCATTAAAACTGCAAGAAACTTTGTCTTTGTGTAAACTAGCTGATCTGAATTGTACACGGTTTTAACTGACTACTGAATTCCCGTACGTAGGACGGGCTAACACCTCGTTTCTTATTAAATTTAATTTATGTCTTACTGTATATTTTTTGCATTTTCTGTCTGGACTTCAAAATGTTAGCTTATGCTAAGAAAATTATAAAACATTAGTGAAAGATTTTTTTAGCAACCCATCATGAGTTTTTAAAGCTAGGCGTTGTTGTGTATTTATTTACTTAGTTATATATTTGCCAACGGATTTACACCAATTTTACAGTTTGATTAGGCCTAAAAACGATTATCATAAAATTGTATGACACTACTAGCTGACCCGGCGTACTTCGTATCGCCTAAGTTATAGGTTTCCCCTAAGACAGACCGATGGAAAGAAAGTACCGTTACGTTTAATTTTCAAGATGATCTCGTTCGCATCGCTCAATCACGTCCTGGTTGAAGTTCGTTCGCTACGCTCACTCACCTTTGGGTTGGAGCTCGTTCGCTACGCTCACTCACCTTTAGGTTGGAGCTCGTTCGCTGCGCTCACTTGCCTTCAGGTTAGCTCGTTCGCTACGCTCACTCGCCTCCAGGTTGAAGTTCGTTCGCTACGCTCACTCACCTTTAGGTTGGAGCTCGTTCGCTGCGCTCACAACGATCGGTGAAGTCGTTCCGGAGGAGTTTGCAGACAAACACTGTGACACGAGAATTTTATATATTAGATCAAAACTTTCAAATAATTATTTTGTTTGTAATTTGATTCGGTTAAAGCGTAGCAAATCCCCTTATTCAATTCTGTATTTGTGTGTGTAAGTATGTTTGTTGGTAACGCATTAATGTCCTTATTTCTCAGTGTTTCGTGGAAAGACAAGAGCACCTTTGTTAAAGAAAATTTCAACCCGAATAAAGTGTGCAGTAGTGAGGTTGAGGTAGTATTTTAACTACTTTTAACCAGTGTGAAAAGTAACTTTCAATTACAGGCCTACCTTAGGGCTATGCCTCATAGATCAATAAAGCAATTCCTTTTATCATTAGATATAAAATATGGACTAACACGATCGGGTGACATTTAATTGCGAAGCATTCGTTTTGGCTTTAAAACTGTCAGATATTGTATTTGTGAAGGTTTATATATATTCCTATACGGTAATAGTTTTGCCTGCATACTTGGAAAAATGCACACTAAATATGCAAAGCAACTCCTGTTCTGAATATAAGGTTTCAACTTACTACAAGAATCCCGTACGTAGAACGGGCACACAACTAGTAATATAGATGAATAGCAATAATGTTGTCACGAGTATTCATCAAGTCAGGCCTGTCTGTTGGTAAGCTAATTCTGTTTTCCGTTCGACCACTAGTGATTTTCGGCCTGATTTTGTATGCAAAGCGATTAAAGCGAAGCAGTTTGTTAATTTCGTCGCATCCACATTTCCATGATTATTTTTGTACACAACAAGGTCAAGCCTCCCAAACGACATACTGTATTTAGCCCAGTCCTCTTTCAAAAAATGTATGAACTAATTTAACTTAAGCCTCTCGCTCTGTTGAGGTCGTGCCGTTAATTATAAAAAAAACACGTTTTCTGTACACCCTATTTGTTATTCCCAAGAGGCGTTCACTCATTGATAATTTTACAACTACACTTCAAATTCAATCGAACCACAATTCGGCAAGCAGTGTTGCAGTGATACATACATACACACAACTAACTTCACTGTGATGTTACACAGTTACAATCAGTGTGCGTGTGTATGTGACAGTAAAGGCGGTCACGTGTTTGCACTCTATGCACCAAGTGCGGTAGCGGTAGCGACAGCGGGAGCGATTTCTAACACCATTGAGTTAAATGGGGCTGTTTATGCACCAAGAGCGATAGCGATAGCGGTTGATCTCCCGCTGCGTTTCTAATTCGCCCGCTGTGTAGTTAGAAATCGCAGCGGTTGCTTGGGATGAAGCCAGGGTTGCCAACTTGACCCACGCGCACGTGCACTTAGGACAAATAGTTGTGTTAATTATTTGGCAGAGTTTGAGTTGGCAAGACTGTGTCACCCTTCCATTCTCCTTTAACCAACCGCTACCGCTATCGCTCTTCGTGCATAAACAGACTCATTTACAGCGGGAGCGGGCCCGCTATCGCCCCGCTCCCGCACTTGGTGCATAAACGGGGCCTTAGCGACTTGTCAAGGTCACTTACCAACATATCGTTACCTCCGCACCCCTGTACTTCACTGTTATATTACACAGTAACAATCAGTGTGCGTGTGTATGTGACAGTAAAGGCGGTCACGTGTTTGCACTCTATGTTAGCGACTTGTCAAGGTCACTTACCAACATATCGTTACCTCCGCACCCTGAGGGTCTCCACTCAACTTTTGTCCAAGAAACTTAACACGGAAACCGTAGGACAGATTTTAGTCACAATTTTGTATTTAGAATAAGTACCAGGGGACCGAGCGTTGCTCGTTGGTGTAACATTTGTTGTAAATGTAAAAAATATAAAGCATGCATTAATTGTCCGGTGATGATAATATGATGATTCTTAATTGTATCCTGGCCATTTGTTTTAATGTAAACAAATGTAAACATGAAAAAGTTCAGATGTTTGACAACAGAATTCAGCACAAACTATGAAATTTTAAAAGCCTATAGGACGTAGGACTTTCACGGGATATCATCGAAACCCGCAAAAGGCACATCTAAAGAATAAGAGCTTTAAATTGATGCCTATAAAAATAAATATTTAGGAGTCGATTTGCTGAATACAAAAACCCAACAAATTGTTTTAACCTAAATAGAGCTCGTCCCGTGGTCGAAAACTCGACCAAAAGTATGTATTGTTCAAACTTCTCTATTTTCACCCCACGCTATAAATAAAACATGCGATTGGAATATTTCTAACAGTATGCTTAGATTTTCCCTGCGATGCACAGGAGCTAAGAAAAAAGGTTTTCAATAAACATTTTTGTCTATTAATATAGTATAGAACTAGCAGTTATCCGGCGCGCGTTTACATTGTTGTGTGTCCTTATGGTTATTATTGTAGCAAGTGGGGCTTAATTAAAACTTCACATATTAATATAACATACATTTATTAGGAGCTCTATTAAAGATTTTTCACCACACTATCATGTTTTTGGCTGTATTACATACGTTAATTGGTGGCCGAAAGTTACGTTTTGCTGGCGATGCCAGCTGTCCATAATTTGGGGACCGAGCAGGTTTTTACAGGCCGGGGCCGCAAAATCAGCTGTCCGCTTACTTACTTAAAACATGAATGCATTTTAAATACATAATCAAAATCCATAGCATTTCAATAGAATTGTGTTATTGTCACCGTTGCCTAGCAACTATATATTTTTATTTTTGCTGATTCCTCAAATTATTTCTTCACATAACCTTAAAGTTGTAGTTGTGTTGACTATCAGTGTGCATTATTATTGTGGTGAATAGTGGTAATAGGGTATAGTGTGGTGAAAAAGATTTTACAATTCGGTTCGAAGTCCATTTTGCAGAGAGCGAGTCTCCTTCTTAATCAGTGAGCTGGTGCTACCAGTGCTGCCAACATAGCACTTTCAAACTAAACTAACAAAACTTTACTATATATAACAAAACAACTCACAACACCTCCCCCTTAAATCTTTTATCCTCTAACTAACAATTTAACAAAGTTTCAAAATTATGAGCATTAGCACTTTTATAATCTTACCAGACAAAGACTTCTGAAATTTTAAACAATCATTTCCTAACCTATCAAACAACATAAGAATTTTCAACCATAAACTAAACATAATACTTTTCATCTTCAAAAATTACCAAAACTTGTAGGCTATTAGTATTTCAAACGTTATTTACCAAGTAGTGCCTAAACAAACCCTTTATTATCTATAACATCTCAAATATAAAAACAACAATCAATATAGAGAAATACAATCATATTTAAAATACTTCAAACTGAGGTTTACTCAAAACTTAAACAGTCCCAACAAAAACCTATTAGGCTACACTATTAAACATAATTGACTTCCTAACCCTTTTCTTGGTTAGGCCTATACAATGTAAATTCCATTTTTTGTACAACTTCTTTACTTAAGCACCTCAAATAACACAATACAGGACAGTTAATCAGTGTCATAATCCTCTAGCCTTCTTGGAGGCCTAATTACACGACCAAACCTAGTTTTATAAGCACTTCTTACATTAGGCGTACCATTGTGGTTTACACTACTATGCATTGGCGTTAAAGCGACACCACGACTTACATCTAGTGATTGAGATTGTGAAAATGGGGACACAACTTGAGTTTGTGGGGTTAAAGTCTCGCTAATACGAGTATTTGTCAAGTTATTTGAACTTGGTGATACATTTACAGTAATAGGCCTACTAGGATTTGTAACCGGAGTTTGTGATTGATCTGATTCTACATCATAATACACTTCATTTCTCTGATCATCAATAGGCCTATTTAAATTACGTCCAATTTCAGACCTCAACCTTAAATGAAAACTATTCCTTCTCAGCACTCGTCCATTACTCATCTTAACCATATAAGATCTAGGACTACCTGTTAGAGCTACAATTTGACCTGGTTCCCATACCCTTTTAACAAGATTGTACACATAAACTGGATCCCTTAACTGAAACTCAGCTTTAGGCTTAGTTGTTCGATCATACACTTGAGCAGACTTAGCTTGATTGTTTACGATAGCTTGTTTGACATTACTAAGACTAGATAAACTTGGCTGAAGCAACCTTTTTGTGATAGGCACTTTAGTACGCAACCTGCGACCCATAAGAATTTGAGACGGTGACAACCCATTAACAACAGGCGTATTACGATATTCTAAAATAGCTAACTGAACATCTGACCTAACTTCATGACATTTTTTCAGAATTTTCTTTATTGTCTGAATGGTTCTCTCAACTTGTCCATTTGACCTGGGATATAATGGACTTGTATTAACTACTTCGAAACACCATTCTTTAGCAAACTCTTTAAATGCAAATGACCCAAAAGGATTGTTGTCTCCGACCACCTTCAATGGTATACCGTGACAAGCAAAAATCGGTTTTAAGCATCTCACTACCTCTAAAGTAGTCTTGTTACACATTTGTACACATTCAACCCATTTCGACAAATAATCTACAACAACTAAATAGATGTTAGGGCCTATTTCAGCTATGTCCACACCTACTTTGCTAAATGGTAGGTCAGGTATTTCATGAGAAATTAATGACTCTTTTGCCTGTGCATTCATATACTTATTACAACTAGCGCAATTTACCACAAGATTCTCAATATCTCTAGTTATACCTGGCCAATATATCAACTCTCTAGCCCTGGCCTTAGTTTTCTCAATACCAAAATGATGTTGATGTAACAACTTGAGCATACTTGTTCTTAGGCTACAAGGTACTACTATTTTATCATTTAAGAATACAATACCATCATTTACACACAGGTCACACCTTTGATTATAAAATAACTTTACATGTTCTGGAACTTTTGACTTATCTGGCCAACCCTGAGCATAATATTGACAAATAATGTTCAATGCAGGATCATCTTTTGTTGCTACCCTAAACTCACACTTTTTAGCTTCAGAAATTGCTAATTCATTAGGAACAACTTTATCAGTAGGCCTATCTGATTCACTGTTTTCTTTTACACTATTATCAGACCTACTTACATTTGCAACTTGTCTAGTTCGGGACAACATATCTGCAACAACCATACTACTTCCTGGTCTATATTTAATCGTTACATCATACTTCAACAGTTTTAACTTAAAACGTTGTAGCCTAGTTGACATAATCTTATGTATAGGCTTTTGCATAATTGATTCAATGGGCTTGCTATCATTATAAACAGTGATATTCCTACCATACACAAGATTGTGATACTTATTAACTGCTACTACAATGCTCAACATCTCTTTTTCTACTTGTGCATACTGACATTCTACTTGAGTTAGGCTACGTGATCCAAAACTTACCGGTCTACCTTCTTGGATCAGACAGAAACCAACCGCATCTTTACTGCTATCTGCATGAATTTCTATGGGCTTACTACAATCAAAAGGTGCCAAAACTGGTGCTGACGTTAATGAAACTTTAAGCTTTTCAATGCAGTCATTATGAATTGGCAGCCATTGCCATTGCACATCTTTCTTTAGCAACTCTCTAAGTGGACCGATAAGACTAGACATATTTGGAATATAATCCCTAAAATAATTAAACGTACCCAGGACTCGTTGGAGTTCTTTCTTACTAGTTGGAGTAGAAAGATTAACTATAGATTCGATGTGACTTTCATCAACACCTATACCTTTAGCTGAAAACACATGACCAACAAACTTTACAGAATTCAATCTAAACTGCAACTTTCTGGGGTTAAACTTAACACCATTCAACCTTGCTTTCTCTAAAACTTTAGCCATTATTATGTCATGAGCCTCTTCAGAGGGTGCTGCAATTAGTATGTCATCAAAATATACTGTTACACCTTCAATATTGGAAATACCCCCGCCGCAGCAAACCTGCAGACTAAGCGAATTTCTATTTGCCTGATTGGATTTACCCTAAAATGTCTCCTTAAAAATATCACATTTATTCCCTATTTAAATAGAATCAGTTTAACACATACTTAGGTTTGCTGCAACAGGGAGGGTAAAAGTGTTTTTTTATGTAAAATGTTAATAGGCCTAGTTAGTAAAAAATAAAAACATTTTCCAAATTTGGGCAAAATATGTTAATAAACAAGCAAACTACAACAGTTTACTTATTCTCCATAAGAATAACATGGGAATTTTAAATTAACAATTTTTTGGAATTTTCTCCGTAACCATTAGGCGCATTATAACGCTTCAATATACTAAATTATTTGTTTTTTTAAGCTCTACAAAATAGTTTGGAAAGAAATTGCAAAATTTTATGTTTTTTGGGTCAAAAATTGGAAAAACCCATTTTTACCCCATAAAAGCCCCCATAAACCCCCGTTCCCATGGTCCGATCATGCTGGTTCGCGAACTCGTTCGAATAAACGCAGGTTTACACGTTTGTACCAAATTTCATCAAAATCGGATCATTTTTGCTCGAGTTATCGCGCTAACGGACACATATATATATATACTAGCTGTAACCCGCGGGCTTTGCCCCGTTTAACTTCTTAATTTTCAAGATTATTTCGTTCGCATGGCTCAATCACACCCTGGTTGAAGTTTGTTCGCTACGCTCACTCACCTTTAGGTTGGAGCTCGTTCGCTGCGCTCACTTGCCTTCAGGTTAGCTCGTTCGCTACGTTAACTCGCCTCCAGGTTGAAAATCTTTCGCTACGCTCACTCACCTTTTGGTTGCAAATTAGCTGTTGTCATGCATGTAAAAGAAATAATAGTGCTGCACCCTGTTGGTAATCCTTGTAACTTTAATGCTATTGAACATAATAGAACAGAACCAACTTGTTTAATTGAAACAGCTGTTAAGATTCAATAATTCCATTTCTCATAAGGTTAACATGGGAAACTCCAGAGCCACTGGGGCGGAGCCCGAAAGGATTTTTGAAATAAGAATATGCCTATATGTTAATCGGGAATGTGAGCTATCATCATGCCAAATGTCAGCCCAATCCGACCAGTATTTTTCGCGTTCACTTGTCACAAACATACATCCATACATCCATACATCCAAACTTTCTCATTTATAATATTAGTAGGATAAATATATATATAAATATATATATAAATATATATATATATATATGAATTTGAACGGATGATGTTTTTGGCCTCTAGGGACCTCAAAACGAAAAAAAAATCGGTCCCGGGTCCAGGTCTTACCATGAGTACTACGGTAATAGCTTATTCCCTATATGGGAAATTCGCTAAAAATGCTAGAATTAAGTCTATGAAACAACTGACAAGCCAAATGGCAATCTTGTAAAAGAATAACACCCAAACGGTGAACTGAAAGAACAAATATCCGCTGACTCTTTGTCTAGACTTACATGGAAAAACCCATCTTTTAAATCAAGAACGCTGAAACAAGTCTTACCAGTTAAGTTAGTCTTAATTTCATCCATTGTAGGTATCAAATATGGCTCAGGTTTGATATCTTGATTTAGAACCTGAGGATCTAAGCAAAGCCTAAGTGACTTGTCAGGCTTTTCAACTATTACCAAATTGCTCACATAGCTACTAGGACTATTATTTTTACAAATGATTCCTAATTGTTCAAGATTATCCAAAGTTTCTTTAAGTTTACTCAAGACTGCATTGGGAACTCTACGTGGCGGTTTTACAATAGGATTAGCATTTTCTTTAAGTTTAATTTTGTACTCTGTAGGGAAACACCCAATACCATTAAACACATCATTATGTTTACTAATGAACTCTTCCCTAGAGGTTACCTGCACATTATGTACTCTAGATATTAGTCCTAATTTTACACAAGTTTTAAGTCCCAAAATTGGTATACACTTATCATTCGAACTTATTACAACAAATTCCTCTGTAGTTACTAGGCCAACCTTGTTCAATTCACATTTCAACGTTACTTTACCAACAGTATCTAGCCTAAACCCACCATAAGATTCAAGTTTAACATCACAGTTTTCATCAACAAATGGCTTAGGTTTACACTTGTTTAAAATATCAAGGGGTATTAAGTTAATTTCAGCCCCAGTGTCAAGCTTAAACACCACATTAACACCATTAATGGAAATTGTTTCTAACCAACAATTTTGACCTGCAATTTCACAAACATTTTTGATATTTACATCATCAATTCGAAACCCAGAGCTCAACTCGTCTACATGAATTTCTTCTTGCGATCTGGCATTAGGCCTATTATCTGCAAGCGATCTGGCATTAGGCCTGTTATCTGCAACCTTAGGGTTGTGTTTGTTAAACTTATTTTTCGGCTTAAGGCAACCTACGGCAAAGTGATTTAGCTCACCACAATTTAAACACTTTTTGTTGTGTGCGGGACAAGCAGCCCTAGCATGATTAGTATTACACTTCCTGCACAAATACGTACGGTTGAAAGTAGGGTTTTTACTAGGCCTACCTTGTTTACCTCGATAGTGTTCAACAGCATGCACCATTTCTTCTTTCACTTCACTCTTAACCACCGGCGTGAGGGAATTTAAGTCACTTGACATCGGCATGGAATTAATTTTATCTTTACTAACAACTTGAAATTGTTCTTTACTTTGCTCGGCCAACTGGCAATGTTTGATAGCATCTGAGAGTTTAAGATCAGGGACCCGCAAAAGTCTTTCTTGCAATCCTTCATCTGATATACATAGTACTAGTTTATCTCTAATGAGACTATCTTCTTGGCCTTCAAAATTGCAATACGATGCAAGTTTTTTCACATCAGTTAAGAAGTTAATGAAAGGTTCACCTTCTTTTTGAACTCTTTTGAAGAAAAGAAATCTTTGATAGGTTATATTACGAGTCGGGGAAAAATGTTTGTCAAACTCCCTAATCACATCCTCAAGTTTTAAACTTTTTAAATCACCCAACTTAAATGTATGATATATGCTTAAGGCTTCTCTTCCAATTACGTTCAGCAATTGTGCAATTTTCACTTCCTCAGATTTAGAGTCTGATTCGGTGGCTATTAAAAATAGCTTAAACTGCTCCTTAAATAGAACCCAGTCCTGAGCAACATTATCTGAAATTAATAAACAGTCTGGTGGCTTGAAGAGCCCGGACATCGCCATTTTCCTTACTGCAATCGCACACCAAGCCTACCTTACCTTTCACATCCAGTTACGGAATTATTACTTTATATTTCACATTATCTTCACCCACTTGCTTTAAATTTGACTGCGCCATGTTGTGTGTCCTTATGGTTATTATTGTAGCAAGTGGGGCTTAATTAAAACTTCACATATTAATATAACATACATTTATTAGGAGCTCTATTAAAGATTTTACAATTCGGTTCTAAGTCCATTTTTCAGAGAGGGAGTCTCCTTCTTAATCAAAGTGAGCTGGTGCTACCAGTGCTGCCAACATAGCACTTTCAAACTAAACTAACAAAACTTTACTATATATAACAAAACAACTCACAACATACATAAATGATAAAAATGTATACCAAAAATTAAAAAAGAATATTTATTTTACTTAATTGCCAGTGGATAAACAATGTTTTTTTTTTCATTAGGTATATGAATATATAGGTTTTTAGGCGTACCTACCACCACATGGGCACGCAACATACAGCTGTTCGTGTGAAAAGCATGAATTTTCTAAATTTAATTCGGCGATAGTCAGGGATTGCCCTTGTGCCTTATAATGGTGATTGCGAAAGCAAGACGCAAAGGAAATTATAGTCGCTTGAATTCAAAGGCTAATTCGGATGAAATCATCGGTATTCTTGGGATTAAGACTATTTCTCCTTTAAACTTACAACTGATGATTGTTGCTTTGATCAAGTTTGGTGTCAGTATTTTACTCGTCAGTCTGGTTCCGTTGCACAGCTTGGGTGGATTTAAGTTTCGCATTAGTATTATTAGAGTTCCTTGGTTTTTTCTTTTAATGACAGTAATGTGGTGGGTTAGTGACAAATTGGGAGGCATTTGAATACCTGAGATAGCACGCATCATTATTATTCATTTAATAATTAATGTTAGATTGTGTGGGTATAGACAATAAGATAAAAATATTAAGGCATTGCCATCCCTTTCATTGATTATAATACTTGGATAAAGGCTTTTACTTTTTATGTTTACATATTTTATAGCGGAGAATTTAAACGTTGTTGGGTGCACAGGTGTGCTGCGATTGAGGTTTAATATATTTAGACTTATCCAAATGTAAAATAGTTCTTTGTGCTGCATTCTGTGGAAACAGTGTGGCACCATTTAAAATCATAACTAATACAGAATGTTGTGATTATTCAAACCTACAAAACAGTTGGTGAAAGTAAACATCTGCTTTCAAATTATATTTATTTGTAAACATTGTAGTTCCAAAAGTCTGACATTGGACCCCTTAAAACCCCCTGGGGTGGAGCCCTTTTGACGGATCTGCACCAGACTTAACACAAACAATCGTCGAATAATTCTTAATAATGACTGAAAGTTTCATTATAATCTGTCGAGTTTTTTAAATATATAAGATATAGTCAAGTCAATTCGATCATTTCTGTCTAATAAAATTAGACAGAAATTATCGAATTTACTTGACTATTAGTCGTCGTATTAGGCTAGTTTTGTTACAAGCATAGTGCTGTAGGACGTAGTAAATATTGGATTATTGGATTAGTACTTTCTTCTTATTTTTACCAGTGTTTTAAAGATCAACTTCATGTTATGTTTTCTTTAATCTAAGATTGTAAATGAAAAAAATGAAATGAAAAATCCTGATAAGATTGTAAAACAGCCCTTTACAGAAGTTTTAAATAAAATGCAACGAGGTGTTGATTTCTTCTAGTAGACTATTGTATCCTTCCAGTGAGTCCCTAGTATTGAGTATGCTGTTTCATTGGTGGTTATCAGGCCCCACCAGACCCCGTGGTACGGGGAGGTCGAACAAACGTTTATTAAAAAAAAAATAGTGCAGTAAAAACTGGTTGGAAATTCAAATTTTGTATAAATTTCAGTTTAGTTAAATGTTATTCCAGCAAAACATCAGAGGCGTATTAGTTAGCATTTCTTATTGATGGATGTAGGTCACCAACTACTGAAAAGATACCATACCAATTTCACGTGTGTTGTTCATGCCGAGTTATAAACAACGTCTGTACAAATTTCATCCATTTTTAGAATGATTATTTAAATACAATTATTGAAAAGCTTAACAAGTGAACAAAGAATTCAGTGTTCGGACAAACCATAATCATACACACAAACAAAGCTCAAAGATAAACCACCACTGAATGTATTGTAGGTATTCTCTGTAGATATATCTAGACAATGTTTCTGAGAATGACGACGAGTGTCACCGACAGCTATTGCTGAGGAACGAGGTAAATATTTATGAAGATCACTGCATTAGTTACTGTAGTAGAGACCAGAAGGTTCTTGCCCGACCTTCAAGATAACCACAGTAAACAGTCCTAGCCTGGGGCCACTACACCCGCTACACCCGCTACACAGGACAATCAAACAACCTGTGTCCCCAACTCGTTCTACTTTGCAATCAACGTTAATAAAAATGGTATTGGATGTTTTTTATGGTGAAATATGTTCCCTATATGGAAACCTGTTGCACTAGTATAATAGTAACATAAACTTTTAAAGTATTGAGGAATTGCCAATTACAGTCTTGCAACAGAATTGTGGAATTAAACCTTTGATTCCATAAAGTTATATTTTAATATAAACGAGAGCACGCCCCGTGGTCGAAAAATCGACCAAAAGTATGTTTTGTGCAAACTTCTCTATTTTCACCCCACACTGTAAATAAAACATGTGATTGGAATGTCTTCCATTTGTTTTGATTTTCTGTTTATATTTTGTTGTTATTTCGTCATCACCATAGCAACCCATAAGACCCATGTTAATTTTTTAAAATTTCAAATTCATTTTTTGTGCTTATTTTTGAGCCTATTTTAATTTATAAAGGTATTCTGCACACCTACAGGAAAATAGCTTTCTAACGGTATGCGTAGATTTTCCCTACGATACACACGAGCTGAGAAAAAAGGTTTTAAAGAAACATGCTTGCCTATTAATATATAGATAGATAAAACCAAAGTATGTTTTGTGCAAACTTCTCTATTTTCACCCCACACTGTAAATAAAACATGTGATTGGAATGTCTTCCATTTGTTTTGATTTTCTGTTTATATTTTGTTGTTATTTCGTCATCACCATAGCAACCCATAAGACCCATGTTAATTTTTTAAAATTTCAAATTCATTTTTTGTGCTTATTTTTGAGCCTATTTTAATTTATAAAGGTATTCTGCACACCTACAGGAAAATAGCTTTCTAACGGTATGCGTAGATTTTCCCTACGATACACACGAGCTGAGAAAAAAGGTTTTAAAGAAACATGCTTGCCTATTAATATATAGATAGATAGATAGGATTGTAATTCAATTTAATGATTACCATGTTTTTCTTATTGAGAATAAGTAAACTGTTGTTTGCTTGTTTATTAACATATTTTGATCAAATTTTGAAAATGCATTTATTTCATACTAGACTAGTAGCATTAAAAAACACATTTTACGCTCTCTGATGCTGCAACCCTAAGTAACAAACCTAAAGGAAGTTAAACTCGTTTAAGGAGACATTCTAGTGTAGACCCAATCAGGCAAATGGAAATTCGCTTAGTCTGTAGGTTTGCTGTGGCGGGGGCTACTCCCTATCTATCGGAAATTCGCTCAGGACGTAAATTATTGGCTTTACTCTACCTCCTTCGCAAGCTCTCCAAAATAGGCATTTGTTTGTGGATCGTAATTAAATTATCCAAATCACGATTGCAAGAGGAATTGAGAAAGTGAATCTGGCGACCCCACTCAGTGACGTGGCCTTGGGTAAAAGTTGCTCTGTCGAGAGAGAAAGTGATTTTCGTTTTTTACACGAGTTGCCAGGCGAGTTTCGGCAAACAACACGCCCAGACCACAAATCTGCGTCGTCCGATTTCACTTACAAGCTCGGTTTCTCATTTCTCACAATGTCGACACGGCATGTATCATTTAAATGATTGCCAAAAGTTAACCTTACAAGCTGTCTCAAACCATTTAATTTCATGAAAAAAAATCTTCAGAGATTCACTTAAATTGACTATCTGAGTATGAATATACAGTACAACATCTATCTGCCACGATTGTGTGTTGTTTGGATTCAATTGACTTGCAAAAAATGTTTAATGTTGTACAGTACTATATTATGGCTACAAATATGTTTCGTCTATACTATAAATACCCACGCTGCAGGAAAACTGTCAACAAAGCGAATTTAAATCGGTCTAATTGGATTTGTACTAAAAATTTTCCCTAAACAAGCCATTATATGTTCCCCATTTAAATAGCATTAAAATTTGATGATTACTTAGGTTTGCTGCTACGAGAAACGTAAAAAGTATTTTCCTATAAATAATTGAAGCGTAAGGGGGTCTTAAGGAAATTACCTTTTTCATTACTTTGGACCCAGAAAACCTATGAATACAAAGGAGCAGAAGGAGGAGGAGCTAGAGGAGAGAGAAGAGGAGGTGTGCTTGATTTTAGCATTAAAATGGCACCTCAATCGTGGAAATCTGTTAATGTAAACCGGTGTAAAATAAAATCTAATGTAATGTCGACAGCTGAAAAAGGTCACGGAGAGAACCTTTTTGTATTAAGTATATAAAATACTAGCTGTAACCCGCGGGCTTTGCCCCGTTTAACTTCTTAATTTTCAAGATTATCTCGTTCGCATGGCTCAATCACGTCCTGGTTGCAAATTAGCTGTTGTCATAAATGTAAAAGAAATAATAGTGCTGCACCCTGTTGGTAATCCTTGTAACTTTAATGCTATTGAACATCATAGAACAGAACCAACTTGTTTAATTGAAACAGCTGTTAAGATTCAATAATTCTATTTCTCATAAGGTTAACATGGGAAACTCCAGAGCCACTGGGGCGGAGCCCGAAAGGATTTTTGAAATAAGAATATGCCTATATGTTAATCGGGAATGTGAGCTATCATCATGCCAAATTTCAGCCCAATCCGACCAGTATTTTTTGCGTTCACTTGTCACAAACATCCAAACTTTCTCATTTATAATATTACTAGCTGTAACCCGCGGGCTTTGCCCCGTTTAACTTCTTAATTTTCAAGATTATCTCGTTCGCATAGCTCAATCACGTCCTGGTTGAAGTTTGTTCGCTACGCTCACTCACCTTTAGGTTGGAGCTCGTTCGCTACGCTCACTCACCTTTTGGTTGCAAATTAGCTGTTGTCATAAATGTAAAAGAAATAATAGTGCTGCACCCTGTTGGTAATCCTTGTAACTTTAATGCTATTGAACATCATAGAACAGAACCAACTTGTTTAATTGAAACAGCTGTTAAGATTCAATAATTCCATTTCTCATAAGGTTAACATGAGAAACTCCAGAGCCACTGGGGCGGAGCCCGAAAAGATTTTTGAAATAAGAATATGCCTATATGTTAATCGGGAATGTGAGCTATCATCATGCCAAATTTCAGCCCAATCCGACCAGTATTTTTCGCGTTCACTTGTCACAAACATACATCCATACATCCAAACTTTCTCATTTATAATATTAGTAGGACTATATAGTTAGACTATACTATATAGTATAGTTTGCCCCGTTTAACTTCTTAATTTTCAAGATTATCTCGTTCGCATGGCTCAATCACGTCCTGGTTGAAGTTTGTTCGCTAGCTCACTCACCTTTAGGTTGGAGCTCGTTCGCTGCGCTCACTTGCCTTCAGGTTAGCTCGTTCGCTACGCTAACTCGCCTCCAGGTTGAAGTTCGTTCGCTACGCTCACTCACCTTTTGGTTGCAAATTAGCTGTTGTCATAAATTGTGAAAGAAAAAATAGTGTTGCACCCTGTTGGTAATCCTTGTAACTTTAATGCTATTAAACATCATAGAACAGTACCAACTTGTTTAATTGAAACAGCTGTTAAGATTCAATAATTCCATTTCTCATAAGGTTAACATGGGAAACTCCGGAGCCACTGGGGCGGAGCCCGAAAGGATTTTTGAAGTAAGAATATGCCTATAACCGGGAATGTGAGCTATCATCATGCCAAATTTCAGCCCAATCCGACCAGTATTTTTCGCGTTCACTTGTCACAAACATCCAAACTTTCTCATTTATAATATTAGTAGGATAGTAGGATATTATATTTGAATTTCAATGGATGGCGTATTTTGCTCTGGGGACCTCGAAACGAAAAAGTAAATCGGTCCCGGGGCTAGGTCTTGCCATGAAACCTACGGTAATAGCTGTATCCTATATTTCTATTAAAGAAATTTGCTAAAAGAATTGTAAAAGATTAAAGTTTATTTATACGGTTAAAAAAATATTGTCAATGGGAGTTCGCCAAAAGAATCAACTGACATTCGATACTAACGAAAGAATATTCCCTCATACTTCCTGCGTTCCTGGAACATTAGATTAAACTGTTCAGTCAACAAACGTGAAGAAGGCAAAGGATGGGTTCCCCAACGTCTTGGATTTTTCCGATAATACTGTTCGATAATGTACAAAAAGCTTATACAACCTAACTGGGTGGTATCCATCTTGGAAATAAAATAAGTACCGCTACTGCAAATGTGCCCGGACGACGCTACGTATGACAAGCACCCGGCGTTGGCGGGGATTGTAGGACAACCTTTCCCAGGGTCTCCTGGCCAAGGGTTGGTCGTAAAATATTTTGGCTAGGGCGGCCAACCTGTCCCAGGGTGCATGAGGATTAGTGCTGGGACAGGTTGGCCGCCCTAGCCAAGCCGACCCTAGACTAGTAGAACCTGGGACAGGGGTTGAAAAATAGGTAATCATAAGATACCAGTACTTAACTGAAGCATACATAAAATTTATATTTCTAAGCTGCAACACAAGCTTCGAATGCAAGCAACAACACTTTTAAGGAATATCTTTACGTTTCCGGGATCAAACACGGAGAACACAATATGTTGCAAGGACTAGAAAATTGTCAGCCTGCTCTTTGCTCTTCTTAACAATCAAGTCATTGTGAAAAACTTGGTAAAGTATATTAAATTAGTGAATATATTTTTTTAAATTTCCTCTTTGGTTGCATTTTCAAACACTTTCAAACACACATTATGTGAAAGTAAAGAAAATACTCGTCAATCAAACGAGAAAGGGTTAAAATATTTTTTAAATTTTTATGTTTATTATTTAAGGGCTTATTTCCTAAAAAAGCCTAAGAAACAAATTCTCCGCACTCATCTTTGCCATTACAGTACAATAGTGGGTTAAACTTGAGTGACCCGCAGTATTAGAGAATTTCTCTATAGGGAAGTAGCTATTACCGTAGGTCACATGGTAAGACCAACGATGTAAAAACTACGGTAAGACCTACCCGGGACCGACTTACTTTTTTAATTTGATGTCCCCAGAGGCCAAAAACACCATCCGTTCAAAACGATTTATATCTGCCCGTAAACGCGATAACTTGAGTAATTTCTTTCCCGATTTTGATGAAATTCGGGTTGAAATGAGTTCGCGAACCAGCATGATCGGACCATGGGAACCGGGTTTTGTGGGGTAAATATAGGTTTTTCTTATTTTTTAAACCATAAAAACTCAAAATGTGCCTCTTTCTAAACCATCTTAAATTGCTAAAAAAAATCAATAATTTAGTATAAAAAGTGTTTTGTACAGTTATTGGTTACGGAAAAAATTAAACAATTGAATTTTTTAAATTCCTAACTAAAATAGATAATAGATAACTAAAATAAATCCTTTGATTTAGTTAAACGATTGGCGTTTTTGGGAATTTTTCATCTGGCGAAAAATTTAGGGTGGAATGTCTAGTTGTATGTTCAGATGGTGTTACATTTTTTTAGGTTTAAAATTTGAAGTACATTAAGAATACTTAACTTTCCATGATACCCTTTCAAAACATTTAAGACGTAAAAAACTTGTATTAGGGCTATCGTATAAAAGGGGATGATATAAATAATACGTCTTATATAAAATGTATTCACAGAAAAATAAATTGTCTCATTTCCCTTTAATACAAGATTTGTATTATTTTTATGTTAATTTAAAGTTTTAAACGTCATTAGTGCAGTCGAACGTTTTCGAAATTACAAAATAGACTTCATATTTTATTGTGGAATGAAATATCTTTAAACGCTGTTTAAAGTCATTAATAGTTCACGTTTCTACTAGTATATTCAGATAATAATTGATTTGATTTATTGTTAGTTTTTTTTTTTGCTTTTTCAAATCACATAAATAAATAGCTAACAATTCCTTGAGGGAAGTAATATTATCTTCTCGTGCATCGCAGTGCAAATGCTAGAAATATAATCCATTGCATCCACTGTCAACTATCGTCAAACTCTAATCCTGGCAGCAGAGGCGGCCAACCTGTCCCACCCCGACCCCTCATTACTGATGGGAAAGGTTGTCCATCCCTGCAAAACAGGCCAGAAATTCGCAGGTCAATTTTAACCCTGGGAAAGGTTTTCCGTTTCCCATTGGCGGGACGGGATCAACGCGACGCATTTGTCGTCACGCATGACTTGGACTTTTTCGGGCGCTATCTCGACGGCATTTGCGTGGCGGCAATAGCGCTCGTATGATGCTCCGAGGGATGTAAACAATACACACGGTAAACAACTGATGAACGTACCCCATGCCATGCGAGCGCTATCGCCGCCGCGTTGATGCCTATCCAACTCGGCAATGGGGTTCTTATGCAGCTAGTCATAGGAACGCTAATGCCATCGGCGAATCCACGTCAGCAAATGCCGCACGACTACTGGTAGAACAACTGTAAGACCTTTTTGGAGTGAATTTGTGTTGCTGAAGTTGCTCTAGGCTCAGAATCACGTAAGGTTGGGCAACTCCTCACTCCTCACAACTGATAAACTAAGGATATCTATGGTGTTTTATTTGTTACATGGTGTTTGGTTGGTTGTGGCGTGGCGGCGCTGAGGCGGCTCTAGGCTCGGGATCACGTAAGGTAGATGTTGTTGGGCAACTCCTCACTCCTCACAACTGATAAACTAAGGATATCTATGGTGTTTTATTTGTTACATGGTGTTTGGTTGGTTGTGGCGTGGCGGCGCTGAGGCGGCTCTAGGCTTGGGATCACGTAAGGTAGATGTTGTTGGGCAACTCCTCGCTCCTCACAACTGATGAACTAAGGATATCTATGGTGTTTTATTTGTTACATGGTGTTTGGTTGGTTGTGGCGTGGCGGCGCTGAGGCGGCTCTAGGCTCGGGATCACGTAAGGTAGATGTTGTTGGGCAACTCCTCGCTCCTCACAACTGATGAACTAAGGATATCTATGGTGTTTTATTTGTTACATGGTGTTTGGTTGGTTGTGGCGTGGCGGCGCTGAGGCGGCTCTAGGCTCGGGATCACGTAAGGTAGATGTTGTTGGGCAACTCCTCGCTCCTCACAACTGATGAACTAAGGATATCTATGGTGTTTTATTTGTTACATGGTGTTTGGTTGGTTGTGGCGTGGCGGCGCTGAGGCGGCTCTAGGCTTGGGATCACGTAAGGTAGATGTTGTTGGGCAACTCCTCGCTCCTCAAAACTGATGAACTAAGGATATCTATGGTGTTTTATTTGTTACATGGTGTTTGGTTGGTTGTGGCGTGGCGGCGCTGAGGCGGCTCTAGGCTCGGGATCACGTAAGGTAGAGGCTGTTGGGCAACTCCTCGCTCCTCGACCACTTTCACATCATAACGTCTTCCTTATTCTCCTTACTCCTTACAGACGTTTGCTATCGGCACCTTTTTCTTTTCGACAAAACATATAGTAATATATTTGTTGAATAAACCTTTACTTATCGACCCTTACCACCCTTGATAAGGCCTAGTGTTCTGGAGGAATCTTCCTCACAATTTGAACTAGCTGATAGATTGAACTAGATAATAAGAAAATGTTACGATTTGTAATAAATTACAACTGAGTTTTTATGTGTTTTTCGACATTTCTATCAACAATTCTAATAAGACCACAAACCGATATATCAAAACATATGATCAGGTTCAGTTTGATGTTGATGGCCTAGCCGTTGCTACTCCACGGTCCGAAATCAATTCGCCACTCAGATGGTTGCTGAATGATGGTGTCTCGGTGTTATGGTGGCAAGGCGGTCACGGTCAGTGGCGACATCGGATCTAATGTGACCTTGAGGTGATCACACGTTTGTGCTCCTTTTCTGTCATACTCACTGCGTCACCGACATTGACAGAGTTACTGCAATGCTTGTCGGCAGTGTAGGGAAGAACGGTCAAACTCCATAAATGCAAAATTTAGATAGGTACCGGTATATTTTGATTCGTATAAGTATTATAACCACGTGTGATTGATCGACTGGAATAACGAACAGATTCGTCACTAGAATACAAAACGTTTAGAGGATGCAGGGAAATATCGGACAAACTCCACTGCGTTCACGGGAAAAACGGGCAAAGTCCGCAAGTCCGCAGTCTGTTGTGGCAGGCTTGCACCGTGTTGTTTTATTCAGTCATACTGTTTTTTCTTTAATAGAGTTGAGTGTGCTAGCAAGCCTACTGTAACTTATACTGTGTTTTTAGTGAACTTCTTACGGTAGAACGTGAAAATGTCTGACAGTGATGATAGTGCAATGTACATATATTGATAGTAAAACTTCCACAAAGAAAAAACGGAAGTTGTGTCGTGAACGTGATCTGAAAAAAAAAAATACTAAGACACGGTACACATGAAATGGTTAATGACTATCGTTGTCAACAACTTAAATACTTTGAAAACGTCAGTGAAGGTAGATTATTTTTTCTTTTATGATTAAAAATAATGCGTAGTGTAAATTGCTGGGGAATCTATACTGTACTTATTTAATACGCAAGCAGGTTTTTGTGACAATTACTCCTCCGAAACTACTGAACCGATTGACATGTTTTTGGAGTCATTGGAAAGAGCGTAATGTGAAGTTGTGCAGGAAATTTCTTTTTAGGGAAATAATTAGAGAGTGAGGCCCTGGCGCCCTTTAAAGTTTCGTATTTCCCCATAAGGATAACATAGGAGATAATTTTTATTTACAGAAACATACGTTTGTTACTTGAACATAGTCAAAGTCTACTACATAATAATTGCTGTGTATTATGACTGTTAATGTATACTACATTTCAATTTAAGGGTTGTATACCTTAAAGTTTACTCATAATGGATCTTACTACTTTATTTTAATTCTGGGAATAGTGAAATTTAGTTGAGATTAAGTTACCATGATTTAGAAAACTTCGCTATAATAATCTATGTATTTAAAACCACAAATCTTTGACATTAATAATTCATTTGAAATAAAACAGATGATCGACAAATCCAACAAATCATCCACTTCATGTGAATAATGTTGTTACACAAAAATAGGTTACACAACCAATAACTTGATTCTTTTTTACTTTTGGGTGTATTTTGAGTTTGCAGTTATGAAAGCACCAAGCCAAGTAACTTTAATTAAAGATCAGCACTGTTCTTACTCAGACCAATTTCAGTCATGAGCAACTATATCATGTTGTTTTAAGTAAGGCTACATCTTTTAATAGGTTACACATATTCATTATGGAAAATTTTAACGTGGGTTAATCTTCCTGAAGGTAACTTCAAGACTAAAATCGTAGTATTCATTGAAGTGCTTTTGTGGTTAAAATATTGTTTTTTTTAGTGTTTATTTTTAAAAGTGTTTTCTTCAAGCAGCATCTTTATGACCCTCAAAATATGCCACATAGCAGGTTCTACACAGGCCTAATGGTTTGATATGATAAAAATAACTACCCTATAACATACTTGAACACTTATTAATTTAATTTACTAAATAAAATACACATACAGCTATAAAATGGCTGGACTGCTTCTCTTCTAAGGATTTATTATTACTGTTTTTGATTTTTGACATTGAGCCAATATATAAGTAACACGATGAATTTGTTTTCTAAATTCATATGCAATTTTGCGGGGCATTGAGCCGCACAGGTTCACTAGTATTGATCAAACGCCTTGTAATATTTTATTTTTGCATTAAAAATACCATTAGGCTATTTTTTAAACTTTTTTCATAGAAATACAATCAGTAAAAATAATTATTTAATACATAAACAAACACTAGTAAAATGTATTTATATAGTCAAAAGAGTATGTTAAGTTAAAAAAATGCTCTCCTGTAAAACTGTCTTTGTGTGAGTTTGATCGTTCTTCATCTGTACCCTTCAGTCTAATTAAAATGCCTTCATTTGCATACCTTCGAACCATTGCGAGTGTTTCCTAAATATGTTTACTTCGGGTTTATCATCTTGTCTCGTTGTTCTAAATTGAACTTGTTTGTACATTGTTTTTTAAGGCTAGTTAATGTGCTTGACGCACAAGCAAAGACATTTGTTCTTTTCCGACCAATAGTTTAAATTGTAAATTGGAATTCGATTAGTGCATCCAAAGATATTGAGATGGAAAGGGACCGTTAATACTGCTTATTTTTATTGTTCGTACCGACGATAAATCGTTAATCATACACAGTACTTGTTAATATTCTGAAGAGTAGGTTATAGGGGTGTAACAATTTCCCTTGGGCTGTCACAACCTAACTTTGGCTAGCTCAGATAGTTCAGGGTGGTGGGTCAGTTAGATTAGTAAGCAGGTAACCAAAATTCTTAACGTAAATGTTAAAGTGTCGATCTGACAGGAAAACAAACTATACTGTTATAGTATGCAGCTATTTATTTTTTTTTTCTAAGAAAGCATCAGGAATATATATATCAATATCTATAGAGAAATACCTGTAACAATTAGCAAAACATAGGCCTAATATCAATAAATACTTATTTTACATTAATACAACAGTCCATCCGTTGAGACGATACAATGAACAGGTCCTGGATCAAAAGTTCACACCTAGAATATGACGATACGCACAGGTCCTGGATCAAAAGTTCACACGTAGAAATAATAGTTGAAAAGTCACTCACCGATTTGTATAAATATCTCTGAGCTCAGAAACGAACCAAATTTTACGGTAGCCGCACAGACAAACGGTTGCGCTCGACTCCACCCAAAAACCAAGACTCCAGTAGAGGTACAAAAAGGTAGGTCAGGTGCAGACAGCAGTAGTAAGGCGTAAGTGGGTGACTCAATAGTAGCCTCCAGGTCCAACAATGGTGTAGTCCACAGCACATCAGCCAGGGTTACGTGGCGCGAGCGCCGAGTGGCCCGAGCGCCGAGTGGCGCGAGCGCCGTGCGGACTACCTGCTACGCTGTGATAGATTTGACAGCGCTAATCAAGTATATACTGTACACTTATAATCGTCAAACTATCCATGTTGTAGATAAATTGTGTCCGTATATGTGAGCTTTTAAAACTTTGTGTTTTTAGAGCGTTCTTATACCTAATTATAATAGCATAAACGTTTGCTATTACCCTAACCTAACCTAACCTAACCTAACCTAACCAAACCTAACCTAACATAACAGCTGGCTCTCCGAACTTGGACATGTGCCGCGGGGAACAGCGACCAGTGACCACCGCGCGGAGTTAGGATAAGCCCTTCCACAGAGGCTCATGTTAACCTCGTCACTTCTGCTTCATTGAGCAGACCCTTACAAGATTTATGGCTTCGGCGCTCGCACCACTAATTTAGCCGCGGCGCTCGTGCCACCCGGCGCTCGAAGCACGACACCTCAGCCAGAACTCAAGATCCGGAACAAAAGACCCTGCGCATGGTACCACTTTTTATAGTTTGGGCCCTATTGTTACACTTAATTCCAAAAATATAAGAATTAAAAAAATAATATTAAAGTCACAATCCGTTTCAGTTATTATACAGCAAGAACATTTTCTTATGACACAAAGATAAATTCTTTTCAAAGATAAAAACAGGTTCAAGGCGTTATCTAACTCATATCAGAACATTGGTAAAATTATTTCACTTTATGAAATTAAATCTGTTATTTTTTTTGTGCACAGATAGGCTACCTAATAAAATGTACTGTACTTTAATACAACTCTGCCATAATAATGAAGTTTTTTTTTTGTATGAAAAATGTCTAACATATATTACCACAATATACTTCTCACTCTAACATGACTAAATTGTAACAAAGTTTGACATACCAGTTGAATTATAAAACCATTTTAACATAGACCATTTAAAAGTAGAACATTTGAACATAGAACATAAATTACTTTTACTTTACTAGTGTGAAATTTCAAGCATTTAATTCAAGATTTAAACATAATTACTATGAATCACTAGAAACAAAATAAACTTTCTTTTTGACTCAAAAATACTAGTATTAAGATTTTGTTTGCTAATCAACTCATTGATATACTAGTTTAGGTTAACTGCCACTTCATTAATTAATATATGCACTTGTTTATCTACCACAGAGAAAATATTCTTTAAATACACAATATTAGGCCTACATTGACTGACAAAATAAACACTTTAAACATATAACATATTATTTGATAAATTGTAACCATAATCTACTTTGTGATAGGCCAGAGAGGGACTAACATTTTCATTAAATTGTATTCACAAGAAATAGCTAGATGACGAATAGACATGTTCAAAGTAATATTTCATATTTAACAATTTACATTTTTTTATTTATTGGACATTCAAAACAACTAACACCTATCATTAAATCAAAATTTAATTTAATGTACAACAGCTCAATAAAAATATTAATTTACAGAAAGTCATTTTTTTTTAGACAAAAATTGTTGTGAACAAATTTAATATTTCTCAACAAGGGTGGTTATTACAACAATTAAATATTCTATGATTTTATAAAAACTTTACTTTAGGATTTCAACATTGCATGATATTGAAGGTTTAGACATGAAAATTAATCACATGGGGACAACCTCAACTTTTAAAGAATTATTTCACAAATACAGTATTTTTGTACAGTTAAATTTAAAGTAACATAAAAAGATGAACATATATTTTAGAGACTAATAGACCTTTTTGAGAACTTAAATTAATTATTAGGGCAAACTTAAATTTTTTTGTATAGCAGAGCAAATCGACAGTTTAACTTTTAATTTATCAGAAAACTGTAAATTGAGGCCTAATTGGATGTAAATGAACTTTTTGTCAGCCAAAGCAAAATAATATTTGTTGGACACCTGCTCACCTCTAAAAATCTTCTTAGAATTTTTGAAGTTCCACTGTAGTGTAGAAGGTCTTCTCAAGGTTCTTTGCTGGTCCAAGGAACATGTAGAACTGGTCAACTACAGGATTGTCTATGCTCAGGATTGAACCTGGTTAGATATCAGCTGGTCGCCAACTGCTGACCCTATGGGACTTTGTCTCTTTGACTCTTATCTACAGGGTAGGGAGTATGTAATTGTCACCAGCTAGGATTTTAAATTATCCAACGTTGTTTGCATGCTGAACAACTAGATTTTATTAAAGAAGGTGATCAGTCTTCTTTGGAATAAAAGTTTTTTTTCCAGCTGGAAATATTTTATTACAGGGGAAGTTCATTCATGCGGACTCAACAATACGTGATTTAACGTCTCTCGGTATCGGTAGAATTTACTTATATGTTTATAAGGATTGCAAAATACTCATTCAAGGGAACATTTCTGTTTGTAATCCATGATAGCGCGTTGATTTAAATACACGTAGGAGTCTTCAGTTTGGCACTGGATTCTCGCCTAAGCCAATAACAAACTATCACTATACAACATGCCTATAAAACAGAATTACTAATTTAGCTCAAAGTGCCGTAGTGTCAAATAAAATAATATGATGTGTAACATGTTTTACTGTAGGCTCCTGTTGTGTTTGATGGAATAGCGAGTTGGTTTATCAGCGAGGTGTACGTGTTGTCCTTCGAGAAGACAATCTCTAACAGAGCAATTTGTGCTGTCGAAAGCTATGAATATGTACCTCAGTGCGTGACGTGTGGACATACATCTTGATGTAATTGAACCATTAAGTGATTATATCACTGATTGTTAACGCGAATGATCGTTGCATGTCGTGTCGGGTGACGTGTTGCACTATTGTTGGAGCCGCGGAGACGAGTCTGCTTATACTAGAACAAATTGTCTATTTGATAATTAATTTTTGTAAAAAACAACCGACTTCAAACGTTCTAAAAAGAATGAAATAATTTTATAATTTTAAAAAGTTAACTATTGTAATATTCTAGCTAACATATTTCAAGTCGGCGCGGCTCTATGACGATTTTTGACAACATAACGCTCCTTTCACACTATACGATTTCGCTCGTGCGGTTATTAATCGTATTTGTTGTAACGCATTGGAGCTTATGGCCCCTTTCACATTATACGATTGCCAACCGTGTACGATTTTCACCCGCGTAGCGACCGTAGGTGCACACGGTTGGTATCCGACTCCCGCACGAGTAAAAATCGTGTCTACTGCTAGTGGCCATGTGACCATATGGCCCCTTTCACACTACACGATTGTAGTCGTGCGGGAGCCCTCCCCAAGTGCAGTTTGTTGCGTATAGTTTTCAGATATTTTGCGTTTACAGTTGTTTAATTGTTTAATTATTGAGTTGAACTACCTGTGCAAACCGTATTTTATTATTTAGTTTTTGTTATTTATTACAGTTTTGTCTATATAGTTAAAATTATGAATGTGATTGATCTTGAAGCTTTAAACGATTCTCTTAAAATCCGAAAATAGTTGAAAAACGTTTCTTCGTCATTTCTCAAGTCTTGAAATAATGTTTTAAACATCCCCACTTCCTCACGTCTCAAATTTAAATACGACTATTATTAAATTTATTTGTCTCCTATAAATTATCAAAGTAGCAATAATTTTTCCTCGCGATCCATACTACTTAAAACTTTCCACTGAAATGTCAATGAACTCTGTTCTAGTGGAGTGGGGGTTAAGATTTTTTTAATCGTACGATTACAAATCGTATAGTGTGAAAGCAACAGACCCACGATCATCTGCCCGTACGATTAACACTCGTACGAGCGAAATCGTATAGTGTGAAAGGAGCGTAATGAAAATTTAAAGACGATGTCCGCATTGCAAGCGATTATCTATAACTAAAGGTGCTAATCTTCAGGTTTTTTTTAGAGTTATGCGTTGGGTGTTATTAGCGAATTTCCCTATAGGGAAGTAGCTATTACCGTAGGTCTCATGGTAAGACTTAGGCCCGGGACCGATTTACTTTTTCATTTTGATGTCCCCAGAGGCCAAAAACACCACTCGTTCAAGTTTTTATATATGTATATATATATATATATATATATATATATGTGTCCGTGAACACGATAACATGAGTAATTTTTATCCGATTTTGATGAAATTTGGTTTGAAGGTGTAAGGCGGGATAAACTTGAATGAGTTGCGATCCAGCATGATCTGACCATGGGAACAGGGTTTTATGGGGGGTTTTATGGGATAAAAATTGGTTTTTCTCACTTTTGACCCTCAAAACACAAAATTTCCCAATTTTTCTCTAAACCTTCTTAAAGAGCTTAAAAAAACAAACAATTCAGTATATCAAAGTGTTTTTGTACGGTTATTGGCTACGGAGAAAACTAAAAAAATGGTAAATTTTAAATTCCCATGTTATTCTTATGGAGAATATTGTAAAATGTTGTAGTTTGCTTGTTTATGGATATCTTTTGATCAAACTTGGCAAATATATTCATTTTATACTAAGCAATAATTATTTTACTTGAAACACACACTTTATTAGTTTCCTTGTAGCAGCAAACCTAGGTACTCGTTAAACCTAATGTTATTTAAATAGATCAATTGAAAATCAATTCAGCCAAATGGAAATTCGCTTAGGCGTCAGGTTTGCTGCGGCGGGGGTATTTTATCATTACCCATCATTGGCAGATACCTTCATAAAGTTTTTTTAATAAGATAATAAATTATAATCTTACAGTGGTATTAACGAATATCTCTAAAAAAAGTATAATACATGATTTTAATTTGGAAAAGTAATGATTTAATATTCAACTAGCTTCTTTTCCCTGTTAATATCAAAATAATTTGTTTTCATATTCATATAGAACATTTTTGTGTGTTAGTTTCATAATGCATTCATTTAGAAGTAAACATTGTACCAGTAAATACTTCTTTTGGTATCCAGACGAAACAGTTCATATGTTTTTTTATATATTTACTAGCTGGCCCGACAGACGTCGTCCTGTCCTAATGTGGTTTTATGTCAAAAGCTCGTTCATTTTAAAGATGAGCTCGTTCGCATGGCTCAATCACGTCCTGGTTGAAGTTCGTTCGCTACGCTCACTCACCTTTAGGTTGGAGCTCGTTCGCTGCGCTCACTTGCCTACAGCTTTGCTCGTTCGCTACGCTAACTCGCCTCCAGGTTGGAGTTCGTTCGCTTCGCTCACTCACCTTTTGGTTGCAAATTAGCTGTTGTCATAAATTAAAAAAAATAATAGTGCTGCACCCTGTTGGTAAACCTATTAACTTTTTAATACTATTGAACATCACAGAATTAAATTGACGAGAGGTCGTCCAGTGGTCGAAACTCGACCAAAAATATGTAATGTAAACTTACTCACTTCTCTATTTTCACCCCACACTGTAAATAAAACATGTGATTGGAGTTTCTTCCATTTGTTTTGATTTTCTGTTTATATTTCGTTGTTATTTCGTCACCAGCATGGCAACGCATAAGATCCATGTTAATTTTTTCAAATTTTTAAACTCATTTTTTGTGCTTATCTTTGAGCCTATTTAAATTTATAAAGGGATTCTGCACACCTACAGGAAAATAGCTTTCTAACGGTATGCGTAGATTAACCTCACGATGCACACGAGCTGAGAAAAAAGGTTTTAAAGAAACATGCTTGCCTATTAATATATAGATTAGTTGAACCAGCTGTTAAAATTCTTTAACTACATTTAATTATGAGTACTCATAAGGTTAACATGAGAAAACTTCAGAGCCACTGGGGCGGAGCCCTTTTGACGGATCTGCACCAAACTTCACACAAACCATCCTTGAATAATGCTTAATAATGCCTGAAAGTTCCATTACAATCTGTCGAGCGGTTTCGGAGTCCATAAAGGACAAACATACATACATACATACAAACAAACATACATTGGATTTTATACAGGGTTAGTAAAAAGTGTGGAGACCCCCTGTTATTTTTTTAACGGCCCATACTAGAAAAACTAAACTCGGCACATCTTTATGACATCTTATGAAGTACTTTTTGGGCATAACCGTCACTTGGTGTATATCCCCAAAATGGGGATTTTGGGGGAAACTTAAAAATTTCAAATACAAAGACCCATCGAGTGATCCCTCATTTTGAAGGTCCTGGTAAAAGAAGACCAACAACGCAAACTAGAGGTCTTTATCGCAATCCAGTAAAAAATGGCAGCCAATTGAAATTCTCAGAAGTTAAATTTAATTTACAGTTTTCCAAGTCTGGAGACCCCCTGTAAATTTTGTAGTGGCTCACACTAGGAAAACTAAACTCTACACACCTTTTTGGCATGTTATGAAGTACTTTTTAAGCCTAATATCCACTTGCTTACCTAACCCAAAATGGGGGATTTGGGGGAAAACTCAAAAGATTTAAATGATAAGCCCCATCAAGTGACCCCTCATTTTGAAGGTCCTGGTAAAAGAAAACTAACAACGCAAACTAGAGGTTTCTATCTCAATCCAGTAAAAAATGGAAGCTGATTGAAATCTTTAGAAATCGGTAATAGCTTGCAATTTTATATTCAATCGACTGCCATATTTTACTGTGTTAAGATAGAGACCTATAGTTTGCGTTGTTAGTTTTCTTTTATCATGACCTTCAAAATGAGGGGTCACTCGATGGGACTTATCATTTAAAATTTTTGAGTTTACCCCAAAATCCCCCATTTTGGGTTTGGGAACTTATGAGAATTTCAATTGGCTGCCATTTTTTACTGAATTGAGATAGAGACCTCTAATTTGCGTTCCTTTAAAATGAGGGGTCACTCGATGGGTCTTTGTATTTGACATTTTTGAGTTTCCCCCAAAATCCCCCATTTTGGGGATGAACACCAAGTGGCGGTTATGCCCAAAAAGTACTTAATAACATTCCATAATGGTGTGCCGAGTTTAGTTTTTTCTAGTATGGGCAGTTAAAAAAATAACAGGGGGTCTCCACACTTTTTACTAACCCTGTATATATAGACTAGCAACAGAGTCCGTTGTGGTTAAATACAACAGTCTCTAGTAAAATATTTGTTATGGAATCCATACACCACTTTACCCACTAATATTAATTGTACAGATTAAGCACATAACATTAGAATAACTCACTTAACTTAAGGAACACACTTTAAACACAAATGCAAAGTGTTAACAACAACATTTAATCAAAGAAATAACAATTAAATAACAATCTATATATATATATACATATATACTAGCGGAGTACCCGTTCATCGTACGGGTGGCATATAAGTATAACATGTTTATTGCAGCTATGCTCAAGATTTCTGTTTGAAATGGGGAAGGACACAGTTTGATATTATTTGCTTCTTTAAATTTAAGGTATACTATAGTATAAATCTACCACAGCCATAACTTTCTACCACTAAAAGATAAATTATTAACAGTTCGCAATATATCACAAATTTTTCATGAAATTAAAAACATAAACATTACTGTAATCAATCCTTATTTGACAGTTCTCATTGCGCATCACAATTTCTTTTCTGCTTAGTTCAAATTATATTAGCTGTTTTCATAAATGCAAAAAATAGTGCTGCACCCTGTTGGTGAATCTTATAACTTTTTAATGCTTTTGCATATCATACAACAAACCTTTTTATTTGAAACAGCTGACTAAATTATTTTATTCCCTTTAAATATGAATACTCATAAGGTTAACATGGGGAAGCCACTGGGGCGGAGCCCGAAAGAATTTTTGAGACAAGAATATGCCTATATGTTAATTGGGAATGTAAGCTATCATCATGCCAAATTTCAGCCCAATCCGTCCAGTAGTTAATGCGTGATTGAATTTCAAACAAACAAACGAACACAAAAACTTTCACATTTTTATAATATTAGTAAGATATAGTACAGGGTGTTTGTGAACTCTCTTGAAAAAATTCACAGGATTATTCCTTGGGTTAATACATGAATATTTTACATTATAAACATGGGTCGCCGGAGCCTCGTTTTCCATCTGTCTGTCTGTATGTGTTTTTTATAAATAACCTTATAACTCGAGTTTGAATCGAGGTACAAACTTTAAATTTGACACACTTGTGCATTTTAACGTGGTACACAAACATGCAAAATCTAATTTCGTTGACTATAGCCGTTTCAAAATGGCAGCCATCTAAAACCTTTGACCTCAAATTACATGAAAACCACTAGATTTACAAAAAAACACAAGGATAACAAAATGTAGGAAATGTTAGCCCAGTCAGTTCAGTAGTTTATGCGCCTATTAGTAACAAACATACAGACAGACACCACTTGATTTTTATACTAGGTGGCGTTCACAGAGGCATCCACAAAATTTTGCGGAGTCATCAAGAGTTCATATTATATTGTTTTTGACATACTGCAGTAAAAACAGTAGTTTTTAATGCATGCGTTGCGGGTCTAAAGTAGCATTTTCAAATGTTTAGGGAATAAAAATCGTTTTATCAAAGAGATGGAGTAAAAATCAGCTGTTGTCCACTCAGTTGTAAATTTCGATTGTAAACGATTGCATGTGTATCGATTCGTGCTTCGTAATCATTTTAACATACAGTCTACATTTTAGCATTTTAGCATTGCAGATACATTAATCCATTCCCAAACTCAACACTGCTCACCTTTACTACTAAGGTCCTTCCTCCACCACACCCTACGTCGTGGACCTGTTTCCCTCTCTTTCCATAGCATTTTAGGATTGCAGATACATTAATGTAATTGCCAAAGACAGTTCCCAAACTCTTCACTGCTAGCCTTACTACTTCCTTCACCATTTACTACGTCATAGACCTGTTTCCTTCCTTTCTCATAGCATTTAAGTATTACAGATTCATTTATCTAACTGCCCAAACGGTTACCCCACTCTGCACTGCCAGCCTTTACTACTTCTTTCACCATTTCCTATGTCGTGGGCATGCTTCCATCCCTTCTTATGTATTTATGTATTTATGCCCTTCTTATGTATATGCTATGGCATTTCAGCATTGCAGATACATTAAAACTGCTACAAACGGTTTCCAGTTTCCACACTCCACACTGCTCACCTTACTACTTCTTTCACCTCTTCCTACGTCGCGGATCTGTTTCCCTCTCTTCCCATAGCATTTTAAGATTGTAGATACCTAAATCTTCGTCATAAACAGATCCCACACTCCGAACAACTCGCCTTTACTACTTCCTTTACCACTTCCTAATCGCGGACCTGTTTCCTTCCCTTTCCGTATCATTTTAGGATTGCAGATACCTTAAACAGATACCACACCCCGAACAGCTCGCCTTTACTACTTCCTTCACCACTTCCTACGTCGCGGACCTGTTTCCTTCCCTTCCAACAGCATTTTAGGATTGCAGATACATAATCTAATCGCCATAAACAGTTCCCACACTCCGGACAGCTCGCCTTGACTACTTCCTTCACCACTTCCTACGTTCGCAGACCTGTTTTCCTCCCTTCCCATAGAATTTTAGGAATGCAGATACCTTAGTCTAATCGTCATAAACAGTTTCCACACTCCAGACTGCTCGCCTTTACTACTTCCTTCACCACTTCCTACGTCGCGGAACTGTTTTCATCCCTCCCCATAGAATTTTAGGAATGCAGATACCTTAATATAATCGTCCTAAACAGTTTCCACACTCCAGACTGCTCGCCTTTACTACTTTCTTCGCCACTTCCTACGTCACAGACCTCAAGCTAGTGCCGTCATTTGATTATATTTATGATCCAAACCGTTTCCGTTATGTTTTTATCTACTGCATTCAAAAGTCAACAGCTGATCATATGCCTTTGTTTATGTGTCAAATACTGCTTCCATAAGAATTACATTGAAACTTTGAGATCCAGTAGGGGCGGATTCCTGAGAGATTTTTTTTAACGCCATATAGATGTTGGCACTCACCGATATGGTCTTTATTACCATGCAAAATTTGAAAACGATTGATTCAGCCGTCTAGGAGGAGTTTGCGTATTACGAAATGCAAAAGAGTCGACGTATAAGAGCTTCGCTCGCTCCGCTCAATAATAGTATAGATATAGATTTTAGTAAAAATGTAATCAGACAAGTTGGAATTCGCTTAGTCTGCAGGTTTGCTGCGGCGGGGGTATTTTACATTTATGACAACAGCTAATTTGAACCAAGCAGCAACAAAAAGCTGTGATACATAATGGCAACTGACAAAATAGTATTGTTTACAGTTATGTTTATATTTTTGACTAGCTGTGTGCCCGTTCTACGCACGGGGATCTTATCATAGTCAGTTAAAACCTTCTTATATAAAGCACAGCAGTTGGTTTGCATACTTTCAGATATGCTGACAAAACTATTCCTTCGCAAATACAGTATCAGACAGTTTCAAGCCAAAACTAATGCTTCGCAATTAAATGTCACCCGGATCTTGTTGGTCCATATGTTATATCCAATGATTAAACTAAATAAACGGTATCAGCATTCTGACACATACTTTCTCCCATAAGTTTGTCAACAACCTTTATCATGTGTAAGCGGTGAGAGTAAATATACGGAAATGGGATTTGTACAATTTTGTTCAGAATTTAAAGGACTATAACATAATGGTTAAAAGTATTTAAGGAACTACCTCAACCTCTTAATTTAAAACTTTATTCGGGTTGACATTCTCATTATCAAGGCGCTCTTGTCCTTTCCGTGAAACATTGAGAAACAAGGACATTAATGCGTTACCATCATACATGCACACAAAAATACCGAACTTAATTAGGGAATCTGCTACGCTTTAAGCATAAAAAGGTACATATAAAATTAGTACTTGAAATCTTTGTTAATGCCATAAAATTTGATCATAACAATTTATATTTGCTTGGACCGGAGATGACTCGAAATTCTGTCGAAATGCTATCTGAATCGGTTTGCTATATGAAATGAAGTACAGTAGGCCTACTATAGACGATTTAGATTGGTAATTTGTAATAAAAATTACCAAAATAGGCCACGAACTATTGATACATAAAAAACGTTCAAAGTGTTTGAACAATTCATGATGGTTTGCTGAATAAATGTTTTACTAAAATGCGTTATAGTTTTCTTAGCATAACATTTTGGAATCCAGACAGAAAAAGCAAGAATTATACAGTTAAGACATCAATTAAATTGAATAGGCCTACGCCTGTAATAAATAAGGTGCAACACCAACGATAACTAATTTGTAAATTACTGTAATGTGTTGGTACGTAAAAATGATTCTTGCTGCTACTAAAAAGGTTAAAAGGAAAAGAACCAGTACCGTACCAAAAACCAACGTTTACAGTTAAGAACTGTAGTACAGCCGACCAATTATATGCGTTAATCAAGGTTATTGATCTCTTGGTTTTGGATTTTCTCGTAAAAAGTTATCAGCAATCAAAGTTATTTCCCATTATTAATTGTCATTAATTGCTTTATTTGTACACAACTCTTAATGTAAACTTATCGGTGTCAGTTTAAAAAAAAACCTTATACAACATAACTTTCTGTTATTTAATAGATTACGTATTCTCTAAACAATGGTTGCTGGTATATATATTAACATTATAAGGAAATGTGACAAAAATCACACAACGTTGGGGTTTTGGACGTTTATAATTTTATTTCTTAAGTACCTAGGTAGGCCGTGTATTCTATGGAAAAGTACCGGTATCAAGGATCGTTGTCGAAAGGGTTGTTATAAATAATTGGGTAAGCATACGTACCACACGTACCCAAGAGAAGGGCTATGGGCCTATTGGCTGTATGGTCCAGCGATTGCATCACACGGTGAGTAGGGACTATTGACTATATATAGTCAATGGTAGGAACAGAAAGTGACACATTGGAAAATCGAGTTCAGCATCATCCGTAAACCTCTGTTACAATCACCCACTGCAGTTGTAATTTTTTGCTTTACACTTTACACAACCGCCATTGAAGAGCCGTCAATGAGTGGAACATTGTTTCTAAGCTATTGGCGACGGTCATTAGTAAATTTAAGTTTCCCAGCCGTATACAACACTGATTCAATCTTGATTCAATGTCTTCTTTCTGGTTATCGAAACTCCAAAACAATTTTATACACATATTTCTGGTTCCTGACCTGGATGATGCCTAGTTATTTAATTTACGGTTACACTATATTATTCCACTTGCGATTAATTAAATCCTTTATGTAATAAATTGAATCTCACTTGTATGGGATTTGCCTTCAAAACGTGATCGGAAATGGTTGTGGTGTTTGTAAACAACATTTGTAAACATTTCAGTGACAGCTAGAAAAAATAATCTTGATCCGAACAGCTGTTCGTTGTTTCATAGATGATTATGTGATACAAATTGGAAGAAAACTTGACAAAAATCGCACAAAACTGCATTTTTGATCGTCCGTAATTTTATTTACAAAGTAGTGAGGCCATGTTTTAATGGCTAAAGACACTCTCGCCAATCCAGTGAATACATTAAAATGACTTGGGTCTTGATAGGTACTCTCGTTTTCCTGGAGAAGATTGCGTAAAATGCCATCTTGAGTGTGTCAGACAGACAGACAGAAATTTAGATGAGACTTGTTTCGGCTTCTTTAATGTATAACACTTTAATTTATGATTCTGAGCAATGTACAGACAAAACTCTAATTTTATTTATATAGATTATTAAATAATTCGTGATATTGTGAGAATTTTTGGTAATTTACTTTTTTGCTGTTGTTTAAGTGCAGTGGTAGAACATTATTATAACATATTATACCGTAAATTAAAAGAATTAAAGTCCTTCCTCACTGCAAACGAACATCACTAGTTTAACTGTAATAAGCAATTTATACTTATACGCCACCTCCTACGAAGGACGGTACTCTGCTAGTTAATTATAAAGACGTAACTTCAAACCAACCCAAATGTAATGTATGGAAGTAGCTTGGCGCAAACAATACAAACAGTTGCATAACTGTAAAATATATGTAATCAATTTGATAAGTTTAATTATTAGTTGTATGCTTTTCTGCATTTAAATTGTTAATTTGTCACTATGACAAAAGCTAATGTATTATTTTTTGTTTCAGGTTGGTACTATTGATATCTTTATGTTACCATTTTTGTCTCCCCAAAATAAAAGTAAGTAATTAATTAATTATTTTCTATCTTCTTTAGTTTATGCGGTCTTGTTGGTATACCTATGTTGGATCACATAACCTACAGCTATTGTTTGTTTTTTATCAGTGCATCTAATGCAGGTAATTGCTTTCGTCGGTCAACAATGATATTTTGTAGCCTGTCTCTGTTTATCAGCTCAGTGATCTATGGTCCATACAGTAAATAACATGACCATCTGAAGGTTACACGTTTGTATCCTTCACTTAGATTACAACTCCATCTGGTGGAGATTATAGAATAGATTGGTCCGACGCTAGATATCGGGGTCAAGGCAATCTTAATTCCAGATTCGCGTTTGAAGTTTCTCCATAAATAAGAGGTTTCTAGTTAAGAATCGGTTAAACAGTTTATTTTAGATGTTTGTTTTCAATGGCTATCGATAGAATTAGAATGTGCAGGAGAGCACATATAAAGAAAAATGTTGCATACATGTTTTTTCTCTAAAATGATTGTCCACTACATACTTATATTTGTATTTGAAAGAATTAAGACAAGTGGCTATGGAAAATCTGCATTTTAAATTCCTCTAAGGAGTTTTACAACGTCAGGTCCAATCCAGCTACTTGACATATCCCTGTCTTCATGTGTGAAGCAACGAGATTGTCAGCTTTTATTGTTTTTATAATCATGCATTTAATTGACTCCATAAATTTTTGCAAGCACAGAGCCGAATGTGCACCTTCAGTATTTTATTTCACAATATCTTGAATTGCGATTAGCCGTGCAGTATACAGTACGAGGAACATGTTGCTAGATAACAATCGTGGCTATAAACATTTAACTAACTATATAGATGCGATTAGCAGTGCAGTATACAGTACGAGGAACATGTTGCTAGATAACAATCGTGACTATAAAAATTTAACTAACTATATAGATGCGATTAACAGTGCAGTATACAGTACGAGGAACATGTTGCTAGATAACTGATTTCTGATATACTGATATACATGATATACTGATTTCTGCCGACTACATGATGGTTTTTACCAAGTTAAACTGATGGAATGACTTATGCTATAGCAACTGTTGTGACTCAGTAACGAAAAATAAGGTACAAAATAGAGTTTTAGACACTAGCGTAATCTGTGACTGGCTCACACAACTACAGTCTTTTTTAGCAAAAAATTTGCGACAGCTGATCAATATAGATGGGATGTCTTCTTCTGTATCCAATAGTCAATGGTAATACTATATAGTATACCGTAAATTAAAGTAAGCAAATTTTATCAAACTGTGTCCTCCCCCATTGCAAAGCTCGAGTATAACTGCAATAAGCATTTTATACTTATATGCCAACCCCGTACGAAGGACGGGTACTCTGCTAGTAAGATCATAAGATGAAACATCTTGTTCCGTGGTGTAAGGTCATGTTCTTGGTATACGATCAATTCTTACTGTCCTTAGCAAGTAGGGCCAATACCTTAGCAAGGGCCAATGCCTGCTTTATACGAGTGGCAGATTACGTACTTAAAGTCTTCATAACGGTTTACACAAAAAAACTATGAAGCCTAGAATAGAATGATTTTCTGAAATTATTAATTAGGGGTTGTCAACGTTGAGGAAATAACTCGAACTGACTTAATAGAAGGTTGATGGTTTACAGTACTCGTAAGCCGCTTTTGGCAGTTCGTCCAAATAGCTTGTGGATAAAAATCTCACTGTTCGAAAGTTGCCGAGATCGTAAAAATATATTGAAGCACTTGTTAGTTTGAATCTGGAACGAGCTGGCCTTGACCATCAGATGTTTTATAAATGATTTTGGATGCACAATTTGACTATATAGGCTACCTTACCACCTATATAGGTGATACCTTGCCACACGCGTTACGTGGTTGGATACCGGGTACAGGACGTATTGTTATTCCTACGAGGTACGTGGTACAGAACGTAGCTACGAGATAGTCATCTTAGCTATACAGAGACTCGTCGTAGCCATTTTGATACTTATAGAGAACTTTGGAATAATCATCTTTACAGTGCGGCACCATTCGAGACACACACGCAATATTTTTAGCACAGTTTGATTCTATGCGTTTAGTTTTTCACACCATCAAAATAATGTATGTATTGCAAAAAGTTATCCTTTTAAAATTTGGCTTATTTAAAAGTTTGCGTCTTGGTAAAACCTGAACCAAGTTGTTTTGTTCTTAAAATGGCTAAAACTTTCACATGAAATTGTAACTACTTATCGGTCGGGTAGTACGTACAATTAAAAAACAACATCATATTCGAATACAAATATGACGATACAGCTAAACACATTTAAAGGAGCCGTATTTTATTGTATTAGCTTTGACTATTAATAAAACAGTATTAGTTAAACCAGTATGGTAACCGCTTAGTTGTAATATATATGGTTGGGCGCTTATCGTTGCCGCTTGTACACCCATTTAACAATTTATTGAATGTACGCTCCGTAAACTTTATTGTTATGATATATCAAATTATCATACATAAAGTGTACAAAATCAGAGTTGTTTATCTTATTTAAATTTAAAATAGTAAACAATGTCTGTAAATGCCCATCTTGTGATTATAAAAACCTAAAAGTCGATTGTAACTGGAGAATGGCAATACGGGTTTTAAGTGCGCTTATTGATCTCCATTTATAAATATTATTCTTAGTTGGCTATGTTTATCGTAATAGACCTACTGACGAAACTAAAATGGTGGCTTTATTTTGTGTTGTTTATGCCGTATCCCGTTAAAATAAATGTTAAAAAAAGATTAAACTACCTGTGACTGCCTTGTGCGTAAAGGCAGAACCTTTAAGCAGCACTTGAAGCATAAGGAACCGGTTAGTTTAACCTTTTAGCGAATTTCCCTATAGGGAAGTAGCTATTACCGCAGGTCTCATGGTAAGACCTAGGCCCGGGACCGATTTACTTTTTCATTTTGCTGTTCCCAGAGGCCAAAAACACTATTCGTTCAAATTTATATATATATATATATATATATTATATTTGATATTGTTCACGTGTAGGGCTACTGTAATTAATATTAATAAATAATACACCATAGTATCATAAAAATAATTAAAAAAAGGGTACTATGGTGTATTATTTATTAATATATATATATATGTGTGTGTGTCCATCCGCACGATAACTTGAGTAATTTTTGTCCGATTTTGATAAAATTTGGTTTGAAGGAGTAAGGCGGGATAAACTTGAATGAGTTCGCGAACCAGCATGATTGGACTATGGGAACGGGGGTTTATGGGGTAAAAATAGGTTTTTCCCATTTTGACCCTAAAAACACACAGCTATTCTTCTTTGTCACAGCTATTTTGAGAGAACGGCTGGGCGTAGAAACTCGGTAGGGGTGTCTAAAGAAAGATCTTTCCTATCCGCCCAAAGGAAATATAAATGATATTCTGGAAATCTTGACAAAATTTCCAGTAATTTGACACTTTAATCATTAAAATTGATCCAAAATTAAGGCGAGGGTGAGGTAACAAAATTTCGAGTTTTGGTGTTTTTTTATTGGAAATATAAAAAAAACCTTAAATCATCCCATTTTTAAACGCTCACCCTCGCTTTAATTTTTGACAAAATTTCATGATTAAAGTGTCAAATTACTGGAAATGTTGTCAATATTTCCAGAATATCAGTTATATTTCCTTTGGGCGGATAGGATTCGCCCCATTTCGCATACTAATTTACATGTATTTCTTATGGAAGAAGATTTTAGTAAGATATCAATTAAATAAGTTATAACTCGTAATCTGTTGAACCAAAATAAACACATTATATACTTTTCTTGTAGAAAATTTAATCTTCTTCAATTTTATAATTTACTATAGTATACAAAAAGTTGATAGTTTTCGAGATATAATCAAAAAACCCAAAATGCGTACCTTTCCCCCCCCCTTTTTCCCCCCTCCACCCCCTGGCTCACCACCTAGGAGTCAGGACTTTTGGTATGTTAACACCCTAAGCCCCCTGAACAAGTTTCTGAAGGAATCGCTTAGTTACCTGCTCACGCACTCTACACCTACTTTTGGATCATTCATTGACTGGACTAATTGTATTGGTTGGTTTCTGCCGCTTTTACCACTTCTTGGAGATTGTACGTAGGTGATATTCTTTGGCATATTGCATCTGTAGACGAAACTTGGGTTGGTGTAATTATTACAATGGAAATCCTGGACAATTTGATATAGGCTAAAAATAAAACTGAATTAACACTGTGCTACATTTCTTGAGCAATCATTGAAATAACCGATTTGCAAACAATGGAAACATAGAAAAAGTCAGAACACAACCAAGTAGAAGAAATAGAAATAATGTTTTTTTTACACTAAAAACACTAAAAAAACAAGATCAGCTTTTTGAAAAAAGATAAGATATGTACAAAAGATTTTGATTATATTTAATTGTTGTGTAGATCGTGACTATTTCCATAATCTTTGAGTCGCCTGTAATGCTTTGCAATTGCTCGAATCCGAGCAACAGGTACCTAAAGTTCTGTTTAAATAGGGAATAAATGTGATATTTTAAAGGATACATTTTAGTGTAAATCCAATCAGGCAAATGGAAATTCGCTAAGTCTGCAGGTTTGCTGCGGCGGGTGTATTTACAATTTAAACTGGTAGTTTGCCAATATTTGACAAGTAATCCAGGTTTATGCGGCACGGGTTCTTCTCGTAATCGTTAGAAGTGTGTCAATTGAATTGTAGTAATACAGTTTTTGTTGCAATTATCGAGTAACAAGTTGCAACTGTACTCGGAACATAACCTTATATAGGCCTACTATTATAATGTCATGTTATTCCTCGCGGCTCGACGTCGCCTTTGTGGTCACGTGACAACCTAGCGGCTAGCGGCACAGCGGCTAGATGATAGTGGCAAGCGGCTAGCGGCACAGCGGCTAGATGATAGTGGCAAGCGGCTAGCGGCACAGCGGCTAGATGATAGTGGCAAGCGGCTAGCGGCACAGCGGCTAGCTGATAGTTGCAAGCGGCTATCGGCACAGCGGCTAGATGATAGTGGCAAGCGGCTAGCGGCACAGCGGCTAGATGATAGTGGCAAGCGGCTAGTGGCACAGCGGCTAGCTGATGGTGGCAAGCGGTTAGCGACACAGAGGCAAGCGGCTAGCGGCACAGCGGCTAGATGATAGTGGCAAGCGGCTAGCGGCACAGCGGCTAGATGATAGTGGCAAGCGGCTAGCGGCACAGCGGCTAGATGATAGTGGCAAGCGGCTAGTGGCACAGCGGCTAGCTGATGGTGGCAAGCGGCTAGTGGCACAGCGGCTAGCTGATGGTGGCAAGCGGCTAGTGGCACAGCGGCTAGCTAATAGTGGCAAGCGGCTAGTGGCACAGCGGCTAGCTGATGGTGGCAAGCGGCTAGTGGCACAGCGGCTAGCTGATGGTGGCAAGCGGCTAGTGGCACAGCGGCTAGCTGATGGTGGCAAGCGGCTAGTGGCACAGCGGCTAGCTGATGGTGGCAAGCGGCTAGTGGCACAGCGGCTAGCTGATGGTGGCAAGCGGTTAGCGGCACAGAGGCAAGCGGCTAGCGGCACAGCGGCTAGATGATAGTGGCAAGCGGCTAGCGGCACAGCGGCTAGATGATAGTGGCAAGCGGCTAGCGTCACAGCGGCTAGATGATAGTGGCAAGCGGCTAGTGGCACAGCGGCTAGCTGATGGTGGCAAGCGGCTAGTGGCACAGCGGCTAGCTGATGGTGGCAAGCGGCTAGTGGCACAGTGGCTAGCTGATAGTGGCAAGCGGCTAGTGGCACAGCGGCTAGCTGATGGTGGCAAGCGGCTAGTGGCACAGCGGCTAGCTGATGGTGGCAAGCGGCTAGTGGCACAGCGGCTAGCTGATGGTGGCAAGCGGTTAGCGGCACAGAGGCAAGCGGCTAGCGGCACAGCGGCTAGATGATAGTGGCAAGCGGCTAGCGGCACAGCAGCTAGATGATAGTGGCAAGCGGCTAGCGGCACAGCGGCTAGATGATAGTGGCAAGCGGCTAGTGGCACAGCGGCTAGCTGATGGTGGCAAGCGGCTAGTGGCACAGCGGCTAGCTGATGGTGGCAAGCGGCTAGTGGCACAGCGGCTAGCTGATGGTGGCAAGCGGCTAGTGGCACAGCGGCTAGCTGATAGTGGCAAGCGGCTAGTGGCACAGCGGCTAGCTGATGGTGGCAAGCGGCTAGTGGCACAGCGGCTAGCTGATGGTGGCAAGCGGCTAGTGGCACAGCGGCTAGCTGATGGTGGCAAGCGGTTAGCGGCACAGAGGCAAGCGGCTAGCGGCACAGCGGCTAGATGATAGTGGCAAGCGGCTAGCGGCACAGCAGCTAGATGATAGTGGCAAGCGGCTAGCGGCACAGCGGCTAGATGATAGTGGCAAGCGGCTAGTGGCACAGCGGCTAGCTGATGGTGGCAAGCAGCTAGTGGCACAGCGGCTAGCTGATGGTGGCAAGCGGCTAGTGGCACAGCGGCTAGCTGATGGTGGCAAGCGGCTAGTGGCACAGCGGCTAGCTGATGGTGGCAAGCGGCTAGTGGCACAGCGGCTAGCTGATAGTGGCAAGCGGCTAGTGGCACAGCGGCTAGCTGATGGTGGCAAGCGGTTAGCGGCACAGAGGCAAGCGGCTAGCGGCACAGCGGCTAGATGATAGTGGCAAGCGGCTAGCGGCACAGCGGCTAGATGATAGTGGCAAGCGGCTAGCGGCACAGCGGCTAGCTGATAGTGGCAAGCGGCTAGCGGCACAGCGGCTAGCTGATAGTGGCAAGCGGCTAGCGGCACAGCGGCTAGATGATAGTGGCAAGCGGCTAGCGGCACAGCGGCTAGCTGATAGTGGCAAGCGGCTATCGGCACAGCGGCTAGATGATAGTGGCAAGCGGCTAGCGGCACAGCGGCTAGCTGATAGTGGCAAGCGGTTAGCGGCACAGCGGCTAGCTGATAGTGGCAAGCGGTTAGCGGCACAGAGGCTAGCTGATGGTGGCAAGCGGTTAGCGGCACAGAGGCAAGCGGTTAGCGGCACAGCGGCTAGCTGATAGTGGCAAGGGGTTAGCGGCACAGCGGCTAGCTGATAGTGGCAAGCGGCTATCGGCACAGCGGCTAGATGATATTGGCAAGCGGCTAGCGGCACAGCGGCTAGATGATAGTGGCAAGCGGCTAGCGGCACAGCGGCTAGATGATAGTGGCAAGCGGCTAGCGGCACAGCGGCTAGCTGATAGTGGCAAGCGGCTATCGGCACAGCGGCTAGATGATAGTGGCAAGAGGCTAGCGGCACAGCGGCTAGCTGATAGTGGCAAGCGGTTAGCGGCACAGCGGCTAGCTGATAGTGGCAAGCGGTTAGCGGCACAGAGGCTAGCTGATGGTGGCAAGCGGTTAGCGGCACAGCGGCTAGCGGTTAGCGGCACAGCGGCTAGCTGATAGTGGCAAGGGGTTAGCGGCACAGCGGCTAGCTGATAGTGGCAAGCGGTTAGCGGCACAGCGGCTAGCTGATAGTGGCAAGCGGTTAGCGGCACAGAGGCTAGCTGATAGTGGCAAGCGGTTAGCGGCACAGAGGCAAGCGGTTAGCGGCACAGCGGCTGATAGTGGCAAGGGGTTAGCGGCACAGCGGCTAGCTGATAGTGGCAAGCGGCTAGCGGCACAGCGGCTAGCTGATAGTGGCAAGCGGTTAGCGGCACAGCGGCTAGCTGATAGTGGCAAGCGGTTAGCGGCACAGAGGCTAGCTGATTGTGGCAAGCGGTTAGCGGCAGAGAGGCAAGCGGTTAGCGGCACAGCGGCTAGCTGATAGTGGCAAGGGGTTAGCGGCACAGCGGCTAGCTGATAGTGGCAAGCGGCTAGCGGCACAGCGGCTAGCTGATAGTGGCAAGCGGTTAGCGGCACAGCGGCTAGCTGATAGTGGCAAGCGGTTAGCGGCACAGAGGCTAGCTGATAGTGGCAAGCGGTTAGCGGCACAGAGGCAAGCGGTTAGCGGCACAGCGGCTAGCTGATAGTGGCAAGGGGTTAGCGGCACAGCGGCTAGCTGATAGTGGCAAGCGGTTAGCGGCACAGAGGCTAGCTGATAGTGGCAAGCGGCTAGCGGCACAGCGGCTAGCGGTTAGTGGCAAGCGGTTAGCGGTACAGCGGCTAGCGGTTAGTGGCACAGCGGTCAATAGCTGGCGATTCACCCCAGAAACCCACTCAAAATACCTACTTTTTTACCATGGTAAATTTGATACGTAGTATCAAGGCGTTTTGAACACTTTTTTTCAGTTCTATTTTTCGTAAAATGTTGCTGTAGTTGTACATGTTTCCCGTAAATGATATTACTCGGGCCCATTATTTACCAACATGGGTATTAAACAAGATATTCGTATTTATCTTACAGTTTATTTAGCTTTTTTCAGGAAATGCGAATATTATTTTAGATACATGTTTTGAGTTCAATTATAAAGTACGATTGTAATTCAACTTTGTGTACTGCCATTTTGTAGTGAAAATGCGTACATGTCCATGGAAATATGCAAGGTTGTCAACGCAATTTAGGTGTTTTTAAACGTACGTATATGTAAGTACTAATTGAGTTTAAGATCATTTAATCCGCTTGGTCATATTATGTATACATAAATTCAGTTCTCTTTTAATTTTGATAAATCTGTAGTTAATTTCGATGAATATACTAGGTGTATAATGTAGTTGTCTGCTTGCAATATTGAGCGGAGCTAGAATATTAATCCAATACTTTTCTAGGAGTCAATGCTACATCTGTTTCTCGTAAATGAGATATATAATTGCATTATCCAATGTCATTAATGGTGTATTTTGTTCACATAAATGGAATGTATATTTGCAGTATCCAAAGTCAATTATAAGTCTGGTTTACGTAAATGAATTGTTTACTTACAGGAACTAAAGTCTATCTTTCATCTAGTTCTCATAAATTACATATCTACTTTCTGTATCCAATGTCAATGATGTATTTGGTTCGCATGAACAGAATGTCTATTTTCAATATCCAAAGTCAGTGGTACGCCTGGTTCACTTAAATGGAATGTTTATTTACAGGTTTTAAAGTCAATGGTAAGTCTGGTTAACTTACGTTTACACTAACTGTTAACTTGCAGTATCCAAACTTAATGGTACATTCGGATTACGTAAATGAATTTTCTACTTGCAGTATCTTAAATCAATGGTACACCTGCTTCACATAAATGAGAAATCTAATTGCTGTATTTAAAGTCAATGGTCCAAATGGTTCACAAAAGTAAGATGCCTATTTGCATAGGCTATCCTAAGTCAATCGTAGGCTTACTTATGGTTCACTTTAGTAGAATGTCTATTTGCAGTATCCTAAGTCAATGGTTAATTTGATTCGCATAAATGGAGTGTCTATTTGGAGTATTTAAAGTCAATGGTGCATCAGCCTAATCCTGGCGACCCTAATTATTGGTTAACCCATAAGGTCCATGTTAAATTTCTAAAAGTTTAAATTCACGTAGGGAAAAGCCATGATGTCCGATTTGTACCATTTCAGATTTATACCTTCCCATGGCTGGTTACTATGACTGTGCTTAATTTCGGGCAGATCGCTTTAGCCGAGGAGTATTTGTAAAACAAAAGCAGGAGTGTAGTATAAGAGCTTCGCTCAATAATACTGTAGTACTTATTATGTCAATCTACTGCATAGTTTTACTCATTAAAGTATATAATATATTGGGACTTGGAGGGTTAACTCCGAATAAAAGCCTCGTTTCATCGTTGGCACTGATTATATTTTGTACGATAAAAATATTAAACAAACTACTGTAACAGTAACACTCTGTAATAGTTCAAGTTAACGGCGTTATTTCCCAAGTGTCACTAAACCTTGACATTTCCGACTACTAAATGTGTTTAAAAGTATGCAATCAGATTATACATGTAACGGAAAGAAACTATAGTGACATTACCACACTAGATGTAATGGTTGTGTAAACGAATGTTTTTTACACTGGTCAAGTAGCGTTTTTGTTGTAGAGTGATTGCCAAGTCGGCCTCGATGTGTATTACTGTATTTCTTATGTTCGGAAGCGGCATATACAGTACAGTAGTTGTGAGTGGCTGCTCCTATTGCCCACGATATCGTAAACTCTCCACATCTTGCTAGAGTTAGTTAGAGTAGCCTTAGGTGAGGCCGTGTCCTGCATTTTTCTGTTTTCACTGCCGCTTGTTCACGACTATCAAACAAAAATACAAAACGCCGGTCATTGCTAAACTTAGATCACCAGAGATGGTAGATGTAGACTAATGTATGAATCCACCTCCTGTCGTGCTTTACATTACACTTCTCTTATCTCGTATCTTACTTGTCTGTCATTACACTACATTAGAACGCTGGTTCTAGAATGAGGTGACACAACTGACACTCGATAGCACCTAAGCCGCTCTCCCCAATCCCTTCATGGACACTGCACTCTGCCCCATGTTTCATTTGAGTCATTTGCGACTACCAGCGTCTTGTTTTCTCGTTTTCTAAAAAGGTAACCATTAAGTATTGGTTTTCAGATATCTTGTTAACGTCGTGATTTATTGAAAATTATTTACCATACCAATGCAGACCTTTATTGAAGAAATGCTAATCAAATAATCGAGCCATATTAAGAACATACTGTAAGCGTATTATATGGAGCCTACAGTAAAGAAAAATCTAATAACTTCTTAATTAGCTTAGTATGTGTTATTAGTTTTACGCAAAATAAATAGAAATACGTCTAATAACACGTGAAAACATACAACTACACTTATACTATTTCTAAGCGTACGGCAAATGCATTTAAACATTTATTGTTGTAATACGTGTAAGTACATATCATCATACATACAGCCAATCTGTAATATGTATATGCCGTAGGTAAACAGCTCCCCTTTGCCTGGTGCGCCAGCGAGGCCGTGGTGCGAAGATTTTGCCTTGACTGCACTCTTTCGGCTTTAGGTATATTGCTCCCCCGTGAAAAAAATTAAACACCGCTTACAGTTGTACCACTGCGGAAATAATATTATAACATATAGTGCGTTATAAAATTTGGGTTTCTTTTGAGTTCAAAGCTCAAAGTTCAAAGTTCAATGCAAACATTGGTATTCCTAACCTAACCTAACCCTCAGACCTGGTAGTTGATCTCAGATAACATGACTTGAAACATCACTACCCCATATCACATTAACACTGAGTTAGTGATTCACACTTTGTTTTACAAATCCCGTTGGGATTAGGTCAGTTAAGAGAGAGTAAAGTCAAGCCAAACATTTCGCACCACGGCCTCACCGGGGCGCCAGCCAAGGGGGTGCAGTTTATCTCCTCCCAAAAGGTTGTAAGTGGTAATCGATTTCGATTGACTCCACCAATCATCATCAGACATAATGGGCGAATGACGCGAATCTCGATGACCACTACTACTGTGAGGCCGGGTCCAGAGCGCGCAGCACAGCCTACGTCCCATGACATAACGTATAATTGAGCGATACCGTCGCGTCATAGACGTAACTATGTTGCAAAATATCCTCGACAAACAGCACGCTGCGTCGTTCTGGCCCAGCCAGTCACTAATTAAACCAAGTAAATCATGGCTATGATCGTGCTTTCGCTATTGTTACTGAGACTAGTCATGTTGTCTATATGCTGCACATCTCGAGCAGACCATTTGACGTGGTTGCATTACGAGAAACTTTTCACACTCGCCTGCAGCAAAGTGCCACTTCACACACTAGTTACACATATTCTTTATAGTAACTGTAGTAAAAATATAATGTGCAACTATAGTGCGTATATATCAGGTGTCCGAAAAAAAACTCCCTTGTTTTAGAAATACCTCACGACAGTATTAGTTTAAATGGATGAGTAATAATCCTTTGGTGCTGTAGAGTTTACTTACTTGTAGGTTTTAGTTTCGTACGTTAGCAACAAGTTTGGTACTCCTGCTTTACCTTGAGCGTGGTTATGATGATAAATAAATAGTAATAAAAAAAATAAAAATATGATAAAACTTTTAAACATTGCTTGGATATCTGCAGGGCTACAAATGGTTCGCATATCGAGGTATACCAGTGTTAAAAAACTTTTATTTCACTACCTTTCGTTTAATGTATCACTTATTGTAATTTGTGTATTGTACGATAAAAAAATAAATTTTAAAACTAGGGAGTTCTTTGTTTGAAGTTCATTGTTGGTGATGGTGAGTTAATGTTGTTCAAAGGTTTATTGCGGACATTTTCCATTACGAATGTAAAAAACAATACACAACGTTTCGGGATCTGGAATCTGATCCCGTCCTCAGGTGAAAAAACTTAACTAACTTATTACAAGTAACAATACACAAACGCCCAAACTAAGTTGGGATACACTACAGAGGGTAGTAGTAAAAAGATATGCACTGTATAACAGTCAAGTCATGATACAACATGCAAATAATAACAAATCACAAAACACTATAATCTATATGTTAGGTTAGTTTAGAATAGTTTCATTTCTTAATTTAATATATAGGCTATTATTTTTGCCTTAACAAGATTAGTTCTTAATCCTATTCTCTAATACGAGCTAAACTTATAACTCAATAACTCGGTTATTGAACCAAGTAAGCCTATAGCTTAAACATATTTGCTTGTCTGTTTGTTTGTCTGTCTATAATTTAAATGCGTTTGAAGATATTTAAACAGATTGGAATATGGTTCGTGAAGGAAAACAAAAATATCGATATATCGAAAATAAATAATTGATAATAATGAATGTTCCCCTTAACAGGAAAGTACCGATTTATGTTATCTCCAGACTGTTTTTGCACTTTGTAAAAATTGCTAAAACACGAAACTGTTATTTATCGTGGTTTAATAACTTTTTTCAAAGTGCAAAAACAGTCTGGAGATAACATAAATCAACAACTCGATTCATTATAACCTAAACTTTAACTTCCCTAATCTAACCTACATTCAAAGGACTTATAAAAAAAAAACGCAGTCACGAATCCGCATAACAACCAACCTACGTCACATGTCTTTTTTAACTTATAAAACAAATTTCAGGCTGTTCGAGAAGTTTCGTTGGGTTGTTCAGGTTAGAATAGTGACAATTTGTTTTGTATTCATTTTATTAAAACTGTCACTACACTATTATCATAATGGGTCATAACGGTTATCAACTGGTGGACACCGGTTAGACAAAGGTCATAACCTAAGCTAAGCCACTCAATGAAGTGAAGAGAAGAACGAAATGAATTCCTTCTTCATTTTTCATAATCCTGTCCAGATCCAGATTGAATATGTCCGACCTAGTTTATTAAATCTTAGTAACATTTTAATCAAATAATTCATATAGCCTACTTAAATTAACGTATATACCTGTCGAAGTGTGGTTTGTAAGGGTAATATTTACTTTAAAATGACATATAATGAATCAATAAATGTGACTTGGGCTATTAACTTCGATTTTACAGTGTAAACATTGAATACAGATTCAACGTTCCTAATACAACATTAAAATTAAATTAAAACGATCGTAGTTTATTCAGTTTTTGTGACATTACAAATATTTTTGCACCATTGTTTTCAGGCAAAAATCTAGTTTCTAATGATATCTATATTATATAATTACGAGCTGTTAGCCCGTCCTACGTACGGGAGTAGTCAGTTAAAACTGTATATAATTCAGAACAGCTAGCTTTAAACATTGCTTGGATATCTGCAGGGCTACAAATGGCTCGCATATCGAGGTATACCAGTGTTAAAAAACTTTTATTTCACTACCTTTCGTTTAATGTATCACTTATTGTAATTTGTGTATTGTACGATAAAAAAATAAATTTTAAAACTAGGGAGTTCTTTGTTTGAAGTTCATTGTTGGTGATGGTGAGTTAATGTTGTTCAAAGGTTTATTGCGGACATTTTCCATTACGAATGTAAAAAACAATACACAACGTTTCGGGATCTGGAATCTGATCCCGTCCTCAGGTGAAAAAACTTAACTAACTTATTACAAGTAACAATACACAAACGCCCAAACTAAGTTGGGATACACTACAGAGGGTAGTAGTAAAAAGATATGCACTGTATAACAGTCAAGTCATGATACAACATGCAAATAATAACAAATCACAAAACACTATAATCTATATGTTAGGTTAGTTTAGAATAGTTTCATTTCTTAATTTAATATATAGGCTATTATTTTTGCCTTAACAAGATTAGTTCTTAATCCTATTCTCTAATACGAGCTAAACTTATAACTCAATAACTCGGTTATTGAACCAAGTAAGCCTATAGCTTAAACATATTTGCTTGTCTGTTTGTTTGTCTGTCTATAATTTAAATGCGTTTGAAGATATTTAAACAGATTGGAATATGGTTCGTGAAGGAAAACAAAAATATCGATATATCGAAAATAAATAATTGATAATAATGAATGTTCCCCTTAACAGGAAAGTACCGATTTATGTTATCTCCAGACTGTTTTTGCACTTTGTAAAAATTGCTAAAACACGAAACTGTTATTTATCGTGGTTTAATAACTTTTTTCAAAGTGCAAAAACAGTCTGGAGATAACATAAATCAACAACTCGATTCATTATAACCTAAACTTTAACTTCCCTAATCTAACCTACATTCAAAGGACTTATAAAAAAAAAACGCAGTCACGAATCCGCATAACAACCAACCTACGTCACATGTCTTTTTTAACTTATAAAACAAATTTCAGGCTGTTCGAGAAGTTTCGTTGGGTTGTTCAGGTTAGAATAGTGACAATTTGTTTTGTATTCATTTTATTAAAACTGTCACTACACTATTATCATAATGGGTCATAACGGTTATCAACTGGTGGACACCGGTTAGACAAAGGTCATAACCTAAGCTAAGCCACTCAATGAAGTGAAGAGAAGAACGAAATGAATTCCTTCTTCATTTTTCATAATCCTGTCCAGATCCAGATTGAATATGTCCGACCTAGTTTATTAAATCTTAGTAACATTTTAATCAAATAATTCATATAGCCTACTTAAATTAACGTATATACCTGTCGAAGTGTGGTTTGTAAGGGTAATATTTACTTTAAAATGACATATAATGAATCAATAAATGTGACTTGGGCTATTAACTTCGATTTTACAGTGTAAACATTGAATACAGATTCAACGTTCCTAATACAACATTAAAATTAAATTAAAACGATCGTAGTTTATTCAGTTTTTGTGACATTACAAATATTTTTGCACCATTGTTTTCAGGCAAAAATCTAGTTTCTAATGATATCTATATTATATAATTACGAGCTGTTAGCCCGTCCTACGTACGGGAGTAGTCAGTTAAAACTGTATATAATTCAGAACAGCTAGCTTTAAACATTGCTTGGATATCTGCAGGGCTACAAATGGCTCGCATATCGAGGTATACCAGTGTTAAAAAACTTTTATTTCACTACCTTTCGTTTAATGTATCACTTATTGTAATTTGTGTATTGTACGATAAAAAAATAAATTTTAAAACTAGGGAGTTCTTTGTTTGAAGTTCATTGTTGGTGATGGTGAGTTAATGTTGTTCAAAGGTTTATTGCGGACATTTTCCATTACGAATGTAAAAAACAATACACAACGTTTCGGGATGCAGACGTTGAATGCAGATTCAACGTTCCTAATACAACATTAAAATTAAATTAAAACGATCATAGTTTATTCAGTTTTTGTGACATTACAAATATTTTTGCACCATTGTTTTCAGGTAAAAATCTAGTTTCTAATGATATCTATATTATATAATTACGAGCTGTTAGCCCGTCCTACGTACGGGAGTAGTCAGTTAAAACTGTATATAATTCAGAACAGCTAGCTTACACGTAAAAAAACAAATTTTATTGCAGCCTACAGTAGAAAGAGTAATTATCAGTTGAGAACTGTATAGGCCTAGTCAACGATATCCCCTTCCAATTCCATCGCATACCTGCCTCTTCCATAATCAATATCACCACAATACAATTACTCATACTATACACAATTTTCAGTAGGTCTGAATTGGAACTCCCTAAAGTAAAACTAAAACGTCCAATAAAATTCACAGTACACATAATGATAACGTTGGTGTCCTTACATCATTAAACGAATAGTACACACATATCCTTTATATCAATTTTACTGCATCAATTGCTAGCTAAATAAATAAGTGTTAACAAAGAAAAGTAAAAACAACAGCATATAGTTTGTTTTGTAAACAGCTGAGTGAAAAATAAAATAATATTAATATGGAAAAAAAGAACTGGTCACATGTTAAAAGAAATTTAAAACGTAAACTCGCTAGTAAAGCTAGTGACGTAATTAATTGTCTATATAAAATATTCAGCGCCTCCAAACGTAACCACAACTAAAAACACGCCAAACAACTGTTTAGATTTCATAAAATGGTGGTTAGTCTAATTGCAGTATCCTAGGTCAATGATGACGTTGTGTTCAATCTATGTAATTCATCTGTATATCTTTTGATAAAACCTGTCTGAGGTTGTGGTGGTAATTTAAAATCGTATTCCTGAGGATTCTTGACCTCCTTCTTTATGACATCAATATTTTCGGCCCTAATCCAAACAAAGTTTAAGCATTCAAAAACACCGGTTGTAAACAAAAAGCCACCAAGATGAATTAAAACATGTACAAATTGTGATTTTCCTACCGTTTCCTAAAAAAGTTGAGCAGTAAAATAATTTGCATATTCTTTTTTAAGACTCGTGTATGACTTGTATCATAGCCGTCTCTAGTAATATTACTAGAGACGGCTATGCTTGTATACATCGATGGTGTTACTTATCTCGGTGGTCTACTAATCTTACTTATTTCCTATAATCAATGACAAAATCAGAGTAAATAAAATAACCTCATCGTAGTTCTATAGAGCATTTTTATATTTAACCAGCTGTTAGTTAAAAGAAAATTATATTGCACTAAAACAAACCGAATATTACAAAGATTTATTAAAAAAAATCCTTTGAACATCCTAGTATTTTACCTTTGTATATTTAAATAATCTGTCATACTCTTATCGAAGGATTGAACGTATCAATGATTAGCATTACATATAGTATAAATAAGTCAACCCTTATTATGTCTTTTAATTTGATCCAAATGCTGAATTTGTGTTACAAACGCTGAATGTTTACAGCTGTTATGTTAAACAAATTATATTACACCAAAAGCTAGTTTAGAATCTTAGCGTCGGCTGCTAGACTTTTCAAAAATTAAAACTCAATTTCTAAATAACTGGGACCCTAAACTAAAATTATGGCTTCGACATTCCCTAGTTCTCAAAATTATCTTTCTTTCAACACAAAAATCATGAAAATCCGTCGAGTGGTTGAATCAGAATCGTGAAATAAAATAACCCTCTTTCGTTTTAATATTATAGATTACGCTACATGAAACTTTGTCGGTTGAACTCCTCCGCCATTTCTTAACCGATTTTATCCATTGACGTCTCATTGGAAAGAGCGTATCGCGTAGATTTGCAAACTGGTCTTACATTTTTTGAAAAAAGTCGCTTGGGCTCTGCCCCAGTGGCTTTGAAAGTTCCCATGTTATCCTTATGACGAACATAATTGTTTACATTTTGATCAGCTGTAAATTGCTGTTATTTATTTATCAATTCAATAAAACGCATTGCGTACATCTATCTATAAAGCCAAAAGTACCCATGAACTTTTGAGAAAACTACAAGTCACACCCCCATAAACCATATACTTAAAATGTTCGTCATGATGAGAAACCTTGCGCAAAACTGCCCTTTAAGGTCATAATTCCTTTCTAAAGGGAACTTTCCATACACCTAATGTTAAAATACCTCAGCTGTACTTATTTGTTTGTATTAATTCTGTTTTGTTTATTTCAGCTTAACCTAACCAATCAATAGTTTTATTAATACTTATGAAGTCAAACGGGGTGAAACCCGTGGGTAACAACTAGTATATATAAAAGGCAAAGCCCTCACTGACTGACTCACTCACTCACTCACTCACTCACTCATCACTAATTCTCTTACTTCCCATTTACCTAGGAGGCTGAAATTTGGTACACTGATTCTTTAGGCATTGAATAGGAAAACTAAGTCGTTTATATTCTGATCGGACTCTCAGGCTCCGCCCCAGTGGCTCTGGAGTTTCCCATGTTAACCTTATGAGTACTTATATTGAAATGGAATTAATGAATCTTAACAGCTGTTTAAATTATACAAGTTGGTTATGTTCTATGATGTTCAATAGCATTAAAATTACAAGGATTACCAACAGGGTAAAGCACCATTATTATTTTTTTTATTTATAACAACAGCTAATTTGCAACCTAAAGGTGAGTGAGCGTAGCGAACGAACTTCAACAAGGGCGTGATTGAGGCATGCGAACAAGCTCACTTATGAAGTAAAACGGGGCAAAGCTAGTTTATTTATATTTGAGTTCGTGTAAACATAATCCCCAAGACGGATCGTGTTTGTATCTTAAATTTGTGTATTTATCGTTGTTTTGTGTCGGTATGACGGATCGTGTTAGCACAATTGTAACTTAAATTTGTGCATTTAGCGTTGTTTTGTGTAGCTATAATTGGTTTATTTGTTGTTTTTTTCTTTTGAATGCCTCCGACGCGTCGATAACGAAACATAGACAGGAGGCGTAATCGTGATAACGACCGCAGCTACAGAACAGTGACGCGTAGGCTTACCTCATCACAGTCAGCACCTGACCAACAACTCAACAATCTCAACTACAGTATTAGATTACAAATGCGCCCTAACACTACCCCAAAACGACTTTTCGTTCTCAATTGGCCCTCTATCAATGACCTGTGTTGCCTGTACAGCGAGGCATTTTGAGAAGGAGAAAACCGGCCAGAATGCTTTAGGTTTATCAATAACGAAGATAAACTGAGTTAACACACCTGCAATCTTTGAGTTGACTCTTTTAAATTCATTGTAAATATGACTGTTATTCGTTTTGAAATAACTCATGTAATACTTTGCAATTGCTCGAATTCGAGCAACATGTACACTAGTATAAATTACTACGGTACTCTTGGTCACCCTAGTCGCAATAATTACCCAGTTCTCTATATTCTTTTATTAATTGTTTCCAACCGAATGTTTTTTTTTTTTTTTAATTTTGTATTGTATTTAGATTATATATTTTAGTTTGCTAATAAGCAAAATATTATGATCCTCTGTTATCCTTGTAATCCTTTGTCCAACGTGTGAGGGCGTTGTTACCTCGCAACCATCTTAGCAACCCATAAGGCTAAAGTTAAATATGTTTTGTTAGTTTTAAATTCTACAGGCATTATCAAATTGTAATTTGTATGTTAAATAACATGCTCACTGTTTGTCGAAATAACCCTTTAAGATTAGCTTCAATACGTTTGGCAGTTATTGCGTAATTCAATTCTAAAGATAGCATAAGGCACGATCTTAAAGTATAGCTTGCTCCGCTCAAAAATTAGCTTCCTGCTCATTTATAAACCGATTTTCTTAAAAATGGTAAACACGTTATATCCTCAACAAATAATAACCTACAAGGTTATAAATAGGCTGGTCTATAAAAGAGTGTTCCGCCTCTTGGTGTTGAAAATATGTATTTTGGCTTCTTGAAAATCCGGTATAGAAAAAATTAACAGTCATCTGCCAATGTCCGAAAACGATAATGTAAAGTAGAAGAGTAGCGATACGAAATATCAGCGACCTTCTAACGGGGCTTCGACATCCAGCGAGTCACGTAGGACCAGCTGGCAAATCATTTATCACCAGGTGTAAACTTTAATACAAACTATCTGGCAAGCTACGTTTAAACACACAGACGGAGTACAGACCAGTGATGCTGGGCTGTATGATGTTACTGCGGCGCATTGACATAGATGTTGGTAAACAGTGGTAGGAATTGTAGCGCCGCTGAGGTCAATTATCCAGCCACGGGATGTTGTTGTGATTGTAGTTACATTTACTACACCACATATACATACACTGACGATGTACAGACCAGTGATGCTGGGCTGTATGATGTTACTGCGGCGCATTGACAGAGATGTTGGTAAACAGTGGTAGGAATTGTAGCGCCGCTGAGGTCAATTATCCAGCCACGGGATGTTGTTGTGATTGTAGATACATTTACTACACCACATATACATACACTGACGATGTACAGACCAGTGATGCTGGGCTGTATGATGTTACTGCGGCGCATTGACAGAGATGTTGGTAAACAGTGGTAGGAATTGTAGCGCCGCTGAGGTCAATTATCCGGCCACGGTATGTTGTTGTGATTGTAGATACATTTACTACACCACATATACATACACTGACGATGTACAGACCAGTGATGCTGGGCTGTATGATGTTACTGCGGCGCATTGACAGAGATGTTGGTAAACAGTGGTAGGAATTGTAGGGCTGCGTCTCAAAAGCCACGAATGTTTATGGCTATAAGCTGGGGAACGAAAGCCACGACAATTAGTGAAGGGTCGAAAAGTTTTTAATCCTGGGGCCGTAAGCCACGACTGCTGTCAGGTCAGGGTGGCAGCTCACAGGGAGAACGGGAAATTTAAGTTCCCTCATATTTGTGCGTCGCAAGCAAATTCGTGGGTCCGATTTGAATCCACCGTGCACGGTAAAACCTAAACCCTAAATAGTTTAACTTTTTCGATTTTATGTTTTTAGAGGCCAAATTTGTATTAAATCTACTCATTTATTCAACAAAATTGGTTATTAATGTGTGACGGACGATTACTGAAGGGAACTAAGGAAGAATTAACCACCAGGATCATCGGACTGACCACTTTGAAAATATCTAAAAATCATGTTTGTTGTTAGAATACTATTCCAGATGTATAACTTAGGAAACGTGTAAAACGTTTAAACATAATTTTTTAATAGTAGGCTACAGTTAGTTCCACCAAAACTGTATTGAAAAGTTATATACAAATATAAGTTACATAAACACCGTGCATGATGTTTTATTATGGTACTTATAACCCCCAGAGCCCTAAACAGTTGCAGGCTCTCCTCTAATTCCAGTAAAAGGTGTTATTAAAACTCGATGTCATGCATATAAATTTCTCTACAAAAAGATTATCAATTTTGTAATTCACTTTAACAGCGTATACTTGACGTAATACGCCAAAAACATGAATTCCCATTATACAGCAATTGCATAATTTTTACATTTTTAGTAGGCTATAAATAGGAATGAATGGGATTGCACTTATCAACAACGTCTAATCTTTTTTCTTGAACACCCAGTCTAAATAATCTTAAAGTAATTGGAGAAGGCAGGTGCCTCATCATATAATATAACAGTTATGTCAAATAAAAGTAGTTTACCATCAGGGCACTAAATCATAACCACGCATTAAAACAGTTCTCTTTCAGAATATTACCTTACACTTTGATCGATTTCCGCACCAATTAAAAGTTTTCTTCAAAAAAGTTAAGCAACCTTCGAATTTATAGTGGTGACAAAATACTTAGTTAAAGATATTTTTTAAACTTTGTACAACTAAACCTATACTACTTTCTACTCAACCGAGTTTTGTTAATTAATGGGTCATTGGAAAGCCTAATTCGTTTAGATTTGCAAATAATTATAAAAGTGTGATTTTATCACATAATTGTGGTGAAAAAGTAAAAATAACAAAAATACATTAAAACTGTTTTGAAGGTTTCTATTATAATATCAAATATGGATCAGAATTTATTTATTTCAGGATTTATAATTTAATAAACTTAAAATATCGTGTGATTAGTAGCCTTTTCATAATGTACTAATACAATTTATTATGTACCATACACATTTTGAGGTTAGCAAACTGGAAAGTTTATCATAGTTTTTTTTATGTTCCCTATTTTTGAAGTTATCCGAAAACGATGGTTTTGCGGACGATTTAGAGTACTAAAAATGGGAATTTTCTGGACAGTATGATGAAAATAAGTTTTAAACAGTATTAATTTGTCCGAGCCGTTGACTAGCCGATTTTTACTATCTTACTAGGATAAATAATGTATTATTTATCACACAACAAACAACATTTTACTTTTCAGATGGTATTGTCTCTTATTAAGGATTACGGTTTTTTGCTCATATGACAAATGTCAGTTCTAAAACATACTGATACAGTTGAAACCAAAATAATAAGAAGTCTTCAATGAATATAAATTAATTTGCTAACTAACGTTTCACACATATCTTGATCAATTAGGTTAATAGATAAAGATAAATAATTATAAGATTTTATTCTGGGTGAAGAATTTCGCTTTACAGCCGCCTCGCCTTTTTCTCTCGCAAAACCACTTCTTTCTTCCACACTCTAACACCGATTGCAAATTGAATTTAAAGTTATTAAACATCAAGGACTCTTTGCCCTTATTACTAAAAACCAACTCCGCACAATCTTCCATGGCCTTCACGCTTTGAATGTTTAGGCAAAACTGATGCGAAATCCTAAATATGCTGAAATGTAAGGGTGACGCAGCATTCTGATGACTAATTCCAAGATACTTCCCTCCGTGCCGGAAATCGGGTGTCAACAACCCTTCGCTATTATATTACCTACCCCCGTAAAAATAATACACGCACTGGTATATAGTAACTTACTGGTTCTTTAACGTAAAAGTAATGCATACATTTATAGTTCAACCTAAACTATGTTAACCACATTCACCACATCGTGTATGCAGATGCATAAGAACGGCTGCTACTGAATTTGCCTTCTTCACTAACAATGTAATTTTCCAAAACTTAACTTTATTTCTGATCAGAATTTTAACAAATCTGCTTTTATATTTAGAAATGATTAGTGTGGTGCACATTTGTATAATACTATGCTATAGAGATACATAGTAAGCAATATAGCAACATAATTGTTGTGTAGGATGTGACAATCAACCACGCAAAAATATTGACGAAGTTTTTTAGTTACCTAATACTTATGAATAAATGTAATTGTTTTGATTTTTAAAATTAAATATCAATAATATTCACAGCTATTGTTTAACAAAAAATAGTGATAGAAGATATACCACATCACTTATTGCATTCAACATTACAACATGCAAAACTAAACATGTATTGGACTTCCGTGCCGACGTAAAACCTTGTATAACTTAAGTTTTAAGTTTAACTTTTATCGTTAAATAATCATATTTAAATTATTTATTTATTTAAATGCTACAATACAGACTTACGTCCAATTACACTGCAGCATAGTACAAATACTCATAATACAGTACATACTTTGTGTGAACACGTGTCAAAATGTCTTTTTTTCATCATGTAGGCAACAACACAATATTAAATAGATAACACTTTACATAAACAACAGTACAACAACAGAAAATGAGCAACTTAAATTACATTGAAACACAACAAATTGAATTGAGACAATAGCCATGGTACTATGAAATTATTCTTAAAATAAATATTATCTTCCATAATACGATAATACTCAATACAATAAGGTGTTTTCGTCAAAATAAAGCAAAACATTCATATTTATACCGCATGCGTTGCGGGTCCAAAGTAACATTTTTATTCTATAGGGAGTAAAAATAAGTTGTTGCAAACAGTTGTAAATTAATCAGGCAAAGGTTTAGCCTAATGTTGCATTGTTGACAGTAGCTGGACATATCGATGGTATAATGTATTGTAAACACAATCTTAATAGAAGAAATTATTTACTCACTTTCTAAATAGCAACTTATTTACATTAGGTTATTAGAATATATATGGAATATTATATGGAATATGTTATTAGGGTTTAATTTGTCTGCTCCTTCAATAGTTTTAGCTCTTACAACTGTATTTGAAAATTCATTGAGACATCATCAAACAGCTTTAGCAAAATATTTGCATCCATCACTGCATTATTATAATTGCCATGTTCATGTGAGATATTCCCGTTTCTCCCTCGCCCCTCCCAACTACCTGGCCCGCCGTCGTGGCTTTCGTCCCAAGGATTAAAACTTATCAACCCCTCGCTAATTGCCGTGGCTTACGTCCCCCCAGCTTATAGAGATAAACATTCGTGGCTTTCGGCCTGCGCCCAATTGTAGCGCCGCTGAGGTCAATTATCCAGCCACGGGATGTTGTTGTGATTGTAGATACATTTACTACACCACATATACATACACTGACGATGTACAGACCAGTGATGCTGGGCTGTATGATGTTACTGCGGCGCATTGACAGAGATGTTGGTATTCAGTGGTAGGAATTGTAGCGCCGCTGAGGTCAATTATCCAGCCACGGGATGTTGTTGTGATTGTAGATACATTTACTACACCACATATACATACACTGACGATGTACAGACCAGTGATGCTGGGCTGTATGATGTTACTGCGGCGCATTGACAGAGATGTTGGTATTCAGTGGTAGGAATTGTAGCGCCGCTGAGGTCAATTATCCAGCCACGGGATGTTGTTGTGATTGTAGATACATTTACTACACCACATATACATACACTGACGATGTACAGACCAGTGATGCTGGGCTGTATGATGTTACTGCGGCGCATTGACAGAGATGTTGGTATTCAGTGGTAGGAATTGTAGCGCCGCTGAGGTCAATTATCCAGCCACGGGATGTTGTTGTGATTGTAGATACATTTACTACACCACATATACATACACTGACGATGTACAGACCAGTGATGCTGGGCTGTATGATGTTACTGCGGCGCATTGACAGAGATGTTGGTATTCAGTGGTAGGAATTGTAGCGCCGCTGAGGTCAATTATCCAGCCACGGGATGTTGTTGTGATTGTAGATACATTTACTACACCACATATACATACACTGACGATGTACAGACCAGTGATGCTGGGCTGTATGATGTTACTGCGGTGCATTGACAGAGATGTTGGTAAACAGTGGTAGGAATTGTAGCGCTGCTGAGGTCAATTATCCGGCCACGGTATGTTGTTGTGATTGTAGATACATTTACTACACCACATATACATACACTGACGATGTACTAATTGTATTGTCAGAGTCTACACAGTTGTAGCTCTCACACTCTCAGTTCTCTGCTCCACTCCCCTGCCAACAGACAGACACTTTCCCTGAAGCTGATGCTGTAAAGTAAGCAATGAACTGAGTGCAATACTTTCTATCGCATCGCATCTGTGCATCCTTTTTAGCGAATTTCCTATATAGGGAATAAACTATTACCGTAGTAATCCTACTATGGTAAGAGCTGGACCCGGGACCGATTTACTTTTTCGTTGTGAGGTCCCTAGAGTCCTAAAACACCATCCGTTAAATTCATATATATATATATATATATATATATATTGTATATATACATGTCCGTTAGCGCGATCTCGAAAAACATTTATGATAATGATGAAATTTGGTATAAAAGTGTAAACCTACATTTATTCGAATGAGTTCGTGAACGAGCAATTGGGTTTCCCCAATTTTGACCCCAAAAAACATAAAATTTACATAAAACATTAACACAAAACATTAACATAAAATTTCGCTATCCGTTCAAATTCATATATATATATATTTATATATGTGTGTGTGTGGGTGTGTGTGTGTGCGTGTGTGTGGATTTGTGCAGAGCAGCTACAGAGTACACCTAGTCCGACATTGATGAAATGTGATATGTGAAACTACCCCAAGGTATCTCAAATAGTTTTTTTTTCATTTTTGAAAATGTTTATTTTGTTAATAGCGAATTTCCCTTAAACCCCCATAAAGTAACGGAAATGTTGAATTTTCTTGAACATTGCCCAAAAGATTTTGATAAAAATTTAGTATGAGATCCTTTATATTCTGAACGAAATGTTACAACCATAAAATACGGTTCAAACGTTATTGTTAATTATGTTATTTTCCGATTTTTAAAAAACCCCATAAAATAACGGAAATCGGATTTTTTAAAGCCAGTTTTGATTAAAATTAGTATGTTATGGTCCTTACAATTCCAAACAAAATAGTGTAACCCCCAATTGCTGTTAAGTATATGGTTCAAAATTATTGCATCTTTTGTGGTTTTCCCTATAAAACATAAAGTTACTCTCACCGCTTACCCATGATTAAGGTTGTTGACAAGCTAATGGGAGAAAGTATGTGTCAGATTGCTAATACCGTTTATTTTTCTCTTGTGATAGACTACCTACAAAACTGCAACATATGTCCTTTAACTATATTAATGCAATAATATATTGACAAATTAAGGAAGGCGATTAATGACGCCTTCACGAATAATTTGTACATAGACAAATCAGCAAGTTCATCTGGGTATTCATTGTAGGCTATTAACATGTGTATTATATAATCAAGTCCGTGTACATCCAGGAACTCTGTAGCTGTGCATAGACAAAGACTACCAAGGTCTGCGGTTGGCCTTCACACTGCTGTCTATATCACTGAGGTGTCAAGTGTTTGTATTGCCAGTTGGTAAATTTGTCTAAGTACTTAGAAACTTAACAATACATTTTGATATTAGTTCAAGCAAAGAAGTCCAAATAAGGAAAAATAGAGGAACAAATCTATGTATTCCCAATTTTTTCGAAAATGTGTCAGGGAGGGTCCCCTAATGAATATATGATAGGTGAGAATAAAATCACCCTGCCGCTCTCTGGTGGTGGGAGGTGTAAATGCCCCAATTTGCGGTTTTTCGCTAATAACTTGAAAACGGCGTGTCGTAGCTTAAATTGTTCAGTGTAAAAGTTAAAGCTTATTAAATTTGCTACAACTTTGATCATGTACATTATTAGTGAAAGACGCATAGTTTCTGAGATATCCGCGCTAAAAAAAAAAAATAATGTTCGAAAAAAATTGTCATCTCACATTTTTTGTAAAATCTTATTTGTTTCTCCTTCTCTGTTATTTTCCAGAAATATTGACGGAAAGAAGGTTGTAGATAATTAAATTTACTTCAATAGTATATAAAAATATTTAAATAGATAAGATATAGGTATAAAGATACAGCGTTTTTAAGATTAAAAGAGAAAATCATGAATAACACAAATAGTTGCTAAGTTTTGATTTTTTATCATTGCACGATTTGTATGGTTTCTGATAATTGTTTAGGCCAAATATAATTATATTTAAGGTAAAAATTGGTAATAGCTATGTAAATAACAATTTGACAAAATAAAAAGGTTTTCTATTTATTACGGCGATCCAAGTTAAAACAATTAAAACATACAAAATAAATTCATATTTAATTATAGAACTAATGTTGACTGAGCCTACTGAATGTGGATCCAGGTGTGGATGCAGAAAAACGGCATCCACTGTTCCCAGGTATGGACCTGCGAGGGAGCTTGCCTGAACCATGCAACAACAATGTGAAGATGATGATGAAGAAGACAATGAAAAGAATAAGATCAATATTTATCATAATATGAATTTGTGATGTATTTCTCAGTGGCAAGAACTAGAATATTTAATTACCGAACTAATGTTACCTTAGCCTTTTTTTTTTGCAAGAACAAAGGCTCAGTCAACATTAGTTCTATAATTAAGTATGAATTTATTTTGTATGTTTTAATTGTTTTAACTTGGATTGTCGTAATAAAAAGATAACCTTTTTATTTTGTCAAATTCTTATTTACATAACTATTACCAATTTTTACCTTAAATATACTTATATTTGGCCTAAACAATTATCAGAAACCATACAAATCGTGCAATGGTCAAAAATCAAAACTTTGCGACTATTTGTGTAATTCATAATTTTAATTTTTAATCTTAAAAATACTGAAACTTTATACCTATATCTTATCTATTTACATATATGTATATACTAATGAAGTAAATTTAATTATCTACAACCTTCTTTCCGTCAATATTTCTGAAAAATAACAGAGAAGTAGAAACAAATAAAATTTTTCCAAAAAATGTGAGATGAAAATTCTTTTTGAACATTATTATTATTATTATTTTTTAGCGCGGATGTCTCAGAAACTATGCGTCTTTCACTAATAATGCATATGATCAAAGTTGTAGCAAATTTAATAAGCTTTAACTTTTACACTGAACAATTTAAGCGACGACACGCCGTTTTCAAGTTATTAGCGAAAAACCGCAAATTGGGGCATTTACACCTCCCACCACCAGAGAGCGGCAGGGTGATTTTATTCTCACCTATCATATATTCATTATGGGACCCTCCCCGACATATTTTTGAAAAAATTGGGAATACATAGATTTGTTCCTCTATTTTTCCTAATTTGCTTGGGCTATATAGGTCATACAAATCATTGTTCCTACAGTTACCTGACAAAGCAGGCGTGCTATGTACTGATTATAGCACGCGAAGTAGCTAATTGCCGCATTTACTTATTTGTTCGCACTCTTTTTACTTTGCCGTGATATTTTTTTGCCGCACTCCAGTATTCCAATCAAACAAACACAAAACCGTGTGCTTTTTATAAGGCACGTAATACGTGTGCGCTTGAAAGTTGGCAACACTTAAAGATACTACGACTACGATCAGCTGGTGAAGCTTTTCACAATCTTTGATTATTGACACTACGACTTAACCTGTGGTTTCGTGGTATCATTCTATTTTCGTTCAACGCGTGGATTTTTAATCTAAACGTGTTGTTAAGTGTTTGAAAGACTAATTGTTATTTATATGCTTTTAAGTAACTGTAGGAAAAATATAATGTGTAAAGCGAGGGCACTAGTTAAACAAATAACTATTTCTGATAAAAATTATAATTCCTATCCATTAATTTACAAGAGCGATTAAATACAGTACCGTTATAAGAGAAAATTTAACAAACTAATAATATGAATGGTTTAGCAGTAAAACAACGCTTACTGTCAGGTCTTACGCTCCGGCGAGTTTCGGCGTTCCGTCGGGGTAATGTAATGTTTACATACGATCAAATGGAACCGTTTTATGCCACGGCGTTTTCCGTTGGGTGTAATGCAGCGCTGCCAACCTACCCCGTGCTCTGTCATCCACGGCAAGGTATCTAAATCACCTAATCATTGTAAACAGATGCTCATTGTAATAGATCGAGGATACTGTAGAGTGTTTGTGTATAGTAAATTAACTTTTCTTCTTGTTACAATGACTTGATTAATTTTCTCTCATAATTATAATTTATTATACACAAACACTCTACAGATACAGCTAAAGAAGTGGTGTAATTGCAGTAAAACTAACATGGCGAGTATAATAATTTTACATTTTGGATTAAATCCTCGGAATTATACAATCTATTCGCAGCATACCATATAAGTTTGCGAAAGCTCCATCCAACCTACGACTTTGATTCACCGGGTGTACAGTTCGGCCAAAGTTTCTGTGCGCGCGACCAGATCTGGTTGAGTCTAGGCGAGGTTTGTAGCAAACTGTTAAATTAGCAAACTTATTGACTGTTTACAATTAACATATGTTTTTCTTCTCACTTTTAATTTTTGACAACAGCTGGAGTTTCATAACAATTTCTGTTTGCCATGTTAATCTTATGGAGAAATACGAAACTTTAAAGAGCCCCAGTGCCTCACTCTCTAATTATTTCCCCAAAAAGAAGGTTTCCTGCACAACTTCACGTTACGCATTAATTAGGAATCACGTCTTTATTTCGCAGTAAACATTCTCTAATGACCAAAGTGAATTTATTAAATTAGACTAAGTAACTATATTTAACTATTGTCAATAATTAAAAGAATACTAGGGGAAACCCGTCGAAATCGACGGTTACTTTTGAGGTTTTATGAAACTTCAGTTTACTGCAATGATAGAGTGAAAATCTAAGTTAAATTAAGGGAGGATAAGCATAATAATGAATACGAGATTGTGTAACTACCTTCAAAAACGTGGTTGGCTTTATGTTAAAGCCACTTTCACTATATGGGAAAAGGAGTTCATATAATTGGTCTGTCATCTTACGGAAAGAGTCTATATTACTAATAACTGGTTACATCTGCTTTAGGAAAATCATTCAGACCGTATTTGGTTTGCAAAAGTGAATCACCATCTTCTATATATATATAATCCAATGTATGTTTGTTCTTTATAGACTCCGAAACCGCTCGAAAGATTGTAATGAAACTTTCAGGCATTATTAAGCATTATTCAAGGATGGTTTGTGTGAAGTTTGGTGCAGATCCGTCAAAAGAGCTCCGCCCCAGTGGCTCTGGAGTTTCCCATGTTAACCTTATGAGTACTCATATTTAAATGGAATTAAAGAATCTTAACAGCTGGTTCAACTAAACAATTTGATTCTGTGATGTTCAATAGCATTAAAAAGTTAATAGGTTTACCAACAGGGTGCAGCATTATTATTTTTTTTAATTTATGACAACAGCCAATTTGCAACCAAAAGGTGAGGGAGCGTAGCGAACGAACTTCAACTTGTAGGCAAGTTAGCGTAGCGAACGAGCTAAACCTGAAGGCAATGAAGGCAAGTGAGCGCAGCGAACGAGCTCTTGAACTTCAACCAGGACGTGATTGAGCCATGCGAACGAGCTCATCTTGAAAAAGAACGAGCATTTGACATAAAACCAAATTAGGACAGGACGACGTCTGTCGGGCCAGCTAGTTGGTCATAAAATTCAGAATTTCATCAGCATATTAAAAGAGTTTTTTCGTATTTGATAAGGCTTCGGGTACGATACGAGCGGTGAGCGGCAAGCGGCGAGCGGTAACCTGAGCGGCAGGTAAGCGGCGGTGGTGGCTACGATACAAAATATATTGCCTGTTAGGCAGCCACAGTTACAGTATTTACTGCTTTACTGTTTTTCGATTAAAAGGTTATCACTATCAAATATACTACCACCATTGAATATACTGTATAACACTATGACCATATTCAATATTGTATACAACACTTTATTGGATATAAAACACTAAATAGTGTGATATATCAATGCTGATTCGTAATGATTGTCATTCGAAAGTCTTTGGGAAATTACAAGAAAACATATGATTTGGTAAAATAAAACACGTTCAGCTCGCATGTGACGTCTCTATGCACACACCTTCTTTTATACGCCTTGCCACAGACTTCTCTATTTTTCACCCCCACACTGTAAATAAAACATGTGATTGGAATTTCTTACATTTGTTTTGGTTGTCTGTTTATATTTCATTGTTATTTCGTCACCAGCATAGCATGGCAACCCATAAAGCCCATGTTAATTTTTTTTTAATTTCAAATTCATTTTTTGTGCTTATTTTTGAGCTTTTTTAAATTATAAAGGTATTCTGCACATCTACAGAAAAATATCTTTCTTACAGTATGCGTAGACTTTCCCTGCGATGCACACAAGTTGAGAAAAAAGGTTTTAAAGAAACCTGCTTGCCTATTAATATATAGAAGACTAGTGGTTGTCCAGTGGTCGAAAATTCGACCAAAACATGTAACGTACACATATTGAGTATTGGTACTGAGGTAGACTTCCTATCTATATAGACCAGTTGTCACAATTTTTATTTTATTAGAAATCATGTAGCTGTGTGACCAATTGACCGAAAGCGTGTCTTAAATTTTATTTTCTACCTTATTTTTTGTTGCTAACAAAGTTGATACCCAACAGTTGCTATATCTCATTCAAATAGTTTGACTTGGTAAAAACCATCGTGTATTCGACAGAAATTTAGTCATTTAGATTAGTGCAGTCTGTTGGTGGCTCATATCAACTATATGACTAATTTAATTTAAAAAATTGGTGACAACTTTATTTAACATGGGGATGGGATGTAAAGGTTCAGGCTTCTATATTTTCACCCCAAACTGTAAATAAAACATGTGATTGGAATTTCTTCCATTTTTTTTATTTTCTGTTTATATTTCGTTGTTATTTAGTCACCAGCATGGCAACCCATAAAGCCCATGTTAATTTTTTTAAATTTCAAATTCATTTTTTGTGCTTATATTTGAGCCTATTTAAATTTTTAAAGGGATTCTGCACTTCTACAGGAAAATATCTTTCTAAAGGTATGCCTAGATTTTCCCTGTGATCCACACGAGCTGAGAAAAGAGGTTTTAAAGAAACATGCTTGCCTATTAATATATAGATAGATAGATGAATTCAAAATAGAATTAATTTTGCAAATAGAAGCATGTATGCACTAAACAATAGGCCTATTTTAAAATCCAAATTACTGTCGCATAAAACAAAATTAAGAGTATACAAGACTATTATAAGACCAATCCTGCTTCATGGAGCAGAGACATGGATTATGGACAAACAAACAGGAAAGAAATTGATTACATTTGAAAACAGAGTTTGTAAAAATATTTGGACCTGTTAGAGAGGGAGAAGGATGGGGAATTAGGCACAACCATGAAATAAGGAGCATGTACCATTCCCCAGACATAGTAGGAGAAGCAAAGAGCAGAAGACTAAGGTCATGTATGGGGGAGGGAAGATGGCAGACTAATAAAAGAAGTTTGGAAACAAAACCCTGCAGGAGGAAGACCCCAGAATCAATGGAAGGACTGGTAGAGAAAGATTTGCAAAGATTGAGAGCAATGAAAGAAGATTCAGAGAACAGGGAGAGATGGAGGCAACTTGTTGGCGAGGCCAAAAACTACCTAAGGTATCCATGGCCATGGGAGTAAGAGTAAGTATAGGCAAGTTGAACAGTTTTTCGGTTTATTCTCTAGACTGTGGTGAAATAGTAGGCTTGTGGTGATAGTGTTATTAGAAGTTAAAGAAGTAGGCCGGTGGTGATAGTTATTACTATTTCAATAGAGTTCATTGAAACGGAGTCAGGGAACCAGAGTGTAATTTACAAAGGATATACAGGATGTTTTGAGATAATAAGAAAGGGGAAGTGACATGCTTGTGTCTGAAGGAGGGATCCATAAAGTGTAAGGGAAAACTTGTTACCAGAGAAAATGTTGAAGCTGGAGCTACAGATCACCAGTGTGTTCCAGACAAGCTGAGTTCATCCTGCTACATCATTCGTCCTGCTCCATTATGTATATTACCAGTCTTTTGTGATTCAGGCTAAATCATTCTGTTAAGGGTTTCTATGAAAGAGTTGAAAACCCCAACCACTCAAAATATGTTCGCAATCAGGAATCCTCCCCACTCCACGGACGACCCCCTCCACCTCGTAGACCCAAAAATGTTCGCAGTCAGGACTGTTTGCAATCAGGAGGACACCGGCAATGTCCCCCCCCCAAGAGTCTATTCTTATATCCCTTCCTACCTTTCTATAACTGAAATCCGATGTATAACACCTTTGAGCTGAATGTTATTGTAGCGTATTCCTAAGAAGGCTTTCTCACCAATTAAAGTTGATGATGTTTATGAAGGGATGATTAATTTAATTTGGGTAAAAAAATAATATTTTAGACTTTTTGTTTTAATTTTGGTACAGTTAAGTTACCACACATGAGCTTCTGGAAAGTCTGGTAGAGGATGTATGAGTATGGCCATGTGTTTCTTCTGATGAAAAGATTGCTTATTCAAATAACAGTTTTTAGAGTTCAAAGTTCCACACAACACAATTTAAATTCAAAATAAAGGGGTTAATTGGTTAGACAAGCACAAAAGTAAGAGTTAATTGAATTAAACAAAATAAGAGGAGAAAAGAATAGAATTGTCACACAAAAACAACAGGAAGAAGGTAAAGGTACAGATTTAACATTTATAATTTGTATTATTGAATTGTTGCGGCCATGTGGGGATTTTGTAATATGCTACCCCCCCCTCTCACTCTCTCTCTCTCCCTCTCTCTCTCTCTCTCTCTCTCTCTCTCTCTCTCTCTCTCTCTCTCTCTCTCACTCACTCACACACACGAATGATCAGCTGGCCTGTAAAATGAATACTGAACAGTTATTTTATTCACTCAGTTTACTCTACAATCCATGTATGTGATAAAGCGTGCAGGGTAGTGTAGTAGGCCTGTGAGGTCAATGGCCATTATTATGACTAGTGACTGTTGCTGTTTGCCATTCCTTACACAAGGTCTCCTGTTCTTCTGTCCCAAGACAAGGCCATTTCTGCCAGACTATTGTCCCGTTGTCCATTAGATATTCATATCCGTGTTCCCGACAAGTCAACATTCAATTGCACTCATCACTGTCTTGCTAACCAAAAAACTACACAATATAAAAGCTTTATCTGAGTAGGCAAATTTTCCTGTTCGTTTCCTGGTATGTACATGTTTTGTGGTGTGCATTTATTTAAGTTTGTTCATATGGATGACTAGCAGAGTACCCGTCCTTCGTAAAGGGTTGGCGTATAAGTATAAAATGCTTATTGCAGTTATAATCGTGCTTCGCATTTGCAATGGGATTGGGAAAGGACACGGTTCGAGAAAATTTAGTTATTTTAGTTTACGGAATGCTATACTATAACATATCTATCATAGCCATAATGTTCTACTACTACATCTAAACAATAAAAAAGTAAATTATCCAATATTCGCACAATATCAAAAATTATTTATACTGTAAATTAAAAACATAAACTTAACTGTAAACAATCCTACTTTCAGTTCTCATTATGTGTCACAGCTTTTTGTTGCTGCTTGGTTCAAATCAGCTGTTGTCATAATTGCAAAAAGTGCTGCACCCTGTTGGTAAACCTTAAACTATTTAAAGATATTGAATATCATAGAACCAACTTGTGTAGTTAAAACTTTTAAGGCTTTTTATTAGCGAATTTCCCATATAGGGAATAAGCTATTACCGTAGTACTCATGGTAAGCCCTCTGGACGCGGGACCGATTTTTTTTTTCATTTTGAGGTCCCTAGAGGCCAAAAACACCATCCGTTCAAATTCAGATATATATATATATATATATTTATATATATTTATGTGTCCGTTAGCGCGATAACTCGAGCAAAAATGATCCGATTTTGATTAAATTTGGTACAAACGTGTAAACCTACGTTTATTTAAACGAGTTTGCGATCCAGCATAATCGGACCATGGAAACAGGGGTTTATGGGGGGTTTTATGGGGTAAAAATGTGTTTTTCCCATTTTATACCCTAAAAACAAAAAATTTTGCAATTTCTATCTAAACCGTTTTGTAGAGCTTAAAAAGAGAAATAATTTAGTATATTGAAGCGCTGTTGTATGCCTAACGGTCACGGAGAAAATTAAAAAATAGTTTAATTTAAAATTCCCATGTTATTCTTATGGAGAAAATAAAAATTGTTGTAGTTTACTTGTTTATGGATATATATTGATAAAATTTGGCAAATTTATTTATTTCATCCCATACTATTCACGTATGGTCAAAAAACACTTTTTACCTTCCCCGTAGCAGCAAACCTAAGCACTTGTTAAATCTAATGTTATTTAAATAGGGAATAAATATGTCTTATTTATGGAAATATTTGAGTAAAAATGTAATCAGACAAGTTGAAATTCGCTTAGTCTGCAGGTTTGCTAGGCGGGGGTATTTAACTAATCTGTTGAAATGGTGATTTCTTTGGCTAGTTATTAATACTAGATAATATGTTGCTGTAAATAGAGCAAAACTGCAACTTGTAATAAAAGAACGAAAACGAAAGGTATTAATATATCGTTAATGTCACCATATGTTTCCTGAATTAATTTCTTTATGTTTATGCATGACAACTACATGAATAAGTTTACACAGTTTTCTACAATAGTCTGCGATGAATCAGGAAGAACTTGCAGCATTTGTCGAAACTGGCCGCGAGGTGCTCTCAGCTAAATGAGCTTCAGAGCCTCCGAAGTCGGAGCTGACCATGGCAAAGGTGGAATTTAATTGGCGAATTTTATCCAAATAATTTTCAGGATCTAGGTCTCACAGCCCTGTTTTTAGATTGTGAGTTCCAATAAATTCCTGAAAGTATGGTGAATTCCACAAATGAGGTAAATGAACTTTTCCTCTATGACAACAAAGAGTAAAAATTTAATTGTCTTGGCCAGTATTTTCTTGCTTACAATGTAAGGCACTACAATGTTAACATTCAACTTTCTTATGTAGCACCACGGCGGTCTAGTACTGCCCCTCTGTGTACTTCAAATGTTCCATTGGGAGGGTGTTGCAAGCGGCCACGCGTTCGGGTTTCTTCCGACTACTCGGAGTTCTTCGTATTTTTAATTTTAAATTTAAATTAAACACGAAATAGCCAACCAAACAACAGAAAACAACACTACAAAGAAATAATGATACACAATGTAAGTTAAATTACATGATAAAATGGTAAGGTAATGGGTAAATACATTGCGAATAAGCACTTTTAAACATTCACTTCATCATACCGAACTGTAACCAAAACTATGTGATAATTCAGCAAAACATGATTTAAGGTAAATCAATTTAGCTATTACAAACAATTTGTTGTCAAGTCTTGCTAGGAAATACTTTACAGTATTAATGAATCAGACTTAATAAACATATGTTAAAATGCAAATATAATAATTCCGGCTTTACTCTGGAAGTTATAAGTCCTGCACTCTGAGATTAACCTTAAGAACTATTTCAAACCATGTCCATATGTTTAGTCATAAACAGTGTAAATTAAGTTTGATTTAATGATGACAGATAGCGCCACTGTTCAGAGAATTTAGCACCTTACCTTTGACTAAAAATACACTTTACTGTACTTTAGGTGATGCCCTTTCTTAACATTCTGAGACGTATTTGTACATCTACGTAAGAATACCTTTATTTTGAGACATTAAACGTTAAAATCCGTCCAGTCGTTATCGGGTTATGACTGTGAAAAGAAAACTGCTTGCGTATTAATATATAGATTAAGAGTGTATATTAATCTAAAACTGTCTGTTTTTATACGTAAGCCAACAAATAAGTTTTTATTCAAGCGGTCATATATTGGAACAGATTTCTGGGCTGAACCAATGAATGACCGTCGGGTTATTTGTTTGGACTCTAATTTACAATTATTTACTATCAAAATGCTTAGACATTATTAAGAAATATAATTATCAATATCAGATTAAAATTATAATTCATTTTCTTAGTCCTAACCAGTGAATGACCGGACTCTATCGAAGTCATCTACTTATTTTTACTAGTAAACATTTGTCATTGAAATTGTTATTGATTGGTGTTTTATTCAGTCTAAAGTTATGATATATCCCGATCGAATATCCTCTTTGGCACGTTAAGAGTCTTCCTTAGTGGAAGCCATGTTGGATTTCTTCCCCATAAGAACAATGTTAAACATTACATCATTTGTGGACACGTAACGGCCTTATTTGTTAAGATATAGCTTTGAAATTTATAATTTGTATTTTTAACATAATAGACTCGTGACTGAGGTTTTTGAATTTCGAAAATCCATTTTCATTTCCTTTCAATAATTAGCTTAATTTTAAGCTAATTAATAATCAATTATTCATTATAAAAATTAAAAATTGTGAAATAAAAAACGTCAATCTCTAGAGGACCGCAATTCCTCAAATTTAACTCCTTATCCATAATTATATGACAATTTGCTGATGAGATATTTGGACCCAAAGTTAACATTGTTCTTATGGGGAAGAAATCCAACATGGCTTCCACTACGGAAGACTCTTAAGACGTTTTTCCATCAGCTAACTAGGCATACCTACATTACATGATTAGGTTTGTAATGTATTAATACATTTAATACATTAGTTTTAATACATCATTTTAAAGGTTATTAACTGCAAAAGTTTTCAGTAATATTTGCCACTCTCTACAGTCCAGTGTAGTATAGAAAAACTTTGGCAAATGTTATTAGTTTTTGTTTTTTTTTTATCAAAAAATTCAAACTTCCATTGCAAAATAAGTGCTTATACAGATGTTTCATCCCAATGACTCTTTACTACAGTAATAATATTGGAAATTTAACGAGGATTCTGAAAATGAAATCAATAAATTTGACATCAATAAATTTGAAATAAAACAATGTTTAGTGCACTTATGGCCATTTTCAGGTATATCTATACTGGATATATAATCAATGGGCAATATACTTAATAGTGGTGTAAGGCGTTCTTTCGTGGTCAGAAGAGAATATGACAGCATTCTAGACCAAGAGAATATTACATTATTGTAGATCAAGAGAACATGGTAGCATTGTAGAATAGACAAATAAAATTAAATATAGACTGACAGCAGTGCTGCGGTTAGCATAAGTTCTGGCGTTCACCGCTAGGAGTGCCGTGTAGTTACGACGGACACGCTAAGTAAATACACGGCACTCCTAGCTGTGGACGCCAGAACTTATGCTAACCACAGCACTGATGTCTGGTAATATTTAATTCAATTTGTCCATGATTGTAGATCAAGAGAATTTGACACAATTGTAGATTAAGAGATTATGTCACCATTGTAGACCAAGAGAATATGACAGCATTGTAGATTAAGAGAATATGACAGCATTGTAGATCAAGAGAATATGACAGCATTGTAGATCAAGAGAATATGACAGCATTGTAGATCGTTGGTTAGAGTTCCATCTTTGTCAGGGGTCAGAGGTGGTGTGTAACTCATACTTAGTGAGAGAGGTTCATAAACAATTTGGTTTTTAATTTGATTTGATTTATTGAATATAAAGTAGGTCTAAGTTAAACTTTGTAAAAGTAAGAATTGTTTTAATAGTAAAAAAAAATTGTATTGATACTATACAACAATTTGCTCCATAAATATAGGTGATTGAGTCATTTCAATGTTCTATTCTTAAGCCCCCCATACACGGACGAGCATGCTCGTGACGGTGTTGGCGACCTACATGCTCGCCCGTGTGTGGGATCCGTCGCGGCGAGCATGTTGGGCTCGGCGCTCGGCTCGTCGGACGTGGCGAGCCCGACACACGAACATGCTCGCCCGTCTGTGGGGACGATCAATATGTTCGAGAGCATGTTCGCCGCTGCAACTCACCCAGTGGGTAGAGATAGGCTAAATGATTCCATCGATGTAGCCGCTACCATGATTCCAGTTACACTTGTGGACTCATTACAAAGTAACCGTTCCGATTCCAAACGATTACTTCGTTACCGCCATTACAAAGTAGCCGCACTAGACAGATTGCACTTGTAATCATCATGGTGTTGATACTCTGATGTATTCCAGTTACAGTAATAGATTTAGAATCAATGTTTACAGGAGCTAAATAAATATTTATTTGTGTTTGTAACGCAATAAATACAAATTTAAATGAGTTTCCAAAATAGAGGGTTCATCAATTAAAATTTGTATATTATTACACAAATGTGTACTTAATCAATTCTGTCGTAATTTGTCACAATTAAATAATTCTAAGAAAGGCTAGAATAAGCAAAACTACGAGATATATTTTGCACAACGATGGAATTTTAATAGTTCTCTTAGAAGGGACATATGGCTGAACCATTTTCTATTTTTGAGCCAATTTTTACACCATATTTTTCGTGGCTTACTGTTGCTTTCCTCTTCCAAACAAACTGCACCACCGCGAATAGCCACAACAGCATTGGTATCCATTTAAATTTAATCCAAATAAAGTAATTAAATATTAAATAAATAAATACACACAACTTGACTTGGCTTACTGTTGCTTTCCTCTTCCAAACAAACTGCACCACCGTGAATAGCCACAACAGCATTGGCATCCATTTAAATTTAATCCAAATAAAGTAATTAAATATTAAATAAATAAATACACACAACTTGACTTTCACAGCCATCGTAACACATGGTCACAGCGCACAAGAGAAGCAAGAATAGGCCTAAGAACCGCTACCGAGCGACAAGCAAGTTCGCGAACATGCTCGTCCGTCTGTTGGAAACGCCAAGCATGTTCGCGAGCATGCTCGCCCGTGTATGTGGGGCATTAGGTGGATTTAAGATTGCAAATTGCAATGTTCTGTTCATAGAATGTATATTTCAGTTGGTAGAATGGATGGTCAAGCAAGGCTGGTTAGCTGGAAAGTATCCAGTGCCATTGCAGGGGTATTTCCTCTGAGGCGCAATAAACACTTTATCAATGCCCTCAGCCACAGCGTGACATTGTTCATTTCAAGTTGCCTAGTTTATCCCCATCCTAATGAGGATGAGACAAGATACTATTTGATAAAGAGAAACAATAAAAGACATACTAAATATGGCCCATACAATGTAATGAAGGGACTGGACTAAATCAAGTAAACTTATATGAAGAAAATCAGTGGTATTTCAGAGTTGTTTGGAACCCTTGTACTGTATTTAATCAAACATCTTCAGAAAAGAGGTGAATATGTATTCTGTATTCCAAAAACATTAAGTTACTGAGGTATTGTAAACTGAGCAACAAAAGGGTTTCATTTACTGTGGCATACCAATCCTTCCCCCCTCCCCCCCATACATATGATTGTATTCCTGTCCCGGGAGTTATGCTCATTTTTTGTTATTAGTTGTGGTTTTGTAGTATTTTTATTTTGATAAAATATGTTGTGGGTTACCATCATTTCAGTTTTTATGGCGTTTGTCTTTTTTTACAAATTGTTGTCAAATGACTGTACAGCAAACCCTAATTCCATATTAATGACGTTTACTGTAGTGTTTTTCTACCTCATTTGATTGTTTTGTTGTTGTTTACAGATTTGCAGTACTCAGTGTCCAGCCAGGTGCCGTACACTCTGCAGGCATTCTGGGGAGTCAGCATCAGGGAGTTGCATCTGTTCCTGTGGCGTCCGTGGAGTGCTATCGAGGCAGCGGCACGTCAAGACTGTCTGCTCAAGGGGCACTACCAGCGGCTCGGCACTTGCATTTGGTATCAATAATAGTCAGTCATTATTACCGTTACATTCGTATTGTTGTCCATGCTACAAAATTATTAACATATCAGTTGGAAACAAAGTATTAGAAAAGAAATGGTAAAAAAAAATCATTCAGAAAAATAAATAATTCTTTATTGTCACATCAACGCTTTGAATCATAGCACAGCTAAAAAACAGATGACATTGTCAAGATTATTACTAACTCAACCTAATGTACAACAATATGTCTTATGCATTAAAAAACATGTTTTTAAACAAGTTGGCAAAATTGGTTAAACGATAAAAGAAAAAATAAGTTTCTATCTCATACAAAATAAAAGTCTTATTGATTGGTTAGTTTCATTGAGGCAATCATTAATACTGTAGTATGTTTTACTTATCAGAAAATCAGCAAGGCTGCTTTTAAAAGATGTATTATTAATTACAGTTTTTAGATTTGAGGGTAGTTTATTAAAAAGTGTTTTTCCGTGTATTTAGGTGTTTTTTCTACAAGCTTCAGTCGGTGTCTCGGATATTGGAAATTATTTTTAAATGAGTGTTAAAGATGTAGTCAAAGTTTTCGCTAATGTAGTCATCAAAATTTGAATGCACCGCTAACACTGTTTTGTAAAAAATCAAATTTGGAATAGTCATAATATTCAATCCTTTAAAAACTGTTTTGCATGAAGATTTCCATGGTAAAAGGTCATAATTATTTTAAACTTTTTTTTTATTTTAAAAACTTTTTCAATTTCAGAGGTGAACCCCCAAAATTCAATTCCATACTGTACTATTGAATAAAAGTAAGCATAATAGAGCACTATTATAAATACCTATGAGTTGAGAATATTGAAGAACAAATAAGAAATTAATGAAATTGTGTTGGTAAAACAAGCTGAGGGGTCTCAAGCTCACCATGTAGAGGAGGTATATTGAGAGAGTAGGTTGCTACTGTCTCACCATGTATGTAAGGAGGTATATTGTGTAGTGTGAGAGAGAGTGGGTTGCTACTGTCTCACCATGTATAAGGAGGAGAGGTAGTGAGAGAGAGAGTGGGTTGCTACTGTCTCACCATGTATAAGGAGGAGAGGTATATTGTGTAGTGTGAGAGAGAGTAGGTTGCTACTATCTCACCATGTATAAAGAGGATAGGGACATTGTATTGTGTAGTGTGAGAGAGAGTGGGTTGCTACTGTCTCATCATGTATAAGGAGGAGAGGGATATTGTATTGTGTAGTGTGAGAGAGAGTGGGTTGCTACTGTCTCATCATGTATAAGGAGGAGAGGGACATTGTATTGTGTAGTGTGAGAGAGAGTGGGTTGCTACTGTCTCATCATGTATAAGGAGGAGAGGGATATTGTATTGTGTAGTGTGAGAGAGAGTGGGTTGCTACTGTCTCATCATGTATAAGGAGGAGAGGGACATTGTATTGTGTAGTGTGAGAGAGAGTGGGTTGCTACTGTCTCATCATGTATAAGGAGGAGAGGGACATTGTATTGTGTAGTGTGAGAGAGAGTGGGTTGCTACTGTCTCATCATGTATAAGGAGGAGAGGGATATTGTATTGTGTAGTGTGAGAGAGAGTGGGTTGCTACTGTCTCATCATGTATAAGGAGGAGAGGGATATTGTATTGTGTAGTGTGAGAGAGAGTGGGTTGCTACTGTCTCATCATGTATAAGGAGGAGAGGGACATTGTATTGTGTAGTGTGAGAGAGAGTAGGTTGCTACTGTCTCACCATGTATAGGGAGGATAGGTATATTGTGTAGTGTGAGAGTGAGTGGGTTGCTACTATCTCACCATGTATAAGGAGGAGAGGGACACTGTATTGTGTAGTGTGAGAGAGAGTGGGTTGCTACTGTCTCACCATGTATAGGGAGGAGAGGTATATTGTGTAGTGTGAGAGAGAGTGGGTTGCTACTGTCTCGCCATGTATAGGGAGGAGAGATATATTGTGTAGTGTGAGAGAGAGTGGGTTGCTACTGTCTCATCATGTATAAGGAGGAGAGGGACATTGTATTGTGTAGTGTGAGAGAGAGTAGGTTGCTACTGTCTCACCATGTATAGGGAGGAGAGATATATTGTGTAGTGTGAGAGAGAGTGGGTTGCTACTGTCTCATCATGTATAAGGAGGAGAGGGACATTGTATTGTGTAGTGTGAGAGAGAGTGGGTTGCTACTGTCTCGCCATGTATAGGGAGGAGAGATATATTGTGTAGTGTGAGAGAGAGTGGGTTGCTACTGTCTCATCATGTATAAGGAAGAGAGGTATATTCTGTAGTGTAAGATAGAGTAGGTTGCTACTGTCTCACTATGTATAAGGAGGAGAGGTATATTGTGTAGTGTGAGAGAGAGTAGGTTGCTACTGTCTCACCATGTATAATGAGGAGAGGTATATTCTGTAGTGTAAGAGAGAGTAGGTTGCTACTGTCTCACTATGTATAAGGAGGAGAGGTATATTGTGTAGTGTGAGAGAGAGTAGGTTGCTACTATCTCACCATGTATGTAAGGAGGGGAGGTATATTGTGTAGTGTGAGAGAGAGTGGGTTGCTACTGTCTCACCATGTATAAGGAGGAGGAGAGGTATATGGTGTAGTGTGAGAGAGAGAGTAGGTTGCTACTATCTCACCATGTATAAGGAGGAGAGGTATACTGTGTAGTGTGAGAGAAAGTGGGTTGCTACTGTCTCATCATGTATAAGGAGGAGAGGTATTTTTTGTAGTGTGAGAGAGACTTTTATTTTAGTATCAAACTGAGTATTTAAAAAATACTGTAAACTAGGGTTGCTTTCAGAGAGGTGAAAGCCAGTTGAGCGGAACAAACGTGGTTTTATATTTGTATAAGTAACTAAATGTAAAAAAGTCAATAGATTTATTTACTAATGGTTTTATTGATTAAAATTATAATAATTCAAATTTACCTCTTCCAGGAGTGCATTATTGTAGTTTTGACCAGGAAAATATTACAGTAGTTGGAATCTGATATTAACATCCAAAAAGGGCATCAAAGTATAAAAAAGAGAAAGGAAATTTAACATTCAAATTCAACTGTAGTCTACAACAAAAACATTGGACTTCATTTTTCACCCTTACAATTGGTTAAAGTATCTATAAGTATAAAAGAGGATGTTTGTATATATATATATATATATATTTGTTTGGCAGTGATAAACTCATACACCGCTTAACCGATTGCCACGAAACTTGGTACATACGTGTAGAATTTCATGGTATAGGTTTATACACCATCAATTTCGTGATCCGTCCAATCGGCTCCGCCCCAGTGGCTCTGGAGTTTCCCATGTTAACCTTATGAGAAATGGAATTAATGAATCTTAACAGCTGTTTCAATTAAACAAGTTGGTTCTGTTCTATGATGTTCAATAGCATTTAAGTTACAAGGATTACCAACAGGGTGCAGCACTATTATTTCTTTTACATTCATGACAACAGCTAATTTGCAACCAAAAGGTGAGTGAGCGTAGCGAACGACCTTCAACCTGGAGGCGAGTTAGCGTAGCGAACGAGCTAACCTGAAAGCAAGTGAGCGTAGTGAACGAGCTAACCTGAAGGCAAGTGAGCGCAGCGAACGAGCTCCAACCTAAAGATGAGTGAGCGTAGCGAACGAGCTCCAACCTAAAGGTGAGTGAGCGTAGCGAACGAACTTCAACCAGGACGTGATTGAGCCATGCGAACGAGATCATCTTGAAAATTAAGAAGTTAAACGGGGCAAAGCCCGCAGATTACAGCTAGTTTAAGTATAAAAAAACAGTGACTATTAAAAAACGAGTATTGTATAACAACAGGAGAGGAAATTTGACATTTAAATTCAACTGTGCAACATAAACATTGGTCTTCATTTCAACCCTTGCAATCGGTTAAACTCAGCTTTCTTTGCTGGAAATAATTTATGATTGTTAATACCAAGTATTCTTGATGGAGGATATGATTGTAATGTAACTGGATAATGTAGGTCTTCTGCCATTATTAGGACGATTTAGCGACGGCATTTTAATACTGGCCTTAGTAATACCATTGGCCATTGGATACAGAAGATTTTGATGAAAAAGCTGGCTACAAATTTAACATGGGGATGGAATGTCTAGTTGTATTGATACTCAAAGAAAAAACATAGGCTTACGAAAAATGTAGGGCTATTTTTAATGTAAGACTCAAATGTAAAACACCTTTAAAAAACTAAAATGAACTGAATTATCAGTCATGTATTTCAATGTGTAAAAACTGCAAAAAGACTTACTTATTGAACAATAAAATAAGATGGCTGAAATGTAGGCCTAAACATAAGTAATAAGTAAACATCGCATTCAGCTGATTTAAGTGAAAACAGAATAATAATAAGTAGGGAAGACATGGCTTAAATATACAATGTAGATAATATAATTAGAAATTAGTAGCCTACTTCTGGACAGGCCTAGACAGTTAAATCCATACCGTGGTTAAAAGTGTACTTCTATAAGCCCAGGTTTACTTATTACGGTTGTAACTGGACGTATGTATAGTCCGTGGCTTGGCAATCAAATAACAGTATTTATATAGGATAGGCTACTGTTATCAACATTTGAAATTACTGAATTATTACCAAATTACTGTTTCACAAAATGCAGATTCCATTTTCAGCCGAGCCATTAAAATGATGAGGATTTGCCGAACAATTATTAATATTACAGAATAGTATTTAATGACATACAACTTTTCACATTTCATAAATTATATGTTAGTTTTGCTATGGTCAAAAGGTCCAAATCCAAATGTTCTTTTCATTTAGTTTTTATGTAGTAATTTGCTAGAATCATTGACTTTATATAAAGTCAATGCTAGAATACTGTAGATGGTTTGTTAAGACCATATGCAAGCATTTTTGAAATCGTTTCCCCGTTTAACCAACCATTCCAAAAGATAAAAATTATATGGTGCAACACAAATAAACAACCCGATCACCTACTTATAACCTACACTTTACCTTCCTAATCTAACCTTACTTCAGAACACTTAATGTAGTCACGAATACTCATAAACCCCGACCTACCTTCCCCACATGCCTAAATTAGATCAGTGTTCAATCTGCGGTTTATTTAAGTGTACTAATAACTTACTGCACCGTCGATGTTAATTCAACATAATATAACATGATATAACCTGTCAGGTATTCGGTATTATCGGATTAAATATCGATTTCGATGCGGTTCGATATATCGAATATTAAATCCTGATTTCTAACATTGGCTGTTTCTAATCAGCTGGCAACACATATAGGTTCCCAAGAAAGTAGTCACCGGTCCGTATCCCTCCGCTCCTTGTTTATGCTCCGCGCATTGAGAAAGTAGTTCCGTATATTTTCTCGATTTGCAGTGAATTCCGCGCCTTAAAAAAATGTTTTAACGGTATTTTCTTGTTTATTAAGATCGTAGGAATGGTTTAAAAACATTTAAAAGAAAAGTCTAGAAAGTTCAGAAATACCTTATGATTCTCTTGTTTACATTTTTCTTGTAAACAAAAAACCTGTCATGGCTACTTTAGTCCCATAAGCCTAATGTTAAAAATTGGAAATTTTAAATTTGTTTTAAATTGCATTAGCATTATCTAATTGAAATTTGTTTGTTTAAAAACCATCTCACTATTAGTCTAAGTAATTTTGTTAAGTTTGGCTGAAATATGTTCAGCCGTTATTGAGTGATGTTTCTCTATTTGTTGCATTGAAGTTGATCCCAAAGAGCTTCGCTCAATAATTGATTTATCATCGATTGGAGGTAATATGTACAAAGAATGTGCTTATCAACAAAAACTAATTAAGGGACATTGTGTTTTGGAAGAATGGGATATGTTGAGAAACCTTAGTATCCCAGTAGATTTTAGGGTCTTCCTTACTGTCACACCCATGTTCAGTAATATTTGGAAGAATTTTTTTTCGTTTCTTGTCAGTCACAGGTACGGTACCCAATTTTTCCATCTCGAATCAGGTGTTGGACTCTGTAGACTCTCTTTTCAGCTATCCTACAATACCATTCGTTTCTCTAGTAAAACAAAAACTAACCTGAAAGCCTGAGTAAAAAATAGGTTGATGTAGCTAATTAGGCAGTTATTTTTACTGAAGTCTAAAGCTTCGCTGTATCATCGCGATGTTGGCCCCTGGTGCAGCGGAGTGGGGGAAATGATTCTCCCTCCATCTCTCTTCTAGACGGTGTCCATAACAAGCCCGCGTTGTCTTTTACATACATAACCCATAACCCTATGCTGTGGATTTCAATAAGGACAAAATGAGGGTAAGAAAATAAAAAAATATAAAAATGAAATGTTAATTATGTGTTGTTGTGATGCAGGGATGGAGCCCATGGAGAGAGACTGCAGACAATGACTCTCCCACACCTCCTCTAGAGCTAGGCACTCCTCCCAGGCTCTACTACTCTCCTGGTCTCAAATTAAATGTTAATGATGTGTTGTTGTGATGCAGGGATGGAGCCCATGGAGAGAGACTGCAGACAATGACTCTCCCCACACCTCCTCTAGAGCTAGCACTCCTCCCAGGCTCTAATACTCTCCTGGTCTCAAATAAAATGTTAATGATGTGTTGTTGTGATGCAGGGACGGAGCCCATGGAGAGAGACAGCAGACAATGACTCTCCCCACACCTCCTCTAGAGCTAGGCACTCCTCCCAGGCTCTACTACTCTCCTGGTCTCAAATGAAATGTTAATGATGTGTTGTTGTGATGCAGGGACGGAGCCCATGGAGAGAGACAGCAGACAATGACTCTCCCCACACCTTCTCTAGAGCTAGGCACTCCTCCCAGGCTCTAATACTCTCCTGGTCTCAAATTAAATGTTAATGATGTGTTGTTGTGATGCAGGGATTGAGCCCATGGAGAGAGACTGCAGACAATGACTCTCTCCACACCTCCTCTAGAGCTAGGCACTCCTCCAAGGCTCTACTACTCTCCTGGTCTCAAATTAAATGTTAATGATGTGTTGTTGTGATGCAGGGATGGAGCCCATGGAGAGAGACAGCAGACAATGACTCTCCCCACACCTCCTCTAGAGCTAGGCACTCCTCCCAGGCTCTACTACTCTCCTGGTCTCAAATGAAATGTTAATGATGTGTTGTTGCGATGCAGGGACGGAGCCCATGGAGAGAGACAGCAGACAATGACTCTCCCCACACCTCCTCTAGAGCTAGGCACTCCTCCCAGGCTCTACTACTCTCCTGGTCTCAAATGAAATGTTAATGATGTGTTGTTGTGATGCAGGGATGGAGCCCATGGAGAGAGACAGCAGGCAATGACTCTCCCCACACCTTCTCTAGAGCTAGGCACTCCTCCCAGGCTCTAATACTCTCCTGGTCTCAAATTAAATGTTAATGATGTGTTGTTGTGATGCAGGGATTGAGCCCATGGAGAGAGACAGCAGACAATGACTCTCCCCACACCTCCTCTAGAGCTAGGCACTCCTCCCAGGCTCTACTACTCTCCTGGTCTCAAATGAAATGTTAATGATGTGTTGTTGTGATGCAGGGATGGAGCCCATGGAGAGAGACAGCAGACAATGACTCTCCCCACACCTCCTCTAGAGCTAGGCACTCCTCCCAGGCTCTACTACTCTCCTGGTCTCAAATGAAATGTTAATGATGTGTTGTTGTGATGCAGGGATGGAGCTTATGGAGAGAGACAGCAGACAATGACTCTCCCCACACCTCCTCTAGAGCTAGGCACTCCTCCCAGGCTCTACTACTCTCCTGGTCTCAAATGAAATGTTAATGATGTGTTGTTGTGATGCAGGGACGGAGCCCATGGAGAGAGACAGTAGACAATGACTCTCCCCACACCTTCTCTAGAGCTAGGCACTCCTCCCAGGCTCTAATACTCTCCTGGTCTCAAATTAAATGTTAATGATGTGTTGTTGTAATGCAGGGATTGAGCCCATGGAGAGAGACAGCAGACAATGACTCTCCCCACACCTCCTCTAGAGCTAGGCACTCCTTCCAGGCTCTAATACTCTCCTGGTCTCAAATTAAATGTTAATGATGTGTTGTTGTAATGCAGGGATTGAGCCCATGGAGAGAGACAGCAGACAATGACTCTCCCCACACCTCCTCTAGAGCTAGGCACTCCTCCCAGGCTCTACTACTCTCCTGGTCTCAAATGAAATGTTAATGATGTGTTGTTGTGATGCAGGGATGGAGCCCATGGAGAGAGACTGCAGACAATGACTCTCCCCACACCTCCTCTAGAGCTAGGCACTCCTCCCAGGCTCTACTACTCTCCTGGTCTCAAATGAAATGTTAATGATGTGTTGTTGTGATGCAGGGATGGAGCCCATGGAGAGAGACTGCAGACAATGACTCTCCCCACACCTTCTCTAGAGCTAGGCACTCCTCCCAGGCTCTAATACTCTCCTGGTCTCAAATGAAATGTTAATGATGTGTTGTTGTGATGCAGGGACGGAGCCCATGGAGAGAGACTGCAGACAATGACTCTCCCCACACCTCCTCTAGAGCTAGGCACTCCTCCCAGGCTCTACTACTCTCCTGGTCTCAAATGAAATGTTAATGATGTGTTATTGTGATGCAGGGATGGAGCCAATGGAGAGAGACAGCAGGCAATGACTCTCCCCACACCTCCTCTAGAGCTAGGCACTCCTCCCAGGCTCTACTACTCTCCTGGTCTCAAATGAAATGTTAATGACGTGTTGTTGTGATGCAGGGATGGAGCCCATGGAGAGAGACAGCAGACAATGACTCTCCCCACACCTCCTCTAGAGCTAGGCACTCCTCCCAGGCTCTACTACTCTCCTGGTCTCAAATGAAATGTTAATGACGTGTTGTTGTGATGCAGGGATGGAGCCCATGGAGAGAGACAGCAGACAATGACTCTCCCCACACCTCCTCTAGAGCTAGGCACTCCTCCCAGGCTCTACTACTCTCCTGGTCTCAAATGAAATGTTAATGATATGTTGTTGTGATGCAGGGATGGAGCCCATGGAGAGAGACAGCAGACAATGACTCTCCCCACACCTCCCCTGGAGCTAGGCACTCCTCCCAGACTCTGCTACCCATTGGTCATCTTCCTCATTCGCAACAACCCAGGCACACTCCACCCTGATGAAACCGTCAGTATCAACAACTATAATAGCCATTTGGATGAATCAAGGGTTTGAGAAATTAAAATTTTCAAAATTTAAAATTTATTGATCCGGTGGATTTTTAACTTTAAAGTGCAGCTACCTTTAATCAATATCAATATCGAATTAAGATTGAGGAAATAAAATATTGTGAGTTTTGACAACACTGATGCCGTTTCCTTGTACATTCAATAGAGGTCCGCTATTCCGAACTACAGTAGACTCCCTCTTATCCAGACTCTTCGGGACCGAGGCCAGTCCGAATAACGGGTATTCCGATTAAACGGATGACCCCAAAAACTTGTTAAAACGGACCATTTAATGCATGCAACCCAAATATTTGACTAAAATTTAGGAGAGCATTGTGTTTACGTGATCGCTGGTCTCAAATCTTTCTTTAAGAACAGTTGTTTCAGTACCGCCCACTTCCTGCTGATCAAGTCCGGTAACATTTAATATAATAACGTATCAATTGTTTTGACGGGATTGACATTTTGTTGACCAGCAAAATATGTTGGTGTTTAAGCTGCAATGACGAGAGGTGATGACGATTTTGCAGCGTATTTGGAGTATTATAACAAAGGCGCTGCAATCACAGGAAACGATGGCAATGTTGCTGCTATATGTGTTTGATTGAAGCGTGTCTATTGGTCGTGGATACATAAATAACTTCGCAAAAATTTGTGTTTATATTACTTATACTACCTACCAGGCGTTTGTTATACATTGTCAGATTCTTCCCCATCCACATAAGCATTGCCAACTTCATTGTCATTTATGGTAATTCGTCACCATTCATGGAAATACCGCCACCTTTATCGACGTTTGCCACATCACAACTTGATTCTAGGAAATTTTTATAGCCTTACTGATCTTTCATGAAATAATAGCTATTATCATTTACGGTCTCGGCGTTGTAACTATCATCGTCAATAGCACTTAGATTTGGGTATGTTGCCAGCTTTGGTAAGGTTTGTGGTGATCTTGCTAGCTCCTTTGGCGATTCCAGTGACCTTGCAAGGTTTCCCAATATTTTTTGTGACATTGCAAGCTTTTGTGTCATTTGCTACGACATCGCTAGCTTCGACGACATTCCTGGAGTCATTGATAAGGTTTTTAACAAATTTAACATTTCAAACTTAAGTTTGAAATAGTCAAATTTTTGAAATATGTACACTGTACAGTACTCTCTCGGTTATCCGAGCCCCAATTATCAGAGCCCTCGGATTTTTGAAAATTGTTTTAGGCCTAAATATATATATATAAAATTATTTCATAAAATAATAATCATGTTATGACGAATGTTTCTGTTGAAAACAAAATAAAAATAGCAAAGAAAATAGAAAAAAGAAAGTGAAAGAAAATAGAAAGGTTATTCGAGATTTGTTTTAAAATGAATTCTTTAAATAAACAAGTAAGTATTAGTTTTAAAATAATACTGTACTTAACATTTTCAAAATCAAATTAAAAATGATTTTTTTGATAGGCAACATTTTTTTATTGTAATGAAAATTTCATTTTGTATTATTTTAACCTTTGAATGTTCCGCAATAACCTAGAAAATAAAAATCACACAGTACTAGGTTAGCGGCTAACATTGGCAATCTGGACAAGTCGACTGCAGAACTTAAACAATAGTAGTGGCGTTTCTGCTCCCTGGCATTCCGGTCGCATAGGTATTTGTCAGTCTTTGCCATTACAATGTTTTGAAAATTGACATTATTGTGTCAAGTATATAGCTAGAGTCAAACTCATACCAAAAGTAATGTTGTACTTTTAAAACAGGAAAGATCCACCTTATTGTGTTTTTATTTGATACTGTAGTGTGGTGCTAGCCTGACCATACTACTGGACCAAATTACACGCGGGTCCAAAAGAAAGGTTATCGGTCATATATGAGCAGGCTTTATATATATTTTGAAAAAATTTATGTTAATTGGGTCAAAAATTGAAATTAAACATTTCTTATGGAGATTTAACATGGAGCCAAATTTTTAAGCTTTCAACAGCCACCCTGACCATACTACTGGACCGATTTACACGCAGGTTGTACCAACAGAAAGGTCACGGGTATCGGTCCTATATGTGCAGGTTTTATTTGTATTTTGAGAATATTTATGTTAATTGGGTCAAAAATGGAAATTAATCTTTTCTTATGGTGATTTAACATGGGGCTAATTCTATATAGACAATTATGTTTATTGAAAACCTTTTTTCTCAGCTACTGTGCATCGCAGGGCATCTACCCATACTGTAAAAAAAGGCTAAAAATAAGCACAAAAAATTAATTTAAATTAAAAAAAAAATTAACATGGGTTGCCTTGTTAGTGACGAAATAACAACAAAATATAAACATAAATTCAAAACAAATGGAAGAAATTCCAATCACATGTTTTATTTACAGCATGGAGTGAAAATAGAGAAGTTTGCACAATACCCCAAGTTTGGTCGAGTTTTCGAACACGGGGCAAGCTCTAGTGTATCATTATAAAAATAATAATGTTACAAAAAGTTACATTTGCGAATACTTACCACGTAATTGGGAAAAGGACGCACATGGTTTAAAAAAGTACACAAGACATACTGAAATAGATTTTATTAGTACAAACACTCATTCACTTAAATGTTACAAAACAACTTAAGTTTAGCACATTCTTAGTGAAAATTAGTTCATTTTAGCAGTAATAGCAAGTGAATTTGATCCCATCCTCATAATTTTAACAAGCGTCATCCCAGCGTCATGAACTTGCATTAAGAGCATTGAACCCAGTCCTCCTCTGGCGGTTCAGTAAAATCCTTTTCACACCCTGGTCAGATAATTTTGGTACTTTATGTCCTTGGTTGTCAATAAATTCAATTGTGTTTTTTTTACCTTTAGATTGATTCAACGAGGTAAATTTAACTTTTTTTTTGCCTCCAGCTTTTTTTTTAAATTTGTTATTTTAATTCGTGTAGCTGTTTGGCAGTATGAATGAATGAATGAATGAAACTCTCTTTATTTCATGATGGGTTAGCCTCTGGATCGAAAACTGCAATATAAAATGGTTTAGGTTACCTTTTGCGTCGAACGATCCTTGATGTAGTAAGTGATAACTACAGCTGTTTCATGCCGCTGGGGCACATCTTTAGGTTGTAGAGCGTCAAGATAAAATAGCTGTCATCTGGGGATGATTTTGTCAAAGTAAATATTACACAAAAAACACGAATAAGAAAACATTTAAAATACACAAATTTTACAAACTTGGCCAAGTGACAAACTGACAAACACGCGAGACAGGCGCCGGTGAATGTTGCGTCATGACTGCGGGCGTGTGTCCAAGCATCAGCTGTTACCCCCTCCCCCCTACCCCTTTATCAGGACCTGTTTTGTTTTGGTCTAGTTGAATGGCAGTATTGTAAATAATGTTTGATCTGAACATGTATTAAACAAACAAACTTCATTCAGATCAAACATTATTTACAATACTGCCATTCAACTAGACCAAAACAAAACAGGTCCTGATAAAGGAGTAGGGGGGAGGGGGTAACAGCTGATGCTTGGACACACGCCCGCAGTCATGACGCAACATTCACCGGCGCCTGTCTCGCGTGTTTGTCAGTTTGTCACTTGGCCAAGTTTGTAAAATTCGTGTATTTTAAATGTTTTCTTATTAGTGTTTTTTGCGTAATATTTACTTTGACTAAATCATCCACGGATGACAGCTATTTTATCTTGACGCTCTACAACCTGAAGATGTGCCCCAGCGGCATGAAACAGCTGTAGTTATCACTTACTACATCAAGGATCGTTCGATGCAAAAGGTAACCTAAACCATTTTATATCCCCTATATTGTTCTCTTTACATAATATTACAGAATATTCACGCTATACTAACTAAATTACATGTTTCAAATTAAATTGTTAATTCTGCTTGTTAATTTATAAAAAACACACTTTCACACTTTGGAACAATAAAGTCTGCATCCCGAGGTCAATACCTGTGTGGGATGATTACCACTGAATTGCACAAAATACACTCAAGCTAGAAGGACTGTGACCAACACACTGGTATACAATATTCGTTTGTACAGTAAGTTACTTGATAATAAAGATACAACATATGGCTTCTCTACAAATAGTTAATGTAAGTGCTTAATTACAATTATCTTAGTAGGCTAGGATATATTTCTAAAACAAAATTAATTAAATTGAGCTATATAAAAGGAAATACTCTCAACAAATTTTCTCAGTTATAAGGTATGAAAAATCTTATGTTACTGTGGAAATTTAATATGAGTATTATTGCAGTACAAGAAAAAAGGAATCTACATTGTCAATTTCAAATAATAAAGATTTAATCAGTTTGTTATACTTACTACAATTTTTGGCTAATCTAATCTCTTCAGGTAGCATATACAAAAATTTTGGAGCTAAAAATGTATAAAATTTCTTAAAATGAGTTAAATTTGGCTTGGGTACGCTGACTTCAAATTTACGTCTTAAAATTAGTTTCTTTAAATTTATGTTTTGATTTCTGTCACCACTCATGTCAAAAAATGTCCTAAGAACTTTAAACACATATAAACTCCTTAAAGGCAAAATCGCTAACTTTTTGAATAGTGGGGCTGTATGCTCTGACCTTTTTTTCCTGGTCAGAATACGTAAGAACGACTTCTGTAATAATATAATTGATTTTATTGTAGTTTTATAGGTACCTCCCCAAATGGCCAGGCCATACTCAAGTTTTGAACTGATTAGAGCAAAATGCACCGATTTTAATAACTTAATGTCACAAACAGTCCTTAATAGGTAGAAAATTCTTACATATTTTATTAATTTCCTCTTTAAATAATCTACATGATTTTTCCAAGTTACTCTTGAGTCCAATACTAACCCTAGATATTTAATTTCTAGCACCTGTTCTATAATAGGACAAATACAGTTTCTTACCTCTAAACATGACAAATTATGAAATTTTAAACTATTAGCGAAATATGCATTTCTCAAAATATTGAAAATCAGATATTTGGTCTTTGGACTCATCACCATATAATTTTTTGTAAACCACCATCTTAAACCATCTAAATCCTTTTGCATGTCTGTATTCATCTGGTTTAAGGAATTGGCTTTATAAAATAAGGCTGTATCGTCGGCGAAGGCAATGAGACTTCCCCTGGACGTGCCATTGCAGAGATCATTAACATAAATAAGAAAAAGTGGGCCAGACAATACTGATCTTTGAGGTATGCCATGTCTTATACAGGGTGTCCCGGAACTCTCTACCAATATTTTAGGGCATTGCTCCTGGGTAAGAAACATACCTAAATATCATATTGAAATTGTCCGGAAGTCCTTAGTTACTCACACAGCCGCCATTTTGTTTTTTTAGTTATTAATTTTTTTCTAAAGAATGATTAAACATACGAAATGGAAACTTTGCATGAACATTTATGACAACTAGACAAAGCCACAAAAAAATTATGACGATTGTTCATATTCATAAAACAAAATGGTGGCCATTTAAAATTTTGTTTCTTAAATAACTCAAAAACCGTTGATTTTATAAAAATTTTAAATGGCCACCATTTTGTTTTATGAATTTGAAAAATCGTCATAATTTTTTTGTAGCTTAGTCTAGTTGTCATAAATGTTCATGCAAAGTTTCCATTTCGTATGTTTAACCATTCTTTAGAAAAAAAATAATAACTAAAAAAAAACAAAATGGTGGCTGTGTGAGTAACTAAGGACTTCCGGACAATTTAAATATGATATTAAGGTATGTTTCTTACCCAGGAGCAATACCCTAAAATATTGGTAGGGAGTTCCGGGACACCCTGTATAATCAGATTCACTAAGAGTATCGTTTACTCTAGTCTGCTGGGTTCTGTTAGATAAGTATGACCTAAACCAATTTAAAGTAATACCTCTTACTCCAGCATTATTCATTTTAGATAGCAACAATGAATGATCGACTGTGTCGAAGGCCTTCATGACATCGATGAACAATCCTGCACATTCCATACCTTCATTAATCCCATCATGTACTTTAATCATGAAGTTCATCAATGCACGATCAGTGTTCAGGCCTTTTCTGAAACCAAACTGGTTCGTGCTGAAATAATTGTGTTTGGTTAAAATGGATAAGAGACGTGCTTTGACAACTTTCTCTAGCACCTTAGAGAACAGGGATAAGAGTGCTATTGGGCGATAGTTGGACGGATTGCTCTTGTCAGATTTTTTATACAAAGGTTTTACTATAGTTTTTTTTTCAATATATCAGGAAATACGCCAGAGCTTAAACTTAAATTGATTAAATAAACAAACACGTCAACAATATCATTTATGATATATTTCAACACTGTAGGTGTAATATTGTCAAAACCAGGAGCTTTACGGTTACTGAGGGATTTCACAATAGTTCTTATTTCCCTATCATCTGTGGGGAATAAAAACAAAGACTCAAGACATGTACTACTCCTAAAGATACCCTCATGGGTGTTATTTCTATATTGTGCTAGTAAGGGAATCTCTAATTCAATTGTTTTCCTGAGCTCTCCTGCTACCGAGCAAAAGAAATTGTTAAAAATATTAGCAACCTGTTGTGGGTCGCTAGTAGTCAAACCATTGTCGTCTTTTAATGAAATGCAATTATTGAGATTTTTTTCGTTACCTATCAAAGGGTAATTACTTGCCATTGTTTACCAACATTTTGATTATTAACATCTAATAAAGTTTGATAGTACGAGTTTTTAGTATTCCTTAGATCATTAATTAATTGGTTTTTTACTCTGTTATAAGCTTCTCTCATTTGTGTATTACCAGGATTTTTTTGACAGGTTTTATAGAAAACGTTTTTTCTACTAACTAACTTTAAAAGCCTATCATTCATCCACGGTCTTAATTTAGTTTTTGATTTTGATTTAGGTTTAATATGTCTGTATGAATTAATCAAACAGAAATTCAATTTACCCAAAAACAATTCAAAAGCCAGAGAAATTTCCTTACATTCGTAAATGGCATTCCAATTCACGTTTTGTACTTTCCTAATCAGGGAGTTAAAATCTAACGGTTGGGTTACTTGTGATTGAGGTAAACTTGGTTTGTCCAAACAACATTTGATACTAGCTGTGGTCATTCTATGGTCCGAGATGCCGGCGTCAACAACAGAGCATTTCAAAACAATGTTTTTATTAACTTTATGTTTAAAGAAAACATGGTCAATACACGTACTTGAGTGTGCTGTTACTCGGGTGGGAGAATGTATGTAAGATAATAAACCGTGACTTGCCATGATTATTTTATACTGAAGAAGCTTTTAATAGATCTATGTTTATATCTCCAGAAATTAGCAAATTATGAGACTTTGTTTTTGACAAAAGAGAATCAAACTCTTCAATAAAATTATCTATGGAATGTTCCTGTAGCCTGTACACAGCAATAATTTCAATAATAATGTCTTGATTGCATTTGACTTTTATCGGAAGGATATCAGCAGTTATTAGATTATCGTTATCTGTACAATCACAAGATAGATAGTCAGCTGAGTAGACCATGACCCCGCCTGCCCTTATTTCAGAATTACATTTAAAAAACATAGAATAACCAGGAATACGATACTGATCAATTTCGGAAGCTTCTATCCATATCTCACTTAATATTATTATATCTGGGATTCTGTTTATATTTTGTAAAACTAATAAAAAATTATCAAAATTCTTCCTGACACTTCTTATATTTTGATGTATGATTACGATATCGTTAATATGACAATCAAATATAGAGCTGTTTAAAACATTACTCATTTAAAATTTAACAAACAAAACAGAATTGTGACAATGCCAGGCATACAGATTACATAAGCCGCGGTCACACTAGGCTGTTTAGTAGCCGCTTCTAACCAACCGCTGGTAATATTGCTGAATATTGCCAGCAAGCAGCCTAGTCTGACCCAGAACCAGCGGCCGGTGAATGCCAGCGCGCTAGTGTTCACTAGCCACAATCAGAAGTTGAACATGTTTAACTTTTGAGCGCTGCCTACCCTCAAGTCGAGCAGTCCGGAGTGTGGGAACCCTTTTTGGCAGTTAGATTAATGTATCTGCCATAATAAAATGCTATAGGAAGGGAGGGAAACAGGTCCACGACGTAGGAAGCGGTGATGGAAGTAGTCAAGGCGAGCAGTCCGGAGTGTAGAAACTCTTTGTGACAGTTAGATTAATATACCTGCAATACTAAAATGCTATAGGAAGGGAGGGAAACAGGTCCACGACGTAGGAAGTTTTAATGGAAGTAGTCGAGGTGAGCAGTCCGGAGTGTAGAAACCCTTTGTGACAGTTAGATTAATATACCTGCAATACCAAAATGCTATAGGAAGGGAGGGAAACAGGTCCACGACGTAGGAAGTGGTACGGTAATGGAAGTAGTCGAGGCGAGCATTCTGGAGTGTAAAAACCCTTTGTGACAGTTAGATTAATGTAACTGCAATTCTAAAATGCTATGGGAAGGGAGGGAAACAGGTCCACGACGTAGGAAGCGGTGAAGGATGTAGTCAAGGTGAGCAGTCTGGAGTGTGGGAATCCTTTGTGAAAGTTAAATTAATCTATTTGAACTTCTAAAATGGTATAGGATGCTATAGGTATAGGGAAACAGGTCCACGACGTAGGAAGCGGTGAAGGATGTAGTCAAGGTGAACAGTCCGGTGTGTGGGAACCCTTTGTGAAAGTTAAATTAATCTATTTGAAATTCTAAAATGATATAGGAAGGGAGGGAAACAGGTCTACGACGTAGGAAGTGGTGAAGGAAGTAGTCGAGGTGAGCAGTCCGGAGTGTAGAAACCCTTTGTGATAATTAGAATAATGTAAAGTATCTGCAATTCTAAAAATGCTATGGAAAGGGAGGGAAACAGGTCCACGACGTAGGAAGTGGTGAATGGAGTAGTCGAGGCGAGGAGTCCGAAGTGTGAGAACCCTTTGTGACAGTTAGATTAATGTATCTGCAATAATAAAATGCTATGAGAAGAGAGGGAAACAGGTCCACGACGTAGGAAGTGGTGAAGGATGTAGTCAAGGTGAACAGTCCGGAGTGTGGGAACTCTTTGTGAAAGTTAAATTAATCTATTTGAAATTCTAAAATGCTATAGGAAGGGAGGGAAACAGGTCTACGACGTAGGAAGTGGTGAAGGGAGTAGTCGAGGCGAGGAGTCCGGAGTGTGGGAACCCTTTGTGACAGTTAGATTAATGTATCTGCAATAATAAAATGCTATGAGAAGAGAGGGAAACAGGAAATACATTATGTATATTACCAATTACTTTTGTTAATTAATGGACGAGAAGTTAGGATTGTTGTTGACTGGTTTGATTTGGTTTTTTTTAAGAGGTTGGCAGCCTCTTTTAACCTTGCATTTGCCCGTCCTCATAGACTAAGCGCCCGTGAGTGGATCGTTTACAGCAAAGCAAGGGGTGAGCCGGTACAGGACAAAGGTGAACTGTACTGATAAAATTTAGTGGCAGTGACCAGGATCCGAACCCACGACATCGCTGCCTTGGGCCCGAAGTCCGCGTGACGCTACCGACTGAGCCACCGACTCACCATTATTTGCCCCGACTCATGGGTTGATTTGCCCACACAAATAACATTATTGTGTTCACCAGTGACACCGGTAAGTATGCTAGGTGTGGGTGGACTCTTTCATTATTTCGCTCATGTTCACTCATCCCGTTACGCGCAGAATAAGCGTACTACTAGTCTAGTTGAGATTCAACTTGCATACTTTTCCTTCTTAACTTCTTGCAAGGTTCACAACGCCGTATCTCATTATTAACTAATAAATAATCTATATCTTCTTTGGACATTTGAACACACCCTCCATGGAAAATGCCGTTGCAATCACTACACTGAATTTTGGTTTGACGGTTACCAACATTTTTAGAACATATTCTACACTTGTCATTAATTGTAGGTTCAATTTTAGAAATATATTTACAAAAAAGTTATAATTAAAAAAAATTTACTATAAATTTGAAGCCACGACACTATGATAAAAACATGTACTTATCGCATAAAGATAAGAGTGGTCGGCCAAAACACAACCGTCCACTTCGATGAACGTATGAAGCATCTCTGTACATATCTTCCGATCAGTGTTTTTTTTTTTATGTCTCCTGAAAGTGAAAGTAGACTATAAATTAGTACAAAATAGCATGGTAGTATACTGCTTAAAGAACATGTCTTTAAGACTTTAGTCATCATCAACTTAACACGTAAAATACACGACATTGGAGTAAAAATTACCTTGCGTGAATACAATTCATACAAATTTTGTGAACACTGAAACAACATGTTTGGGGCAAGAGTATGCATGCAAACTTTTGCCCCAACGGCAATGAGAACTCTTGCCCCACATCCAAAGTTTTTACATGTAAGGAGCTGCTGCTCGCTGTGGCCATTAAAGGAACTAATTTAACATGGCTATAAGTAGAGCATTGAATGACCTTTTAAACCATATAGGATTGAAACAGTTGAATATTTGGAATAACATATACTAACTCCTAAATACTTAAATATTAGATCAAACTAGCGGTAAAAAGGTTAACCCCATTGTGAGATTAATAAACAGAGAGGAACCATCAAACTAAAGAGGAATGGTGTGGGTACTGTCATGCACCGGATGAGACTCGTACCAACTAGCTCAAACGCAAAGTAAAAATGTCCGCTCTGCGTACTCTTACCCCGTGCGCACTCTTGCCCCGAGTTACTCTACTGTATTTCAAGGTTTTTCAAAACCATTGTATTGAGCATGTTTGAGTAATTGTTTTCTTTAATAACACTGTCTCCTTAAAAAATTTGCAACTGCTATGTATTGTTAAAACATATTTCTTTTAACTCTTTTGCAAGACTTTAACACTTTATTTTATTTGACTTCTTAATGTGGTATTGTAACCCCTAACCTAACAATCTGTCAGACCTTCGTGTTATCCGAGATTTGCCGTAACCGAGGTAATCTCTCTTGTTTAATCGAGAGCATACTGTAGCGGGGTTCGTAATAGCGGGACTCTACTGTAATAAACAATAGAAAGTTGTTATTATTTACGTTTAAATAATAGCCTAAATGTATAATAGTGTGAATGGAAACAATGTGAGTTCGTTCATAAATGTTCTTAAAAATGTTGCAATTCCGCGGGGTAGCGGATTTTCATCCCCCTAGAATTTTACCCCCTGGGCAAAAGTGACGTCACAAACCAGGGGGTAAAATTCCGGCCGCGAACTTTTGAGTTTCGTGACATCAGCTTGATGGATTAAACGTGGAATATTTTCACGGTTGTGAATTTAATCAGAACACATCAAATTATAAAAAACCTAGAGTGTACGGCCCGGATTTTTACCCCCGGAATTTTACCCCCCGGATTTTTACCCCCGGATTTTTACCCCCGGAATTTACCCCCTGGCCAGATATATAAATTAGTGAGAATGATTAATTAGTTAATTCTGTTTTAATTTAATAGTAAACATTTTATTATTAAGCAGCCTATCTCAATTTATTTGTAACATCAACTAATCGAACAGGTTTTTGATTTTAATTTTGAGATTCGAGTTTCAGGAATCAGGATTCGATCTTTGAAGCCAACTGTCGATTAATATGACGTATGAACAAACATCAGAATGGTAATTGATTCGAAGATTTCTTTAACGATTTATTATACAAACGTGGTAAAACAATGGTTTTCGTTAGTATTGTAACTACAAACAAAATATGCCTTATTGTTTCTTTACGAAGAAATGTTCACCCAATTATCATTTAAATGAGCTACTCAGTTTATTTTACATACTTATTAACCAACAGTTGGCCCCAAACGCAAATCCCGAACATCAAAATTAAACATCGAATTCTGTTTACAGTTGTGATTACAAAATAAATAAATAAAGACAGGCGACTAAATAATGAAATGTTTACAATTAATTAAAATCAGAAATAAGAAAATCAATCATTCAATTTCTAAAATCGGCCAGGGGGTAAAATTCCGAGGGGTAAAAATCCGGCCCGTACATCTTCAGTTGTCTAAACGCTAGTTATATGGACAGGGGGTAAAATTCCGGTTTTTATTGCTAATCTAATTAATCACGCTCTGGCTATTTTCATTAGACCTCCAAATCCGCGGGGGGAAAATTTTGGCCGCAAACCAACTTTTGGCCACTCAGGTTACTACGTCATAGTGACGTCAGCTTTGCCCAGGGGGTAAAATTCCAGGGGGATAAAATTCCGGCGACCCAATTCCGCAATTCTGAAGCTTTAAAAGGCAAATGAGAAAAACATTGAGCTTATTTTAATGTAGAAAAATTATTTCATGAATAAATCCTGTTAAAGGGTATTAAAGTATACAAACTGCTCAATCCTTCATCTGAAAAATTTGGCATTGTATATTGTGGCACAACACTTTACAGGAATCACTTTAGAACAAGTTATAGTAGTATTTTGATTATTTTTATATGAAGACATTACTTTAAAGTCATAATTACAGTCATTTACGATTTTTAATTTATACTAAAGTAATCACTTTAGAAAATGTGGTCACATAAGAATTATTTTTGTAAATTAATTTCAGTGCTCCTTGAAACCATAGTTGATGGTACGGTAAAACAATTTGTTATTTCAAAACTTGTGTAATTAATTCACACTGAGTAACAAATTTATTAATGTTTACTTAGTGGTGGATCTTAGCTTCTAGTAGAATAGTAATTAGCTATTTAAATTAGTCCGTTTCTCAGTTGTAAAATATGTTTAAATTGATTAGACACTAACGATTAACGGTGGTTTGTGCAGGTGGCTCTTATCAATGTGATCCATATCAAGGACTCAGTCTGCACTCTGCCAACCTCCATCCTGGCCCAGTACCTCAAACAAGCCAATGGTCAACTCTCCTGCCTCAAGGTAATCAAATAATGACAGCCTAGACTAGACCAGACACTTCATCTTTTTGTACCAGCTGTAGCAAATTTTTATTTCAATTGGAACTTAGTTGAGTCGCCCTACCCGCTCATGGAGTGTGCTACTGTCAATTCAATTTTCTCCCTTATTTTTCCAAACTTTGATAATTGATGTGACATCAACATTTGGTATTTTGCAGCAAGTTGTCCTTTTGGTTTTGCTTGGTTAACAACAGTTATTCGTAATTGTTGGTGGCTCATTTTCAGTCTTAAACTTATTACAACCTGTGACTATTGATAGCGACAGATAGCTGGTCCTTGTTGATGGGACTTCAGTATCTAAAAGTCCATGCCACAACTCTACATATAGGAATGTTAAACATGCATTCAAGTATCAGTTGACTGAGTTGCCGTATAGTTACAGTACTCACCTTCAAATCTGGCAGTAGCTGGTTCGAGCCTTACAAACATTGATTCTGGACCAAGTTGCCAATTGTCATTGAACTAATATTAATATTGCTTTGTATAAATCATTGTTGTGTACTATTAGGGCCACGGTACAGACCATTTCCATTCCCAAATAAAACATATAGTGCCTAAATCTTTGAAACACACAAAATGAAAACTAAAAAAGATAAATAAAAGGCACGTTGTTGTGTTGCAGCAACTGTACCTGGCCACAGGCAACCCTCAGTCGTATGAGGATGATGACCGCCCAGTCGTGGTGGGGGAACAGCTGTGTGTAGTGTGTCAATACTTCCCTCTGTCCCGAGCTCTACTGCCGTGTCGTCACACTTGTGTCTGTGCCTCCTGCTTTGCCAAGCTACAGTCCTGTCCCATGTGTCGCAGCCCCATCAACTCCTACTTCTGTATCCGCAGTGAGGAATATCTCCCAGCCACTGAGGACTTACACTCTCCGTCCAAACCAGAACCTCTCTCTCAGTGGTTACAAGATAGACTCACCGACTTTCTTGGCTTCCACCGATAAATTACGTAGGGTCAGATGCGACATTTGATGAATTCTCTTTGTATTTAAATTTATGTCATTAATGAGATAAATTTACATTTGCCATTAGTGTTTCATATTTAATTTTTATCAGGGAGGAAGCTATTAGAGTGAGTGTATTTGTTTGTGAGTTCTACGTATCCCAATACCTTACATTGCTTGTCCTATTTATTTATTCTTTAATTTTGATTAAAATGTTAACAATGACCTATTTATTTTGACAATGAAAAATATCGAATTTAAAATATTACTAGTTTATTTTGCTTGTTACATGAAATAAAAATTTTGATTGGGTTTATATATTACATTTCAAGCCAAGGGAGCCTTGAAGTAGACTGGGACCTGTAGCTTTTCCCCTCATAATTTCCTATACAGTAGTGAAGTAACATACGTGCATGTTTTCAATACATGCATTGCTGTTAGTGGTAGCACTAATGATTTGGGAGTAAAATAATCTTTTAAAGTTACCATAAATTCAATTCAACCAGTTTATTTACCTACAAGATCAACACAAACACTTTTTTTATTATTAGCAACAAAAAAGAAATATACTACGCTTTTCCTCCCATGCTCTTTCTCCACTCTTATCTATCGCACCATCTCCTTTTTTGTCTGAATTATTTCATTTCATTATTCCACCGCTTATCCCTTCATACGAGTAAGCCTACAATGAATTGAATTTTTCTACCTTCTCCTGCTTTTCAACTATAAATTACCAAATTTTCAACCCTTATTTTTACCCCACTTGTATTTGTTGGTTCTTTATAGAATTATTGTTTTAGATTTGGTCCAAGATTATGGGTTATCATCACCCGATAAATAGCTCAAGAGCATCTCTTCTCAATCTGCATTTTATTTTAGAGTTCTTTGCATTTTTTCCATATCCTTTTGTACGCCTAAGAAACTTGCAACACAATTATCATTTCTTTTGACAATGACTGCTTTTGAACACTTCTTGTGGCTTTTATCCATCGTAGCCACATAAAGTATGGCAATCTTTAAAAAGGTACCTTCACCTTCAATTCAATTTACTCACAAAATTAAATCAATAACTACGGTAGGAATAATTGTTAATAATGAAATACAAACAAAAGCAAACAGCTGATTTTTCTACAGGATCCCTACTTTTTAAAAATAGAATTGAAGCCCTGTTATAAGCTATGTTTGTATAAATCACCATTAATTTTATATTTATTTGTAAATGTATCTATATTTATTATTTTTACTTTCTGTGTGTTTTTTTTTCTTTCTTATTTAATACAATTCATGCAGATTACTTATCTTTAAATTTTGTAATACATCTTCAATGACTCATCCGTAAAAATGTTTATCGCAGTATGAAATAGCAATAAAATGTTTGTACTAAGCCTACTTATTAGTTAGTCACTAGGAGCTTGTTTGGCCTATAACTCACTAGGTACATAATAGTTTACACTGCAGCACAATCACAGCCACTTACCAAGTAATATCACTAACAGTCCCCTACTTTAAGAAAAGCAAATAAACTTTGACTAACATAGTTCTGACATGAACAATTATTACTATATGCAGTTTTCAATTATTTCTTAGATTTGGATTCTGGAAAATTTCAGGATATTTTATACCAACAGTTGGAAGACCAAATATTATGTTAATACAGATTCACTCTAAGGCTCCCTTGCATCCAGAGATATGTCAAAGTGGCTAAGAAAATGTTTATGAGTGCTTTACCAGTTTATTTTCATAAAATCTTATACCATGGAATTAACTTAATTGACTCCAAATGCTTATCCCTTTAAAAATAATTAGTAATAATGACTAAATAAATGAATTATTTAAATTATCAAATAAATATGAAAAGGAATAAATATTAATGTTATCCAAGGCTACTAAAAAGAGGTTGCCTAAGACGTGTGTATGACGCCACCTGTCAAATATGTTGTTATTGTTGTTTTTGTTTGCGTTCGCTGTCCGTGTGTTTTTATTCGCTATCCAGTCCGCTATAGTCCCATGATCAGACTATGGGAACAGGGGTTTATGGGTGGTTTTATGGGGTAAAAATTGGTTTTTCCCATTTTGGACCCTAAAAACATAAAATTTAGCAACTTCTTTCCAAACCATTTAGTAGAGCTTAAAAAACAGATAATTTAGTATATTGAAGTGTTAGTATGCGCCTAATGGCTACGGAGAAAATTCAAAAAAGTTTTTAATTTAAAATTCCCATGTTATTCTTTTGGAGAAAATTGTTAACTGTTATAGTTTGCTTGTTTATGAGCATATTTTGATAAGATTTGGAAAATGCATAATTTCAAACTAAACTATTAACATAAAAAAAAACACCTTTTTACCCTCCCTGTTGCAGCAAACCTAAGTACTTTTAAACTAATGCTATTTAAATAGGGAATTAATGTGATATTTTTAAGGAGACATTTTAGTGTAAATCCAATCAGGCAAATGTAAATTCGCTTAGTCTGCAGGTTCGCTGCGGCGGGGGTATTTTTCCGCATTATATTCTGTTCTCGGTTTTTTTTTTTTTTTTAAATATCTGGTTTTACAATACCTTTATCAGTTCCAAAAACTGATAAACATAGCTCAACATAGTTTTTTTTGGAACTGATAAAGGTATTGTAAAACCAGATATTTTATATATTACAGTTCCGGGGCTACAACAATGAAATTTTTTTTACTTTGATTTAACTAGACATGTTGAAATGCCTGGTGAGGGATGTGCTCTTTGTAGACTGTAACAATAGCCAGATGAAAACCCGTTAGTAACATAGTGACAGACTTTAAATAGTTTATTATTGTTTTCCTAAGGATGAAGAACTATGCAAAACTAGGCACACTGCTGCAAACAAGGAAATCAATCATTTAATCCTCGCATTTCCCTAATCTGTTCTAAATAATATTTACTCACAATGATTACAAAAAAAATTCAAAGCTGAACTGTTTAATTTTGCTCCAAAAAAGGATTCTTAAGCCAGGTGCATTTCCACCTGTCAAACTGTGTCAAAAAAATTAAATTTCCAACAAGATTTTCTTGTTAAAAATTGAAACACAGAAAATGAAAGCTGTATTGAAAGTGACAATATATTCAGTGTGTATAAATCATTTTTTATAAAGTAAAGTAAGAATTAAGTATAAAGTAAGTGTTAAGTAATCATGATATCTGGATACCTCAACCAATAAAATAGCTTATCTCAGAAAACAGGTTAAACTTTTAAACAGAAAATTGAACTTGATGCAGGTGATATAAAACAGATGACAAAAGAAAATTGAAACCATTGACTATTGGCAATAGTCAAAGCCGAAACTTAAAAGAAAATTTTATAAAATCCCTCAAACCTATGAGAAACTTCACAAATCCCTAACGTTAATATATTATAGCAATAACCAGATTAGTATATTACTAGGCCCGGCGGCCGACTTACGAGTGCCGCTCGTGTCTCCGCTACGCAGCGCCACTAGTTATTTAATTATTATTATTTTCCTCCCTTTTTGTTTCTTTTTACTTTTATAATATTTATAAATATCTTGCTTCTTGATTTGCGTATTTACTCATTTATTTTAGCGAATAACAAACAATTTTTTGTTACCATGGAAACCAGATACAGTATCACCAAAAATCAGCTGTGGTAAGGTAAACAAACAATTTTTTTTCTACGTTATTACTTATAAAAGTAGACAACTTTTGATTTTTCTACGTAGGGAATCAATTGAACTTAATAATAGTAGTGTTATTTTGTGTCTGGATTAATCTTGGAATTTGTATATCAAGTTTACTTTAAAAAAAAATTTTTTAAGAATTTTTATTTCTATAAACTTTATAGTTTTGGTTTTTTTTTTCTTTTTACACTTTGATTGTCCAATTACCACTTTTCTGTAGACAGTTTTACTGTGAACAAAATGGTGAAAGAATTATTAATTTATTACCTTAGGTTTTATTTCTATGGTAATTAGAGTAAAAGTCTACAAATTCGGTAAAATTAATTGCCGACAGAGGGTGCAGCATGCAGCACATTAATTCCTTCCCCAATGGGTTAAAGCAATGTTGACTAATGAAGAGATTTTCTTTGCGTTCACTTCACTTTAACCCTCCGAGTGTTATTTGTCGAAGCTTAGACACATAACACACTTTGTGGAGTGTTTTGTGTCGAAGCTTCGACTCACAAACACTGTTTACGACGAAGGCTCTATGACTGACAAAATCGGATTGAACTGGATCGAGTTAGGTATCGTTTTATTTGGCACATTCTAAGCACTCTCCCTAGGTCTGTCTCTAAGCGCTTTTTTTTCTCGAGCCGATCATAATTGTAGCAGACAGGTGACGTGCGTATTTGTAAACAGCTTGGTTAACCTCGCACCAATGACTGATGTGTTTTATTATGTTTATCATTGTTTTAGTGTTAAAAATCAAAAGTAGTGATATACGTGGTGCATTATAAGAATATTTAAGTGATTTTGAAGGGCTGGTTGATGATCCTGAAGAAGTAGGTAGTGATATTGATGTAAATTATCAGCCAGATTCCTAGCTATGGTTAGGCTATGCATTCTTAGCTAAACGCTATGTACCGAAATCTGTTTTTTGCCCATAACTTATTTATTTGCAAATCTACTTCCTTATATTATTAATTTTTTGGAATCCTCATAAAATTTAGAACAAAGTGGCTATTTTCAAATATTTATAGGCCTATAATTTATACAATTTCATTGAGCGCAAACTTTTTTTTTTGAAAATTTTCCAAAATATTTTTTTTTACCTAAAAAATTTTTTGGAAACAATGTTCCTTATGTTTTATGTATAATATTGAAGCCCATGATTTTACAAACAAAATGGTATATAGAACAGTATAATTAACATTGTTTTTAAGCTTCTCAGATCCGTTTTAATAAAACCTTGCAAATGCACAAAAAATAGGCAGACATTAAGACCAAAACTAGGGACACTCGAGGGTTAAGGAATCTGAGCATTTACAATCATTGACAGTAAAATGTGTTGAACAAAAATTATGGAATTACAAGAATTAATAGTATATTTCATCACTAGAGAGGTCTTTTTGTCCCGAGCTTAAGTTTTACGATTGAGGCGAAACCGAGGTGGGAAAATAAGCGAGGGTTCAAAGACACTTTTTTCCCATGTGATGAACTGTATTTTTCGTCATATTGCACCATTATTTGAACATACGTACTATGTTACAGAACTAAAATAGTTTTCAGATGAAGATGAAGATAACCTCGCAAAACTATTTCTAACTTGTTTTCATTTTAAATTGCTAATGGAAACGAGCAGCTGTTTAGTATGTGATTAAATTGTTTCGTCTATTAGGATTGAACATTTTACTATCGATCTGTCGAACTATTTAGAATAAGCAACAATAAGCTAATCCATTAAACTATCGAGTTATACTTTTGATACATGCGATTGTTTACAATCAAAATTTATAACTGAGTTGACAACTAATAGCTGATTTTAACTCCCTAGGGAGTAAAAATGCTACTTTAAACTCGCAACGCATACATTAAAAACGTCTGTTTTTGCTGCAGTGTGACAAAAAATGTCGTACCTACCTGTTGCTGGCATAGTTTTTTGTCCTAACTCTAGGGAATCTATGATAAAATAATTTAAGCTTCACCAGGTTCACAATTTATCTGGCTATTGTTACAGACTGCTTCAGCACATCGCTCACCAGGCATTTGAGTTTACTTAAAGTATAATATTATTAAAAAATGTACTTGGTCACACAGAACTTACCCAAAAACAAACAACAATACCAACAAAATTGGCAGGTGGCAGCTGTGTGCATTAAAAGCAGCACCATCCAGGTCAATAGGCGACGTCATACACCTGTCTTAGGCACCTCTTTTTAGTAGATTTGTAATGATCAGTAGTCTATGTTATTAATTCTTTAATGATTCTGTCCTTTACAAACATACGTGGTAGTTTGTGTATAAATTGATTGTGTAAATAGTGTAATTTAGTATTAATGCTTTATGTACATAATATAAATAGGTAACTATAAAGTATCACATTGAATGTATCAAAATGCAACCTCTTTCCTTAATAATTGTTCATATTCATCCCACTACTAGTTTCAACCTCAATCGTTCTTAGCATAAGTACACAATTTGATATATTGTAACCGATATGCATAACGATATGGAGGTAACTAATAATTTATGAATCTGTGTCAATATACATTGTATTTAGTCAATTTGGTTGTACATATTAATTCTATTCATCCTTTTAAGCCAAACTCTAAATTTTTACTACATAATTAGTTTTATTATTTTATAGAGTGTTTAAATTTGTGATATAGAAATAACATATGGATTGTTTAGCTTTATGTATGGACATAATATGTAAGTTCGTAAAATTAAATCTTTGATTTTTTCAATGTTTACCTTTAATTTACCTTTTTAGGTTGACAGGAGAGCACCAATTATCTGAAAGCCATTCATCCAAAACATCAGTTAACCTAAATCACTGCCAAAGACATAATATTTCAATTTACTGCCACGCAAACTTAGAAGAGCGGCTGGCAGGACTATACACGGCACAACGCTTTGCACAAAACTCAGCGACACAGAGATCATGCTCAGTAGCGGTTCCAAGGGTGAGGGGGTTGTAGGGACCAAAGGCCACCTTGACAAGGTCCTAGCACTGTCACTAATCGTGCTTTTAGTAGACCTTACACATCTCACTTTGTGTCAGTGACATCAGTGATTATTGTTTGAAGTAAATGGCGTTTTTAATTTGCTTTTTTATTTACAGTAGGCTATAGCAATGTTAGCAAAAAGGAAACGTAAATACTATATCTGACAAATTTTAAATATTAGATGGGCTGAAAATAATTCCCGTCGTTCAAGCTTAAACCAGGGTTTCCTAGGCGCGGAAGCGGAACACTAAAATCGGAGGGTAGAAAAGGGATTAACATGGCATTCCACTCCGCTTCTAGGAAAACATTAAATTACAAAAGGAGTCCGCTCTTCGCATTCCGCGGCTAGGAAAACCCTGCTCTAGCTTGTGAGTTTGGTGTTGGGAACTCAACAATCACTGACATTAACATTTAAATTTACTACAAATTGCGTCTGTGCTAAAATAGTGAGGACGGATGGCTGCACAGTGTTTTATTTGCATTCCACCGATTAAACAATATGGTGGATTAAGTATACTATATACCATATGCTTAGCTTATATATATCAAAATAAAAATAAAACTATCTATTCTTTTGTACACACAATAAACTTTATTACAGTATTTACTTGGCAACAAAACAAACTAGATAACACATGACTTAATAAAAAAGGTAATAAGAAAACTGTTCTCACTCCAACACTCACTCTCGACATCGTGCCTATAATAAAGTCCTAGCATAGACAAAAGAATTAAATATAGACTGACAAAGGAAGGTTCCGCGATGTGCTGAGGAGGTGTGGGAGAGAGTGCTCAGTGTTTGTCAATTTGCTGCCGTCATCGACTCGCCGTCTGGAACAAGTCTGCACTACCACCATTGCAAACAAAATGCTACCAACGTATCAAACCCACTTTTCAATATGGGTAAAGTACAAAGTTTTGAAATCCCGTAATATTAACGGAAAAGCCAATTATTTTTAATCCCTGAAAATTTCTATATTACGGAAACAGAACAGAACAAATTCCTACTCCCCGTATTCCAGGAAATCCTCCAGAAGTTGGCAACCTTGGCTCTAACTACTAACTTGTCATGACAACGCTCGCTAGCGCTTGACGCTGCAGCATACGTAACCTAGGAGGATTAAACATTAATGTTTAATCCTCCTAGTACGTAACATGAATATATGCCAACCTCAGCACTGCTGTCGGTCTATTTTTAGTTCTTTTGTCTCCTAGGCAAAAAGAGTGGTTCTTTAAATGTTGCTCTAGAAGTGGCTTTGTTTAAGGGCTTGATTATTTTCACTCAGACAGTATTCCAGAATATCTAAATGTTTTATTCTGGCACTCATCTTTTCATTTTCAATAAGCTTGATATATATAGCTCTGATTGTCTTAAAATATTAATGTAGGATTTTCTTGAGGGTAGGTAATATAGTCCTGTCAAGAAAAGGTTTAACCTCCAAAAAATACGAAAGTTTTGAAACTTTGCACACTTATTTCTAGCCAGGTACCTTGGGAAGATTCGAGGTGAGCTTTAGCGGCAATTAGCAAAAATAGGGCACCTTTTTAGTTTTTGGCTAAAATCTCGAGAACCGCTGGTCGTAGTTAAAAGTGACTGACTACAGCATATTCTGTACGACATTTTGTACATATTAAAAATCTATGATACAATGAATTATGATTTAAAACATCTATGTTTACATCTCCAGGTAAAATGTAATGATGTTTTCATATTTCTTAGTAAATATTTCTAGTGTAGTTTCTAGTTTAGATAAAAAAAGGATCATTGTATTTTTATTCTGGAGCCCTATATACATCTGTACAAAAAACATGCTTTCAACTGTTACTTCAACCAAACAGCACTCAAACTCCTTCTCTGATATTATATTTTGTATTCCTTTTAGTACAACCTCTTTATTAATATTAAGTGACGAATTTGTGAGAATTAATACCCCTCCTCCAGTTGTTGTAGCTCTAGTCCACGACCACGAGGATGCTATTTTGTAGTTTTTAAAATTGAAAAATGATAAATCTGTTCCACGCATACTTATTTCTGTCAATATAATAATATCTGGTTTAATTTCATCCAGGTTTACTTCTAATATTTCAATACGGGTTGATAAATTCTGCACATTTTGGAGAGGAATTAAAAAGTTTTCAGTGCTGCTTTTGAGACATAACAAAGTAATTTAACTAATACATTCTTGTAGGTTTTCTCCAAAAAAGGAGGCATACTATTGTTAATGCACTAGGGTTATCTATGGAACCAGGAATTTGGGTTTCGGAGGTTGGTAGGGCATTACATTTGGGCGGGTCATCACCAATTACTGCACTATTTACCCCAGAGACAATCAACCCCCCATCACTAGACACGTGCACAGGCTGCTGCTGTTGACTGGGCTGGGAAGATCCCTCCTCTAGACAAGTCTGCGAAGATACTGTATACTGTGCCTTGACTGTGTCTGAAGATACTGTGCCTTCCTTTGAGGGGATTGGGTAGAACTTCGCTGTTTGGCTGGGAAGGTTTTGCTCACCTCTATTTGCAGATGATCAATCAAAGGTGCACCTTGGGTGTTGAAGCTCTCCTGCTGTTGTGGAGAGGTGTCAGCGGTGGCATGCCCACTTGGCTTTGATGACTATGCTAGTTTTTGCAGTTTTCGGACATTGTCAATAATTTGTATAAATTCACAAGACAATAAACACATTTTGTTTCATTTCATTTCATTTACCTGAATCAAGCCACGGAACAGAAAATCCGGGCTGATACCATGTGACAGTATGCACAGATATTTTGTATACCTCCGCCGAGTTGTAGGAGGAATGTCCAACTTCCCTATTTGCATTCGCGAATGAGTGGGCGTTTGAAACGTAGCTCGCAATGTGAAGGAGCCACGTAGCATCCATCCGAATCATTTCATCCGTCCGCGGACAAAATTATCGTCCGCGGACGCCAGTGTGAAACCACCTTAAAAATGAGTCCATCTTGAATACTAATTTCATCTCTGTATGTCCAATATTGTTTTACTTCATTTGGAAGGGAGTCTTTTGCCATTGGCCATCCATCTTGTATGATTTTGAGTTCAGTAAGTTATTCTGCTTGATGACTGTATGGGCTATGGCTACGACCAGTGGCGTACTGTTATAGTTGGGGGCCTGGGGCGACTTAGATGAGAGGGCCTTTTTTACAAACATATATATAAGTGAAATAATAAATACCATAGTACCCTGTTTAAAATCATTTTATGTTTTAAATAATTTTAAACAGGGTACTGAGATGACTTTCGAGTGGAAATATTAGAATATAATAAAAGACAGAGTGTTGAAATAGAAGTAACTGTGTTATATTTAAGATCAGAATAGAATAGTAAACAGCATTTGATAATAAACATTTTGGTTGCTATGGTAACAACTACATATGTTCATAACATTCTCCCCCACTTAATCGCTGGAGAGCAAAGTCCTTAAGATAGGACGGAACCTTGCGCTGTCTGGAAGGACGAGTTAATTTGTTTTCTTTTTGTTCTGTGGCTTGAGGTCTGTCTAGATTTTCTTCCCTTAGAGTACCGTCTGGACGCGTTGCAGAAAGTCAACAGTCCCGGAAGGTCAAATAATTTATACCTGTGCCGCTAGGTCAAAAACTACAATGTTTGGAGTGTCTGTAGATCAAAAATCCCAGTAAGTCAAAAAGTACAGTCCGTGCTAAAAACGTAGTCTATGTTAAAGCAATTGACTTATTGGGAATTTGACCTAATGCAACAGCAGTTTTAATATAACGAAAAAAGATAAAATATAAGTTCAGTTTCGCTGAGTCAACAGTGCCGGAAGGTCAAAAGTATAAGCTGTTAAAAACTACGATAGTCCTCTCGACGCATGACTTCAATAATTTCGTGTTTTGGTGTACTTAAAGTTGTGCTAAAATTTTGAAAATTGGCACAGAGCTTCTTGGTTAGTCCTACTCGATGACTATTTTGTTTGAACTTTAAACTATTTACCGATCTAATTAATAAAAATTGATATGTATGGTGAAATAGTTTTAAATCGTGATTTCTAGCATGAAAAAGTTAGCATGCGAGATTTTTTTTGTTTTTGGGTTAGAGAGGTTTTGTCTGTGGCAAAGTTGTAGCCAAAAGTGTGATGCGTAAAACATATTTTTTTTAATTTTTTACAACCTGTGGTTCAATAGATAACTTGGGTTGAAGAGGACGGCAAATTTAGCATTTCGCAACGCATGGAAAGAACTATACATCGTACGATGCGACAGCTGAGTGGACTTTTAATTTACAGTTCTAAGGACAAGAAAAAGATGAATATACAGATCACCTGTACATTCATATTATTTATAAAACATCTTTCTGTATTACCAGCTTAAATTTTTCACTTATAAGAATACATCATAAACAGGGTGTTAAAAATAAGCGGGGAGATACTTCACCTAGTAATTCCTTGGGTCAAAATAAACAGAAAATCAAGGATAACATTTTTTCCAAAATAGTTTCGTTAACCAAATATCCACCATTTTGTATTTTTTACATACAAATATTTATCTTTGCACTTTTCCAACCAAAGTTTTTTGAAACTTGGTATGTATGTTAAGGTAGGAGAGACCCATGTTATAAAAAAAGATTCATCTCGATTCACCCTAAAATTTCAAAATTTAACACTTAACTGCAATATAATATACTTTACTACACCACAATATTTACGTATCACCATAAATCTTTAACAAAATAAAACGTTAACATTTTTAAAATCCAAATTAAATCAATATAATCTTTCTTTTTGAAAAATATATAAAAAAAGGCGATGGTAAATAACGACAGGCGAGTTTTGATCTGGGTGTTTCAGGTTTGAATCTAGGAGGATTTAACATTAATTAACATCAATGTTTAATCCTCCTAGGTTTGAACTGATTGAGAGGAATACATGAAACCGGAGGGGGGAGGTAGCAACAAGTGCACTGGTACTTACTAGTGTCCAATTACAATTTGATGGATTTAACCAAAACCTTTTCTATTTCACTTATTTTCAGCTGTTAAATTTCAAACTATACGTTTTAGCGACATCATTAACGTTATTATCATCATCATCGTTTGAGTTTGGGTTTGCGGCAATGTATTTTTATGAATAAAACCTTTAATTTGATACCAAACTTGACCTCTGCTGCTATTAATTGACTGTATGGACTATTAATTAACAGCTGTGTCTAAGGATTATGTCGGCCTTAGTCCCTAACAGGACAACAAGATCGCTCCACTCATCACACACTCATCTCCATTCGTACTGGGCTTAAAATGCTTACATTTGTATGGTCGCCATTTCAAAAACAGATAAAATAGTATTAAAATTATATAAGAATTTTGTCTTGGTCTTTGTGGCCCATCTCCCTTAGGGATAAAAAAGTGATAATAGCTTAAGACAGTAGATATTTATGGCTATTATTGATATACCAAGTCTCACTACTTTATCTATATTGTTAAAAAATATAGCCAATCCAGGACTTTTAAACCATACTGTATAACGCCAACACGAAATTTTTCCGTTGAACTCATCCGCATTTCTTAGGCGATTTTGACCATTCATGTCTCATTAGAAAGAGCGTGTCACGTACATTTGCAAACCAACCTTACATTTTTAAATTCCTTGGGCTCAGCCCCAGTGGCTCTTAAAGAACCCATGTTATGCCTATGAAGAACATATTGATTTATTTATATTAGGATCAGCTCAATTAATTGCTGTTATGCAATTCAAGGAAATAATGTAGGCTACATTATTAACATGTTACTGATTTGTTTGAAATACTATATTTACTATTTTGATTTGGGCTTGCTGGATAATTTAATCCATTTTATCAAACAATAAAAATTAATGGACAAAGTACTATATCTCATGAGCAATCATTGAAAGGACCTATTGAAGCCCTCATCAACCAAAAGAATGGCTACTAAAGCAAATAAAATTGAGACGAACATGTAACGCACGAAATCAGGTGGTTCTTAAGTATGTGAAAAAATGTATTGCTATTCAAAAACAGACGGAAAACTTGTAAACATATTCGTGACAACAGGTGTAACATGGCTACATTATCAATGACAAACGTGGACAACCTTATACGAGTGTGAGTAAGTCCGAAAACAGAATAAGTCCGAAAACAGAGTAAGTCCGAAAACAGAGTAAGTCCGAAAACAACTCTAAAAAACAATAAGCAATAAATTGCAAGAACCGTTGCTTATATCATTGGGTATACACGTATCTACTGACGTGTATACTCAATGCTTATATCGAACTGTTATATGTACATCGTGAGTATTTCCATTAGTTGTTCCATTTAGTTGTGTGTCCATTAGTATAATTTTTTAGTTGACACTTTTAAAGTCAGCGGAAATTGTAACTGTTATTACCCGTGAAATAATGTTTGTGTAGTACTTTGCAATCCTACCAATGCTTATAGAATCATACGATTACAATTTTCTGGTTAGAATATGTCGCATAGAGTGGTGACTACTGTATCTTTTTGGTTTGCTTGTAAAACAGGATCAACAGAGATTTTCCATCGACTTAAACAATACGATGCTCCCAAATTGTTCATTGCAATAACAAAATATCACACAGTTTGATGAATATTTGTGTGTAAACCACATACAGTACACCTGCATTCTATCTATTTTACCTTTTATTTTTCCAAGACTTTATAAAAAATCACGCATTACGTGATCAGTGAAGAAAGGGTGTATCCCATGTGTTTTATAAAAGTTTTATATAAGTTAAGTTTATAGGTAAAGAAGACAAGGGCGGTCCTAGACATATATTTTTTGGGGGGGGGGTCACCGGGGGCCTAAAAAGGAGGGGGTGCTGGGGTTCCTCCCGGGAAAAATATATAAATAAATAAATATAGGCTATACAGGGTGATCAACTCAAGGAGGCCACCATTGGGATATCGGAAACAGTAAGAATTAGAGAAAACTTAAAATGGGGGACATTCCTTTATTTTTGTGGCAGTTAAAAATATTATTTTAGTTTTCCTTTTTATTCAGCCTTTTGAAATTTGAAATTTCTTATAGAACACCCTATATTTTATCATGTTTTCGGATAGAATAGGCAATTTGACAACTTGTTTACAATTGACATTTTTTCGATAAACCCACTCGTTTAGGAGTTACAGCCTATGGAAAAATGACTTCCGGTGTACATTTTACATCATGTAGCTCCTAAACAAGTAAGTTTATAGCAAAAAAGGGAAGAGTAAAAAAGTCTTACAATTGCAGCCACATTCCAAAAAGACCATAAAATTAATTAAAAATGTGAATTATATTATTTAAAAACTGGCGGCAAACTTGAAAAGTGGAAAACTTTTTATTTTATAGTCTTTAAGGAATGTAGATGCAATTCTAAGACTAATTTACTGTTTCCAATTTTGCTCTAAACTTACTCGTTTAGGAGCTACATGATGTAAAATGTACACCGGAAGTCATTTTTCCAAAGGCTTTACTCCTAAACGAGTGGGTTTATCAAAAAAATGTCAAGGCTAAAAAAGTTTTTAAATTGCATATTCTATAAAAAAAAATGATAAAAAAACTAAAATCATATTTTTAACTGCCACGAAAAATAAAGGAATGTGCCCCATTTAAAGTTTTCTCTAATTCTTACCGTTTCCGATTTCCCAATGGTGGCCTCCTTGAGTTGATCACCCTGTATGTATGAATTTGAACGTATGGTGTTTTTGGCCTCTAGGGACCTCAAAACGAAAAATTAAATCGGTCCCGCGGGTCCAGGTGTTACTACTACGGTAATAGCTTATTCCCTATATGGGAAATTCGCCAAAAACCTAATAGTTAGGGGCCTATATAGAACAACATTACATTCAACCAGCTGTTAGTTAAAACAAATTTTATGGGACTAAAACAAATCAATGATTAAAAAGATTCCTTTAAAAAATAATTTGAACATCCTACAATTTTACTATGCATATTTAATTAATCTGCCATCCTCATACCTAAGAATTGAATGTATCAATGGTCAGCATTACACATAGTATAAATATGTCAACTCTAAATATGTCTTTAAATTTGTTTCCAAATGCTGAATTTGTGTCACAAATGCTGAATGTTTACAGCTGTTATGTTAAGCAAATTATATTGTACTAAAAGCTAGCTTAGAAAGTAAGCGTCGGCTGCTAGACTTTTTAAAAATTAAAACTTGATTCAGAATGTGAAAAAACCCCATTTACGTTTTAATAATATATATGATAGTTTGGACAGGTTTCAACTCTTCCGAGGCGTAATACATTTACACAGTTTATTTGTATACTACATTATAACTCATAAAATAGTTCTAAAATTAAATGGATCTCCTTTTACAAGCGTATATAATAACCAGAAACTTTCAGATCGTCCTTGCGTGTATTTCATGCCACAAATTTTGACGAAAGGCTTTTTATTACATAAACTATACCTATTTACAGTGTTGACCAAACAGTTGGCAAGAAGCATTAATAGATAAGCTATGTACCAAATATGATAATTTTAGCTCTATTCTAATTATGACAAAACACGAAGTAACTAAAAGCGAGTTTTGTTGGTGTAGTAAGCGTTGCAGGAGGTCTACTTTACACTGAATCGACGTTCACTTTTATTGCTTTTGATCTTCCGGCACTGTTGACTCAGCGAAACTAAACTTGTATTTTACCGTATTTCGTTATATTAAAACTGCTGTTGCATTAGGTCAAATTCCCAATAAGTCAATTTCTTTAACATAGACCACGTTTTTAGCTCGGACTGTACTATTTGACTTACTGGGACTTTTGATCTACAGACACTGCAAACATTGTAGTTTTTGACCTAGCGGCACAAGTATAAATTATTTGATCTTCCGGGACTGTTGACTTTCAGCAACATTCCCGTACCGTCTAGTTCTGTTGGATTGTTTGTATTTGATTCAGACTCTGGATGGACTCTGGATCTCTTGTGGTGGTGCTTGACAGTCTATAATAGGAATCCTTCTTGGAACAACAGAACTATCTTGTTTGTTTTGTGTTGTAAAGGTAACTTTCTTCTTGGATTCAAGAGTCAAAATCAATTGATTTATGTGTCGTTTTAAACTTCGTCCAGAATCCAATCCAACAATGTAATGGTATTGACCTAATTTTCTCTTGACTGTACCAAACTGCCATATGTCTTTATTTCCCAATTGATTTTGATGGAAGTTTTGCCTTTGGGTTAGGGAGAAGTGTGGCAAGTCTAATCCGAATCTTCCTGTTCAAATACAACTCTGCTGGAGTCTTGCCTGATGCCAAAGGTGTTGCTCGATATCTGAATGTAATGTTTTGTAGCTTTGTGGTAATTGGGGTTGGATCATCGGCAGCAGCAATAAGTCTTCTCTTTAATGTTTGTATGTTTCGTTCCGCCAGGCCATTTGTTGCAGGATGGTTAGGGGCAGTAAATTTTTGGAAAATCCCACGTTCTTTAGAGTAGTTGATAAATTCCTCACTTTTGAATATAGTGGCATTGTCCGAGACCAAGAACGAGGGGTACCCATGAACCGAGAAAATATTTTCAAGTAGTGTCATCGTCGTTGCTGAGGAAGGAGCATTTTGAAGAATGCGAACTTCTGCCCACTTTGATTTAGCATCTACACACATGAGGAAATAATTTCCATCCAATGGACCGGCATAATCAATATGCACTCTTTCTCAGTTATCATCGGGCTGATCCCACGGATGTACCGGAGCTTTTGGTGGATTGTAACGAACTTTAGCACAAGCTTCACAGCTTTTCACTAGTCTTTCTATTTGTTTGTCCATACCTTCCCAATATACATATCTTCTAGCAAGCTGTTTCATTTTAGTAATTCCGAGGTGTGATTCATGGAGCTCATTAAGAATTTGATTTTGAAGACGTTTGGGAATTACGACTCGATCTGATCGGAAAAGTATGTTGTCTGAGATCATGTAAGGGCTATCTTTGCGACTATTTTTCAGTTCATGCAAAAGAACTTGAAGCTCAGGGTCTTTTGCTGTTTCTTCTTTTATCGTTTCTGCCGTTATCACTGTGCTGGAGATTTGAAGTAAGGTTTCTGCATTGATTGTGTTTATTTCTTTGTCGAATGTTAGTTCAGATGAAATTGATGATTGAACTGGGCTTCGAGACAAACAATCCACGTTTTCATTGTCTCTCCCTTTCTTGCATCGAACTGTATAGTCAAGACCACTGAGGAATGAAGAATAACGCAATAAGCGAGATGATGTCATTCGTGGCAGGGCACGTCCTGGATGAAAGATATGTGACAATGGTTCATTATGGGTGACAAGAGTGAATTTTTTACCAAAAACGTAATTATAGAAATGGGTGACTGCGTAGATGATTGCTAGAGCTTCTCTATCAAGTTGGCTGTAATTGGTTTCAGCCTGGGTCAATGCTCTGGATGCATATGCAATTGGTCTTTCTTGACCATCGATATCATGACTGAGTATTGCAGCAATTCCAGTTGGGCTAGCATCTGTTGTGAGAATAACTGGTTTTGATGGGTCGAAAGGAATAAGAACTGTATCACTACAAAGTTCAGATTTCAGATTCAGAAATGAGGCTTCAGCAGCAGCTGACCAAAAGAATTTTTCTCCTTTTCGAAGCAAACATCGTAGCGGATGTGTTTTTGAAGAGAAGTCAGGAATGAATTTTGCATAGTATGTAACTAAGCCAAGAAAGCGTCTTAACTCATCAACATTTCGAGGGCGAGGCATCTGAGTAACTGCTTCAACCTTTTTAGGGCATTTTTGAATCTTATTGAATGACACCACATGTCCAAGGTAATTAATACTTTCCTTGAAGAAAACACATTTTGTTCTGTTAAGATGTAGATCATTCTTCTTGAGACATTCCAAACATGCAATAAGGTTCTTCATACACTCTTCCAGAGTTTCACCGTGACAAATGATATCATCAAAGTATGCTTCTACCTTTGATAATCCGTTTAATAGTTGTGACAAAATTCTATTAAACTCAGAAGGGGCTGATTTTATTCCAAAACTGAGACGATTCATGTTGAACATTCCTTTATGGGTTGATATTGTTTGAATCTTACTTCCCTCTTCATCGACTTTTAGATGCAAATAAGCCTTATGAAGATCCAACTTACAGAAGTATCTAGATCCGCGGAGACTATGTAGAACATCATCAATGCGTCGAATGGGGTGGTTAGATGAGACAAGTTTTGAATTAACCCCACACTTGTAATCTACGCATAGTCTGACTCCTCCATCTGGCTTTGGGATAACAACCAATGGTGACCCCCAATCACTTGATGCGACTGGAGTTATGATTCCTTGAAACTCGAGGGTTGTAAGTTCCTTTTCTACTCTCTCTCGTAATGCGAAAGGGACATCACGTTCCCTAGTAAATACTGGTTTCTCATTATCTCTGAGTTGGAGTTTGACTTCAACATTGGGAACACATCCGATTCTTTCTTCAAAAATTGCTGAGTATTTTTCGAATATATCCTCTAGAGACGGTACTAAACTAACATCAACTGTATTAATCGGTAATTGCTTTCTGTTGTCTACCTCACTGAGTTCAATTCCAAATCCACGAATCCAAATTCGTCCTAACAAAGCAGAATGACCTGCAGGTACTATAAATAAATCAGCATTTAGTGAATTTGCATTGTAAGAGACTGAGACAGTTTCTTTACCTTTAGGTTTTATTATATCATCAGAGTAGGAGCGAAATGAGATAGGAGTTGGTTGAAGTGGCACTTTAAGTCCAAGTTTATCAAAGTCCGTTTCTGAGAATAAGGAAAATCGTGCACCAGAGTCTACTTCAAATGTTTGAGGCTTGTTGTTGATAGTGACTGTAACCATGTATTTGTCTGAGTCTGGTCCTACTACTATGTAAAGATCTTCCACATCGTTGATTTGTGTGATTCCATACTCATCTGGGTGACTGGATTCATCTTCTGTGTAGTGAGACAACAGGGTGTTTGTTTTAGAGTTCTTTAGTAGAGACGTTATACACACTTTTGAAACGTGGCCTTGTTTTCCACAGGAAGTACATTTAAGATTGTTCCGATTAATTTTGCATTCATTAGACTGATAATTTGATCGACCTCATTTGAAACAAAGTCCATCAATACCCAAAGCTTTGTAGTCAACGTGTCTTTTTAAGCTTTTGTTATGGAAATGTTGTGATTGAGATCTATTGGAACCGCGGTCATCATATTTGTGTGTCTTAAATTGCTTGAAACTTTGATATTCCTTTGTCTTAGACCTTGAATGCCTATCAATTTTGTGTGTATCTGCATTTTCACTTGATGATTGTGTGACAGGATTACAAATTTAATTTGATTCATAGCGGGAAGCTTCTAGGACAATTGCTTTCTTGAGGAGTGAGTCAAAACTGTTGAGATTAGTGTCTTGTAAAAGTTGTTCACGTATCCAATTGTCTTTTAGTCCTCTAATAAATTGAGGGCGGAGAAATTCATCAGCAATTGAAATTTTACTTTCACATTCATTGCAAGAAGTGTAAAAATTACAATCATTCAGGTTACCTTTCAGGACTGTGACAAAATCAGAGATAGATTGATGCAACTGTTGTGAAACACTGAGGAAATAGTGTTGTGCAACAACATAAGATACTGTAGGTGACAACATCACCGTGAAATGTTCGATTAATTTTGAAAAATTAAGGTCTTTTACAGGATTTTCTGGGCCTAAAAGAGTTGTCAGATTATTGTAATGTTCCTTACCAATGGATGAGCACAGGAGTTGAGCCTTCATCTTGTCTTCTTTAATGTTCTTCAAATTGCAATAATTTTCAAAACGTTCCAAATATGATTTGAATTTATCATTATTTGGATCAAAATGTTCAAATGGATTGATCTGAGGAGTTGAAGTTTTATTACCTAGAGCTGCAGCCAAAACATTCATGAGTCTTTCAAATTGTTCTTCATTCATTTTAAGTTGAAATGTTTAACAAAATAAAATATCTTGAAAGTAATAGAATAAAACAAGAATTGATAATAGTTTTTTACCAAATCGTCGCCAACTGAGATGACTTTCGAGTGGAAATATTAGAATATAATAAAAGACAGAGTAGTCCAGGAGCAAACTGCACATATCCAGCTTCCGTGGGATTTTTTGTGAAGGGAATGTGTGACTATGTGGAATCTCTTTATTATATGTCACATAATGGTGTAGTACCGGGTGTTTACCCTCAAATTGCGGGGTTTGGTTTTTATGACGTCGTAAATCCAAGATGGCCGCCATGTGTGACATCTATTCATTAAATTAATAATAACTCTTTTCAGAGTAAAATAATCGAATTTTAATTTACACCATTGAATTCAGCTCAAAAAATCAAACAATTTGGTGTTTTGAATCATTGCTCTATGATCATTGGTTACCGAGATATTGAAGGCGGAAAACACAGAACATTGTCCCCATGTTATCCTTATGGGGAAAAAATAAAATTGTATATCTAGCTTATTACTCAGCATATCTTAATAATAATTGGTATGTGGCTTCATTTAGTAGAGATCTACTTGATTATGGCCTAAAATCCCCCATTTTTACATTTCCGTGGCAGCAAACCTGCATACTAACTTCCAATGTTATTCTTATGGACAATTTTTTGCATGCTTGTTCATGAACATACTTTGAGAAATGATGATGTGTGGCTCCATTTTAATTATTTATTGAATCATTTGCAATTCGTTGAGTATACAGGTCAGCTGCTACGGGGGTATTGTAGCTATAAAAAATATCACAAATTATTGGTATAAAATAAAATAAAATAGACTATAGTTCTGGGTCATATGTAATTTCGTGTGATTGTATGATTGGTGGTGATAGATAGCTAGTGCCATATAGAATCGTGTACTACCGGGTGTTTTGTCTGAAAGTGTGGCCAAGCTGGTGTTTTTGGCCCGCCGTCTTGGATCCACCATATTTGATATTAATATAATTTTTTAAATGTAATGCTGGTGTTGTGACTCATCATTATAAACTATAAATGTTTACGCTAATTTCAATTCCGAAAACCGTTTGTAAATATCGTCTTTCGTTTCGAAGATATATTGAAATGAAAACTCCCCCCCCCATACATCTTTTACGGACGTTTCGTACTTTGATTATTTTTCTCATATATCCAGTTCTTATTATCGCTTGCAATTCGTTATAGTCTTAAAGTATTCAGTGATGTAAGGGCTTTTATTTAAGCTATCGATCATTAAAATCGGACGAGTTAGAGTTGAGCTATGAACCACAACACAATATTAAATTTAACTTTTTCCAAATCAGTTTTATTAAAAGATTTATATCTCGGTTTGTTAATACGGCAAAGGTTCATTCTAGTCTTAAATTACTCAGTAAATGTCTGGTTTAAAATGTTATTAATCACTAAATGAAATCTGACTAATTGAAAATGAGTCATGGGCCTTTATTTAACATTAATAATTATTTTTATTTAGAAATTTTTCTTTGGTTAAAGCAATTAAAGACATACAGGGCTGGTCATCAGGGTTACAACATTTGTTTGGTGTAAGTACAAAGTAAATGATGTGTGATGAGGCATATAAGACTAAAAGGTTCCACGTCTAAAAATTGTAACACTGATGACTAGCCCTGTATGTCTTTAACCAAAGAAAGTTTTGGACATAAAAAAAATTAATGTTAAATGATGGTTCATGACTCATTTTAAAATAACTTAGTCAGATTTCATTTAGTGATTAATAAAATGTAAAATCAAACATTAACCAAGTAATTTGAGACCAGGAAGAACTTAGTGACGTACTAATAACCCGAGATATACATATTTTAATAACAACAGATTTTTTTTTTTTTTTGGCTGAACTCCTGCATCAATCTTTGCATATTTCCAAACTTTCTATTTATTGCATTGTTATTTATTTTTGTTAATATAGTCTATCCTGTTGTTATTGCATTGTTATATCTTGTTCTTGTACAGAGTTTATCATATTGTTATTTTTCTGAATGCTTTATCTGTTTTTCGTTTGTTCTGCCTCTTTACTGAAGTTTCACTCGGCTACTGCATTGCATCATTGTTATTGTTCCTATACTGGTTTTGTTTTTCGAATATCTCGTTTTGTCAACTTGTTCAGATAGTTTGTTATTTATAGTTGTTACTTATAGTTTGTTATTCATAGTTTGTTAATTATAGTTTGTTATTTATTGTTGTTATTTATCTTTTTATGTCTTGTATTGAAGTCTTGTTTTCCAGTTTTTTTTTTCACTACTTTTGTACTGGCCTGTGATTTTTTTCTGCTTCTTCCGTATGTAAGATTATTGTATTATTCATGTAAAAATGGTGCAACCGTTAACAAATAAATAAATAAAATAAACAGATTTGTAATAAGTTAAGTGTAATATTGTGTTAGGGTTCGTAGCTCGACTCTAACGCTCTAACTCAACCGAATTTAAAGATCAATAGCTCAAATGAAAGCTCACCACTGAATATCTTTAGACTAGAACGAACTGCAAGCGTTAATAGGAACTGGAGATATAAGAAAAATAATCTTAAAAATGTTCAAAGTACGAAACGTCCGTAAGAAATGTATGGGGGAGAGTTTTTATTTGAATATATCTTCCAAACGAAAAAAATATATTTAAAAACATATTTCAGCATTGAAATCAGCGTGAAAATTTAGTTCATAATGATGTGTCACAACACTAGCATTGTATAAAAAAGTTATTAACATCCAATATGGCGGATCCAAGATGGCGGCCAAAAACACCAGCTTGGCCACACTTTCAGACAAAATACTCGGTAATACACGGTTCTACATGTCATCACCTATCTATCGCCAACAATCATACAATTGCTTAATTGAAAATCCTACAAAATTACATATGCCTCACAGCTATAGTCTAATTTATTTTATTTTCTAATACCTGTAATTTGTTTACTCGTAGCAGCAGACCTGTATACTCAACGAATTACAAATGCTTCAATAAATAATTAAAATGGAGCCACACATCATCATTTCTCAAAGTATGTTCATGAAAAGCTTGCAAAAATTGTCCATAAGAATAACATTGGCAGTTAGTATGCAGGTTTGCTGCCACGGAAATGTAAAAATGGGGGATTTTAGGCCATAATCAAGTAGATCTCTACTAAATGAAGCCACATACCAATTATTATTAAGATATGCTGAGTAATAAGCTATATATACAATTTTATTTTTTCCCCATAAGGATAACATGGGGACAATGTTCTGTGTTTTCCGCCTTCAATATCTCGGTAACCAATGGTCATAGAGCAATGATTCAAAACACCAAATTGTTTGATTTTTTGAGCTGAATTCAATGGTGTAAATTAAAATTCGATTATTTTACTCTGAAAAGAGTTATTATTAATTTAATGAATAGATGTCACACATGGCGGCCATCTTGGATTTACGACGTCATAAAAACCAAACCCCGCAATTTGAGGGTAAACACCCGGTACTACACCATTATGTGACATATAATAAAGAGATTCCACATAGTCACACATTCCCTTCACAAAAAATCCCACGGAATACAGTTTGCCCCCCGACTAGAGTGTTGAAATAGAAGTAACTGTGTTATATTTAAGATCAGAATAGAATAGTAAACAGCATTTGATAATAAACATTTTGGTTGCTATGGTAACAACTACATATGTTCATAACAGGTACCATGGTGTTTATTAAAAAGTAACCCTAAACAGAGATTAGAACTAAAAAGAAATATACTTTTAATGTATTTTGTATCACTGATTAATGAGCTTACTTCAACTATTTTAAAAGTAACCTATTTTTTTTTTATTTTAAGAAAAATTGAATGATACTAAATTAAATTTTCCTTTAAGCTTTTAACATTTTACGTTTTTATGAGTTGGAGATTCATAATGAGCACGAGCACAACAAGAAGTCAGACACACATCGGGTTTTTTCTGTCACTTCTTTTGTTTTATCGTTTTTTTTGAAGAGGCCTACTAGTTTTGTATAAAATATATAATTATATTATCTTTATTATATTTTGTAATATAATCGGTCCAAACGACTTCTGCAATCGGGGCATAAATGAACGATATTGTACTCGGTGAAGACAAAATCGTGAGTGTCCGTGTTTGCGGGGACATAATCTCCGTCTCCCGCGATCGCACGGGTTATCTCCGAGACCGCGGAGAAATCATTCCTATGTTTTAGGTGGAATAGTGAACATCTTTTGCGGATGCAGGGATATATTCTACATGCGGAAGTCGTTAACATCTCCCGCGAACGCGCAGACAACATTAACGGCCCCCGCGATCGCGGCAAAATCGTGAACACGGATCATCTTTTGCGGTTGCGAGACCTTAATTGTCGCCTTCCGCGATCCCTGGGAGTCGTGATTTTCGATCGCGCAATCTTTACAGACGCCTGCGGCGATTGAGAGAACAGATTATTAAATTCAAACAGCAAAATTTATTTTCCAAAATAAAATATGTTTTTTTAAACCCAAGTGAGGCCCCTTCCTGGGCTGATGAGAGGCCCTCGGCAATCGCCGCACCATGTCCGCCGCTGGGGGAATTCGGCCCTGATTTGGGGGCCTACGTCGGTTTGGGGCCTGGGGCGGACCGCCCCCCCGTCGGTACGCCACTGGCTACGACAATCTTGCTGGCTAATCGGTTGATAATGAATAACTGCATATATTTACAAGGTATATGACTTTAAACTGGATTAAACAATTTAAATACTTAATTTCTAGACCGAAAATAAACTTATTTTAGACACTTCCCACAGTTAAAAAAGTAAAATTTCGAATTTTTGCAAAACTGCAAACTTTTGCAGGTTTATGGTCACCGACGCGCACTGAATAATGGTGATGACGCTTCGCTTGGTTTCTTTTCAGTCTCTTTTATAAAGAGGCTTGGGGCACCACCGCTGCCACCATGTTACTCACCGGTCAGAAGAATACTGCCACTGCTGTCCTCAGTCGACGATAGTTGGTATTGATAGGCTATTGGGCTTTTGGTAATATGTGGCCAGTTCATATAATGTAAATCTCACTTTTATATTCGCCTTTTTAAAGATTACACACACAAACTTCAATTTAGATCCAAAAATGAATAGTATATCTTGCCTACTTACATACAAAGATCCGTCTATTTTTATCAATTTACGGTATTACGGATGCATCTGTGAAAGCAGTTAGACAATATTTTTACTGAATATTATATTGTTTTCAGATATTGTAATTTGTAATAATTAATTGTAAATCAAAATCAAATAAACTTATGAGGTCCCTGGTCACCTGAAAGTCGAGCTGATCTCGATACTGGAAACAATGGGAATTGTTGTCGAATTTGGAAGACCAAACAAAAGCTAGTTAATTGTCATTAGACTCTCGCCAAGTGTGTCTTGTCCATTTATTACCATAGAGCACATGAATATTTTATGCGCTATGTTAATAAACATAAATTAAACAGTACCTAATAAGGTACTGTATCGAAAAGAAGAAAATCGCGATCGCGGGAAATACAAAACTATGTTGCTGTGACCGCAACAGTTGCTTAAGGGATGTTCCCGTGAATCTCGTGGCCTCTTTTCTAATGTTGGTTTTGAGTTTTGGCCTTAGACACATCACTTATACCTAATGTACTAAAAAAAATAAATAAATAATGAAAGTAACAATCGCTGTGTGTATGGTTTGGCGTCCTCGTCAAAACGTGGGCTCTTATAGGTTCCTGTTCTGTTGGTATTGAAATCCTGGTACCATACTCAAATTTTAACGTTGATTTTTTGCACAGATACTTGTCCTAAAAACCGATGGTGCCGAGATTTTCCTTTAGGTATCAGCACAAAGCTGATTATAATAATAAATGGTTATGAAATACGTTTCATGCAAATTTTCTCTTGCTCTCGGGGGACATGCCCCCCCCCCCTGTGGTACACTAGTGGTGTCTAAAGCAGATTCTATTTGCCGTCCCTTCTACTCTCCTTTCCCCCTCGCAAACACGTACTATAGCGTTGACCGCTCACTCAGTAAGACCCTGTGCACTACAACTGCTGTACAAAAATGCTATGTGGCCATCAACGTTCAGGCTCTTCTTTGTTCAGTAAATGTATATTTCCGCCCTACCATACCACATCTAAAAGCGCACAGTTGTCCCTTAAGCTTGTATTATCCTCTGTATCTTACTTTATAACAACCAACAAATTGTTTCAGCGAATTTGTTTGCCAAACAATTTGTTCAGTGTGGACAATATGTCTAGTGTGGTTGTGGTGTGGACTGTAACTCTTGGAAGTAGATACCAGTTTACCTCCTTAAAAATTGTCATGTCTGTGTTCTTTTACATTAGGGCTTTTCAGACACACTGATTGATCCAGATTTATAGAAAAGAGGATACAAATAAAACAATAGTATAAAAATTAATATTATATTGACACAGATGTAAGTCATAAGAAAACTGTATAAAGAACTGATTGCTATTTACTATACAAATATCACTTGAACTTGAATAACATCAGTTACTACATAAGTTTATTCAAAATACACTTCCTTTGGTTTATAAAGCAGTAAATTTGGCTTTTCACCTTTTACTCAATAAATACATATTTATAAAAACAACTAGAGTAATTGGATGACTATGCAACCACTTATTAATAAAAGGCTTATTATTATATTGGAAAATTTGTTGTCACTTAATTTTTGAATACATAGAAAGTATAAAGGACCAAAGCACTAGATTTATCACTAACTAGCTTCTTTGAGATTTCAAATCATACCGAATACATTGCAACATCTACCTTTATTCTGAGCAAATCTTCCTCTAACTAACAGACATTCTAACGTTTGTTAGTTTTCCAAATTTACTAATATTTTAAAATTGTATTTTAATTGAAAATGGACGTACAAAATTTTATGATTATCTTTTTATTTCAACTTTTCAATATTGATCATGAACACTTTAAAAATAATCATACAAACCTGAGATAAAATACTAGTTCAATATTTTGTTTGAGCAGACGTTACAGTAAATCACAAAGGTAAAATCTGATAAAGATAAATCCTCACTAGAATGAAATTAATTTTTTTTAATAAACAAATAATCAAGTTAAAAATACACAAGAATGATTTTAAAGTTATACTGTGTTCATATACTTTAAGACCAATCACGCTTACTATTAATATCAACTTGGTACTGCACAGTTATTCACTATCTACATTTGCTGAACACACAGAAAACTGTAAATTTATGTTTGGCAAATGTGGAAGTTTATGGACAGAATAATATAGTGGCCATATACTTTCACATCTGTTTTTTTCTATGTGTGCAGCAAAGGTGATAGGCATCGAAAATCAAGCTAGGAAAAACCTGATATAAATAAGTTCTGAGCATGATATTTGTTTTTCACAACTGTCTTTTGATGACAAAACCTTTGAAAAGCCTATCTAGCTTTCACTATCCTGTTAGTTGTTTATTACATTACTGAACACCTTTGTGGTCACTGAGTGAAGTTCTCTACACAAGCAGTTAGCTCAATGAAACAGGAAGATCACAATGGTAGGTGAGATCTCAAATATGAGACTTTATTGTCATTACCCTAAAACTAGAAAGCAATGAATAACACCTGAAGTAAGCTTAACACGATAACACAATTAATAACAAAACAAGATATGGAAACACAATTTTTATCCTTCTGTTAAAATATTCCTCCTTGTTATATCAAATAAATATATTTCTCGATTAAGGTTCACCGTGTTCAACACAATTACCGATGCAATACTTCATGAGGAAAAAGGGTTGGTTAAGTTAATTATTATAACAAATTTCAAGTAGGAGTACATACAATGATCTAGTATGGTTGTTGTAAGTTTAACATTATATGATACATAAACATTTAAATCAACTGTCAATGGGGAATTTTTCATTGATCTAAATAGTGAGAACAGAAGAAAACAGATTATTTATTAAAACAATTTCAATAAAAAGCACATGTTTAAAGTGTTGAATAGTAAAGTTCACAAAAATTATATTAATAACTAACAAATGAGCTATAGACTGCTAAAAGCACATTTTGCAGTCTTCTGAGTTCTTTTAAAACTGCACCTATAAATTTGTTACTGTACGACAGATTTGAAATATGTAAAGCGATTAGTAAAGCTTAATTTGATACATTAACAGTATCAATGAATATTTCTTTGAATTTTTCAAGAGAAAACCCTGTAGTATAACAGTTTCTAGTATTCTAAAAGCAAGATGCAGTGTTGTTTTTAATTTTAAATATTATCACAGATATATAAGCTCTTTTCCACACATCAAATGTAAAAGATTACTTATTGCAGTTATTATAAAACTGAGTAATAGTAATTTACGATTATTTTTGACAAATTAAAATAATTATCTACTAACTTAATCATTTGTGAAACAAGAACTAAATTGAAGAAACCATTGTTATATCTATTACTCGTCTTCTACAGGTTTTCAACTATAGAACAACAATAAAACAAATCTTAACAATAAAACTTAAATATTAACCGATAATATCTAAATTCATTACATAATATAGCGATATAAAATCACAAAATATATCTCGATTCGTTTAGTTACTTACAAGTCTCTATTATGTACAAGGCACTTGGGTCTGCTACGGTCGATTTACACTATTTGGTAGTTAACGATAACACAAACACAATCGGAGTTATAACGTAGTCCTCAAATGTTCACTTCTGTCCTATACAGTGAGAGAGCGTGGCAACATATGTACAGAGATCTTGTTTGATTGGCTCAGTCATCGTCCTTCTTCTCCAGCTTGAGGTCTACCATGTCATGTAGCTGTTCTGGACTGTACCTGCAACATGAGTATCCGTCATTACAAACTACTGTGGGAGATACTGTTACTGTATCAAAGATCTGCCTCCTTCAAAGCCATACAAGATGGTAATCAATAAAATAAAACATACTCAACCTCATACACCATAGTCAACTTTGTGATCAGAAAAGGCAAAGAAATTATAGATAAGTTGAACATTATTTGAATAGTATATTTTTAGAACCATTTGTTAACAAAAATATTGGCATTCTCTACTCACCCGAGCATGCCCTGAAGATCACAGACGAAACGGTAGACATATCGTTTCCCCGCAGTCTTGTGGATAATGTTCTTGTCGTAGTAGTAGCGCAGTCCTCGACTGAGCTTCTCGTAGTTCATCTTGGGCTTGTTTTTGCGCACGCCCCATCGACGCGCAACTTCGTCTGGGTCAGTCAGTTTAAACTCCCAGCCGTCGCCCGTCCAGGAGATGAAGCCTTGACACGTCTTGTCTGTGAGTAGCTCTAAGAGGAACTGCCACAGTTGGATGGGTCCAGAGCCTGTGAAGCAAGGACCTCCACCTGGGAAACAACATAGGTATTTTAATTGGAATACAGGTGTTCTGTTCAATTATACAATCATGCTTATGAAGTATAAATGTCCCTGCAACATGGAATTTGAATAGTATTAAAGTATTGATTTTCTCACTTAATTTCAATGAATATGATTGTTAGTCTGAAAGATAAAACCCTTGTAGTTAAACCCAACCAAATAATTCAATTATAACCGAACCTACACAAGATATGGTCATTAACTAAGGATAGAACTACATATTCGAGTTGTAGCCAGTTACCTAGTTGGTCTTGGCCACTGTAGCCGGCAGCGTGCAGTAGAGCCTTACTGTCTCCTCCGCTAGGTAGTGGCAGTGATGTGTGAGAATGATGAGACTCTCTGTGTAGGAAGGCAGGATGATGCAAGGCAGGATGACCACTGCTGTTACCCATGTCTCCCCACCCAGCCTCACACATGCTGCCAGGCACTGTCTGGAACGGGGAGTTGTCATATGCTGGGTACGGTGAACTGTCTCCATAGCCTTCGAATGGTCCGTACCTCCCTGCAAACAAACAAACATCAGTCATACAGCTAAACAAATCTGATATGAATGGATCCTTGTACTTTCACAATAATTGACACCAACGGCACATTTAGGTTTTGAAACGGATAACCTGAAGAGAGAAAAACAACTAAACTAAATGTCTTGAAATATTTTTTTCTGGTTCTTGTTTTGTACCCTAGAATTAATTCTCATTGATGATTCAGAAAAGTCATCATTAGATTTGTGTATTTGCGTTTATAATGAATGAGAGTGAAGAAACAAATATTGCAATATTAACTTGTTTGTATACAGTTACAATACAAATGACATGGAAAGTCATACGTGTTAGCAGTAACCAAATGGAAATTGACCTGAATACATTAGAACAAAGGTTATACAGCTAAGAAATGAATATGTATCAGGTCATTGTGTCGCAAACAATTGTGGATTGACAACAAACGATCAGACGCTTTATCAACTGATGATAACACATGCATCTAAAAATCAAAAAGGAAACTATACTTAGTTGTGGTGTGCAACTTATTATGGTACTAAAAAAGGCCTTCCCTCCTTATCTCTATAATTCTATAAGAGACTAAGGAATCCTACCTTGAACAAACAAAAAATGTTTTGAATATAAAATCCATAAACAAGTAATCTCCATTAATAACTAGTTCATTCCACACGAGAACAACATGGTAGACATTATAGTTTAATTGAATATGTCGATAAACCAACAATAAACGAGTGACTAAATTGTTTCTTTTTACTAAATACCACGTTATTTCTGGTCCAGGAGATACAAAATGTTCACACAATTATTTCCAGGTCGGTTTGAATGAATGAGAGATGTTTTTGTGCTCATAGGCATGTACAGATATTATGCGTACATGAGGATTAGTACAAACAAAATGTTGAGCTTGTTGGGATTGCTTACCTCTAGTGGGATGGGGGTAGGTCTTGGCGTACTGACTGGTGAAGTGGTGATACTTGTGTTCAAACAGTGGTGGTGGTGGGTGGCCTGAGTACAGTTCAGGACTACTTTCCATGTAAGGCGACTGGTGCGGGTCTAGACTGTGGTACTCCGAGCTGTCTGCCTCGTACTGGGGGGGAGGAACTGTGCTTGTGTACGAAGGTGTCACCTCATCACTAGCATTACCCTCATTGGTCCCTCCCCCCGTCCCACCACCGCCTCCGCCCAGCATCGAACTGTTCTCTGGTAACCCGTGCCCCGAGTACCCACCTGCAACAGATCATACAGGCTAAGTACTCAAGAGGAAAGAGTTAGTACTTAATGAAACTGGACCCAATCAATTGGGCAATCATTTGGGCATCATTTAATCATTGGGCAAAAACACATTATTCTGGCTGAAAAATCATCTGTCTTAATCAGTATCAAAGCTAAAAAGTGCATCTCACTTTATTTACTCATATTAAAGTTGAAATACATCCAGGTTTGTCCCCTTCTCAATTAATAACATAACATTTTCTTAATAGGAGTATTTTTGGTTAGTGTGATTAACCCGTGGGAGCAAGCATAGCAGTCTAAATGACTGGATTTGTACTTTTGTGTATAAAAATCTTTATATACGATACGTGAAGGCAATTTCTACGAAACACTACTCCTCCGTTAATAATGGACAGATTTTTAAAAACGATGTGTCAAAATTAAGTATTGTTTGTGTAGATGCCCCCTTTCATCAATTCCTGTAATAAAAGCCCTCAGGATTTGCCCCACAGGCCATCAAAATCTCAACGTAATTCTTATGGATAAAAGATTTTGTTTACTTAAACGGACGAATAATTTGTATTAATTACAGCTGTTCATAGTAAACACATGATACACACAAGAGCGTTTGTTTTCAGTTTTGATAACTGGAGTGGAGTGATTGATTACATTATCTTTGAGTTGACTCTTTTAAGTCATCGGAAATTATGACTGTTATTCGCTTTGAAATAACGCCCGTAATACTTTGCAATTGCTCGAATTCGAGCAACATATTAATATACTTAATATACAGTTGGATCTCGATAATCCGACAGTTACGGGACCGGGGGGGTGTCGGATTACCAAAAACGTCGGATTACCAAAGGTTAGCTTTATTTCACTGAATTTAACTGCATACGTTAAGAAAAACCAGTTTTTAATACATATCACGGACTATTTAACTGTTATAGGTACAAACTAATCAACTTAGGCATTATATATTACAAAAAAGAAAGATTTATTGCATATCAAAATACAAAAATCAGTACAGTATAAATCAAAACTAAAATACAATGTAGGCTAGTGCTCCGTTTTTTCTAAATACATTACAACATTGTAATTACTGTACTGTAACTACGGTGTAGGCCTACACATTTACGGGTTGAAAAAATCTGTGATAGTCTTTTGTTTCTTTTTACGCAAACAGTCAGTCATTGCATTTTCTTGAATGTGTCTCAACATTAACACGTTGTCCAAGTCAAGTCCACGCTCTTCACACCAGCGAATCAAAGTGTTTGCAGCCAACATAGCTTCGTCACAGCTGATTGTGTATTTTGCCTCCACGGCCTCCTCAATTGTGTCGTCTTGTTCATTAGATATGACTTCCTGTACTATATCTTCATCTGTTAGGTCAGCACACAGGTTGTCGTCTAATACCCATCTTATTAGGTCTTCTGAAGATTCTTGCGAAACGTTAATATCATCGCAAAGTGTTAGTGTGTCCTCCACAACTCCGTTGTCATCTTGACCATTGTCATTTCCATCGTCGTTATTTTGGAGGAGTGAGTTTTCTGGCCAAACATTTTTCCATGACTTAATTAGAGTTTCAGGTTTGACTTGTTGCCATGCAAATGCTGCATTTAAAATGGCATCCTTGATGTTAAATTTTTTCAATAGTGATGTGATGTCTGCGTCAGGTTGACAGACGATATCCATAAGTAGGCGCTTCTTATAATGTGCCTTCATTGTCTTGATAACATTTTGATCCATTGGTTGAATCAGAGCAGTTGTATTTTTTGGCAAATACATGGCCTCTATGTAACCACCAGTTGTCTTCACTTTTAATCCCTCCATGTCCGGATGTCCGGGAGCATTATCTAACAGTAAAAGAGCCTTTATAGGCAGACTTTTACTCTTTAAGTGTTGTTTTACCTCTGGGACAAAATGGTTGAAAAACTAGTCATTGAAAACGTCTTGAGTTACCCAAGCTCGGCTTTGATTCATGTAAACAACTGGAAGGGAATCCATATTGACGTTCTTAAATGCCCGGGGGTTCTTACTTTTACCGACAGCTAGCAGTTTTAACATATGACTCCCAGCGCGTTGACGATCCCAGAAGGGTCTCAATAAAGTTAGAAATTTCTGTCACATCGGCAGATAGTTTCTCTCCACTCATCTGTAAGAAACGAATACCGTGTCGCTTTTTGAAATTTTCAAACCAGCCATCGCTGGCACGAAAATCATCTTTTTTGATGATTTCACGATAAAAAAACCGTGCTTCCTCTTTTAAAATATCCCCAGAAATCGGGGCATGTCTGTTTCTTTGCTGTTTAAACCACGCATAAAGAGCTTCCTCAACTTGGGGATATTCGCTCATTTTAAGTGTTTTTCTCTTAGAATCGTCTTCAACACATTTTATAAAATGTTCTATTTTTTCCCTATTTTTCACAATGTCATAAACGGTAGGTCGCCCGATGTCATAAACCTTAGAAATAGCCGTGGGAGTTTCACCACGGTCATACCTCTTAATAATTTCCCATTTTTCGGGAAGAGTTAATGTTTTATGCTTACGTTTATTGGTTCCACTTGTGCTCGCCATCACACAACACTTAACAAAACTCGAACACTAAAAACACTGAAGGTAAACTGTCACTTGATCACCAAAAGTACAGTACGTATGCACGAGTCACTTCGCTACTGAACACTGGAACCAGCTACCGGAAACACGTGAGACGCCTAGACCGATGTCAGTCTAGACACCTGTCTACTGTAGTTTGCCGCAGCGTCGGACTACCGAGCATGTCGGACTGTTAAGTGTCGGACTATCGAGAGCAACTGTATTAATATTAATAACATCAATAATTATATTTATTGGTTGTCGGTGCTTTCAGCCTTTACTGTGCACACGCTACATGTTGAATGGTTTGTGTACAAACCACCTACTAGACACGACGATATCCTAAATACCACGTTATTTCTGGTCCAGGAGATACAAAATGTTCACAAAATTAACCTGTTGTCTAGACCACCTACTACATATTCGAACATAAGGTTCTTTCTGTGTCTATAGGAAGTTTGATTCCAGTAGTAAAATGTAGGTTTCTGATTTTAGTGCAGAAATGTACTATAAACAAAAAGCTATCACAATAGTTCCAAACCTGTCAAAAGTGTATTTTTCTAACTTATTTTTCTGAAATCATAATCAGGCAAATGAAAAATTTGCTTAGTCTGCAGGTTTGCTGCATCAGGGGTATCTTATTACTATTTACACAAAAATGTATCTATATAATTAATACACTACATGAAACTTTGTCGGTTGAACTCCTCCACCATTTCTCAACCGATTTTATCCATTGACATCTCATTGGAAAGAGCGTGTCGCGTAGATTTGCAAACTGGCCTTACATATTTGAAAAATTCTCTTGGGCTCTGCTCCAGTGGCTTTCAGGGTGTATACTATTTTATTAAAGTGAAATTCCAGGTTTTTTCCAGGTTTTTTCATGGTTTTTCGAAGTTTTTCCAGGTTCCCGCGTATTTGTTTGGTTCCACTTAAACAATAATCAATTTAAGACTTGCAGCTTAAGTATACAATATAAACTTACATCAAATTTGTTTCAAAGTCCAGTGAGCTAGTGTTGAAAAAGTAATAATCCTTATTATAGTAATAATTTTCAATATCATCATTACTTAAGTCCACCGAAACATCGTCTCTCTCGATAGCAGCAAAATCACGAATATTATCTTCATTTTTTATGAACACATTATCAACGGCGGCAAAATCCTGAATATTTCCTGCGGTTGTGTGGTCGCTTCCCACGGTGACGAAAACCTCATCACAGTCTTACGTTATCATAGAAAAATCCTGGACATCTCCCGCGGTATGTATACATTTTCACTCGCGATCACGGAAACGTAATCATCGTCATCCACAATCGCGGCAAAATCATGAAAATCCACCGCGGCCGTGTGGACATCATCATTGACTACCACGGTCACGTAAACGTCATCGTCATCGACCGCGATCACGGCAAAAACGAAAATGTTCCGAGGCCGTGTAGACACCATCATTGACTCCCGCGGTCACGGGAACGTCATCGTTGTCGTGCGCGATCTCGGCAAAATCATGAATATTTCCCGCGGCAGTGTAAACATCATCGTTGATCCCGCGGTCACGTAAACGTCATCGTCGTCGTCCGCGATCGCGGCTTAATCATGAACATCTATCTTCGGCCGTGTAGACATAATCATCGTCGTCTTTCGCGGTCACGGCAAATCACGAATATTTTCCGCGGCCGTGTAGACATCATCATAGCCTCCCGCAGTCACGGAAACGTCATCGTCCGCAATCTCGGTAAAATCATGAATATTTCCCGCGGCCGTGTCTACATCATCGTCGTCTCCCGCGGTCACGGAAACGTCATCGTTGTTTCCCGCGGTCACGGAAACGTCATCGTCGTCGGCCGCAATCACGGCAAAATCATGAGCATATCACGCGGCCGTGTAGAAATCATCATCGTCGTCTTTCGTGGTCACGGCAAATCACGAAAATCTTCCGCGGCCGTGTAGACATCATCATTGCCTCTCGCAGATATAGAAACGTCATCGCCGGCGTCCGCGATCTCGGCAAAATCATAAACATCTGCGGCTGTATAGACATAATCATCGTCGTCACCCGCGGTCAAGGAAACGTCATCGTCGTCGTCCGCGATTTCGGCAAAATCATGGATATTTCCCGCGGCAGTGTATACATCATCGATGATCCCGCGGTCACGGAAACGTCATCGTCGTCTCCCACGGTCACGTAAACGTCATCGTCGTCTCCCGCGGTCACGGAAACGTAATCGTCGTCTCCCGCGGTCACGGAAACGTCATCGTCGTCTCCCGCGATCACGGAAACGTTATCGTCGTCTCCCGCGGTCACAGAAACGTCATCGTCGTCTCCCGCGGTCACGGAAAGGTCATCGTCGTCTCCCGCGGTCACGGAAACGTCATCGTCGTCTCCCGCGGTCACGGAAACGTCATCGTTGTCTCCCGCGGTCACGGAAACGTCATCGTCGTCGCCCGCGGTCACGGAAACGTCATCGTCGTCTCCCGCGGTCACGGAAACGTCATCGTCGTCTCCCGCGGTCACGGAAAGGTCATCGTCGTCTCCCGCGGTCACGGAAACGTCATCGTCGTCTCCCGCGGTCACGGAAACGTCATCGTTGTCTCCCGCGGTCACGAAAACGTCATCGTCGTCGCCCGCAATCGCGGCAAGACGCATTTTACATCTACAATCTTCTACCGGGGCTAAAATAAAAATCCCGGAATCGGTCCAAAAATCCCGGCTTTTTCCCGGTTTTTTCCAGGTCCCTTCAAATTCAAGGTTATTTCCCGGTTCTCCCGGTTTTCCCGGTTGGTATACACCCTGGCTTTGAAAGTTCCCATGTTATCCTTATGAAGAACACAATTGTTTACATTTTGATCAGCTGTATAATTTAATTGCTGTCATTTATTTTTCAATTCAATGAAACGCATTGAGTACATTTATTTACTATTTGAGTTTGTGTAAACATAACCCCCAAGACAGATCGTGTTAATGGTTGTATCTTAAATTTGTGTATTTAACGTTGTTTTGTATCGCTATGACGGATCGAGTTAGCATGATTGTAACTGAAATTTGTGCATTTATCGTTGTTTTGTGTAGCTATAATTTGTTTATTTGTTGTTTTTTTCTTTTAAATGCCTCCGACGCGACGACAACGAAACATAGACAGGAGGCGTAATCGTGATAACGACCGCAGCTACAGAACAGTGGCGGGTAATAGGCTTAACTCATCACAGTCAGCACCTGACCCTGGACAATCACAATCTCAACTATTAGGTTACAAATGCACCCTAACACTACCCCAAAACGACTTTTTGTTCTCAATTGGCCCTCTATCAATGACCTGTGTTGCCTGTATAGCGAGGCATTTTTAGAAGGAGAAAACCAGCCAGAATGCTTTAGGTTTATCAATTACGAAAATAAACATGGTCTAAATACCAGTAATCTTTGAGTTGACTCTTTTAAACTTATTTTAAATATGACTGTTATTCGTTTTGAAATAACTCCTATAATACTTTGCAATTGCTCGAATTCGAGCAACATGTACACTAGTTAAACCCTCCGAGCGTGACTTGTTGAAAAATCGACTCACGACACACTTTGTGTAGTGTCACTTGTCGATTTTTCGACACACGAACATCGTTTACGGCGAAGGCTCTATGACTGACTGAATCGGATTGAACTGGATCGAGTTAGGTATCGTTCTTTTTGTTAGATTCTAAGCTTTCTCCAGAGGTCCGTTTCAAAGCGCTATTCATTTTAGTTCCAAAAATATTGTAGCAGACAGCTGACGTGAGTATTTGTAAACAGCTTGGTTAACCTCGGACCGATGACTGATGTGTTTTATTACGTTTATCATTGTTTTAGTGTTAAAAATCAAAAGTATATACGTGGTGCATTATAAGAAGATTTAAGTGATTTTGAAGGGCTGGTTGATGATCCTGAAGAAGTAGGTAGTGATATTGATGTAAATTATCAGCCAGATTCCTAGCTATGGTTAGGCTATGCATTCTTAGCTAAACGCTATGTACTGAAATCTGTTTTTTGCTCATAACTTATTTATTTGCAAATCTACTTCCTTATATTATTATATATTTGTAATCGTCATAAAATTTAGAACAAAGTGGCTATTTTCAAATATTTATAGGCCTATAATTTATACAATTTCATTGAGCACAAACTTATTGTTTTTTTCAATTTTTCAAAAATATTTTTTTTACCTAAAAAAAATTTTTGAAACAAATATTCCTTATGTTTTATGTATGATATTGAAGCCCATGATTTTCCAAACAAAATGGTATATAGAACAGTAGAATTAACATTGTTTTAAGCTTCTCAGATCCGTTTTAAAAAAACCTTGCAAATGCGCCAAAAATAGGCGGACATTAAGGCCTAAACTATGGACACTCGGAGGGTTAAAAATAATTCTCATAAAACTCAGGGTAAGAGTCTGACTTATTCCCTGTAAAATATTCAAAAATATCAGAATAGTCTCAGTATAGATCATAAACATAAACAAATGACCTAACTGAAGGAATCTTATACTAATGACATTAACATATGTTTTGACAGTTCCATTTTAAGTAGGTAATGTTAAATTATGTTTAAATTCGGGCTAGTGACATCATTTTTTTATGTTAATGATCCATACCCTTTCTGTTCTTATATCTGTGCAGTAATTAATATGTTTGAACCAGCTGTGTGAAAATGTGAAATCAAAATTAATTCAATAATTGACAGTCTGCTTGTTTACATTTAAACTTTGTGAGATTGAACTTTGTTACCATGGAGACCAATCAATATTTACTTTTAAATCTCTCACCTCAGAATTTTGAAAGCCCCACAGGCAGAGTCCTAGTTTAATATCGAAGGGGGAATAGTTCTATATGTATCCTCGGAGTGGTATCTTTATTTTTGTCCAATTTGAGTCCAGTCGGTTCAGTAGTTTTTGAGTGTATCAAACAATTCAAGGTGTATAATTTTATGAAAACTGTTCATTTTATGTTTTACTATCTTAAGCTTATTCAGAAGGTTGTAAATCAAATATTTTACAATATTTTTACAAATCATTCATTTGGTCGAAAAGATAGTGAGTGTCTCCTCACGTTTTTAATTCAATGCGACATCTGTCGGTTTAAGTCTGTTGAACACTAAATGTTTAGAAATAGACAGGATATTTGGTCAACCCCTCCTTCAGGCTGATTACAAGAATCGCTCTATTCCACGTTTGGAGTGCTCACAAGCCACATTTTTCAAATGGTAGCCTATTATCAGCGACACTAGCCATCCTAGAAAAATCATGTCCTGGACAACTCTCCTTAAGTTTTTACTTTTACACTGTTTTACTAGTAGGGTACAGATAGTTATCTTTACTAAACCAAGGTTAAAATCAAAATCAGTAGGTCAATACTGCACTATAGAGCACAAACAAGGAACAGAAACCATTAAATTTACAAGGGTTGCAAGGACAAATGTTGCAACCTGAATGAATAATCATGATGTTTCCAGTAACTTCCATAATATCTATAATGAATGGTAACAATATAGGTGTAGTGTATCTATAGTATATCTAATGTTGTATAGATACGTACTGTCTTTATGATGGTAAGGGTTGCGCAGGTACAGTGGAGGCGGGGGCTGGGAGTTGTGTGGCGGGGGCGACGTGTCATCTCTGTCATCACAGGCGGGGCTCCTCAACTGGTTGTAACCTCCTGCAACAGATACATCAGTGATGAGAGTATGTAGAAGAATAAATGGTTTCTATGTGTATTTTTCCTGGACTAACTGGACTGGGCTAAAATTTTGCTCAGGGGTAAATCATGAAAGTAGCCAGCCTTATTACCTCGGGCTGTGCCCAGTCAAGTCAAGTTTCACGATGGATCTTCTTTCTGTAAGTAGATTGGCCATAATGGCAGCACAAAGATAAATCACTGTGTTTTTATATTTTAATTTTTTACCTTACATTTAAACTGTTCTCATTTTGAGACAATAATTTTCCTGGATGAAACTATAAAGACAGTTTTTACATCAAACTGAGCTGTGCCCTTAAGTACTACCACAATGTTCCCAGATTGTTTTTGATCTATTGACTTCAAACATAAGTGAGGTTCTGAAAGTGGGTAGGTCTACATTTTAAAATAAGTTTATCATTTTAAATTAACACTTTGATTGTGTGTGGGACACTGGTTTCCCATCGCAGTCCCATGGCACCACATGCTTGTGGGACGCCCACTTTCCAACCAACCCGCCTAGCTATGGTTCCACTGACTGCAGAATATTCAGCATGCGGTGCAAAATTTTCCGCTGCGTATTTACAATGACACTGATTGAATGGAGTTCCCTGTGTCCGGTCCGGTTCCACAGACATGCGTTTATGCGACCGGAATTTGAGGTTCTGCAAATCATACTGGTCTGAGATCAGTGGCTGTCATAATTTAATTTCATTTCATTTAATCATGTTACTTAATAAGCATTCTGTATTTTTATTCAATATAAATTTCATAGCAACAAATTTTTATATTTTGTTAAAGATTTTTATATTTTATTAGCGATAAAAGTGTCAAATCATAGAGTTACAGTACTTCAAAAGACACATCATCACCCCATTTCACACAGTAAAAGTATACACTGTAATGGTTGCCTGGAAAAAATTAAAAGATTAGAAGTTTGCTACACTTAAGTGGTAAATTAAGGTTAGTTTCTAAAATAAATAAATAGGTGTAGATGTGTAACTATTTCATACAGCAGATGTTTATTTTATGGCAGTACACAGTCATCAGGGGCAAGTGTCACAAGTGATGATCAATATTCTTTTTTACTAGTTATCAGGCGTCCACTATCAGTCGCGGTTTCCGCTGATAACGCTCGCGGTCACCAAAACGCAGCAATCAGACTCGGCTACACCACAGAGGAATACTTTGATTGCGTTGCTGATTGAACTCGTATCGGATCAATTCATACGCATAGTTAAATACAGTATACCACGGGAAGAGAATAATGTTGTTCATTAAATCTGCTGTATAAAGTAGTTGCACGTCTATTATTCATTTTAAAATAAAAAACTTTTAAAAATTTTAAGACATAGTAAAGGTAAAAAGCTTATCTTTAAACGGCTTATGTTTCATTTACAGTGTATAAGTGGTGCTGGTGTGTGTTTTAAAATTCTGTTAACTGTACGATTTAGTCTAATTTGATTTAAAAGTGTGGACCTGACCTACTTACTTTCCAAACATACTTAAATTTAATGTAAATAGATCCAAAATCATTCAAAGAACACCATACTTTAGTGTAGCAATCACATAAATTACTTTTTGTTGATGTTTTATAAAAAATATATTTTGCCATAGTCAAGCCTCTTTGCCTGTAGCTTACTTATCCTACTATAATATTATAAATGATAAAGTTTGGATGTATGGATGTATGTATGTTTGTTACAAGTAAACGCGAAAAATACTGGTCGGATTGAGCTGAAATTTGGTATGATGAAAGCTCACATACCCGATTAACATATAGACGCATTCTTATCTCAAAAGTCCTTTCGGGCTCCGCCCCAGTGGCTCTGGAGTTTCCCATGTTAACCTTATGAGTAATTATATTTAAAAGGAATAAAATAATTTTGTCAGCTGTTTCAACTATCCAAGTTGGTTATATGATATTGAATAGCATTAAAAAGTTACAAGGTACCAACAGGGTGCAGTACTATTATTTTTTTACATTTATGACAACATCTATTACCGTATATCCTATAAAGGCCATAAAGGTTAAATTTTGTTTTTAAAAGGCTTATGTGTAACTATTTTATTAAAAGATGTAAAAATCAAAATGTTTCTATTTCGTGTTCACTTCCCGTTGCGAAGCACGGGTACAACAGCTAGTAACTATATAAATTACAAAGAATAGTATGAGCAATAGGCTATTATACAAAACTTTGTACAACATTTTCTCTACAAAATAACAGAATGTTTACCAACAAAAACTAAATAAATAACATTCTAACACCAACTAACACCATATGTTGTTAAACACATTTTACTAACAACACACATATCTCCTCAATGTAAATAAAGCATCACGACCCTTTGTTTTGAAGTACAGTAAATAAACAAACACCATTTAATTGCATAGACCAGCCTTTTCATTTAATTAATGAAATCAAATCACTTAAACTCTGGGAGTAAACAGCCCTTTGGAAATCGGCCTGTGGTCCAGAGCCCTCCTACCAATACTTTGACACAAATCTTCACACTCTGAGTACGCGGTACGAGGTACAGCCTCGCCAATGTTGACTGTTGGTTCATTAGTGACGACTCCACCTCCTACCTTATCATGTTTATACTGCCTGTAGATACGCCAACATCTCTTCAATATGAACATATTACTGTATTAGGAATGTTGTGTGGTCCATGTGCAAGATGATTTGCTCAGCACACGCCACCTTGGTCTTGGTCGAGATGGGCCGAGACAAATAAAGATCCGTTCATTGAGAGGAGCGACTACACCCCTGCGTTAGTCAACGAATTATCTAAACGAGCGCATTACAAAATAATACACAACAAAAGGGAAGAACAATTGGATTAATATCGTTGAGCGTAATTTAATAAAAATGAATAACCAATATTAGGGTCGAAAGAATTAGGCTAATGCACCATTGATTTTAGATATAGGTTCTCCAAATAACCATCCCATTATGTGAACAAACTGCAAGTAAGATCATTTACGTGAACTAGACGAGACGTTCCATTTGGATACTACTTTTTGGATATACTGCAAAAGCAGCGGCTACACTTGCCCGATTCGGTCCGGTCCGGTTCGTTTCGATCCGGCCCGAATTTGTGAGGGGTGGCTACACTTGTACGAATCGTTTCGGTCCGGCCGGAAGAGGTAGCTACACTTGTACGATATTTTGGAGGACACACACGAGCACGGGGCACAAGTACTGTACACCAATACAGAAAGTTTTTAGTCAGGACCGTACGGAATAGGCACGATAGGCACGTGCCTAGGGCGCGAGGCAATTGGCTTTTTTGGGGGGTGCCAAAAAAATTAAAAATTAAAAACAAATTGTGGTTGTATTTGCATGCAATCGCGGTAAACTTCCTATATTTCCTCACGGCCGTGTAGATATTGTAATCGTCTCCCGATATTGCGGCAAAATTCAGACTATTATGCGCGGTCGTGTAGACATTATCGTCTTCCATGAACGAGGCAATATATGAACATAATTGCCTAAATTCTTAGGCCTATGTCCTACAAATAACTATTTTTCCTAATTTAATTCATTACTTTCGTAGCCGAGTGCTCACGGAACCACCCGATCCTCATCCGACTTCATTGTTTCAACTTACATCATACATGTACCTAATGTTCATTTCGACTTCATTGTTATATTTTAGCTTTCCTAGCCAAAGATTTACCTTGCTTTTGCTGATCGATTGTTTAACTGTATTGCCATTGCCAGTCCAAATTCTTACCTTTGTTATTGCTTTTTCACAATTATTTTGTACTTCATTGTTAATTATTGCTTTCCTAGTCATGATTATATTTCCTGTTACCAATGTTGCTCTGATCCTGCCATAGATTTAAGTTAGTTGTTAAGTTTTCTGTTAAAATGCATGTTGTTACCACATAGGCTTCTTGCATCCTCATTGTAAATTGGTGATTAATGCCGTTGGAATAAATAAATAAATAAATCCGAATTTCGGGAGTAGGTGGCTACACTTGTCCGATTCGGTCCGGTCCGCCCCGAATGCTTCCGCCAAATGCGGAAAAATGCGCTAAATGCTCCCTGGACGATCGTTCCGCGCCGAACCGGACCGTACCGGACCGAATCGGGTAAGTGTAGCCGCTGCTTATTTACGTGAACCAAATGCACCATTGAGTTTGGATGCTGGAAGTAGATTTCTTATTTATGTGAACCAGATGATGCACTGACTTTGGATACTGCAAATAGACATCCCATAATTATATGAGAAGCTGATGTACCATCGATTTTCGATACTGTAAGGAGAAATCTCATTTATGTAAGCTAGATTTAGCATTGACTTATAATTCTGCAAGTATACAACCCATTTAAAATTTACGTTAACCAGATGCAGCATTGACTTTGGAAACGTATTGTATTAATATGCTAGCTCTGCTTTAATATCGCAACTACGTTGAATAACTAGTGTAAACTACAGTATTAGGCCTACTAATTCACAAACAAAAATTGTTTTAGGGAGGGCCTACGTAGGCCTAAGTCCTAAGAATTACATAAATGAATTGTAGCCATAGGCTACTATTTACTAATCGCCAATGTCAATATTTTTTTTCAAAAACTCTAACTATACTTATACTTTCTCAATCAAATAGCGACCATACAAATTAGGCATTTTAAGCCAAGTATGAATGGAGATGAGTGTAGAATGAGTGGCGCGATCTTGTAGTCTTGATAGTGCCTAAGGCCCCCCATAGACGTAACGATCGGCCGGCCGGCGAGGGCCGGAAGGCCAAACTGAACAGTTTGGCCTGTGAAAGGAGGGTCCCCATACACGCAACGATTCGCCTGCCGGCCGGACTGAAATTTCTCCGCCTAGTGGCAAGTGTGCAGTCAGTTTTCGTACGGCAAAAACGTTTTTGTTAACTTGCTATAAGCTGGATCTTTTAGGTCCCTGTTGTGGTATGCCTTTGTTTTGACCCTCCACCGACATTCATGCTCTCTGTATTCTTCTATAAAGGCTAGCACATACTGATTAGTCCACGCAGCCATATTAGTACAAAGACTGAACAGAAAATAAAGTTAGGTTATGTCAACGTCCGTGCCTGACCTTAAAAATGAACGTAAATAAAAAGTAATGCTACTACTGTACTGTCGGCCTTCCGGTGGCCTGCCGGCGACCCCATACACGGGATCCCCCCCCCCCCCCCCGGCCGGCCGATCGTTACGTGTATGGGGGGCCTAAGGCCGGCATATTCCTTAGACACAGCTGTTAATTAACAGTCCATACAGCCAATGACAACTAACTAAGGGACCTACAGTTTTATAGTAGAATCCGAACCACAATTTTCCTTGGTATAAACTCATTTCACTAAGCAGAATCTTCACATCATCAAAAGGTTTCTGACGTATTTTGTCAGTAATATTGAACAGCAATTAGAACGCATTTTCCCAGTGTGACAGAACGGGAGGGATAAGAGGAGAGGGGCCATCGCTGAGCTGTGATTGGTGTGAGCAGTGGACCAATGGCGACACGCCCTGACGCCCCTCCACCAATCACAGCCGGGGTCACACAGCCTCACAAGCTACAATACTGATTCTAGTGATTCTCCATACTGACTTTATATAATTTGGTTTTCATGCAAAAATCCAACAAAATATAACGTCAAATTTTGGTTTTGTACAAACGAGTTTAAACTGTAAATAATAATTTTAATTAGGCCTTTATCGGTTTCTTCACTCAAACGTAGAACTGGGAGATAAGAGGACCCAGGATAAAATTCATAAAATAATTCTGTAGAAGATACAAGACCTATGTTCATAAGTTCACTGCGTCTTAGGGACCGAGTTCAGTACTACCCTTTTGTGTCAAGTATGTAATAAAACAATCGTCAATATAATTTGTGCCTATAAATTTAAACACAACAGTTTGTTCTTTATCTATGATAAGTGTTATAATTATGTTAAAAAGGGGGTAGGATTTGTTGTGCAAAAGGGAATCAAAAGAAAAACCACTCTTTCAGATAGCATTATAGCCTTCATGAAAGCATTTCATTTCATATAACTTGGAATATAGTAAAGCTACATTATTTAATTGCAAAACTATTAAAACAAATTTATAGTTTATAGAATTTATAAATATTGTCCAACTCAAATAGTCTACAACAGAGTAACCTAGGGTTCGATCCCACGAGGAAATTTCACCCAAAAGCCAAACCCAGATGAATTTTAAATGTATGATTATTCTTCTGAGCTTTAAACAAGGTAATAGAGTAAAATAAAATATATGAAACCCCTAAAAAATCATCTTCAAAGTTGTTAATAACACTTGCTACACACAGACTATATATAAGCACATCGATCAATACATTTTATCGCCGAGTTCATAGGGCCCATGCAAACACAAATTTTTACAACCTACCTAATCCTAAAAGTCGACATATAACACAATTCTCACAGCGATCAACTTTGCAGAACAAACAAACCATCGTATAAGATTATGCCGCTTTAAAAGAAAGAAAAGGAACAGCCGCAGCCGATATGATATGCTTAGCCGAACTGACACGCGCAATATTAGTGTTGGCCAGTCGAGGGGTAGACCCATACTGGAGCAGCAGCAGGGCGAGCTGGAATGTCAACACCATGTGTCACTCACTAGGTATGCAGTTCAGGCACACGACTCGCACGAGAATGAGACAACGTTATCACTGATAACAGATTACAAGGGTCATATGGCAGAACAGTACTGTAGTTGTTCAGCTGGAACGTACTGTATTTTGGTCTAATGTGGTCCTGGTCCATGTTCAGGGTCGTGCCTCGTGACATACGCGGACGGGTTTCCTTGGAAAGAGAAACGCGTGTTGTGGCGGAGCGTTGCATGCGTGTAATGAGAGACCAAAGCTCACACACGCGCAGTCGCGCACTCATCAATGAGGTGAAGCAGTCACGGGCTGTCCTGTCACCTTCACTCTACCAATGTCGCCTACAAGGCTTTATATAGTACAGTATATACATTTTTATATGTTGAGAGCATGATAAAATGTTATTTTTCCTACAGTTACCTGACAAAGCGGACATTCTGAGCACGCAAAGTAGTTAACTGCTGTATTTACTTACTTTTTCCGCACTCGTTTTACTTTCGCCACACTAATATTTGCTGCCGCAGTATTCCAACCAAACAACACAAAAGTGTGCATTTATTAGGCACGCAATACATGTAGGCCTACGCTTGAAATAAGTTGGCATCACTAAAAAAACTACGACTAAGATCAGCAGGAGCAGGTTTCCTATTTCGTTTAACGCTTGGATTTAACCTAACCTAAAACGTGTTGTTTAGTGCTTGAAAAAAAAATTATTTCTACGCTTATAGTAGCTGTGGGAAAATATAATGTGCTCAAGAAACTTTCCACACTCGCCTGCGGCTGGTGCGTTTAAACATCTCCCATGTGCAAACTAAAAATGTAGGCAGATGTTATCGAAATAATACACTACAAACGAAATTTAGAAAAAAGTAGGTTTTTTACGTGTACTATTTATATGTTGTATGACAGTTACTGAACTCGTTAAGCATACGAGTAATCCGAATCTAATAGAGTTTTCTGATTATAACAATAAACTCACGAGTTGATTTGGAATCTTAGTTAACCATAGGTGCACTAAGAATTGTGATAAAATGAACAAACAAACGTTTTATGCTACAAGACAAAATTGAATCATCTCAAACACGATGACGAACAAAATGGTAATCGTTGGCATTCATCAAAGTGGTTAAAACGAGATCCGATTGATAAATATTAGCCCAATGTTGTAGCAGTGTAGCAGTGTAGGACGGGAGGCCGGGTGGAACACAGCGACCACCTGCCTCGTCTGCCACCTGTTGTCTCGCGTGCTACAACTACAACTACCACCAGCCACCAGCCGACACAAGTATCTGCAGCAACCTCTGTAACGGAGAAAGCCCCTTGTGTCGTGTGTTTGCCGGACCGAACCATACATCAGTACATCAGTAGTTATGCAAACCTTGTATACGGCACGGCTGGTAGCTCACTTGTGTAACGTTGGCGCTACGTAACACAAGTCAGTAGCAACCAACAAACACGCACATCACACCACACTGGCAATATCGTCTTTCGTCAGCAAGGACCTCACCAAAGAGCGTTGGTGTGTAAGGTTGAGCATTTGACACATTATAACACAGCATCTAGGTGTGTAAAAAATTATCAAAAGATACACCATGAGTAGCAAATACTTGTACGAATAGAGCTGGGAGTCAAATCAAATGTTCAGTAAGCAATGGTGTACTTAAACCATAATGATGCTCGTAAATCACCAGATGAAACTTGCAAAGGTATTCAAGGTATTGATATTTATAAATAGCAATTTCCAGCGGAGAAGCAGCCTTGGACCCGCAAGGCGAGACTCAATCCCGGTAGAGTAGTATAGCAAAGTCTATTGAATGAATGATTTTTAACTTTTAGAAATAGCCCCAATTTAGAAGGGTTCAATTTCTAAATCAAACCAAATAAAATCAAATCTTTCCTTTCTTTAGCTGGATTATTTTTGCGATGGAGTTCAATTGTTTGCACGCAAGACCTACCTGGGAACTCATGTTGGTAATTCTGAGCAATTACTTGGTCAACCCCAATGTTTTTCATATTTTACTACAGTCATCAGGAGGTTCTCAGAAAGCAAGAAACATATAATTCAAGCCCCGCAAGGTTAAGTTAGGTTAGGATAGGTTAAGTTAGGTTATTAATTAACCTAATCTAACCTAACCTAACCTAACCTAACGTAACGGTACTGTTACAATTGGCCTTAGAGATGTATTTGAGACTAAAAAAAACATAAAAAGTTAGGTTAGGTTAGGTTAAGTTAGGTTATTAATTACTTAAGGATTGTCGGAGGAACCACTAGCCATAGCCATAACGGTACTGTCACAACTGGCCTTCCGCGCGTCGCACAATTTTTATTCCAGCTGCAGTTATTTTAATAACAATAAAATGAGAGCATTCTATTGGCTGAGGGAACACCATTAGCGCAATGAAACGATACGAAGCAATCGGCCTTGGTGGTCCAGTGGTTAGCGTGCTGGGCTATGAATCTTATGGTACCAGGTTCGAAACTCATCGGGGGCACAAACTTTTTGTCTAAGATTTTTGCATTATCAGCAAGTTTGGTTAGTTTTGTTAGGTTATAACAGTTAAATTTTATAATTAAAACATTATAAAATTGAATTTGAGCTATTTATAGTTTTATTTTATGAACAGAACTATTTTTTCGATTAGTAAACCTTCATTAAATTTTTTCATTATCAGCAAGTTTGGTTAGTTTGGTTAGGTTATGACAGTTTAATTTTATAATTAAAAAATATAAAATTTAATTTGAGGCATTTATAGTTTTATCTTATGAACAGAAATAGGTTTTCTATTAGTAAACCTTCATTCAATTTTGTCATTATCAGCAAGTTTGGTTGGTTAAGTTAGGTTATGACAGTTTAATTAAAAAAATAATTATATTTTTTTTTTAGTTTTAGGCCTATAATAATTTTTTTTAAATTTCTAATTTTTAAACTCTCATTTTGTCCGTATTAAAAAACTGCAGCTGAAATAAAAATCGTGCCCGCGCGTCTCCCGCAAGCCACTGTTATCGCTTGGACTTTGAACCTTCTTTTCGCTCGGCAACCTGTACGATGGCCTTGCGGGCCTTGAATTATATGTTTCTTGCTTTCTGAGAACCTCCTGATGACCGTAGTAAAATATGAAAAAAATTGGGGTTGACCAAGTAATTGCTCAGAATTACCCTCATGTTTTACTGATGATGTTTGGATACGTCGACTGCAAGTTGTGTCGTTGACGAGGGAAACTATAGACGTGACAAGGCCACCAGAGTTTCATCACTAATTGCTGTTGTGACTCGGCTAGCGGCCAGCGCTGGGGACCTATACATGCTATGCTGTATGCTGTATGAGCCAGTACCGTAGGCTGGCAGGTGTGCTGGGGCACGTGCTGCCAAGTCTACTGCTGCTGCTGCTGCTAGACGACGCGAGGCGCGATGCTCGTCTGTCGTGGACACCTGTTGTTGCAACGGTCACCCTCTCCCACCTGCTCATCGCACTACTTATTGCTTACCATCAGTATCATTAACCTCTCGTATTCACTAGCCAGCGTTTCATTTTACCATAACAACGAACCGCTTCCACTATTCAAACAAACTTTGTACACCAACATTTAACGTAAACCAATGTAAATGTTTCCTTTGAATGTTTTCTATTCTGATCGTTAGCAGTCTAGTTAAAAATCAGAAGTAAATAAAAATCTTAAATACATACTGAACCAACTAATCTGGGAGGATTATGAGATTGATAATGTTATTATATTGTCCGTCGTGTGTGTAACGGCTTGTTGCTGTAGAGCGCCATGTGGCGACGACGCAGATGCTGAGGCAGACTTCGCACCTGTCAGTGTCAGAGTCTGAGGAGTAGGCCTACATAGCACGGCAGGCGTCCACTACACTAGCCTAGTGAGTTGAAACAAAAGCAGGACAAATAAAAACACTGGAAAAGGGACCAAGTTACTTATCTCTTTATACACGACCGTAATTATTTAATTGTACTACTTGATGTTTCATGAATGGAGCTAAAGACCCCCCCCCCCCCCTCCTTCCTCAGAGTGAACGGAGTGCTGTTGGTGGAGAGTTAGTGTGCGGACATCCTGAGGAAACGCAATCACGACGTTTACCGCTATCGATGATAATTGGAGTGTTGTGAGTGAGTAAATGAGTGAACCGTGAATCCGACAAGGGACACTAGCACGAGCCACTCTGTCGCCGCGCCCTCCTGCCGCCCTACTTACACTAAAGATAGACACATGACACGCGCGCTAGTGCAAATAAGAAATAATACACGGGAATTCAACACGATACTGACCACTACGGGCTATTCCTTGACTGAGGTCTGCTGACCAACCTACGCTAAGCCACAGGCTCTGCTGCAAAGAACCGTGAAGCAACAACATACGTGAACTCAGCAAGGAACACTACTACGGGCTATTCCTTGACAGAGGTCTGCAGACCAACCTACGCTAAGCCACAGGCTCTGCTGCAAAGAACCGTGAAGCAACAACATACGTGAGCTCAGCAAGGAACACTACTACGGGCTATTCCTTGACAGAGGTCTGCTGACCAACCTACGCTAAGCCACAGGCTATGCTGCAAAGAACCGTGAAGCAACAACATACGTGAACTCAGCAAGGAACACTACTACGGGCTATTCCTTGACAGAGGTCTGCTGACCAACCTACGCTAAGCCACAGGCTCTGCTGCAAAGAACCGTGAAGCAACAACATACGTGAACTCAGCAAGGAACACTACTACGGGCTATTCCTTGACAGAGGTCTGCTGACCAACCTACGCTAAGCCACAGGCTCTGCTGCAAAGAACCGTGAAGCAACAACATACGTGAACTCAGCAAGGAACACTACTACGGGCTATTCCTTGACAGAGGTCTGCTGACCAACCTACGCTAAGCCACAGGCTCTGCTGCAAAGAACCGTGAAGCAACAACATACGTGAACTCAGCAAGGAACACTACTACGGGCTATTCCTTGACAGAGGTCTGCTGACCAACCTACGCTAAGCCACAGGCTCTGCTGCAAAGAACCGTGAAGCAACAACATACGTGTGAGCTCAGCAAGGAACACTACTACGGGCTATTCCTTGACAGAGGTCTGCTGACCAACCTACGCTAAGCCACAGGCTCTGCTGCAAAGAACCGTGAAGCAACAACATACGTGTGAGCTCAGCAAGGAACACTACTACGGGCTATTCCTTGACAGAGGTCTGCTGACCAACCTACGCTAAGCCACAGGCTCTGCTGCAAAGAACCGTGAAGCAACAACATACGTGTGAGCTCAGCAAGGAACACTACTACGGGCTATTCCTTGACTGATCACGATTTCTTTCTGCCCTTCAACTTACACTAAGACACACGCGATATGGTGAGAATACTGAGCTTTTCGTCCTGAATGAAGTTGAGTTTATACTACATATGTGGAGAAGCGACCTCTTAGCTATATTATGTAACCTTTAGCCATGTGTACGTCACGGTATGCAGTGTACCTCGATACTACGTTATAGGCATGACACTTACCTTGTCTGCATAGGTTGCTGCACAGTGCAACTGCTGAGTTCCATGATAATTCGTCCAATCCATTGCAAACATTTTTTAGCTATTGAAGGCGTAAATATGTTTAATACGCCCTTTGTATTAAAGTGACTTTTTGGAAATTAGATAATATTATCTAACCAAAACAAAATATAAATTACCGTACGACCAGTTTTTAACAAGTTTGCAACGGAAAAGGATCAGTCGGAATTTCTAACGAGTCTACTGTTGTTTTGTAACACGGCCGTAACCAGAGAATAATTCTCCATTCAATTCCATGTACTTATTGTACTGGGTCGCACATAAAAAAAGGTCATTTGGAACGATCTGTGCAGTTTAAAAAAGTTAGGTAGTGCTCATCGCAAGTGCACACAAGCTCTTAGGTATATCTCTACTGTGGTAAGTCCCGTAAATGTTATTACTTAAGTTCTCTACCAATAGACTGAGCAAATTCCAAACAATGTCAATACTATAGCGTAGGTAGACTTTTGTCTGCCATGTAGATGAATGAATGGCCAGCCACGGTGTCGTGTTAGCATGCAGCCCTAAGAGTCACAGCGGCGCGGAGACGTCGCACACACAGAATATCAATGTGCTTCCTATAGTCATTCTCAACACCAACACTAGACGACAGCATCAACGACAACTATTTTCTATATCGGTGAATATTATTACGAAAACTACAGCTTTTTTACAATTTTGTAGGACCTGTGGAGGTGTAAAAATGGTACATGATTGTTTAATTGTTTTTTTTTCTAGTAGAAAAGATGACTCCAATATAACTATTTATTGGTGAGTGTAACCATTATTACTTCAGAAATCTTATTCAGAGCTGGTAAATCCTTACACTGTCAATAGTTCAGGAATTTAACACCTTAAATTTTATTCAGTCAATAACTTTTCTACTCTAGATGGCATAGATGTAAATGTTTCAACTTTGGTAGAACGACTAACGTTCACAACTAAACCCTGTGTTTAAACCTTGTTCATAAAATGTACTTCTGAGTGTAGTAGTGGTTGGTGAAACGCAAATATAAACCGATTAAATGCTCGAGGGACATTCAAGCGAGGAGGTATAAGATTTAAGAACCCGGTTGTACAACAAATATTCGTGAATACTTGACATTAACCAATGCAAATGCGAAAAACAACGCTACACTTTAAGATTGAAATCATTAACATTTACTTCAACGGTAATAAATAGGCCTACCAAAATATAGATACTGCGAGCTTTACACTTTAACTTACAGAAATGAGATTAATTTAACATTTATAGATAGAAAATACATTGGGTATACTAGGTTTACGTTCATATTTCTGTATTAATTTATTAAGATAAATATTAGCAATACGTACAAAGTTATTGTATACATCGTTTAAAAAGAGCTGATCATTAGATGACAGTAATATCATAATGAATATTAGTGGTGGTGGTTTCAAAAAAGGAATTAAGTATGCTTACATGATCCATTGACAAATTTGAGTGCTCTATAACAAATCTAATTAATTTTCCTCGTTTTAATTTTCTTTGTCTACATATTTATATATACTTAAAGAGAAAATTAAAACAAAATAATTAGATTTTTTTTATAGAACACTCAAATTTGTCAATGGATCATATATTTAGAATATATTGTTTTTAAAAGAATAATAAGTTAAAATAGAGCACTTGGCGTAACACAACTTGTGGTTAGTTAACAATCACGGGTTTAATAGTCCAACGGTAAAATACAACATTAAAACATGTCCTAGAGTATATGCTTCAGATATATTTTTCGTTAATTGTTAATTACAAACTATTTCATAAAATGTATATGAAAATATTACATACCGTACAATTAGCATTGAAATTGGACACGTAAGTGAATGAAACTGTGGTTATCATAAGTTCAATCAATTGTACAACTGCGCACATTATAGTACAGGGCTATAAACTAGAGCGGACAGGAAGGCGAGTGTAGGAAACAAGACTTGTTGCGAAATACCGGTATACAGATTTTATGTTTTGAGTATTTGATTGATACAGTAGCTGAATGTGTATACAGTATTTCGGTAGTAAAATAGTAATTCGTGTGTTACCATGGACGGGTGGAGTAAAGTAGTTAACTAACAAATAAGTCTTTATGAATCCCATAGATGAGCGTCTAACGTACAGCAGCGCGTTGAAGTCTCTGCGCCGACTGTTGTAATAATAAACTAGACAAGTTATTTTTGTAAGGCATGTCATGAAAATACGAAAAGGCGTACTTAAGTAATTAGAGGTATTTTTATGCGTAGATAATGATAATAAGTGTTAATAATAGTGTTTGTCAAACAGTTAAGTGATTTACTCGTACGCGTGGCGTTTAAGAAAGTATAAAGATATGTTGGGTTAATACGCAATACTAACGACGTGATTCGCAATGCGCGATACGCAGGATGTAATTGATAAGCATTGTCAAATAAATGGGCAAATTGACGTCTCGCATAGAATGAAAAAATAAATAAATAACCGATCAATGTCAAAGGCACAACTTCCGATTATGTCTGACTTCTAAGAGTCGTAATGTGGCAAAACATTGTTCATTTCAATAAAAAGTCCTCTCTTTGACAACAAAATGTAGTAGACTTTTATATATCGTATCGACCCATTATAGTTTAGAACTGTAGGCCTACCATTGTTCTGGTTTGTGCATTATGTTCTAACGTACTCTTATTCGCAGGCCCCCCAACTAAGCTAACAATAGATTACTAAGGTTGTGTGGTGTATGGTGTGTACCTGGTACGTAGGTAGCCGTGGCAGGACTGTCCGTGTGATGGTCAGGCAGCAGGAAGGACGTAGGACTGTCAGCATAGAACGCCTCGTGAGCCGAGTTGACCAGGTCGACGCCTTGTAGCACCATCGCGACGACGACGACGCACTATCCGTCCTCCGTCACACTCAACTGATGACTGTGGTGGCGCAGGCCGCTGCCGCTGGGCGGTGTGGGGGCCGGGCGAGGGGCGCCCCCACCACCAGCCCCTCACACATACCGTACACGAGAACAAAGGCCACCGCCACCACACATACATAAATACATCGTTGATACATGTAGATCATGAAAAATGGCCACGAGGTTCACTGACAGGACAGTGGTCTTGTAGGTTGACTGTAGAGCGATGTTTATGGTATTGGAATAATTCATTTACTAAGCACCATTGCACTTGTCATCGACAATATCAAATAATGTACAAACAGCTTTTTGTTGGTCGGGAAAGCCTCGCAACCATGCGAAGGTCGAGTCCAGTGCTATGACTTAGAGCATTGTTCTATACGTCGATGTATATAGTCTAACTAGTAGCCTACGTCTATATACATAGTATAGTTAGACCATATACATCGATGGTTCTATATTACCAACGGCGTTATTGTTAGGCATGTGGAGGGGTTGGTTTATTGATATAAATGTGAAGGTTGATGTCAATCACGGAAACTTCCTTAAATGATATCCATAGATCGAAAGGTGTTCGTTCATGCAGATTTTCGGAAATTTGTATAACATCTGTGAATTCACGTAAGTAGAAATACGAATTTAGATTTAAGTTCAAAACTCTTTAGAGCTTAACTAAATCAGCACCCACATTTAATAACGCGTTAAAGTTTTGAGAAATTGCATCAACGCCGAGGAAGACAATAAACGGCACTCTACTAGTAAAAAGCGGAAGACACAATGTAGGCTACGGTATTTACCGCAACTCGACACTGAGAATGAGGAGCCTCAGGAAAACATGAATGAACGAGCGGAGAGGAGACAGGAAGCGAAACAAAGACCTAACACTCCTGTGCCAGCTTCCGGTCAAAGCGGAAACCAGATCTGCCGCCAGTCATTATATCCGTGAATGAATTAGCCGAGATTGTGAGCGGCACACGACACGTAGACCAGCACCAGCTCCAGCTGCTGAACTGCATCATCTAGAACCGGAGGCGCCACACATTACCACCAATAGCTTCCTAGCATCCACCAACCACCAGCCATCAGCAACCATACGTTATAGGAAATCATTAAGTATTCCATCAAAGTAAGAACCACTCGTCTTGGTTACAGGATGTCGCTGAATTAATCCAAATCTAGGTAAAATTACAAAGTAAAGTGCTGCTGTTCGATCGAAGAGTGTGCTTCTCATACGTCTAGATGCGTTCCCGTTTTTGCGTTTCGAGATATCAGTGTTCAGTTCAGGAGGAACACAAACAATCGTCTGTCCGGACAGCGGCGGAGATAGTTATGATAGGAACTGCCAAAGTGCCAAGTTGAGGGCGTAAAGTGGCCGAGTGAAGGAGAGGGCGCTGTCAACAGCACAGCGGGGGTCGACCCTTCCACAACCCAACACAATAGGATGACACGGGACATCGGGATAAGGAGCTCGCTTAGCAAATATTTATGTTTGAGCAAATCTCATTATGAGGGCTGATATTTATGTCCATATTCGCCCACTTTTGAGGCTTTACAAACCGTGAAATCGAATGATACATCTGGGATAAGAGATCAGACCATATTGACGTTTCTCCGAGGGGAAGAACTCATCTGATGCTCACTTAATCAATCTCAAACATTGAAAATTCAATCGAAACAAACGGATACGCAATAGTACCATTGTTACACAAATATTTATTTGCTATTGCACGAATTCTCGGACTAACCATAAATATACTCCACTTACCATATCGTAGCCAACAACGAGGGATCCAACATTCCCCAAACGTGGAACCTCTAAATGTAATATATTCCTACACAAAAATAGCATTATGACACTGGGCGCTAAGTTTCAAAGTGTTACTTTAATACTTTTTACTGTTATCAAAAAGTAATCAAATATAATGTTTAATGGTCTTAAATGGGCTAAACAATTTTCAGATCGGTTAACACTACCATCAATATTAAACCTCACATCACACATTTCATCCCATTCTCTAGGATAGTGACGATAACGAGAGCAGGACCATGAGTGGTAGTGAGGACTCAATTAGGTGAGGACCATGAGTGGTTGTACTGCCACTGCTGACGACCTCCGGACACTGGGGCACGGTGTAGAATTGTTTACATCAGGCGAGCGCCACGATGACGAGGGGAAATCTGTTTGACGTCTTATTCGGCGTGAACATTTTTGCCTCCGATGTGCTTTTCTACATCAAACAGTTCCCTGCTCAACCCAATAGCTTGTTCGGGAGAAGGAACGAGCGTTAGTGAACATGGGTTTTATTAACAATCATATTGGTGAAGGAAAATTAGTTTCCATATACCGTAGAGTAATTCACTGTATTGAGCTGCTCGAAAGACAAGCTGGAATCCCCTAAGACACGGGGTCGGGGGTAGGCCTACCCCCAGGTACAACGGCGCAGCGGAGAGGGTCCGCACAATGTCGTTGTAGATCGCACAAGACTCGGGGGCGGAGTCGTTCTTATAGAAAACCCAATCAAACCCTAAAAATTGTAGAGTGGAGTGTCGCACAAGAAAACAGGAAGCCGGAACAAAAGCAGTGCCACGTGGGGGCACTTTGCAGATGCTCCGGGCCGGAAGCGGACGACGGCCCTCTCGCGTTACAGGACTGCTTGGCACGGGCGACGGGCGTGTACCACCGCCCCCAGCAGCGTCAAACGATGTGCCGTAGTGCCGATAGTAGGGTATTGCTACTGATTTTGATTAGGGTATTACTCATTTAGTTAAGAGTGTACCACCACCCCCAGCAATGTCAAACGATGTGCCGTAGTGCCGATAGTAGGGTATTGCTACTGATTTTGATTAGGGTATTACTCATTTAGTTAAGAGTGTACCACCACCCCCAGCAATGTCAAACGATGTGCCGTAGTGCCGATAGTAGGGTATTGCTACTGATTTTGATTAGGGTATTACTCATTTAGTTAAGAGTGTACCACCGCCCCCAGCAATGTCAAACGATGTGCCGTAGTGCCGATAGTAGGGTATTGCTACTGATTTTGATTAGGGTATTACTCATTTAGTTGGGAGTGTACCACCGCCCCCAGCAATGTCAAACGATGTGCCGTAGTGCCGATAGTAGGGTATTGCTACTGATTTTGATTAGGGTATTACTCATTTAGTTGGGAGTGTACCACCGCCCCCAGCAATGTCAAACGATGTGCCGTAGTGCCGATAGTAGGGTATTGCTACTGATTTTGATTAGGGTATTACTCATTTAGTTAAGAGTGTACCACCGCCCCCAGCAATGTCAAACGATGTGCCGTAGTGCCGATAGTAGGGTATTGCTACTGATTTTGATTAGGGTATTACTCAATTAGTTAAGAGTGTACCAGTAATTAGTTAATCCTAAGAAGAGACGTCCTAAAAAAACATTCAGTGTATTGGAGCCATGTAAAAAATAATGTGCAGCTAGAGGCTCTGAAACACTTACCACAGTCTTTGTATGCTATAAACAAAATGAAAAAAGAGAAGAAAGATGGCCTTAAGAATATGATACCATTTCTGAAGGAAGAATATGTAAACACTTTTACAGAGAGTTAACTGTTTAATTTTTAGACCTAAAACCAACACATTTGTCGTTTACCCTTTTATGTTTTTTACGGGTTTTATGATGTTTTATGTTAATAAAACTTGATTTAAATATTATTTTGTTTGATTTTTATTTTACCCGTCTGAAATGTTAAAATATTTAGAATCTTTTATATTTACTAACTCTGCACATACCCCGTTTTATGGTTTTGAAGTATAGGTACTTAGCTCGCTTTTCTCCACTATGATTATGGACATACCCCTTGTCTCAAATGTGTAACTTTATAAATTTATAAATTCTATTAGTGACATTTAAAAAGAATTGTTTCATCAAATTATGAGTACTCATCTTTTGTTGTAGCTACTGTAAATAATCTGGTATAAAAATATAAACAGTAATGGTTTTATTGATATTTTTTGTAATAACTCAAAAAGATGTTTTTTGGCACTTAAAGCTACGCGCGCACTACGGCGGTACGGCACGGACGGCATTTTTAAGAGGGGGTGCGCGCACTAGGGCGGCACGGCACGGACGGACGGGACGGGACATCCGCACATCCGCAATTTAGGACAGTTGACAGTCTGCGAGCTAAAAATTGTGAGTAAAGATGGATGTAGATAAAGTGGTGATAGTAGGTTTAATCTTAGCAGAGGAAGAGGAGACAAGAAGGTGCAAGCAAAGATTTTAGATACACCACATAAACAGGAAAAGACTAAGTTTTGGAGAGTTCCACACCTTGTTTCCTAATCTTGTAGAAGGATTATGTGTAAAATTTACCTGATTGTTTCATAATAGATCATATTTCTGCCCATATATTGTCACGCCAGACGTTATTAAAATATTCAGGATGTCGCATGTTGTACAGTTCGGGTATTTCTCAACGAGAAAAATCAACTTACTAACATCTATGTTTACTACACACGAAAACACTGCTACTTTGACAGAGATCAGTTGAGAATGGCGGATGTCCCGTGCCGCCCGCCCGGTCGGTACGGGCGGTACGGGCGTCACGGCAGCCCGGAAATGTCCTGGAGTTCTGTCTCCCGGACTTTTTAACAAACGGCGAAAGCTGCCGAACGTCCGTTGCCGGCCGTACCGACGTAGTGGGCGCACTCATATGACATTCAATGTTATTAACTTTTAAAAATTGCCGTGCCGCCCGCCCGTCCGTGCCGTGCCGAACTAGTGCGCGCGCAGCTCAACCCGGTTTTCATTTCCACTCTACATTTGTAGAAGGCCAGTTTTTTTCTGGTTTTAGCAACAAGATATCTCAATTACTAGAATAATTGTTCGTGCCTACTGAGCACATGAACGTAAACAGCGTTTATTAAGCTAATCAAAATATGGTGATTACTGTTATAGTCACGATCGAACAGCGCGATGCATTGGCAAGGAGTGTCCAGCCCGCTCGACCACTGACAAAAAGTAAAGATTGACTCAACACTCAACCGCTAATGAATTCATAATCATGAAAGGAAGGTAGATTGGTTGCGGAGATTAGTAGCTAAAAATAAGAAAACCAGTTCTACTTGAGCTCATTATTGTAGAGTGATCGTGTACCGGACACTGTGCACTGTACAGTGTACAGCTTCGATGCTGCCACATACTGGGCTGAATCCTTGGAGTTTGTATATCACTTATTTAGGCCGATAGCATACAATAATGTTCAGTAAACTAAAGAGACCATTGCATGATGTGCTTGTGTTCCCTGATCCTTATCAATCTAACTGAATAAAGTGATTCAGTTGTTACAAGCCGATCAAGTTACTTAGAGGCCATAAACAATAGTTATTAGAGCAACTAGTAAGAAAAGTGACACTTTTCAAAACGTAATTATATTTGCACGAAATATAAATGTTTTAGTCTATCGACGTAAAATAAAACTTTGGACATAAATTATATTTCGTATACAGTTTTTGGTATTTTGCAAATAATAAATATTTTATGTGCTCAGCAACCACACCTACACAACATTGAGGCAAAAGTTTAAAAGTAGACTTCTTTTTATTCTGTGATTTAGGATGTTCGTTGGCTTAACTGCATTAGTTAACCGATGACATTGCGAACTTCAGAATTTGGCAGATTAAAAATACTCACCATTTGCATACTATTAAAAATCTAAACTCAAAATAAGTTGTTTATGTACTGTATCTATAACATTTTAATTGTAAGAGTCAATGTTATTCACGTACCATACCCTGTCGATTATCATTCAATTAAAACGAAACTAACCAGAATTTTCTTTTGTTTGATTATCAATCGGATTGAGGAAATCAGTGGTCAAAGTTGAAGTAGTACCATAGACAAATTGAATTAAATATAGACCGACAGCACTGCTGCGATTAGCATAAGTTCTGGCGTCCACCGCTAGGAGTACCGTATAGTTACTTAGCGCGTAACTATTTTAAAATGATAAGTTAATAAAAAATTTAATATTTGTGAATTAAATTTCATTAAAGTATCACTTGCAATTGGCTCGTTGTGGTATAAAACATTTATTAGCAAGCCATTCACAAGTATTCTCATGGATAGAGTGATGCTACGACTGTGTAAATCAAAAATAATAATTCCAGGGTTGTGAGAGAGATTTATACAACTAGAGCCTTTATAACATCACTTTTGTGAGAAGGAATTGTCCCCTAGCCATAATACTTTACCTACTTAAATTTATGCGGGGAAAATATTGCAAAACAATTTAAAATCTGTCCAAACACGTACTTACAACACAAATGACCATGTGTGTGGAATGTATGTGCCAAGTCTCAGTCATTTCAAATTATGTGTTATTTCTAATGGGATAATTTCCTATATTTTTAACGTGCAAACTGAACGCGTGATATAACGTTGTCCAACTTCGACATCGTCCCGCGTGATATATGCGTGCACTCATTTTTCATATACTGTATCGTTTTGTATATATATTTATCTCGTAAACTAGTTTTTTCTTATTTATCTTTTTCTTGTATACAAAATTCTGTGTACAATATATATTATTTTCCTTTTTAAATGTACCCTAGCCTAAATTTATTGTTTTATTGTGCGGATGATGGACTCAATCCCCAACCACAGGCAAATAGCCCATTTGGGGATTATATTTCATAAATCGTTTTTGTACCATTGAACTGATGTACTGTAGTACTGAAATAATAAAGATTTCATTCATTCATTCATACATTCAAATACTAACTACAATCACAAAATGCATCACATTAGGCTACCTATGTTATTTTGGAAACCCCCAATTATATTACTCCCACTAATCTTTTAGTTCTTAGCCCTAAAATTGCATATTTGTTTTACAAGATCTATGAATTTATGTCAACCTTGATCGTGAATGTTAATAATTAGAGCCTATTTTGAATAGGATTATTGGCTAAACTAATTGTTGTGTTAAGAGTGTGATTCTTCTGATGGCGAATGTTGCAGTGTTCTCTGCCCAAGGCGTGTCCGGCCGCGGCCCTGTGACAGTGCGACTATGACTGTACAAAATGGCCGCCGACGACCAGTTGTCATTAGCATACCTTGTACCGTGTACATCTGCCGCGGACGGCGAACCCCTCAAAGGCCTCCTTGAGTCGAGACCTCCATCTGGCAAAAACATTCTCCCCAACTGCTTACTGTATGAATTAAATACGTTTTGCATTTCAGAACACTCTTCAAACGAAAGACGCGTAGCAGGGCATTGACAAGATTTTTTTATTTAGCTACAATTCCTACTCTAACATTTCCCTCAAATTTATTTTGGCAATCAGAATAATACTATACATTAGGGACATAGGGTCTTTTTTAATGCTAGTTAACTTTACTTTCATCGCCATTTGTGTCCACTTGGAGCATGCTTAAGCTCAAAATTGCTATGTCCTGTTTGTTTTAAAACCCCGTTTTAGTTGGGTCCGGTTGGGTCATAATAACAATTCCACAGGTAGTCAATCAACATTGTGAACACTTAAGCCTTTCGTTTAGCAATGAATGATAAACGTAATGATATAATATATTGGAGCCAAAACATTACATTGGTATATTGGACTTTAGTTTCGCCCAATCAAGTTTCCAGGAAGGCTAACTGCTGATTATCTGGTTGTTTTAGCGATTGAACTTGCTGAAAAAAGCAAGTTCATAAACTTGCTGAACCAGGTTTGCAGGCGAAACTCTGCCATACCCTTTGTGTTACTAGACTCTGTAGTCCATACCATAGTTTGAGGAGCCTAGATAGAAGATCACCATGATGGTGTGGGACTGGGGGGCTAGCAGAGTGACGGTTGATGTCCGTGGCGGCGGCCATTGTAACGCCCGTTCCGCTGTCTGACTCCACTGCTTTGTATTGTAATCATGCGAAACTCGGCACCATCTACCATCTACAGTACCTCCACCTAGTACCGTTCCTTCACCCATCGCCAGAACCACCGTGGCGATCGATTACACGGGGCTCAACCCATTCGCATGACGATTGCGGTCAAAGTTTCTAACTTCATACTGTGATTAAATTTGCCAACAAATACGCCAAGAATGTTCTCTGATGGACCAAGGTCAACTGCAAGTACAACAAAGACCATTTGGTTACCTAGTTGGCCGGGGGAAGGTGTACTGGGGTAGTGGTACACTGTAGGACGCCACGCCGGAAGGACATTCCCCGACAGGTTGGGCCGGATGTTGGCTCACAACAACTGGTCGAGTATCCGGCGCGGCTCTCCCAAGGTAATTGGTACAAGAGTGAATCCCATATCTGGAGTTGGAGGAGGTGGCCGATATGAGCAGTAGGGTCACAATGAGCAAGACGAGCGCTCACCAGAGACCAATCGCTACCGGGCCGACCCGTATCTCCAACTGTTTACGGGGGAAATAGTGCTGGTGAAACCCAACGCCTGGGACTAATAGACCCTAAATACGTACATTATTATAAATCTTAACAGAATAAAAAAATAATATTTGATAAACGATTTATTTCGGCATTAATATATCGCTTTTTATTTTCAGACCGTATTCAACAAAACTTTAAAAGGAAGATAATATAGCTACTGAACACTTAAGGGTCGGAAAACCAGTGCACATATTTAACGCAACACTCTAGCATTAACATCAGGTTTGAAAACTTTAAAATGTCTTATGATTCTACTTAAAAATCTTTTTTGTAACCAATTCATTTGGCTTCATTGTTGCTATTGATATTCCAAGTCCAAGCCAAGCTTATTAGCTTATTCATTCGTTCTACATGTTTCTTCATATCGTATGCGTTCTTCTTGTCAGTGTGGCAACTGTTTTCTTGATAAAATTACTAACACTAACATCTTAAGTTGCTCAATTATTTGACAACCATACATGAACGGGAAGTAATAAAATGTTTCATGTATGAACTGCAAAGTAAAGATATCTAAGATTTTGTACAACAAAATGAAAGCACTGTGATCCTGATTGACGTCGAGAGCCCAGCAAGACATGTTCTTTGATATCCGTGATAAATATCTCAGTATCACACAAGTAATGCGCGTTCGCATACTTCAACAAAAGATCCAAAATATATCAGTCGAGATAAAATAGTGGTTAAAGTTGCACGCAGTTTTTTTCTGGTTTTAGCAACAAGATATCTCAATTACTAGAATAATTGTTCGTGCCTACTGAACACATGAACGTAAACAGCGTTTATTAAGCTAATCAAAATATGGTGATTACTTTAATAGTCGCGATCGAACAGCGCGATGCATTGGCAAGGAGTGTCCAGCCCGCTCGACCACTGACAAAAAGTAAAGATTGACTCAACACTCAACCGCTAATGAATTCATAATCATGAAAGGAAGGTAGATTGGTTGCGGAGATTAGTAGCTAAAAATAAGAAAACCAGTTCTACTTGAGCTCATTATTGTAGAGTGATCGTGTACCGGACACTGTGCACTGTACAGTGTACAGCTTCGATGCTGCCACATACTGGGCTGAATCCTTGGAGTTTGTATATCACTTATTTAGGCCGATAGCATACAATAATGTTCAGTAAACTAAAGAGACCATTGCATGATGTGCTTGTGTTCCCTGATCCTTATCAATCTAACTGAATAAAGTGATTCAGTTGTTACAAGCCGATCAAGTTACTTAGAGGCCATAAACAATAGTTATTAGAGCAACTAGTAAGAAAAGTGACACTTTTCAAAACGTAATTATATTTGCACGAAATATAAATGTTTTAGTCTATCGACGTAAAATAAAACTTTGGACATAAATCATATTTCGTATACAGTTTTTGGTATTTTGCAAATAATAAATATTTTATGTGCTCAGCAACCACACCTACACAACATTGAGGCAAAAGTTTAAAAGTAGACTTCTTTTTATTCTGTGATTTAGGATGTTCGTTGGCTTAACTGCATTAGTTAACCGATGACATTGCGAACTTCAGAATTTGGCAGATTAAAAATACTCACCATTTGCATACTATTAAAAATCTAAACTCAAAATAAGTTGTTTATGTACTGTATCTATAACATTTTAATTGTAAGAGTCAATGTTATTCACGTACCATACCCTGTCGATTATCATTCAATTAAAACGAAACTAACCAGAATTTTCTTTTGTTTGATTATCAATCGGATTGAGGAAATCAGTTGTCAAAGTTGAAGTAGTACCATAAACAAATTGAATTAAATATAGACCGACAGCACTGCTGCGATTAGCATAAGTTCTAGCGTCCACCGCTAGGAGTACCGTATAGTTACTTAGCGCGTAACTATTTTAAAATGATAAGTTAATAAAAAATTTAATATTTGTGAATTAAATTTCATTAAAGTATCACTTGCAATTGGCTCGTTGTGGTATAAAACATTTATTAGCAAGCCATTCACAAGTATTCTCATGGATAGAGTGATGCTACGACTGTGTAAATCAAAAATAATAATTCCAGGGTTGTGAGAGAGATTTATACAACTAGAGCCTTTATAACATCACTTTTGTGAGAAGGAATTGTCCCCTAGCCATAATACTTTACCTACTTAAATTTATGCGGGGAAAATATTGCAAAACAATTTAAAATCTGTCCAAACACGTACTTACAACACAAATGACCATGTGTGTGGAATGTATGTGCCAAGTCTCAGTCATTTCAAATTATGTGTTATTTCTAAAGGGATAATTTCCTATATTTTTAACGTGCAAACTGAACGCGTGATATAACGTTGTCCAACTTCGACATCGTCCCGCGTGATATATGCGTGCACTCATTTTTCATATACTGTATCGTTTTGTATGTATATTTATCTCGTAAACTAGTTTTTTCTTATTTATCTTTTTCTTGTATACAAAATTCTGTGTACAATATATATTATTTTCCTTTTTAAATGTACCCTAGCCTAAATTTATTGTTTTATTGTGCGGATGATGGACTCAATCCCCAACCACAGGCAAATAGCCCATTTGGGGATTATATTTCATAAATCGTTTTTGTACCATTGAACTGATGTACTGTAGTACTGAAATAATAAAGATTTCATTCATTCATTCATACATTCAAATACTAACTACAATCACAAAATGAGGTAAAACCTACAGAGTGTGTATTGTTTCGATTTAGCACATGGCATTCGTTAGGAAATTATTGTTAGGAAGCTATTAAAAAAATAATACTGAATAGAAACACTGACTTATCGAAAAGTATGACAGTGGTATGAGCGATAAGAGCTTGATAAGCGCGAGGCGATAAGAGCTGACAAGTTAAGATTGATAAGTCCCCGGGGAGCGGGACACGTCTGGAAACAGCCGCAGTTGCCTAGAATTAGCAAACATCAACTAACTCATTAATGTTTGGTGTATACGTTTGATGGTAAACATTTACGTTTCTATTCTATACATCCTTCATTCTCATAATACTCTCAGTTTGAATTTCAATAAATTCAACTGAACCATCTGCAAGTAAAGAAAATACAAGGTTATATTAATCTCATCCCCAATCACAGATAAAATAACAATTCAAGGCAATTGTGGCTAAACAAAGGTTAAAGAGATAAAGTATGATTCCATCGCAGGTTACTGTACACAACTGTACCTTTCCAAATCATGTGACTGGGTGTTGATGGTGATGACGGGTGGCACATGGACGGTGGACGCGGCGCGACGCTGACGGAGGAAACACTCTACAACACGTTACACAAGTTATGGTTAGGTGTCGGCCACTGGAGGAGTGGGGCCAAAAGCACCAACGAGGGCCGCCTACTTTCTAGTGGTTAGTTCTGCTAGAGTGGAGGCCGCCATCTTGCGTCCACCTTTGTTTCTTCACTTTGCGTTTCCGTCTTGTCTTCGATTCGATCGATGACTCGTTGATTTTTTAATTGCGACAGTAAAAAGTGTGCGGATGAAATCGCTCGTTTCGAGTTGATTCGCCCGCGTCCGGCGCCGTCGACTGCGGCTCCGCTGAGCCTAATCCGCGGCCAATCGGATCTGTAAAAACTGTCACAGTAGCTAGTCGACTTAAATAGCAATCGGCCTCCGTAGATTCAGCTTAATTAGCCAAGCGATAGTAGCGAGTAATTCACTTTCTAGTTTCTACCAAGGAAAAAAAATCATCAAACGACAAGCACTTAAACCCGAGGTGTAAACAATGAAACGAATTTGAGAAGGGAGTTTCAATCGTTCCAACGACTAACTCGCATCATGTGCAAATCTAAAAATACCCCCGCCGCAGCAAACCTGCAGACTAAGCGAATTTCCATTTGACTGATTGGATTTACACTGAAATGTCTACTTAAAAATATAACATTTATTCTTGATTTAAATAGAATAAGTTTAACAAGTACTTAGGTTTGCTGCATCAGGGAGGGTAAAACTGATTTTTTTGTAAAATGTGAATAGTTAGTAAGAAATAAAAACATTTTCCAAATTTGATCAAAATATGTTCACAAACAAGCAAACTACAACAGTTTACTTATTCTCCATAAGAATAACATGGGAATTTTAAATTTACAATTTTTTGGAATTTTCTCCGTAACCATTAGGCGCATAATAACGCTTCAATATACTAAATTATTTGTTTTTTTTAAGCTCTACAAAATGGTTTGGAAAGAAATTGCTAAATTTTATGTTTTTTGGGTCAAAAATTAGAAAAACCGATTTTTACCCCATAAAACCCCCCGTAAACCCCCGTTCCCATGGTCCGATCATGCTGGATTGCGAACTCGTTCGAATAAACGTACTTTTACACGTTTGTACCAATTTTCATCAAAATCGGATCATTTTTGCTCGAGTTATCGTGCTGACGGACACATATATATATATATATATAAATATATAAATATATATATATATATATATATATATGAATTTGAACGGATGGTGTTTTTCGCCTCTAGGGACCTCAAAACGAAAAAAAAATCGGTCCCGCGTCCAGGTCTTACCATGAGTACTACGGTAATAGCTTATTCCCTATATGGGAAATTCGCTAAAATAAAAAATAAAAGGAAACCCCCAAGTCAGACAAACAAGTTAGTTCGTTATTGTGGTCCGCGACCACATAGTTCCTGGGAAATGGTAGGCCCTATATTGGACTATGGTACATTGGATATTCTTTAACTACAATTTAAAAAGCTATTCGGGTATGAACTGGTTTCATTATTAGCAGTATTTGTCCACTGTCTAGGGGGGTCTTCCAGCGTAGAGTACCAACATGAGTCATGACGTAACATGCAATGGCATTGAGTCCGTGCGATAGAGATCTGCTCATCTGCTTCTTGCATAATGCCACCTCCACTTTCCCTCTCGCAACAACAACAATTGTTCATTAATTCTGTTCCAGCGCGTTCATAAACAGAGCGCCGAAACCGTGCCAGTAAGAGTGAAGATGAGGCCGCGATAGTCGACACATCCGCGAGCCCTGGCGCAATACGCAATTATTGCAGCCTAGCTTAGCTACAGTAGCCTGTGGCCAGTGCACCACTAGAAACTCTGGCCATCGACTAAGGCGGGTTACACACCGTAATATGAGTGCTATATCGTCAAAATCCGTATGGTACTTGCAAACGTAGCAAACTAAACGTCACGTCGATGGCGATCTTAAAAAAAGTACATCAAGGACATTCCCTCAATACCTCAATACCTTGATCTTTGTAGTGACAAAAGTGCATATATTATAAGATTGTTGCGACTTACCGTCGTGCAGGTAGTTGGCGGCAGGCGCCGGGGTGGCCGGGGAAGGTTTCTCGGAGGCGGGGGTGCGAGGATTGGCAGTGGCGGTAGCGGTGCTGTTGTTGTTGTTGTAGTTGCCAAGAAAGTCACTGAGATCAGGCACACATACACTGTCGACATTGTACAGCGAAGACTCCTTCTCCGCGTCCGCATCTGCAATAAAAGTCACCCAACCTATCAGCAATGTTGAACCAACCCTACTGTAGTTAGGTCAAGTCACATATTCAATTCAAATTATTGACCAATCAACATTGAGCAACCCTCATTGATGTGGTTACCGCTGGTTGCTCCGAACATAAAAATAAAGGGACGATTCCTTGTTCATACGTATCTTGACCCATCAACATTGAGCAACCCTCATTGATGTGGTTACCGCTGGTTGCTCCGAACATAAAAATAAAGGGACGATTCCTTGTTCATACGTATCTTGACCCATCAACATTGAGCAACCCTCATTGATGTGGTTACCGCTGGTTGCTCCGAACATAAAAATAAAGGGACGATTCCTTGTTCATACGTATCTTGACTCATCAACATTGAGCAACCCTCGTTGATGTGGTTACCGCTAGTTGCTCCGAACATAAAAATAAAGGGACGATTCCTTGTTCATACGTATCTTGACCCATAAACATTGAGCAACACTCGTTGATGTGGTTACCGCTGGTTGCTCCGAACATAAAAATAAAGGGACGATTCCTTGTTCATACGTATCTTGACCCATCAACATTGAGCAACTCTCATTGATGTGGTTACCGCTGGTTGCTCCGAACATAAAAATAAAGGGACGATTCCTTGTTCATACGTATCTTGACTCATCAACATTGAGCAACCCTCATTGATGTGGTTACCGCTGGTTGCTCCGAACATAAAAATAAAGGGACGATTCCTTGTTCATACGTATCTTGACCCATCAACATTGAGCAACCCTCGTTGATGTGGTTACCGCTAGTTGCTCCGAACATAAAAATAAAGGGGAGATTCCTTGTTCATACGTATCTTGACCCATCAACATTGAGCAACACTCGTTGATGTGGTTACCGCTGGTTGCTCCGAACATAAAAATAAAGGGACGATTCCTTGTTCATACGTATCTTGACCCATCAACATTGAGCAACCCTCATTGATGTGGTTACCGCTGGTTGCTCCGAACATAAAAATAAGGGGACGATTCCTTGTTCATACGTATCTTGACTCATCAACGTTGAGCAACCCTCGTTGATGTGGTTACCGCTAGTTGCTCCGAACATAAAAATAAAGGGACGATTCCTTGTTCATACGTATCTTGACTCATCAACATTGAGCAACCCTCGTTGATGTGGTTACCGCTAGTTGCTCCGAACATAAAAATAAAGGGACGATTCCTTGTTCATACGTATCTTGACCCATCAACATTGAGCAACCCTCGTTGATGTGGTTACCGCTAGTTGCTCCGAACATAAAAATAAAGGGACGATTCCTTGTTCATACGTATCTTGACTCATCAACGTTGAGCAACCCTCGTTGATGTGGTTACCGCTAGTTGCTCCGAACATAAAAATAAAGGGACGATTCCTTGTTCATACGTATCTTGACTCATCAACGTTGAGCAACCCTCGTTGATGTGGTTACCGCTAGTTGCTCCGAACATAAAAATAAAGGGACGATTCCTTGTTCATACGTATCTTGACTCATCAACGTTGAGCAACCCTCGTTGATGTGGTTACCGCTAGTTGCTCCGAACATAAAAATAAAGGGACGATTCCTTGTTCATACGTATCTTGACCCATCAACATTGAGCAACCCTCGTTGATGTGGTTACCGCTAGTTGCTCCGAACATAAAAATAAAGGGACGATTCCTTGTTCATACGTATCTTGACCCATCAACATTGAGCAACCCTCGTTGATGTGGTTACCGCTAGTTGCTCCGAACATAAAAATAAAGGGACGATTCCTTGTTCATACGTATCTTGACCCATCAACATTGAGCAACCCTCGTTGATGTGGTTACCGCTAGTTGCTCCGAACATAAAAATAAAGGGACGATTCCTTGTTCATACGTATCTTGACTCATCAACATTGAGCAACCCTCGTTGATGTGGTTACCGCTAGTTGCTCCGAACATAAAAATAAAGGGACGATTCCTTGTTCATACGTATCTTGACCCATCAACATTGAGCAACCCTCGTTGATGTGGTTACCGCTAGTTGCTCCGAACATAAAAATAAAGGGACGATTCCTTGTTCATACGTATCTTGACCCATCAACATTGAGCAACCCTCGTTGATGTGGTTACCGCTAGTTGCTCCGAACATAAAAATAAAGGGACGATTCCTTGTTCATACGTATCTTGACTCATCAACATTGAGCAACACTCGTTGATGTGGTTACCGCTGGTTGCTCCGAACATAAAAATAAAGGGACGATTCCTTGTTCATACGTATCTTGACTCATCAACATTGAGCAACCCTCGTTGATGTGGTTACCGCTAGTTGCTCCGAACATAAAAATAAAGAGAGTATTCCTTGTTCATAAGTATCTGCAAGTTCGAATTATTCAACTACCAACAAAAGTCAAAAACATCCAATATGGGAGTGTTCGGGTTATGATTTACGACACAACCGACATAATCTGCAAAAAGTATTCCTTTAGACTCAAAAGCATAAATATTACTATTCTCCTTGAGTGCAGCGATTGTATTCAGCGCATTGCAGAAACACTCGGCGTTGGGGTGGATGTGTTTGTGGTACGTGTGTTGTCGCGGGTGCGGGAGTCCAGTGGTGTATTGTCGCAGTGAGGATATCCTGGTATGTGTTGTGTATCTGCCGGACATCCCTGTGTACAGGTACAGTATATAGAGTGATCTAGTAGTGTCACCGTCGTAGACTGACCACTACACCACCGCACATGTAAGTATGTTGGTTACGATACACGAAGGACAAAACGAAACAATGCAAATCGACTTGGCTTTATAGGGATTAATTAACTGTTGTTATAATGAGATTATATTATTTTATCACAGCAAGTACGTATTTCACTACTACCCAATATCTGGGATACGTAAATAATTACTTAATACCAGGTAGGAAGTGAGTGTTATCTGGATTGCACCGAACAATGAACTTCATAATTAGGCTGCATATCATAACAATTATAAAAAAATTGTAATAAGTGTATTTGACAACCAAAGTTTTGCTCAAATAATGAGTTTCTATTACATATTCATTGGTAAATACCAAAGTAGTCTTTTATGCTAGTAATCTACTTATAAAGCTGTGAAATACCACGTATAATAACAAGAAAATCTCGCAGAACGTTAAGTTCCAAATGGATTGGTAATTAACTGTCACTGCCTTTGTTAGAGATTCCGTCATACAATAAATGGTCTGAGCTGTTTGCGAGCGCGGGGTTGTAGTTCTAGTACAACACTTACTACCAACACAATCACCTGCATCTACACTCGCAGCGAGGCTAAGCATTTGACAAAGGCACTATGAGCATTAAAATGTCATTTATATTAAACAATAAAAATATGTATTAAAATTAAATTTCCGCTAAATCAAACAAACCATCCCGGGATGTTAAAATGATGTTTTTAATGTTCATACTTGAATGCTTTGTGCAGCTGCGCGGAAGATAGTTGCCTAGTGAGCAAAACTGTAGTCACTGGATAAATAAATTCATCATAATAATATACATAACAATCATGATCGACTTATACAGCGCCTAAAATTCAGTCCTTGTAAGACGATTGAAACACCTGCTCAAATAAATTCATCATAATGATATACATAACAATCATGATCAACTTATACAGCGTCTAAAATTCAGTCCTTGTAAGACGATTGCTCAAATAAATTCATCATAATGATATACATAACAATCATGATCGACTTATACAGCGCCTAAAATTCAGTCCTTGTAAGACGATTGCTTAAATAAATTCATCATAATGATATACATAACAATCATGATCAACTTATACAGCGTCTAAAATTCAGTCCTTGTAAGACGATTGCTTATATAAATTCATCATAATGATATACATAACAATCATGATCGACTTATACAGCGCCTAAAATTCAGTCCTTGTAAGACGATTGCTTATATAAATTCATCATAATGATATACATAACAATCATGATCAACTTATACAGCGTCTAAAATTCAGTCCTTGTAAGACGATTGCTTATATAAATTCATCATAATGATATACATAACAATCATGATCGACTTATACAGCGCCTAAAATTCAGTCCTTGTAAGACGATTGCTTAAATAAATTCATCATAATGATATACATAACAATCATGATCGACTTATACAGCGTCTAAAATTCAGTCCTTGTAAGACGATTGCTTAAATAAATTCATCATAATGATATACATAACAATCATGATCAACTTATACAGCGTCTAAAATTCAGTCCTTGTAAGACGATTGCTTATATAAATTCATCATAATGATATACATAACAATCATGATCGACTTATACAGCGCCTAAAATTCAGTCCTTGTAAGACGATTGCTTAAATAAATTCATCATAATGATATACATAACAATCATGATCGACTTATACAGCGCCTAAAATTCCGTCCTTGTAAGACGATTGCTTATATAAATTCATCATAATGATATACATAACAATCATGATCGACTTATACAGCGCCTAAAATTCAGTCCTTGTAAGACGATTGCTTAAATAAATTCATCATAATGATATACATAACAATCATGATCGACTTATACAGCGCCTAAAATTCAGTCCTTGTAAGACGATTGCTTAAATAAATTCATCATAATGATATACATAACAATCATGATCGACTTATACAGCGCCTAAAATTCAGTCCTTGTAAGACGATTGCTTAAATAAATTCATCATAATGATATACATAACAATCATGATCGACTTATACAGCGTCTAAAATTCAGTCCTTGTAAGACGATTGAAACACCTGCTCAAATAAATTCACCGATTGAGGTTATTTATAGGATTAAAACTATCTCCAAAGTAAACCCCCAAGAAAGAAGCATGTTAATCCGTAACTTATAATCCTGAACGTATGCGAAATTGGAAAAAACAATGCTAACAACTCTACTATAATAATTATTGTGCAAGTTAATAAGTATTTTACTTTCATAAATTGATCAAACAGTTTTATCTGACACATATTTTTAGCACATGGCCATAAGTCTGCAGCTTTACTGCATTGACAACAACCATGGTTAATCCTGATATTTAGTTAGAGTTTGCACCGTTAGTAAGATCCATGAATTGGACACTGATAGGGCTGATGTCCACCATTTAAAACCCTATATCTGGCACACTAGAATTTTCTTTAGTGGCAGGCTCTGACAGAGTATTTTGTAGTGATTGCATATAATTGAGTATAACAAATTTGTTTTAGTAGCAAAGTAAATATAAGTATCTATATTCTTTTTCAGGGAAATATGTAGAATGGGGTATATATGTATGGACATTTAAGCTATTTAATGAGATTTTGCGTAAAAAATTTGCTGTATTAAGATAATTGATGATACGAAATTCTAAAATTATACAAAGATAAAGTAGTATTCAAAACATTTTTGTAGACAAATAACTCAAATACAAGAAACACGTAAAATTCAATTCTCCACGTAGAAATATAAAAATATTTGAAGTGTTCCTAAAAATCAAAAATAAAAACATATTTACAAAAAAATTTTAATTTCATTTTTACTTAATAAAATGCATATATTATTAGAACCTAATAGATCATCTGAGAGAAAATATATAGTTTTCTACATTTTAACATTATAAATAAAATATATATGATATTAGGATAAATGCCACTACAGAAGTTTGCGCTAAGCGACAAACGTTGATTTATATGAAACAAATTTCCAACTTATCCCATAAGAAATAAAACCCTCATCGGAATAGTTAATGAATAGTTAATAATAATGAAATACCTGTTTCTATGACACCAACCCCGCTCTACTACGATTTTTAGTTTTATTTCCAGAAATTTATCATCAAATCACCAGTTTTTTGTAAACATGTCATTTATACTGCCGCCAAATAAATATCTAGTTCAAAATTGGTTGTTTTTCAAATATTGTTAATGGTAAAATAGTAAAAGCTGGATAATGTTTTATGCAAAATGAAAGCTCAGAATCTCGTATTTCTAATGGTGCAAGTTTCATTTTAGTTTGCGAACGTTTACCGGTCACAATAATTAATTGTTTTGTGCCATGTCCGAAATGTCAAAATAAGGACATTGCCATTCCACACGTCAACCTTTTTGTGCAAATGCCAGATAGAGGGCCGTGTGTTGAAGGTGAGTTGGGAGTTGGGTGGTGGGCTGGCGTGACTGGACCTGGCCATTACCAATGTAAATAGCCAGGAACAATAGTGGAGCACTACACACTACACAGCATCACAGATCACATCGATCTGCAACAAAGCCACTTCCGGTCTGACCGGAAACTACCGGTCCCGCCACCGGAAACTGACAACACATCACATCACACTCTACAACAGGTGATCACTATCTGCTGGTAGGGTTAACGTTGATATACGGCAATCACCGACCTGAATATGTAGCGCTGATCAACACTATATACGTCTACGAGTGTACGGTAGTAACTAAAACACAACACATCACATCACACTCTACAACAGGTGATCACTATCTGCTGGTAGGGTTAACGTTGATATACGGCAATCACCGACCTGAATATGTAGCGCTGATCAACACTATACACGTCTACGAGTGTACGGTAGTAACTAAAACACAACACATCACATCACACTCTACAACAGGTGATCACTATCTGCTGGTAGGGTTAACGTTGATATACGACAATCACCGACCTGAATATGTAGCGCTGATCAACACTATACACGTCTACGAGTGTACGGTAGTAACTAAAACACAACACCCCCACCGAAGCAAATCTGTAGACTAAGAGAATTTCCATTTGCGTCATTCGATTTTCATTTAAATATTAACCAAAACTATTGATTTCCTATTTAAATTACATTAGGTTTAATGAGTACTTGTGTTTGCTGCTACACGGAACCTAAAAAAGATTATTTTTGGCAAAACATTAAATAGCTTGGTATAAGAGAAAAAAACTTTGCTAAATTTCATCCATATAACCATAAACAAGCAAACACAAAAATTATATTTACTAATTCTCCATAAGAATATTAGTGTAATTTGAAATTACAGTTCCTTGGAATTTTTTCCGTAACCATTAAGCGTTAACTTACAACAACACTTCGATGTACAATACTTAATTAATAGAGTTTTAGGCTCTACAAAATGGTTTGTAAATAAATTGCCAAAGTTTAATGTTTTAAGATGCAACATTTTGAAAACCCAATTTTTACCCCGCTTTTGTTACATTACATGTATATTATTGCATTAAATACATGTTACAATGGCCTATGGTAAAAAATAGTACAGATTTATTAATTAAATCATGACGATAAATCTGCCTGGTATGGTTATTTATGTTATAAAACAACAAACGCCTATCAAACTAGTTCCTATCCTCCTAGTTTTATTTTTTTACTAGTTTTTTTTTTTAGTTAAATACTGAATTATAGACAAAATGCGCACTTCATTACGATATCAAAACTATGAACAAGAACATGAATGCTGCCGTTCTGTCGGCTACAGGCGCAGACAGCCTATACCCGCAACACACGCGTGTAGCTATATTGCCCCTCGCGCCGCGCCGCCTGCTACAGCTACAGCAAGTATGTTCAATACCAGAACATGAATGCTGCCGTTCTGTCGGCTACAGGCGCAGATAGCCTATACCCGCGACACACGCGTGTAGCTATATTGCCCCTCGCGCCGCGCCGCCTGCTACAGCTACAGCAAGTATGTTCAATACCAGAACATGAATGCTGCCGTTCTGTCGGCTACAGGCGCAGATAGCCTATACCCGCAACACACGCGTGTAGCTATATTGCCCCTCGCGCCGCGCCGCCTGCTACAGCTACAGCAAGTATGTTCAATACCAGAACATGAATGCTGCCGTTCTGTCGGCTACAGGCGCAGATAGCCTATACCCGCAACACACGCGTGTAGCTATATTGCCCCTCGCGCCGCGCCGCCTGCTACAGCTACAGCAAGTATGTTCAATACCAGAACATGAATGCTGCCGTTCTGTCGGCTACAGGCGCAGATAGCCTATACCCGCAACACACGCGTGTAGCTATATTGCCCCTCGCGCCGCGCCGCCTGCTACAGCTACAGCAAGTATGTTCAATACCAGAACATGAATGCTGCCGTTCTGTCGGCTACAGGCGCAGATAGCCTATACCCGCAACACACGCGTGTAGCTATATTGCCCCTCGCGCCGCGCCGCCTGCTACAGCTACAGCAAGTATGTTCAATACCAGAACATGAATGCTGCCGTTCTGTCGGCTACAGGCGCAGATAGCCTATACCCGCAACACACGCGTGTAGCTATATTGCCCCTCGCGCCGCGCCGCCTGCTACAGCTACAGCAAGTATGTTCAATACCAGAACATGAATGCTGCCGTTCTGTCGGCTACAGGCGCAGATAGCCTATACCCGCAACACACGCGTGTAGCTATATTGCCCCTCGCGCCGCGCCGCCTGCTACAGCTACAGCAAGTATGTTCAATACCAGAACATGAATGCTGCCGTTCTGTCGGCTACAGGCGCAGATTGCCTATACCCGCAACACACGCGTGTAGCTATATTGCCCCTCGCGCCGCGCCGCCTGCTACAGCTACAGCAAGTATGTTCAATACCAGAACATGAATGCTGCCGTTCTGTCGGCTACAGGCGCAGATAGCCTATACCCGCGACACACGCGTGTAGCTATATTGCCCCTCGCGCCGCGCCGCCTGCTACAGCTACAGCAAGTATGTTCAATACCAGAACATGAATGCTGCCGTTCTGTCGGCTACAGGCGCAGATAGCCTATACCCGCAACACACGCGTGTAGCTATATTGCCCCTCGCGCCGCGCCGCCTGCTACAGCTACAGCAAGTATGTTCAATACCAGAACATGAATGCTGCCGTTCTGTCGGCTACAGGCGCAGATAGCCTATACCCGCAACACACGCGTGTAGCTATATTGCCCCTCGCGCCGCGCCGCCTGCTACAGCTACAGCAAGTATGTTCAATACCAGAACATGAATGCTGCCGTTCTGTCGGCTACAGGCGCAGATAGCCTATACCCGCAACACACGCGTGTAGCTATATTGCCCCTCGCGCCGCGCCGCCTGCTACAGCTACAGCAAGTATGTTCAATACCAGAACATGAATGCTGCCGTTCTGTCGGCTACAGGCGCAGATAGCCTATACCCGCAACACACGCGTGTAGCTATATTGCCCCTCGCGCCGCGCCGCCTGCTACAGCTACAGCAAGTATGTTCAATACCAGAACATGAATGCTGCCGTTCTGTCGGCTACAGGCGCAGATAGCCTATACCCGCAACACACGCGTGTAGCTATATTGCCCCTCGCGCCGCGCCGCCTGCTACAGCTACAGCAAGTATGTTCAATACCAGAACATGAATGCTGCCGTTCTGTCGGCTACAGGCGCAGATAGCCTATACCCGCAACACACGCGTGTAGCTATATTGCCCCTCGCGCCGCGCCGCCTGCTACAGCTACAGCAAGTATGTTCAATACCAGAACATGAATGCTGCCGTTCTGTCGGCTACAGGCGCAGATTGCCTATACCCGCAACACACGCGTGTAGCTATATTGCCCCTCGCGCCGCGCCGCCTGCTACAGCTACAGCAAGTATGTTCAATACCAGAACATGAATGCTGCCGTTCTGTCGGCTACAGGCGCAGATAGCCTATACCCGCAACACACGCGTGTAGCTATATTGCCCCTCGCGCCGCGCCGCCTGCTACAGCTACAGCAAGTATGTTCAATACCAGAACATGAATGCTGCCGTTCTGTCGGCTACAGGCGCAGATTGCCTATACCCGCAACACACGCGTGTAGCTATATTGCTCCTCGCGCCGCGCCGCCTGCTACAGCTACAGCAAGTATGTTCAATACCAGAACATGAATGCTGCCGTTCTGTCGGCTACAGGCGCAGATTGCCTATACCCGCAACACACGCGTGTAGCTATATTGCCCCTCGCGCCGCGCCGCCTGCTACAGCTACAGCAAGGCGACAAGGTCGACACAACTTGTCTTATATTAATATTATTACTTATTACTGCAAAATTACTATTGACGTGTTAGCTCAAATTTAGATTTACAATATAAGTAATGATGAATCACAAAACTTCATTTATGTAACAATGTTTAAATTTGACTATGTCGTAGAAATACTGAACATGAAACTATAACACGAATAGATTAATTTAACTTTTTTACACTGTCAATTTTATTACCAATTGTTTTTGTTTTAATCTGCAAGTTAAATAACACGAATCATTTGAATAACGTAAATATTGATGCACGGATGGATTTGCAGTAAAATAAGACACAAAAGTAACCGAACATACTGTTTTCAAAGACAAAATACGGTGATTTCTAATAATAAATCAATAGTTCTGACTAGATATAATTTATTTTACGTTAGTTTATCGTCTTAATTATACAATGGAATGTCCCATTTCATCTCAGTGTATTGTGTATTCGACGGCTTTGTTATACAGTACTTGGCCGTTTAATGTAGCCTACGTTCTCATTCAGGTTGGATTTCACTTTCATTTAGTTATTAGTCGTTATTGGAAAATTCTCAAGAGAAAAGTAAATAGTTTACTCGGACTGGTGAAAGAGGCGAAAAAGCGGTTCGGCTCACTGACTCGGGCTATCACAAGACAATGAGAGCAGAGCGGAGCAAACACAAGTGCATATTGGGTCTGGTCTCTGGTCTCTCGCTGTAAACGCGTTTTTGCGGTTTCGTAGAAGAAAGTTCCACTAGTTTACGTCGCCGCCGCTCACCGACCAAGCGAGAACGAAAAGCCTCCGAACCCATTAACTGGTAATCAAATGAATTCAGTTCGCTCGGTGAAATCTACAACTACTAAACTACTGGCTGCCCTCGAATACACCGGAGAGGTTTCAGAAAACAAACACAATGGCGTCTGTTGTCTGCGAAACAAGAGCAAACTATGTTATCTACTTTTCACACTATCAACGGACGATTTGAAGAACAAATCCAGTCTTTTTCTATACGTGTCTATTAAATATTATTTAGAAAACCAGGTTTCCTTTGTGAATTCAATACTGTATCGAACAACATGACTAAACTCTGGAAATATAAATATAATCACTGAACATTGTTTAACAAGCACATACAATGAACCACAAAGCAGCCTTACCTTTTTGCAGAATTTCCAGATGTTCCCACAGGATGTCGCCGGTGAACGCAGGAGCCTTCGCTAGGAAGGCGTCCTTACCCATGGCGAGGATGTCCTTCCCTCTCATATAGAACTGCTGTAGATGGACGCCTTCAAGTGAGAACTCGCGGATCGCCCAGTCCAGCCAGTGAGCCACGTGGTTCTCCGTCCACTGGCGAGGGTCTGTAATAGAATACAATTACTGAAGTGTCTCCTTGGTAAAAAGGCTGTAGATGGGGACAGAGCTTGGAGACGTCAGTGACAGCTCTAAAAGTCAACAAATTTTCTAGTAGTGCACCAATAAGATCAAACGTCTTACTGCCACAAATGGTAGTTTTTTGTAGGATTTAATCAATCTAAAGTGTCCAGGACCTATTTACTCTACCTGCTGAGGCCAGGAGGGTGGTTGACCCACCCAATTAACTAACTGACCTGTCTTTAACGCGTTTATCCAGTATGCCAGTTTATACATAGATTATAAGAACCCCTACTTAGCAACGTATGATTCTATCTATTTACACGAAGTATTGTACATTTAAGAAGCCATGTAGACGCAAAGTATTGTGTGGAGGAAGTGCAAACAGCTTCCCGAACACATGAAAACTGATGATCAGAGGAAGACATGGACACTGGACAGCCGTGCCTTGCATGAGCGACATCCTGTACAGTGTGTACACAGTACAAAGGTGCGGACACAGGGACTGTAAGCTTCATAGTGGCGGCTAGTAAATAATAAGTACGGAAACAAGTACTTTTTCACATAGCACAGATAAAACAGAGCATTTCTATGGTAAGCTTAAGTTACAAACTTAAGAACGTTTTACGACTTACATTGGAACAATATTATTACATTTCATGGGCTAAATTAAATACATAAAATAGCTCCACATTCGTCGTAGTGGAATTTCAATTGCGCCATATTTATTCATAAGACTAATTAATTATACCCAAGGTCGCCGTGGTTTTAATTAACATTCCGCTGAAATGGAACGGAGAGGTTGTTATGGTGTACAACAAAAATGATAGTACATGTTTTTACGCCATACAACTATAACCTACCGGAAAACATTGCAAGATGTATTAACAAGTAGATTTGTGGCATGACAGTTGAATTCAATCATTATACCGCATGACAGACAAATTATCTAGTTATTATAGACGTTTTGCGTTGGCGTGTCCAACTGGTGGTAGACCGCAATACACCACCCGTGGAGACGACGACATTGTCGGTGTTCACCCAACAACAGAGCACGCCAATCACAATCATAACACTCACCTCGCCTCTCAATCATGTGCCCATCAGACCGCGACTATTGGCAACACCAGCTACTGTATGATGCAAGACAACACTGTTTTGCTGTGATACATTCGCATTAGGCATCAACTACTGCAAAATTACTTTGGTCAAAAATGTCCTAAGGCTTCAAAATAATATTGATAGTATGGAACTAAATTTACTCGAATCACTTTCGTTCTTGACCAATAACATAGTCTAATCATATAAATTGCACGCAGTGATGAACATTACTCTGAACATGTAAATATGAGGTACCAGTGTGGTTCACTTATGAGTACTCGGACACACCGTATTTAAACCTCCCCCCCCCTCGTATCTGGTTCAATTCCCTTTAGCTAATTGACACTTTAATCTCGTAAGTGTCAATGTCTAAAGTCGCATTCATTACTACAAACATGCTATTAATGGTCTTCAGAAGCGACTAATCTATTATAGTTTCAAATGTAGGCCAATATCTGTAGACTATGCTATTACATGTTTTCTACTTCCATATTGTAGTCTTGGCAACAGCCGAAACTCTCGTTGTAGTCTCATTGAACCCTCCCACTCTATGGGTTATTAACAGATCACAGCGCTGTAGATAAACCGTGTTATCCAACCTGTTATCATACTGTTTCCGATCGTCGACATCGACCTTCAGTCTCTGTGTGGAAAGGTCAAGCAAAGCAGTTAGGTGAACCAGAACGAACAATTAATTAGCTGTTACAGAACAAGAATTATTAGAATTGACCCTCTACATACTACCAATAAATACAATAGTGGTTTGTATTCATTGATACTACACTGTACTTGCCACAGTTCCTAGTCTGTAGCAATAGATTCTCAGAGCATGATTTCACTAATGAATAGTAAAAAACTAAAATGTTCCAATATCGATTTAGGTCAAAAGTTAAATAAATAGTTTACGACTGCGACAAACTGACAGGACAATCTGGTACAACAGTACCTGATACACTGTATATTGTTTGGCTTAAACCATCACTAGACAACCAGTTGGGGCGAATTATTCATTACATAGTTTATGCTAACTGTAAATGCAACTGTCATGGATGAAGTTATTATTGTGTCTACAAGTTATAGCGTTAAAGATCGGCCATTATATCATCCCAGTTAGTTAGTAATGTGCAAATGATGATGGATCAAATTAGGTTTTTTGCTATCTTCAATCAAAATCTATTTCGTAATACGATGTACTGTATGTTTTTTTTTTAACATTTTTCAAGTAAGTTCGTTCGATTGTCTCTGTAGTTACAGTAATTGTAGCCCATATTTAGAACCCCTTTGCATGAACATAACAAATTTAAATGTACGAACGATACATTCCACAGAACAGACATGAACTAAACAATCTGCAAAACAAAGTTTCCGAAGGTCCAGATTCAATCCTACTTAGTTTGACATATTATTATACTCATCGTGCAACAACAAAAATGTTTGATTTGTATGAAGAGAGTCGACATCAGCGATCATAATATAGTCGGCATTCGCACGTTTAAACAAGGACATTTCGTGGACGTCGTGTTTATTGTATTGTGTATTGCGAGTGTGTTGTGGTGGTGGAGTGCCGAGAGTGTGTCAACCAGGTGATTGGGATTGGGGAGGTGTGGACAATGTTTGTTGAGGACAAACATCAAACAATCAAACAGCAAACAAGCGTCACAAAGCTCGCCGCCCGTCGCTGTCACCGCCATAGCCTTACAACACAGTACTGTACTGCAAAGCCTCATCTGACATCACACACCGACACCACACTGGACACTCATCACTCATCAGTCTCTGATAATGAACCGAACGCATTCCCTGTCATAGCCTTACAACACAGTACTGTACTGCAAAGCCTCATCTGACATCACACACCGACACCACACTGGACACTCATCACTCATCAGTCTCTGATAATGAACCGAACGCATTCCCTGCCATAGCCTTACAACACAGTACTGTACTGCAAAGCTTCATCTGACATCACACACCGACACCACACTGGACACTCATCACTCATCAGTCCCTGATAATGAACCGAACGCATTCCCTGCCATAGCCTTACAACACAGTACTGTACTGCAAAGCTTCATCTGACATCACACACCGACACCACACTGGACACTCATCACTCATCAGTCCCTGATAATGAACCGAACGCATTCCCTGCCATAGCCTTACAACACAGTACTGTACTGCAAAGCTTCATCTGACATCACACACCGACACTACACAGGACACTCATCACTCATCAGTCTCTGATAATGAACCGAACGCATTCCCTGCCATAGCCTTACAACACAGTACTGTACTGCAAAGCTTCATCTGACATCACACACCGACACCACACTGGACACTCATCACTCATCCGTCTCTGATAATGAACCAAACGCATTCCCTGCCATAGCCTTACAACACAGTACTGTACTGCAAAGCCTCATCTGACATCACACACCGACACCACACTGGACACTCATCACTCATCAGTCTCTGATAATGAACCGAACGCATTCCCTGCCATAGCCTTACAACACAGTACTGTACTGCAAAGCTTCATCTGACATCACACACCGACACCACACTGGACACTCATCACTCATCAGTCTCTGATAATGAACCAAACGCATTCCCTGCCATAGCCTTACAACACAGTACTGTACTGCAAAGCCTCATCTGACATCACACACCGACACCACACTGGACACTCATCACTCATCAGTCTCTGATAATGAACCGAACGCATTCCCTGCCATAGCCTTACAACACAGTACTGTACTGCAAAGCTTCATCTGACATCACACACCGACACCACACTGGACACTCATCACTCATCAGTCTCTGATAATGAACCAAACGCATTCCCTGCCATAGCCTTACAACACAGTACTGTACTGCAAAGCCTCATCTGACATCACACACCGACACCACACTGGACACTCATCACTCATCAGTCCCTGATAATGAACCAAACGCATTCCCTGCCATAGCCTTACAACACAGTACTGTACTGCAAAGCCTCATCTGACATCACACACCGACACCACACTGGACACTCATCACTCATCAGTCTCTGATAATGAACCAAACGCATTCCCTGCCATAGCCTTACAACACAGTACTGTACTGCAAAGCCTCATCTGACATCACACACCGACACCACACTGGACACTCATCACTCATCAGTCTCTGATAATGAACCAAACGCATTCCCTGCCATAGCCTTACAACACAGTACTGTACTGCAAAGCTTCATCTGACATCACACACCGACACCACACTGGACACTCATCACTCATCAGTCCCTGATAATGAACCAAACGCATTCCCTGCCATAGCCTTACAACACAGTACTGTACTGCAAAGCCTCATCTGACATCACACACCGACACCACACTGGACACTCATCACTCATCAGTCTCTGATAATGAACCAAACGCATTCCCTGCCATAGCCTTACAACACAGTACTGTACTGCAAAGCTTCATCTGACATCACACACCGACACCACACTGGACACTCATCACTCATCAGTCTCTGATAATGAACCAAACGCATTCCCTGCCATAGCCTTACAACACAGTACTGTACTGCAAAGCTTCATCTGACATCACACACCGACACCACACTGGACACTCATCACTCATCAGTCCCTGATAATGAACCAAACGCATTCCCTGCCATAGCCTTACAACACAGTACTGTACTGCAAAGCCTCATCTGACATCACACACCGACACCACACTGGACACTCATCACTCATCAGTCTCTGATAATGAACCAAACGCATTCCCTGCCACTGCCGAACATTGTCTTGGTAATATATGTTTATTTTAGGGTTATGGACCAGCTGGGTTACGGAACAATTTACTTGTCATATTTATTTATAAGTTATTCACTGTTGTTATTACCCTGTTGACACATTGATTAGGTGAATAATATAACTAACATACGTTGTATCAAGAAGATAGGAAATCCATTTTACATCATACTACACAGAAACAGGTACTTTTCAATCCGTATTGATAAGCTGGAAAGTTGCCCTTTCCGTTATGTACTTTTACCGTGCACTGCAAATAGTATTTAACGTTAAAAATCCGGTAAACAAATTTTGGACTAGTGACGTACGGTATTTTAAACCATACTACTTTAATTTAACAATAAAAAATCCTTATATATACCCAACGACTAAAGGACTAGTGCTCTAAGAGAGGTTATGTTTTTGTTTATTATAACCACTCATAGCCAAATACAATCAGATGGTTGGTGTCCGGTAAAAACTCATTACAGTACAGTAGTACGTAATGAAACCCCATTTGGTTAACCTGGCGGCAAACAGCTGTTTTCTGGATTAAATTCTTGCGTGGGAAGTTCGTAAAAACATTGTAGTGTGGCGTAAAAACTTTTTACCGTGCACTGAGTCAGCTGATGAAATCATCAGCTAACAGCAACGGCCTATTTTATTTTCTGTAATATAAAAATATTATAATTTATGTTAAGTCCTAAATCAATTGTGTTATGCGTTTAAAATGTTCTAATTATTCTGTATATTATGATGTAAAGTATGGTGAGTTACTCGCCCGGTAAGCTTTAACGTACTCGCACGAAAATCCACGGGAGAGAACGCACGACATCCGACAAAAAAATCGTAGTGTGGGCGCGCTCGCCATTTGATCGTGGACGCCACTGCTAGTAGGACAGTTGGGCGACTATCGTGGATCACAGTGGCACTAGTGGCAGTGGACGACTGCACCATCGTACAGGTGGCGAGCGCCCATTTTATCGTGGACGCCACTGCTAGTACGACAGTTGGGCTACTGTCGTGGATCACAGTGGCAGTGGACGACTGCACCATCGTACAGTGGGCGAGCGCCCATTTGATCGTGGACGCCACTGCTAGTACGACCGTTGGGCTACTGTCGTGGATCACAGTGGCAGTGGACGACTGCACCATCGTACAGTGGGCGAGCGCCCATTTGATCGTGGACGCCACTGCTAGTACGACAGTTGGGCTACTGTCGTGGATCACAGTGGCAGTGGACGACTGCACCATCGTACAGTGGGCGAGCGCCTATTTGATCGTGGACGCCACTGCTAGTACGACAGTTGGGCTACTGTCGTGGATCACAGTGGCAGTGGACGACTGCACCATCGTACAGTGGGCGAGCGCCCATTTTATCGTGGACGCCACTGCTAGTACGACAGTTGGGCTACTGTCGTGAATCACAGTGGCAGTGGACGACTGCACCATCGTACAGTGGGCGAGCGCCTATTTGATCGTGGACGCCACTGCTAGTACGACAGTTGGGCTACTGTCGTGGATCACAGTGGCAGTGGACGACTGCACCATCGTACAGTGGGCGAGCGCCCATTTTATCGTGGACGCCACTGCTAGTACGACAGTTGGGCTACTGTCGTGGATCACAGTGGCAGTGGACGACTGCACCATCGTACAGTGGGCGAGCGCCCATTTGATCGTGGACGCCACTGCTAGTACGACCGTTGGGCTACTGTCGTGGATCACAGTGGCAGTGGACGACTGCACCATCGTACAGGTGGCGAGCGCCCATTTGATCGTGGACGCCACTGCTAGTACGACAGTTGGGCTACTGTCGTGGATCACAGTGGCAGTGGACGACTGCACCATCGTACAGTGGGCGAGCGCCTATTTGATCGTGGACGCCACTGCTAGTACGACCGTTGGGCTACTGTCGTGGATCACAGTGGCAGTGGACGACTGCACCATCGTACAGTGGGCGAGCGCCCATTTGATCGTGGACGCCACTGCTAGTACGACCGTTGGGCTACTGTCGTGGATCACAGTGGCAGTGGACGACTGCACCATCGTACAGCGGGCGAGCGCTCATGAGATCCAATGGTTCACTATTGGAATGTTGTTGATCCGACACATTGTCGTACGACCGAAATCGTATAGTGGGCGAGGGGTCTAAAAAACCACTTACCGGGCTCGTACTATGACAGTCCAAACTCTGCTTTGTGGAATGAATTTAAACCCAAATATGCAATTAAAATATTGGTTGTGACTGGGGCTTGAGCTACTGTATAGGGATAGACTATCTTAAAGAATACATTTAAAAACCTCCAGCCATAAGTTTTAATTTAGCACACAATAACTTGTTATTAAAAAAAAAAAATTGTTTACCAGTACATAAGGGATTGCTACTGCAAAGAAGAACTAAGCTGCATCGATGCAAAATTTAAGATATGGAACAGAAAACAAACGTAACTCTGATCCGCTAACTGCGCCGCACGGAGTTCACCAGAGACCGTAGTTAAAATCTAAAGTACAACAATTGGTTTACCGTTGTATAGGCAATAGCAGATGGAAATAAATTATTCCGCTGTCGATGCAAATTACGCAAACCATAAGATTAACTATATGATGATTAGATGACGAGGGGGCAGAGCAGAGGTCACAAGGCCTCATTAACTACAGTGACAAGCCACTGTTCAGTGTTCACTGTGTACTGTGTGGCGACAACACAACACAATACACACATTCTGACCCTCATTACGACCTCAAGTCACTGGTCCTAGCGTATCTATCAAAGGAAGAGGTTAAATAAACAGTCAAATACACACATACACACGTATGATATGGAATGGTTTAGGCTACAAACACAACAGTTGAATCAGTTCAGTAAAATGTCACACTAGAATTTGCGTTGTATTTTCAAAGGAATACAGTAATAGATTATTTCCCTGGAAGCAACACATTTCGTTGGACGCATTGAGAAGATTATCAATGATTATCAACCACGTAACAATGAAGTTATGCAAATACTGTAACACGACTTTACTTGTATCCCAGATCGGCAACGAAGCGCTAGGCGCAGGCCTACCTAATTATCCGGTATGGACAGTGAACATCATGTAACGCAACACGATGTAATGTGGGTTTACGCAACTCCTGGCCACGGACAGTGAACACATGCAGCAGCAGCAGCCATCTCTGACACTAATGGCACGGTCGAACTGCGCAGGTGATAGCAGGATTTATTTGGATTCCGGAGCTTAGCTTGGATTGCGCAAGTAGGTAATACTAGCTGTACCCGCGGGCTTCGCCCCGTTTAACTTCATAAGTATTCGCATGGCTCATTCACGTCCTGGTTGAAGTTCGTTCGCTACGCTCACTCACCTTTAGGTTGGAGCTCGTTCGCTGCGCTCACTTGCCTTCAGGTTAGCTCGTTCGCTACGCTAACTCACCTCCAGGTTGAAGTTCGTTCGCTACGCTCACTCACCTTTTGGTTGGAAATTAGCTGTTGTCATAAATTAAGAAAAAAATAATAGTGCTGCACCCTGTTGGTAATCCTTGTAACTTTTATGCTATTGAACATCATAGAACAGAACCAACTTGTTTAATTGAAACAGCTGTTAAGATTCATTAATTACTTTTAAATATGAAAAATCATAAGATTAACATGGGGAACTACAGAGCCACTGGGGCGGAGCCCGAAAGGGTTTTTGAGATAAGAATATGCTTTAATGTTAATCGGGAATGTAAGCTATCATCATGCCAAATTTCAGCCCAATCCGTCCAGTAGTTTATGCGTGATTGAGCAACACACACACAAACACACACACAAACATACACACAAACATACACACAAACTCACAAACTTTCAGATTTATAATATTAGTAAGATATGCAATGTTGAACGGTTGATCACCTTTTGGTGTAGGCTTTTTTATTACCACCAAACCCTGCATAATTAAGCAAAAAACAGTTTAGCAACACGTGGACAGTATGATATAAAGTTGTACAGTAGTTGTATAAAAGTTGGAAAAATAACACTGTTTTGGGTGTGATTAAATATCTCAGGATCTATTTATTTAGCAGAAAATACTTCATATGCAAAAATAAACTACACACAATTCTAAACGAGATGGTCCTCTCAAAATCTTGTTAAAGTAAATGGTTACAGAGTTACAAAGGCTTAAAAATTGAATTTTGTTACAGTTTTTAACGCTTTAAAAGTTCAGGAGGCAGCTAAATATTAAATATAAATTAATATATTAATATAGCATAGTTTGATTTTGTACGTCAAAATAAAGGTCTTTGTTAGTAAAATACAAAGCCGCAAACCCGAACTTAAACGTTGAAAGATTTCTTGGAGTTGCAATGCTACACACGTGAACTCAAACGGACAACTAAGTCAAAAATGGGAGCCATTAAAAAATGTCTTGAACTTATAAGATTGAATCCTTGAACAGCTCCCATTTTTGACTCAGTTGTCCGTTTGAGTTCAGGAGTGTGGCATTGTAATCCTCTAATACAGACCTTTAATTCGATATGCATATCAAGCCATGCCAACATTTATGATTTTCTTATAACTTCTAAAGGGCGCCCCAAAATAGCAACTCCAAGAAATCTTCCAGAGACTGCAATTTTTTACTCGTATGTTAGTTTAAGTTCAAGTTAAGTTTAAGTTAAGTCGTGTTTTTTAATATTTTGCAACTCTCTAACCATTAACTCATCAAAATTATGAAAATGACCATTCTTGTTTAAAATTTGAAGTAGATAATTTTCGTATATGATGTATTTTGTGCTAAAATGTATAGTTTCGGTGGATAACTTGAGAGTCAAAAGTGTGCTTTCACTTTGGATGTCCAGGTTAAGCCCTTTTTTGGCTAATTCATATAAAGAAAATAGTATATTATGTGGCATTTATGTGTTGGAAAACATTGAATTTTCCAAACATACATACTAAAATACCCCCACCGCAGCAAACCTGCCGACTAAGCGAATTTCCGTTTGTCTGAATTGATTTTCAATTAAATATATTTGAATAGCATTATGTTTAATGAGTACCTAGGTTTGCTGCTACAAGGAAACTAATAAAGTGTGTTTTTAGTAAAGTATTCATAGCTTAGTATAAAATAAATAAATTTGCCAAGTTTGGTCAAAATATATCCATAAACCAGCAAACTTACAACATTTTAAAAGATTCTTCAAAAGAATAACATTAATTTACAATTTTTGGAATTTTCTCCGTTACCAATAACCCTACAAAAACACTTTGATAGACAAAATTATTTGTTTTTATGCTCTTTAAAAAGGCCAAAAAAGAAATTGGGAAATTCAGTGTTTTGAGGGTCAAAAATGAGAAAACCCAATTTTTACCCCATTAACCCACCAAACCCCCGTTGCCATAGTCCGATCCATCGTCCGATCATTCTGGTTCGCGAACTCATTCAAGTTATCCCACCTCAAATCTTTAAACAAAATTTCATCAAAATCGGACAAAAAATTACTCAAGTGATCGCGTTCACGGACACACAGACACATAAAAATTAAAACGAATGGTGTTTTTGTCCTCTGGGAACATCAAAATGAAAAGTAAATCGGTCCCGGGCCAAGTTCTTACCGTACCACCTACAGTAATAGCTACTAACCTATAGGGAAATTCGCTAAAAAGCTAGTTTTAAAACATTCAAAGAATCACCTTTGTAAAAAATATAGCTTTGTTTAATTTTCATGCAGATAAAACTTATGAAACTTAAAACTAGGAAAAATAAAACTGGCCAAGAGTATAATGGTGGGATATGGAATTATGCAGAAGATTTATATTCGGCTAAAATTGTGGAAATAATAAACTACTGTACTTCAAAATAATAAAACGAGTATTGTCTAGTAAGAACGTGACTAACCTTTTACGATGTTGAGCTTGATCTGTTCTTTCTCCCAAGATGCAAAGGAGGCTTTGAGGGCCTCGGTCATCTTCTTGTTGGTGCCGGGGGTGAGAGGCGGCACCTGAGTCGGGATATCTGTAACAATACAATACATACAGTACTGATGTCGAGAAGTGGTTATACTAAATCAGGGATCAAAAGAATACAACAGAACAATGTAGGCTACGATCCAACGATCGGTAGTCCTATATATTATATGATTCTTTATTCCTGCCTTGGGTAAACGAAGCTCAAGCACATTGAAAGCAGAAATTTTGTAAACAACTACCTTATCCTGAGACGTACCAAGGAATATGGCAGAACACTAAAAAAAACATAGTTTCCAATTCCATTAGATTAATTATTGGATTTCTAAATGTTATTTACCCCTGTTTAAAAAAAAAAAAACCGTATAAGCTAGAATGTTTAAACTCCGCACATCTTTGTTAGACCTAAATATCTTGTTTTCCATGGGTTCATTCTCATTGACTCTCCACCTCCAATAAAGGACGGTCCACGAGGAGTAAGCCGAGATTCTTAAATGTAAGCATAGGTTGGGATGATAATCGTTATTGTGTATAGCCTATTATTGTGAGTTCAGTCTGTAGTTCGCTGTTTATGTTACTGTTAATGTGTGTTAATGCTAATGCTGTTAATGTTCGCTGTGGTATGTTGTGTTAATGTGCTGTGGAGTTTTAACGTATAGTTGGTTCATACATTTTATCGCACTATATAGTAAACAGTGCGGCCTTCAGGGGAGTTGACCAATGACCACCTCCTACCTGGCACAATATTGCTTTTGACTGAAATTGCGATCAAACGAAGGTAGATATTTTAAGCCAAGAATTAATAGAGATCGAGTGTAGGATGAGTCCAACATAAAAAGCATATAATGTGTTTTTGAGTTACATTTAACCTTTAAAATATTGTATTGCATTGTACATAGTTCTTGAACATTGTAAACACCAAATCTATTACTTTATTCACTGAAATAAACATTACTGAAAACACTTTACTGATACAGTACTGTTAATTTTGGCACATACTGTATATACAGTATGTGCCAAAATTAACAGTACTGTATCAGTAAAGTGTTTTCAGTAATGTTTATTTCAGTGAATAAAGTAATAGATTTGGTGTTTACAATGTTCAAGAACTATGTACAATGCAATACAATATTTTAAAGGTTAAATGTAACTCAAAAACACATTATATGCTTTTTATGTTGGACTCATCCTACACTCGATCTCTATTAATTCTTGGTTAATTGATTAATTAAAATTAATCCTATTTTAATAAGGCAAATTACCTAAAATTGGGGGGGGGGTCAATCCCCCTTCTGGGATCGCCACCGGTATTAATTTTCTCTGACTTGATAAGTAGTCAAAGGAGCTTTATTTTGTTCTTGTATTTGTAGAAACACAAAATGTATTTGTGCTTCATAAACACACAATTTTAGTGACAATAGAAACCATTGATTATACTGGCCTGTGGAAAGAACATTGATACATTTACGTTTTGTTTTGACTGAATACGATCTGTGATAGCTCATTTTCTAGCAAGTCAAGGCCTAGATGTCAACAAATGCTAGGAGTGTATGTGTGTGCGTGTGTGTGTGTGTGTGTGTGTGTGTGTGTGTGTGTGTGTGTAGGCAGGCCGGAAGTGACCAATCACAGAGCCGAGACCCCTCTCCCGCGAGCGTTCATTGGATAATCTCTGGCCTGATAACGCGCTCTCACCAGTTCAGCCCTGCAGTTGCTACATACTCATATATAAAACTGTACTGACTGTACACGACTGATGTGTACTGAGTTATATAACCGTGGCCAGTGTTAGCTTTAAATGCTTGGAATTTTTCAACTAGTAAATTCACCTTAATTGCTTCACTTACAAGGGTGTAAAACAATTTTATAATCATAATTATACATTTTAGGTACAGTAAACTATAATTACACATTTTACACAATATTTAATACGATGTATAATAGTTCAAAGTGTTTTTAGTAGTCTGTATTTAGTCTAATTTTTATGCCTTCCGAATAGTTTTATTGTTGTTGGTCAATAAATACAGACGGAATTTTTGTCACAAACAAATTTCAAAATACTTCCAAACAAATTTCTAAAACCAACATGACAATGGCAGATTAAAATAAAACAGATTTTTATTACTCATTTTTGTATCAGGGTTTCAACATATTTGTTCAAGTTTCATCGTAGGTATATAAATTTTATAAAAAAAAACGAGAAAATATTTTGGACATCGTAAACTGTACACATTCAAGTTAGTCTGACCTAGTTTCCAACAACGAAAAATAACTACGCTATTAGAAAACTTGAACAATTTCAAAAAATATAATTATTTAATTGAAACTTAAAATAAATTCCGTGATATAGTTAATCAACAAGATCATAAAACTAAATTATCAGATTATTATAAATTTGTAAACGCTGTACAGTATTATATTTTCAAAAGTCTTATATTGTAAAAAAAATGTATATATTTAATCCGCTCAATAATTAATTGATATACAATGACGTTTGTGCTGTTGTGACAGATTTTACAGTCAAAAAGTGTACAAATGATACATTTGCAAGTACAGTGACCAAACCTCAGCTACCTAAGTGATGTGTTACTTAGTTTATACCACTTCATTACTGTACTATACAGCATTTTGTTTTCAGGTGTACGCTGTAGAGCCAGTGAGGGCTGGACGTGGACGTGGACGTGGCGTCAACGTGATTCAATCAGTACAATTACAGGACAATGAGGCCCAACAAAGGACCCATCTGACTCATATGGGTGGTCGTCGCGTCACCAATCACAAGTATCACGCCAAAAATCACTCCACACAGACCTTGACGTTAACTACAATGTCATTCGCTGTAATTGCATTCTTTAACTTCGAAACGAGCAAATTATTTCTTCACCGTTTGACGAGGCCAGTCGCCGAACTTTACCGATGACTCAAGGTGCACTTGGTCATTTTGTACGGGTAAAAACTGATGGCTGGAGAAAACCCCAAAACTGGCGAGTTGTTCGAGTGAAGTGATTAAAGATGGCTGCCGGGTATTCGGCATGCAAGGTCTGTGGTGTCCGTGTCGCGTGTCGTACATACAAACAACGACACACGTGGCTACTGTACGAACAGAGTCTGGCGTCTCTGCCCACTGTCGAACAGTAGAAATGTTTATGTCATTGTAATGTATGAAAAATCACCCTAAACAAAGTTATTTCAGTGCGTGCAAACTTTAATTACAATACATAGAATCGAAATGCAGCTGTGGAACCCGATTTCTTAAAATTGGGACTATACTAGTACAGCTGAAAACCACAGTGTGTCTTTAACACCCTATGTCTAACTCATATTTCAAAGGCGACATGACATTATAAGGTTGAAATTGATGTACAGTTCGACATTATGCTACATTTAGTGAAACAGACATAGAACTGGGTTAGCACCATTCACTTGTTAAATTAGTACACGACTTCATTCCTAACTCAACCAAATGGCTAATAATTTTCTAATCTTATTTCAAAATAGTTAATTTTTAAAGATTATGCTATTATATCAATGAAGATAAAATAGATTGTATTTATATAATATTATTTTAACAAGAATTCCCCAAGCCCAATTCTGTATGGTATTTTCCAAAAATGGGTCATATCATCCACTAATCCTCATTAACTTAATACACAAGTAATGCAATTCGATAACTATCCAAAAACAATGCATGCTCGTTTTCCAACGCCAAAGTCGAATTCAAATCTTAAACTTTACAAGGTTTTACCAAAACACAAAAAGGGTAAATTACACTGTGCTTCAATTACATTGCGTAAGAAATTAACAATATCAGATGATCTTACAGTTTTGAATAGTCACTATTCCATAAACATTTTACATGAGAACATCGGGTGTAAATTTCTACCCATTTAGTTTGAAATAATTGCCATTAGTGGATAAACTTAAATGTCCATAGCCTGATACAAAGCAAAACACGCATTTAGTTCATTTGGTAGGTGATACCTTGGGAGGCCGAAATTCTGCATTACCTTAATCATTAGTAATAAATGAATTAAATCAACAATATTGAGCTTCCGAACACAATTATGTACAGCCTTTTCATAGATGGAATAAAATTTTATTAATTCGTAAGACCTGACAATTTTTACTTACTGAACAAAAACATTTTAAATTTGACTTTTTTAGTACATAATAATTCATATAAGGCGAAAATAAAAACATAATGAATAGTTTTACCTAAAGCGTAGGCTATTTTTTATTATTATCATAGTTGAAATGTTGCATTTAATGCACTTAAATGATCATTAATACATAGCCAATAATGCAATGGCTGATAACAGATGTTTCGCCTCTCCAAGATGGCGGAGGTTGCGATGACCAGTAACTGTCGTGACACGCTGTAGGCCTCTATCTCCAGCTCCGGTTACACTGACATTATGCCTGTCTGTACTGCACCCCTGGGACCACCTTGCTAGTATAGACCTGCGACATACCCTAGCCCTAGCCTACCAATCCCCCCCCCCCCCACAATCTCGCATATGGCCAAAGAGGGCTTGAAAAGATAAAAAAAAACCTGTATTACGAGAAGTTGGTTGCGAATAGAAATACTAATACCCCAGCCGCAACAAACCTACAGACTAAACTAATTTCCATTTGCCTTATTTGATTTTCAATTATATCTATTTCGATAACATTAGGTTTAACGAGTATCTAGGTTTGCTGCTACAAATCAAATCAAAATATCTTCATTAATATAAGACAAGTAGGCTACATGTTAGTACGTCTGAATAGTGTCAACTTAGCTATTTAAATTAAATTTTGCTGATTTATTCTTTTACTCTTCTATTGAATATAACACTTTGCAAACCAATTAAGTTTTTAGTTTTAGTTTGGAACTGTTTTTTGACACTTAAATTATTTTGGTAATTTTCTGAAATAACTTGCTCCTTTGTAAGACGGCTTCTTTGTGTAATTCAAGTCTATGGTGAGTGGGTATGATTTTATTCTTTTTCCGTCTGTTGTAATGGTGTATTTCTTGTTGTAAAATTGTATCCTTTTTATTGTTTAAAAATATCATAATAGTGTTCAAAATAAACTGACCATAAACTGTTATATATGTTTAGCATTTTAAAATGTTCCCTGCATGATGTATCTGGATGTAGGTTCTTTATTATTATAATTGCTTTCTTTTGTTCTTTAAGAATTTTATCCAGATTTTCTAATTTAAATGAGCCATATAGACTAATTCCAAATGAAATGTGTGAATGAATGTATGAATGGTAAATAATTTCAAGAGTGGAGGTTAATGACGGGTGTTTTTTATTAACATATTAATAGCTTAGTATAAATTAATAAATAATAAATAGATTTGCCAAGTTTGATCAAAACATATCCATAAACAAACACACTACAACCGTTTACTTATTCTCCATAAAAATAACATGGACGTTTCAAATTTACTGCAGACCTTTCCTTAGACACTTCCAGCAAGCTTCTACGCCCAGGCGTTCTCCCGAATTAGTTGCCACAAGAAAAACATGCAGGGTATTAAATACATAGATTAGTTTAACGAGTACTTAGGTTTGCTGCAACAGGGAATGTAATAAGGTGTTTTTTTAGTGAATTATTAATAGTTAAGTAGTATGAAATAGTTTAATTTCCCAATTTCGATTAAAATATGCTCATGAAGAAGCAAACAACAACAGTTACTTATTTGACATAAGATTAAACATAAGAATTAAAAAAATAGTTTTTTTTAGTTTTTACTTTAACCATTTAGCCAGCGTCTAGCAATGCTTCAATAGACTACATTATTTGTTAAGCTCTATCAGAATGGTTTAGAAAGAAATTGCTAACTTTCTGGTTCGCGAACTCGTTCCAACAAATGTAGGTTAACAAGTTTACACTGCATTTTATAAAAATCGGATTGTTTTAGCGAATTTCCCTATAGGGAAGTAGCTATTACCGTAGGTGGCATGGTAAGACCTAAGCCCGGAAGCGATTTACTTTTTCATTTTGATGTCCCCAGAGGCCAAAAACACCATTCGTTCAAATTTTTATATATGTATATACAATATATACAGGGTGACAAAAAAGTCTGGAAACGGCTTTATATCTTTTTGCCAGAAACCGGGTCAAAAAAGGTTCATCCGTTACAAAATGGCGGCAGTCCAAAGTTCTTGTGGAATATACCTGCAGAGGCCTTAGTATTGGTAAATACTCATAGTCAACATTAGCCGGGAAATCTGAAACCTGGTTAAATTTGTTTTGAAGATTGAATAATTTTAGTCTATGAGCTAGTTTACTTTAAAATACAATTTCAGTTCTCAAGCTAATGTTGAATACGGGTATTTACCAATACTAAGGCCTGTGCAGGTATATTCTACAAGAACTTTGGACTGCCGCCATTTTGTAACGGATGAACCTTTTTTGACGCGGTTTCCGGCAATGAACTCCACATGACCATACCTTGAAAATGATGTGCATATCAGCCTATGCTTACATTAAAGATAATACACCTACTCCTCATGGGCCGTCCCCTGGTAGAGGTAAAAAAATGATAATGCTTGCAAAAAGTAGTTTTCATACATATAGGTTGATGTGAAAGGTTTGAGTTTTCCAACAGATTTAGTAAAAAAGATATTAAGCCGTTTCCAGACTTTTTTGTCACCCTGTATAGATTTATATACAGGGTGTCTCAGACCACCCGGCCGGCTTGTATAGCTCCAATATGAAAGCAAATGGAAACCTAATTGCAACTGGAACCCCTATTTTGACCCTAAGGAATTCAGCTAAATTATTTTCAACCCCAAAAAAGCACCCCAAAGGGCAGATTTTGGGGGGTGGGGGTGGTTTTTGGGAAATTTTCAAATGTAAAGGGGGGTCGTGTTATACCTCATTTTAAAGGTCCTGTAGTCCTGAGTATTTTAGTTGAAAAAGATTTAAATTATCTTCATCCCTATTTACAGGGTGTTCAAAAACGTACAAAAAATAGACCTTTGAACTACTTTTCACTGTAAAGAGGTGGGATTTCGTGGGGGGTTCAAATTTTGATAACACTTTAATTGCTAAATGAGCTTTCAAAAAACTCTGGTTTCAACCCTTTTGCTATCTTTTTACTTATGTTACGCATTTTCAAACTTTTTGAAGTTTCAAAAGCTGTTATCTCAAAAATTTCAAATGGCAACATGGGTTTCATTATAAACCACATTGTAGCCCTTAAAATTTGCTATAATTTTTGTATTTAATGTTTTTTGGTATCTTCATTGGTTAAAGAGATATAACGAAATTAGTGTATTTTAATGTTTAATTAAATGGTATTCAAAGTGTTTGCTGTTGCAAATGTACACCTCTAGGTCTCAATTAAAACAAATCTTGTCTAAAAAAATAAAATAGTACTCAGATTGTTGATCTTGGAAGATTGATAAAGGAAAGAACACAACTGCAAATATTCTTAGTTATTTTAAAATTCCATGGCTCTAATAGTGCTTTGAATGAATAATTTGTTTGAATCAGCATTAATAGCCTACATACCGATTGACTTCTACAAATGCTTAAATTGCCTTCCATTTTGTTCCATGTAAACCCCAACTCTGTTCATGCACGTAGTACTTCTTCTCCACTATTATGGTACTGTATTGCTATTTTACTACCGCAGGTGCATTCACCTTTCGAACAGATCCAGTAAGTTCCTTATAATTGGTTTTATTTGATCAGACGTGACCAGTTTCACGCACACGCTCATTGATTTCATTAGGATTTTTTTTATTTACCAGTAGCATTTATACAGTATTCATTCAAAGCACTATTAGAACTTTGTAAATGTAAAATAACTAAGTATATTTGCAGTTGTGTTTTTTCCTTTAATCATCCTCCAAGTTTAACAATCTGGGTAGTATTTTAATTTTTTAACATAATTAGTTTTAATTGAGACCTAGACGTGTACATTTACAACAGCAAACACTTTGAATACCATTTAATAAAACATTAAAATACACTAATTTCGCTATATCTCTTTAACCAATGAAGATACCAAAAAATATTAAATACAAAAATTATAGCAAATTTCAAGGGCTACAATGTGGTTTGTAATGAAACCCATGTTGCCATTTGAAATTTTTGAGATAACAGCTTTTGAAACTTCAAAAAGTTTGAAAATGCGTAACATAAGTAAAAAGATAGCAAAAGGGTTGAAACCAGAGTTTTTTGAAAGCTCATTTAGCAATTAAAGTGTTATCAAAATTTGAACCCCCCACGAAATCCCACCTCTTTACAGTGAAAAGTAGTTCAAAGGTCTATTTTTTGTACGTTTTTGAACACCCTGTAAATAGGGATGAAGATAATTTAAATCTTTTTCCACTAAAATACTCAGGACTAAAGGACCTTTAAAAAGAGGTATAACACGACCCCCCTTTACATTTGAAAATTTCCCAAAAACCACCCCCACCCCCCAAAATCTCCCCTTTGGGGTGCTTTTTTGGGGTTGAAAATAATTTAGCTGAATTCCTTGGGGTCAAAATAGGGGGTTCCAGTTGCAATTAGGTTTCCATTTGCTTTCATATTGGAGCTATACAAGCCGGCCGGGTGGTCTGAGACACCCTGTATATATATATATGTGTGTCCGTGAACGCGATAACTTGAGTAATTTTTGTCCGATTTTGATGAAATTTGGTTTAAAGGTGTAAAGCGGGATAAACTTGAATGAGTTCGCGAACCAGCATGATCGGACCATGGGAACAGGGCTTTACGGGGGGTTTTATGGGGTAAAAATTGGGTTTTCTCACTTTTGACCCTCAAAACACAAAGTTTCCCAATTTCTCTTTATACCTTTTTAAAGAGCTTAAAAAAACAAATAATTTAGTATATAAAAGTATTTTTGTACGGTTATTGGTAACGGAGAAAATTTAAAAATTGTAAATTTAAAATTCCTATATTATTCTTATGGAGAATATTGTAAAATGTTGTAGTTTGGTTGTTTATGGATATATTTTGATCAAACTTGGCAAACTTATTTATTTTGTACTAAGCTATTAATATTTTACTAAAAACACACTTTATTAGTTTCCTTGTGGCAGCAAACCTAGGTACTCGACCTATAATGTTATTTAAATATATTTAATTGAAAATCAATTCAGACAAATGGAAATTCGCTTAGTTGTCAGGTTTGCTGCGACGGGGGTATTTAATCGAGATATCGTGCGTTCAAGGAATCACATAGCCTATATGAATTTTAACGGATGGTGTACGTACTTGGCCTCTGTGAGCCTTAAAACGAAGTAAATCGGTCCCTGGTCTTACCATGAGACCTACGGTTATAGCTTATTCCCTAATAGGCCTAATGGGAAATACGCTAAAAAGTGGATCGGTCCCTAGTATTTGTGTAAATGTTCCACACAACGAATCAAATGTTTATTTCCAGTTAGTCAAGAAAACATCGCATTTGGAAAGGTCAGGAGGGTATCATGCTGGTTCACACCTACGGAATTGTTGATTTTATAGCAACAGTTTATGGTGATGAATTTTCGGTTGGCCTCTCACCAAATCGTTTAACTGAGTATAAATTAATTGATTTATTCGTTACGGCCAATTTAAATATTTTTTAAAACGTAATGTAACTTTAGTACGTGTCCGTTTTTTAAAGTGGTTCCGACTCAGGGTATAATCTCTCCTTCTGTGCTAATTCATTGAGATTATGTCAATTACCCATTAGTCTGTAAATTTGCCTTTCCCCCACTGTATTAAATGTAGTTGCATTCACCAATTTGTGCTCGACTCGTGCACCCATCTATGGGCTCAACTCATTGCTACATGTTTTACTTAAATTAAACGTCGAAGTCAATTTTAAAGTTAATGACATTTTTTTAAATTTAGAACCATCTTTCGAATAATATTTATGTAACCGATAAAAAACAGAGTAGTGTTACCAGTATTGCACACAATGTTAATGTAAACACAGGACGCGTTTGGCAACCGACATAATGGACCGTGTAATGTCCAAAAACTCAACAAATTGTGGGTTAACAATCGAGAGAATAACATCTACATCCGGCTGCGCTGTCAAACACAAGTTAAATAAATGTTTAGTGTTAACAAAATGTTGAGCGTTTTGCGACAACTCCTTCCGACTGTGAAGCGACCGCTATCTGGTCATGTCCAAGAACGATACCTGTACTGTAGAAGGTTTTACTTGCTGTTCAATACAGTACTACGGCGAACCAGTGAATTGCTACGTTGTGTAAAACCAGTTCAATCCCAAACAGTGTTTGAATGTCAATTCTATATTTTATTCGCAAAATAATTCCAAATGCTTTTATAACCTTGGACTATTGATACATCTTTAGTATCTAAGTTAACGATATAACATAGAGAAATGTATAACTGCCGATTATACACGCAGTGGTAAAATGCATTAGCTCAGACTACTGTGTGCCCAGGTGGGGATAAAGAGTAAAGAATTTATCAGATATATCCAAGATGGACTTCTGCGCCGTGTTCTGTTTAAGTGGGTAAATAAATGTTATATTTCTTAGCTTTGTCTAATCTCGAATTAACAGGAATGAAATGCTTGATTTAAAATAACAGATGTAAGGTTGTGATTAGGGTATAGTAATAAACAGTAAGCAGTAGATGATGTAGTAAAATTGCCATTGTGTTGGCAATTGAATCTTTTATCATTTACAAGAATGTGCATTTTTTCATACTTAATATTATAAATGTGAAAGTTTTTGTGTTTATTCATTTGTTTGTTTGTTGGAAGTTCAATCACGCATTAACTACTGATCGGATTGGGCTAAAATTTGGTATGATGATAGCTCACATTCCCGATTAACATACAGTATAGACACATTCTTATCTCAAAAAAATCCTTTCAGACTCCACCCCAGTGGCTCTGGAGTGTATCATACCTTATGAGTATCTATATATTAATTTTAAACTGGTTTTCTTTGTGACAGCTAATTTGAGAGAACGGCTGGGCGTAGAAGTTCGGTAGAGGTGTCTACAGTGTAACAATTCAATATTTTCACTAATATTTTTTTAATAGAATAATTTTATTCCCACCATATGTTTTTCATTTTATCTAAATGTCAATCCCTTTTCAAACCATATATAGTAATTAATTGTCCATGCAGACCAATAGGTAATCAATTTAATACAATATAATATAGAAATTTTCAAATAACATAATTTCATGTAAATATATAATAGCCTATAACTTTTGTAACAAAATTGCTTCAAATTCAATATAATTTTATTTAAATAACTTTTCAAAAATATAATATAGCTCTATAGCAAATGAAATTTGTTAATAATATATATGTGTAAACGGTGGCCTACAATTTTATGTGATTAAGTCAGCATTGACATATGTGAGTGCAACAATGCATCAGACCATCATCACTTCCAATAGAGCCAAGATAGTATGAAGATGTAAATTGGACACTACATATTTAATATCAAAATTTTATAAAAAAAAGTACATTATTCGGACAAAATTAGTGGAATTTGTTGAAAGAAGAACCATCCTTGTTACGAACATTAATCATTTATAACATCAAGAATTTTGCTGCAAAGAAGACATCAATTTTGGCGAGATCACTCCAATAGACATTTTTCTCTTTGGAAGCCATTAAAACTTTTTTTAGGCCTAACCTTTGGACATTTGTACTCAAATTCAAAGTCAAGAACTAATAGAAGCTTAACTTATTCAGAACTATTATTAATTCAACCAATCTATAATTCAAACATACTTAATATTTTAAAACAAAATTTAATTAGGCTTATATCACAAGATTAAATTCAAATGCCGCTCGATCACCCCACCTGAGATAAAGATCCTTGCAGTAAGTTATAACACTTGAACCTAAATTAAAACCATTGTAATAGGCCTAGCCTAAAGATTTTAAAGTAAATTCATTTCCCACTGTTTGTACAATTTATTGTGAACCCTTTTCTTTTCTTTTACTATCAGTTTTGTATTATAATTAATAAATTTAAGTTTCGATACTGTACATGGAGTTTCCATTGTAGACTTAAGTTAAAGGATGATTACAACAGAAAGGTCAAACTTGGTCTGTAGATAAGCCATCAAAAGAAAAACACGGTGAATTCCCTTGGGGCTCTGCCCCAGTGGCCTTTAAATTCCCATCCCATGTTATTCTAATGGAGGAAAACGGGATTTTTGTCACAGCTAATTTGAGAGAACGGCTGGGCGTAGACACTTGGTAGGGGTCTCTAAAGAAAGGTTTTGGTCTGTATATGAGCCATGAAAAGATAAACGAGGTAAATTTCCTTAGAGCTCTGCCCCAGAGGCCTTTTAAGTTCGCTCAGCAGATTTGTTTACATTACGACCATATGCATAATTTTACACTACTTTTTAATGAAACAGCTGTTCATGTTTGAATTGTGATTTACTGAATTTGTGAAAATGAAGTATTTGCAATGGTTTTTTTTTAGATTTTAAAATCGATTTTCTTCTGCATCGTGTTATGTTTTGCAATATAATGTTCTATTACCAAATCAGTGGAAAATCCTAATATCACAGTAACTCTTAAAATTATTTCTTATGGAGTTAACTTATATCTATTGTATGGGTTGGTTAGGTAGGTACTGCCTTTTTTACCACTTCTTGGAGATTGTACGTAGGCGTACGTTGTAAGTAGACAATATTCTTTGGCGTATTGCATCTGTATGCGATATTTGGGTTGGTGTAATTATTACAATGGAAAAACGCGAGAAATCCTGGACAACTTGATATACTAAAAATAAAACTGAATTAACACTGTGCTACATTTCTTGAGCAATCATTGAAAGAGCCGATTTGCAAACAATGGAAACATAGGAAAGTCAAAAAACACAACCAAGTAGAAAAAAATAGAAATTTTTTTTCATTTATAATCGTTATTATAGAAAAACTAATGCGGCTATAAGTGGGAAACATTTGTAGAAAACACTAAAAAACTAAATCAGTTTTTGAAAAAAGATAAGATAGGCCTATTTACAAAAAATTTTAATTGTATCTAACTGTTGTGTACATCTATCTACACGTATTTCCATAATCTTTGAGTCGACTCTTACAGTCATCGGAAATTATGACTGTTATTCGTTTTGAAAAACGCCTGTAATGCTTTGCAATTGCTCGAATTCGAGCAACAGGTACACTAGTTCATGTTAAAAGGAATTAAAAACAAATTTGTCAGCTGTTTCAACTACAAAAGTTTGTTCTATGATATTCAATATCATTAAAAAGTTATAAGGTTTACCAACAGGGTGCAGCACCATTATTTTTTTTTCATTTATGACAGCAGTTAATTTGAACAAAGCCGCGACAAAAAACTGTGATACACAATGAGAACTGTCAAAGTAAAGTAAGATTTATTATGTTTTTAATTTATTTACTATTGTTCAAATATTCTATAATTTATTTTGTTTTGTTTAGGTGTAGTGGTAGAACATTATGGCTATGGTATGGTAGATGTGTTATACCGTAAATTAAAAGGAGCAAATTTTCTCAAACCGTATCCTCTTTCCCATTACAAACGCTAATCAAGAGTATAACTGCAATAAGCATTTTATACACCAACCCCGTACGAAGGACGGGTATTCTGCTAGTATTAATTCATATGTAAATGGAGAACCAACAGGTTGTAGGAAAGTCGATTTTGCCAATGATTAGACACACGTTTGTTAAGAAAAGGAGTCAAGCTGCACAGGAAAGATTGTACATTATAAATAAAATACTATGGCATCGTGCAAAGGAATAACATTGGTATTGAAACTAACAGGGGTCAGTATGTTGTTTCAAAGCTACACAATACCAGAATGAAACAAATTAATTGTTATACCACAAAGAACATTCTGGTAATGAATGGGAGAGTGACTGTTGTTATTGCATAACATGATGAGTATTAGTCGTCCCATAGGTCACTAACTTAAGTTAAACGGTTTAGGTTTAGAGTTTAATTTTGATGGCTTCAACACAAAATTAGTCTATTCAGAATTCTAATAAAGCAGATAATGATATAGTAGAGTGATATATGTGTGTGTGTGTATGTTGATATGCACATAACGAACGTCATAGCGAATATGACTTGCTAAACTAACCAAATAATGATGTATTTTACGCCTCTTCAGTTTAGTGTATTTGTATGATCAGTCACAGACACGGCTGAGTAGCCAACCAAGGTGACGACTACAGACTACAGACTACACTCACCAGATCTGAGTCTACTAAATGCCTTCATGGCTTTAATTCCCATAACTGCGGCAGACTCCAGGCACATGTTCACACGTCACATCACTCACAGTCTCACTGCGCTATCGTCTAACCTGTACACTGTACTCTACTAGACACCACACCAATGTACAATGCGGCAAGACACGGCGTCCCCTTCCCTCCCCTCCACCCGCCCTCGGTTGTTATGAATGAGTAGTCTCGAGCAAGGCCCCACTCCGCGCTCATTCACAACCCGTCGGTCCGGTCTCCGGTCTCGGGACTCTCGCATCATTTCGTCTTCGACAGGGTTCCGTTACATCCGGTCGCACTTCCTTCGCTCTCGGCGCTGCGCTGGTCGCTAATCGCGGCACAGGATGAGTCCACTTTCTGGGTCACTGACTCTCCTCCCGACCTGGCCACTGGCCCTCACTCAAACCAACAACAATGTGTCATATATACAGTATCCAAATTCCGTATATAATACAGTATTTGGATAGGTCTCCTTCCAATTTATCGATTGAATGACTACAGAGAAAACGATCAAATATGAGAATGGGAGTTATCAAAGTTTGAGCGAAAGAGAATAATTTGAATGTTTGATAGCCACACATTATTTTCTTGATCAAACTGAGTATTTACCTCTCGTAACAGAAGTAGAAGGGAAAGTTAAAGGTTTACAGGACTGAATCTGTGGGTAGTGCAACCGCTTGATACCTGTGCATTTTATGGGAGAAAGCGCGGTTCGATTTATCCTCACATAGCAAATAAAATCACTGCACCGAAGCTTAATAGTCTACGAACAAAAATGCCGTTCCTCATCGATGCACACAATTAATCTTGATGAAACGACAAAACAGTCCACAGTGAGCAAAGACAATGAAAAAATCTCACGACTTATTTAACCACTAGAACATAATATTCTATTTGAGTCAAAAGTTCTAAAGCAAAGAGGGCTAAAGTTTAATGCAAATGTACAGTAGTTTCATTGTTCCATTTTAAGTTTAAAACACTTGAATTATGTAGGCGACATCTTAGCAGCCGTGTGAGGGTGTGTGAACGTAATTTGACCCCGGGGGCCTCCCCCCCCCCCAGCAGATGTGGTGCCACCTGGCGACCGAGCCACACTTGACTACCTTCCTTCCTTCCGGCCATCCATCCTCTGACCACACTAAACTTTAGTACAATAGGACAATCCAACGTAACATGCCGATATACTATTAGGTCATACTCTTCGAGAGTTAATTAAAACTTGCTTTACTTTGTAAAATGCAGATAATAAAGCAACATTACGTTTTGGCATAATACAGTTGTAATAGGAACTACTACCAATTTCATTTACCCATTCCGGAGTCAGTCATGAAATTCTAAGCTAATTTACTAAAAAACAAGACATTAAAAGAGCAAACCACTCAATTTTAAGAGTCAATCACCAGCTGTGTACGTTGTTGTATTTGCAAGTCCTATATTAAACTATACCCAACGATATAAACCACTCTGTACCAATATCTTCTGGGTAAAGCGATAACCGAGTGTATTCACTCACTTTCTCTCATCATCTAATGGGGTTTAAAAAAATATTTAATTTCGTAGTTTTTGGACGTGGAACACTACTACCTTCATCAAGTGACCTCATCTACATCACACAGATCGAACAATGTGTTTGTATACTCGTAAACATGAGCCACATGTTAGTTTTGCAAACACAAGCCGATGGGTTAATCTCGAAGGGAGGGTTTCATTCACAACTCCGCGGCGCGGCGGAGAGGTAGGACGTAGTAACGGTGGCCGAGATTTCACTTTCTCTGGGTAGAGACAGGAAGCCGAGGGACCGGAAACCCTCCCTCCCCCTCACTGTCAACACGATGAACACCTTGCCAAACACGACCCTCCTGAACACGGAGCAACCTGCACACTGCACACTGCACAGTAATACAACACTCAGGCGCCTCCTGTACAGTGTACACCAGCAGCAGCAGAGTGTTTCCACTCATATTATGTATGCCCACTCCACAGCTACGTGTGAACAATTAATTAATGGCTATAAAGGCTCAGTGATTCTAGATTTAAATCATCTGTGTTAGGTACAGACAAAGTGTGTTTTCTGACAAGAGAACTAGTTTTAAAAGTACTGTAGATTATACTATTAATTTCGTTTAAAATTTGTAACCCGTAAAACGTCGAGTCCTTCTTCTCAATTCTGATACCTGATAACTAATAACATACAACATACCTATAGAGATAGTCTATGTCTGATCCAAGATTAAATAATTTTAAAATGTAATTACAATACTGTAACAATAACAATTTATTGGAAAATTTTCAAAGTTCATTATAACTCACCAATATAATCATAGCCAATATAATCTATGCGATTATCGTAGTCTATTAAGGCCCTTTTTATACTCTGCGGCACGCCGCACGCCGCTGCGTCCTAAAGACGGTGACACACTATCGATCTTTTCCCCGAACAAGACCCCGAACCGAGCAGGGAGAAGGGAGAAGGGAGGTCGAAGGGAGGATGTTCGATAGTGTGTCACGGGTCCGTACACCGATCAAGACGCCGAACAAGACATCAGGCCGAGCAGGGAGACGAGCGCTCTGGAGGCGGTTTTTTGGCGAAAGATCAAAGAAAAGATCGGTCCGATGTACGGTCCGATGTACGATAGTGTGTCACGGTACATTTTTGCCCCGAACATCGTCGCGAGCGCCGCACCGAGCGGCCGCCTGCGCTAGCATTGATAGTTCCGCGCTCTCACTCGCACACACTCTCTATCTCTCTCCAAACTTCCTTTTGCCGCGCTCGGTAGAATTCGTCTGGTCTTGGTCATGTTCGGGGAAATGTTCGGAGTAAAATTTTGCTGATATTTATCTCCCTTCTCCCTTCTCCCTGCTCGGTTCGGGGTCTTGATCGGGGAAAAGATCGATAGTGTGTCACCGCCTTAAGGCCTTATGCATACTGTACCTTTTTGTGGTAATTGAATAACAATCGCTATTGATAAATGTTGATACCTTATTATTCGCATATTGTACTTTGTACCAATGACTTGTACAAATAAACAAAACAAGAAAATTGTGTGGGTTGCTGTAGCAGATCATAGAACAGCTGACCGGGGCGGGGGCCAGCGGCCAAACACCAGCACCGGGCAGGTGAGAGAGAGAGAGAGAGAGGGGCAGCATGACCTTGATTCTATCTCTCTCGCACCCTTGCAAAGTTCTCACAACTGTTGTGGTTCTCAACGTTGCAGGTTGGTCAAGTTCAACTGATTACTAAACACCAGTTTCCACCTCAAATAATTGAAATGCCACAAGCTGATTGTCCGTTACTTAAACTACGTTTAACGTATTCGAGTCCTTGCCAGTTCCGAGCAAGGTAAAGTAACTTAACGAATGTGTCTTATCTTTTAAGACCCGAGTGCTCGGATCGCATCAAATACAAATTGGAAACCTAACCTATAGCACTATTATTCTAACAGTACACACATTATGATGCACGGATTATTACAATCGCAGAGACACCCTAATAAAATGAATTGACCATAACGTTTGGCAATCCGCAAGATCGTATACCACAAATCCAGATTTCTGTCTGGTGGGTTGTAGTGGTGTAGTGTGTTGCGTGCCGGGTGTGATTTGACCCTTGGCCGAGGGGGACGACAATTGTTTGATCTGTGACTCTGGTGTCGAGTGTCGAGTGTGCGGGCGTGAGGCCTGAGTGATGTGGATTTAACTCAAGTAGAGCACAGACACTCTAAATACAGTACATTATTTTGAAATATCAGTTATGAAACTCAAGAGTATAGTCCAGTAGCTGAGGGGGTTTGAGCATGCATGAAAGTAGTACGCAATGTTATTGCTGATTATTCTAATATGGACTGTGGTGATCAAAATTACGTATGTCGCCTATTTCAAAAGTGGTCGATAAGGTGGGGGGGAGGGGGCAAACATGGCGGTTTGCGCTATGCGTTAAAACGCTGATAGTTCGAAAACGGTAAAAGATAGAACATCGGTTAAAACGTCGTTGGAATTCTAAAAATATGGACAACAATAATGGTTATTGGGTCCGAGGTCGTATCTCTATAAATAAACAAGTTATTGTATAAAATATGTAAAAATGGACTTTTCGTGTAGATTTTTTACCGAAAGTAGAATTAATTTGTGAGTGTCGCAAAGAAGTAATATGAAATATCTTTGCTGATAATTGTAATATGGAATGTGGTGATAAAAAATACGCATGTCACCTACTTTTCAGGTGGTCGAGAACTTGGGGGGAGGGGGGCAAAGATGGCGGAACGCGCTATGCATCGAGACGACTGTAGCTCGAGAACGGTACGAGATAGGACATCGGTTAAAACGTAGTTTTAATCCAAAAAATATTACCAATAGAAAAGGTCATTGGGTAAAAAGTTGTATCTTAACTAATAAAAAAGTTATAACAATAATAAATTTAACAAAATCTACATCGTACAGCTATCTTTTTCGAAAATCGTATGGATTGTTGATAAATAATAGTGTAATTCCTTAATTACTCGGCTATATAATAACTAGATGCATTTTCTTATAAGAAAAAAATATATTATTACGAATACATTTGGTTTAAAATGTAAAACACGGCCTCCAAACTACATATAATACTTGGGTTTTCGCCGCAATCAAATGCATAATACAGACTACCACTACAAATCCAATTTTAATTATTATAAAGTTGAAGGTTATTATAATATGATTATGTAACAGATTCTTATTCAGTTATGCCAGTTATTCAGTTCTTACTAAGGCCTCTCGCCCACTATACGATTTCGGTCGTACGACACTGTGTCGTACGATATTCTTATCATCTGTGTGGTCCTCGCCCACTTTACGACACTTTGTCGGATAAATGGCCAGTTGCTCGGTAGCCCTGGAAGAGTGAGGTGTGGGTGTATTGCGCAATATCTTAAAACAGTGGTTCTGTATAAAATAGTAAAACAATGATTCCGTTACGTGTTGTTGCAATGTGGCTGCTGTGGCGATAGTGGCCAATGTAGGCCTACAGCATTAAAGAAACATTTATTTTTATGTGTAAATTATTTTTTAAGTTAATGTATTTAAAGAAATTTTCAAATTATATTAGTCCATGCATTTTACAAGTTTTTAAATATACCATAACTATCATAGGGTTTTGGGATAGTCTGGTAAAAAGTATGTATGTTAAATTGTTTTGGATTAGTTTTTAAATAGATTTAATTTTATCATTATAATCTACAAAAAATTATATTTATAGGTTTTAGTGAAACTTTTTTACACAATATAATTAATAATTAAGATTATACAATAATAAATAATAGCCAAACTAGCAAATTGTTTCAATAATTATTTTGGTATATTTACTCATAAGTGATGCAATATTTAGACATAATATAAAGAAAAATATAAACAAATTGTAAAAAATAAATAGGAATATCAAAATTACGCAAAATAATGGTTGAAAAATAAGACCAAGTGATATATCAAACATTACTGTATAATAAAAAAGTATGCATGAATTGTAAAAAATATTTATTCACGATAAGAAATACGCAAAGTGATATAACAACTATAATAATGACGAAGTATGAGTTAATTGCAAAAAGTATAGGCCTACAGTATATAAGACTACTGGGGAGAACGCACGACATACGATAAAAATCGTATAGTGGGCGAGCGCCCATTTGATCGTACACGCCACTGCGAGTTAGACAGTCGTACGACAGTCGTGTATCACAGTGGCAGTGGACGACTGCTTCACGACAGTTTGTCGTAGTCGTGAGATTATCGTACAGTGGGCAAGCTCTCATAAGATCCAATGGTTCACTGCGGAAATGTTGTCGTTCCGACACAGTGTCGTACGACCGAAATCGTATAGTGGGCGAGAGGCCTAACAGTTGTGCCGATATCAGCAGCACTGCGCAGCAATTATGACGCAACCTATCGGACGAACCCCAAGGCGTTTGGAGGCCGTGTTTTACATTTTAAACCAAATGTATTCGTAATAATATATTTTTTTCTTATAAGAAAATGCATCTAGTCGAGTCCATATTACAATAATCAGCAATAACATTGCGTACTACTTTCATGCATGCTCAAACCCCCTCAGCTCCTGGACTATAGGTCTCGCCACCGTAAGTTGAGGCAGCCCAGAAGGACGGGCAGGGTCATTATCGGCCGGTCCCGCCCGACCCTTTATAATCCGATTAGTGACACTTCCGTGAACGCTCTAGTTCCATAATTGTCATGAACAAAGTTAAAAACCGACGTATAAATTTAGTCTTTTACATTAATAACGTCGATTTAAAAAACATTTCCGTTTTTGTCCCATCAAAATCGGACAATGTTTACGGTTTTTGGATTTTGGGATCTACACTACTTTGTTTTTTGTTTATAGCTCACAAACCGTAAACATTGTCCGATTTTAATGGGACAAAAACGGAAATGTTTGTTAAATCGACGTTTTTAATGTAAAAGACTAAATTTATACATCGGTTTTTAACTTTGTTAATGACAATTATGGAACTAGAGCGTTCACGGAAGTGTCACTAATCGGATTATAAAGGGTCGGGCGGGACCGGCCGATAATGACCCTGTCCGTCCGTCTGGGCTGCCTCAACTTAGGGTGGCGAGACCTATAGTAGCCTAGTTTTGACAAGGGACACACTAGTAGCAGCAATCAGTGGTGGTTGTCTATGTGTATGTGTATCGCTTGTAACGTGTTGACATCTCTGTGGGGGAGGGGGGGGGGGTTGGAGATTTAGGAGATTGTTTCAAATTAAGCGGTACTGAGAGAGTAACGAGCTCAGCAATGGGCACATCCGCTGGCCCAGACAAAGCCACGTCTGCCGTCGACGCGACGTCGAGCTGCTCATTCATTCATTTCGTCCACAGAGATAACGTTATATATTATTCAAAAAACGTATTTGGCAATTTTAGCAAATCAACGATACCATGATATCATACTTGACTTCGTCAGAGAACTAACCTCCGTTTTGAGGTCCCTAGAGGCCAAAAACACCATCCGTTCAAATTCATATATATATATATATGAACAATATATATATATGTATATAAATGTATATATATATATATATATATATATGTGTGTGTGTCCGTCAGCACGATCACTCGAGCAAAAATGATCCGATTTTGATGAAATTTGGTACAAACGTGTAAACGTACGTTTATTCGAACGAGTTCGCGATCCAGCATGATCGGACGATGGGAACGGGGGTTTACGGGGGGTTTTATGGGGTAAAAATAGGTTATTCCCATTTTTGACCCAAAACACATAATATTTAGCAATTTCTTTCCAAACCAAGAAAGCGTAGAGCTGTAGAGCTTAAAAAACAAATAATTTAGTATATTGAAGCGTTATTACGCGCCTAATGGTTACGGAGAAAATTTAAAAAAAATTGTAAATTTAAAATTCCCATGTTATTCTTATGGAGAATAAGTAAACTGTTGTAGTTTGCTTGTTTGTGAACATATTTTGATCAAATTTGGGAAATGTTTTCATTTCTTACTAACTATTCACATTTTACAAAAAAAAAAAAAAAAAAAAAAAAAAAAACAGTTTTACCCTCCCTGATGCAGCAAACCTAAGTACTTGTTAAACTAATTCTATTTAAATCAAGAATAAATGTTATATTTTTAAGTAGACATTTCAGTGTAAATCCAATCAGTCAAATGGAAATTCGCTTAGTCTGCAGGTTTGCTGCGGCGGGGGTATTTATGTATTAGGGTTGCAACAATTCCGATACGAGACGCAATTCAGTCAATAGTAGGATAATGTGATCAATGGTATTCATGGGGGACTGATAATTTAATTAAGAGCATATATACAATGTACATCAGTCTAGTTTTGTTTTGTCACAATTATTGTTATTACAATAGAAATGTTCTTCTACGTAACTTCTGTACAGCACTATTATTTTTCAAATTTTCTGTATTTTCAAAAAAAATCCCAAAATAACATTACATATTTAAAGAAATATTATGTATTTTTCGAAATCCCAAATCATTCACTACCTCAAAGCACTTTTTGGAATAATGACGTAAAACAACTCTATTCCTTACCCGGAATTATGACAAGAAATACAAATTACCATAAATTAATTGATCAAACCTTTACAATACAATAGTTAAGTCCATTACACAGGGACAGAGACAGAGGCTCTGATAACATGGACAGTGGTGATAGCGATATGGCGGTATCTTATCCGACCCACGCACAGTATAATTGTGTTCATAGAACTCGATATACAATCTGAGCTACCACGCAGATAGCGGCCTCAACATCCGCCAGCGCCAACCGCCAACTACTGTACCACTACACTACCTTACTTCTCTGTTATATACTCCATTCTAGTTCAACGTGCAGTGCAGGATGGGCGAGCTATAGCCATCGAAGTGTTATATACCTCGGTCACACTAGGCTGTTTAGCAGCCGCTGCTAACCAGCCGCTGGTAAATATTGCCAGCAGCCAGCGGATATCATACATTACTGGAAACATCATACAGCACAGTAATTATAACATGATATGATATGCAATGATATGTGTCCTGTAAAATTTGTTTAATTTGCCTTTGTTTCTGTCTTGTTTTGTATTTTGCTTGTTGTAGTATTTATTCTGTTGTTATAACTAGTGTTATGAATGTCTCATGTAATGTCAGTCTGTAACTATATTTTATTTTGCTTGTTAATGCATGTATTATTTTATAATGAGTCGGATAAATCAATGCAATTTGAAATCTATCTTTTTCTAGTCTTTGTGTATAGTGTATGTTGTATTTTTCCATGTATTTACAATCCTTGTATTCATTTTTGTGTAAACCATCTAACCATCTTGCTTTGATGCGTTATTGTGGCTATTTGCCGTAGAAATAAATAAAAATGTGGATTGCGACAATTATCCTCGCAACCCTCTCAAGGCACTTTGCTCCAGTTCGCTGACTTCCAAAATTGTGCCTTTTGTTTTTTATAGGCTGGTATTTTGACTAAAATATTTTATTTTTTGCTTAGACATGGCTTAGCTTGGATTATTAGTAAACGCGTGCAATGACAACCCAATGCTAAAGGAGTTGTAGAATAAGTCACAGTTAGGCACATATATCACCCACTGAAACGTGATGATCACTTAAGAAAAACTTAATAGGTACCTATGGCTGCGAAAATGGTATGTATGTTGAGGTATGCTCTGCACATATCAAATCAAATCAAAACATACTTTATTTCCAAAAAATAATACAGAATATAAATTATAACATAACTTCCGTTATGTTATATATTCCATATATATAACATTGCTCATCCTACTCATCTCTATACTATATACTAGTTTCATTAGTTATATCACGGGGCCTGATGATTTAGGACGACTAGCAGAGCTGAAAGCCTGAAACTGGCGTTTAAAAACAGTTCAGGAAGGAAACACAAAACTTATTTCATTTCAGCTTTTGATTTCGGACATTACATTTTACAATTGCTACTCCTATGATATTAGTTATCGTTGCAATTGGTTTCCAATATTTGGCCACTTTCAGTTGACATGTGCTAGTAGGCGAATTTCCATGCCTCTGAAGATCTGAAGTCATTGTGCTATATGTAGACTAGATCTGAGAGGGAACATCACTCGTATCGTAGGATGATACAAGTAAAGCGCATGCCTATGCTGATGACATAGCGCTTGTTGCTAGACGCCCTGAAGACCTAAAAGAAATGTTTCAGACTATTGAAGAGGAGGCTAATCGTATGGGACTGGAAATAAATGAGTAAAGACACACTACATGAAAATGTCTGAAGCGGAAGCCAAAAGATGAATATAAAACTTGGATGTAGGCAACTATTTCTTTTAAATGTGTGGTAGGTTTGTTTACCTTGGGGCAGAGCTGAATAGCAAAAACACTGTTGCGCTAGAAATCGCAAACCGAATCATGGCTGGTAAAGAGCCTATTATGCTAACCTTGGGATCCTCAAATCCAAGCTGATAACCCGCAAGACAAAGATGAAGCTGTACAAGACTCTTTATAGGCCTGTTGTTACGTACGGTGCAGAAACCTGGTCCCTATCCACAGTGAACACAAACACATTGAGAGTGTTCCAAAGGAAAATAATAATTAATAAGAATAAGAATACTAATACATGGAGCGTTGAAAAAGTGGGATAGATAGAGGATATTAAAGAAACTAGAAGTAAATGGCATTTTGCAAGGGGGGGGGGTATTGTGCACTTCATCAAAGCAATGAATACACAAACTATAGATCAAAGCAAGAAAAGATCGGTTGGAGACCATGTGGAGAGAATGTCTTAAGGAAGCCAGCCCAAGAACTGTTATACCAGAACATGGAAGGGACTAGGAGAAGGGGTAGGCCGAGAAGAAGATGGCTTGATGAAGTGGAGGATGACCCGAGGACGTTGGAGAGAGATGGCGCAAGATCGAGCCGATTTTAGGCGAATTGTAGCGGAAGCCAAAGGCCATCAAGAAACTCAGCAATGCGCTTCTCAGTGTATATCATTACGCGAGTTTGTTGTCATCAGTTTGAGGATATTCACAACTCACATAGGTGAGGTGTCGGTGTCGGCTCTCTTGTGTTGGCGCTATCGCCCTAGACAGGAAACCCCCCCCCCATCACCAGCACCAGCACCAGCACCACCGGGCACAGCCACTACTGTGAGAACTGGGAACATTGGGCACCGGAAACGCTTACACGATACGCTAAAATATTGTGCAAACCAACCACAGAAACTAGGACAATAATTAGATGAATCATTAATCTGCTCAATAATTTACTGAGTAGTATATTCCAGTTGTATTTTCATTAGTTATTGTACGGTTAGGTTTTTGCGATGCAATTTAGTCAGTGAATTGACATGTTGAAATCTAATTGTGAGGATTAGATGATCAGGTTTCAAATAATCGAACTATAATACAATGAAAACGGCAAACACCAAACCGTTCATTCTCGTCTTAATACGATTTTCAACTGATCTGACTGATTTTGATCAGCAGACATATAATTTTGACTATCGATACAAATAATGTTTTTAATTCAGGTAAATAATCAATTTGTTTTTTCTTTTAGTTTTGTTAGGCAAATGAGATGGGGACGCAACTGAGCTTATTTTACTACTAGATACGTTTGATTGATCTGCAAGTGTGTGTTAACATTTAAGTGGCTGCAATTTGGGTTGGCTTGAAAGAAAACTGGTAATTTACGTTGGCATGTTATCCATCTGAAATGCGCGAAATTGTTGATTACGAATCTCTTATTTAGAGCAAGAGAAATAATCAACATACAACATCCCCCAATCCAATAAACTGTCCTACTTTCTACTGCGTTTAGGGACTCAAATGTTTGCGTGTTACAAGGACACAGGAGTAAAAATGACACAGTTTAAGAATACAGTATCAGTACAGCACACACAAAAAATCCTCATTGATATAACTCCTCGACCATGAGACTATATTTGCATTGAACCGTTCAAATCAATACAGTAGGCTATTGTAATATATATTGTAATTGTAATCTATATTTCTATTGTGTGCCTATGTTGCCGTAAAATCGAAATTAGATTCATAATGATACAAGCAAGCTTAAAGGTTTAAGGGTGCGTTCACAAAGAAAGCTGGCTACAAGTAACATTTTCACAATAAAAACTTGCCTTTCAAGCTAGTTTTTTGTCAAGTGATGAAGAGTTATTTTTGATTGAAAATGTCGTAGAATGGAAAGTCGGTGTTCATCCAATTCCTTGCCAACAAGGGCTTTTAACCAGCTTTCTTTGTGAACGCACCCTTAAACCTTTAAGCTTGCTTGTATCATTATGACGAGTAGGCCATCCACGTTCATTGAAAAGGGGGGGGGGATCCAGTGGTCGGACCTCGGATGCTGGAAGCTAGGGTTCAATCCCCAGCAATCACCAACTAGCCTACGTGACAAGCCCTCTCTCTCGCTCTCAACATTCGTATCTTCGACTTTCCTACTTATCGTGTAATGGTTGGTAATCAAGGGCAAGATGAAGAATGTAGCAACGACAAGACGAAGAGTGAGAGTACTTTGTACAATGATAATGGAGTTTAAAATAAATATGTATGTGATGGGAGGCAGTGGAGCGGAGATCCTGAGGCGGGGCCTGGGCTGTGGGGCTGACGGCGCGGCGGCGGGGGCGGCCTTGGCACACGGGCACTCGACCTGTGTGTACACACACATGCGTACTTGCGTATACAAAACAAAAGTATTCCAATGCTAGTCTGAGTGCAGAATCTGAATTCTATAGAATGCCTAGCCACTCTGTACGATCACTAAAAGTTTAAGGCAAAGTATGAAATGAAGATGAATTTATTCACCTTGACCAGACATTGTGTATAACGCCTAGGGATGTTATAGAATACTCACAGTTTTGTAAAAAAAAAAAACATTAGATTTCCTCTAAAAACTATTTATTTTACAACATAGAAATATATTGTATATGGTTTGGTCAGGTTAATTGATTAGCATTTATTAGAATTTCCCATATTGGGAAAACGTTACCGTGGGTCTCTAGGTAAGACTCAGCCCAGGGACCATAGATCTCTATATAACATTACAACTATGATTTTAAAGAATAAACAATAACAATTAAAAGCCAGTAAAGAAATTATTAATTATTTAAAAAATGTATAACTCAGCTGTTTGTTGTCCGATCTTTAAGATCTAGGTGTCGTTTGATTTGGCATAAAATTTCCTAAATTTTGTTATCCTTGTGTTTTTTTTGTAACTCTAGTGGCTTTCATGTAATTTGAGGTCAAAGATTTTAGATGGCCGCCATTTTGAAACGGCTTTAGTCAACGAAATGAAATTTTGCATGTTTGTGTAACACGTTAAAATACACAAGTGTGTCAAATTTAAAGTTTGTACCTCGATTCAAACTCGAGTTATAAAGTTATTTATAAAAATCACATACAGACAGACAGACGGAAAACGAGGCTCCGGCGACCCATGTTTATAATGTAAAATATTCATGTATTAACCCAAGGAATAATCCTGTGAATTTTTTCGAGAGAGCTCACAAACACCCTGTATTAGCAGTTGTAATAACATAGAGATCTATGCCTGGGACAGAGTTACTTTTCTGTTTTAAGGCCCAAAACCAGGGGCAAAAATATGTGTAGGCCTATGTGTGTCCGTTTGAATGATAACTCGTGTTAAAATTACGAGGTTTATATTAAATTTGGTACAAACGTGTGAACCTACAACTAATTATTTGAACGAGTTCGCGAACCAGTATAATCGGATTATGGTAACGAAGTTTTATAGGGTAAAAGTTTATTTTTCCCATTTGCATATTACTTGACATTATGATCAAAGATAATTTTTGACAAGAAGCTTGGTCACCATTTTTTGCGCCATATATGTATGACTTGCGAATTATTAACCTAATCTAGTTAGAAAGCCTTAAGCCGCATTTACACCAAAGTCTTCCAGTCTCGCGTTTACACCAAAGTTGTGGAGAACTATTACTACTATAAGAACTATACTACTAATAGTGGAAACCTGTTGTCCCTGGTCCCTCCACGCACCCTGGGTGTGACGTCGGGCGGTAGCCAATTCTTTGGCAACAAGTTTTCCACTACTTACTCAAAATTAGAGAGGATCAACTTTTGGTTTTGAACAAAAAAAATCTTCCACTAGTGAGACCAACGTTGAGTTGTAAACTTTTATTTGTAATTTTTTGGCTGTCAACTTTTTTGTTGTCAACTTTTGGTTGTCAACTTTGGTGTAAACGCGGCTTTAGTCACCACAAGCACGAAGGATGTGCGGCATGGGGCCAAGGATCGTAGCGCCAGGTAGATTGGGTTAAGGCGAGGTTTAAACCCGCTGATCATTACTGCGGCGAAAATTAAATCAAGGTTTACATTTATCATGGTATGAACCGCCCATTGGAACCCTTCCGCATCCGTAATGCGAACAGAGGTTAAAACTCGCAATGCAATTTTAATGGAAGAATTGTTTACATAAATTGTCAAAATGTTCAAAAAAACTGGATGATTTTCATGAGTATGATTTCAAAGTTCTAAAGTGATTTTAATCAATACCAGTTAACTTAAATGTCGTTGATTCCTCTTTTTAGGATTGATTGATGTTCATCTTATCAAGCACGCTGCTTGAATAATAAAACACGACATAAAAATTACATTTGGGTACTGTTGACGTTCAACTAAAGGCCATGTCTCACCAACCAAACATGTTCGTCGAACATATTTTTCAGCCGAACATTGTTCGGTGTCGGTTTGGTTGAGACGCCTTTTCGAACATTCTGACCGTCATGGTGGGAACCGGAAAGTGTTTTGTATTAATTTTTTGATTGATTGTAAAATCAGCTTCGGTTAGTTATAGATAATTATAGCATTGCGATAATTAGCTTCTTGTTTCGAAATTGTTGGCCCAATCAGTGATATTAGTAATTCAAAATCCTCATCACAAAACCTTGTAAAATTAGTGAATAAGCAACTCGCTGTCAGTTCTGCACTCATTTGTTCCTCCAAACAGTGGTCTCTGCCTCCAACGAGGAGGTCGACGAGTGGACATGAGCAAATTAATAAGCAGCTGGTATGCAAGCTAAAACGACGACACTGTGTAGATGTACTCATCATTTCACAAGATCAGCAACTGATCAAAATGTTCATCCGATTTTTATGTTCGCGAACAGTGTTCAGCGGATATGTTCAGTTGGTGGAGACGGGGCTTAAACTTGAGGTTTAAAGTAATTTCAATAAACAGGTGATATCAAAACAATTGATCGCACCTGTTGTAATTGTGTTTACTAGTTCAAAGATCCCAAGACTCCATTAAACAGCCAAAGGGGGGAATTATTGTAAATTTGCAATCCTCATTAATCTACTTGTAATTACCGTGTAGTGGGAGTTGATTACACAACCAAACGAAACCGGTTGGTTGCCGAACCATCATCAGCAGGAGGAGTGAGGACAACAAAGAAAATACACAGAGTGTAAGTGTAAGTGCCCTTGGGCGACGAGTTGACACAAAAAGTCAATTATTATCCGTGGGAGCGGGTCATGTTAATGTTAATACGGCGAGTGTGTGTGTGTGTGTGTGTGTGTGTGCAGTGTGCAGGTGTCTGGACATTGCGGTACTGTAGAACAGCACAGGTGCGAGGTGCGCCGGATATAGAGGCAAAGGGCATGAGAACCCTTTATATCATGTCTAACTCCACCAATCTTTATATCATGTCTAACTCCACCAATATCCAGCACATCAATGTAGCTGTTAGCCGTGGTGTAGTAGTCTGGTGGTGACCTGCGGCGACACCCCGAGCTCCGTGCAATATCCAGCACATCAATGTAGCTGTTAGCCGTGGTGTAGTAGTCTGGTGGTGACCTGCGGCGACACCCCGAGCTCCGTGCAATATCCAGCACATCAATGTAGCTGTTAGCCGTGGTGTAGTAGTCTGGTGGTGACCTGCGGCGACACCCCGAGCTCCGTGCAATATCCAGCACATCAATGTAGCTGTTAGCCGTGGTGTAGTAGTCTGGTGGTGACCTGCGGCGACACCCCGAGCTCCGTGCAATATCCAGCACATCAATGGAGTGGCGCGTGGCGAGGCAGGTAATTGTGTTGATCCCCCCGGCGCGGCGACTGATTGATTCTCACTCAACTGAGTACTGAGCACTGAGCAGGATTACACTGATCCCACTGTTGCTCAACAGAGCGATGCAACGGCACCATTTAATTAAACTCATTTATTGGTTCCAATCTATAAATAAAATTAATTCAATTAAGTTATTTCAAGAAGGTATTTAGTATTACATGATTTAATAAATTAAAATACAAGGTTGTAAAAAAAGAACAAAAATGAGGTGACATACAATAATGACCTACACTTAAACACTAAGTTACCTTTCACAAAGGCTACTATCCGCTCGTGAGAGAAAGTTGCAATAAAAAAATTAAAAAGGAATTAAATATTTAAGACAATTTCTAACAGATAAATTGGTAATACTGTAGTTAATTATAAACCTGCTTTTGATGTGGATAATAATTGCTGCCACTTGGACTAAAGAAAACGTCCTAGATTAAATCTCAGGAAAAAAGACATTACTACCCTCCCTCCCTCTACCACACTGACGGACACAAGACGAACACATAAATACTTGTTCCAATTCTACAGAGACCTTTCTCTGACCTGGATCTTAAATAATACAGCTTATTATGTACTAAATCGGACTGCGCGTTGTCATAAGTTTATGAGATGTAAAAAAATGCAAATAGCATTTCACCCTTTAAAAATATTGCAAACGAATCAGCGGACTAAAGGGCAAGGAAAGCTGCACTCGCCGATACATTGATGTTATGTTGTGACACTATTATGTTAGTGTTTATAGTCTAGTGGCGAGGTCAAGTGGGAGCGCAAGCAATACATTAGTGCGGATCAGAGGTCAAAGGGCAGCCAAAGCTGCACTAGCCGATACATTGATGTTATATTGTGACACTACTATAGTGTTTATCGTTTAGAGGCGAGGTCAAGTGGGGGCGCAAGCAATTCATTAGTGCGGGTCAGAGGTCAAAGGGCCGCCAAAGCTGCACTAGCCGATACATTGATGTTATATTGTGACACTACTATAGTGTTTATCGTTTAGAGGCGAGGTCAAGTGGGGGCGCAAGCAATTCATTAGTGCGGGTCAGAGGTCAAAGGGCCGCCAAAGCTGCACTAGCCGATACATTGATGTTATATTGTGACACTACTATAGTGTTTATCGTTTAGAGGCGAGGTCAAGTGGGGGCGCAAGCAATACATTAGTGCGGGTCAGAGGTCAAAGGGCAGCCAAAGCTGCACTAGCCGATACATTGATGTTATATTGTGACACTACTATAGTGTTTATCGTTTAGAGGCGAGGTCAAGTGGGGGCGCAAGCAATTCATTAGTGCGGGTCAGAGGTCAAAGGGCCGCCAAAGCTGCACTAGCCGATACATTGATGTTATATTGTGACACTACTATAGTGTTTATCGTTTAGAGGCGAGGTCAAGTGGGGGCGCAAGCAATACTTAGTGCGGGTCAGAGGTCAAAGGGCAGCCAAAGCTGCACTAGCCGATACATTGATGTTATATTGTGACACTACTATAGTGTTTATCGTTTAGAGGCGAGGTCAAGTGGGGGCGCAAGCAATACTTAGTGCGGGTCAGAGGTCAAAGGGCAGCCAAAGCTGCACTAGCCGATACATTGATGTTATATTGTGACACTACTATAGTGTTTATCGTTTAGAGGCGAGGTCAAGTGGGGGCGCAAGCAATACATTAGTGCGGGTCAGAGGTCAAAGGGCAGCCAAAGCTGCACTAGCCGATACATTGATGTTATATTGTGACACTACTATAGTGTTTATCGTTTAGAGGCGAGGTCAAGTGGGGGCGCAAGCAATACTTAGTGCGGGTCAGAGGTCAAAGGGCAGCCAAAGCTGCACTAGCCGATACATTGATGTTATATTGTGACACTACTATAGTGTTTATCGTTTAGAGGCGAGGTCAAGTGGGGGCGCAAGCAATACTTAGTGCGGGTCAGAGGTCAAAGGGCAGCCAAAGCTGCACTCGCCGAAATATTGATATGTTGTGACACTACATGTTAGTGTTTATCGTATAGTGGCGAGGTCAAGTGGTAGAGAGAGCTATCCATTATTGCGGGTCACTGGTCAAATGACAACATATTCATTTACCGTTATCTTTTTATATATCCGCAGTAAACAGCCACACATAGCACACAGCATGATACCATCGCAATGTGTGCGACAACGTTCTACTGGTAGAGCTTATGCCCAGAGTCCACGAGCCTATCAAGCTGCCCTTGCTCATTTCGTCCACAAATGTGCACAGTTTGCTATACCCCTGTATCGACAATAATTATAATTTAAACTCGTTCAAAGTTACCCGTCGTCCTCCCCAATTAATCGCAGGTGGGGCGCGAGCGCGGGTTCCCACCACACAATAAACGCGGGTCGCGGGGGTTACTCACCAGACCGTGTTGTCCCAATTATGCCGGCCAACCGCACCCCGTAATTGCCTATTTATCACTTACTTTCGATTCGATGTCATTTTCCGAAAACAAAGTTTTGCTGACGGAAACAACGAGCACATTTTGATTCCCGGCCCATTGACCTATGGGCTTTGTTGTTTCTATAAAAATTGCCGTACAGTACTATCCATTTTTCCCCACAAAAAACTATAAACGACATTTTAATAAGTTTTTGTCATATTAAATGGCTTTTACATTCAATTTTTTATCTTTTACATAATCTCAAACATATTTTAACTAAGAAATTTCTACAATAACTCTGTTTCTAAATTTGGACAATTTGTAATCACAAATAAATATTGACAATTTGAATAATTTTGCAAAGTTGGTTGTTTATTGCCGTATGAAAAATTACATTGTGATCGATAAAAGGGGTAATATCTTTAGCTAGGGTGAAGAATTGTCCTCTTATTAATTAATTATTCCTTCCATCATCAAAAGTGTATGTTTAGTTTTAACTCCAAAATAGGCTACTTGGCCTTTCTGGGTGAATAGTAATTTAACGCTAGAGGTCGCCCGTGGTCGAAAACTATGTGTTGAGCAAACTTCTCTATTTTCACCCCACGCTGTAAATAAAATATGGGTTAATTTGTTTCGATTTTCTGTTTAAATATTTCGTTGTTATTTCGTCACCAGCATTGGCAACCCAAAAGGTCCACGTAATTTTTTTAAATGTTAAATTAATTTCTTGTGCTTAATTTTGAGCCTATTTTAATTTATAAAGGGATTCTGCACATCTACAGGCAAATATATTTTTTATGAATAGATTTTCCCTGCGATGCACACGAGCTGAGAAAAAAGGTTTTAAGAAACACAATTTCCTAATAATACAGGGTTATTGTTGACCCGATGGTTCCTTGATAATTATTTTTATCACACTTTATTCCAATCAACAGTTTGTGTTATACGACTTGTGACAGTTGCTGGTTATGGTGGTAGTAGTGGCGGCGCTGCTCAGTGTCTGACAATACACAATTAGCGCGGTTCTCACGTGATGACGTCACCCGCCGTGGGAAACTGACGGCAGGTGTCGACCGGACAACCCCCTCCCCCTCCCCATCAACAACCAACAACCTTGATAAGTTATCAGACGATGCCAACACAGACACCGACCGACCGCCGCCGCACACCGCGGCAACTTGCAAACATGTAGGCCTACACTGTACAGAACACACAATCCCGCCTGTAACGAGGATAGTCAAAATTAGTTGGTGATTGGGCATACAACTGAATCGCCGAAAAATCTCATATTTTCACTATTCTTTTTGAAGCGGTTACAACAGAATGGATGAGGCAACAGTACCATCTGCTATCTGTAGGCAGGAATAAAAGACTGGATTTGTCGTTGCTGTACACTGACTACTGAGGTAATAACATCCCACGTAATTTCACAATTCAATAACATCTCTATCGATGATTTAACTAGGTTGTAGCAAAAGCAGTGGCGGACTGGATGATTGACTTGTGAGAGTGCAAGTTTTACACAATATGACATATTTTGCTGTAGAGTACCATACTGTTCACTCATAAAATATTGCCCCTTGTACACGCTCTGTCAAGTACTGTATCAATCAATCAAGTGACTGAGGAGAGGTCACTGAGACACGCTACACGCAGCTTCACTCCGACATGCAACTCTCCTTTGTCAGACATCACCACCGTGATTACCGCATCCAACACACTACACTACACGACATCTCGTAGGGGGGCGGACTGGCATTCAAGTTGAAATATTGGTGGAGTAATGCTCCCAATTAATCGATTTGTAAATGTTAATCTCTCACATTTATTTGTCAGCTGTAACATTTACGCCAATTCGGTCGCGTAACCAGTCGGTTCCCGCCACCGCTGGGCTGTGGGACAACTTTGACCACAATTTCCTGTATTCCATAAAAGACGAGTTTGAAAACCCGGACAGTTTAAACTAGGCTGCTCCGCCCGTCCGACCTGCTGTTCCTCCCTTTAACGGTAGACGTCTTATTTATTGTTCCACCGACGCATTTGTATATTTGCCAGCTTCATTACACTTACTCGCATATGGTAACACTACTGTAGGCTAATATCCACCTGATAAAAGGGTTGCAAAACATCTACCAAGTTGTTATCTTGAAAGACTAATTTTCAATTGATCAGGCTGCGTACTTCACGCGTGCCCATATCCCCCTTATATGGGCGAAGAAAAAAATAAAATAAATTTACACGAACTGTAGAATTTGTTGGTATTTTAACGCCTGCCAAACACATTGAGAACTAAGTAAAAGCTGAACTTATGTCATTACAAGTTTATTTACGAGCTTCCTTGTTGTAAATGTTATTTCTCGACGGGAAACCACGTCTTAGAATGTTTGAATCAAGAAAGTCCACAGTAGGTGAGGTGGGGAAGGGAAGGGCTGCCCGGCTACTGTAATGGCCGGATACAGCTTTCGTCACACCAGCCTCGTTCCCGCTCCTGGGGTAATTAGAGCACTTAGTCGTTAAACAGCGACGTTTATCGGCGATCGGAAACTCGGGAGTGATATCAACAGCCTCATTACCTGAGGGCTGCCGGGCACTGAATACTACATCCCCATGCTGCGTGGTGAAAACTACCTGATGATCGTATTGAAACATAGCAAAGCCGAGGTCTAGACAGTGGGAAACTCTGTAGTGATATCAACAGCCTCATTACCTGAGGGCTGCCGGGCACTGAATACTACATCCCCATGCTGCGTGGTGAAAACTTACTGATGATCGTATTGAAACATAGCTAAGCCGGTCTAGACAGTGGGAAACTCTGGAGTGATATCAACAGCCTCATTACCTGAGGGCTGCCGGGCACTGAATACTACATCCCCATGCTGCGTGGTGAAAACTTACTGATGATCGTATTGAAACATAGCTAAGCCGAGGTCTAGACAGTGGGAAACTCTGGAGTGATATCAACAGCCTCATTACCTGAGGGCTGCCGGGCACTGACTACTACATCCCCATGCTGCGTGGTGAAAACTTACTGATGATCGTATTGAAACATAGCTAAGCCGAGGTCTAGACAGTGGGAAACTCTGGAGTGATATCAACAGCCTCATTACCTGAGGGCTGCCGGGCACTGAATACTACATCCCCATGCTGCGTGGTGAAAACTTACTGATGATCGTATTGAAACATAGCAAAGCCGAGGTCTAGACAGTGGGAAACTCTGTAGTGATATCAACAGCCTCATTACCTGAGGGCTGCCGGGCACTGACTACTACATCCCCATGCTGCGTGGTGAAAACTTACTGATGATCGTATTGAAACATAGCAAAGCCGAGGTCTAGACAGTGGGAAACTCTGTAGTGATATCAACAGCCTCATTACCTGAGGGCTGCCGGGCACTGAATACTACATCCCCATGCTGCGTGGTGAAAACTTACTGATGATCGTATTGAAACATAGCAAAGCCGAGGTCTAGACAGTGGGAAACTCTGGAGTGATATCAACAGCCTCATTACCTGAGGGCTGCCGGGCACTGACTACTACATCCCCATGCTGCGTGGTGAAAACGTACTGATGATCGTATTGAAACATAGCAAAGCCGAGGTCTAGACAGTGGGAAACTCTGGAGTGATATCAACAGCCTCATTACCTGAGGGCTGCCGGGCACTGACTACTACATCCCCATGCTGCGTGGTGAAAACTTACTGATGATCGTATTGAAACATAGCTAAGCCGAGGTCTAGACAGTGGGAAACTCTGGAGTGATATCAACAGCCTCATTACCTGAGGGCTGCCGGGCACTGAATACTACATCCCCATGCTGCGTGGTGAAAAATTACTGATGATCGTATTGAAACATAGCAAAGCCGAGGTCTAGACAGTGGGAAACTCCGTAGGGATATCAACAGCCTCATTACCTTAGAGCTGCCGGGCACTGACTACTACATCCCCATGCTGCGTGGTGAAAACGTACTGATGATCGTATTGAAACATAGCAAAGCCGAGGTCTAGACAGTGGGAAACTCTGTAGTGATATCAACAGCCTCATTACCTGAGGGCTGCCGGGCACTGACTACTACATCCCCATGCTGCGTGGTGAAAACTTACTGATGATCGTATTGAAACATAGCAAAGCCGAGGTCTAGACAGTGGGAAACTCTGGAGTGATATCAACAGCCTCATTACCTGAGGGCTGCCGGGCACTGAATACTACATCCCCATGCTGCGTGGTGAAAACTTACTGATGATCGTATTGAAACATAGCAAAGCCGAGGTCTAGACAGTGGGAAACTCCGTAGGGATATCAACAGCCTCATTACCTGAGGGCTGCCGGGCACTGACTACTACATCCCCATGCTGCGTGGTGAAAACGTACTGATGATCGTATTGAAACATAGCAAAGCCGAGGTCTAGACAGTGGGAAACTCTGTAGTGATATCAACAGCCTCATTACCTGAGGGCTGCCGGGCACTGACTACTACATCCCCATGCTGCGTGGTGAAAACTTACTGATGCTCGTATTAAAACATAGCAAAGCCGAGGTCTAGACAGTGGGAAACTCTGGAGTGATATCAACAGCCTCATTACCTGAGGGCTGCCGGGCACTGACTACTACATCCCCATGCTGCGTGGTGAAAACTTACTGATGATCGTATTGAAACATAGCAAAGCCGAGGTCTAGACAGTGGGAAACTCTGTAGTGATATCAACAGCCTCATTACCTGAGGGCTGCCGGGCACTGAATACTACATCCCCATGCTGCGTGGTGAAAACTTACTGATGATCGTATTGAAACATAGCAAAGCCGAGGTCTAGACAGTGGGAAACTCTGGAGTGATATCAACAGCCTCATTACCTGAGGGCTGCCGGGCACTGAATACTACATCCCCATGCTGCGTGATGAAAACTTACTGATATTCGTATTGAAACATAGCTAAGCCGAGGTCTAGACAGTGGAAAACTCGGGAGTACATTCTTAATTGGCTTTACGCAACGTACAGTCATATTTCTCTCGTACTGTCACCCCTCATACATATTAAGCTCAGCACGCTGTAGTAAAAACATCACCAGAGTTTGAAGTCCATAGATTGTACCACTAAACTTCAAAATGTGTTGTTTAAAGACTCCTAGTCTTGCAAAACATATTTCTAATCCAGTAATTCGATATTAAGTGAGGGGGAATCTAGTATCCAGACAAAGGTTTTGGAGTAAAAGCCTAAGTTGCAAAATTTTCAATAGCATTGTTAACATAAGCATGCCAGAATGGAAATTAAAAATGTTTTAGTGATAGTTAAGAATTGGCTAGCAAATCGAAATTTCTAGCTTAAAATGTCTAAAACTTACAATATAAGCTATGATTTGAAAAGTCTAAAAACGTTTTTAAAAACCCCTAAGACGCATAAAAGTAATTGTAATTTTTAAAAGTTGAGGTGATCAGGGCCCTCTCCAAGGTAGGTTCTGCGAGTCATAATTGTCTCTGGGAACCCTAGGCTCAGAGTTAGGTTAGGTGATTATGAGAGCAACAGAGGGAGTGGACGGGAAAGCGGAGTAGCCGCGAGTCGCCGCAGGCAGTGAGAACATGAATGGGAAATTGGTCCAGCGCCAGCGAGAAGCGTGACTGGTCCCGTCAATGGAACTGGTTTCATTCATACAGGCTCTGACTGGTGGCTACTGTGTGGTGTGTGGTGTGTACCGAGACCTGGCTGTGGATATCTATGTACTCGCACAAACATTCAATACGAAAAACGTTGCAGTAGTGCAAAATAAAAACATACGGTGTCAGACTACGATAAAAAAGAACAACCCAAAAAGAGCGACATTACACGACGGATACTTATACAATAGAACATTTTGCAAGGAGGGTTAAAGAAAGATAAGTCTTCAAAGTTAAAGAGAACCGTGGTAGCGGAAAATACAGCAGGGGGACAAATACATGAGTCGCGTTAAATAAATCCACAGAGTAACATAGTATTTAGATTTGCTACACAAAATAGGGTACGGTAGCTGAAAAGTCTGTCAGGTGTCTAGGGGTTAAAAAGACACATACTTACTTCTGAACAATATAAAAGTAACGTTGATTTGATAAGATCATGCCATCAAACAAAAGTATAACCATTTTACGTTAAAGGTATTATTATTAGTTACCTTTACAATCTATTGTTTGAAATAACCGCTTTCACTACTAAAATTTGTCTGTACGCCTATACGGGATTAGTACAAAATGTATCCATAAAGCTTTGTTAAAATTATAATAAGTCTAAGTTTTCAAGTAGGCTATCAAATTAAGGATCATCTTGCTCTATATCATTTTGCTTAGTGATATTTTGCACCATCGATATCCAAGATACTTAGATAAGGTAAATTTATATCGATTGTGTTGTAAACATTGGTGTTGTTTACTTGATTGAATTTACTCGATATTAAAACTGTAAGGTATAATCTATTAATATAACATTTGATTAAACCCAATTCGCTCGTAACGTTGGCGAACGTTTTATGTCCTAGACTTAAAATAGTATTGAAACATTATTTGTCAATAATAAACATGCCTACTTTTATTGCAGCAAAGTAAAAATTAAATAACGTATAAAAAAAATGATGAATAGCATTCGTTTGTCGACGAGAAGACGTGAATAACAAAGTTTGAAGGGTCAAGTAGCAAGGGACACAGATTGGCAGCATTCTTATGTCGAGAGGGAATAACATTGTTCGACGTAAGTAGATCATGGAAATCTGGTTACTGGAACTAAGACACCGCCGCGGGCTTAAAAGCTTTCACAAACAATCAAAAATGACGTACAAACAATCGAGTTACGTCTAATTGTGCTCTCAGGCTGAGCGGCGCACACCGTACATCACCCCTACAGTAGTGTCTACACACGACCGTGCAACTCACAGACAATGTCATGAACAACACTGTGTTAACACACTTTAACACTCCATCTATGTTAAACTATCACAAAATCGTGTAGATCATAAGATACTACTTTCAGCGTTATTGATAACGCCACGCACTTTAAGTAGTTACTCTTGTTCTTAGTATTAACTGAATTTGAGAATTATTTATTTATTTTTTTATCCTGACACGCGTTTTTAATGAATACACACTAGAATGCGAAATTAAATACATATAATAAAAAGTCACCTAATAAAAACATACGTCATGGACTTTTTTTTAACTATGCCATTATCATTCTAGCGGATATGGCTGGCTTACAATCTACAACATAGTTACCGCAGATATCAAATGTAGTTCAAGTTTCGCCGTTATTATAAGCATTTACTAGGATTTGCTTTAATTCATCCATATCCATGGTCTGGAATTATTCCTTGATTTCCTTGCGTTGAATATTTCACAATTTTTTCTCAAGGGTTATCTCTATGTACACTTGTTGTTATTATTGTTGTTGTTCCAGATTGCTGTGTTGTTATCACTCCATATAGATTTGTATTTTTCAACTAAAAGGAAAAAAACATGTATTACCAACTGTTGTCATATTTATTATCTTGTTATTACTGTTGTTTACTATTGTATTGCTTATTGTTTATTTATATTTAATATCTTGAGCAAATGAATTGCATATTTAAATTATTGTAAAAGATTATACCGTAAATAAATAAATAAGTAGATGTAAGGCATTTTTACCCAGAGAGAAGAGAACATAGCTTATGTTCCACTCATAGATTTTGCCTTGACTAAATATGAATTCTCACTTTGCTTTTAGTATTTGTATCATACCAATAAATGGGAACCGAGTTGCAATACTGTAGTTTGTCAAGGGTTCCGCTTTCATGATCAACAAGCACGAATATGATTCAAGTATTCGTGATCAACTAGTAAGATGCATTAGACGATACCTGTATCTTACACAACACTCTTTTGATGAGTCGATTGAACCAAATCCTACATTGATATCAGTGACTGGGGTGGATACTAGTGAACAGTTAGAGGTCACAGTAGTACGGACTCTTATAACCTTACATATATATCTTGGTACTGTACTATTAAAGTTGTCTATCAGAGATATAAGGTTGCAGCGGGGAAGTACGTTCGACTTGCCTGAGAGTTGGATTGTTTAATCTGCCGATCGCAATGACAGGAAGGAACAAATGAGCCAATATTGCACAATAGCTGCAAGGCTGAGACTGAGACAATACGACTGACAAAGAGACGTCTGTAGTCTATAGTCTACAATACACAGACTGCGTCGCGGTAGTTATAACTTGCATCTAAACACTATCTACACTATTGACATTAGATACCCAGAGCTAAGGATCTACTAGCGTTTCAACGAATCAATGACATAAATGAAACAATAAGAAATCTCTCGGTTAATGTTGATGGATTATCTAATTACTGCAGTCATCGCAATACTATAATTTGTTAACCTCATTTACTGTACTCGTCATTAAAAAGCTAACTGATTTCAATAATTTGGTCACTCACGTAAATTTTCTAAATGTTGGTTGTTACTTGAATAATTTGTAATGTATCTTTTTGAGCACCGGAATCGCATCTGAAGCTTCCCACAATGGGAAAATTAGTACTTTATATTCCCAACACTGGTAAGGGATAGTACAACTTTATCCCTTACATAAAGTTAAGGTACTTCAACGATAACACATGGAAACACGCAATTATGTTCGTTGTTGGAGGTTAGATTGTATGCGTTGTCTTGATATCAGGTTCATGAAATGTATGTACCCTTACACTGGCAAATCTATATAGGGTACATACTATAAATGTATGTAACCTTACACTGGCAAATCTTCATATAAATGTATGTAACCTTTCCTTAGACTGGTACAGCGATCACATTTTATAAGACCGTGCTCCATTTATTACTGGTCTCGTGTGATCGTTGGACTGGTAAGGCTTAGCAATCACATTGCGGGTCCATTCAAATGATTACTAAATAGTTGCAAAGTAAACCATTGATAATTTAACAAAAACAGCCATGTTTGCAACGTTGTTTTACAGCTACGTGGAAACATAAGAGTGTTATTTTAATTGAAACGGCGTATTGCAAATGTGCAGCTTAAAATAACAGACTTCCAGTGACTTGAGCTTATAACTCAAGTTCACGCCCATACGGACCAGGTGGAAAAGTCAGATAATTAATTTCGAAATAACAACCGGCTTTGTCTGTTATTGGAGCGGATCCTTGACAAAGCGGGTAGAACGAGAAGAACAGAATAAACAGTGGGTTATTGGTCAGAACAAATAGATTAAGTGTGGGAACTATGTGCGGGGGAGTGATGGAGGGTGGTGGGGGTGAGAAAAAATCAGCGAAGCATTGCAGCGGGCGGACACCTGTTGTCTGTCTATTACTGTACTGTACACTGTAGTGTATAACAATGATAATCAACCTCGAATATAAAATATTTCAACTTTAAACTCAGGCAATAAGTTGCTTAGTGGGTCATCAGCTGCATTTGTGCATGCGACGGACTAATTGCGTGGCTACCGTACGTCAGTATAATTGCTAATTCTAAATGTTGTGTCCTACTCTTAAAGCAGTACGTACAGTATTGTCTTTCTGAATTGAAAACTTGACTTTAACCAAAAACAAAAGGCTATTTTGCTCCACTTTGCTTTGACAGGTCCTTCTCAGCGCCGGGAGAACACTAGAACACTCATACCGTACTCATATTCTCATTAAAAATTATAAATTACGCTTAACTGATTCTATGAAAATTATAACAAAGTACCCAAGACAGGCCTGTGAGGTATCTATCTTAAACAAATTTCGTTCCAAATAATAATATATGCAACCCATTTTTTTACTAACCTCCAATAGCATAAATGATTTTACAATAAATCAAATAGCAATTATTAAATTTAAATGTTGTAAGCTAAAATACCCCAGCGGTAGCAAACCTGCCAACTAAGCGAATTTCCATTTGTTTGAATTGATTTTCAATTAAATCTGTTTAAATAACATTAGGGAAATTTTGTGTTTTGAGGGTCAAAAATGAGAAAAACAATTTTCACCCCATAAAACCCCCCGTAAAACCCCGTTCCTATTGTCCGATCATGCTGGTTCGCGAACCCATTCAAGTTTATCCCACCTTACACCTTTAAACAAAATTTCATCAAAATCGAAGAGAAATACTCAAGTTATCACGTTCACGGATATATATATATATATAATATATATTTGTTTGTTTTGTTCATTTTTACATATTTCATTAATTTCTCTTTGCTTGTAAACGTTTGTATTAAACGAAAATTTGCAATGTTTCATGTCTCATTTATCATAACACTATTAAGAAATACTCAAGAATAATATATATATATATAATTTGAGAGAAAGGTGTTTTTGGCCTCTGGGGACATCAAAATGAAAAAGTAAATTGGTCCCGGGCCTAGGTCTTACAGTGCCCTGCGGTAATACTGTAGCTACTTCGGAAATTCGCTAAAACACCAAATATTGAAACAGTTACTGTTCGTTAGCCGCTTTTAACATTTAGTTAAAACTTAAAATTATAATTATTGTATTGGACCTTCCTAAATATGGATGTAAGCCCTATGCCGTCGTTGAGGGTTGTATGTTGTATGAATGGCGAGGATTGAAGCTCAAAGCCTTACGTCCATCTGCCTCGTGCCCGTGCGATAACGGAATGGCTGATTAATATTCTTTATTGACTCGTGTTTATTCAGCCGGAAGCCGCGGACGTGAAGAAAATGAAAATGTAGATGGAGACAAGACAAGGCACATACAACGGAGACGCGCGCAGCGTCGCTGAGCCAACGCTACCTAGCGTGCTCCTCTCGTACCGATGGACTGCGTTACCGACATAGTTCAGAACCTTAGCACCAGGCTGCACCACCATACGACGCTTAACTTGGTGTAAAACCATTAGTAGTTATACCTTATCATAGACTTAGCAACACAAGGGAGTATGTTTTTTTTTCTATGACCTTAAAAAGAATCAATAAAACAATACATGCAATATAAAACAACTAACAGCGACAGTGAAGTAAACAAAAAACAACGTCCAAACATATTATGTAGGCCTACAGCTGTTGCAATGTATATCAATTATCAATCATTGAGGATGAGTGTAGAATGGTGTGTGCTGACAGGACCTGTGTAGCTTTGTTACTGCCTAAAATCAGCGGTTTCATTAGGCCGGGGCCACACTTGTAATTTTTAACCAGCGAGACTGTTTTTTTCCGTTTTCACGTGCGACGCACGTGAAACAGTTTTACCGTGGCCACACTCGTCAAAACGAGATAGGTTTTTCGGGCAAACCAGTGAGAGTGAGACTGATAGAGCATGCCACACTGGCAATAAAAATCGTCCGTGTCCCGCCCCCTCCCCTCCACGCTCACTGTACAGTATAGAAACGTCCGTGGAAAAAATTCAGCGAGATAAGATGAGTGTGTTCACTCCCATAAGCCGCAATGCCCCGCGACTAGTTTTACGTGCAACGCCCGTGGGGTGTTAGTAGAGAATACACGTGGGGGTAAAACCAGCGAGACTGACAAACGCGTTCACGGACGTTTTTACTCTAGTGTGGCCTGCCCCATATACCGTAATGTATCTCTCAAACCCACGGATAACGCCCGTGGAAAAAATTCAGCGAGATAAGATGAGTGTGGCCCCGGCCTTAGTCAGGATCATTTATTTAAAGCCCAATGATCAGGAACAGCTGGGTCCAGTTTCGAAATATCAAAAAGCTACTGACTTTTCTCAGGATCGTACCGGCGACAGGCAATGTATGAGGAACAATCATATGACATTTTCCCCCCTCCTAGCTGACATAGTCGCCTAGTAAACATAAACAGGCGTTATTCCTGGAACTTCTCCTTAAAGCAACCTGGTCCTGAATCAGAAATACCTTTGAAGGCAGCCTCAGGTTCGACCTCAACCTCAGAATTACTTTAATTCGGTTGTAGATTGGAGTTTGGGCCTTCTTCATGTTGAGACAACTCTCCTACAGGTGCCAATTGCCTGAAACTCACTGCAGTTCCATGGCCATCTCCATATCTTATGTGAGAATAATCAGGATTCCCCTCGAGGAGTAGTACTTCTTCAACAAGAGGTTCGTATTTCGAGCTCCTGAAAGGCCGTTTCATCAGCACTGGACTTGGATTCATGAGCCAAGATGGAGCTGTTTACCATTACTTATTATAGAAAATAGAAATAGTCTTTCATGCCGTGTTCGTTTCCCAATCAGAAATCTCTAGATTTTACTTTTATTTAAGTGCAAGCTAGATTTCTTCCATATTATATAACACTATACCTCCATGCTTGTCCATTGCCCTGAGAATTATAGGCTAAGCTGCCATACGGCTTGTGGCAACTCCTACTGAGCATAAAAATGACTTGAGATCTAGAGACGAAACTCTGTCAGAATAAACATATTCCGGTACCCCAAACAGTTCCTCGAGTCTCAGAATAACAGTACGGGTAGTTGAGTCTTGAGTAGGGAATGCGACCGGATATCGAGAGTAGGGCATATTCATCCACGATCGTTAAAAGATAACGGTTTGTACTTGTGGTTGGAAGCTGTCCTTTAAAATATAAGTTAAGTCTTTCGAATGGTTGAGGAGCTTTGAGTTGCAATGTATAGGCAGAAAGGAACAGTTATATGGCACTTGATAAGGTTGTTACAGTACAACAAACTGTGTTGCATTTTATTCACAATATACTGTAAAAGTTATGAACGTGCAACTTGCAACTCAATATTTATTGTGATAGTGAGGGATGTACACTGTACAGTTTGACATAATGGACTAATGGAGGAGTTAGCATGAGCCACAAGTGGCGACTGGCGAGTGGCGAGTGATGACTCACACGTTACTGTAGGACCATTGACTGGCCGAGTGTCAGGTCTGGCACGTGTATTCAGCTGACTCAAACATACTGCAGATCAAAAGGCATATATCACTGCCGTAAAAATACTAAATTAAATAGGACTATTAAAAACAGTAACATTTGATCAAAACCAAAACTATCTGAACCCAATTTCATCATTCTACAGACCAACCCATATACAGTTACATACATTTTAATTTAGAATGTGGAGACTTCAGACCAACGTATCAAGAGAAAGCAGCAACATGTAAATATGTTTCTGCTAGAATACACGATTAATTTTTAACATATTACCAGTAACAAATATTGTAATAACTAACCATCAGACACACTCGTAATTATGTATTTTAGTTAGGCTATGACACTTACTTACATACGTAATTATAAACAACGTAAATGAATGTAAAATATACAAATTCATATTGTCATTTTTTGTAACGTTTAATCAAGAGTCTATTCTATTTGTTAGCCTCACTATTACAAATGTAATAAAATAAACGTTTAAACGCTTCAAAGTTTGTTGGATCCATACAGTAATAGGTAGGCGATGAGGGCTAGGCATGCCGTCGAGCCGTGTACAAGACTAAAGTGAGCGCCTGCGGTTACTAAGATGCAGCGCGCTATTCCTATGAAAGTATCGTATAGTCTCACGAGTATTGCAGGCGCTGTCACTAATACAGTTATAACAATCGTATAAGCTGCCTCGCTCTTTTTAGCGAATTTCCCTATAGGGAAGTAGCTATTACCGTAGGTGGCACGGTAAGACCTAGGCCCGAGACCGATTTACTTTTTTCGTTTTGATGTCCTCAGATGCCAAAACACCATTCGTTCAAATTTTATACAGTATATGTATTTATATATACAGTGTAGGCTATATATATATGTATATATATATATATATATATATATATATATATACGTCTCCATGAACGCGATAACTTGAGTAATTATAGTCAGATTTTGAGTAAATTTGGTTTAAAGGTAAGGCAGGATAAACTTGAATGAGTTCGCAAACTAGCATGGTCGGACCAAGTGAACGGGGTTTTATAGGGGCTTCTGAAAACACAAAATTTTCCAATCTCACTCTTGACCTTTTAAGAGAGAGAAAAAAAAAAACAATTTAGTATATCAAAGTGTTTTTGTAAGGTGGTAACGGAGAAAATTCTAAAAGTTTTACATTTAAAATTCCCAAATTTATTTATTTTATACTAAGCTATTAATATTTTACTAAAAAATACGCTTTATTAGTTTCCTTGTAGCAGCAAACCTAATGTAACCTAATGTACTCATTAAACCTAATGTCATTTAAATATATTTAATTGAAAATCAATTCATACAAATGGAAATTCGCTTATTCGGCAGGTTTGCTGTGGCGGGGGTATTTAGGCTTTACATTAGAAGGATAAAATTAAAATACATACATAGAGTGCCAAACATAATGATACGATCTATGTCAATGTGCATCCATATCGGAAGGACTTCTCAGTAAACTTATCTCTTGTATTGGATAAATGGGAAATCAGTTTACTCCCCAAAGGGAAAAAGAAAAAAAAAACATACTAATTATAGGGGATACAAATCTCGACATAACTAAAACTCAAAATCCAGAAATGAATTATCTTTCTAACTTCCTCGGTGAACATGGATGTTATATCTACGACATACCACAAACAAGGACCACAGCTACAACATATCCAGCTGCATAGACGGCTGCTATACAAATTTAAAACAAAAAAGAATACAAGTTTCTGCTCACAAAAACCCAATATCACACCACAATACAATTATATGCAATATATTAGATAATATATCAATTCAAGGCCTCCTGTACAAAACTAGTAGAAAATACACCGAACATAAGCCACATAAATTCAAGAACCTGCTAAAACAAATTGATTGGAAAACCGTTTATACCCAAAATCAAATCGATAATAAGTACAACGAATTCCTAAAAACCATACAAATGAACGTTGACCAAGCTATCCCCAAGACCGTTAGGAAAATACAACTCAGAACAAACGCCATATCTGGAACGAAGTTACTATTTCAAAAAGAAAAGAACTGCAATCTGCGCAAACATATATGATATGAACAGAGTGGCTGTATTCAAGATAAAAAATAATAGTCACAACACTCAAAACACACTATAACCAAAATTTAAAAATCATATAACAAATCCAAGGAGATATGGAGAACCATAAACGCAGAGTGGGGAAAGACATTTCATAACCAAGCCATCATAACCCTACTACGTGACTACAACAAAATCACCAACCCACTTTAAATGACAAATATTTTAAATGATTTCTTCATAACCCCAATAGGAGAACTAAATCATAACAAAACCAACTGCATTACAGTTGTTATTTATCAAATCGAAAACACAACTAGTACACCATCTCTTTCGAAATTCCAGTGCATTTCAGAAGATAAACCTAAAGACTGTTTATCTATATCAAGTCCAACAATGCAGCGGACTACGATGAAATTACGGGGAAGACAGCTAAGCAGAGAAGAAGTAATAAAACATCTACTTCATGTTATCAACACCTCACTCACAGAAAATAAAATACCTAAAAACTTAAAAATCTCCACAATTTACCCAAAATTCAAAAAGAGATCTGCCAGCGTGTGTTGCTTTTGTTCCGCGGTTGAAGGCTAATTTCTTCACATCACTTTTGTTCCGGGGGTCAGCAGGTAGATTTTCGAACCAGCCGAAACATCGCTTTTATTCCGCGGACATCTCTCTTGTTCCGCAAGAGACGGGGGGCTGTACTCTCCCTCCCCCAAATCCTCTCTTTCGCTCTCCTCCTAATTATTTCTTTCATAGGTTAGGCTAAGTTAGGTTTGGTTAAATTATTTACTTAAATTATTAATTATTGATATTTTTGAAGAAAATGATCATTTAACAAGTTTTAAAGCCTGCATGAAACTACATCTACTTACAAACTGCCAAAATTCTATTGCTCAAGTTCCCGAGTTTTGCTCAGTTCTAATTTTGATTTGATCACTGTTTGTTTTTCTCCAATATGCTACCTTAGAACTACTTTTGCTATTGTTTGCTTGCTAATGTATTGAATTGTATTAATGTATTGTTTGTAAAATGGTGTTTGCCGTTGAGAATAAGTAAATAAATAATAAACATGGCTGCCAAACGAGGAACGAACACTGCAATTAGAAAACTTTACGGAGACAAAGCAACCACCTGGGAAGACAGGAAAAATGCATCCGGACTTTTCTTGGACCTTTAAAAGGCGTTCGACTCATTGGACTGGGATATACTTCTACAAAAACTCAAAAAAGTTCATATTGAAGGAGAAGCAATGGCACTAATAAAAAACTATCTTGGCCATAACTGACCAGCAAGTGAACGTAACACAATAATAACAACAAAATCAGCAAAACACATTCCTGAAAAGGATCTATACTCGGGCCCCCTTTTCTTCCTCGTATAAACCATGTACTGTACTAGAAACATTTCCGAAAGAATTCAAATGTTTTTTCTATTTGCAATGATTTTATTGGTTGGTTCTCAATAGAAACAATTAGGTGAATCACAATGGCTACATTATATTTATTTACAACTAGCTGTACCCGCGGGCTTTGCCCCGCTTAACTTCATAAGTATTCGCATGGCTCAATCACCTCCTGGTTGAAGTTTGTTCGCTACGCTCACTCACCTTCAGGTTGGAAATCGTTCGCTGCGCTCACATGTTTTCAGGTTAGCTCGTTCGCTACGCTTACTCGCCTCCAGGTTGATGTTCGTTCGCTACGCTCACTCACCTTTTGGTTGCAGATTAGCTGTTGTCATAAATTGTTTGCTAAAGGTTTTTATGTTTTAATGGTATTTAACATTGGAGAATTTAAACGTTGTTGACTGCACAGGTGTGCTGCGATTGGGGTTTAATACATTTGGACTTATTGAAAAGTAAAATAGTTCTCTGTGCTGCACTCTGTAGAAACACTGTGGCACTATTTCAAATCACGACTAATGCTAATACAGAATGTTGTGATTATTCAAACCTACAAAACAGTTGGTGAAAGTAAACATCTGCTTTAAATTATATTTATTTGTAAACATTGTAGATCAAAAAGTCTGACAGTGGCCCACTTAAAACCCTCTGGGGCAGAGCCCTTTTGACGGATCTGCACCAAACTTTACTCGAACCATCCTTGAAAGATGCTTTACAATCCCTGAAAGTTTCATTACAATCTGTCGAGCGGTTTTGGAGTCCATAACGTATATACATATATACACACATACATACATAGTTCCTCTTTTATAGATATAGATTTATACTACGATATATAGCTAATTGAAAAACTAAAGAGGGTTTTTTTTTTAAATTAACATTAAAAAATAATACATACTAATTCGCAAAGATTTATACGCCATAAAGTAAACTAAGGCAATTATAGTTGTGTTAGTAGGTTTGAGGGAATTTAGGGTCCCGAAAGATAAGAGAACAGTAAGGAGAAATGCAGCAGCTGCCCATTGCCAATGCCACCTATGAGCAACGCCGGTAACTACCCTCTACCAAAGGCTCAGCAGGTGCTGCTCCTGGCGGACAACTATAAAACCTCACATCATCACAATATTATTGTTACCTAAAAATGTGAAATGTTATATAAACTTGTCTAACAAACTTACAGGAAATCTCATACGTAGTCCTATCTGATTATAGAAACTAGAAAAATTTAACAAAAAAATGACCAGTCTCATAACCAGATTTCCTTACAACAATTTGGCGAATTGTTTTGCTAAATTAATACAGTATGAACTTATGACGAAAAAACCTAATAGTACCTATAATATATAGGATTTTAGTACCATGGAAAGCATAGTTATTGGACTTATTTTTTATTTAATATTGGTAATATGGACTACTCTATTAAGGTAATACCTACGCCGCAATTGACACAACAAACTCGATCTTTGTAATGATTTTAAATTAAATATACAATCGTGATACAAGTTCAAATCTAGTCCCTACATGTGGACTTTTCACCTTCGCCCATCATTCAATGTTTCGCTTTTAAATACTTTTGCTAAATATGATATCTGAATCCATGATAAAGCAAACTACTGTACATAGGTTTTCTTTTTCCCCTTTAGAATAACACGGGAATCTACACTTTTCAGAATTTCCTCCGTAACCTTTACTAGTACAACAACAATAACTCATCTACAAAGAAGCAAATAGTTTAAGCTCTACACGATGGCTGTAATGAAAACTAAGGATTTTCTTGTTTTAAGTTTACGTTTGAAAAAGAGCATTTTTAAAAAGCATTAAACCTCATAACACATTGTTACCATGGCTAGATCTTGCTTATATGTCGATGGATCTTGCTGGTTCGCCAACTCAATCAAGTAAATCCAGCTCTATCCAGTCATGCATCATTTCATCAAAATCGGATGATTTTTACGCGAGTTATACTAAGACACACACAGACAAAATATGTGTACTGTATATACATTGCATTACAATTTGTACGAATCGTATTTTTGACGTCTCAGAATATCTAAATGAAAAAATTGAATCTGTTCCAGTTCTAGGTCTTTCCATCTCTCAAGTAAATATACAATTACAGTACAAATGTCGTATTAGTTGTAATACCTATTTACAGTACAGCTATCGACGTATTCGACAATTCGTAATCTTCCAGTCTTGGTTATTTATCCATGCATCTCGCTTATGCCCAGAGAGGGGTTCCTTCATAAGAAAGTAGGGGGAAGTGCAGGGGGTTGCTTGGGGATACTATGATCCATGGATCCGCATGGATCCGCATGGATGAATGTAGCTTTGTTAGGCTGGGACCTCAAGGGGATCTATAAATAGTGCACGCCTGAGGCTACTGAATTTCTCATCACTATACAAAGTGAGAGCTGTTTCGAAGAGTAAAAAAAAATTGGCAAACAAATATTGAGTTGATGTAGATTAATGAGGGTGTGAGGATTATATTAGTGTGAAATATTTTTAGATTATATTTTATGTTATAATAATTTAATCAGAAACTAAATTAAATAAAAAGAAATAGTATATGAACATGATGAAATGATAAATACTCATATATTCGCTAAAAACTATATTCTAAGCTAATAAAACATCATTTGAAGAAATATATTCAATACCGCTTGAAAGTTGCTGCCATGTCCATCTACAACTATTTTAAGTACAAATTTTATAGAAAATGTGTTTTTTTTTATGTCACAAATGAAATGTGTCAAGTAATCGAAAAATACTTTTGCTACCCTAATAAATTTTCATCAACCTGCGTGATATTATAAGCCAGTATTTGAAACTATTTCTGTTATTGCAGGTTGTGCAAATATACTCCTACTCAAGTGTAATACAACACTAGTTGTTATATAATTTCTTGATGAAGTTCATTGTTTTATTTGGCTAGACACAAAAATAAAGAAACCAACCACTAATGTCAACTTATTAAGATTAATTTGAACTATTACCAGGTTTAAGATATCTTGTTATGATGTTTTGTGAACATAATGTCATTGCGATGATACCATAGTTTAAGAAACTTGTATTTTGTTTTTCCTACTCAATAAATGTATTAGGATGAATTCCATTAAAGTTTGTTATTTATCACCGAGCATTTGTGTTTTATTGGAGTTGTATAATACTGCATGTATACATTCAACTAGGTTTCAAAGCAACAAAAATAGGAGCTTACATCTTTAGATAGTTTTACATATTTGTGCTTGTAGGACCACAGAAGTATGTGTTTAAATGTTTTTAACTGACAATGCGTTTCATAATATCGCACGTTTGGTAAACGTAGTTAAAATGATATATTACTGGATAACATGTACACACTGTAACTGTTACCTGTAGTTTGTATAAATTTAGAAACAAAACATTGCTTAAAAATTTAAGTTGAAAATTAGTGTGGAATTAGAATTTGCCACGAATGAAAACTAAACAGTGCAATCCCTCAAACATATTAAGATATCTTAGCCACGTATCGTAAAAATATAATTCTGCTATGTATTCACTAAGGTTGAATTAAGTTATGAAAATCAATTGCTTCAATATCGTTGCAATTTAAACATGTCATCTCTGTTTATATATTGTAAATGTATGATGTTAGCAATGTATTCACTAAATATTCATTTACTAAGATTGTACAACGTGTTGTTAATATGATGGTAATTGAAACATGATCATACTTCATATATTGTAAATTTTTAACTGTATCTATTGTTGTATTCTGTATAACACTTACTCTAAACAAATACTGTAAATATAATACTTATGCTTTAAGTTAACAAAAAATTTGTAAAAATATAAAGATTTCGTTTTGTACAATAAAGTGGGTTGGGTAAAAAAAGACATATATTTTAACAACCTGCGTTTTATTAAGAATATCCATCAGAAACAGTGTACAATTTATATACATCAAAGTAATTTTTATTACAACGTTAGAACAAATGTAAGTAAAAAGATACATATAAAGACACAAATATTTCTCTTAATTGATCTTTAACATCGTACTGAATAGTAAAGTTATATGAAATAAACTAAATCTCTTATCGTTATCTTTTCTCACCATCAAGTTATAAGTAAAGCAATTACAATCTGTTTTACAGGTAACGTTTAACACAACGTATTTTTTCAAACGGAAATTGTATTCCATTATAAGACAGCATGTTTCTTAATTTAAAATATGGTATTTTAAATCTTGTAAACTTAATTCAAAAGTAACTATAGTAAAATTTTGACATCCTTTTTATACAAATGGTAAAAATGCTTTTACGCACACAGGTAGCCAGCCTGTAGTGTGAGACTCCTGAGCTTGTCAGACTACTCACTAAAAAACCCCCTCTACTCTGTTGGACACAGACCTGGGATTGTTTGTCACATTACTTCAGGTCAGGTCAACGTGTGACCTAAGCCCTCAGGGCTCGCGCCCTGACACAAGATACAAATAATCTTGGATACAAAAGTAATTAAATTTAAAGAAATTGTACCTTTTATTGTTACATTATGTTGTTGTTGTTATCATATTGTTTTTTATGCTACAGTGTCTTGTAACATTAATTTAAATTTGTTATAGCTGAAAATTAAACATGGCATTTGCCCAAAAACTGTTTGGATGCTGTTAAATGTGATGGTGTCTTTTCACGGTAAGTAGTACAAAGTCGAATAGTTTATTTAAAAAAATCTAAAATCTGAAGAAAACGTTATGGTTATGCGTTGCAATAGTAAAGGTGGGCGAAATATAAATCTTACCTTCAACGAAAGTATGAAGTATCCTTTGTTATATAAACGCTGTTGCAACTTAATAGGAATGTCAAGTGATTTCACAATAAGATCATAACAGGAAACAAACTGAGGTATTTTTAGAGTTATTGAGGTCACTCTGCTAGGGGTTGGGTATAAATAGAGACGTAACTAGGGGTTGTGATCACTTTCACTTTGTTACTGCTGCTGAGTTCATCTCCCTGGTAGTGTGTGACACCCCCTGGTCTACAGTGTCTTAGTGAAAGTTTGCTATCAGTTTACACCGTGTTTGTTATTAAAAGGTAAGTGTATTTATTTATCTAGCTTTAAATTGTTAAGGTTTAGTATCAATATTATTCATGAACTGGTAAAACAGAAGAAAACTTCATGTTCTTGCAAATTGACATAGTTAATCATAATAAAATAGTTTGCTACTAAACTGTTTCAGAAAATCTGAGAATTGTTAAACAAGTTTTCGACTAGATAAACCAGACATGCATTAAGCTAGGAAAGATAGTTTTTTTTTTCTTTATACAGCATGCAACAAAACAGAACTTATTCATTTTTTTCTTTAAACAGCATGCAACAAAATAGAACTTATTCATTTTTTTCTTTAAACAGCATGCAACAAAATAGAACTTATTCATTTTTTTCTTTATACAGCATGCAACAAAACAGAAATTATTCATACATGCGTCTTAACCTTTGCTCATTTATAAAACTTGAAACTTGTTCAAACTTTTAACTTCTTGTGTTGTTTTAAAAGCTTGTTTTTAAAACTGTAAAACTTGAGCTTGAAGTTTAATAAAAAATCGTCGCTTTTAGACAACCGTTTGTTGGAGTTCATTTTTTGTATGTTTACAAATAGGATTGTTTTACTATTGAAACTGTTTTAGAAAATCAGCAAATGTTTGAACAGGTGTTTGAACTACATAAACCATTAATGCTCTAAACTTAAACTACGAAACTTTTCTTTAAATTAAACTTATTACTATTATAATAATTTTAAAGTGAGAAAGAACATGAGTCCAATTATTGGTTTGATAAAAGTAAAAAAGACTAACACAGTTAATAGTAAAAGGGGGGGGGGGCTTTGCTACTAAACAATTTGTTTGCGAAAATACTTACTAGTTTTACATAATATGTTTTAAAATAGGACGATTTGCAGGGAAGAAATTATAAATAAAAAGAAAAACACTTCTTTAAAAATAATTACCACACTTCTTTACAGATAAAATATAATTTTAGTGAACAACAAAATTTATTGTTCACCTTATGAAACTGAAATATTCAGTAATTATTGCAAATTTTATCGCTTCTTAAACTCTTCTTTGTGCTGCATTTCAGATAGAAGAAGATGGCATTTATGTGTGATATTTGCAGCACACAATTTACATTTAAAACAAATTTACGACGCCACATGAGAAAACATTTAGATCCAACTGAGATTGATATTTTCTCCTGTCATGAATGTAACAAAACGTTCAATCGCAAAGATGCATTTCAATGTCATCTTCAAATCCATTCAAGTAAGTAAAATAAGTTTAAGTTAATTCATTTTTATACAAATCCAAGTTAATATATCTATATAAATAAAATTAGAGTTTTGTCTGTACATTGCTTAGAATAATGAACTTTTTGGTTATTTTTACATTTCATAGGTCAGAGAAACCGAATCAAACCTTATCTCAATTTCTGTCTGTCTGTCTGTCTGTCTGTCTGTCTGTCTATCTGTCATTCTCTTGGTAACGCTAAAATACGCACTTTATTACAACTACTCCTCAATAACTATAGCACTGTCCCGCCTGAAACTTATTTTCCAAATACTATACATATATGAGATGGTTTTAGACGTATTTCATCGAATATGAGACAGTTAGATATTTAACAGTAAACCCTTGAAAATCAAGTTTTTGTCGATTTTTGACGTGGAATTTCTGGAAGCCCATGTTAACCTTATGAGAAATGAAATTATTGAATCTTAACAGCTGTTTCAATTAAACAAGTTGGTTCTGTTCTGTGATGTTCAATAGCATTAAAGTTACAAGGATTACCAACAGGGTGCAGCACTAGCACTATTATTTCTTTTACATTTATGACAACAGCTAATTTGCAACCTGGAGGCGAGTGAGCGTAGCGAACGAGCTAACCTGAAGGCAAGTGAGCGTAGCGAACGAGCTAACCTGAAGGAAAGTGAGCGCAGCGAACGAGCTCCAACATACAGGTGAGTGAGCGTAGCGAACGAACTTCAACCAGGACGTGATTGAGCCATGCAAACGAGATCAGATAGTAAAAATAAAAGTAAGCCTACCGTTATAGGATCGACCGGCAGACACAGAGGTAATTTAACCTTTTATTGATTGTCATACCGATCCGGAACAACAAAAAACAACATAAAATGAAGCTATGTATAATAGTTTGGCCAGCATATCTTAAAATATGCAAACCAACTGCTGTTCTTTATATAAGAAGGTTTCAACTGAATATTATAAGATCCCCGTGCGTAGAACGGGTACACAGCTAGTTTAAACTAAAAACATATTAGGTTTTCTTTTCTGTATCGGCTCAGCTCTTTTACCCAACATATTTTCATATTTCTGGTTTGAAATTAAAGGTATGCATGCACAGATTGGCTATCAAGCATCACCATTTATTAACTACTGTATTACTGGATGAAAAATCAATTTTTTTTTCAAATTCTAATTAAATTATAGATGTATTTCATCAGTTCTAATTACATTATTTTATTTGTTTTGGTCTAACAACCTTCAGTAAAATACCAGCTTTCATTTGAGCTATTGATTATTGGCATAGATCAGACATACTTGAAGCACGCTGCTGAATCAGGAATAAACTATAATTATAATTATATTAGGACTTATTTGCAATCACCTAGTATATTTAAATGGATGTAGGAACTGTTTTTATTATTTATTAATTTCAAGTATCAATTAAGTATTGATCATGTTTGTAGCAATGGGAGTACTTATATGAACAAACATGAATTCTACCTGATGATTAAAAATATCTTTTGTTTTCTAAATGTTTTAAAAATCTAATTTTTCTTTTCAGCACTATGTTTAGAGAAATCTCTACATGTTTTAAAACTACACATATAGGCCTAAATTTATTTTAAAAACTGTAATTTTTCTATATAGATATATATTAATTAAAAACTACAATTAAAATATTTAGGTGTAAAGACCTATCTTACAAAATTAATTTAACTTGGTATAGTAAAACGTGTGCCTATTGTTTTGTATGAAAACCATATTTTATAACTGTAAATTTAAGTAACAGAAAATATATTTGTTTTACGATAGTTATAAGAATGTGTCATTTACGGTGTAAAAGTGTTTAAATACATTTTTTGGCATGAGCTATGAAATTTCATTATGAGGTTAGTGCCATAACTGATAATCACATTTTATCTTGATCAAATAAACTTAGTTAACTTCTAAATATATTAATAGCTTACTTTTTAAACAATTTTTTAACTTAATCTTTCACTTAATTAAACATATTTGTTTATTTTTTTTTATGCAGAGCATGGTTATTTTACACTAGATGTAACTCCTAGGCTTCCTCAACAAAGCTTTGTGTTTTATCAATACTTAAGAAGTGTGTAGGTTCACCATAACTTAGCCCTGCATTAACTTTAATGAAAATTATTAATATCTTACAAAAGTTTGGCTAATGGTAACACCTAAAACTAAAAATAAACATTTAGAATAGAACATTTCCAATATGTTTATGTTACGGATTTTATTCTAAACATATTTTGGAAGTTATAGCATAAGAAATAACTCCTCAAATGTAATAATGTGCACAATTTACATATGCATTAAAAAAATTATGTTTTTAACCAATTTTTTATAAATTTTTGTATTACTGATATATAAAGTATACTGTGTTTTAAATAAATAGACAGCTTCAAGTACAAAGTTTATGATTTGCCTTTTCTATGTTGGTACCAATAAAGATTGTTTAGCTGATACAAAATAAAAAAAGTTCTCGGATTAAATAAAAACGAACAAGTTGTTTTTACGTTGTTTAGTACAATAGTAAAGAGGATAGATAGATACTTACATAACATATGACTACAAAACACAGTCTGTATAGTTATAAAAGGTAAATATTTCCTGTTTACAGTTTTTATATATACCCAAAAAAGCTAATTGCTCAATATAATAAGGCTTGAATTTGACCTAACGAATATTTTTCTTTACAGAACGTGCACGACTTGACAATGAAATGGATGGTTTGACGAAAACATGCAATGACTTCCGCCATGCAAGCAATGAAATGCCCACTCCAAAACAAGATATACAAATGTCAATAGATATATCAGGTAAACTAATATGAAGATCTAATATAATTGTTATGCATTCTCATGAGCTAATTGAACTTGTATTGTAATTTGTTTTGTTAACTATATGTTTTTTTATTTTTAAATGCAAACTTATACAATACTCACAATGCAGCTCTTACAAACCTGTTTTTGTTTTTTTCACTTAGATGTGATAAACTATGGTGTGTATATTTTATATCACGTTAAACAATACTTTACAAAACAAAAATATAGTTTTAAAAATTTGCATGATATATAAGCTCACAATTTAGCGATATTTATAATAGAGTTCATATTTATAGTATATCATGGTTTTTGTATGGATTTTGTTCTACATAACTTTAAACAGGTGAAAATTTTGGTTTTTATGACTTTATGCGTCAGAACCAATGCAAAATTTGAAATATTTAATATTGCCATTTAAATCTTGTTACTTAAATTTGTGCTGTCACAACTGAATTTTATTGCTTTAGGAATCTGTGGTATTGATAACATTATAACATTCCATGAGTTATTGCACGTACAACTTTTAAAACAGCACATGTTTAACATCATTGTGGTTAGTGTACTAACGGTTATGTCATAACTTAAATAAGAGTATACAATTAAAATAATTATTATATTCTAATCATAATTTTATGTTTAGATGTTGAAGAAACAGGACACACAACACCAAACAACAAAGCTTTAAAACCTAACAAATCAGTGTCTGCCTGTAATCAAGAACAAGAGGAATGGTCAAAATCTACCGTGCAAGAAGGATTCCCTTGCACCAAATGTGAAAAAGTCTTCACATTAAGAAATAACTTGTATAGGCATATGAAGACCCATTCACAAGGTAAAGCAAAACATTATTATACTAGATTTGTATTTCTAATTAAACTTAGCAAACAGTCATACAAAGGAAAATGTATAATGAAAAATTGATTTATAGGCAATACAATACACAGAATTTGGTTTGGTGGTTGGGGGGGGGGGGTTATACACCTATTTTAACTCTTTTGAAATGTGAGAGAGTAATAGTAGTTTACGTAACGATCGCATAATGATATTGAAGTTTTTTACCTGTAGAAGTTTTTAAGACACTCGTCAAGACTAATACTGTACCTTGAATTTTCTACTTGTGTTGTTAACACTATCTTAAACGCAATCGTTGCGTAAACTAATATTATACATGGCAAATATTTGTTTTTACTACTAAATCAAAAAGAAGTTGGATTTAGGTGTTATAGGTGGCAATTATTTTCTGGTTGATCATTTTACAGTGAATATTTATTCAAATAACCATAATGTAGATTATTGTAAAAACAAATTAAAATGATTGGTTAAATATAACATATAACAATTTCGCAGTCACACGAAGTACTGCAACTGGAAGTAGGAATAGCTTATAAACATGTTTTAAACAATAATAAACCTAACAATAGTACGATGCTTAGTAATACTTTGAACAAAACAACCGTTATAAACCTAAATTATTGTATATCTAATATAACATTTGATTTATTTGTTTTTATTTTATATTTTTACATGCTTGCACACCTTAAGCTTCTAAAAACTAACATATTTATACATAATTTTTAATGAGTGCGTTTAATTTTTGTTTCAGGATCTGTGGATTGTAAAGATTGCGGAGCTGTAGTATCTCGCAAAGATAAACTTATTCACCACAAGAAATTTGTATGTCCAGCAACAAGGGTTAAAATTGCATCTGTCCCCTTTGTACGTGATCCTACATCTCATTCTTCAGCAGAAGAGCCAATGGACCAAGATGCTGAACAGCCCTCCAAGACTGAATATGACGTTAATCTTTCTACAGAGGAAAAACCTGGAATGGACCTGTATAATGAACAACCCACCACGATTGAAGATGACATGAATGATTTTGTGGCCACAGAAAAGGCATTTCAATCCCGCCTAATTACGTATGAACTAAAACGAAAATTCAGTAAGAAATTCACAATTGCACTTTTCTTAACATTTGTTTTCGACCACGTGACAAGCCTTTTACAAAAGGTACAGGACACCTACAACTGTGTAAAGATAAACATTTTTCTTGAATGTGAGTTCATAAACACCCATGGAGAAACTTGTTTGAAGAACTTCAAAACAAACAATACGCCACTGTTTAAGACCACGGATATTGACCAATTATGCTCAGAATTATTTCATAAACTTGTTAGAGAAAAGGATGAATGTGACTTTAAAGGTTCAGGTTGGTCATTTGTCAGAGTAAAGAAATTTGAGATCCGCGTTAACAAGTACAACCCTTTAAAAGGAGCCTCATACATTCCTCTACCAAAAAAACTGGAAAGTATAGTCAACGTTTATAATACTGACAACATGTGTTTTAAGTATTGTATTTTAGCCAAATTTGTCCAAGGAGATCCTAGCTTCCCTGCAAACTACACCCAGGAAATTGAGAAGAAATACAATTGGGAGTCAGTAGAGTTTCCAGTCAAGTTAAAAGATGTTCCGAAATTTGAAAGAGACAATAACATAAGTATTAATGTTTTTGGACTGGATGAGGATAACAAAATATATCCCTTGAAGATTTGCAATAAGGAACTACCTGACCATCGTGATCTCCTCATCCTGACAAACAAAGACTCAGGCACGCATTACGTTTTCATTCGAGATTTTAATAAAACAATAAAATCTCAACTGAGCAAAACAAAAAATGCACTATTTGTCTGCAAGAGATGTTTTGCTTACTTTGAAAACAGACCAAACAAATTAGGTTTAAGTGGTAAAGAGAGGTTGATTGAACACCAACGTTATTGCTCTTCAAAAACTCCACTTCGACTAGATCTTTCTCCTGATCCTTTCATTTCATTTAAGCATCCCGAAAGAAGTCAACGTGTGCGATTTACCATTTATGCTGATTTCGAATGCAGTCTTATCCCAAATGACATGTTGGATTCAGATTCTATTACCCATACTCATGAACCTCATTCCTACTGTTACTTGATCAAAGATTCTCTTAGTAGTTCTGATCCTATTGTACGTCTATACAGAGGTGCAAATGCAGCAAAGCACTTTGTTGAATCCATTAACAAAGATGTTTTAAAAATTGGGGACAAACTCTACAAAGAAAGGCGTATGACACCCAACTTAACCCCAGAAGAGGAAGCAGCTCACATTGCTGCCACCCAGTGCTATATTTGTGGTCTGGGTTTTACTTCTGATAAAGATCCCAAAGTAAGGGATCATATGCATTCCACCCCATATACATTCAGAGGTGCTGCTCATTCAAGTTGCAATATCAGACATCAAGAGCAAAATACAATCAACTGTTATTTTCACAACCTATCATACGATTCACATTTTATTATCAAAGAACTTGGATATGATGAAAGAGAAGTCTCTGTGATTGCAAATTCTGAGGAGAAATATATTAGTTTTACCAAGTATATCCATTATAAGAATGCAAACAGAGGTATTCTTAAGCTTCGATTTGTTGATACCTTGCGCTTCCTCCCATCTAGCCTCTCTAAACTAGCAGACAACCTTCCAAATGGATGTTTCATAGAAACTAAACGCAGATTTCCAGATCCCACTCAGTTTACCCTGCTCACGCTCAAAGGTGTCTTTCCGTATTCATACATCTCCTCAGTGGATAAACTTCAAGAATCACAACTCCCACCTAGGCAAGCCTTCTACAACAAACTCACTTTAGAGACTATTTCTGAACAGGATTTTAAACACGCTGAAGATGTCTGGAAAGCCTTCAACATCAAAGATTTAGGCCAGTATTCTGATCTGTACCTCCTTACTGATGTCCTCCTTCTTACAGACATCTTCGAACATTTCCGAGATGCGAGTTTAAAATCACATCAGCTGGATCCTGCTTATTACATCACCTTGCCTTCATATTCATGGGACTGTATGCTGAAAAACACAAATATAAAACTTGAAACAATTCAGGACCATGATATCTATCTATTTTTTGAAAATGGGATACGTGGAGGCATTTCACAGTGCATGAAGCGAAGATCAGTGGCTAATAATAGGTATTGTGCAGGCTACGACCCTTCAAAACGCTCCAAATATTTAACTTATGTGGATGCAAACAACTTGTATGGATGGGCTCAATCTCAATACCTACCAACAGGGGGATTTAGATGGTTAGACAAGGACGAAATTGAATGCCTTGACATAGCAACTGTGTCAGATGAAAGCAATGTGGGTTACGTACTCGAAGTCGATATGGAATATCCACAGGCCCTTCACAATCGACACAGAGATCTCCCATTTCTTTGCGAAAGGAAATCAACACCTGGCTCAAAACACCCCAAACTACTTACCACATTAGAAAATAAGAAGAATTACATCGCCCACTACCGCATATTAAAACAGGCACTCAAACATGGACTGAAATTAACCAAAATTCATAGAGTGGTAAGGTTTGACCAATCTCCCTGGCTCAAACCATACATAGATCTGAACACCGACCTACGGAAGGCTGCCAAAAATGACTTTGAAAAGGATCTCTTCAAGCTATACAACAATTCGGTTTTTGGAAAAACAATGGAAAACGTGAGAAAAAGATTGAACTACAAACTAACAACAAGTGAACGAAAGGCTGAAAAGCTCATCGCAAAACCAAATTTCTTGCACAGAACAATTATTTCTGAAACGATGGTTGGTATAAATCTAGCGAAAGAAAACATAGTTCTTGAGAAACCACTTTATGTTGGGATGTGTATCCTTGAGTTGAGCAAAGAACTCATGTACAAATTCTACTATGAGGTAATAGTCCCACACTATGGAGAAGATAACGTACGCCTCATATATATGGACACGGACAGTTTTATCATAGAAGTATTCACTCCTGATTTGTATAACAGTTTTTTGCCAATTGTCTATCATCTTGACACTAGTAGTTTACCAAAAAACAACCCAGCATACCAACCTGACAATGCAAAAGTATTAGGAAAGTTTAAAGATGAACTTAATGGGACATACATTCAAGAGTTCTTGGGTGTCAGGACTAAAGTATATTGCGTCGTAAAAGAAGATGAAGTACAAGATCCTATAAAGAAATGCAAAGGAATCACCAAGCCAGTAGTATCAAAAATCCTTCGTGCCGAAGACTACCGCCGATGTATAATGGAAAATGAGGACTGGTATACTATGAACACAACTTTCCGGTCATACAGACACGACGTCAAGACAAAGTGGGAAAATAAATTGACACTGAGTGGTTATGACTTCAAACGCCACCTTTGTGCAGATGGTGTTAATACTCTACCATATGGACACTGTGATATAGTTTAAACTGTTGGAGTAGTTTATCAAACAAGGTTTTATTTTAACAGTACAGTAATACTAATTCTAAAAATTAAAATTTGGAGGTGTTTATTAAGATGATGATGCTCATAAAAAGTTAACTTAAAATAATATTTTATAAATATCCGAATAATGGTTATCTGACATGAATAATTTGTAAAATACAAACACAATTTTCAATTGATTTGGTAGAGGATATAGTAACATTAATTCCTGAAATTAAAATTTGATTTCACATCTGTTTTTTAAGATTAAGTTGCTTATAGACATAATTTTAAGTGTTGGCATAAAAATGTTATGAACATTGAATATTCACTCTCTGATTTGTAAATAATAAAAAAAAATTATACTGTTAAATTGATTTTGTTAATGGGATATTATTACCTCTGTTAGCATAAGTACTTTAATCAGTTTTAAAATATTTCCTAATTATATATTTTATATATGTATATAACTAACAAATAATTGATAATTTTTACGGATAATAATATTATTACAACATGCAACTAATTTTGATATTTTGCAAACAGTAAATTTAAGTTCTATGAAAAACCAATTTTCCATGTTTTTGCAATAAAAGGGTGCTATTTGTTCACGTTTAACAGACCTTTGCATTTAAGAGTACTTGAGTAAAAGTACATTAACATTTTATCCTATGTATTTTTTTTTTGAGCTGACAAACTTTTACTAACATATTTTAAATTAAGAAACATGCTGTCTTATAATGGGATACAATTTCCGTTTAGAAAAATACATTGTGTTAAATGTTACCTGTAAAACAGATTGTAATTGCTTTACTTATAACTTGATGGTGAGAAAAGATAACGATAAGAGATTTAGTTTATTTCATATAACTTTACTATTCAGTACGATGTTAAAGATCAATTAAGAGAAATATTTGTGTCTTTATATGTATCTTTTTACTTACATTTGTTCTAACGTTGTAATAAAAATTACTTTGATGTATATAAATTGTACACTGTTTCTGATGGATATTCTTAATAAAACGCAGGTTGTTAAAATATATGTCTTTTTTTACCCAACCCACTTTATTGTACAAAACGAAATCTTTATATTTTTACAAATTTTTTGTTAACTTAAAGCATAAGTATTATATTTACAGTATTTGTTTAGAGTAAGTGTTATACAGAATACAACAATAGATACAGTTAAAAATTTACAATATATGAAGTATGATCATGTTTCAATTACCATCATATTAACAACACGTTGTACAATATTAGTAAATGAATATTTAGTGAATACATTGCTAACATCATACATTTACAATATATTAACAGAGATGACATGTTTAAATTGCAACGATATTGAAGCAATTGATTTTCATAACTTAATTCAACCTTAGTGAATACATAGCAGAATTATATTTTTACGATACGTGGCTAAGATATCTTAATATGTTTGAGGGATTGCACTGTTTAGCTTTCATTCGTGGCAAATTCTAATTCCACACTAATTTTCAACTTAAATTTTTAAGCAATGTTTTGTTTCTAAATTTATACAAACTACAGGTAACAGTTACAGTGTGTACATGTTATCCAGTAATATATCATTTTAACTACGTTTACCAAACGTGCGATATTATGAAACGCATTGTCAGTTAAAAACATTTAAACACATACTTCTGTGGTCCTACAAGCACAAATATGTAAAACTATCTAAAGATGTAAGCTCCTATTTTTGTTGCTTTGAAACCTAGTTGAATGTATACATGCAGTATTATACAACTCCAATAAAACACCAATGCTCGGTGATAAATAACAAACTTTAATGGAATTCATCCTAATACATTTATTGAGTAGGAAAAACAAAATACAAGTTTCTTAAACTATGGTATCATCGCAATGACATTATGTTCACAAAACATCATAACAAGATATCTTAAACCTGGTAATTGTTCAAATTAATCTTAATAAGTTGACATTAGTGGTTGGTTTCTTTATTTTTGTGTCTAGCCAAATAAAACAATGAACTTCATCAAGAAATTATATAACAACTAGTGTTGTATTACACTTGAGTAGGAGTATATTTGCACAACCTGCAATAACAGAAATAGTTTCAAATACTGGCTTATAATATCACGCAGGTTGATGAAAATTTATTAGGGTAGCAAATAGTATATTTCGTACCTAGGGCCGAAAATGAGGTTTTGCCGGCTCGAGATAGTTTTTAAGTTCGAGACGAAGTCGAGAACTTAAATCGATCGAGAGCTGCAAAACCATTTCGGTCCGTGGTACGAACGCTATTTTTCACCACACTATACCCTATTACCACTATTCACCACTATAATAATGCACACTGATCGTCAACACAACTACAACTTTAAGGTTATGTGAAGAAATAATTTGAGGAATCAGCAAAAATATAAATAAATAGTTGCTAGGCAACGGTGACAATAACACAATTCTATATTGCAATGCTATGGATTTTGATTGTGTATTTAAAACGTATTCATGTTTTAATTAAGTAAGCGGACAGCTGATTTTGCGGCCCCGGCCTGTAAAAACCTGCTCGGTCCCCAAATTGGCGACAGCTGGCATGGCCAGCAAAACGTAACTTTCAGCCACCAATTAACGTATGTAATACAGCCAAAAACATCATAGTGTGGTGAAAAGTATTTTTCGATTACTTGACACATTTCATTTGTGACATAAAAAAAACACATTTTCTATAAAATTTGTACTTAAAATAGTTGTAGATGGACATGGCAGCAACTTTCAAGCGGTATTGAATATATTTCTTCAAATAATGATGTTTTATTAGCTTAGAATATAGTTTTTAGCGAATATATGAGTATTTATCATTTCATCATGTTCATATACTATTTCTTTTTATTTAATTTAGTTTCTGATTAAATTATTATAACATAAAATATAATCTAAAAATATTTCACACTAATATAATCCTCACACCCTCATTAATCTACATCAACTCAATATTTGTTTGCCAATTTTTTTTTACTCTTCGAAACAGCTCTCACTTTCTATAGTGATGAGAAATTCAGTAGCCTCAGGCGTGCACTATTTATAGATCCCCTTGAGGTCCCAGCCTAACAAAGCTACATTCATCCATGCGGATCCATGCGGATCCATGGATCATAGTATCCCCAAGCAACCCCCTGCACTTCCCCCTACTTAAGAACTACAACTTTCACGTACAGTACTGTAATATTGTTTATACTAAGCTTTCACCTCTTCAATTGTTTTTGTTCACCTCTGTGATTGTTTTATGCATTACCCGTTTTAATTAAGATACGTTTATTTATTTAAAATTTCTTTACCCGTAATTTCCATTAATGATTTGCCTGATTTTATTATTTGGTACGAATGAAAGGTAGGTGACAAATACATTTTCCATAGAGAGAAACGACTCAGAATATTCACCGTTATTGGACAATAACAAAATATATTACACTCAAAGTGATTACTTTTCACACCGCGGGAAATGCTTCATTCAGCCAAGGATGGTCCCCCTCATAACTGAAGGAGCAATTCTGTAGACTGTGCTCTTCCACCGACACATAAATATCCGCTTTTTGTAATGGAGTGGAGTGGAGTAGAATGGTAGAATGTAGCGAAACGAACGGATTCTTTCAAACAAATCTATAAATAATATCCGGAAACGTGTAAGGAGCGGAGGAGAGGGCGAGTATATATAGAGACAATGTGTCGGCTCCTATAGGTATACTCTGGACTAAACTGTTGAGCTCCATTTGATATCCCAACTGACGTCACGATCGAGGTATCGATAATACCTTTGGTTTTTGTACAAATTCGGATTACGTTCTGTTACGTTTGTTTTGTTCACTATGTTGAAGGACAAAGTTAAGTTACTGGAGCTGTTTATCTGGATATAAAAGCTCAATGATCAAGCACAGATATACTAGGTTCAGATTTAAACAATCAAACAACAGAACTACTTAATATATTCTTCAAGATCTGTGTAAAACGGACCCATCCCATCACTTTATACACCAAAATGAAAATAACAGGACATGGTTCAGTACTAGGAAGAAACTCTATAGCGTAAAGTAGGTCCTCGTAGACCCAGCGACCCAGGAATTTATTGGTATGTTTGTAAGTCTAGCAGGGCCAATATGCTTCCAAAGTTGTGAGCAAAAGATTTGTGCTCTAAATTAAAATAACTGATAGTTAAAACCAATTATTCGTGTAGTAGACTGTTAATCTTTCATTGACAAAATCTACCGTCAGGTCGGCTAAACAAGAAGTACTAAAACCCGACTTGCCAATCACTCAGAACTCGGACGATGCATGCGTCCCGAGGATTTAGTTTCATAGTTTATGAATCTGTCTACAAAAGGGAGAAGACAGGAAATGCAAACAAATGTCAAATTCTCAATCGTGAAGATACATTGCTATTGCTAACGACCGATAACACTGTGGTCGCGGGCGCACTGTTTGTCTTTTGCCCAACACTTCATACGGATACAACTGGTATTAATGCAATGTGGTTTCTGTCATCACCCAATAATAACAAAATAAATACAAATAACTTAAATAAACAATAAACTTAAACTGTAAATTGTTTAATGATTAGCCAACCATCGGAACAGTGAAAACCCGTGAAACTCGCATTTTAAAAGCTTATCGAAAACATAAACATAGCGATACGTGAACAGTCCAAGGATTTAGTTTCATAGTTTAGGAATTCGGCTACAAACAGAAGAGAACAGTGAATGCGAACTAATGTGGAAACGTTGTGATGAAACATTTCAACAAATTATCAAATTCTTAGTACTCTAGTAGTTGCTCTGATGATAGTTCTGCTGTGACATGAGCGCACTCTATCGGGTCAATGGCTAACATCCCCATGTTAAAGTTGTCGCCAGTTTTTAAATCGAAATCGTCGTAGTTATGCGAGCTACCGATAGATTATGTTTATCTACCTTCGTAATGTTTGTGGAATAAACGAACCTGTTTACCAAGTCAAACTAAGTTATTATGACCTATAGCAACTCAGTTCAGTGTACCCCATCAACTTGATCAGTAACAAACAGATAAAGTAGGAAATATAACTGTAGACACTAGCGCGTTCTGTGATTTGCTCACAAAACTATGCTATTATTCAATAAAAAGTTGGGATTGTAGGTAATGTTGGTAGTTGGTCACTCACCCAGTGAACTCTCCGGGTCAGAAAGGTCAGACAAGGACGGCACCTTCTGCATGGCACCGCCACAGGACTCGCCCTCGTCCAGCTGCTCCTGCTTGATCCTGGGCACGTCATCTTCTACCAGGAATTTCTGTAAACAAATAGAGCTGACTGTCAATACATTCACAAGGATGGACAAGGCAGCATCATCAGGTTGCACAAAACCTATTTTTAAAGACCCGTGCTTCGCAACGGGGATAGACTAAATGCGGTTCTTTAGATCTGCCTATGAAATACAGAAGCACATCTATGATTCATATTAAAAAGAAAACACAATGTTACCACTTAGTTAGCTAAAACTCTTTTCTTAGCTTAAATGCTATTCTAGGTTGTACGACAACATAAGAGCCTCTTTTACACTCTACTAGATTACTAGATTGTAGGGTGTAAAAGAAGCTCTTATGTTGATTATTTTAAATATTGCAACTAAGAGTTAACTTAAAAATACGCTTACTTAAAAGTAATCGTCAGTTCAAAACCAAACTTATGTTACTGGATACAAAATAATCGAACCCTTTATTTAAGTGTAGCAATGCAATAGATTACTTCATATTTATGCCACATAAGATACATATACGGTAGGCCTATTTTTTAAATGTTAGTCAAGCCTCTTTGCCTGTTGCTTAATTCATAAATTTCACATAAAACCATTAGCAAAATTCTACAAAACCGTTACTACATTTTGTTAATAGATTACATCCATCTCAAATAACACAAATGTTCAAAATTTAAATTAAACCCAAAAACATATTTTCAAACCGCTATCTTACGCTAAATAAAACAAACAGCGGTAAATTACATTCAAAAATTAATTAAATATTGTAAACTTTAAATGTATTTAAGGTGGCGCACTTAGGAAATCGGCCAGTGGGGTTGAGCCCTAAGAATTCGTTCACACCAATAATTTTCGGCAATTCTACACACTCTACGCATCATTTTTCTTTGTGATGTGCCAATATTGTTGATTTGTCAATGGCCTTAAGCAATGGGCACAAATCTGACCTTATGACTCGAATGTTATGTTGTGTAGCCTACCAGGGGAAACTAATCATTGTTCCGAGTTGTTTAATGTTTAGGGAGGTTGTCCAAGCCGCTACAGTTTCATGCTAAGCCAATAAATTTCAATGATAAATCAACTCTAATAAAATATATGGAATGTATTATAAAACTATTTCAAATAGTTACTATATGCTGTGCATAAAAATTCCGAAATACTCTAAATGTATGGTTTTAGCCTGGAAAATATGGTTACAAGGCTAGGGTTCTAGGGGGTGACTAGGGTTTGCGAGACAACAAAATGTTATGGCATTTATTTTAAGCTATAAAGGATATGCGTTATGTTATGCGTTAACAAGTGTCAAGGAATTCGTTTTTAAATTAATTTTTTCTTAGTTGTAACTCGCTGTAACTCATAAATGAGTAGTTTTGGAGAAAAAAATGCCAAGAGTAAAAACGTTTTAAATGGCATTTACTTTCTAAAAAATGCATAAAATATTACGGCTATAGAAGAAGAGGGCTCTGTGAGGCGGAGTGACATCATTGTTATAGACAAGGAGAAAGATTTCGGTCTCATTATAGACCCAACAAATTCATTCAACAACAAACAAACAAATTCATCTGAACAGATTCGTCTTGAGACAAATCAATATCAGCCACAGGAAGTCCATGAAGAAAAAGTAAATATTTATAAGAAAACTATCCCCTATTATTCGGAGAAATACAAAATATCAAAATTTAAAGTATATGGACTACTCATTGGATCAAGAGGAACAATTCCTCAACAAGTTGAGAAATTTTGGAAGAAATTCAATTTGGAAAATCAAGTGCTATATTTAATATCTTTAACAGCCATAAAATTTCCTATTAATATTATAAGAAACCACCTATATAACAATTATCATAATTAGGTTTAAACAAACTTGCAAAATTTAATGTAATATTATTCTTTGTTCTACAGCAGACTACAATGTGTAGTAAGATTTCAATTTTTAAAATAAATTTGAATTTATATTCTTAAATAAAATAAAATATAAGTTTGTATATATATTTGAAAGTTATGAACTCCGAAACCGCTCGACAGATTGTAATAAAACTTTCAGACATTATTATACAATATTCAAGAATGGTTTGTGTGAAGTTTGGTGCAGATCCGTCAAAAGGACTCCGCCCCAGTGGCTCTGGAGCTTTCCCATGTAAGGCGGGGACACACTTGTCATACACCCTTCCGATCCGACTCCGATCATACTGCGGTACGACTGTCGGAGAGGGGAATGGTACATAACATTGAACGCAGTTGTTTACACCTCTCCGACACGCGTCACGTCATACTCCGATCCTACTCCGATTTTGACTCCGATCACGCACCGACACTGCAGTCTATTCGTTTGTCGGATGCAGGACGGGTAGTTTCTTAAAAATAACCTTTATTCTTAAGGTTTAGGAACAATGGTTTAAGATAAATATATGCCGATGCTTGATTTGAAATCTGTGCGTGCATACCTTCAATTGGAGACCTCAATCATGAAAATCGGACGGGTAGAAGAGCTAAACGAACTCAGGAGAGAAAAACCTATAATATATATAATGGGCACTTCTGCTTTCCTTCCATGCAGAATGGACCCAAATTCTCCGTTTTCCACTGCCCTCCAGAGATGTCTGACTTTCTTCATCTAGACAAACCGCCATCATGGCTAAATCCTGAATACAAAATTTTTGGACATACAGTATTTATCACCTTCTGCACGTAGTTTACGTTTACGAATCAGACTGGCGAGTGTTGATCTACCCGGTGGAGGAAATCGGAGATGGGTCGCCGGTTCGGAAGCGTGTATGACATGTGTGTTCACCCCCTCCGATCCCGCACCGATCCTTCTGGAATCCCGCAAATCGGATCGTAGTAGGATCGGAAGGGTGTATGACAAGTGTGTCCCCGCCTATAAGGTTAGAGTACTCATATTTAAATGGAATTAAAGAATCTTGAACGTACGAGTGAATCGTGGTTAGCCCACTTCTTTGTCACTTACTACCACAGGCACAGGGTAACACGTGAAAACGTGCTTGGTCTATGTTGTGATTTACTTTACTCAGCGCACATGTTATGTAGTGAGTGAATGGGAGCGAGCTAGTAACATGAATGGCTCGTGTACGTGTCTATAAGTGTGTGTGTGCGTGAGTGTGTGTGTGTGTCCAGGTAGGAGGCGAGTGGGCAACTCGTCCAGACACAGCGAGGTCACTCTGACCCGCCCTGTTCCTTACCTTACCTCCCTCAGACTGCTGATAACCATACGGAACTGACGGAACTAGCATCATGGGCTACTAAACATGCATAGACTGCTCTAAACAAAATGCAAGATGAACACTTCAGAAGAAAGAGCATTAGTTGTTTACTGAAACTAGTGATACCTAAAACTGGACCTAGCTGTCATTCATCATTGGGGGTTTTTTATTGTCCTGGCTAACAAACAACTGGTCATAGTCAGTAACAACTTTCCAAAATAGTACTGTATAACTCCGTTCTACATTCATCCATAGTCCATATTCAGATTAAAATAAACCACTGCGTACGTCACTTTCTTAAAGAATTGAATTGAATGAAATAAACGCCGGTACTGTACTAGTACAGAATAACTTTCCCTTCGCTCGAAGGCCACTAACCAAGATTGTATGAAAGTGTGTTTTAAAATATTGAAACAAAGTCTTAACAAGAGCTTGTTATGGTTATATTCTCCTTAGAGCTACGAATATCTGTGTATCCCCTATGATCGTTGAGTCAGCTAGGTCTAAAGAAATAATTCATGCCAATCATCCAATGACAATTCAATGACACTTCCATTCAGCTTATCTCGGTATTTACACATGCACAACGAAATACATGCAAACGAATCCGTCGCAACCGTTACTTACCTGAACATTAATCATCACACACAACAACATTGTTATAAAAAAAAAAACAAAAAAAACACACACACACAGTTTCTGTTCATTCCCTGCGGCTTTTTACAACACCTTCCAGGTCTTCAGAGTTTATGCAGAAGCAAAATGCCAGCAACCTCTAATTACTAATACACACACGGTCTTTCTCTTTATCTGCAGAAGAAATGTCATAAGTGATACGAACTGTTCTCATTACTTGGGACAGGGTGCTTTACTTTCTACAATATGCTTGCATAATGATTAATGTAAAGTAACAGTCGAGTCAATTAATTGACACTTGATCGTTCTGTACAAAAGCTACATGTCCTGGTTACTGGTTGCTAAGTATTAGTATAGGCTTACTAAAATATTACGTGTCTGAAATAGCTGCGAAGAAACAGAACCCTTACCTCGGAACAAACGTCAAAGTGTTGCCTAAGCTTATTTGAAACTCAGATGAACCGAACCTGCATATCTTTCGACGGAGGAGTTGCACGGTGGGGTCATCTGTCCTACATTACTATAAGGCCCCTATTACACGAGGTAGCCTGGCGACGTCGCCAGCGACCAAACTGGCTACTCAGCTTGTCATGGGGCATTGATTCTTATGGATGTTATTACACGAGGGTAGCCAGCGACGCAGCCACACTTTGGCGACCGACTGGCTACCGAGCCCCGTCGCCACTGTGGTAGCCACTGGCTACCCATATTGGCGACGCTGCGTTGTAGCATATGGAGCTTATTACACTAGGTCGCCAGTATCACGTCGCCACTCGGTTAGTTCATATCACGGGGGTACTTGCTCACTGTTGTGTTGCGTTCTGCTGTGTTGTGAGTGTGTGAATTGTTCACTTCAGTTGATAAAATGTCTATATCATCCTTTATGACTCGAAGAAACTGGATTGTGACATACGAAAATAATTGAAACATTTTTTATTGTCCGCACAGAGCTCATCAAAAAGGGTGTAATATAACCCTTTTGATTCTCTTACACTAAGCATTGGATGAACGTACATTTTTCTCTTCCTTTGCCTCCTTTTCTTCAGAAGTAACAGAAGGAGAAGATACTTATAATCACTCATTATTCACTGTAAACACCGCTCATAACAAGTACAAGTGCAAGACAAGCACTCACAACAACGGCGCCACGGCGGTAAAATTCTGGCTACTCAACTGGTTATAGGTTTGGTGGCCAGTGCGTCGCCAGCTACTGCCGCTGGCGACGTCGCCAGGCTACCTCGTGTAATAGGGGCCTAAAGCGGTCTCGTCCACTCTATATATTCCATGGCCTGGTGTCGAACGGTCTGTCAACGCGAAACTTTGGTAATTTGTAAAACAAATGTATTGCGAGTCGACTGCTAGTAGGTCTAATGGCTGGAGAATATGTTATGCTCATGTGTTAGCGCAAGTAAAACCATTAAAATCACCTCCGTCTAGTTCTTCACTTAGTTATTCAAAATATAGTTTGGAAAATTGTGTGAACAATTTTCTCTTGAATATATCTCCGGTAAATTGACACTCACTACTCCTTTGTTTATCTGTGTTGGATGATAAGAATTACTCGGTCTGTGTATCAATCAGTTGATTGTCATTAATGGTCTCCCTCTTGACACGACCTCCAGCCACCAGCCTCCAGTAACCCCTCATCACCTCACCGTATGTGTATATTTGTTACACGATGAGAATTATTCGGTCTGAGTATCAATCAGTTGGTCCTCAGCCAGGACCCTCACCCTAGGTACACTGATTGTCATTAATGGTCTCCCTCTTGACACGACCTCCAGCCAACAGCCTCCAGTAACCCCTTATCACCTCACCGTATGTGTTTATATGTAAGAAGATGAGAATTACTCGGTCTGAGTATCAATCAGTTGGTCCTCAGCCAAGACCCTCACCCTAGGTACACTGATTGTCATTAATGGTCTCTAGCCTCCAGTAACCCCTCATGACCTCACCGTATGTGTTTATATGTAAGAAGATGAGAATTACTCGGTCTGAGTATCAATCAGTTGGTCCTCAGCCAGGACCCTCACCCTAGGTACACTGATTGTCATTAATGGTCTCTAGCCTCCAGTAACCCCTCATGACCTCACCGAATGTGTTTATATGTAAGAAGATGAGAATTACTCGTTCTGAGTATCAATCAGTTGGTCCTCAGCCAAGACCCTCACCCTAGGTACACTGATTGTCATTAATGGTCTCTAGCCTCCAGTAACCCCTCATGACCTCACCGAATGTGTTTATATGTAAGAAGATGAGAATTACTCGGTCTGTGTATCAATCAGTTGATCCTCACCCTAGGTACACTGATTGTCATTAATGGCCTCCTTCTTGACACGACCTCAAGCCTCCAGATAAAAAATACCTTATATTTTTGGTATAAAGAAACACCAACATTGTAAACCAAAACCCTAAAAATATAATTTAAACTTGTAAATAATGTAATATTTAAAAAAAAACTCTAATAATAAAATAATTCTTATAATTGTTAAAATCGGGACCAGAGCCTAGATTGATACAGCTAAGGTTGCAGAATATTTACTTATCTATAGGCCTATATATACAATCCAATGTATGTTTGTTTGTCCTTTATGGACTCCAAAACCGCTCGACGGATTGTAATGAAACTTTCAGACATTATTAAGCATTATTCAAGGATGGTTTGTGTGAAGTTTGGTGCAGATCCGTCAAAAGGGCTCCGCCCCAGTGGCTCTGGAGTGTCCCATGTTAACCTTGAGTACTCATATTTAAATGGAATCAAAGAATCTTAACAGCTAGTTTAACTAAGCAATTTGATTGTGTGATGTTCAATAGCATTAAAAAGTTAATAGGTTTACTAACAGGGTACAGCACTATTATTTTTTTAAATTTATGACAACAGCTAATTTCCAACCAAAAGGTGAGTGAGCGTAGCGAACGATCTTCAACCTGGAGGCGAGTTAGCGTAGCGAACGAGCTAACCTGAAGGCAAGTGAGCGCAGCGAACGAGCTCCATCCTAAAGGTGAGTGAGCGTAGCGAACAAACATCAACCAGGACGTGATTGAGCCATGCGAACGAGCTCATCTTGAAAATGAACGAGCATTTAACATAAAACCATATTAGGACAGGACGACGTCTGTCGGGCCAGGTAGTTTCTCAAATAAATTGCACAATCTTTGAGTTCGGTATATAAACCTTCCGCATGGTTGTATAAAAATATAATAATATTTAATTTGTTTGAGTCAGCTGTGTGGAATAAACTAATACACTTGAATGCAAATATCCTAATAGTTGCAGTATCGAAAGTCAATGATGGGAAACTATAAATAGTAGGCCTAGCTACCTTTTTATACAAAAATAGTGGTATTAGACTAATTACAATAAATTATCACTAAACCGTATCCGGAAAAAATGTAATAATAGTGTTCAAATTAGTTCTCTTGGATTTGTAAACAGTGTAAATTCATATAGTTTTGAATAAAAAAATACGTATTTTTAAGCCTAATCCAAAAAGCAGTTTTAATTTGTTGACAAAAACAAATTAGTTAATTCAAATCGGAACACATTGTAGTTTTCCTATTGTTTCTGTAAAATTATATCAATAAGACTGCACTTTCAAAAATCGCAGTATTAAGCCTAGATTGATACAGCATCGGTTATCGAATCTTGCTTCGTTCCATAATCAATGTTTTATGTATTAACAGGCAATATAAAATAGATTTAAGATATTTACGCATAAAAAAGTAGGAAATTATTTTAAAATACCCCCGCCGCAGCAAACCTGCAGACTTAGCGAATTTCCATTTGCCTGATTGGATTTAAACTTAAACGGGGTGTTAGCCCGTCCTACGTACGGGAATTCAGTAGTCAGTTAAAACCACGTTAAAACCGTGTACAATTCAGATCAGCTAGTTTACACATATAAAGACAAAGTTTCTTGCAGTTTTAATGTGAAAAATCATCTTGTAAACAAATGTTGTGTTACCAAAAATGTTTTTATTCCATCATAGATAGGTACAATATGCATTTTATAGATACGATATGCATTTTAAATCCGATAATTTTACAATAAAACAGCAATTCTGCAATTTTTACGATGTGAAAAGCGTTGAAGTGAGATTTGCAGCCGATTCGCACAGACGCACACTGATTATAAGTAGCCTTCAGTAGAGAAAGTAATAGTCAATTGAGAAGTGTATAGACCTAGTCAACGATACCAACTTCCATAGCATACCTGCCTCTTCCATAATTATTATCACCACAATACAACTACCTACTATACACAATTTCTAGTAGGTCTGAATAGAAACGACCTAAAATAAAACGATAATATCCAATAAAATTCACAGTACACATAATTTAACTTTGGTGTCCTAACATCAAAACTAATCGTCACACCTATCCTTTATATCAATTTCACTGCATTAATTTCTAAATAAATAAGTGTAAACAAAGAAAAGTTAAAACAATAACAGTTTGTTTTGAAACAGTTGTTTGGTCCAAATAACATTCATTTGAAAAATATAACTGGTCACATGTAGCAGGAATATAAAAAGTAAACACGCTAGTAAAGCTAATGACGTAATTGTCAATGTTTATTATCCATACCGTTTAATACTTTAATACTTTTCAATGAAATGGCGACCATACATCAGTTCTATCCTTGATAATTACCCACCCTCAGAATAAATGAATAAATTGATTAAATACATTGAATAAATGTACATCGTTATTTCCCATATTAGTTAATTTAAACTACAATATATTCATAGTTGAAATAAGTGATATTTTCACGTCTGGGGGCGCTGTTATAGGCACCCCCAAACGTAACCACAACTGAAAACGATTTCATAAAAGGATGGTTTGTCTAATTGCAGTATCCTAGGTCAATGTTGACGTTGTGTTCAATCTATATCATCTATCTGTTTATCTTTGTATAAAACCACAGAAAACATATTACTATAAAAATAAAACCCGGCTGAGATTGTGGTGGTAATTTAAAATCGTGATTCCTGATTATTCTTGATCTTCTTTTTATGACATCAATATTTCCCAAACAAAGTTAAAGCAGACAAAGATTAATTGTAAACAAAAAGCTACCATGAAGAATTAAAACATGTAAACATTGTTATTTTTTTCTAATCTTTCCTTGAAAAGTGGAGCAGTAAAATAATTTGCATTTATCCTTTTTTATTAAGACTCGTGTACAGAGCCTCGATTTGTACTGTGGTTTAATTAATGTTGATTAAACTATTTTAAACTGTGGTCTAATTATCTCTACTAATCTTACTTATTTCCTATAATCAATGACAAAATAAGAGTAAATAAAATAACCTCATAGTTCCATAGTTTATATTTAACCAGCTGTGAGTTAAAACAAATTATATTGTTCTAAAACAAATCAAAGATTACAAAGATTGCTTTAAAAAATAATATGAACATCCTAGTATTTTACTATGTATATTTTATTAATCTGTCATCCTCTTATAAAAGAATTGAACGTATCAATGATTAGCATTACACATAGTATGAATAAGTCAACCCTAAGAATGTCTTTACATTTTTATCCAAATGCTGAATTTGTGACACAAAAACTGAATGTTTACAGCTGTTATGTTAAGCAAATTATTTTATGCCAAAAGCTAGTTTAGAATCTTAGCGTCGGCTGCTAGACTTTTTAAAAATTAAAACTTAATTTCTAAAAAACTGGGACCCTAAACTAAAATTATGGCTTCGACATTCCCTAGTTCTCAAAATTATCTTTCATTCAACACAAAAATCATGAAAATCCGTCGAGTGGTTGATTCAGAATCGTGAAATAAAAAACCACTGTATCGTTTTAATATTATAGATAGATGTCTCCTTAAAATATCACATTTATTCCCTATTTAAACAGAATTAGTTTAATGAGTACTTAGGTTTGCTGCAGCAGGGAGGGTAGTGTTTTAATGTAAAATGTTAAAAGGTACTGTGGTTTAGTACGAAATCAATGCATTTTCCAAATTTGATCAAAATATGTTCATAAACAAGCAAACTACAACAGTTGACTTATTCTCTATAAGAATAACATGGGAATTTTAAAATTACAATTTTTTGGAATTTTCTCCGTAACAATTAGGCGCATAATAACGCTTCAATATACTAAATTATTTTTTTTAGCTCTACAAAATGGTTTAAAAAGAAATTGTGAAATTTTGTGTTTTTAGGGTCAAAAATGGGAAAACCCTATTTTTACCCCATAAAACCCCCCATAAACCCCCGTTCCCATAGTCCGATCATGCTGGTTCGCGAACTCATTCAAGTTTATCCCGCCCTACACCTTCAAACCAAATTTTAACAAAATCGGACAAAAATTACTCAAGTTATCGTGCGGATGGACACATATATATATATATATATATATATATATAAATTTGAACGAATGGTGTTTTTGGCCTCTGGGGACATCAAAATGAAAAAAAAAATCGGTCCCGGGCCTAGGTCTTACCATGAGACCTACGGTAATAGCTACTTCCCTATAGGGAAATTCGCTAATAAAAATACTTTTTAAAAATGCCACGTTTTTAAACACACTAAAAAGTAGAAAATAATTTATAAATCTGTGGAGGGAATAAATACTTGTAAGATTTAAAACGAAAAACGTGGGGCGCATGCCCTAGATAATAATAGTTCAATCGGTGAAGGTAACTGTTAATTATTTTCTATATGGGAAATTCACTAAAACATATTGTAAACATTCACATCAATAGAAAGTACTGTAATAGGAATTCATTTCCCGCAAACCTTATCTCTTGTAACGTTGCAAAGTATGAAACCTGGACACAACTTCCGTTCCCACGATTGATTTTATAATTTTTCAAAACTGTAAAGTTGGCTAGCTTTGTTATTGGTATGATCTTGTTGGGTTTGACCACATACAATAGACCACCATAATGGTATATTCTCTGTGGTTTAAGCACGTTTAAAGCCTCGTTTCCACTAACCGAAAAATTCCGCTGAACATAGTTCGCGAACATAAAAAACGGACGAACATTCCACAATAATTAGTCCGTAGAACATGTTTGACGATAATTTTCAGTACCTCAAGGACTAATAAATCAATGTTCGCTTATAAGAGATCCGAGCATATAGTAGTCTAGTTGGTGATCTTGTGTTGTGTGGAAATGATGAGTAAATCTACACACAGTCGTCATTATTTAGCGTGCATAGCAATAGCTTATTTGCTCGCGTCCACTCGTTGGAGGCAGAGACCACTGTTTGGAGGAACAAATGAGTGCAGAACTGACAGCGAGCTGCTTATTCACGAATTTTACAAGGTTGTGTAATACGGATTTTGAATTACTTAAATCACTGATTGGATTGGGCCAACTATTTCGAAACAAGATACTAACTATTACAATGCTATAATTAACTATAAATAACCAAATTGATACGGCAATAAATAATTAAAATACCCCGCCGCAGCAAACCTACAGACTTTCATTTGCCCGACTGGGTTTCCAATTAAATCTTTTAAATAACATTTTGTTTAACAAGCACCTAGGTTTGCTGCTACATGGAGGGTATAAAGTAGGGTTTTTAGTAGAATATCAATAGCGTAGTATAAAATAAGTTAATTTGCTAAGTTAGATGATCAAAATATAGCCTATCCGTAAACAAGGAAAACTACAACAATTTACTTATTCTCCATAAGAATAGCATAGCAATTTTAAATTTACGATTTTTATTTTTTTTCTTGTCCAATAACCGTAAAAAAACATTTCAATATACTAAAATATTTCTCAGCAAGTGATTAAGTACCATGTGGGCCGAACTTTTGATTACAAAATTAAAGGCAAGGTGTTACTAGGTTGTTAACAGTAACTTTTAACGTACAATATGGCTTTTAAGCTAACACGTATTTTCTGTAACAAAAAATCATATCTAGCATAAAGAATATCGTTTGTAAAAATATACAAATAAGCACTTTCCTTTTGTAAGGTGTGGAAAATTCCTTGTAACCGTTTTAAGACTACCACCTCGCACTCGCTAGCAGTGTGGAGTGTAGGAACTGTTTATGACGATTAGATTTAGGTACATTAAGGTAGATTAAGGTATCTGCAAACCTAAAACCCCGTGGGAAGGGAGGGAAACAGGTCTGCGACGTAGGAAGGGTGACGGAAGTAGTTTAGGCTTGCTGTTCTGAGTGTGGGAACTGTTTATGACGATTAGATTAATGTATCTGCAATCCTAAAATGATATGGGAAGGGAGGAAAAAAAGGTACACGATATAGGAAGTGGTGAAGGAAGTAGTCAAGGTGAGCTGGCCGGAAAGTGGGAACTGTTAATGACGAGTAGGCAGGTCCACGACGTAGAAGGAGGTAAAGGAAGTAGTAAAGGTGAGCAGTCTGGAGTGTGGGAACTGTTTATGACGAGATTAAAGTATCTGCAATCTTAAAATGCTATGGGAAGGGAGGAAAACCGGTCCATGACGTAGGCAATGGTGAAGGAAGTAGTAAGGCTAGCAGTGCAGAGTGTGAGAACTGTCTGTGGAATGTATGTATCTGCAAATCTAATATGGTATAGGGAAGGAGGGCAAACAGGTCCACGACGTAGGGAGTGGTGAAGGAAGTACTAAAGATGAGCAGTGTGGAGTTTGTGAGTGAATTAATGTATCTGCAACACTAAACTGCTTTCAGAGTTTAAACTAATGATTTTCCCGAGAAAAGCACGGTCCCTAGGTACTGTGTAACATTAGATGTTGGTACTGATGGACAATGTGACTCAGCAGATGGTATTCCTGAGTGTGCTGATGCCGCGAGAGAGTGGTCCATCTATCTATACACTCGTCCTTCCAGCATGTATACCGATAAACCTTGGCTCACTGACACAGTCACTAGGTAGTGTAAATGTTATAATGTGTAACATTAGATGTTGGTACTGATGTACAATGTGACTCAGCAGATGGTATATCTGAGTGTGCTGATGCCGCGAGAGAGTGGTCCATCTATCTATACACTCGTCCTTCCAGCATGTATACCGATAAACCTTGGCTCACTGACACAGTCACTAGGTAGTGTAAATGTTATAATGTGTAACATTAGATGTTGGTACTGATGTACAATGTGACTCAGCAGATGGTATATCTGAGTGTGCTGATGCCGCGAGAGAGTGGTCCATCTATCTATACACTCGTCCTTCCAGCATGTATACCGATAAACCTTGGCTCACTGACACAGTCACTAGGTAGTGTAAATGTTATAATGTGTAACATTAGATGTTGGTACTGATGTACAATGTGACTCAGCAGATGGTATTCCTGAGTGTGCTGATGCCGCGAGAGAGTGGTCCATCTATCTCTATACTCTCGTCCTTCCAGCATGTATACTGATAAACCTTGGCTCACTGACACAGTCACTAGGTAGTGTAAATGTTATAATGTGTAACATTAGATGTTGGTACTGATGTACAATGTGACTCAGCAGATGGTATATCTGAGTGTGCTGATGCCGCGAGAGAGTGGTCCATCTATCTATACTCTCGTCCTTCCAGCATGTATACCGATAAACCTTGGCTCACTGACACAGTCACTAGGTAGTGTAAATGTTATAATGTGTAACATTAGATGTTGGTACTGATGTACAATGTGACTCAGCAGATGGTATTCCTGAGTGTGCTGATGCCGCGAGAGAGTGGTCCATCTATCTATACACTCGTCCTTCCAGCATGTATACCGATAAACCTTGGCTCACTGACACAGTCACTAGGTAGTGTAAATGTTATAATGTGTAACATTAGATGTTGGTACTGATGTACAATGTGACTCAGCAGATGGTATTCCTGAGTGTGCTGATGCCGCGAGAGAGTGGTCCATCTATCTATACTCTCGTCCTTCCAGCATGTATACTGATAAACCTTGGCTCACTGACACAGTCACTAGGTAGTGTAAATGTTATAATGTGTAACATTAGATGTTGGTACTGATGTACAATGTGACTCAGCAGATTGTATTCCTGAGTGTGCTGATGCCGCGAGAGAGTGGTCCATCTATCTATACTCTCGTCCTTCCAGCATGTATACTGATAAACCTTGGCTCACTGACACAGTCACTAGGTAGTGTAAATGTTATAATGTGTAACATTAGATGTTGGTACTGATGGACAATGTGACTCAGCAGATGGTATTCCTGAGTGTGCTGATGCCGCGAGAGAGTGGTCCATTCATACACTCGTCCGTCTAGCATGTACCTGATAACAAGTGCTTAATTCGCTTCTTCCGCTACTCGGTAAAAGGTAGGATGTCTGTCGATGCAACATCCGAGCATTTCTTGGAACTGGTGACAAAACTGACAGTTTACAAACTAGGCTACTAAAACATTCGCCGAACCAAAACATTATTAGACAACAAAACCTAAATTTGTATTAATTACTTAGGCCTATATATTTGATGAAAGATGTTCACCATTGTTAAAGTAATTATAGATTACTAACAGTTTTTAAAAGTAGTTATACAGGAACCACCTCAAAAACGGTGCGGCGGCCACGGTTTAACATAGCGATCACGTTTCACCTTATTTAAATTTGTGGCCGCTATTTACACCTTTACCCACTCTATTGCTATTTGCTATAGCAAAACACAAACAACAACAGAACCAATATGCAGCATTAGCAATCGTTGAGAGATCTTTCATGTAATTAAAGAGAATTTCTTTAGGCAGGAAGAGGTTCCGGAATTGCGTTTTCTCTTCAATCGCGATTTGATATCAAGACATCACAATATTTCTTAACCATTGTAAACTGAAAATTTGAAGGAAACGCATTCCTTTCCCGTGTCACAAGTAAGTACACTGTTACTCCCCAGTATTGAACAGCGGGTGTAGCGTATAGTGGCTATGGTGAATGGTGTAGGTTTCTGTGGGCGCCCCCATGGTCGTGTGTCGTGGGAACCTTGTCCGTTATCCGCCTATAGTGAATCTATCAATCACGACCATTACAGAAGCAGGAGTGGTCCGTATAGGCTACTAACTATTGTTAGGCCCTATTGCATGTTGAATATTAACCTAGTTAAACCATCAGTTGCAGATTGAGATTATGTCTACCAAAGCAAAGGTTTTCACGAGGCATTTGACATATACGAGAGATACGATACTGGATGCCAACTTCGACCACCATAATTGAATACCGTATCGGTACAGTACGTTGTCTGCCTGGTGCCCCCTTGGCCGTAAGCCACCTGTCTCGGGGTCGGATTTCACGCCACCCTCCTCCCCCACCTACACCCTGCACCGACCACTGCCAACCTGTTGCTTACACGGCATGCAGTGAATACATAAATAAACGTCATACATTTCATGACATTCCTTAACATTAGGGAATTATTGTTTATTTAACTTGTTTTCAAATATTACACAAACAGAAGGCCTACATAAAGTATTCAAATAGTAACTCCCAGCCGTAAATATTATATTTTAATTTTAACTAGGTTTCTCTTGTGGTTATAAATGAAATAGAAATAATTCTATGTCCAACTTTGTTGCCAGTTAACTTATATATGACAGTTAGGACATTAAACATTCTTGTTTGAGTAATCTATATGTATAAAAGGCAAAGCCCTCACTGACTGACTGACTCACTCATCACTAATTCTCCCACTTCCCACTTACCTAGGAGGCTGAAATTTGGTACACTGATTCTTTAGGCATTAAATAGGAAAACTAATTGGTTTTTATTCTGATCGGACTCTCGGGCTCCGCCCCAGTGGCTCTGGAGTTTCCCATGTTAACCTAATGAGTGTACTCATATTTAAATAGAATTAATGAATCACAACAGCTGTTTCAATTAAACAAGTTGGTTCTGTTCTATGATGTTTAATAGCATTAAAGTTACAAGGATTACCAACAGAGTGCAGCACTATTATTTTTTTAAATATTTGACAACAGCTAATTTGAAACCAAAAGGTGAGTTAGCGTAGCGAACGAACTTCAACCCGGAGGCGAGGTAACATCATGCAGGGAACATTTTTAAATGCTAAATATATTAACAGTTTATGGTCAGTTTATTTTAGACACTATTATGATATTTTTAAACAATAAGAAGGATACAATTTTAGAACAAGAAACACACCATTACAACACGCGAAAAAAGAATGAAATCATACCCACTCACCATAGACTTGAATTTTACACAAAGAAGCCGTCTTACAAAGGAGCAAGTTATTTCAGAAAATTGCCAAAAGAATTAAAGTGTCAAATAAACAGTTCAAAATTTAAACTAAAACTAAAAACTTACTTGGTTTGCAAAGTATTATAAGTAGTGGCGAACTACCGGTTTTACCCCACTTTAGGCGTTTTTTCCCATAAGAATAACATGGGGATCATTTTTTGGCCACCAATTCCAAAAATCCTGATCTTTGTCTACAAATCCCTATAAAATTGAAAAAACCTTATTTCTTACTCATTCCCCATAAATATATTCGATATCAAGCTAAAAAAGCTATTTCTTACATTTATTGACCCTTACAAGTGTAAATGTAGAGTAGTGGCAAACTACGGGTATGACCTCACTTTAGGCACGTTTTTCCCATGTTATTCTTATGGGGATCATTTTTTAGCCACCAAATCCAAAAATCCTGATCTTCGCCTGTACACCCCTATATAAATGTTCAATACCATTGTATAACTTCATTACTATTTCAAATCCATATGCATTCACATGTATATTCTCAAAATCATCAACTTGACAGTGCGAGGTTTGTACGCGAACTCGGGCGCGCTCCCGGCTCATGACGCGCTCCTGGTCGTGCTCCCGACCTACGGTCAGGCTTCTCGTCTCTAGTGGTCTAGTCCTGGGTGGGTGACCTCCTGTTGAAGTAATTCTTAATTTCTAATCTAAATTTTTAAAATTTTAAAAATTTTGAAATTTTCGAAAATTCTATAAATAGAAGTGACATTCGGTTGATATTTCATTCTGGACCATGAGGCCCACCTGTCAACACTGCTCCATGTTGCTCTCCACCAAAAGTAACCTGATTCGCCACTACAAGGTAATTCATCAAATGAAGGTGAAACTGTGCAAGGTTTGCAATTTAATCTGTGATAATAATGCGGCTTTAAAATCACATATATTACAAAATCATAAGACTTGTAATTTCTGTAAAACGAATGTTGTTGGACCTTTTAAAAGACATGCCAATTATTGCATAAAATGTCCATATACAATGATTAAATTTGTCGGTGAATCGATTAGAGCTGACCTTAAAAATACTCTTCAGTCTTGTCCTCTGCCGATAAAATGGACTTTAGTAAGGAGAATCAAGTTTATAAAATATTCAATGGATCAAAATGGGCAATTAGTTAATGAAAAAGAATGTATTGCAGATTTTAGAAGCCTTACTACCTTAACTATTGAGAAGAGAGATTTAAAGCCTCAAATTGAAAATGCACTTTTAAAGATTGACGCTTCCATACACAAATATCAAGCCCAAGGCAGTGGATGGATATATGACCATACTAAATATTGGCAGCTGCATGTTTACAAGTATAAGCCCCTAACTCCAAAGTTATATATCCCCACACCAAAAAGTATTCAATCAAAACATAAAGAGGGCAACAATCACAGGCCAAGCAAATAATTACAAAAAGGTCTCGTTGGTTTGCGATCCACATAGGTCTACAAACAACACATAACAAGGTAAGATCATCAATGAAATATTATAAGTACCTACATTCTAGTACAGCAATCTGAAACCTGTAGTAGTTTTTAAAATGTTGAGCACAATAAGCAAGCACCCCTGTATGTTTTGCCATACTGTATCGCCCTTCAAGAGGCAACTCAGCCGCACATCTATAAACCCAGAAGGAGACGAGACAGTCGGCCGACAATGTCTCCGCAGAAAAATCGCCTTGTGGACGATGCTATGAATGAAACAGGAATACTGTATGTCATTGGTGAGATTTCTTGTGCGGCTTTGACAAACTTAACTCACAAACAGAAATCGCCCAAAGCCCCAAAAAGATCAAGTGCAGGCTGGGTCCAGTGTCTAACCGTCAAAAGTCAGCACGGCTTTAATAAAAAATAACAAGATAAATAAATTTCAATCATTTTAGGCTAATTTGCTAGAAATAGTCTAAGCGAAGCTATTGGATTTTAGAACAACAGTTCAGGAGTACAGCCCACTATGTATTATTACTTCCTTTGGACATGTTAAAGAACATTTTAGCAAGCATAACTGTTCTATATGAAATGATTGCTAACGTTTGTACGTATATACTGTATATGTACGTCATAAGGAAAGTAGGATGGAGTGAAATTCGATTTAACATTAGCAGTAGTTAACTTATGCTTTATAATTATCTGGAACAGGAAACTGATGTTGAAAACAGATTTAACAAAACATAGCCTAGAAACTATAAATCAACTTGAATTATTTGAATTATTTTTTGGAAGCTTTGATTGCATGGGAGAGGGTAAACCTACTCAATTACTAATTATAGTTTAGGGAGAATATACTTTGCCATGTCCAAAGACAGATTACTTAATCATTACTTACAATGATGAACACGCACCAACTTAACTTAGTACACACTACATTATGTGTAATTTGACATGCAAAGAGAGGGATAAAATGTCGAGACTGACCAATGTTTTGGGTTTCTTGGTCAAATCTTGCTCGCGCCAAGGCGAACTTAGGGCAGGCTTGAGTACTCTCCTCTCCATCTGAACACAAAGCACCATGTCACAGACACATACATAGAACACTCTTACACAGAACAACAAACAACGGCAACAACAGACGACGGGTACACATCGCGATCGCACATCTCGGCCGCCGCACAGTCACTTCACTTCGCTATGAATGAACGGACGGAGTGAGGGGAGGTTGCCCCCACTACTACAAAACATGTGGCGCGGTACAGTCTGGGCCACAAGTGGACCCGAGATTCAATGGACTATTTACTCTGCTAATCCAGCCGAGTACAGCCAACTCCGCGCCACGCCGTGACTCTCTTTCATTCATAGTTCGTTTCGCTATCTCACATTACAACAGCACATATCAATGAGTTACTCACTCAGGTCTAAACTAAACTGGACCGTTTTCTCGCATTGTCATGTTGGTAATGTTTATGCTTTGGAAATTTAATGATTTTATTGTTCTTCCAAATGCATTATACATTGTAGGCTAAATATAATCTAAGTACATAATGTTTATATCAGCAATCCAGTAATTTAAATCGTTTGTAATAATCAATACACCACTTAAATATTTTTCCTACAGTCACCCGACAAAGTTGGCTTCCTTGTACTGTTTATAGTACAGAAAGCTGCTAATTGCTGTATATTTATACTTTGCCGTACGGTTTATACTTTGTCGTACGGTTTATACTTTGCCGCACAACAGGATTCCAACGAAACAACACAAAACAGCGTGGTTCTATTATGCACGTAATCCGTGTACGCTTGGAAATAGGTTGGCAACACTTAAAGATAATAATACTATGAGCAGCTGATTGACTATTATAACTACGATTTAACCTGTCATTTCGTGTTTATAGTTTCGGTATATCTGAACTTTCTGGACTTTTCTTTTAAACGTTTTTAAAACATTTCTACGTACTTAATAAACAAAAAAATACATCTAAAGAATTTTTTTAGGCGCGGAAACCACTTCAAATTGCAAAAACATACGGAACTATATTCTCAAAACGCGGAGCACATTTCTTGCCGAGGAAAATTAGCGGAGTGATACGGACCGCGGGTACTACTTTCTCTAGTGCACCATTTGTGTTGCTGTTGAACCTAAAACGTGTTGTATAGTGTTTGAAAGACTAATTATTTATATGCTTTATAGTGACTGTAGGAAAAATATAATGTGTAACACGAGTGAAAAAGGCCTTTGCTGCACTCGAGATCATTCCGCACTCGCCTGCGGCTCGTGCGTAAACATTGCTCTCGTGTGCAGCAAAGTGCCACTTTCACCACTAGTTACACAAATAACTATTCCATAGAAAAAGCCCTTGTTAAAACTGTAGCTATACTGTATTATTATTTCGTCTAGTGTGTTGCATCATTGACCCGACCAGATCTGGCCGCGCGCACAGAAACTTTTGGACAAACTATATTATGGTTGTACCTGAACTCGCCTATCAATTGGGCAGCTATCTCTATCCATCTACTATGTATCTATGTTTCGAAACTCTCTCTCGAAACTCCGTGGGCATGTCCCTGAGGTCAAAACAATACAAAATATCGTATATGCCCTATCTATTTATAGCTTCGTTTTCCGTCTGTCTGTGTGTGTATGTATTTTTTACATAACTTTCCATAACTTTGGAACCACTGAGGTACCAGCTTCAAACTTGGTACGTGAATGATGACTAATAGGAACTATTTTCTTGCAAAGCATCAAGTTGTTACCTTTAATAATTTTAAAATGGTGGCCATTTTCATTTTTCAAAGCCTAGTAACTCAACAGCCATAGGATTCATAGAAAAAATACAAATGACACAAAGGATGGGAAATTATTTCAATTTACAGGAATGAACCATTGTTATAGGGTCATAACAGAAATAACGGAAAAAATTTCATTTTTATAAAGGACAAACCTGCTAATTTATTGAATTTGTGCAAATTTTTTGTTTTAACTTCAGAAAATGTTATTTTTTCCGTTACTGTAGGCTATTTGTGTTATGAACCTGTAAAAACTAAGCATTTCTGTAAAGTGCATTAAATTTCAATCCCTTTTGTCATTTATAACTTTTTTATTACAAATCCTATAATTTTAGCGAATTTCCCTTTTAAGCCCTGTACACACCGGAGCGATACTTTATCGCTGGAGTGGCGCGATACTATTCCTAGAATTTTATCTGCGATACTTGGGCGATAATATCGCAGCGAAAAGCGGTGCTTCCACACTAGAGTGGGAAAGGGACGCGCGGGAAAGCCAGTACACCTCAGAGCGTAGGTTGCGGTGATTGTGAGACTCTCTAGTTGTTATAAAAGTGTTGTTTTATAGTTAGTGTTTGTATACTGTACTCTGTGTAGTGTGTAAACTTAAACCTATGACATCGTCTGACGAAGAAGATTTGCTGTTACTAGCCGTGCTAGAAGATGAAAGAGCAAGGAAAATGTGGGTACACGACATCAATAAAGAACGGTTGCAATTTGGCGAGTACCATACATTCATGTCCCAGTTGAGAAAAGATGAAAAACGATTCTACATATATTTTAGAATGAATTAGGAATGTTTTACGAGTTACTGAGTTTGATTGCTGGCATTATCGAAAAGGAAAGTACCCACTACCATGAAGCGAGTGCTGAAGAACGGCTAGCAATCACTTAGGACTGGTAGATATATTTTTTACTTAATTGACGGATCAACTCAGTACCTAACATCTCTCTATTCCGTCTAGTCTGACTAGCAAAACCTCTTAAATGCTGTGCTGTAGCTAATACAATATTGTATGAACTATTAACGCAGTAATTTGAATCATCATCAAACCAGTATTAAATACTTTATTCTGTCAGCAATCACCCAACTTAGGATTGACAGCGGCACTGGAAAAACTATTGTTATTTGTTTAAGTGTTAAAATAATTAATAAATCCAAGATGTGTGAATGCTTGGGAATTCTATTGTAAATTCTTCAGAAAAACTTAGCTTGATAACAAATAATAAAGACGAACCCTATTCTAAATTTCTAGTTGCTAAAACGTGATTTAATGAAAAGTTAACATGATTTGCTATAATACAGTTTGTTCTTTTCTGTAAATGTATATAGATACATTTTTGGTAAAATCTCATACCTTTATAAATTCTATATAAAGTATCTTTAATTTTCATTTGATACATCATGTAGTTTTGTAATACTGTAGTTAGTTACTTTTTTGTTATTAATGTTACTTGACCTGAAGGTACCAGCATCGTTGGTTTAAGATCTTGTAAAATAAAATCAAGAAAGTCAAGAAGCACATAAATAAAGTAGTGTTTTCTTACTTGAAAATTGCAGAGAACAGAAGAAACTGAGTAGTTCATAGTTTGGCCACATTGGTATCGCCGCGATACAGCGCTGCAAACAGTGCATGCAGCGTTACCGCGATACTATCGCTACGGTATCGCATTCGCCTCGGTATCGCGTATCGCGGTTCGCTCTGGTGTGTGCGGCTCCATAAGCCGCCATGCTATCGCACGGACCACTGGTATCGCAAGAGAATTTCCAAGAAAAAGTATCGCGCCCGCTCCAGTATCGCACGGAGTATCGCTCTGGTGTGTGCAGGGCTTTAAGGAATAAGCCCTGTACACACCGGAGCGATACTTTATCGCTGGAGTGGCGCGATACTATTCCTGGAATTTTATCTGCGATACTTGGGCGATAATATCGCAGCGGAAACAGGCGCTTCCACACCAGAGCGGGAAAGGGACTCGCGGGAAAGCCAGTAGAGGTTACTCAGAGGAGCTTAGGGTGCGGTGGTTGTGAAACTCTCTAGCTGTAAACGTGTTGTGCATAGTTAGTGTTTGTATACTGTACTGTGTGTAAACTTAAACCTATGACATCGTCTGATGAAGAAGAAGCTTTTCTGTTACTAGCCGTGCTAGAAGACGAAAGAGCAAGGAAAATGTGGGTACACGACATCAATAAAGAACGGCTGCAATTTGGCGAGTTCCATACGCTCATGCCCCAGTTAAGAAAAGTTGAAAAAAAGATTCTACATATATCTTAGAATGAATCAGGAATGTTTTGACGAGTTGTTGTGTTTGATTACTGGCATTATCGAAAAGGAAAGTACCCACTACAGTGAAGCGATTAGTGCCGAAGAACGACCAATCACTTTAAGCAATCACTTTAAGACTGGTAGATATATTTTTTAACGAATTTACGGATCAACTCAGTACCTACGATCTCTCTAGTCCGTCTAGTCTGACTAGCAAAACCTCTGCAATGCTGTGCTTGTTGCTAATACAATATTGTATGAACTATTAAAGTAGCAATTTGAATCATCATCAAACCAGTATTAAATAATTTTATTTCAGAAATCACCCAACATTGGATTGACAGCGGCACTGGAAAAACGATTGTTAATTCAAATCAAATGTTTAAGAGTTAAAATAGTTAATAAATCCAAGATGTCTGAATGCTTGGGAATTCTATTGTAAATTCTTCAGAAAAACATAGTTTAATAACAAATAATAAAGTCGAACCCTATTCTAAATTTGTAGTTGCTAAAACGGGATTAAAAGTTCGGGGTTAAATGTTAAAAGTACATAAAATTGACATGATTTGCTATAATACACTTTGTTCTTTTCTGTAAATGTATATAGATACATTTTTGGTCAAATCTCATACCTTTATAAATTCTATATAAAGTATCTTTAATTTTCATTTCATATATCATGTAGTTTTGAAATACTGTATTTAGATACTTTTTTGTTATTATTAATGTTACTTAACCTGAAGGTACCAGCATCGTCGGTTTAAGATCTTGTCAAATAAAATCACAAGTCAAGAAGCACATAATTAAAATACTGTTTTCTTACTTGAAAATTGCAGAGAACAGACGAAACTGAGTAGTTCATAGTTTGGCCACATTGGTATCGCCGCGATACAGCGCTGCAAACAGTGCATGCAGCGTTACCGCGATACTATCGCTACGGTATCGCATTCGTCTCGGTATCGCGTATCGCAGTTCGCTCTGGTGTGTGCGGCTCCATAAGCCGCCATGGTATCGCACGGACCACTGGTATCGCCAGAGAATTTCCAAGAAAAAGTATCGCGCCCGCTCCAGTATCGCACGGAGTATCGCTCTGGTGTGTGCAGGGCTATAAGCTATTACCATAGGTCTCATGGTAAGACCTGGAAGCGGGACCGATTAACTTTTTCGTTTTGAGGTCCCCAAAGGCCAAAAACACCGTACGTTCAAATTCATATATATATATATATATATATATACTGTCCGTTAGCACAATAACTCGAACAAAAATGATCTGATTTTTATGACATTTTGTATAAACGTGTAAACTTACATTTATTCGAGCGAGTTAGCGAACCAGCATGATCGGACTATGGGAACGGGGGTTTAAGGAATAAAAATGGCGTTTTGCCATTTTTGACCCTAAAAACATAGTTTTGAAATTTCTTTCTAAATTATTTTGTAGAGCTTAAAAAAATTAATAAAATTGGGGGGCTGCTGACACTATCGCAGTTATAGTAGTAATGTTCCACAGTCCACGCAGCCGCAGTGGATGTGCGGGCCGTGAGCCGTGATATTGTATGTAACACGAGAGCTAGAGCTCTAGATAGTGTTACACCCTCCACCTGGCATCCCCCTTTCACTGCACCACGCTGTAGTGGTCAACACATATACCGGTAACACATATAAATGCTCACTGTTCTGTTCCCCTTACGGATATTATGTACAGTAGCCTATGTAATAATATATTGAAAAAGATAGTTAGAAACCATAGCATAATTTGCTTAACTGTTTCATCATTGGCATTCTGCTGTACATCCATCATATTTAACAGACAGTAAATTATAAGATAACGACGAGAGTGATACGCATATGACCTCCCAGTTATCAAATGGCAAAGGCCCGTCTCATTCATAGAATCCCACCATTCACTGAATGTGGGAAAAGTGCTTACTATAATTTAATACTTTTAAAACTTTTCGACCATACAGTAGGTTAAGCCAAGTATGAATGGAGATGAGTGTAGGATGAGTGGCGCGATCTTTAGTGACTAAGGCCGAAATATTCCTTAGACACAGCTGCTAATTAATAGACCATAAAGCTAATGGCAACTAATAAAGGACCTACAGTTTATAGTGCAATCCGAAACAATTTTTTTGCCTTGGTATTAACGAATTGGCCTAATTATCAGGATAGTACTGCGGATAGTCGTAGTACTAACTAGTGCGGACGTTAATCCACACCAGGGAGTATCGCATCCACAGTGCATGCCTATGACCTCCTAGTAGCTGGATTACAGGACGACGCCACCATTATTATAGACATTGGACACACGTTATAAATAAGCCTACCATCAGAATTGTATTGGAGGGTTGACTCCTCCACAGTAGCGAGTCTGATAGAACACAGAACACAAAAGTAGTCATTGCAGGCGCAAAGGATAAATACAGCTTCGGAAGTATCTGATCAAATATTTTCACAACATCTCAATTGGCCTACGACAAACGAACATCCTGAGAAAAAGCTGTGAAATGAGGGCTCAAGTCATAGGTTTGTATTAAAAAGTCCACTTAATAAATACGGAAGAATAAAAAAATATGGTTTCAAATAATAATTAATTGTTAGTAAATTATTTTTAAGGCCTTTGCATTTAAAGACAAGATTTCGCTACAAAAAAATATTCAACAAGTCAAAAGCCTTTTAGTTTTTACTGTTGGAACTTACAAAAATAGAGGTTTACTATCACGTTTGAACCAAATGTCATAAAAATCGGGGATTCATTACGAGATAGGGACATAATATATTTGAGTATGAGATTTGTAAACAAACCTCTCACCATGAAGACAAAAATAATTTCAGCAATATACACCCTCAACGAATATTAATTTAATCTTGAAACTAAAAAAGGATAGCCTAGATAACGCTTACAAGCTTCACACTACCTTTGACAAGGAATGACGCAACTTGCAGCAGTAGCCAGCACATACCGCACAGCTAGCTGATAACATAACTTGTGAATTATGTTTATGATAAGGTTATCAGTTTTAATCTGAGCTGAGGTTTCGGCGGAGTTGGAATACCTAGTTGTAGTTTACTTGTTTATGAGCATTTTTTATCAGAATTTATTTTACAATCTGTTCAAACTTCAAATATGAGAACAATAAGTAAAACATATATCAAACAATGTCAGAAAGCAAGCACCTGTCCATGAACAAGTCTTGCCAAAAATTGGATCAGTCATTTAAACATTTACAGAAATCTGTAGCTTAGGTCCAGCACATGCACAACACTTTTTAACCTGGTAATGCACTGACTATTGTCCAGCAGATTAACAGCAAGACTGTTCGGATGATATTCTAATTTTTCTTGATAATTTTTGCTAAGGTCTGTAATTTCTTCTTTCACTGATTTAATTTTGAAGTCATTCCTAATTGTAGTGTTGGATACGAACCAGGGTGCGCCAATAATTCTTCTCAGTGCCTTAGCCTGAAATCGTTCAAGAATTTCGATGTTGGATTTGCTTGAGGTCCCCCAAAGTTGAATTCCGTATGTCCAAATTGGTTTGATCATAACTTTATACAGAAAAATTTTGTTAGCCAATGATAATTTTGAATTCGTACCTAGTAGCCAATTGAGTTTACGAAGTTTTAATTCCATTTGCTGTCTCTTGCACCAGATATGAGATTTCCAATTTAATTTTTTGTCAAGAGTTAGACCTAAATATTTTACACTGTCTGCCTCCGTTAAAGCTACATTATTAATGGTTACTGGAGGATTGTACCCTGTTCTCAGAGTAAAAACAATATGTTTGGACTTGTTTTCATTGACTTTTATCCTCCACTTTTTAAGCCAATACTGGAGTTCAGTCAAGGCAGCTTGTAGATTTATGTAAGCGACTTGAGGGTCCACATGACTCGACAACAGTGCGGTGTCATCAGCAAACGTAGCAACTGTGACGTTGGGGACCATAGGGATGTCTGCTGTATATATCAAATATAGCAAGGGACCAAGAACACTCCCCTGAGGTACTCCAGACTTTATCGGCTTCAGATCGGATAACGAATTTTCGAATTTTATTTGAAAAGATCGATTGGTCAGATATGATTTTAGAAGGTTGTACAAAGAGTGAGGGAGAGACGTTTTGAGTTTAAACAGAAGTCCGACATGCCACACCTTGTCAAACGCCTGTTGGACATCCAAAAATGCAGCAGAACAGTACTGTTTTTTCTCAAATGTGTTTTTTATAATATCCACTAATCGGTGAGTTTGTTGAATGGTAGAATGTTGTTTGCGGAAGCCGAACTGATGATCTGGTATTAAGTTTAATTCATCAACAGTGGGGGTTAACCTTTTAAGTATTACCTTTTCAAACAACTTTGATACTATAGGAAGCAAGCTTATGGGTCTGTAAGAAGGTGCGTCATTAGGTGGTTTGCCTGGTTTTGGGATAACAACTATTTGTGCAATTTTCAGTTGAACAGAAAAATATTTCAATCGTAACATAGCAGTAAATATAAACGTCAACAACATAATGGCTTTACGAGGTAGTTATCTTAAAATTTTTCCAGTGATGAGATCGTACCCAGGACTTTTCACGGGGTTAATTTCCTTAAAAATTATTCTTGAAACCTCTGAAGGAGTGCAAGATTTTATAGGCAGTGACAACTGATTTGGTGCATCCAAAAATTCGTAAATTTCACTTTCGTCATTGGGGGGATTCGGAGTAATAGGCTTAAATACATCAGAAAAGTAATCTTCAAAAACCTTCGCTTATTCTTGAGGGGTTTTAGCCCAGGATCCGTCAGGTTTCCGAATTGGAGGTACATGTTGAACTGGACGTTTAATATACAGTATTTAGTAGACTTCCAAAGAGAATACTCGGTTGCTTCAGTTGGGGTTAGATTTTTTGTAAAATCGTCAAACCATGTATTTTTCAGTTCCACTAAACATCGTTTTAATTTCTGAGCTGCACGATTTAGACGAGTTTTATCAAGAGGGTCGCGTGAATTTTGCCAAATTCTCCGTAGTCTACGTTTTTCTGCTACTTTCTTCTTAATATAAATTGGGTAGTTATTTGATTTTGAGACACAGATTTTAGATTTTGGAGTTGCTTCCCAGGCTGATTTCTGTATGGTAGTGTTGAAGTAATTTATTGATTCTTCCACATCATGTTCATTCCGTAACGGGATTTTAAGATCAATACTGTTATTTACAAGGGTCCTAAAGTAATCCCAGTTTGTATTCTTATTCCACAGCGACGGGGATTTTTCCTTCAAGCATATACTAGTACTGTAAGTTATGATTACAGGGGAGTGGTCTGAAGAAAGATCAAGGGATGATTCGATATTCGTGTAGTTCAATTGTATACCTTTAACTACAAAAAAGTCCAGTAGGTCCGGTATTTTATTTCGGTCAGTTAGCCAGTAAGTAGGTAAACCTGAAGATACACAATCCAAATTCATTTCTGTTATAGCTCTGTTAAGAGTTCTGCCTCTTGGAGTTACTAGTCTCGAGCCCCAGTGTGTGTGTTTAGCATTATAGTCCCCACCCACAATAAATGTTGGACCAAGCGTTGAGAAAAAGTCTCTAAATTGATCTCTACTTATTGCATGAGGTGGAGGACAGTAGACTGCCGAGAGTGTAAGAGAGGCGTTATTGCCACATTTTACAACAATACTCGTGGCTTGTAAGAAATCATTTTGCATGTTAGGAAGCTCATAGTGTTTTAGTTTGTTGTGCACTAGTACAGCAGTTCCTCCATGAGCTCTATTATTTGGATGGTTAGTAAAGTAGACAATATAACCAGGAATTTTGAAGAAACTTCTATCAGTGAAGTGGGTTTCAGAAATGAGGCATACATCTATTTTTTGTTGAGTGATAAATAACTTAAGTTCTTGGCTGTGGTTTGCCGAGCCATTAGCATTCCAAAGTGATATTCTTAGGAGGGAGTTCATTTCAATTTGTTAATGACAGCTGTTAGTAGGTTCATGAGGGTACCTATTTGTTGGGTTTGTTGTAATATTAGCTTCTCAAATTTTTCAATAAAACAGGTAACTGTATGCTCAAGATTGTTGGAGCTAGATCGTTCACTACTCACATTTGGTGCTGATTTAGGAGTGGCAGCAGCTTGAGCATAAGTTAAATGTGTAACATCAGGTTTATCAGCAGTGAAGGATCTACTTGACACTTCGGCACGAGCTGACCCAGTTGCAGTTCTCGACTCCTTCAAAAACTTTTGCGAAGGGTTGATTTTACGTTTGATTTCTTGATAATTTGCACAGCCCTTGTAGTTCGCTGGATGGTTCCCTTCACACAAAGCACACTTTGGTGGTTCAGCGACAGGTTTTGTACAAATCAAGGTATCATGGTTTTGACCACATTTCACACAGCGAAATGGATACCAGCAGTAACCCTTTGTGTGCCCATATTGTTGACACTTTTTACACTGGACAATTTCTGACCTTTTTCTTGGCGGTTAAAACACGATTTTGGCATTCAACAAATATTGAATATTATGTCTTTATTATTTTGGCTAGGCTCTAAGTCCACAAAGAACAGTGAAAGTGGTGATTTAGTTTTAAAGTCCCTTATATTTGATACATTACGTACTTAATGGCCTTTTCCTCAATTGATAATTTGATATCATCTATGTCAGTTGAGAAATGCATATTCTTCAGGACCACTCTGAAAGACATGTCTTGTTTTACTTGAAATGTATGAAACGGAACTTTTAGCTCAGTCAATTTATGAACTAGTTTTCGATATGAGTCAATGGATAATGGACAAATTTTGACCTTATTACCGTTTATGCACCTGTAAGTGTATTCATGTCTAGGGATCACTGACTCTATTGATGTCATCATTTGTTTGATATTAGACACGTTCGGGATGAATATGGGTGGAGGTTTAATCTCCTTCTCCTTATTTTCAGAAATAACAGTTTCTTCCATGTCACTTGAGTCACTAAGAGCTTCAAACATGTTTCCCGTTTGAACCACATTGTTTGAGGTCGATTGTCGAGGTTTTTTAGAATGACGGGTTTTCAGATTAACATTTCCCCTCTTATTACCCGGGACAGTTTGCCAAAAACCATCATGACGCGTGGTTACAATATTAGTATTCGATTGGACGTCACTGGTTTGAGCGGACGACAAAAAAGTTGTTCATTCGCTGGACTTTCACGATTACAGATCACATCACCGTTTTTTGAATCACCATCAGCGTCAATACCATAGTCATGGTCCAACATAGTATTAGCTGACTAGCAGGAACAATTCAAAGAACGAAACAAAGGTAACAAAGGTAAACACAAATCAAACAACAAATTGAAAGATTGAGGTTATGGAAACTAATACGTAAATCTTCCTTATTAAAACACAAAACTATTCAGTTTTTAATGAAAGATTAAACACTAATGACCAAAAGGATCGTATTAACAGAATATAAAAAGTCCTGTAAAATTCTTACCGAGAATTTAAGTGAAAATAACTCACATAATTAAATTCTTGATTTTCACAACACAACATGACCATTGAGATATATAGGGAATAAATGTGATTTTTTTAAGGAGACATTGTAAACCTGATCAGGCAAATATAGGAAATTCGCTTAAGCGGCCCACACACTAGCGCGCATGTGCCTTGCGTGGCTCGTGGTGAGGTGACTGCGAGCGGCTCGTGGCACATGTGTGATTCAATTGGTAACCACACACTAAAGACACATGCGCGCAAACCACCGTCTTTTACGATTCAAATAGGGGGCTATAACAGCAAATTCAACATATATTATATGTTATATTGAAATCATTCTAATAAACTCCTTTGCATCGCCCCCTTGTAATTATTACCTACTATTTGTTTTTAATTTTGGGTTTTTTTTTAACAAAGGAAATTTTTTAAAGTTGCAAGCAAAGTCACTAAAGAATCAAATTTCCCTTCAAAAATACATCAGACGTGATTATACTTCAATTGATAGGGCGAGTTATTAGTTGTATGTACTGTATTATGGTTTTTGTGTTTACAATAAGCTTATGGGCCTAAAAGAGTGAGAAATAAGGTATTAAAGAATATGAGGGTTGTATTATATAATATAAGGGTATAAGGGTCGTATTTAGAGTATTAGGGTTATAGACTTAGATTTAATTCGTTTAATTAGTTCTAATTGATTGGTTCACATCGATATGAAGCTCTCAAAGAGTTTATTTCAGTCTCCACAAACTTATCGCCACTGTCAGGAAACACCCCCTTGCATTTTGTTATTAATAATTTCTTAATTTCTTTTCTCATTTTTGTTTCTAAAAGTTTACACATTTCACGTCCTAATAACACGTTTGTGATCTATACAGCTCTATAAACTTAGACCAAAACTTTCTTATGTCATTACAGGACATCTTAACCGCACAACAAAGAAGTTTATAACCTAAAAACAAGGACAAATAAAATACAACACGTGGGGCAGTCAATGTTACACTGTGCCACTCAGGCGCAGACCTTGTATTTCTCGATTTACAGTATATGCAGCTATGGTTAGTACTGCTAGCTTGCGAACATGTGCCTTTGTTTCCCACAGACTGGCGCGCATCATAACAAGCTCGCGCACTTGTGACGATGCTCGAAGGTCCGGCGGCAGGCACCAGGCACCTCGCATGCGCGTCGCGAGCATGGGCACATTTACCCACACATTGAGGCGCATGTGCGTAGAGCTGTTCGCGCGTCACATGTGCGCGCACAAGCGCCCCAGTGTGTGGGCCGCTTTAGTCTGCAGATTTTCTGAGGCGGGGGTATTTTATATTGATCATATGACTGGAATAATTCCATATAGTAAACAATTCAATATTGTTACGTTTTATTATTAAGAAATAAACATGTTTCAAAAAGTTGTGTTAATATATCTATTATATTATTAAAGTGATACAATCAAATTTTATGTAAACGATTAAGGCCATTTACCAAATAAACATTCCAAAGGGCTACGCCTTGCATGTTTTGGAAGTTAACGTTATTAGATTAAGTACCTGGGGACCGAGCTTTGCTCGGGGTAAATCATTAGTTTACCCTAAAAACAGTTTAGTATTGCAGATAGATTAATCCATTCCCAAACTCCACACTGCTCGCCTTTACTACCGCCTTCACCACTCCCTACGTCGTGGATCTGTTTGCCCTCCTTCCCTATACCATTTTAGAATTGCAGATACATAATTGCCGCAGACAGTTCCCCACGCTGCACTGCATTTCCTACATCATGGACCTGTTTCCTTCCCTTCTCATAGCATTTTAGGATGGAAGATACATTAATCTAACTGCCACACACGGTTCCCACACTCCAGATTGCTCGCCTTTACTACTTCCTTCACTACTTCCTACGTCTCAGACCTGTTCCATCCCTTCCCATAGCATTTTTGGATTGCAGATATCTTAATCTAATCGTCATAAAAAGTTCCCACACTCCGGACAGATCGCCTTGACTACTTCCTTCACCACTTCCTACATCGCGGACTCGTTTCCCTACCTTTCCGTAGCTTTTTAGGATTGTATATACCTTAATCTAATCGTCATAAACAGTTCCCACACTCCAGAGAGCTCGCCTTGACTACTCCCTTCACCACTTCCTACATCGCGGACTTGATTTCCTCCCTTCCCATTGCATTTTAGGCTTGCAGATACCTTAATCTAATCGTCATAAACAGTTCCCACACTCCAGACTTCTTGCCTTTACTACTTCCTTCATCACTTCCTACGTCACAGACCTGTTTCACTCCCTTCCCATAGCACTTTTGGATTACAGATACCTTAATCTAGTCGTAATAAACAGTTTCCACACTCCAGACTGCTCGCCTTTACTACTTCCTTCATCACTTCCTACGTCACGGACCTGTTTCCCTCCCTTCCCAAAGCATATTAGGATTTTATATACCTTTATCTAGTCGTCATAAACAGTTTCCACACTCCGGACAGCTCGCCTTGACTACTTCCTTCACCACTTCCTACGTCACGGACCTGTTTCCCTCCCTTCCCAAAGCATATTAGGATTTTATATACCTTTATCTAGTCGTCATAAACAGTTCCCAGACTCCAGATTGCTCGCCTTTACTACTTCCTTCACTACTTCCTACGTCTCAGACCTGTTTCCCTCCCTTCCCATAGCATTTTAGGATTGCAGATACCTTAATCTAATCGTCATAAACAGTTCCCACACTCCAGACTTCTTGCCTTTACTACTTCCTTCATCACTTCCAACGTCACAGACCTGTTTCACTCCCTTCCCATAGCACTTTTGGATTACAGATACCTTAATCTAGTCGCCATAGACAGTTTCCACACTCCAGACTGCTCGCCTTTACTACTTCCTTCATCACTTCCTACGTCACGAACCTGTTTCCCTCCCTTCCCAAAGCATATTAGGATTTTAGATACCTTTATCTAGTCGTCATAAACAGTTTCCACACTCCAGACTGCTCGCCTTTACTACTTCCTTCACCACTTCCTACGTCACGGACCTGTTTTCCTCCCTTCCCATAGCATTTTAGGATTGCAAATACATCAATCTAATCGTCATAAACAGTTCCCACACTCCGGACTGTTCCTCTTTACTACTTCCTTCATCACTTCCTACGTCACGGACCTGTTTCCTTCCCTTCCCATAGCATTTAAGAATTGCAGATACCGTAATCTAATCGTCATAAACAGATCCCACACTCCACACTGCTACCCTTGACTACAATGTATCGAGTAATCTTCAGTATAATCTTTGCTCAATAGTAACAACTGACGTTTTTCCTTTTGTACTGTATTTTGTTTTGCTAGTATACTGTGGATAGACAACTTACAAGTCTTTTGTTTACTTTTTCCTTGTTATTTAATTCAGCCAAAATGGTTACTTAGCAACTCATAAGACTAATGTTAAAAAAAATGTGACTTTCAGTTTCATTTTTCTACGTAATTAGATTTTTGTTGGCAGTTCTAACTGCATTAAACTTGTTTCTAGGCCAGAAATAAACTATTTACAACATTTTTGAAGAAAATCGTCGGAGCCGTTTTCGAGATCTTGGTGCAAGCATACATACATACATACAAGCAAACATTGCTCATATTAGGATACAGGATTAAGTGAACAACAGCTGGCCAATACAATTGACAATAAGTTATTGTTTGTTTGTTTACATTTTTGTTTACTAATTTTATTGTTTACTTTTATGTTCTTAAAAGAGGTGCGGTGAATGGACTCTGAAGCTTTTTCTAACTGTTTGATACAAGTGAGTTGTTAAAAGCGTTTGAAACACGATGAATGTGAGATTAACAAACCATGTATGTTGTTCGTATGTTTGTATGTTGTTCGAGGTTGTCACCGATCTTTAACAGGTCGCCAGTTTATTAAAAAGTAATAAAGGCATCGTGAAAGATAGCGTCGTTTTCGTGTACAACCGTACCCACCTCGGTCACCTTAGTCCGTAGGGTATGAAGGTTCCACTGCTTTTAACATCTCTTCAGATGACAATTTCTCGAACTTGGGCCCTTTAAATTAAATATAAAATCAAAGTTGATTAAATTAATTTAATGGTGGCTTCTGTACACCCGTGAATTCGCGGGTAGAACCTCTTGTTTTGTATTAATTTAGCCAATATTTAATAATTTGGCGACGATGAAGAACATGACTGAAATACAAGACCTTATATCTACTTTGAACAGTTGTTTGACATTAATGACACAATATACAAGTCAACATACAGAACATCCTATATCAAAACATAGTACCAAGGAAAATGCAAACTCACATTCAGATGTCCCCTAACATTCGCCGATCATGAGAATCAGGAAACCGATTAAAAGGATGAACTTATAAGTCAAATAAGTCTTAAAATTGCATCCACATTCCAAAAAGACCATAAAATTCGTTAAAAATATTAATTCTATTATTTCAAAAATGGCGGCCATTTTCCAAAATGGTGGCAAACTTGAAAAGTGGAAAACTGTGTATTTTATGGTCTTTATGGAATGTGGATGCAATTTTAAGACTTATTTGATTTATTTACTCTTCGCATTTTCGCTATAAACCTACTTGTTTAGGAGCTACATGATGTAAAATGTACACCAGAAGTCATTTTTCCATAGGCTGTAACTCCTAAACGGGTGGGTTTATCGAAAAAATTTCAAGAATAACAAAGTTTTTAAATTTCATGGTCTATCCGAAAACATGGGAAAAAATTTAGGATGTTCCATAAGACATTTCAAAGTTGACCGCCATATTGGAAAATGGCGGCCATATACAAAAATGTTATTTAATTATTTTTGAACCTCTTTAAAAACAAGGGAATGTTCCCCATTTAAAGTTTGCTGTAAAAGCATTAGTTACTGAGATCCCAATGGTGGCACAGTTAAAAAAAACACCCTGTATGGATTTAATACTAATGGAAAACACCACTGAAATAACCTGTACTTTATGTATAGAAGCGATATGCCCTACATCATAAACCAAGTACAGTAGTGTGCATGGGCCTACATGTCCATTCCGGCACAAAATTACAGCCGTCCATTAAACACAGATCACCGCCGTGCGTCGTATGATAAATGCTTCGAAAAGACAAGTGTACTGTAGACAAAATCAGGAGAGATGCAAGTGTAGCATTGGGTATACAGTTTAGTATGCAGACAGGGTAGCTGCCCGTTGGCCGTATCTGTTGGGACCATCAACACTCTAGCCACCGCAGCAGTAGTGTCAACAATAATGTCCATCGTACACGGATTAGTCCTGTCTACATGTGACAGGTCACAATACATGTATCGCTACATTGGGAACAGTTGCAGCAGCAGTAGTGTCAACAATAATGTCTATCGTACATGGATTAGTCCTGTCTACATGACAATAATGTGACAAGTCAGCATACATGTAACGCCACATTGAGAACAGTTGCAGCAGCAGTAGTGTCAACACTAATGTCTATCGTACATGGATTAGTCCTGTCTACATGACAATAATGTGACAAGTCAGCATACATGTAACGCCACATTGAGAACAGTTGCAGCAGCAGTAGTGTCAACACTAATGTCTATCGTACATGGATTAGTCCTGTCTACATGACAATAATGTGACAAGTCAGCATACATGTAACGCCACATTGAGAACAGTTGCAGCAGCAGTAGTGTCAACAATAATGTCTATCGTACATGGATTAGTCCTGTCTACATGACAATAATGTGACAAGTCAGCATACATGTAACGCCACATTGAGAACAGTTGCAGCAGCAGTAGTGTCAACAATAATGTCTATCGTACATGGATTAGTCCTGTCTACATGACAATAATGTGACAAGTCAGCATACATGTAACGCCACATTGAGAACAGTTGCAGCAGCAGTAGTTTCTACAATAATGTCTATCATGGATTAGATTGCATGGATTAGTCCTGTCTAGATGATAATAATGGATTAGTCCTGTCTACAGTACATGACAATAATTTGACAAGTCACAACACATGTAACGCCACATTGGGAACAGTTGCGGCAGCAGTAGTTTCTACAATAATGTCTATCATGGATTAGATTGCATGGATTAGTCCTGTCTAGATGATAATCATGGATTAGTCCTGTCTACATGACAATAATGTGACAAGTCACAACACATGTAACGCCACATTGGGAACAGTTGCGGCAGCAGTAGTTTCTACAATAATGTCTATCATGGATTAGATTGCATGGATTAATCCTGTCTAGATGATAATCATGGATTAGTCCTGTCTACATGACAATTATGTGACAGGTCACAATACATGTAACGCTACATTGGGAACAGTTGCGGCAGCAGTATTTTCTACAATAATGTCTATCATGGATTAGTCCCGTCTACATGACAATAATGTGACAAGTCAGCATACATGTAACGCCACATTGGGAACAGTTGCAGCAGTAGTAGTTTCTACAATAATGTCTATCATGGATTAGTCCTGTCTACATGACAATAATGTGATAGGTCACAATACATGTAACGCTACATTGGGAACAGTTGCGGCAGCAGTAGTTTTTACAACAATTTCTATCATGGATTAGTCCTGTCTCGATGACAATTATGTGACAGGTCACAATACATGTAACGCTACATTGGGAACAGTTGCGGCAGCAGTATTTTCTACAATAATGTCTATCATGGATTAGTCCTGTCTACATGACAATAATGTGACAGGTCACAATACATGTAACGCTACATTGGGAACAGTTGCGGCAGCAGTATTTTCTACAATAATGTCTATCATGGATTAGTCCTGTCTACATGACAATTATGTGACAGGTCACAATACATGTAACGCTACATTGGGAACAGTTGCGGCAGCAGTATTTTCTACAATAATGTCTATCATGGATTAGTCCTGTCTACATGACAATAATGTGACAGGTCACAATACATGTAACGCTACATTGGGAACAGTTGCGGCAGCAGTATTTTCTACAATAATTTCTATCATGGATTAGTCCTGTCTACATGACAATAATGTGATAGGTCACAATACATGTAACGCTACATTGGGAACAGTTGCGGCAGCAGTAGTTTTTACAACAATTTCTATCATGGATTAGTCCTGTCTCGACGACAATTATGTGACAGGTCACGACTTTGGGAAAAGTTAATCAAAATCTGACAAAAATTACTAAAGATATTGCGTTTTTCTCAAGGTATATATATTTAAAAAAATGAACGAATAGTGTTTTTGGCCTCTAGGGACATCAAATTAAAAAGTATATCGGTCCCGGCACCAGGTCTTACCGTGCCACTTACGGTAATAGCTACTTCCCTATAGGGAAAGAAATTCGCTAAAATGTTGTACATAAATCACTGATACCTTCCCGATACATGATTGAAACTGGAGTCTGGAATGCTTTCAAAAATTAGTGAAGATAAAGTACAGTGTGTGTGTAGGTGTAAATTGCGGCCTACACTGCACTTCACCCATATCTCCCCTTAAAATCTGTATACTTTAGAGTAGAGTTAAAATGTTGTTATGAATTGAGCATGATATATGAAACAATAAATATAATTACAATATAGTGCACGGTGAGTTACTATCAAGTGTTGTTCTTCTATACAATGCACCTGATGGCCATTTGACGTCAAATAGTATTTGTTGTGTACCAGTGTACCTACAGTGTATTTTGTGTTAAGCCAGTTAACCAATAAATTAATTTTCATTACCCATGATAAATACAGATATGATCCTTCTAACCACTACTGTACCACTGTCAAGTAACAACGTGACTCATATCAAATCCAACCAAAGCACATTACAGTGTGTATAAGCTTTACATAAAGCCAGTGGAGGTTTTCTGCAGCTTTCTGAAAGGAGAGGCAAATCATTCAATCTCTCTAACGTGGATAAGTGATACTCTTCGGATAAGATATTGATAACATCTTCGATATCGGTGGAACTGACGATGCATATTCGTACAATTTTGCAATTACTTTGGAAATACTTTGGAAATACTTTGGAACAATACCGGATGAGATTAAACATTTAACAAAATACCCCCGCCCCAGCAAACCTGCAGACTAAGCGAATTTCCATTTGCCTGGTTGGATTTACCGGTACACTAAAATGTCTCCTTAAAAACATCACATGTATTCCCTATTTAAAAAACATTAACGAGTACTTAGGTTTGCTGCAACAGGGAGGGTAAAAAGGAGTTTTTTATGTTATAGTTTAGGATGAAATGAATGCATTTTCCAAATTTGATCAAAATATGTTCATAAACAAGCAAACAAACACAGTTTAATTATTCTCCATAAGAATAACATGGAAATTTTAAATTTACGGATTTTTGGAAATTTCTCTCTAACCATTGGGCGCATAATAGCCTAACGCTTCAATATACTAAATTATTTGTTTTTTTAAGCTCTACAAAATGGTTTGGAAAGCAATTGATAAATTTTATGTTTTTAGGGTCAAAAATGGGAAAAACCAATTTTTACCCCATAAAACCCCCCATAAGCCCCCAAAATATCTAGCTGAAAAAAATGGATATAGAAGCAAAATGATTGATAATATGATCAAGATGAAAATTAAGAAAAGAAATGAATTAAAATCAAACTTAGAAAACAATTCGAAACACAAAGAAGAAAAGAAATTCATGTGCGTCCCATACAACAACAATTTTAACAAAGCGATCAGGAAAACATTCAAACATACCCCAGTAAAATTAAGCTACAGAACAAAAAATAACATTTTTAAAATCATACACAATAAAACCAACCTATAACAAACAATACAGCAAACATATACAATGCATCTGGTATCTACAAAATTAAATGTTCTGACTGTAACAACTACTACATTGGACAAACCTATCGAAATTTTAAAGTTAGATTCAACGAACATATACAGGCATATAAATCGAAGAACAAAACATCAATGAAATCAAATTTTGCAGATCATTTACTAAAATCCAAACATAAGTTTACTAAGATCGAAGAAAACTTAACAATATTAGAAATTGAAAAAGACAGAGAAAAATTGAATGTAAAAGAAGAAATTAATATTTATATGAACTACAAAAATAACAAATCAAATATTTTAAATACAATGATTCCAAAATTGAATAATCCAATATAAGAAACAATAGCAAAATTGAGAAAATATTAATGAAAATAAGTACAACACATCATAGTATATAAATTAATCAATGAAGACAAAATTATGTTACAAGTTAGAAAAGTTTTATAATATCATATGTTATTTATTTATTTACATATCTTATTTTGATTTTTGTTTACTTTGAAAATGGCCTTAGAGCCGAAACTATAGTCAGTAGATATTTTAATAAATAATTTTACTTGGGTACTAAGTTTATTAATGTTTAATCTTTAAATATATATATATATATACTAGCAGAGTACCCGTCCTTCGTACGGGGTTGGCATATAAGTATCAAATGCTTATAGCAGTTATGAGTGAGGACATGGTTTAAGAAATTTCGGTTCTTTTTGAAGTTCGTTCGCTACGCTCACTCACCTTTAGGTTGGAGCTCGTTCGCTGCGCTCACTTTCCTTCAGGTTAGCTCGTTCGCTACGCTCACTTGCCTTCAGGTTAGCTCGTTCGCTACGCTCACTTGCCTTCAGATTAGCTCGTTCGCTACGCTCACTCGCCTCCAGGTTGAAGTTCGTTCGCTACGCTCACTCACCTTTTGCTGTTGTCATAAATGTAAAAGAAATAATAGTGCTAGTGCTGAACCCTGTTGGTAATCCTTGTAACTTTTAATGCTATTGAACATCATAGAACAGAACCAACTTGTTTAATTGAAACAGCTGTTAAGATTCATTAATTCCATTTCTCATAAGGTTAACATGGGAAACTCCAGAGCCACTGGGGCGGAGCCCCGAAGGATTTTTTGGGATAAAAATTTGCCTATATGTTAATCGGGAATGTGAGCTATCATCATGCCAAATTTCAGCCCGATCCGACCAGTAGTTTTTGAGATTAGCTCATACAAACACACACACAGACACCACCTCTTCTTTATAATAGTATAGATATATATATATATATATATATATATATATATATATATATATATATATGAATTTGAACGGATGGTGTTTTTGGCCTCTAGGGACCTCAAAACGAAAAAGTAAATCGGTCCCGGGTCCAGGTCTTACCATGAGTACTACGGTAATAGCTTATTCCCTATAGGGGAAATTCGCTAAAATATATTTAATTTATCTTAGTCGGATACTATCTACAGTATTAAGTTACTGAGAATGTGAAAGTTGTTTAGCCTTATTAGGTATATTCATAAGATAAAATTTTTTTGTTTCATAACGTTAAACCGCGTTAATAGCCATTAATACCAATTAAGGGATTGCGTGATACTGCAGCAGAATCACACAGACAACAGAGAAGAGAGAAGACGAGATCTAGCGGCGGCGGTGATGACCGGGACTGTACATGAGGGAGGGGAGAGGTGGCCGACTGCCAACCATCACTCTCTGTTCTAAAATAACACCAACAGTTCTGAGTCGCTAACGCAGGGCTCGCTGCGGTCCGCGCTCAAGGTCGTCGTATTGTTTCATTCATCTGAATACACACCTCAGCACATGGGTGCTGATTGAGTGAAAAGTATAGGTACTCGTACTGCGAGACGCGTCACAGTGTGAGTGTGCGTACTGCATCGATATCATATAACTACTGGATTACGCGCAGGCCATAAGCGCTATGTTCTGCTTTCCGAGTACGTGTATATCATATAGCGTGTATATGCATAGATAATAACGTTATTATATCTATGATTATATGTCGATGGGGTACTGTTGACACTACTGATGTTGTGCCGATTGTGTGAACAGTACAGTATAGATACTGCGAGACGAGTCACATTGTGCGTACTGTTGGCACTGATATTGTGCCGATTGTGTGAACAGTACGGTATAGATACTGCGAGACGAATCACATTGTGCGTACTGTTGGCACTGATATTGTGCTGATTGTGTGAACAGTACAGTATAGATACTGCGAGACGAGTCACATTGTGCGTACTGTTGGCACTGATATTTTGCTGATTGTGTGAACAGTACAGTATAGATACTGCGAGACGAGTCACATTGTGCGTACTGTTGGCACTACTGATGTTGTGCCGATTGTGTGAACAGTACAGTATAGATACTGCGAGACGCGTCACACTGTGTGTACTGTTGGCACTGATGTTGTGTGAACAGTACAGTATAGATACTGCGAGACGCGTCACACTGTGTGTACTGTTGGCACTGATATTGTGTGAACAGTACAGTATAGATACTGCGAGACGCGTCACACTGTGTGTACTGTTGGCACTGATATTGTGCTGATTGTGTGAACAGTACAGTATAGATACTGCGAGACGCGTCACACTGTGTGTAGGCTACTGTAGGCACTGATATTGTGTGAACATTACAGTATAGATACTGCGAGACGAGTCACACTGTGTGTACTGTTGGCACTGATATTGTGCTGATTGTGTGAACAGTACAGTATAGATACTGCGAGACGAGTCACATTGTGCGCACTGTTAGCACTGATATTGTGCCGATTGTGTGAACAGTACAGTATAGATACTGCGAGACGCGTCACACTGTGTGTACTGTTGGCACTGATGTTGTGTGAACAGTACAGTATAGATACTGCGAGACGCGTCACATTGTGCGTACTGTTGGCACTGATATTGTGCTGATTGTGTGAACAGTACAGTATAGATACTGCGAGACGCGTCACACTGTGTGTAGGCTACTGTTGGCACTGATATTGTGTGAACAGTACAGTATAGATACTGCGAGACGAGTCACACTGTGTGTACTGTTGGCACTGATATTGTGCTGATTGTGTGAAAAGTACAGTATAGATACTGCGAGACGAGTCACATTGTGCGCACTGTTAGCACTGATATTGTGCCGATTGTGTGAACAGTACAGTATAGATACTGCGAGACGAGTCACATTGTGTGTACTGTTGGCACTGATATTGTGTGAACAGTACAGTATAGATACTGCGAGACGCGTCACACTGTGTGTACTGTTGGCACTGATGTTGTGTGAACAGTACAGTATAGATACTGCGAGACGCGTCACATTGTGCGTACTGTTGGCACTGATATTGTGCCGATTGTGTGAACAGTACAGTATAGATACTGCGAGACGAGTCACATTGTGTGTACTGTTGGCACTGATATTGTGTGAACAGTACAGTATAGATACTGCGAGACGCGTCACATTGTGCGTACTGTTGGCACTGATATGTGCTGATTGTGTGAACAGTATAGATACTGCGAGACGCGTCACACTGTGTGTACTGTTGGCACTGATATTGTGCTGATTGTGTGAACAGTACAGTATAGATACTGCGAGACGCGTCACATTGTGCGTACTGTTGGCACTGATATTGTGCTGATTGTGTGAACAGTACAGTATAGATACTGCGAGACGCGTCACACTGTGTGTACTGTTGGCACTGATATTGTGCTGATTGTGTGAACAGTACAGTATAGATACTGCGAGACGCGTCACATTGTGCGTACTGTTGGCACTGATATTGTGCTGATTGTGTGAACAGTACAGTATAGATACTGCGAGACGCGTCACACTGTGTGTACTGTTGGCACTGATATTGTGCTGATTGTGTGAACAGTACAGTATAGATACTGCGAGACGCGTCACATTGTGCGTACTGTTGGCACTGATATTGTGCTGATTGTGTGAACAGTACAGTATAGATACTGCGAGACGCGTCACATTGTGCGTACTGTTGGCACTGATATGTGCTGATTGTGTGAACAGTATAGATACTGCGAGACGCGCCACACTGTGTGTACTGTTGGCACTGATATTGTGCTGATTGTGTGAACAGTACAGTATAGATACTGCGAGACGCGTCACATTGTGCGTACTGTTGGCACTGATATTGTGCTGATTGTGTGAACAGTACAGTATAGATACTGCGAGACGCGTCACATTGTGCGTACTGTTGGCACTGATATTGTGCTGATTGTGTGAACAGTATAGATACTGCGAGACGCGTCACACTGTGTGTACTGTTGGCACTGATATTGTGCTGATTGTGTGAACAGTACAGTATAGATACTGCGAGACGCGTCACATTGTGCGTACTGTTGGCACTGATATTGTGCTGATTGTGTGAACAGTACAGTATAGATACTGCGAGACGCGTCACATTGTGCGTACTGTTGGCACTGATATTGTGCTGATTGTGTGAACAGTACAGTATAGATACTGCGAGACGCGTCACACTGTGTGTACTGTTAGCATTGTGTATCACTTTGTCCGTATCGTGTTCCGATATGCAGATCAGTACCAGAATAATGTACCAATGACAACTGTAGGCTATATACCTGTTATACGGTCATATCATATCATATAAACGCGAACAACACCCAGCAAGAGCACATTGCTGGCGGAGACGGTGCTATTGTAGCAGGACAGGATTCCCACGTCCCGTCTGTCATCTCGTCACATTCGTTATACACTACAGAAGTTGACACATTGTACCATCACAGTTACACTACACACATGAATTAGTGATCAACTAATCGTGTACATCCATAGGAAACAAACTACTGTACGACCTTTTCACCAACATTTGTATGCTATTGGGGGCGTTTTATAATATCCAATACCATCTTATATAATACTTTTAAATGATTAATTCGACAACCAAATTAAAGAGTGATATTATGTCGAATTATAATAATTTTAAAGAATGTTCAAAATAATATAATAATGTCCAAAATCCGTAATTTTAGATAAGCGCCACAACATACTAATTGTCCAGGCCTATACAATACATTATTATGATTCAAGCAGTAATCTTCTAGGAACAATTAGGTAAATAGGTGAGTATCAAAATCATGAATAAACCCCCGTAAAATGAATATTTTCAATATTATTATCATTACCTTAGAATAATCTGTTATTGGAACGTATCCGAGTGCAGGGCCGAGTTCCGTTTACCTAAACACTTTGACGAGGATCATTTTACAGCGGAACAGCGCCTATGATACACGTTTCGTCCCGGCCTCAAGGCGTCGCCTTGTGACCGGAGTCGTGACCTCCCCACACACGCTCAGTCCGGAACTGAACAGTTTGGCCGGAGTCGTCTTGCCTCCTCTTGGTCTAGGAAGTTAAGCTCATTGAAGTACCACAATTTCAGAGCATAAACATCATCCGTTCCCTTCCAGATTTTTGCGAAGATTTAACTTTTGGGCGGCCACCCTCCCGCCACCGCCACCACGTCCTTTCACCGTCCCTCGTGGCATATCGGAAGTGGCATGTCTTTAGTGCGACCGTTGTTCGGACTGCAAATATTATTGTTTACCAACCTTGTTTGTTTTTTGTGTTCTAGATTAATTGTGTATTGTTTCTTGTTCTTTTAATTATGCGAGACGACGTTGAATTCAAGATTTTGTAAGGAAGTTGAACAACTCCCATGTTTGTATGATCACAGTTGGTCTGATTACTGCAATAGAAGTGTGCAGGACCAGGCGTGGCAGAAAGTTGCTTTAAATCCATCATGCCTTCGTCATCTTCTTCACTGCTATCCTCCATATTGAGATAAAATGAAACTGTAATAAAACTGAGTTGATAATGAAAAAATTGAATGAAGTTTTACTAATTAAATCGATATTAATTTTCAATCGATATTAGGGAAGCTAAGTTAAGAAACTATACCCGGTCTCCGTTACAACCTGCCCACTACATCACCTTCACTGATAGCCCTCCCCTGACTCTTACGCTCTGGGGAGTCAAACGGCACTAGGGCCTATCTGACGGTTTTGACTATTTAAAAAACCCCACGGCAAAGAATAGAACGGCACTCGCTCCCTTTCCCCACGTGTCCAATGAAAATGCAATTGGCACGAAGTATCAGCATGTTGGGTATACAGTACAACGAATAAATACTCCTCAACAGATAACACCATGGTGAAAACATCTTCAACATAGTCATGTGCATGAACAACCAAACTGACAAGGAATAAAATCTAGATTGTCATTACTGTAGTTTGAAACATATTATTTTAATTATGGAAGATGATCGTTTCTCCTAGTGTTGTATGTCAGAGCACGTGATTTAGAATAAATTAGCAAAATTAAAGTTTTATTTTCAAAATAAATGACTCGTGGAATAATAGCCATTAAAACGAGCAGCAGTAGTTTTCAGAAAGTTTATCATGATCGTTTGGAGTTCATTATTGGATGAATGGGCGGATGATGAGACGCATCCTCATTAGCAACACACAACACCCGCGACCGGGCCGCAGTGCTGTTGTACTGCAGAGTGACGAACTGCTGTTCACTGTACTTTAGTGCTGAACAGTGAACAGCATCTGCTGAACCAAGGGTTGGGTCCGGCTGCTGTTCACTGTACTGCAGAGTCCAGACTGCTGTTCACTGTACTGTAGTGCTGAACAGTGAACAGCGTCTGCTGAACAGTGAACAGCATCTGCTGAACCAAGGGTTGGGTCCGGCTGCTGTTCACTGTACTGCAGAGTGACGAACTGCTGTTCACTGTACTGTAGTGCTCAACAGTGAACTGCATCTGCTGAACCAAGGGTTGGGTCCGGCTGCTGTTCACTGTACTGCAGAGTGACGAACTGCTGTTCACTGTACTGTAGTGCTGAACAGTGAACAGCATCTGCTGAACCAAGGGCTGGGTCCGGCTGCTGTTCACTGTACTGCAGAGTGACGAACTGCTGTTCACTGTACTGTAGTGCTAAACAGTGAACAGCATCTGCTGAACCAAGGGTTGGGTCCGGCTGCTGTTCACTGTACTGCAGAGTGACGAACTGCTGTTCACTGTACTGTAGTGATAAACAGTGAACAGCATCTGCTGAACCAAGGGTTGGGTCCGGCTGCTGTTCACTGTACTGCAGAGTGACGAACTGCTGTTCACTGTACTGTAGTGCTAAACAGTGAACAGCATCTGCTGAACCAAGGGCTGGGTCCGGCTGCTGTTCACTGTACTGCAGAGTGACGAACTGCTGTTCACTGTACTGTAGTGCTGAACAGTGAACAGCATCTGCTGAACCAAGGGCTGGGTCCGGCTGCTGTTCACTGTACTGCAGAGTGACGAACTGCTGTTCACTGTACTGTAGTGCTAAACAGTGAACAGCATCTGCTGAACCAAGGGTTGGGTCCGGCTGCTGTTCACTGTACTGCAGAGTGACGAACTGCTGTTCACTGTACTGTAGTGCTGAACAGTGAACAGCATCTGCTGAACCAAGGGTTGGGTCCGGCTGCTGTTCATCCGCACGATTTTAATTCATTCACAGTCACCTAAATAAAGGTCTCAATGTTACTTAGTGATTCTTAAAGACATCTAATACTTTTCAATATTAAGTTATGGAAGAACTGATTGCACTGTTGGCAAATTAGGCTTACGCGTGTAATTCTAAAAGTGAAAGGAACATCGATGTAATGTATGCCACTGTAATGTAACTAGACTATATACATCGGGAAAAGAGATAAAGCGGGAATATTATTCTGGTAAAAACCATTACACACTTTCGGCGTGAGTAGTCCGAGTTTCCTCTAAAGGTGCATTGTCCCTGAAGCGACTCTTGCGATAGTAGCTGAGCGATAGTAGCTGAGCGACAGTAGCTCAGCGATAGTAGCTCAGCGATAGTAGCTCAGCGATAGTAGCTAACCATGTCATTGTCCCTGAAGCGATTGTTCTAGAGCGATTCTGTATATTAGTTTGCTGACTTTCGAGTGAGTTGGTGCTATGAGTGCCATGACACCTCCTAATTTTAAAACGTTTTTAGCGAATTTCCCTATAGGGAAGTAGCTATTACCGTAGGTCTCATGGTAAGACCTAAGCCCGGGACCGATTTACTTTTTCATTTTGATGTCCCCAGAGGCCAAAAACACCATTCGTTCAAATTTTTATATATCTATATATATATATATATATATATATATATATGTGTGTGTGTGTGTCCATCCGCACGATAACTTGAGTAATTTTTGTCCGATTTTCATAAAATTTGGTTTAAAGGTGTGAGGCGGGATAAACTTGAATGAGTTCGCGAACCAGCATGATCGGACTATGGGAACGGGTGTTTATGGGGGGTTTTATGGGGTAAAAATTGGTTTTTCCCATTTTTGACCATAAAAACACAAAATTTCACAATTTATTTTTAAACCATTTTGTAGAGCTTAAAAAAACAAATAATTTAGTATATTGAAGCGTTATAATGCGCCTAACTGTTACGGAGAAAATTCAAAAAAATTGTAATTTTAAATTCCCATGTTATTCTTATGGAGAATAAGTCAACTGTTGTAGTTTGCTTGTTTATGAACATATTTTGATCAAATTTGGAAAATACATTTTGTACTAAACCACAGTACTTTTAAACATTTTACATTTAAAAAAATTTGTACCCTCCCTGTTGCAGCAAACCTAAGTACTCACTAAACTAATTCTGTTTAAATAGGGAATAAGTGTGATATTTTTAAGGAGACATTTTAGTTTAAATCCAATCAGGCAAATGGAAATTCGCTAAGTATGCAGGTTTGCTGCGGCGGGGTATTATTTGCTCGCTTTCTTGTCCGGTACAAACTTTGCAATAAATTTTAAACTAACTTCCCGACGAGCTAGAGAAATGAAACTAGAGAACACAGCTCACAAATGGATGACAATGTAATACTATATCATTTAATTTTCATATTTTCCTTGGGCTTGGCCCCATGGGCTTCCAAATTTTCCATGTTTACATTTTGAAGCCAGCCGTAAATACTTAAATTTGACAGTTCGAAAAGCTTGGGTAGAGGCACAGGTTCTGCTCCCGAGAGATTCTAAATATAAAATAAGCAGTTCAACGGAAATATAAAACATATGACTACAGATAATAAGGGTTTGGTATATATTAACAGGCCATATACAATAGATTTAACATATTTACACATTAAAGTTTAAAAAGTAGAAAATAAGTTATAAATAAAAATACTTTTTTTTAAATGCCACGTTTTTAAAAGCACTAAAAAGTAAAAATAATTTATGAATATGTGGAGGGAATAAATGCTTAATAGATTTAAAACGAAAAACGTGGGGTGCATGCAATAGATAATACTAGTTCAGTAGGTAAAGATAATTGTAAACAGCATGCGCCCCACGTTTTTTTTTATCTTACAAGTATTTATTCTCCCCACATACTTATTTTCACTGAGACAAAACATTTCGATTTTCAAAATATGAGTGTCGTAAGGAACGCGACGACGGATTCAGGTATTTATATCAAATGCAACTAAATCCATGCGTTTTTGTGATTTATCTTAGAATTTCTGTTAATTTAATACGAAATGTCAATCAATAATCAGTTAACGTTTGCATATTTGATTAATGTTTATACATATATTTGAATGTTTCAAATTAAATATAAATATGTAACTTAATAACAGGGATTTTCAGATAAACCACAATGTTGCGTTGTTTTATTTGTATTTGTTACATCCATTCCGTCGAGCACGGAGCAACCTTGGTTCACCAGCCCCCAACAGTTGTGGGGTGAGGGAGGTGGTGAAGAGCCAGTCCTCATCATCTTACGTATTGTCAAGGTGTAGTTCCTGTGAGGGTGAGTGTCCGGGATATCGGTTATTTTCCGTTGGGCGCAGACAGACGTTGTGTCCACCGTGCGTCCGTGCATGATGCGTGTCTCCCTACAAGTAGGCATATCACGACAAATCTCAACACAACCCCAACCCAAACCCTCACTGCTACACGCACTGAGTCGTCCATCACGTGTTAAAGCTAGCCATTCATCTCTGTATATTTTGCACCGAGGAAGCAGTTATCTCTGCATTTGACTCACTTGAGTCTTGACTATGTCTTGCCGACTACGCCATGAACTTGATGAACACGTTCTCGCCACAGATGAGAAAACTGTCTTTTCACCATAACCTAATATTTACGATAAAAAATGAAAAATACAATCATCCAAGAGCAAAAACTCTTGGTTCGCGGGTAAAAGTCAACCAATCCGAAGTGCAATGTCATTGAGTGGTTGATTATGTGATGGGTGCTAAGGGATTTCCAATATCCCAATGGTGGCCTCCTTGAGTTGATCACCCTGTATAGTTGGCCAAGTAAGTAAGCCTAAAGTTGTTTTTTATGTTTTCTTTTGACAAGAAGTACCCAATTCGCAGAGTGTCATATTAGGGAAAATTTCAGAATGTATTCTAAAAAACTGCCTGATATTTGTAGAAAATGAAGACCAGCAATAAACTCACGAAACGCACGAACAACTACTTCCTGGCAATGTTTTGAGATAATTGAAGTAGAACATTTGCTTGAATACAATGCTTTTGATATGTTAAATGTAAAAAATTAAGAAAACAGACCTTATAAGATATAGGGTGAAAACTATTCGTGAAATTCTCTCAAAGCAGGCAAGTCTAAAAATTACCTTTTGCTAATCATATGGAATGGATCCATGCAGAATTATTTCTGACTGGATTGCCAAATCTGGACAGGATTGAGAAAATGTCGATTGGTCGAGTTCACCAGAACTCGTTGGAACAAATGTAAGTTTACACGTTTGTACCAAATTTCATAATTTTTGCTCGAGGTATCGTGCTAACGGACACATATGAATTATTTGATAATGTTCACTTGTAGGGCTACTGTAATTAATATTGATAGAAAAATAAACCATCGTTTAATAAAATAAGTAGATGAATACATGTCACTCCTAGGCCCAAAAAGTACGAATTCAATAATTTAATGAAATTTCCGGGTTTTCAGCACTAATAAGTTAAAATTTTGCCTCTTATAGGCCAATTTTCAACATTATTAGAAAAGACCTAAAATACTGATAAAAACTTTATAAATATGCCTAAATTTCCATAAAAATTGTCTACAAAACAAAAGTTTTTAAAAACAAGTAAAAATTCTCAGTTTTTACCCTAAAAACAAAAAATTTTGAACAATATTACCTAGTTTTAGCATAATTTATACAAAATACTTAATTTTCTTAAAAACTAACAAATCTTCTTATTTCTAACAGAAATGTATACACTGGAATATTCACCAAAAAATCCACCTAAGTCAATTATTAGCGTCATTTTACTGTTAAACTAACTCAAGCAGATCATTGGTAGATATTTTGTGTTTTCAGTTGGCAGCACTGTAATGATATATATGCTTGTGGCTGGTAGTGTTGTGAGGCCATTCTATAGCAATCCGTCCAACTGTGTGGTTACTCCTTCAAAATTCTATCAGTGTTTTAACAGAACTTTAATGTGATTTTACAAGACTTTTCTACCTTAAGATATTAGTTTTTAAGATTTTTAATATTTTGACAAATTTTAAAAACAAAACGTTTTTTAAAACAACCAAAAATTCTAATATTTCTATTTAAGTTATTCAAATTTAAGCAAAACAGTTACTTTATCTTTAAATGTTTTGATTTCGGTAATAATTAAGTTTAAGTCTTTTTTATTTAATTCTTTAATTGTTTTTTCATCTAAAATACCAATAAATCTATGAGGCAAATGAACTTTACATTCTTCTAATTCAACAATAATTTTCGGTCTATATTTATCTTTAACTTTTTCAAATTGTTCAATCTTATATTTTGTATTCAATTCTTAAGTTTTTAATGGTTTAAATTCTTTGAATTTGCATTCTCCAATATTATTAATCTCTTCTAGTAGATCCATTTATTATGGAAAATCTTTTTACGTAGTTATCTGAAGTAAGCTTTATGTTTACAGAAGAACCATTATGTTGATTTATTTATATAAATGGTTATAAATGGTTTAAGAATTTTAGAAAATGTGTGTCAAATTCGGGTTTTATATAAAAATCCAATTCTTAAAGTTTGAAAATCATTGGTAACAATTTCATAAATGAAATATTTCTTTTTGTAAAACTAAAATATGCATTAAAAATAATTACAGTAATATTTTTCTTGTCTTCAAAACTCAATTTGAAATTAATGTAGAATATTTTGTTTAAGAATTGATAGTAAAATATCCAGTTTGTATAATTTCTTTGTTTTAAGAACAATTTTATATTTTTGGGTGTTATTTCAAAACTATTATCTAACATACATAATGTATAGATTTCATTAATTAACTGTTGTGTACGATATGGTTGAAAATGATTAAATTCCCTTAAAATATTTGTAAGATGTTTGTTCTTATTTTTTCGTCTATTAATATTTCTCTCAGAAATAATTCTTTTACACATATTACATCCTACATAATTTTTAATATGTAATTGTAAAGTTAGTAAAATTATGACATCAATAACATGCATCCATTTATAGATAAAAATTTTTATATCTAAATGGAAGAACCCATTCATTGTCATAAATGTAAGAAGAAAACTAAAAATATTAATCCAGAAACAGTTGAAATGAAGAATGGATTGTTTAGAATTGCTACCAAGTGTTCTGAAATTCTTAAAGCGTACACGGATTACGTGCATAATAAAAGCACGCGGTTTTGAGTTGTTTGGTTTGAATACTGGTGTGCGACAAAGTAAAAAGTGTGTGCCAAAGTAAGTAAATGTAGCAATTAGGAGCTTTCTGTACTATTATCAGTGCAAGGAAGCCCACTTTGTCGGGAGACTATAGGACAAATATATTTTTGGTTTAAAAAGAAACATTTTTAAATTAAAATTAAATCTAATCAATAACAGTAGCGAGACATTTACATCGTGGCGTCGGATCACTTTGATTACACAATTATTATAGGTTAAGTTACCTGTTGTATCGCCAAGTGATCTGTTCTTGTAGTTTGATAGGCTACGAGGGTTCCGAAGACTTTATATGCCTTCATTGTCATGACTACCAGGACATTAAAAGTCATTAATCCTTCTCAACCAGGACGGTGTGGAGATTTGTCAAACACATAAATAATTTAGAAAATAGCATGGCCGACCTGTTCGTTAAGCGTAGCCACGCTATTTTGTAAATGGTTTAAATGTGTTCGTGATACGTGTTTTGTTCCTCAAATCTTCACACCCTCTTGGTTGAAGAGGACATGACAATGAAGGCATCAAGTCTTAGAAACCATGGTTGTTACATAATAGTATAGCCTATATAATAACTTTATACAGTACCCATGTTATTAAAGGACTCTATTATATACATAAGGCTGTGGTGTCCGGTTTGCTATTTTTGTAGCTAAACACATGTTAGACAGAACTCAAGATGATGTAATAAACTACTTAAATGCTTACGCATGGTGTCTCATTTTAATCCAAGTTAATCTTGATTAATTATCAAAATTACATAAGTAATATTGAACAATGGTAGTCTAACAAACTACAAGAACATGATCACTTGGCTATACACCAGGTAACTTAACCTACTATTGTAACAAGACATTTGATTAGATTAGCCTAGTGGTTCAGTTACAGCTATAGCTACTAACCTTGAGCACTTTAGGTGGAGCGTAAAAGTCCTCCTCCACCTCACTGGCACAGTAACTATCATACAGATCCGTCTCCATGTCTGCGTCTGCAACAAACCACCACCGAGATATCAATACAATGGTTGCCACAGATGCCCATCCACTTGATCCACACCAATTGTCTAGCAGTTACAAAATGAAACATGGGTTGTTAGCCCTTGCACCTAGACGTCAGTTATACTGTGATTCCTTGCTTTCAATAGGTACTTAATAGACAACGACTAGCTTTTTTAACTTATAAATTGAGTGATAAATAGGCTATGGCTCTTACTGTGGTTTTACTTAGTTTGTAGCTAACCTTTTGAACACCTGCAAAAAAATATTAGGCTATTTCAAAAATAGTCTTAATTGGACTCTATGACACTATGTAGAAAATGGAAAGGGTTTAACTTGAGGTACAACAAAGTTGCTTGTATTAGTTATCACGACAACCAATTTGAATTTAGCTGAACAGTATTTCCATTTGGCTAAAACTCTAATGGTCGACAACACTTTGATCTGTGACTTTAAGAAGGACTGAAAGTCATAGTAAACTCTTAAGCCAATACAGTAATTTAGTCCCAGATTTGGTTTGTATGACAGGGTTGGTACTAAATTTTTTAAATAAAATTCCCTGACTTTTCTGATATTATTTCATAGCTGGTATTATACTTTTTCAAGGTATACCGTAAGTTGATATCAACTAATCAAAATCAAGAAATATTAGAAAAAATGTAAAAATTAAACTTATTTAATCACTCCCAAAGTCCCAAATCCAAAACTTGTTTCAAACTATATATGCCTACATATCAATTTCCTCCACCGTACTGATAACTAACTACTGTATCAATATAAATACCCCCGCCGCAGCAAACCTGCCGACTAAGCGAATTTCCATTTGTCTGAATTGATTTTCAGTTAAATATATTTTAATAACATTAGGTTTAACGAGTGCCTAGGTTTGCTGCTACAAGGAAACTAATAAAGTGTGTTTTTTAAGTAAAATATAGATAGCTTAGTACAAAATAAATAAATTTGCCAAGTTTGATCAAAATATATCCATAAACAAGCAAACTACAACATTTGACAATATTCTCCATAAGAATAACATGGGAATTTTAAATTTACAATTTTTTTTAATTTTCTCCGTTACTAATAATCGAACGAAAATACTTTTATATACTAAATTATTTGTTTTTTTAAGCTCTTTAAAAAGGTCTAAAGAGAAATCGGGAAATTTTGTGTTTTGAGGGTCAAAAGTGAGAAAAACCAATTTTTACCCCATAAAACCCCCCGTAAAGCCCCGTTCCCATGGTCCGATCGTGCTGGTTCGCGAACTCATTCAAGTTTATCCCGCTTTACACCTTTAAACCAAATTTCATCAAAATCAGACAAAAATTACTCAAGTTATCGCGTTCACGGACGTATTAATGTGTATATATATATATATATATATATATATATATATATATATAAAGATTAAACATTAATAAACTTAGTACCCAAGTAAAATTATTTATTAAAATATTTACTGACTATAGTTTCGGCTCTAAGGCCATTTCCAAAGTAAACAAAAATCAAAATAAGATATGTAAATAAATAAATAACATATGATATTATAAAACTTTTCTAATTTGTAACATAATTTTGTCTTCATTGATTAATTTATATACTATATGATGTGTTGTACTTATTTTCATTAATATTTTCTCAGTTTTGTCATTGTTTCATATATTGGATTATTCAATTTTGGAATCATTGTATTTAAAATATTTGATTTGTTATTTTTGTAGTTCATATAAATATTAATTTCTTCTTTTACATTCAATTTTTCTCTGTATTTTTCAATTTCTAATATTGTTAAGTTTTCTTCGATCTTAGTAAACTTATGTTTGGATTTTAGTAAATGATCTGCAAAATTTGATTTCATTGATGTTTTGTTCTTCGATTTATATGCCTGTATATGTTCGTTGAATCTAACTTTAAAATTTCGATAGGTTTGTCCAATGTAGTAGTTGTCACAGTCAGAACATTTAATTTTGTAGATACCAGATGCATTGTATATGTTTGCTGTATTGTTTGTTATAGGATTGTTGGTTTTATTGTGTATGATTTTAAAAATGTTATTTTTTGTTCTGTAGCTTAATTTTACTGGGGTATGTTTGAATGTTTTCCTGATTGCTTTGTTAAAATTGTTGTTGTATGGGACGCACATGAATTTCTTTTCTTCTTTGTGTTTCGAATTGTTTTCTAGGTTTGATTTTAATTCATTTCTTTTTTTAATTTTCTTCTTGATTATATTATCAATCATTTTGCTTCTATATCAATTTTTTTCAGCTAGATATTTTATAGTGTTGACTTTTTTCTTGTAATTTTCTTTATTTAAAGGAACGTTGACTAATCTGTGTATTAATGAATGAAAAGTTGCAATTTTGCATTTTTGCACTCCACTACAGTTATCGAAACTGAAAACGAACTCAGTCTGAAAACGAACGCTCTTGTGTATATCATGTGTTTACTACGAACAGCTGTTGTAGTATACAATTAATACAAATTATTCGTCTGTTTAAGTAATCAAAATCTTCATAAACTCGTTCGCATGGCTCAATCACTTTCTGGTTGAAGTTCGTTCGCTACGCTCACTCACCTTTAGGTTGAAGCTCGTTCGCTACGCTCACTCACCTTTAGGTTGGAGCTCGTTCGCTGCGCTCACTTGCCTTCAGGTTAGCTCGTTCGCTACGCTCACTTGCCTTCAGGTTACCTCGTTCACTACGCTAACTCGCCTCCAGGTTGAAGTTCGTTCGCTATGCTCACTCACCTTTTGGTTGCAAATTAGCTGTTGTCATAAATGTAAAAGAAATAATAGTGCTGCACCGCACCCTGTTGGTAATCCTTGTAACTTTAATGCTATTGAACATCATAGAAGAGAACCAACTTGTTTAATTGAAACAGCTGTTAAGATTCATTAATTCCATATATATATATATATATATATATATATATATATATATATATATATATATATATATATATATAAAGATTAAACATTAATAAACTTAGTACCCAAGTAAAATTATTTATTAGAATATTTACTGACTATAGTTTCGGCTCTAAGGCCATTTCCAAAGTAAACAAAAATCAAAATAAGATATGTAAATAAATAAATAACATATGATATTATAAAACTTTTCTAACTTGTATCATAATTTTGTCTTCATTGATTAATTTATATACTATATGATGTGTTGTACTTATTTTCATTAATATTTTCTCAGTTTTGTTATTGTTTCATATATTGGATTATTCAATTTTGGAATCATTGTATTTAAAATATTTGATTTGTTATTTTTGTAGTTCATATAAATATTAATTTCTTCTTTTACATTCAATTTTTCTCTGTATTTTTCAATTTCTAATATTGTTAAGTTTTCTTCGATCTTAGTAAACTTATGTTTGGATTTTAGTAAATGATCTGCAAAATTTGATTTCATTGATGTTTTGTTCTTCGATTTATATGCCTGTATATGTTCGTTGAATCTAACTTTAAAATTTCGATAGGTTTGTCCAATGTAGTAGTTGTCACAGTCAGAACATTTAATTTTGTAGATACCAGATGCATTGTATATGTTTGCTGTATTGTTTGTTATAGGATTGTTGGTTTTATTGTGTATGATTTTAAAAATGTTATTTTTTGTTCTGTAGCTTAATTTTACTGGGGTATGTTTGAATGTTTTCCTGATTGCTTTGTTAAAATTGTTGTTGTATGGGACGCACATGAATTTCTTTTCTTCTTTGTGTTTCGAATTGTTTTCTAGGTTTGATTTTAATTCATTTCTTTTTTTAATTTTCTTCTTGATTATATTATCAATCATTTTGCTTCTATATCAATTTTTTTCAGCTAGATATTTTATAGTGTTGACTTTTTTCTTGTAATTTTCTTTATTTAAAGGAACGTTGACTAATCTGTGTATTAATGAATGAAAAGTTGCAATTTTGTGTGTCCATGGATGATTCGAATTTTTTGGAATTATTATGTCTGTAGTTGTGGGTTTTCTGAATATGTTAAAAGAATGTTTGTTGTTTTGGATGGAAATTGTTAGATCTAGGAAATTGATTTCTTTTTGTTGGGTTTCTTTGGTGAATTTAATTTTCTTATTAATATTGTTGAGATATATTTAATACATATATAAAAATTTGAACGGATGGTGTTTTTGGCCTCTGGGGACATCAAAATGAAAAAGTAAATCGGTCCCGGGTCTAGGTCTTACCGTGCCACCTACGGTAATAGCTACTTCTCTATAGGGAAATTCGCTAAAATGTGCATCAGTACTTATGGCATTCTTTTTGCCAATAGTCATCACCCTGACAAAAATCTGCTTAGGGCAAAATGTAGCATCTATATATTTAATACACAGTTGTAACACTGTTTTCTCAGTAATTACTGGACCGATCTACAAGATTTATGTCTCAAATTAAAGGGGATAGTGTGTAGATTTGCCGAACTTCCTTAGAATTTACGTTTTTTCTAAGGGCTACGACCTACAGCCCTTTAAAGGTCGAGTCAATACAATTCTTATTGAAGAATATAATACACAGTTTATAAATTATTCGTCAGCTGTTTAATGTTTGTCAGACATTTGTTATTATTTTTATAACCTAACTTTCAGTATGAAATTATTAAACTTGGAGTTATTGTTTATAAACACACGATTTTGATCAAGGAAAGTGTATTTGTTAACTTATTTTTGAAAGTTTTAGTTTGCCTGCTAAGTGATCTGAAGGAAAGTGGTAATTGAGTTTAAGTTTGAGTATGGAATGTGAAATAATACCCATAGTAGGGAACGGAAACTTATTGTTTTGATCAATATAATTTATTCTATACGGCCACCAGAATAATCATTTGGAAATCCGCTTGCAAGTTGTACATATGATTGCTAATGAGTGGGAAACATAAAACATTTTATAGTAGGTGACGAATCTTACTCAAGATTCAGTGGTACCAAACTTTACCTTTTTGAGATGGCGAGCACGCTGGGATACGTGGAACAACAATATATCAGTGAATTTTTTTTCAAGTACACAGGGAAGTTGCTTGAGAAACTGTGACTTACCATTCGGTTCTGGCGAAGAAGTATGTGACTTGATGTTTAATGGCAATGTTGACTTGGGTCATTATAGCGTTATACAACTTAATCATTAACCCACAAAAATGTTTTAGTTTTCCTGCAAAGTGATCTGAAGGAAAGTGGTAATCGAGTTTAAGTTTGAGCATGGGATGTGAAATAATACCCATAGTAGGGGACGGAAACTTATTGTTTTGATCAATATAATTTATTCTCTATAGCCACCAGAACAATCATAGGGAAATCCGCTTGCAAGTTGTACAGATAATTGCTAATGATTGGTACCGGTAAACATACAAACATTTTATCGTAAGTGATTAATCTTACTCAAGATCAGTGTTCGACGTCGAAATTTTACCTTCTAGAGATGGCGAGTACGCTGGGATATTTGGAATTACAATTTATCAGTGAACTACGTATATCCTAACTATATTTTTTTGAGTAGGCCTACACAGGGAAGTTGCTTGAGAAACTGTGACTTACGATTTCGGTTCTGGCGAAGAAGTATCTGACTTTATGTTTAATGGCAATGTTGACTCGGGTCATTATAGCGTTATAAAACTTTATCATTAACCCCAGGATGTGAAAAGTACAAAAAGAAAAAGAAAAGGTAATCATAAACCGGACGTAAAGAGACATACAGAACGAAAAAAGCATGTAGAGAACCATCAAACTAAGGTAAAGAGCAGTGATGGTGTTAAATGTGCTCTGAAAGTCCCTTCTAAAAAATACCAATTTTTTTGAATTGGGGTCGTTAGATTGGATTTGTCAGTACTGCAAATCTATGAATTTTGAGTCAGAACAGACTAACTGGGACACAAATATTTTTTCCTTATGTTGTCACAAGGGGAAGGTAAAATGAACTCCTTATCAACATTTTGAGTTTATGGAAAATCTTATCAACAGCGACTATAAAAAAAAGTATTAAGGGTCAAAAGAGACAAAAAACTATTTGAGTAAAATATAATACAAATCTGCATTTGAAATGACCAGTTCTAAGTCTCACTTGAATCAACATATTTCTGGTAGTGGTAGTCTACATAGTTTTAAAATCCACGACTCCTTTTCCATCAAATTGGACCGTTAATACCCTCTAACATTGAACAAAGTATGCCCAACTTTATATATATACGACGTAAACACAGCTTTTACTCACAGTATGGGTCAAAGATTCGTGAAATGCGACCAACTGCTGATGCGTGATTTACATGTAGGCTAAGTGACTATCTTTATTCCATACAACAAATGTAATGAAAAAAAAAACGACGAATATAGGAATATACTTGAGCAAACTATCTAAATAGCATAAATAGCTGCTTATTAGGTTATCAGCATTGCCCAGTTCGTATACTATTTATTAATTTATTTATCGTATCTACTTCATGAAAAAAATTAAACAACCCCTAAATAAAATACAAAGATAAACAGTATTTGTTAATTATTATTTCTTTTATTGCTGACAATATTCCCGTGGCGGAGCACGGGCGGTTAACTAGTATCTGTAAAAAGGTAGTCTTTCAGGAGAAATTCCAGAATTTGTTCATAATTCCCCGACTTTTCCAGGTTTTCCCAGACCGTACCAACCCTGTATGAGTCAAAGTAAGATACAACATAGTGAATAAAACAGAAATAGTTACATTAACTAAAAATGAAAATTCAAGGTCAACTTCATACCAATATTATCTGGGGTGATAACACAATATCTCAAGATAGTGCTGGCTTTCTAAGTAAACAGCTTGATCAACTGCTGAGCTTTGTATTTGAATGTTCACTCATAAACACTTTCATGACAGTTAAAATGAATCATGAGTATAGCACTTACTACATAGGCCTACAAAGCAATGGCTTCAGTTCTAAAAATTAACACAAGACATTTACCAAATTTCATGGAGAAATATCCATAAATAAGAAATCTAAAACTATGATTAAGTATATAAGCTTTAATGGGAACTAATTTGAATCACTTTTAATATCCCAGTAACAAACCGGTGTAGACTAGAAGCTTTGACTATTGATAAAACCAATAGTCAATGCTATAAGTTTAAAATAGGCCTAAATTTTTTTTTCTCTTAGTGCATTTCCCTTTTTAGGGAGGTAGCTATTACCGTAAGTGGCCTAGGAAGTGGCACGGTTAAGACCTGACCTAGACCCAAGACCGAATTACTTTTACCGATACAGAGACCAAAAACAGAATTCGTTCACATGTTTATATGTTGGAGCAGATCAGGGTATATTTAATATACCCTGATCTGCTCCAGGGTCTATTCCAAACACATGTGTATATATTTATCATATGTATATATATATATATATATATATATATATATATAAATATATAATACGTGAAGGCGATTTCTACGAAACACTACTCCTCCGTTAATAATAGTCGGATTTTTACAAACAATGTGTCAAAATTAATTATTTTTTTGAGTAGACGCTCCCTTTCACCAATTCATATAATAAAAGTCCTCGGGCTTTGCCCCTCAGGCCATCATAATCCCAATGTATCTATAAGTATAAAAGAGGATGTTTGTATATTTGGCAGTGATAAACTCAGACACCGCTGAACCGATTGCCACGAAACTTGGTACATACGTGTAGAATTTCATGGAATAGGTTTATATTATATACCATCAATTTCGTGATCCGTCCAATCGGCTCCGCCCCAGTGGCTCTGATGTTTCCCATGTTAACCTTATGAGAAATGGAATTAATGAATCTTAACAGCTGTTTCAATTAAACAAGTTGGTTCTCTTCTATGATGTTCAATAGCATTAAAGTTACAAGGATTACCAACAGGGTGCGGTGCAACACTATTATTTCTTTTACATTTATGACAACAGCTAATTTGCAACCAAAAGGTGAGTGAGCATAGCGAACGAGCTTCAACCTAAAGGTGAGTGAGCGTAGCGAACGAACTTCAACCAGAACGTGATTGAGCCATGCGAACGAGTTTATGAAGATTTTGATTACTTAAACAGACGAATAATTTGTATTAATTGTATACTACAACAGCTGTTCGTAGTAAACACATGATATACACAAGAGCGTTCGTTTTCAGACTGAGTTCGTTTTCAGTTTCGATAACTGTAGTGGAGTGTGTTTAATGTGATTAATATGATGATTAATATTATAATAGTGTCCCTGTTGCTCGAATTCGAGCAATTGCTAAGTATAAGAGGCGTTATTTTAAAAGGATTAACGGTCATAATTTCTGATGACTTTAAAAGATTCGACCAAAAGATTATGGAAATACTCAAGATGTACATAACAGTATTATATCAATTTATCCAGGCTCTCTCGCTTTTTTCCATTGTAATATTTACACTAACCCAAATTCAAATAGTAATATTCCATTTCAACCAAGTCAGTAAATGTTTGTAGCTAACTGTATTAGCAAACTTATTGAATGTTTAGAATTAACATATGTTCTTCTTCTCACTTTTAACTTCTGACAACAGCTGGAGTTTCATAACAATTTTTGTTTCCCATGTTAATCTTATGGAGAAATACGAAACTTTAAAGGGCCCCAGGGCCTCACTCTCTAATTATTTCCCTAAAAAGAAAGTTTCCTGCACAACTTCACGTTACGCTCTTTCCAATGACACCGAAAACATGTCAATCGGTTCAGTAGTTTCGGAGGAGTAATTGTCACAAAAAACATGCTTGCGTATTAAATAAGTATATAGAATAGATATGATTGAATATGATATATTTAATAACACATTTTATACACACTACGTATAAAAAAAAATGTAGAATGAATCTTTAACATGTTTTGAAAATATAAAAAACAGAAGTTTTCCATTTAATCTTGAATCGTTTATTATTTAGCAAATGTGGTTGTTTCATATTAAACATTCCTTCAATACAATAATAACCTTCAAATTAGAAGAAAAAACGTCATTAATTTTCAGCCATTCTAAGTCCAAGTCCATTTATTTGAGCCATCTTCCATAATTCTATCATATGCTTAACTAATTTACTTTAAAATACACAGGTTTGCAAATTGCACAGTAAAACAATTAATTTCAATTTTCTAATACGTAACTAAAAAGTCATAATTATTCTAGGTTATCCCTGGTTTTATATAGTATACAGTACATTACAGAATTGAATTGAAAAATTCTTTATTGTTCTTTTCAAATACAATAGGTACAATACAATACATCTTTATACACTAAGGTTGTACATAAGTATAACATTGTATTTATTGTAATATAAACTAAAAACACAAATACTCCTCACAACATAAATCTAACTAATTATAATGTTATCGAACAATAAAGCCCTGAGGTTACAGAACCTGTGCGGGAAACAAACATTTTTGGTAATTGGAGCAACTCGTGGTTAGAAAGTCCAGCCCGTCACCATTACCACAGTAGTTTTATTACAAAATTAAAAACAATATATAAAACTGTATATATATAAAACAATATATAATTGACAATATATAAAGCAATATATATACAACTATATATAATTGACTGGCAAATAAGTAATCCAAATTTTAGCATTGCGTACTGGCTTGATGATAAATCACGCTCCGCTGTATTGAAGTAAAAAAAATCAGCAGTAAATGGCTTCTAATGCTCTTCTTACGGAGAACATTTTATGTTATGTTATATTATTGACTATTGTATACACAAGAAGACATCCCACTATATGGTTCAGCTATCGTGAATTGTTTACTAAAAAAGAATGTAGTTGTGTGAGCCAGTCACAGATTGCACTAGTGTCTAACACTCTATTTTGTACCTTATTTTTTTGTTACTGACATAGTTGCTGTGTCACAACAGTTGCTATAGCTCAAAATAAGCCATTCCATCAGTTTAACTTGGTAAAAACCATCATGTAATCGGCAGAAATCAGTAATTAAGATCAGCGCAATCTGTAGGTGGCTCACATCAACTAAGATAAATTTCATAAAAAACCTGGCTACAACTTTAACATGGGGATGGAATGTCTAGGTTATATCTAATTTTGTGTCAACATTTTGGGAATTTCAATATTTCTCCCGCCGTCACACGGGATCGAGACCTTTAATTTGAACCTCCTGTCATTCTACGACTTCCCAGTCGCCCACAATTTTGACGAAAGAATCGGCTTACGTAATTAATATATAGATTGCTATGTAAGTTACTAATAACTTGTTAAATATTCTTGAAATTCAACACTACTTTTGTTCCACTAAAATTATACATCATAATGTACGCAAAAGGTTTGTTGTGAAAATTTGTTCGTATATCCTTCATCTACGAGGCTTTTTACTCTCCTCAAAGTTAAAAATGCAAATAGGACATTCGTATGTAAAATACTGTAAATGTCTTGAGGTAGGCTATGCTTTTGTTCGATTTCGTATCGGGCAGGACAGATGATCACAACGAGGAGGTCATGTAACAGTTATAAGGAAAACGCATTTTGTTGGCAACGGAATTGTGTTTGTTCATGAGCTAATATCCCTCGTAGCGAACAACATTAGGGTGTCTACTGTACTGTGTACACCTTTAATCAGCCCCTGTGATATTGGCTCATTTGTAACTAGGCACCTAGACTACTTTACCGATTGCGACGATGCTGTACTGTGACTGTGAGGGAGGATGACACGCTGATGTGCTGTTGCTGAGCCACGCGACGTGAGTGTAGAACGTGGACGGTGAGGAGGGGGGGAGGGGGAGGGTGAGTGTCACGTTACGGTCCTGCGAGAGTCTGGAGACCCGTGAGACAGGATGCGTAACCGCACGACAGCCATTTCATAGCCACCCTTTCAACGCGCGTCGCGCGGTACACAGCAGTGTTTATTAGTTTTAACATGAGTTTTAATTGATACTTCAAGTTTATATAAAAGACCTGGTAATTTAAACTACAAATTACTTTTACGGCAATTTCTGATTTTCGACGAGTCAAAATTGATACAAAAAGGGACATAATCGCCGTATACAAAGTGCTCTTTAAATCATGTAATGGTAAAATAGACGGGTTGTCGTCGACTGTCGTAACAAAGCGATCAAAAACAAGTTTTATACGTCATAAATAGAACAAATTGCCGACATCTCCGGTAAGCACATCGAAAGATCGTCAGATTTTATTGGTCTGCCCAAAACACGGGCTGTGGCGATAACATCATCTACCATTTACCGGTGGCGGTTGGGTCCATAAAGGCGATTAACACCGAGAGCGACCAGTCTTTGTACCGGAGCTAGGACGTTGGCCTGGTGAGAAAACGGCGAGCAGGACTAGAACCGGTCGGATGACCGGATTTGATCGCCAAATTAAAGTAGTCCTCGGCTAGTTGAAGTTGTAATTACTCGACACGAGAGTTGAGTGCAAGTGGACAACCGGTCGTACAACTCGTCCAGCGCCATTCATGGCCCAACGTGCAAACCAGCATGGCAATAGATAAAGTTAGCTTCATGAACAACTCAAGATTCCTGCTATAAGACTGTATTTTTATTTGTAATATCAATAAGTCATGTAAAAATAAAAGGAATATTCCAAAAGTGATCATGCCATATCCTTATCCAAAAAAGATATATGTTTAGTCAAAGCATTTATCTTCCCTACGTCATTAAGTTTTTGTATAATTATTAGCCAAACTATTAATGAGCATTTAATAACTAGGGTATATTCAGTATAGAGTACAAGGACAATATTCCGTTTATAATGCTACTAAATAAAATCATTTAAAATAATTTCATAAAACTCCCTTTTCTAAGCGAGCTACAACTAATGGTAATAACATTTAACTAAGACCAAAGAGAACTTTGTCCATACCAACTTATGGCACTGAGGGCATTATAAGGCAATTTTAAGATATAAATTTGGATATGAAATAGATTAGTTATTGATATAGACAGGTTCATTCTTTAAAAGAATATTAGTGACTCGTGTACATACTTTGTTCAGCTCTAATTAAACCACCTTGGCAAACAATTATAATTTATTATGTAGAATTAAAAATGTAATAAACCAATTAATTTCTTTTGAAGTTTATTCTAAGTTCTCTAAACTCACCTAATAGATTATTGTCTATTGATTTTGGGCTTACAAAAGCCTTATGAAATTCCCATTTTCACTGCCCGATTTGAATTTGCAGATACAAAATTATGCTGTGAAACCGCAACATGATCTGTTTCGAAATTCATCAAAATCACACAGCACCATATCATGCTTAAGGACACAAATAGGTACCTATCCTAAATCGGAAAGTATGGATGTTTGTGTGAAACTCTCAAGTTCCATGACGTGAAAACTACTGGACCGATTGAGCTGACATTTTGCAGAGAGGTACTTGATAGTCTTGAGAAACACATACAGTAGGCACATAGGCATATTAAAGTTGTAAAAATCCTGTAGGGCTAAGCCCCACGGGGGTTCAAAGTTTCCATGTTATTCTTAAGAAAAAGTATTTAAAAGTATATGAGTATTGATATTTAAAAGGAGTTAAAGAATTACTAGCTGTTACCCACGGGCTTCACCCCGTTTGACTTCATAAGTATTAAACTATTGATTGGTTAAGTTAAGCTGAAATAAACAAAACAGAATACAGTAATACAAACTAACTAGTGGCTTGTAGGGACATAAGTCCCTAAAAAGGACAAACGTAAAACAAATTATATTGTAAGATTGAAACAAACTCAGAATTAAAATGTCTATGTGTCAAAATAGATATCCCAGTACAACATATCTTTTGTGTAAACAGTTTCTTATTTGTCTTTGTTTGCTTTTGTTCACGTTATTTTCAATAATAATAATATGAATGACTCCAGAGGTTTAACTAAAGGCAGCAAACATATTAATTGTTAGAGAATAAATACAGGTTTGCAAAGGTAGCTTTGGTGTTTGGTCTTGTGGTTAATGATGGTAAAAGAGGCTTCACTGATTGGAATTTAAACAAATGTCTTCGTCAAATATGAAAAAGCAAATAAAGGAGTGTTGGGATAAGCTTAGATCTTGGCCAAAACCGCTAATGCATCCCGACCCAGTTATTATTTATATTTTTATACTCCTTTTGTAAAGGTTTAACAAAATAATGTAAAGTAAATGCATCCCATTGATCAAACTTAACCCTAGATTTGTTTCTGATCAACGTAAAAAACTTACAATTAGTGTAAGTTTATAAATCTTTTGCGACTGGTGACTGGTTAGGGTTCCATTACACAGTTATCGTAACCAATAACAAAATTACTTTTCATTAGCATTGACGTGCATATTTTTGGTTGGTTTAGGAAACGTAAAGAAGTAGAAACTATCTATAGGTTTTACTGTTAAATACGAATGCTCTCTTTACTGTACATACCATACATGCTAGGGTATATTACTTGAACCTTTTTTCGTTGAGAAACAGACAGTACCTCTTTAAAATCTCCTCCAAACAATTGCTTTTCCGCCCAATGGACCCTGTCATAGTATTTACTTATTAATTAACAAATATATTGCTTGCTTGTACGAACCTATTTCATCTTTATTCCCAGGTTATTTTTTAAGAGTAGCCGTTGAGGTTATTCCACTTCATACAAAATACTGATTCAATAGGAAAGTAGTATAAATTTTCTAGGTTTAACGATACATGAGCACCTAAATTGGGATGAGCATGTTCAAAAGATCCTGCTAAAGATTAATTCTGGAGTTTATGCTCTATCAAAAATGTCTTTTTATTGCAATATAAACACTTTAAAGAATATATATTTTGCTCATGTACATTCCCATATCCAGTTCGGCATAGCATTATACGGTTCAACAAAACAAAGAAATATGGACTTTATTTTAAAACAGCAAAAAAAAGCTATCAGGATTATGCTTAAGCTAAAGGGGGATGATTCAGCCAAACAACACTTTACACATCTAAAGATGTTTACAGTTTATGGACAATATATATATATATATATGAAGTTATTCTTATTGCTAGAAAACAAGATTTGAGTGAAAAACCGATGACAAGCCACAACTATAAGCTTAGGAAAAAAAGTGGGGTTGTTGAACCTCATAGGCTCAAGTTTTATGAAAAAAACCGTCCAATGCAGGCCAAAGATTTTTAAAATTTATCCCCAAAAATATAAATACCCCCGCCGCAGCAAACCTGCCGACTAAGCGAATTTCCATTTGTCTTAATAGATTTTCAATTAAATATATTTTAATAACATTAGGTTTAACGAGTACCTAGGTTTGCTGCTACAAGGAAACTAATAAAGTGTGTTTTTTGTAAAATATTGATAGCTTAGTACAAAATAAATTAATTTGATCAAAATACAAAACGATCGCCGGATATTAGTTGCAGCGCATGCTGAAAGCGGTCACGTATCACTAAAACTGCCATATCTCAGTTAATACTCGTCCGATCTTAAAGATTAAGGTGTCGATCGATTTGTAATAAAATTGCCTTAAAAAAAGTTATTCTTGTAAAACTTTTGTAAAATCAACGGTTTTCGAGTAATTTAAGAAACAAAATTTTAAACAGCCGCCATTTTGTTTAATGAATTTGAAAAATCTTAATAATTTTTTTGTAGCTTTGTCTAGTTGTCATAAATGTTTGTGCAAAGTTTCAACTTCGTATGTTTAACCAATTTTCAGAAAAAAATTAATAAGTGAAAAAAGAAAACAAAATGGCGGCTATCTGAGTAACTAAGGACTTCCGGACAATTTAAATATGATATTTAGATATGTTTCTTACCCAGGAACAATGCCCTAAAATATTGGTAGAGAGTTCCGGGACACACTGTATATATAAAAGGCAAAGCCCTCACTGACTGACTGACTCACTCATCACTATTTCTCCCACTTCCCATTTACCTAGGAGGCTGAAATTTGGTACACTGATTCTTTAGACATTAAATAGGAAAACAAAGTGGTTTTTGTTCTGATCGGACTCTCGGGCTCCACCCCAGTGGCTCTGGAGTTTCCCATGTTAACCTTATGAGTACTCATATTTAAATGGAATAAATGAATCTTAACAGCTGTTTCAATTAAACAAGTTGGTTCTGTTCTATGATGTTCAATAGCATTAAAGTTACAAGGATTACCAACAGAGTGCAGCACTATTATTTTTTTAAATATTTGACAGCAGCTAATTTTAAACCAAAAGGTGAGTGAGCAAAGCGAACGAACTTCAACCCGGAGGTAAGTTAGCGTAGCGAACGAGATAACCTGAAGGCAAGTGAGCGCAGCGAACGAGCTCCAACTTAAAGGTGAGTGAGCGTAGCGAACGAACTTCAACCAGGACGTGTGAGCGCAGCGAACGTGCTCCAACCTAAAGGTGAGTGAGCGTAGCGAACGAACTTCAACCAGGACATGATTGAGCCATGCGAACGAGCTCACAAAAGAAGTTAAACGGGGCAAAGCCCGCGGGTACAGCTAGTATATATATAAAAGGCAAAGCCCTCACTGACTCAGTGACTGACTCATTCACTCATCACTAATTCTCTTACTTCCCATTTACCTAGGAGGCTGAAATTTGGTACACTGATTCTTTAGGCATTAAATAGGAAAACTAAGCTGTTTTTATTCTGATCGGACTCTCGGGCTCCGCCCCAGTGGCTCTGGAGTTTCCCATGTTAACCTTATGAGTACTCATATTTAAATGGAATTAATGAATCTTAACAGCTGTTTCAATTAAACAAGTTGGTTCTGTTCTATGATGTTCAATAGGATTTAAGTTACAAGGATTACCAACAGGGTGCAGCACTATTACTTCTTTAACATTTATGACAACAGCTAATTTGCAACCAAAAGGTGAGTGAGCGTAGCGAACGAACTTCAACCTGGAGGCGAGTGAGCGTAGCGAACGAACTTCAACCAGGACGTGATTGAGCCATGCGAACGAGCTCACTTATGAAGTTAAACGGGGCAAAGCCCGCGGGTACAGCTAGTCTATCTATAAGTATAAAAGAGGATGTTTGTATATTTGTTTGTTTGTTTGTTTGGCAGGGATAAACTCGGACACCGCTCGACAGATTGTAATGAAACTTTCAGGCATTATTAAGCATTATTCAAGGAAGGTTTGTGTGAAGTTTGGTGCTGATCCGTCAAAAGGGCTCCGCCCCAGTGGCTCTGGAGTTTCCCATGTTAACCTTATGAGAAATGGAATTAATGAATCTTAACAGCTGTTTCAATTAAACAAGTTGGTTCTGTTCTATGATGTTCAATAGCATTAAAGTTACAAGGATTACCAACAGGGTGCAATGCAGCACTATTATTTCTTTTACATTTATGACAACAGCTAATTTGCAACCAAAAGGTGAGTGAGCGTAGCGAACGAACTTCAACCAGGACGTGATTGAGCCATGCGAACGAGATCATCTTGCAAATTAAACGTAACGGTACTTAAATTATAAATAGTCAAAGGCAAGACAACGTCTGCCGGGTTGAGCTAGTATATATATATATAAGTCTATATATATATATACTAGCTGTACCCACGGGCTTTGCCCCGTATAACTTCATAAGAATTTGCATGGCTCAATCACGTCCTGGTTGAAGTTCGTTCGCTACACTCACTCACCTTTAGGTTGGAGCTCGTTCGCTGCGCTCACTTGCCTTCAGGTTAGCTCGTTCGCTATGCTAACTCGCCTCCAGGTTGAAGTTTGCTCGCTACGCTCACTCACCTTTTGGTTGCAAATTGGCTGTTGTCATAACAATAGTATCACTAAGGAAGACATGTGCAGAATACAGCGAATCCAAAGCTCAGCAATCAGATTTGTATTCTGCCTTAAAAAATTTGATCATGTTTCCCCTTTCCGTGAAGCAGCCGGGATGTTGCCCATGGAAGCCATGTGCAGGTTTTTGACGTGCTGCATGACTCACAGGGTACTGACTCTCCGTGAGCCCGACTATCTTTGCGAGAGGCTTTCTGTCCGGGATGAGGTCATACAACGTAGGACACGTCATGGTGGGAGGCTTCACTTTCCAAGGGTCACCTTGGAATTGGGAAAGAAAAGTTTCTCATATTTCGGACCCACATTGTACAACGGACTACCCGAGAGCCTAAAAACCGTTGCATCCAACAATACCTTTAAGATTAAGATTAAAAAGTTTTTAAAAGATATGAATGTTTAGTTGTAAGTGAATAGGTTAATGACAAAAGTTGTTCTGAAAAACTGACATGTATCAGAGAAACGCTGGCTAATAAAGACGTTTTTATTTATTTATTTATTTATTTATTTATTTTATAAATATAAAAAAAAATAGTACCTGTTGGTAATCCTTGTAACTTTAATGCTATTGGACATCATAGAACAGAACCAACTTGTTTAATTGAAACAGCTGTTAAGATCCATTAATTCTTTTTAAATATGAAAAATCATAAGGTTAACATGGTAAACTCCAGAGCCACTGGGGCGGAGCCCGAAAGCCCGATCAGAATAAAAACTACCTAGTTTTCCTACTCAATGCCCAAAGAATGGGTGTACCGAATTTCAGCCTCCTAGGTAAATGGGAAGTGGGAGAATTAGTGATGAGTGAGTGAGTGAGTCAGTCTGTCAGTGAGGGCTTTGCCTTTTATATATTTAGATATATATATATGTATATACATATATAAAAATTTGAACGAATGGTGTTTTTGGCCTCTGGGGAAATCAAAATGAAAAAGTAAATAGGGAAATTCGCTAAAAAAGAAACAGATTTTAATAAGTTTTAAAAAATTACTCAAAGATTATATATTAAATTTAGCTATTTATTCTATGGAAGAGTTCTCCACCTCCCTGGCATAGGTAGCATTAAGTTATTTTAATTATGTATTTCATTCTTAACCAACTAAAGACTTATCTATTCTATCTATATATCTAACAAAAAACCACTAAGTGGTAACACTTTCCCCGCCAAGTCAGCAATCCAAAAAAGATAATAAATCATTACTTTTTCCGCCAAGAAAAACAATGTAATGTTTGTAAGTTTGGCAACTTGGCGGCAGACTTTTGCTTGTTTTTTTTTCATTAATGTTACGTTGGTGGATAATTTCACAAATCAACTTCTCTAATTAATTAGTCCAACTAAGTATAATAATTTCGAGGTAATCAGTAAATATAAAACCATCACTATTATGATTTTATGAAATGTGGCACAAATTTTATGAAATGTGGCACAAATAAGGTCAAATTTTGTAAAATAAGCTCTCACCTAGCAATGTACTATTGGGAGAGATACTTGCTCAATGAAACTAGTTTTATGGTACATATTTTCTAAAGTGATCAAGCAAAAGTCTGCCGCCAAGTGGCCAAACTTACATACATTACATTGTTTTTCTTGGTGAAAAAAGTAATGATTTATTATCTTTTTTGGATTGCTTTTGTTTGGAGGAGATTTTAACCTTTTTTGCTTCAAGCAAAAAATGTTCAAATAATATAGCCTGAGCCTAGCATGCACGGTAGTAAAGGGAGCATCCATATCTAACAGTAAAACCTAGAGTTAGTTAGTTTCCGTTTCTTAAAACTAACCAAAAATATGCATGTCGAAGATGCTGATGAAAAGTAATTTTGTTATTGGTTTCGATAACTAATGGAACCCTAACCGGTCGCAAAATAGTTAGTAATCAGGCATTGATTAGGTCCTTTTTTTGATTATGTAAAGTCAACCGCACATTTAGGAGGAATACCACCACATAAACTTACACTAGGCTAATACAGTAGCAGTTTTATAGATGTTGATCAGAAACAATTGTAGGGTTAAGTTTAATCAATGGGATGCCTCTACTTTATACAAATTTTTGTTGAACCTTTACTTGTTGTTGTTTTGTTGAAGCATAAACTTAGAAATAATAACTGGGTCGGGGTGTTAATTTAGCGGTTGAAGATAATGTCAACAAAAGCAAACAAAGACAAACAACAAACTGATTTTTTTACGCAAAAGATATGTTGTACTGGGATATTTATCCAAAAACATAGATAATTTGATTCTGAGTTTGTTTAAATATTATGACAATTTGTTTAACATTTGAGCGTTTTAGGGACTTATGTCCCTACAGGCCACTAGTTGTTATTATTTTACTTGTTAATATTTACTAATATCATTGTAATTGTATTTATTTTTATTGGCGCTATTCAATGTACCACCTTTGTACAAAAAATATGAATAAAGAATATGAATATAATATAAAAGCCACTGGGGAAGAGCCCAAGGGACTTTTTCAAAAATGTAAGGTCAGTTTGCACATCTTCACACCTAGACAAATATTTTGGTATATAATAATATGTGGGATTAAATCTTAAAGCAAAAAAGCCTTATTGTTCACAAAGTTTCATGTAGCGTATTAAGAAGAAAGAGAAAAACCCTAGCCTATAAAAGATTCAAGGATTCATACAGTTAGCAACAATTAATGGATCGTTACTGGTACCAATTAAGTTATCATTAACAAATGTTTACAAATATCTGATTAGTAAAAGATTTGTTGCAAATAACGTTCTTTAAGTGAAATTAGGATCAAATTAAGTTAAATAAAGGATTATTTATTTTTAAGAATAAGTTAACAACACAAACATGCCAAAACTCCCACGTAGGTTGATGAGTTAATTTTAAGTTTCAAAATTGCCTCTGAAAGGTCTTAAGCTGATATTTAGCTACAGTACTGTCTGTCTTTAATGCAATATTTTCATAGTTAACCTAGGCCTAACGGGTACAGTTCCGCAGAGAACCTGGGATATTTTATCGGTTCAAATATCGATTTATACCAGTACCGGTAGCGATTACAATTCAATTTGAACGATAAAAGTTAACCATTCTAAAATTTCCCCCTCGATGTAAACCAATGTAAATCGAATTGAGTTATGATAAACTGTTTATATTTTTATTGATGTTTATTAAATTAACCAACTTATCAAGTTATTCACTCATATTTTATGAAAGTTAACAAAACAAATAATAATTAAAACCTATTGATATGATTACTGCGTAGGGTTCGAAAAAGTATAGTTTGGCCTTCTTGTATTTTTAGTTGTACAAATTTAGGATAAAACTAAGGATAAAGAGACTAAAAAACTTAATAAATGTTTGATGTTTTTATTTAATATCATTTTTTAAATTAATCCTTCAAAGCAATAATAATATTGAAACAAATTATAATCTCTCTTTCTCTCTCTACGCATAGCCTTTAGTTTTGCAATAAGGTTTTAGAATTTAAAATTTCTTTCTCTTAAGGGCGTGAGGCACTCTCAAAGGTAGATTTTTCCCCATAAGAATTACACAGAACAAATTGCAAAACAAAAAACAGCTGTTTATAAAAAGAAACTCATCGGCTATTTCGGGAGCAAATATTGAAGTTTTTAACATTCGGTAGGTTTTAGACCAATATGTAGTTTTTATGTAGCTACAGTTAGCCGAATCAGTTTTGTTGGAAGAACAGAAAAGCCTACAGTTCAAAGTTGAAATTATTGAAAACAGGAGGAGGAGACATTAATAAGACATCTTGTGTGTGTATGACGAGAGTAGAATAAGAGAGGCCTGGTCTAACAGAAAGGAATCCAGATACAGACTCACTTGGTGAGAAAAACAATATTTGCCAGTTCTGTTATGCAACTTATTTTGGTAGTGAAAAAATACATGAATATACACATCGTTTTGTCACGGTGGTAAAGTAAACTTGCCAAATGTCAGATCAAATGAATACATGCAAGAAATTTTAACAGGTAACACTGACAGATCGAGACATTTCAAAACCATTAGTAGAAACTATAATAATGCCTTGGCTATGGTAAGCTCAAGTAGTAAGATTAAACCAAACCTTGGAATACCTTATGTTTTATTGTTATCATTTTTGTTACTCCCTCTACTTCAATTGAGAAAAAAACGCAAATTGATTGTTTACTTCCTGCTATCACAGTGGTAAGGTTACGTTGCCAGTTCCAAAAGAAAACTTATACAAAGTTTATTGACTGGAAGCTACCAACAATCTAGTCAAAAATAAGAAATTTCAACAACTCATTTGCTATGGTAAGTGTTAGTCGCAATATTAGACCCAAGAGAAGGTTGTGTGTAGCCTATACTTTCAACGGTAACGTTCTGAAATGAAATGAAAATACTTCTTTATTGAGGCGTACTTAGGACCTCATGTCCTAGGCTTCTAGGGCAGAGCCCTAAGGGAATTTACTTCGTTTTTCTTTTGATAACTAATCTACAGACCAAGACCTTTCTTTGGACACCTCTACCAAGTTTCTACGCCCAGTCGTTCTCTTAAATTAGTGGAGACAAAGTTTCCAACTAAATATTTAGATTCCCCCATGTTAATCTTATGGGAGAAAACCCAACTTTGATGGAAGATCCAGCCCGAACTAATAAAGATTTCAACAAAATAAAAACACTTTGCAAAACTACAGATCAGGGCAATTCTTTTGACACTTTCATAATCAAAAACTGTCCAAAAATGAGGGAGGAGTTCTGTTTACAAAAATCGGCTTAGCTTATATATATAGATAGATGTGTCAGAGTATAACCCCCTGTATCTTACCCCTGTCCCTGTACCGGTACACCATACATTTTGTGTAAAAGCAGTTTGTTGTTGGTCTTTGTTTGCCTTTGTTGGTGTTATTTTCAATAAATCATTTGAATCGCTACATAGATTTAACTCTGCTAATAAAGGTAGCATAAATAAACAAACAAACAAACATAACTGTTTGTGAATAAATACTGGTTTATTAAAATAGCTCTTATCTTGTGGTTAATGGTGATAAAAAAAGACTTCCCTGATTGGAATTTGGAAATTGTCTTCTATCAAATATGAAAAGGCAAATAAAGGTGTGTTGAGATAAGCTTAGTTCTTAGCCAAACCCGCTAAATTAGCATCCCTACCCAATAAATATTTCTAAGTTTATACTCCTTTTGTTAAGGTTTAACAACATTAGTGTAAAGTAAAGGCATCCATTGACCAAACTTAACCCTAGATTTTTTGTGATTAACATAAAAAAAACTAGGTACAATTAGTGTGAGTTTATGTGATGGTATTCCTCTTAGGGGCGGTTCACGAGCTCGGGACTATCGTAGTCCGAGCCCAGAATCCGAAAATAACCGGTATTTGGGCCACGACTTAAAAAATCGGGTTCACGAGCTTGAGACTATATAAGCCGCGGACCAAACTGATAGGCGGCACACAATTAGTGCAGGGATAAAACCCGGTTTTAAAAGTAGGGTTCACGAGTCCAATTACAGATAGTCCCGGCGTCTGATCATTAGTCCCGGTGGGTTCACGAGTCAAGTCCGAGCCCAAATGAGATGGTTCGGGCCCAAAAGAACAATGGTGTTTGGTCTCCAACTCAGACCTGGTAGGAGGCAGGTTTAAGGTGACATGATGCCGGTTTTATCTAATTAACTAATTTATTTTTATTATTTGCTAAAAACTAATTAATACTAATTAATGTTTAAATATGGTTCCTCATTAAATTCCGAACAATTTCATTACCCACACCATATTTAAAAAAATATGTAAAAATGGTAAAAAGGCTCATAAAACATGAAAAAAATCATCAAACAACTTAAAACGACAGATAAATTATGCACGTAAAAAAGTAGTATCATAACAAAGATATTTTTACTGTTAAACCCCATGTTATTACAATTTTAACTACAAAATTATGCATAGAATATAACTAATCAGCCACAGTTAAACCATCGTTATCTAACATAATTATCAAAAATAGTTTTTTGCCGTGTGGGAAACATCAAGCAAACCGTCAGTTGTTGAGTACGGTTCGCGGTGATATCACCGTCTTGGGTTGTACCATTGACTATAAACCTATATACCTTGTAGAGGTGTATAGTCAATGGTTGTACTCACTCACTGGTCGCGGTGTGTATTGAATATGACTATGTGTATTATGTTACCAATTATGTACCATCACTCCACTACCTCGCATAGGACCAGCTCGTTATCATGACTAAAACCCTTTTAAGACTTGATGAATTTAAAGATGGATTTAAATGTTCCAAAGATGCCGTCAATGAGTCATTTGAGGCGTTCACTCCAAGGCACGGATTTCCCGACAACAAAATCCATTACAGTATTCTAAATTGAAAAAAAATGTTAGTTGCACTAATATTTTTGGCTGGAATCGCACTTTTCATCGAGAAACTGGTGATTTATTGGATGTTAGTAAAGCTTGGATGGTAGCTATTTGTTTGGTAATGAAAGCAGAATAAATCAAATTTTCAGTTCGAAACTATGCCCAAGGAAAAAAAAACTATGTTTTCCTAAATATAAACGCATTGTAATGAAACTGATTTTAAAAATCGCAACAACACAAAATGTAAATTAAAAACAATAGCTGTTAGCATAAATAATATTACGAGCTAACTACAGAATATTATTTTCAACATTTTACAGTAAGATTATTACAGAATGTAAGACTAACGGATAGAATATTCTTAGGGTACAGCCACGATTAAAACCAGCACACACAAACGATTTTTATATCTAATAATCAGTACCTCTAAATACATTTTAGTTTCAATAATAATTGTACCATTTAAATAAGTTTAGTTAAAATTATCCTATCCAAAAATCACCATCCTAAATTATCGGGCATTTATGCAAAATAGGCATTCATCCGGTTATAAATACCCGGTTATTTGATGTCATGCATCTTAATTGAATTATAATACATGTAATGCACACAGAAAAATATATTTCACTAAAGACTTCCATTAACTGATTTCATACAAACGTGGATTGTTGTGTTTATAAATCAATAAACTTAGATAGATTATCATAGGCGAGCATTGGGACAATGAAATACGAGAAAAATAATCGTTTTGGACGTTTTGGTTCAGCCTTTTTTCACGATCATCCTATTGTATGGAAGTGCGTATGTCAGCAGCAGTGGCTTCACATGTGTTTCCAGACTGTTGTTACTGGTTGATACCAACGTCTCAACAGAAATTCCCTGCGAATCCCTGTCATTAGGCTCCGCTACGGATTTGGTCTCGACCTACAATGGGCCCGGCTTTTACATCATTAGGCTCTGACTCGTGAACCCGTTTTTTGGTCGGCGCTTATATAGTTCGGGACCAACGTCTGGTCGCAGACTATGAAGTCCTGAGCTCGTGAACCGCCCCCTAAAGGTGCAATTGACGTTACTTATGCTATCAAATTAGGCTTAATAATCGACTAATTCTTAACTCGTTTGCAAGCAACAGACAGTAACTACCTGTGTGTGTACTTGTGTGTTTGGTTGTTTGTTGTTCAATCACGCATTAACTACTGGTTAGATTGGGCTGAAATTTGGTATGATGATAGCTCACATTCCCGATTAACATATACATAGATGTATTCTTATCTAAAAAAATCCTTTCAGGTTCCGCCCCAGTGGCTCTGGAGTGTCCCATGTTACCCTTATACCTAAGTTTTCAGATTTCAAATTAGGCCTAATTTAAGAATTTTTTCAGCTGTTTCAAGGCCTACAAATTGGTTCTATGATAGGCCTACGGTATTCAATATCATTAAAAAGTTATAAAATTTACCAACAGTAAACAGCACTAAGTATTAATTTTTTAAATTTATAACAGTTAATTTGAACCAAGCAGTGACAAAAAGCTGTGATGCCTAGTTAAGTTGAAGTTATGTTATTAATTTATAAATAAACTTTTGATATCATGTAATACGTGTAAGCAAGTACATAGAACATCGTCATCTGTAGTCGCCATGATGACTGCAGATGGAAACACATGTGTATGTTTTTGTAACTAGTTACAAATTTCTTTTTGTCCATCAAACCTTGGTTGTACAACAAAAGTTAGGGAAAACCTGAACTTATACTACTTATGTTATATTGAACTTTTTTTGCCTTATCTGCCTAAATTAGACTATTTTAAGCACATTTTACCATTGGCACTTTTGGGGGAAACGCCTATTTCACCCTGAAAATCGTGTTTGAAAATCAAGAAAAATGCTAGAAATCAATGATTTTAGACGCATGTAAAACTTTTTGGGGCTGCACTTTACTTGACGTCCTACACTCATTCGATTGGTTTTTTCGATTCGATATTTTCATTTGATTCTTTCATTCGATATATCGTTTGGTTAGTTAGGTTAGGTTAACCTTACCTAACTAACCAAACGATATATCGAATGAAGCAATCGATTAATCGATATATCGATCGATATATGATGAATCTGTGCATCAAGGAATCTTCCCAACTGCCCTCAAGTCCAGCTACATAATTCCTATCCACAAGTCAGGCTCTAAAACTGATGCTAAAAACTACAGACCCATAGCCATTTAACCGGTGCTCGCTAAGGTTTTTGAAAAACTAATTCTAACCAGGGTATCTCCAGTGATAATTCCAGCCTTAAGCCCCTCCCAGCACGGCTTTGTCCCGGGGAAGTCAACCATAACTACCTTGTCACATTTGAATCCTTCGTAATGGCTGCTTTCAAAGAGGGTTTCCAGGTCGATGCTCTGTACCTGGACTTTTCAAAGGCTTTTGACAAGGTTAGCCACAATCATCTCCTGGTGAAACTTGAGTCCTATGGAATCCACGGATCGCTGCTGCAATGGTTCGGAAGCTATCTGAGGAATAGAAAGCTTATTGTAAGATTTACCTCCTCACAATCTTCAGTGATTGATGCTACTTCGGGGGTCCCGCAGGGATCACACTTGGGTCCAATACTTTTTATTGCCTTCATTAATGACATCGTCAGGGGCCTAGGAGTCAACCAGCTATTATTTGCTGATGATATGAAAATATTTACAAAGATTGGGAACAAAGCCGATGAGAGCTCCCTTCAGGACGCCCTAGATGCCGTTGAAGAGTGGTGTAACAAAAATTGCATGGTGCTTAACAAAGAAAAATGTTTTTACATGTCCTTCCATAGAACACGTTCTAGACATAACACAAGTTACACTCTCAGTGGTTGTAGTCTTCAGAGAAAGGATGAAGCCAAGGACCTTGGAATTTTGATGCACTCTTCTTTAAGTTTTACCAATCACATCAATAACGTCTCATCCAGAGCCAGCAGGAACTTAGGTCTAATATATAGATCCTCACACTACCTTACAAACCCATCCACGCTAAAGCTGCTTTACTGTGCTTATGTGCGACCCATACTTGAATATGCATCTATTGTATGGTCCCCACACCAGGTAACGGCAGTGTCCACATTGCAGTCAGTGGAGAACAGACTATTACGCCTGGTTGGCTTGAGACTTGGGTTCACTTACAGATCTGTACCAATGGATGAGGTATCTTGTTTGCTGAAGTTGGATACACTGGAAACCCGAAGGAAACTCCAGGATATCATCTTTCTCTTTAAACTTGTCAACGGAATAATAGACTGTCCTGAGATACTGGAGGGAATTCATTTTCGCGTTCCTAGTGGCACAAGGTCAACTGAACTCTTTGGTAGAGCCCATCAGTCCACCAATTATGAGAAGAACAGTACCTTGCCCAGAATACAGCGCCACGGCAACACCGTCTCCTCCAGTGTTGACTTCTTCAACAGCAACCTGGCCAGTTTTAGAAGAGCGGTAAAGCGACGCCTCATCCAATAACGACAGCCCAGATGATACGTGTTGGTAAAGTGAGTTTGTGCGGTTGTGCTTGGCGATGCCTTTAAAGGATCGCATTCGGAATTTGTGGGTGAATGGTGTGTTTGTGTTAGGTGGCGCCTTTAAAGGGCCACACGCCTGAACAGGCAGATAGTGCGTGAGTGTTTAGCTTATTTATTTATTTTTGCATCTTCAATATCCTTGTTTGTAATAATCATTATTTACACATGTTTTTTTTTCCTAGTTTCTTTTCAAAATCACATTCAAACTGCATGTTCCTTGTAAATATTAAACAAAGTTTTTAATAATTGCTCTAGTCATAATCTGTTATACTTATTAAAGCTAATATTTATTCTCCCAAACATACCTGTTTTCCTTGTTCTTTATGGTTATTATGTAATACGATCGTCTTTGTTATGTTTTTGCTATAAGTTATTGTTGTTAATTACTAGATTGTTGTTGTTAATTACTATAGGCCTATTATTGTTATTTATTTTGTTGCCTATGTCTAAGTGTCAACAGTTCACAGTTGTTATTTAATATTAGTCATCTTGAAATGTACAATGTATCTTTAGTAACACATCAAACAAAATGGAATGTCCATTGAAATAAAAAAAAAAAAAAAGATATTTTCATTCGAATGAGTGTAGGACGTCAAGTAAAGTGCAGCCCTTTTTGGGTACAATTTCTTAACTGGACTAACTTATGCTAATATCTATTGAAACTATCAAATTAAAAATATTGTTTAGTAATAGATATATTTACCAGCTAACTTATAGGCTATCAGTTGTAAAATTAAACTATCATAACCTAACCTAACCAACCAAACTTGATTGGTGTGAACCTGGCAATAACTCCAGCCATAAGTAGTGCGCGCGCCCGAAAAAATCTATTGCTGGCCGCTTTGCGTCAAAATACGTCCGCGATGCATATTACCGATTATGCCAACAGATAGAGGACACTTTAACGGACACGACAGTATCAACATTATGTACCTGGGGAGTAGGTTAAGGGGGGTAAAATGAGCAATAAGTAGTGCGCGCAACACCAAAAATCTATTGCTGGCCGTATTACGGCAAAATACGTCCGCGATGCATATTACCGATTATGCCAACAGATAGAGGACACTTTAACGGACACGACAGTATCAATATTATGTACCTGGGGAGTAGTATAAGGGGGGTAAAATCGGCATAAAGTAGTGTGCGCGCTACAAAAAATCTATTGCTGGCCGTATTACGGCAAAATACGTCCGCGATGCATATTACCGATTATGCCAACAGATAGAGGACACTTTAACGGACACGACAGTATCAACATTATGTACCTGGGGAGTAGTATAAGGGGGGTAAAATCGGCAAACAGTAGTGCGCGCGCTACAAAAAATCTATTGCTGGCCGTATTACGGCAAAATACGTCCGCGATGCATATTACCGATTATGCCAACAGATAGAGGACACTTTAACGGACACGACAGTATCAATATTATGTACCTGGGGAGTAGTATAAGGGGGGTAAAATCGGCAAAAAGTAGTGCGCGCGCTACAAAAAATCTATTGCTGGCCGTATTACGGCAAAATACGTCCGCGATGCATATTATCGATTATGCCAACAGATAGAGGACACTCTAACGGACACGACAGTATCAACATTATGTACCTGGGGAGTAGGTTAAGGGGGGTAAAATGAGCAAAAAGTAGTGCGCGCACCACCAAAAATCTATTGCTGGCCGTATTACGGCAAAATACGTCCGCGATGTATATTACCGATGATGCCAACAGATAGAGGACACTTTAACGGACACGACCGAATCAACATTATGTACCTGGGGAGTAGTATAAGGGGGGTAAAATCGGCAAACAGTAGTGCACATCGCGCCACAAAAAATGTACATTAAATAACTAATACAACTAGTACCTAATAGTAAAAGTAGTTCGCGCGCACTACTTTTTGCCGATTTTACCCCCCTTATACTACTCCCCAGGTACATAATGTTGATACTGTCGTGTCCGTTAAAGTGTCCTCTATCTGTTGGCATCATCGGTAATATGCATCGCGGACGTATTTTGCCGTAATACGGCCAGCAATAGATTTTTTGTAGCGCGCGCACTACTTTTTGCTGATTTTACCCCCCTTATACTACTCCCCAGGTACATAATGTTGATACTGTCGTGTCCGTTAAAGTGTCCTCTATCTGTTGGCATCATCGGTAATATGCATTGCGGATGTATTTTGCCGCAATACGGCCAGCAATAGATTTTTTGTAGCGCGCGCACTACTTTTTGCCGATTTTACCCCCCTTATACTACTCCCCAGGTACATAATGTTGATACTGTCGTGTCCGTTAAAGTGTCCTCTATCTGTTGGCATCATCGGTAATATGCATCGCGGACGTATTTTGCCGTAATACGGCCAGCAATAGATTTTTTGTAGCGCGCGCACTACTTTTTGCCGATTTTACCCCCCTTATACTACTCCCCAGGTACAGAATGTTGATACTGTCGTGTCCGTTAAAGTGTCCTCTATCTGTTGGCATCATCGGTAATATGCATCGCGGACGTATTTTGCCGTAATACGGCCAGCAATAGATTTTTTGTAGCGCGCGCACTACTTTTTGCCGATTTTACCCCCCTTATACTACTCCCCAGGTACATAATGTTGATACTGTCATGTCCGTTAAAGTGTCCTCTATCTGTTGGCATCATCGGTAATATGCATCGCGGACGTATTTTGCCGTAATACGGCCAGCAATAGATTTTTTGTAGCGCGCGCACTACTTTTTGCCGATTTTACCCCCCTTATACTACTCCCCAGGTACATAATGTTGATACTGTCGTGTCCGTTAAAGTGTCCTCTATCTGTTGGCATCATCGGTAATATGCATCGCGGACGTATTTTGCCGCAATACGGCCAGCAGTAGATTTTTTGTAGCGCACGCACTACTTTTTGCCGATTTTACCCCCCTTATACTACTCCTTAGGTACATAATGTTGATACTGTCGTGTCCGTTAATGTGTCCTCTATCTGTTGGCATCATCGGTAATATGCATCGCAGACGTATTTTGCCGCAAAACGGCCAGCAATAGATTTTTGTGGCGCGCGCACTATTTATTGCCAAGTTATTGCCAGGTTCACACAAGTCCAAACTTGCTGATAGTGAAAACATCGAATGAAGGTTTACTAATAATCGGTATTATCATAGCTAAGTTAAGAAACTGTAGGTAGGTACCCAACTTCTTTTTACTACGTGTCAATAACTTAATACTAACCTAACCTAGCATAACCAGGGTTTACCAAAAATCGGTCATTTTGGCACATTGTTAACCTAAGCTTGGGTTGGGCTAGGTTAGGTTAGGTTAGGTTAAGTTAGGTTAGGTTAAGTTAGTTTATTATATATTTAATTTGGTTTACCCAAAAATGGGGTAATTTTTGGTAGCCTACTTTACTGTTTTTTACGATTTTTCAAACCTGGTTTCCTGGGTAAAAACGGCATTTGCCAAAATAGTGTTTAAAATGGACTAATAATAAAAAAAAAACCCACCATGTTAAAAAGAAAATTATCAAGCCCCAAAATTCATTGATTTCTAGCATTTTTCAGGGTGAAATAGGTGTTTCCCCCAAAAGTGCTAGTGGTAAAAAGTGCTTAAAATAATCTTATTTAGGTAGATAAGGCAAAAAAAGTTCAATATAACATAAGTAGGTAGTATAAGTTCAGTTTTACCAAAATTGGGCCTATAGGCTATATAAATTATTTTTTAAACAAAAGTTAATGATAACTTGTTAAGTACATGTAACAATTTTAGGCCTAAGTTAGGCTATTAAAACAAGTTGCACAGTGTTAACGAACCAGTGAGCTAACTTAAGTTATTAGGCTGGGGAACCTGAGTTGAGTCTACCACTACCATTATGAGTATTTTTCTACCTAAAATGAAATAATTAACTTTTTAGGTTCCCTAGTATAATAGGCCTATGAATTATATTGCCTTTATTAAGTTAATGCTGCCAATAGAAGAAAATAAAGTATAACAACATAACCCTAGCCTTGTGAGTTAACTTAAAACACAATGTGGGTAGATACTTTAAGTTACTTACCAAAAGAGATATAGGCCTGAGTTAGATATTTTTCTCTTTAAAAATTCGCAAATAGACGTGATGCGTTCAAAAGTTCGATAATGAACTGTTAAAGCATATAATAAACAAGGTGTGAACATGAAACGCACAATAAAATCACTTGAGGCACCAAAAAACCTGTTCCGAAACCGAAAAGTTAATTTTGAATTTCTGACTGTTGCAGTTTGTAGCACTTTGTAGTGTTGAACCTGAACGTTGAACCGAACCGTACTCAACAAGACAAGAAAACAAGGTAAAGTAAACAAACAAAATACGTTTAATATCTAGCCACCAACAGCGCCAGTGAGTATTGTGAATTGTGATTGTGGTGGACTGTGGAGTAAGAAAAACAAAGATCCCCAGAACCGAATGATTGCAGGGTAGCCACTATTCAAACAATAAAACTGTAGGGGCGAAAAAATTGTATTGCTTATATAATTATAAAACATATAACTATTAACATGTAAGTTTGTGGCTGATTGTAGTGGTGGGACTTTCATATAGTCGGTACGTTCTGCAAATATATAGGAGAGAAGGTAAAGCACACACATGAAATCATCACATGTTGCAGTGATACATGTGATATCTCTCTTTTTCGCGAAGATAATTCAAATAGTTTTCTGACAGCGTATCCGTATCGTCATAGATGTAGTAATTACTAGGTATGCGGCCCTACTTGAATGATTTATAGGAATTAGAACTATTTAGTTCAACACATTCGCAGTTCTGAATGTCATTGACCATTCAGTCAAGTGATAGACCTCTTTTATTTAGCAAGAAAGCTACATAGAGTATCGCTTGATGTTGCAGGTTGTAAAGAAAAAAGAAAGCTTCTACTTAATAATTCTTTCATCTCTTCAAATAAAATTAATTCACACCTCTATGTAATAATAATTTGATATTCCATAAAGGTGTGAAACTAACAAAAAGTTGCCGGTATTTACTCAGGGGAGGTATAGAAGAGGCTACGATGACAGCTGTGGGCTTCTTATTAGCTGAGGGAACGCCATTACCGTAACAATACGAACTGAAGCCATCGGCCTCGGCGGTCTAGTGGTTAGCGTCAGGGCTATATCTCTAGCCCTAGGCTCCTCGGGCCTGCACATGGAGTCACGCTTCCAAGTCGTTCGCCTGGGTGCAGGTACGAGGGCGCGGTTCATTGAGTAAAACATGTGTTGAGCAAACTATCGTGAATTGTTTACGCTTTACGTTGTTTATGTATGTATAAATAGTTCGTGGCCTGTGTGTTATAAATTACCGATCTAAATAGTATTTAGTACTTCATTTCATATAGTAAGCCGTCATTTCGACGTATTTCGGGTCATCTTCGGACTAGGCAAATATAAATTGTTATGAAAAAGTTTGCCTAGTCCGAAATTTGTTTATGACACACACACACACACACACAGACATCACTTCGAAAACCACTTCCAGGGGATCCCAAAACAAAAATTATTACACTCATAACTGAAACTCAAAAATGTTGACAAAAACAATAATTTCTCCATAGGTACTATGTGAGTAGTAACTTAACTTCTGTATCCAATAGTCAATGGTAGTAAGTAAAAGTAAAGATTCAACAAATACGTATTTGTATTTTTGAAACACCTTATCCGTCTATTTTGTAACGAACTTAATTATTCACAGTACAATCCTAGTTCGGGACACGATTAAAAAACACTATGAAATACCATGTTTTAAGGAAGATTATCTTCAAGCTTCCACCATTTATTGCAGGGGGTGATTTTAATGCAAAGCATCAAGAATGGGGGTCACGTTTGGCTACACCCAGAGGCAGACAGCTTTTAAGATTAATGAATGACAATCAGTTCACCCATTTTTCAACTGGTGAACCTACCTACTGGCCCACTGATATGCGAAAAATCCCTGATCTGTTAGACTTTTTTATTTCAAAAGGTATTAACCAAAATTACACTGAAGTAAAATCTTGTCTTGACCTATCTTCTGACCATTCACCAGTTATGTTAAATTTAAGTACCGAAATATTTCACAAAGAACCAGGGGACGTATTTATCAATAAATACACGGACTGGAATCAATTTCGAAATTTTATAAATCAAAACTTAAATTTACACATACAGCTACGTAGTCCTGAAAATGTATGAAATGTCGTTGATCACTTTGTTGACTGTATTCAAAATTCTGCCAAAGAATCCACACCTCTACCTAATCATGAAAAATCAGAGAAAATAGGCCTAGGCAACCCAATTCATATCAAGAAAAAGATAGCAGAAAAGAGACGACTCAGAAGAATTTGGTAAAACTCAAGAAACCCAAATGATAAGGCCAACTTTAACCGAGCAGCACGGAATTTGAAAAGATTATTGTACGACACAAAAAACCGATGGTTTGAAGAATATACTCAATCTTTGTCGGCTACGGAAGCTACGGATTACTCGTTATGGAAAGTAACAAAAAGGCTGAAGCCACCCCAAATTTCAATCCCGCCAATTCGTAAACCGGATGGAAGCTGGGCTAAGAGTGACATAGAAAAATCTAAAGCTTTCGGGGATTACTTTTCCAATGTATTCAAGCCAAATGTAGGTGTGGTCAATAATGAAGAAGAAATAATAGAATTCTTGGACTCTCCACTTCAACTTGACTTTCCTCTGGAAAAATTCAGACCTACAGAAATTAAGGCAACCATTGACAAATCGCTAAATCCGAAAAAATTTCCTGGTTACGATTCTATCACTGGGAAAATGTTAAAGGAACTGCCAAGGAAAGGAATGATTTTTATTGCATTTATCTTTAATTCTATATTGAGACTAGACCACATACCAACTCAATTTAAGAAAGCCCAATTAATTGTTATACCAAAACCAGGAAAACCTCCTCATGAAATCACTTCCTACAGACATATAAGTCTCTTGCCTATAGTGTCCAAGTTGTTTGAGAAATTGTTCCTCAAAAGACTACAAGCTCTTTTTGAAGAAGACGACGTCATTCCAGGACACCAATTCGGGTTTAGACGGAGACATGGCACCGTGGAGCAGGTCCATAGGGTTGTTCATACAACTCGAAACTGTTTGGAAAACAAACAATTTTGTTCTGCTGCTTTCCTTGATGTCAGTCAGGCATTTGACAAAGTATGGCACTCTGGCTTACTATTCAAAATTAAGAAGTTACTACCCCATTCAGTTTTTCCTATTTTAAAATCATATCTTACCAACAGAACTTTCCAAATTAAACATCAAAATTACTTAACTGAACTTTACCCTATAGAATCAGGAATCCCCCAAGGAAGCGTGCTTGGACCATACTTGTATATTCTCTATACATCGGACCTACCAGAAAGTGTAAACACTATGGTTGCTACATTTGCGGATGACACGGCGATTTTATCTGTCCACGACAATCCAGCTCAAGCTACAGCAAATTTACAGCTAAACTTGGATGACATTTCTCATTGGTTTAAAACATGGAGGTTCAAAATTAATGAAAATAAATCAGCACACATTACTTTTACCTTAAATCAGGCTACATGTCCTCCAGTATCCATGAACAATATTCACCTCCCTCAAGTAACGGAAATAAAATACATGGGCATGCACTTAGATGCAAAGCTTAATTGGAAGGCACATATCTGGACTAAAAGGCAACATCTAAATTTAAAAACAACTAAACTTAATTGGCTTCTTGGATCTAAATCAAAACTCAGTACACAAAATAAATTGTTACTGTACAAAACAGTTTTAAAACCAATTTGGACTTATGGTATTCAGCTTTGGGGATCAGCAAGTATCTCAAACATTGAAATTATTCAACGTTACCAATCAAAATTATTACGTAAAATTGTCAACGCTCCTTGGTTTGTTACCAACAGAACACTTCACAATGATCTTCAAATTCGAACAGTAAAAGAAGAAATTACAAAATATAGTGAAAAATACATTATAAAATTGGAAAATCATTCAAATCATCTTGCACTTAATTTATTGGACAATCACAACACCATTTACAGACTGAAGCGACATACGATATTGGACCTACCATTCAGATTCGGCTAAGTGTTATCAAAATTCTCTTTGTTTGCTAGTGTTGACGGTGGTCAATCACTAGCTCATGTTCTTCAAGTTATTTTTGTATTACTATTTATATCATTTGCTTATTATGTCATACTGCTGCAGTTTTTCTTGATGTAAGTCAGGCCTTTGACCGTGTTTGGCACGATGGTTTGTTGTATAAACTAAGAAAGTTCGGAGTCCCCTCCTACCTACAGAGAATTATTGAAAGCTTCCTTGAAGATAGAACGTTTTCAGTTAATATTGATGGCTCCCTATCAACTGCCAGACCAATTCAAGCCGGAGTCCCACAGGGAGCAATTCTTTCACCCCTATTATATAACATTTACACCTCTGATTTGCCATTGTCAAACCATGTCCAAACAGCCGTGTTTGCTGATGACACCCTACTCTACTCTACACACCATGACATCGAAGCTGTGGCCAATAACATTCAAATTTCCTTAAACGATTTGATGGACTGGTTCACAAAATGGAGAATAGCCATAAATCCGATGAAGAGTGAAGCGAAGATTTTTACCCTCCGAAAACCGTTAGACCCTCCAAATTTAGAAATTCTAGGTGAACAGATTGCATGGAACCCTCCTGACCAAGCAATAAAATATTTAGGTGTATACTTCGACCGAAAGTTAAATTGGAAATTTCATATTAATAAAAAATTAAATTTGGCTTATGGCAGATTATCAAAATTGTTTCCTTTAATCAACAAAAAATCATGTATGTCTATGAAGAATGGAACCCTTTTATACAAAACACTTCTACGTCCACTATTGTTATACGCCTGCCCAGTATGGGGAACTGCTTCATCAAGCTCAATTCGCAAACTGCAAACATTTCAAAATAAAGTTTTAAGGATAATTCTAAAATGTCCCTGGTATTTTCGAACCCGTCAAATACATTTAGAACTGGGAATAAAACCTATAGAAGATTTTATCAAGAAAGCTACTTCAAAATTGTTTACAAAACTTCCATTAACCAGCAGCATTGTATTTTATAACACAGGCCAACCTTCTGAAATCCAGAGACTCCGACTAAAACCCAGATTGCCTCAAGATGTTTTATTATAACAATTTTTTTTTTTCATTGATTTGTGTTTCATTGGTGGACAGTGCCTTTACAGTCCGACCCGCTAAAACAGTGACAATAAGTGCCTGAGGGGCTAAGCTGACCTCTATCCATGTTAATGTAATTAATAATGTTATTTTTGTCTTTCTTTTATTATACCTAACCTGTATAGCAATGAAATGCTGATCGGTTAATAAAATCTTAAAAAAAAAAAAAAAATTTGCTTATTGTTCAACTTGAACAGATTGTAAATTAAATAAAGTTAAAAAAAGTACAATGCTTAATAAACAGTTACCAGATGATGTTTGTCTTAACTGGATCATACAAGTGTGTATTAAGTGAGCCATCGAATATTTTACCGCAGGCTCGTGGCTCATAGCATTGACTATATATACCTATAGACACTGTAGGTATATATAGTCAATGCTCATAGTCACTATGATCTATAGAGTAAGTGAACCTCGCTACTGTATTTTAAATATAAGACACGAGGCTCATAGGCACTATGATCTGTAGAGTAAGTGAACCCTCTTCAATTTTTTTTATATTTTCGATGTAGTGCAAGTGAACCTTCTATTATATGATACTATTTATAATATTATTTACAAAGCTCGTATAGACTATGATATGTAGAGTAAGTGAGCTGTCCCCGTGGTTACCATCAAATGTCTAAGCTTTTTTGAGAATTTGTATCTTCTCTTTTGGAAAATATGTTTGGGTACAATTGAAACTATAGATAACGGTAGCTAAGAAGCCCACCTAAGTTACTTAATATTTATTTTATAAAATAAAGGAGGTGCTAGAGGTTACAGTAAGTAAAGTAATACAAACATAAACATATAATCTGTAAAATTCTTCAGTTAATTTAATGGTTTGGAGTTTAGCTCTTCGGTTGAACCGTTCCAGTTTCAAGTTTCAAGTAGATTGTTTCAACATTTGCAGTGAAGATACTAGTGTGATTTTCTGAAAAGGCTGCAGATGCAACAAGTGTTACAGGTTAAGTGTAAGAAAGGGCCATGTGGCCCTAACTTTGCTGTATAAATAAATGATTTTTCATTTCATTTCAAGTGTGACATATGACAGTTACTAGCGCACGCGCAGTAGTGCGTCATTTTCCTGTCATGAAATGCCCACTGCGAGCAGCGAGCGACTCTGCTTCTGCTGTTCTGCTCAACGATCATATAAGACCAATCCCAATAGATGGAACACGCCTATCTAACTAACACTAAAGCAGGCGAAGCCAGGTCCTCCATCTTATTTTAGGTTAGGGTTAGAAGCGCTAGATGTCAATGAAAAAAGCGGCACCAAAACTCAGCAATGTTCTGAAAACATTGGTCAATTGCATTTGTTCACACCCTGTATACAAGAAAGTGTCGGAATATGTTAAAAACTGCGCCATTTTATAAGCTTTCCAACCATATGCTACACCATTGAGCTTTCTGTCTGCTTATGTACGCTTTCATGGTTTGAAGACTACAAAGCATGGCGTCTTTATCATTTAAAACATAGAAAGTCAGCATGTATTAAGCAAAAGTTGTATTTTTGTTTCAGCTTGAACAGTAAAAACAGTAAAAAAGTTCCCTGTTTTCTGGCATTCAAACCACTAAAATAAACAAAAAAATATCTAAACCTCAATAGTGTAGCATATGGTTGGAAAGCTTATAAAATGGCGCAGTTTTTAACATATTCCGACACTTTCCTGTATACAGGGTGTGAACAAATGCAATTGACCAATGTTTTTTGCATTTTTATCAGACATCTTAATTTTTATCTTTGAATCTATTTACGATGGAGTTTTTACAACTGATCCTCTGTCATTTTGTATTATTCTTATTCAAAATTTAATGTAGAACACGAAAATGACATTGTCTACTCAAATCCATTTACAGGTAATTGAGAAATAGCTGTATTTAAAAACATAGTTATTTTTGAAAAACATAAAATAATTCTTTGGGAAGCTAATTTTTAGACTTGGGACATTTTATATGCATCATCATACTGCATTACTTTGTACTTACACCAAAAAATTTTTTTCACACTGAGTACCAAACACCCTGTATAGAATATTATATAGAGTAAACTAATGATTTTCCCCGAGCAGAGCTCGGTCACCGGATTCAATGTAAATAGGGAATAAATGTGATATTTTTAAGGAGACATTTTAGTGTTTAAATCCAATCAGGCAAATGGAAATTCACTTAGTCTGCAGGTAATCTAGTTTCTGTTAGTTTACCCTACTCAAAGGGAGGTCTACCCTTAAGCTATGTAACCTTGTGAACCTGGCTTTTATTCTTGATCTGTTAGGGACCACATTCATATGGTTATACAGGGTCATTGACAACAAATAATGCAAATGACTTAGCAATGCTGCATTTCCAAAAAGCAAATACTACAGTACCTGAGTAGGCTACCTACTGTAAATTGGCTGTTCCATAAATTGCAACGTTAACATGCATTGTTGTTAATCAACGTAAGCTATCTTATAAAGGATGGTGTTGAGTGAACATGACCTTCCTGTCATGACAGCAGCTGCTTAAATGGTAATTACTCCTTGTGCCATTTTTTTTACAGTCAGAGTGCAGTGTTATTATTTTCCAAAATCTCACTCAGGGTCAAAAATGGGAAAAGTCAGTTTTTACCCCCATAAACCCCCATTCCCATAGTCCAATTATGCTGGGTCGCGAACTCCTTAGAATAAACGTAGGTTTAAACGTTTGTATCAAATTTCATCAAAATCGGATCATATTTGCTCGAAAGTTATCACACTAACGGACACATGACACTTGTCAATGCATTTTTGTAAATAAATTATTCTGATTCTGATTCACCAATAGAAACTGTTAAGTACATAGTATGCTCCCTCTCTCTCACAAACGGTCCATACCTGCTCTTTTGTTTGTATTCACGAATTTTGTCCAAGAACAACTGTTGAATGGGATCAGAGGCTTTCTGTAGGGCAGGTGCAGAGATTCCAATGTTGCATTTGGCAATTTTAGGCAACGCAGATTTAGTCCTGGCTAAAAGCTTAGATGCTTGCATTTCTGGAAATAATATAAAGACATTTTAAAAACAATTTTTTAACTTTTCCTGTTTTAGATGTTTAAGTTAACTTGAAACTACTCAAATTGTTTTATGTGATCCAGGTGTCCAAAATATCATACATAGCCTATATATTGGACGTAGGAATCGCTTAAAACATGTGTGTGAACAATCAATAACCATTTTCACCCAAGTTGTTTTACTGTACAAGCAGGGGTTGACACGGTGACCTACGCCTAACTTATGGCTACACTTGTTTTGTCTGTTTTGGGTTAACACTGGTTATGAAAATCATAATCGGTTTGAGAGTTGCCTCATTTGATACCTAGAAGCATCGGTCCACCATTGATGAAGTAACTTAAATTAAATTAATCAATGTAGGAAGATTGATAAGGACAATTGATTGTAGAAAGACACAATTAGCATAGGCTAACTTAGGTAGGCCTATTTAAGATTTGGCTACTCTTGCTAGAGAGCATTTAAATACTGATTTGGCAGACTGAAAAAAAATCATGCGTTCAGTACACCTGAGTGTTTTAACTTGTTGTTTAGGCTAGGTTTCTGGAAGATACCTTAAACACCCAAGTAGAGAGTGGATACAAGCCACTTGGACTTTTGAGTCTTTTCAATCAATTACCAATTATTTAAGATGGGGACGCCAGTATGTGCGTATTTTAACCCAAATACTTATGAGTGAAGGATGAGTGTAGGATGAGTGGCGCGATCTTGTAGTCTTGTTAGTGACTAAGGCCGACATGTTCCTTAGACACAGCTGTTAATTAATAGCCCATACAGCTAATGGCAACTAAGGGACCTACAGTTTATATAGTGGAATCCGCACCACAGTTTTTCCTTGTAGGCCTAATTTACGAATTGGTCTAATTATCAGGATAGTACTGCGGATAGTCATAGTACTCACTAGTGCGGACGTTAATCCACACCAGGGAGCATCGCATCCACGGTGCATCCCTATAAATATCCACAATTCGTGACCTCCTCGTAGCTGGATTACAGGACGACGCCACCCGTCCCAGTAATATCTCCATGAACTAGGCCTAATTAAGATAACTTTAATGATTTTAGAAGCAAGTCCATCCCTTCAAACATGATAAGCCTGTGTTAAGTACTAACACTGTTCCAAGAAAGGAAGTATAGAAAGGACAGTAAAAGCATGCCCTCTAAACCGCTCTAAGTTAAATGTTAACTGTTGACATCAATCAGAATTAGAAACTTTTTCAATTAATATTTTTAGGATAAACTTTTTCTTGGACCCCTTTGCACTTGAAAACTCGAATGCAGTTATTGAATCGTTTCTGATAAAAGAAAAGTTTAGCAACAATTTTAGAAGTCGGCAAGGACAAAAGGGCAAACATGCTTAGCTTATACGAGCACAAATAGGCACACGATAGGGTACTTAGCCTAATCCTAACAAACTTCATATATTAAAACGGTTTCAAATATTTTGAGCTAAATAATAATTTAAAACTATTATATCTTACTGAATAGTGTTCCTTGAAGAAAAATTCAGAGAAAACTTCTTGGTAAACGATTAGGATTAGAACCTCCTGCAGCTCCAACTTTTCTTTTCACAACGGGGGGGGGGGGCTGCTGGGCTGCTGCGCTGTGCTGCTGCTGACTGCTGAGGCTGAGACAGAGAAAAAGAGACAGCTGATTTGACTAGCTTTTTTTGTGACTTTTCTTGTATGTACTAAAAATACCCCCGCCGCAGCAAACCTGCAGACTAAGCGAATTTCAACTTGCCTGATTACATTTTTACTCAAATATTTCCATAAATAAGACCTATTTATTCATAATTTAAATAACATTAGATTTAATAAGTGCTTAGGTTTGCTGCTACAGGGAAGGTAAAAAGTGTTTTTTGACCATACGTCAATAGTATAAGATGAAATAAATAAATTTGCCAAATTTTATCAATATACATCCATAAACAAGTAAACTACAACAGTTTTAATTTTCTCCATAAGAATAACATAGGAGTTTTTAATTACACTATTTTTTAATTTTCTCCGTTACCGTTAGGCGGTAAACAACAGCGCTTCAATCACAGAAAACGTACTACTATACTAACTATAGTTATAGTAGTACGTTTTCTGTGCTTCAATATGCTAAATTATTTATTTTGTTTAAGCTCTACAAAACGGTTTGGAAAGAAATTGCTAATTTTTTTGTTTTTAGGGTCAAAAATGGAAAAAACCCATTTTTACCCCATAAAACCCCCCATAAACCCCCGTTCCCATGGTCCGATTATGCTGGTTCGTGAACTCGTTCGAATAAACGTAGGTTTACACGTTTGTACCAAATTTCATCAAAATCGGATTATTTTTGCTCGAGCTATCGCGCGCTAACGGACACATATATATATGAATTTGAACGGATGGTGTTTTTGGCCTCTAGGGACCTCAAAACGAAAAATTAAATCGGTCCCGGGTCCAGGTCTTACCATGAGTACTACGGTAGGCCACGGCCGTGTAGAATTGGCAACGTCGCAAGTGGTGTTGTTTAGTGACAGACGTCCCATAAGATAACATGGCAGACAGGTGACATCAGCTCATTAATTCGCACTTTATTGATTTAAACTTAAATTTACGAACATACATTTATTAAAAATATTGAAAATAAAACATACAGAATTGAAAACCGAAACAATATGAATTAAAAATCTATATCTGTACATTTTAAGCGGAGTCAATATTGTCATAGTCCAGTAACCAATCTTTCGTAATACACAAATACCATTACCTGCTTCCGAAGAAAACAGCTGTTACAACACTACTTGCGACGTTGCACTTCGAAGGCCGCGGCCTGGAGTTAAAGGCGGCCGTGAGTAGATGGAGCATGTTGGCAGCGACGTGAAGCACGGCCGACTTTAACTCCAGGCCGCGGCCTTCGAAGTGGCAACGTCGCAAGTGGTGTTGTAACAGCTGTTTAGTTTGGCAGCAGCTAATGTATTTGTGTATTTACGAAAGCTTGGATACTGGACTATGACAATATTTACCCCACTTTAAAAGTACAAAAATTGATTTTCTATTTAAATATTGTCTTTGTTTTCAATTCTAATGTTTTTTTTTCATTGTTGATGTTAGCCTCCGGATTACGTTGAATATAAAAATTGGTGTAAATACCTGCTTCTTGTAATCCAAATTGTTGCTGTTATGACGCAACTAGTTTCGACTTATCACGAAGTCATCTTCGGGCGTCCAGGGGATGTCAATTCACTTCATCAGAAGGTCGTCAATACACACATACGTTCATACACGAACATGGTCACGGTTACGAACAAAAACACAGACACGAACATTGAAACGAAAAAAGTACGATTTAACGAGTAAAAGCTAAAAATGGTAACACCGGTGAGGATTATGCGTCACGGCCGGATGGATGTAGCGTCTAGACTGCCGGTCAACGTGATCGGTTGGCGCTGTGACGTCATTCCTTTGTTCTTGTTATCAGTCAGCTGTCCCCATTCATCCCCGACTCTCTCTCAAGTACTTTAATGGCCGTGTCGTAAATATAATTAGATTGGAAGGATAGTTTGTCATTTAAAATATTATGTTTGTCAAATTTCACAGCTCGGTATATTTCAAAATCTTCAAGTGTATTTTTGTTAAAATGGTCGTTAGATATATGCAGTACGGACATGTTGCTGTCAATATTAGTGTAGTTGTGATTATCAGAAACCAGGTGTTCGGCAAAGGTTGATGTTTGAGCGGATGTTGTCTTCTTTGGGAGATGTTCTTTAAATCTTTTCTTGAAAGAGCGAGCTGTCTGGCCAATATAATACTTAGGGCAGTCGTCGCAACTGATCTTATAGACGCCAGTCTTGTCAAAAACAGGAGTTGTCGTCTGAGGCTGCTCTTTCAACCACATTCACAAAAGATAGCTGCATACAATAGCTTTGTAAACAGATTAATATCAGTGCCAATAATGAACCCAACTGACTACAATGAAGAAATAAATATTCTTAAACACATTGCTGTCGCTAATGGTTACCAGAGCATTATAATTGATAAACTGATTCTTAAACATAAACAAAAACCTCCAAAATTAAAGAGAAGAAAACATACATTTCAACAGAATTTGGTACATCTCTTAGTAGTAAATTTAAAAACATCATGGCAAAAAACAACGTCACTGTGTCCTTCAAAACTGTTAACAAACTTGGATCTTTGTTGAAAGAGCAGCCTCAGACGACAACTCCTGTTTTTGACAAGACTGGCGTCTATAAGATCAGTTGCGACGACTGCCCTAAGTATTATATTGGCCAGACAGCTGCTCGCTCTTTCAAGAAAAGATTTAAAGAACATCTCCCAAAGAAGACAACATCCGCTCAAACATCAACCTTTGCCGAACACCTGGTTTCTGATAATCACAACTATTTTGTCTTAGAAAAAGTTAGTTTACATAATTAACAACAAAAACTTTTCGGGCAAAAAAATTCTGAAAAGCTACAATTTAATTTATAATATTATATGTATCTGTATCGTATTAAAGTTTGATAAAGTTCTGGCGTTTGGTTTACAATGTACGAATTTTCAAAGTCACAAGATAGTTTCTGAAACTCTTTATATAACTCTCCTTTATATTCTGACTGGCATATTAATTTTTGTGAAAGAGCTAAAAAATATTATTTTTAGATGAATAAAAAAAATTAAACAAAGAACATTTAAACGTACTCCGTGTTTTTCTAATTATTTTAGTAACTTTTCTGTTTAGCTCCAAACTTGAGTATGTAAATTGTATTACAAGTGAGGTTTTAGCACAGAAAACGTACTACTATACCCAGAATGCCAACCGCATGGTAAAAAGCATTAAGCGGTTTGGGAGAGCTTTGCCTGTCAATCCGTAGGCAGCGCCACCAGCGTTGCCATGCAATAGCATAGCAACGCTGGTGGCGCTGCCTACGGATTGACAGGCAAAGCTCTCTCAAACCGCTTAATGCTTTTTACCATGCGGTTGGCATTCTGGGTATAGTAGTACGTTTTCTGTGCTAAAACCTCACTTGTAATACAATTTACATACTCAAGTTTGGAGCTAAACAGAAAAGTTACTAAAATAATTAGAAAAACACGGAGTACGTTTAAATGTTCTTTGTTTAATTTTTTTTATTCATCTAAAAATAATATTTTTTAGCTCTTTCACAAAAATTAATATGCCAGTCAGAATATAAAGGAGAGTTATATAAAGAGTTTCAGAAACTATCTTGTGACTTTGAAAATTCGTACATTGTAAACCAAACGCCAGAACTTTATCAAACTTTAATACGATACAGATACATATAATATTATAAATTAAATTGTAGCTTTTCAGAATTTTTTTGCCCGAAAAGTTTTTGTTGTTAATTATGTAAACTAACTTTTTCTAAGACAAAATAGTTGTGATTATCAGAAACCAGGTGTTCGGCAAAGGTTGATGTTTGAGCGGATGTTGTCTTCTTTGGGAGATGTTCTTTAAATCTTTTCTTGAAAGAGCGAGCAGCTGTCTGGCCAATATAATACTTAGGGCAGTCGTCGCAACTGATCTTATAGACGCCAGTCTTGTCAAAAACAGGAGTTGTCGTCTGAGGCTGCTCTTTCAACAAAGATCCAAGTTTGTTAACAGTTTTGAAGGACACAGTGACGTTGTTTTTTGCCATGATGTTTTTAAATTTACTACTAAGAGATGTACCAAATTCTGTTGAAATGTATGTTTTCTTCTCTTTAATTTTGGAGGTTTTTGTTTATGTTTAAGAATCAGTTTATCAATTATAATGCTCTGGTAACCATTAGCGACAGCAATGTGTTTAAGAATATTTATTTCTTCATTGTAGTCAGTTGGGTTCATTATTGGCACTGATATTAATCTGTTTACAAAGCTATTGTATGCAGCTATCTTTTGTGAATGTGGTTGAAAGAGCAGCCTCAGACGACAACTCCTGTTTTTGACAAGACTGGCGTCTATAAGATCAGTTGCGACGACTGCCCTAAGTATTATATTGGCCAGACAGCTCGCTCTTTCAAGAAAAGATTTAAAGAACATCTCCCAAAGAAGACAACATCCGCTCAAACATCAACCTTTGCCGAACACCTGGTTTCTGATAATCACAACTACACTAATATTGACAGCAACATGTCCGTACTGCATATATCTAACGACCATTTTAACAAAAATACACTTGAAGATTTTGAAATATACCGAGCTGTGAAATTTGACAAACATAATATTTTAAATGACAAACTATCCTTCCAATCTAATTATATTTACGACACGGCCATTAAAGTACTTGAGAGAGAGTCGGGGATGAATGGGGACAGCTGACTGATAACAAGAACAAAGGAATGACGTCACAGCGCCAACCGATCACGTTGACCGGCAGTCTAGACGCTACATCCATCCGGCCGTGACGCATAATCCTCACCGGTGTTACCATTTTTAGCTTTTACTCGTTAAATCGTACTTTTTTCGTTTCAATGTTCGTGTCTGTGTTTTTGTTCGTAACCGTGACCATGTTCGTGTATGAACGTATGTGTGTATTGACGACCTTCTGATGAAGTGAATTGACATCCCCTGGACGCCCGAAGATGACTTCGTGATAAGTCGAAACTAGTTGCGTCATAACAGCAACAATTTGGATTACAAGAAGCAGGTATTTACACCAATTTTTATATTCAACGTAATCCGGAGGCTAACATCAACAATGAAAAAAAAACATTAGAATTGAAAACAAAGACAATATTTAAATAGAAAATCAATTTTTGTACTTTTAAAGTGGGGTAAATATTGTCATAGTCCAGTATCCAAGCTTTCGTAAATACACAAATACATTAGCTGCTGCCAAACTAAACAGCTGTTACAACACCACTTGCGACGTTGCCACTTCGAAGGCCGCGGCCTGGAGTTAAAGTCGGCCGTGCTTCACGTCGCTGCCAACATGCTCCATCTACTCACGGCCGCCTTTAACTCCAGGCCGCGGCCTTCGAAGTGCAACGTCGCAAGTAGTGTTGTAACAGCTGTTTTCTTCGGAAGCAGGTAATGGTATTTGTGTATTACGAAAGATTGGTTACTGGACTATGACAATATTGACTCCGCTTAAAATGTACAGATATAGATTTTTAATTCATATTGTTTCGGTTTTCAATTCTGTATGTTTTATTTTCAATATTTTTAATAAATGTATGTTCGTAAATTTAAGTTTAAATCAATAAAGTGCGAATTAATGAGCTGATGTCACCTGTCTGCCATGTTATCTTATGGGACGTCTGTCACTAAACAACACCACTTGCGACGTTGCCAATTCTACACGGCCGTGGCCTACCGTAGTACTCATGGTAAGACCTGGACCCGGGACCGATTTAATTTTTCGTTTTGAGGTCCCTAGAGGCCAAAAACACCATCCGTTCAAATTCATATATATATATGTGTCCGTTAGCGCGCGATAGCTCGAGCAAAAATAATCCGATTTTGATGAAATTTGGTACAAACGTGTAAACCTACGTTTATTCGAACGAGTTCACGAACCAGCATAATCGGACCATGGGAACGGGGGTTTATGGGGGGTTTTATGGGGTAAAAATGGGTTTTTTCCATTTTTGACCCTAAAAACAAAAAAATTAGCAATTTCTTTCCAAACCGTTTTGTAGAGCTTAAACAAAATAAATAATTTAGCATATTGAAGCACAGAAAACGTACTACTATAACTATAGTTAGTATAGTAGTACGTTTTCTGTGATTGAAGCGCTGTTGTTTACCGCCTAACGGTAACGGAGAAAATTAAAAAATAGTGTAATTAAAAACTCCTATGTTATTCTTATGGAGAAAATTAAAACTGTTGTAGTTTACTTGTTTATGGATGTATATTGATAAAATTTGGCAAATTTATTTATTTCATCTTATACTATTGACGTATGGTCAAAAAACACTTTTTACCTTCCCTGTAGCAGCAAACCTAAGCACTTATTAAATCTAATGTTATTTAAATTATGAATAAATAGGTCTTATTTATGGAAATATTTGAGTAAAAATGTAATCAGGCAAGTTGAAATTCGCTTAGTCTGCAGGTTTGCTGCGGCGGGGGTATTTTTAGTACATACAAGAAAAGTCACAAAAAAAGCTAGTCAAATCAGCTGTCTCTTTTTCTCTGTCTCAGCCTCAGCAGTCAGCAGCAGCACAGCGCAGCAGCCCAGCCCCAGCAGCCCCCCCCACCCGTTGTGAAAAGAAAAGTTGGAGCTGCAGGAGGTTCTAATCCTAATCGTTTACCAAGAAGTTTTCTCTGAATTTTTCTTCAAGGAACACTATTCAGTAAGATATAATAGTTTTAAATTATTATTTAGCTCAAAATATTTGAAACCGTTTTAATATATGAAGTTTGTTAGGATTAGGCTAAGTACCCTATCGTGTGCCTATTTGTGCTCGTATAAGCTAAGCATGTTTGCCCTTTTGTCCTTGCCGACTTCTAAAATTGTTGCTAAACTTTTCTTTTATCAGAAACGATTCAATAACTGCATTCGAGTTTTCAAGTGCAAAGGGGTCCAAGAAAAAGTTTATCCTAAAAATATTAATTGAAAAAGTTTCTAATTCTGATTGATGTCAACAGTTAACATTTAACTTAGAGCGGTTTAGAGGGCATGCTTTTACTGTCCTTTCTATACTTCCTTTCTTGGAACAGTGTTAGTACTTAACACAGGCTTATCATGTTTGAAGGGATGGACTTGCTTCTAAAATCATTAAAGTTATCTTAATTAGGCCTAGTTCATGGAGATATTACTGGGACGGGTGGCGTCGTCCTGTAATCCAGCTACGAGGAGGTCACGAATTGTGGATATTTATAGGGATGCACCGTGGATGCGATGCTCCCTGGTGTGGATTAACGTCCGCACTAGTGAGTACTATGACTATCCGCAGTACTATCCTGATAATTAGACCAATTCGTAAATTAGGCCTACAAGGAAAAACTGTGGTGCGGATTCCACTATATAAACTGTAGGTCCCTTAGTTGCCATTAGCTGTATGGGCTATTAATTAACAGCTGTGTCTAAGGAACATGTCGGCCTTAGTCACTAACAAGATTACAAGATCGCGCCACTCATCCTACACTCATCCTTCACTCATAAGTATTTGGGTTAAAATACGCACATACTGGCGTCCCCATCTTAAATAATTGGTAATTGATTGAAAAGACTCAAAAGTCCAAGTGGCTTGTATCCACTCTCTACTTGGGTGTTTAAGGTATCTTCCAGAAACCTAGCCTAAACAACAAGTTAAAACACTCAGGTGTACTGAACGCATGATTTTTTTTCAGTCTGCCAAATCAGTATTTAAATGCTCTCTAGCAAGAGTAGCCAAATCTTAAATAGGCCTACCTAAGTTAGCCTATGCTAATTGTGTCTTTCTACAATCAATTGTCCTTATCAATCTTCCTACATTGATTAATTTAATTTAAGTTACTTCATCAATGGTGGACCGATGCTTCTAGGTATCAAATGAGGCAACTCTCAAACCGATTATGATTTTCATAACCAGTGTTAACCCAAAACAGACAAAACAAGTGTAGCCATAAGTTAGGCGTAGGTCACCGTGTCAACCCCTGCTTGTACAGTAAAACAACTTGGGTGAAAATGGTTATTGATTGTTCACACACATGTTTTAAGCGATTCCTACGTCCAATATATAGGCTATGTATGATATTTTGGACACCTGGATCACATAAAACAATTTGAGTAGTTTCAAGTTAACTTAAACATCTAAAACAGGAAAAGTTAAAAAATTGTTTTTAAAATGTCTTTATATTATTTCCAGAAATGCAAGCATCTAAGCTTTTAGCCAGGACTAAATCTGCGTTGCCTAAAATTGCCAAATGCAACATTGGAATCTCTGCACCTGCCCTACAGAAAGCCTCTGATCCCATTCAACAGTTGTTCTTGGACAAAATTCGTGAATACAAACAAAAGAGCAGGTATGGACCGTTTGTGAGAGAGAGGGAGCATACTATGTACTTAACAGTTTCTATTGGTGAATCAGAATCAGAATAATTTATTTACAAAAATGCATTGACAAGTGTCATGTGTCCGTTAGTGTGATAACTTTCGAGCAAATATGATCCGATTTTGATGAAATTTGATACAAACGTTTAAACCTACGTTTATTCTAAGGAGTTCGCGACCCAGCATAATTGGACTATGGGAATGGGGGTTTATGGGGGTAAAAACTGACTTTTCCCATTTTTGACCCTGAGTGAGATTTTGGAAAATAATAACACTGCACTCTGACTGTAAAAAAAATGGCACAAGGAGTAATTACCATTTAAGCAGCTGCTGTCATGACAGGAAGGTCATGTTCACTCAACACCATCCTTTATAAGATAGCTTACGTTGATTAACAACAATGCATGTTAACGTTGCAATTTATGGAACAGCCAATTTACAGTAGGTAGCCTACTCAGGTACTGTAGTATTTGCTTTTTGGAAATGCAGCATTGCTAAGTCATTTGCATTATTTGTTGTCAATGACCCTGTATAACCATATGAATGTGGTCCCTAACAGATCAAGAATAAAAGCCAGGTTCACAAGGTTACATAGCTTAAGGGTAGACCTCCCTTTGAGTAGGGTAAACTAACAGAAACTAGATTACCTGCAGACTAAGTGAATTTCCATTTGCCTGATTGGATTTAAACACTAAAATGTCTCCTTAAAAATATCACATTTATTCCCTATTTACATTGAATCCGGTGACCGAGCTCTGCTCGGGGAAAATCATTAGTTTACTCTATATAATATTTTATACAGGGTGTTTGGTACTCAGTGTGAAAAAAAAATTTTGGTGTAAGTACAAAGTAAATGCAGTATGATGATGCATATAAAATGTCCCAAGTCTAAAAATTAGCTTCCCAAAGAATTATTTTATGTTTTTCAAAAATAACTATGTTTTTAAATACAGCTATTTCTCAATTACCTGTAAATGGATTTGAGTAGACAATGTCATTTTCGTGTTCTACATTAAATTTTGAATAAGAATAATACAAAATGACAGAGGATCAGTTGTAAAAACTCCATCGTAAATAGATTCAAAGATAAAAATTAAGATGTCTGATAAAAATGCAAAAAACATTGGTCAATTGCATTTGTTCACACCCTGTATACAGGAAAGTGTCGGAATATGTTAAAAACTGCGCCATTTTATAAGCTTTCCAACCATATGCTACACTATTGAGGTTTAGATATTTTTTTGTTTATTTTAGTGGTTTGAATGCCAGAAAACAGGGAACTTTTTTACTGTTTTTACTGTTCAAGCTGAAACAAAAATACAACTTTTGCTTAATACATGCTGACTTTCTATGTTTTAAATGATAAAGACGCCATGCTTTGTAGTCTTCAAACCATGAAAGCGTACATAAGCAGACAGAAAGCTCAATGGTGTAGCATATGGTTGGAAAGCTTATAAAATGGCGCAGTTTTTAACATATTCCGACACTTTCTTGTATACAGGGTGTGAACAAATGCAATTGACCAATGTTTTTTGAATTTTTACTAAACATCTTAATTTTTATCTTTGAATCTATTTACGATGGAGTTTTTACAACTGATCCTCTGTCATTTTGTATTATTCTTATTCAAAATTTAATGTAGAACACGAAAATGACATTGTCTACTCAAATCCATTTACAGGTAATTGAGAAATAGCTGTATTAAGTTTAAAAACATAGTCATTTTTTAAAAACATAAAATAATTCTTTGGGAAGCTAATTTTTAGACTTGGGACATTTTATATGCATCATCATACTGCATTTACTTTGTACTTACACCAAAAATTTTTTTTCACACTGAGTACCAAACACCCTGTATATTGAATAATCAATCATATTTTGCAACTTACACAATGGTCATTAATGTTTTTACTCTTATTAATTAGGTACTCATTAAACAAAGAAAATTGTTTAAAATGTTGAAAATTTAACTTTATATTTATCACAGTTAGATGAATCAGCCTTGAAAGTAACCGTTGATTTTGACGGGTTTCACTTAGTCTATATATTAATTTGAAACTGTTTTTCTTTGTCTCCACTAATTTGTGAGAACGGCTGGGCGTAGCAACTCGGTAGGGGTGTCTAAAGAAATGTCTTGGTCTGTAGATGAGCCATAAAAAGAGAAACGAGGTGAATTCGCTTGGGGCTCTGCCCCAGTGGCCTTTAAAATTACATTCCCATGGAAGAAAAACAGGCATTTTGTTTCCACTGATTTGAGAGAACGGCTGAGCGTAGAAAATTGGTAGGGTTGTCTAAAGAAAGTTCTTGGTCTGTAGATGGGCTATCAAAAGTAAATCGAGGTAAATACCCCCGCCACAGCAAACCTGCCGTCTAAGCGAATTTCCTTTTGCCTGAAATTATTTTCAATTAATCTATTTAAATAACATTAGGTTCAACGAGTAAGTAGGTTTTCTGCTACAAGGAAACTAATAAAGTGTGTTTTTAAGTAAAATAATTATAGTATAAAATCAATCAAAATATATCCATAAACAAGCAAACTACAACATTTTACAATCTATACTATTATATAAAAATCTAGTGGTGTCTGTCTGTATGTGTATTACTAATAGGCACATACACTACTGAACTGACTGGGCTTACATTTTACAAAAATATAGCTACCATAATAAGGACCATTATAGGACTATTCACACTTCGATACTGACCGTGGGCTTTGCCCCTTTGGCTTTAAAAGTTCTAAGGTGAGAATTTTAAAAGTAAATATTGATTGGTCTCCATGGCTGCCATGAGAACACATACCATGTTTGCAATTTGCTATGCCTTCCTAATGTAAACAAGCTGTCCACATTAATTCACAATTCCACAGCTGGTTTATAAATAGGCATATAATATTCTCTACAATCATGTGACATGTTTATTTATTCTTATATTTGATGGTTCATTGATTATTGGTTTTTGAAATAAGTGAGATTGTATATCTAATATTGTAAGATTGTATAGCTAAGTGTGTTGCTGTATCTAACCCTAATTAATTATTTAAAATTTCGCTAATGTGAATGATTGTATTGAAAGGTTTTGGTGTAAAAAATAGTGAAATTATTATAAAGTCACATTTACTTGAATCATTTTAACATTGTTGAACACTCAAAATGTGTTTAGAGTAGGGCACACACACCTTAAAAATTGAAACTATTTTCTCAAGCAGATAATTAATTGTACATTTTTGCCATTTTGAGAGAAATATTGTTCACACCATTTGCCTTTTCACATAATTTCATATTACTACACATAGATTAATTATGATGTTAGATTTCATTATCTATTCTAATAATTAATAAATTTTTACGAGCATGGTCATTACATGTATATGTTTAACCAAGTTATTCTTAACTTAACCGACCCTTGAGATAAACATTGTTTGAATGACGTTAAATTTCCTAATTCTAAGCTGATGTACAAATATTTCAATTTAAAAACAACAATAAAAAACTAAGTTTTATATGCACTTGCCTTTGGTGCATGAATAGTAGGAGTTATAAATAGTATGGCTAAGTATGTTTCTGTTTGTTTTAGTAGTAACAGTGTTAATGTTTTTGTTTGTTCACATAGTATATAATGAGATATTTTTATAATCAATGATTAGTGAGCAATGCTTTTTAGAAACAAGATCACATGTTTAATTTAATTCAACCCGTAATATTAACCAGATTTTGTAAATTATCGGTTGTCTATATTTGATTTTATCATTTATAAGTAAGTAAAAGCTTTCAGTTTTTTATTTGAAAATGTTTTTTATGTAATTAGTAAGTTAAAAGTTTTTGATAGGTACATTTATTGGAATTTAATCTTATTTTACTCTTTTTTTTATGTCAGATTTCAAAATGCACCATTTAAACATACATCAACCCCGGACGAAGGGCGGGTCCTCTGCTAGTATTCTCCATAAGAATAACATGGGATTTACAATTTTTTGAGTTACCAATAACCGTACAAAAACACTTTGGTATACTGAATTATTTGTTTTTTTAAGCTCTTTAAGAAGGTCTAGAGAGAAATTGGGTAATTTTATGTTTTGAGGGTCAAAAATGAGAAAAACCAATTTTCACCCCATAATCCCCCGTTAAACCCCGCTCCCATGGTCCGATCATGCTGATTCGCGAACTCATTGAAGTTTATTCCGCCTTACACCTTCAGACCAAATTTCATCAAAATCGGACAAAAATTACTCAAGTTATCGTGTTCACGGACACACATATATATTTAAATCTATATAAGTGATGTGGAAAGCGGAATGGGACCTATTGTTGGGAATTTTGAGTTAAATATATATTTGAATTCCTTATTGAGCGGAGCGAGCGAAGCTCTTATACTACACTCCTGCTTTTGTTTTACAAATACTCCTCCTGAACGGCTGAAGCGATCTGCACGAAATTTAACACAGTCATAGTACCCAACCAAGGGAAGGTATAAATCTGAAATGGTACAAATTGGACCTTAGGAATTTTCCCTTCATGAATGCAAACTTTTAGAAATTTAACATGGGCCTTATGGGTTAATTGGTCGCCATGACATTATTTGCGAGTTAACACTAAAAAGTAAACAAGACAAGAGCCTTGACATATGTTAGTCAACAAATCTACCACATTATAAATACAGTACAGAAGAAAAAATCTTATGAATACTAAAGAGCATATTAGTCTATTGCATGTAATACGAATTGATTAACAATCAGTTCTATATTGAGTGATTAAAATCATGCCGTTAATATTTAATCGTATAATCGTCTGTTCTTTTTAATAACAATGAATAGTCAACTAATTAGGCCTAAGCCTATGTTGCGTGGAGGAGAAGATAAAACGAGGTCATAAAAAAAAAAACACTACAACATAATTATACCAACAAAAATCACACCGCCCATGATTTGCAAGTAAATTTGTAAAAAATGTACTTGTAGCTAAAAATGCAAAATCATTTTACGAAATGAAATCACAATCACTTGGTTTACAGGTAAGGTTTAAAACTAAATGGTGTTACTTAGACAATAAAATCCCAAAGGATTAACACTAATATTGCTGTGTGCACTTCCACAAAAATGAATCACCAATTAAATTAGGCATATAATGCTTCTCTGTCAAATTCATGAGAAGATGTAACAACGTCCTTTAACCAAATAGTCCTACCGGTTAACTGGTGCGGCAACCAACAATGCTTTTAAAAAACATATGTTAAAATATTTCCACGATCCCAGTGGCTAACCCCAACCCCTCACAACAATAATACTGGTAAACTGTTATCGAGGTAATTGAATTGGTGAGTTTTATGAATGTTAAATGCAAATAAGTCTTCTGTACAAATGATTCTTTTTTTATAATGAAGAAAAATAGAGCAAAGCAAATTCTACATACAAGAGGCAATAATAATATAATAATAATCGTTATTGCCTTTTAATAATACAGGTATCGCATAGGCCTACCATGATTCATTTGCAGTATGGAAGTTACTGAGCGGAGCGAAGCGAAGCTCTTATACTACACTCCTGCTTTTGTTTTACAAATACTCCTCCTGAACGGCTGAAGCGATCTGTATGAAATTTAACTCAGTTATAGTAACCAACCATATGGGAAGGTATAAAGCTGAAATGGTAAAAATCGGACCACAGGACTTTTCCCTACGTTAATTTAAACTTTTCGAAATTTAACATGGGCCTTATGGGTTAGTTGGTTGCCATGGCATTATTTTCGAGATAACAATAAAAAGGTAAACAAGAGTCGAAACTGTTGAATGTAATTTTATTTTTATATAATATGTTTGCTGTCACTTGTTCTGTATTTAATTTAATTTATGTTGGTAACAGCTGATCATGTGTAAATAGTTAGGATTGTTTTTATTGTAAAGAGAATTGTTGAATAAGTTATGTTTTGAGTAAAAATGTTGTGTGTGTGCACTTCAGTAAAATAAAAGAGGATTATTGTAACAGTAAAAACTTAGGTGTTAGTAATTTACTTTCACTTAAGTCAACAGGTTTATGGGCCCAGAAAAATTCATTAATTCAACCATAACTGTAAAAACAAGAAGTAATCTTCTAGTAAAACCCCAAGAGTTAAAGTGTAGTGAAGGTGAGTGAAATAGTATAAGTAAGACTAACAATGGCATCAGTAAAAGAAGATGATTTCGTAGAAAAACTCAAACGAGTTGAAATTTTTCAATTGTGGAAATTTCAGATTAAAATAATATTTCAATCCAGTGATTTGATGAGTATTGTTGATGGTTCTGAGAAACTTGAAGATATGGGCGATGGAAAGAAGAAGGCTGATTGGATTAAAAGAGATGCCAAGGCTCAGAAGTGTATAGTTAGTTCTATTGAGAAGGGATAGATGTTACATATCATTAACTGTGAAAACTCAAGAGAAATGTTTTTGAAGCTGTGTAATATTTATGAAAGAGACTCAGAGCAGCAGAAGTACTCGTTATTACAAGAACTCTTTAACCTCAGGTATGAGCCTAATTCTGATATAAGTTCTCACATAAGTAGAATTGAAAACATAGCACACAGACTAAAAACTTTAAAACAAGATATTGATGACAAAATGATAATATCAAAAATTCTTGTCAGTCTGCCAGATAGATTTAAGTATTTTGTAACTGCCTGGCAATCAATGCCCAATGAAGAAAAGACATTGGCAAATCTAACAGCGAGGCTGTTAGCAGAAGAGTCAAGAAGTGAGTTAAAGGAGGTAAGCCTAGAGAAAAATCTTGCGTTCCAAGTTGTTTGTCACAACTGTAAAATTCCAGGCCATAAAGCAAAATACTGCAAGAAGCCTACACACAATAGGGCTAACTCTGATAATGAAAGGCGATGTTTTAAATGCAATGCAATTTAGCAAACACCTGTGGAAATGTAAAAAATATTGTTAACAAGTTTGAAAAAAGAAATGTAAAGCCAAATTTATTTTGTAATATATGTAAAAAGTCAAATCATAATGAAAAAGATTGTTACTTTAGAAAAATCCAGAACCTAAATGTCGCTAGTAAAACTGTAATTTTTGTCGTATGATGATGGACAAAATGTTTGGGCTAATAGTGGGACTGTAAACTTTGTATCTGAATGGGTTGTTGATTCAGGCACATCTTCACATATGACAAATTGTGAAGTTATGTTAAGTAATAAACAAAATATTTCTTCTGAAATATTTGTTGCTAAGAAAAATCAAACCATGTTAGCTTCAACGAGTTGAACTGTAAAATCCAAAGAATGTATCCTGAATAATGTGCTATATGTTCCTGAACTCAGTAAAAACTTGTTGTCTGTTTCTGCAATAACTAATAATGGTGGTGAGGTTACTTTCTCTGAAAATACAACAGAGAATGACCAGAAAGGAGACAATAATGAAAATGACAAGAAAGAAGACAAAACTGAAAATGACCAGAAATAAGACAAAACTGAAAATGAAGATAGTGAGAGTGCAGATAATCTAAGTGAGATAAGTAATAATGAAGTAGAGTTTGAGTTGGTTTAAGACAAAAATGAAATCAATGAAGAACAGCCAAGTTCAAGTACGGTCTAACCTTGATATAACGAACCTCGATATAACGAATTCCTTGATATAACGAATTTTTTTTTAATCCCCTAGAACTCTCCATAAGACACAATGTATATTTTATCTCTACATAACGAACAAACCATAACAACGACCTTGATTTAACGAATGTTTCGTGATTTCGTCTAAAATAAGACACCTCAATATAACAAATTTATCATTGTCAGAACCTCTACATTGCGAATTTAACCTCTGCATAACGAATTGTCTACGTCTTTCCCTCGATATAACAAATTCCCCACCCAATTATTGTTTTGGGAAAATCTGTTTCCTTATAAAATTAAATGGAAAGGTCACGTCATCGCTTGCGCTAACATTCGTCTGCTCCGTTTTACATCTTTGTCTGCTGTCGCTGCGTGCTATGTTGCAACTGAGAACTGATTTCATTCACTGAGGACTGATGACGACGTAATGTTTAGTAAGCTGTGATTGGGCGATATGGGATAACTATGGTGAATTGTACAATTTTTGGATAAAGAGAAACCTAAGAAAGAATATAAAAACAAAACTAAAGAGAAAGAATAGCAACATCGTTATTTTAACATTTCTTTTACGAGTGTTTTTTTTATTATCCTTAAGTTGGCTATGATTATACACTTTTATAATGACTTATCTAATAAATTATCGTTTTCAATACAATTTGTTTCAACTAGCAACACCAATGCTATAGTTAATGATTATTATTGACATTCCTCTGTTGTGATAAATCAGTACTGTACTGTAAGTAGCCTACCGGCCTATCGCGAGCAGTAGCTTACACAACTTTCTACTGTTTTGTTTTGTTCTTTACATGGTTTATGACTACGCAATACAGTGTTTGGCTAGGTTTTAGGAGGGTTAGAACAAGCTGTGATTTTAAACTTACAGCTTTTAACCTGTACCAAGGTCAATGCCATTGTCATGATTGTGCAATATTCAAGATCCCTCCCCTTTATTATGCCGGATAATTTAGGTTCTACTGTACAATGTAAACACTGTACTGTAAAGTATTGTAGCCTATGCTTTTTAATTGTATTTTAATGAGGTCAACAAATCCCGACCTATATTGACCGACGCTGGTTCGGAACCTCGACTTAGCGAAATTCCTGCAAACCTAACCTCTATATAACGAACCTCGTTTTAACGAAATCCTTGATATAACGAATATTCAGTTCGGTCCCTTCAGATTCGTTATACTGAGGTTTGACTGTAATACTGATACTACACTTGCATCAAACTAAGAAGAAAAACTAAACTACCTGAAAGATATAAGGATTTTGTGATGTTAACATATGAAGAAGCAATCAAAGGACCTGATAAAACAAATTGGCTACAAGCAATTGAGGATGAGAAAAACTCCCTTATTGAGAATGAAACGTGGGAAGTGGTTGACAAAAAGCAAGCACTAAACCAGAAGATCCTAAGTAACAAGTGGGTATTAACAAGAAAGGATAACGGAAAATACAAAGCGAGACTAGTTGTAAGAGGTTTTGCCCAAGAAAAAGGTATAGACCAAGGAGAAACCTACAGCCCAGTTGTAAGTAATTCAACTTTACGTTTGTTATTTTCATTAGCTGCCATCAAAATCTCAAACTAATGCAATTTGATGTTAAAACTGATTTTCTCTATGGAAATTTAGATGAAGAAATTTATATGTGTGTAGGCCTACCTGAAGGGTTTTTGATCATAAAGATAAAGTTTTGAAATTAAGAAAGACTTTATATGGACTTAAACAAGCTCCATTTAAATGGAACCAGTTGTTTACAAACTGCTTACTAAAATATGGCTTAAAACAAACTCAGTCTGACCGTTGTGTTTTTACAAATGGCAGTATTCATCTTGCTATATTTGTTGATGATGGAATTCTTGCTGGTTCAGATGAAAGAGAGATGAAGAAACTTTTGAACGAGCTGTCTAGAGATTTAAAAATAAAAACAGACTAAAACCCATCAAACTTTCTTGGAATGGAAATTTTATATTCAAGGGAAGGGATATTGTTAACACAAAAGAACTATTCAAACATTATTCTCGAAAAATATGGAATGATAGATTGTAAACCTGTAGTCACTCTCATTTCTCCAGTGAAAACGAGCAATCCTGATGAAGAAGTAAGCTGCCTGACAAAAGATTATCCTTACAGAGAAGTTGTAGGAAGTTTGCTGTACTTATCCAATAAAACCAGACCTGATCTTACACTTGCTGTGGGATTAGAAAGTAGACGTGTTGAGAATCCAAGCAATGAAGATGTTGTAAATGTCAAACGAACCTTAAGATATATTAGAGGTACTCAAGATGCAGGAATATTATTTACCAACGACCGTTTTTTAAAGTAGCCATTTCAGTCCAGTTCTTAGAATTGAAAAGTTTTACTTTACAGCTGTTTACTTTCATATCAGCATAGTTTCATTTCATATCAGCATAGTTTCATTTCATATCAGCATAGTTTTTCTCATATCAACACAGGTAACGGACCAATGAGGTTCAAGTATTGAGAGAAAAGAATTAAAATTGTAATGCTTCGAATGTCAACTAATCAGCTGATCAGCTGATCAGTTGACCAATTTAATTCTTGATCCGACTTGTTCATGTTGATACTCGCGTATTCTTAATTAAATTGGTGGAAGTCCAAAAATAAATGAAATATTTGCCGAATTGTACCTGATACAATATTATTTATGGTAAAAATGCTGCTAGCAATGTAATATTTAACGAGGTTTAACAAACACGTAATTACAGGAAATCAGCTGATTATACAACAAGTCGTTGCATCACTTTCAGTGGCAATGACAATACACGAAAACATAACCTCTCTAAAAAGTTATCAAAGTGATAGTTAGTAATTAAATCCAGATTGATAGTAATTAAAAAACAGTCGTAGGTAAATTAGTGTACGCAACTCGCGTTAATAGTCTTTACGACACTCGTAGAAGTTTTTAAGGCACTCGCCAAGGCTCATGCCTTAAATTTTCTACTCGTGTCGTAAAGACTCACTTAACGCAATCGTTGCGTAAACTACTATTTCAGCATCGGGAGAAAATTGCCTAAATGTATATTGTGACGCAGACTATGCAAATGACAAGCATACAAGAAGAAGTACTACTGGATTTGTCATAATGTATGGAGAAGACCCAATAAGCTGGTGTACAAGAAAACAATCGATTGTAGCTTTGTCCAGTACTGAAGCAGAATACATTGCAGCGGCGGAATGTGTCAAAGAGTTGTTATATTTAAAAACTTTCTTGCAAGAGTTGAGCGGAACTAATGTTGAAACAAACCTAAACATGGACAATCAAAGTGCTATTAAGCTTTGTAAAAATGGAATTTTTAATAAGCGAAGCAAACACATTGATGTTCGCTACCATTTTTTGACTGAAAATGTAAGGCAAGGTAAAATAAACATTTCTTTTGTTTCTACATCCGAGAATGTTGCGGATATGTTTACAAAACCCTTGAACAATGTTCAGTTTCATAAATTTAGCAAAGCTTTGATCAACTATCCAAAATCTTAAACAGAAGACGATAATCGAGATATTTATTTTTTGTTTCTTATATAAAATTAAAATTAAGTGAAGGTGTTGAATGTAATTTTATTTTTATATAATATGTTTGCTCTTACTTGTTCTGTATTTAATTTATACTGTGTGTCTACAGACCAACTGTTTATACCAAAACTGCTTTTGATGTGTTTTTGAACGTCTCCATTTCCTTTTAAGCTATTGTGTAAATAAGACCCCTAAGGCTCATGTTTTACTTGCAGGAGATTTCAATATCAATGTTTTAAATTCTGACTTCTATACCGAAGAATTCTTATCAATTTTAAGTTCCTTTAATTTTTTTGCACATTTCAATGTTCCAACTCGAATTACTAATGTTTCTAGTTCCTGTCTTGACAATATTATCACTAATTTCTGTCCTAACTTGTGTAAAGCAATAGTTTTAGAAAATGGTTTATCTGACCACTTAACACAGTGTTTATGTTTAGATTATAATTATTTTGAAAATAGACAATTGGAACCAAAGATAAAAATCAGTCCATCCTTAAAAAGAAATTATAGTCAAAAAAATTTGGATAGTTTTGTGTTTTGAAGTATGAACAATGGACTGAATTTTTTAGCAAATCTGAAGTAATGACTGATTTAAATGTACTTTATAAGTGTTTTCTTCAAACTTTTAAACTGCATTTTAATTCTTGTTTTCCTTTAGTAAATAAGAAATGTTATAGTAAAAATTGTGATAAAAGGGTGGTTAACAACTGGAATTAGAGTCTCATGCAAAAGGAAAAGGGAATTACATGAAATTAGTAAAATGTCAAATGATACAAGTTTTAAAGATTATGTAAAAGAATACAAGAAATTATTAAATAAATGTATAAAATCAGCTAAGATATTGTACAATAGAAATCAGATTAAAGAATCCTGTAACAAAACCAAAACAGCCTGGCATATTGTTAAAAAAGAGACTAATACAACTGACAACAGCAAAAAAGAATACCCCTTCTTGTTGCATTCAATGTCTGACAGGACGCAACTAAATCAAATTAATGCATTTTTTTCTGACACATGTAAAAGCTTGAATGTTGGTTCAGATTCTTACAAAGCTCTTGGCTTCCTACACAGTAGAATCCCTCCCGAGTCCAAACTTATATCATTTAAGCCAGTGAACCTTCAAGAAGTGCAAGACATAATAAAAGACTTAAAGTCATCGAAAGCCTCTGGATGGGATGAAATTTCAACTTCATTAATGAAATTAAGTTCAGAGTTTATTGCTCAACCCATTGTTCATTTGATAAACATTTCTTTGTATACTGGTGTTTCCCTGACCTATTAAAACTATCAAACATAATACCAGTCTTTAAAAAAGGTGACCCAAAAGATATATCCAACTACAGACCTATTTCTTTATTGCCTAGTTTCTCAAAAATATTTGAGAAAGTCGTCTTCAATAGATTGTGTGATCATTTTGAAACATCCCAAATTTTGGATACATGTCAGTTTGGATTCCGGAAGAGATGGAGTACAACAGATGCAATCTTTAGCTTTATTACCGAAGTCACAGGTACTCTTGACAGATCACAGGAAGTAGCTGGTCTCTACTGTGATCTGTCAAAAGCATTTGACTGTGTAAACCATAGCCTGTTAATACAAAAACTAAACTTTTATGGTGTGTCAGGCATGGCTATAAAGTGGATAACCTTGTTTTTATCAACGCGGAAACAGTGTGTGAACCTGCGGTTAATAAATCTGAAATCTGATTTCAAATTAGTCACAGAGGGTGTGCCACAAGGCTCAATACTAGGTCCACTACTGTTTTTGGTTTATATTAATGACCTACCTTTGATTTTAAAGTCAAAATCAGTAATGTTTGCCGATGACATTTCCATTATTTTCACTGATCATAGTACAATTTTCATGCAACAAACAGCTGAACAAGATTTCCTTCAGCTAGAAAAATGGTTTGAAGCAAATGGTTTGGCGTTAAATAAAGATAAATCTCTTCTGATGGAATTCCAAAAAAACTACCAGAAATCAGACTCATTAACAAAATTAGATTTGAACCTTTCTCTAAATTCAGTAAGCTCAGTTAAATTCTTAGGCATCACAGTGGATCAAAAATTGACTTGGCAAAATCATATTGGTGAAGTTGTAAAAAAATTAAATAAAGCACATTTTATGTTCATTATTTTATCTAAATCTGTTGACATATCCACTCTCATGATGGTTTATTACGGTTATGTCTATCACTTGTTAAATTATGGTGTGATCTTCTGGGGAAATTCAGATAGGAGAAAAAAAGTTTTTAAAATGCAGAAAAGAATTATCCGTATTATTTTTGGACTTAAAGGAAAAAAATCCTGTAAGAGTATTTTTAAAAATCACAAAATTCTTACTTTTCCCAGTATATACATATGTAATTTAATTTTGTACATAAGACAAAATTTATCAAATTTTCCAAGTAACTCTGATTTTTACAACTATAACACAAGACAAAAGAATAGCCTTACATACCCTAGACATAACACCTCCACTATTGAACATTCTCCATATTACTCTGGTATAAAATTGTATAATAGCCTGCCTAGCATCATAAAGGGTTTGACAGATTTTAAAAGATTTAAAACCAGTTTATTCAAATTGTTGTCAGATAAATGCTGCTACAAGATTGGGGACTTTTTCAATTAGCTATTAGTATGTCAAATCAATAGTTAGTTGTAATGGTTGAACAGTAAGTAGTTGTAGGAAAGAAAGTGTATATAGATTATAGCTCTTAATTAATTAGTGCTGTAAATTTGCCAAATGTATAGTTATGTTTATTCTTGACTTGACACAATTCATGTATAGAAATGTACTGTTTGAATAAAGGATTTTTTGATTTGATTTGATTTAATTTATGTTGGTAACAGCTGATCATGTGTAAATAGTTAGGATTGTTTTTATTGTAAAGAGAATTTTTTTTAACAAGTAGGCTATTTATTTACAATCTATTCTATACTAGAACAATAAGCAAATTTAATAACCATTTTAACATGGGGATAGTTACACTCCATCAAGTGCACTAACATACAAAAACTTTTAAAAACTTCTAAGCTTCTAAAAACGATTTGGAAGGTCTATTGGATTAACTCTTTTGAGCCTATATGTAGCTTCACTATTGTCGAGAAGGTTAACTGCCAGGAAATTTGGATGGATTTCTAATTTTCTTTGGTATTTTTCACTTCGTTTTTTTATTTCTTCTTTAACATAGGGTAATTTTGTATCTTGATGAATTACTTTATTTGTGACAAACCAAGGTGCTTGTAAAGTTTTTCTCAGTGTCTTCGATTGAAACCTTTGAACTATTTCTATGTTTGAGTTGGAAGTGGTTCCCCAGAGTTGGATACCGTAGGTCCAAATAGGTTTCAATATAATTTTGTATGTATAAAAGTAATTTGTTTTCAACAGATAATTTTGAATTTCGACCAATGAGCCAATTTAGTTTGTTTGTTTTTAAATTTAAATGAAGTCGTTTGTTCCAAATGTGTGAATGCCATGTAAGCCGTCTGTCGAGATGCATACCAAGGTACTTAACTTCGTTGGATTGTGGAAGCATGACATTATTCAGTGTTACTGGGGGACAAGTTCTTGTAGACATAGTAAATGTAACTTGAACGGATTTTGTTTCATTTACTTTAATTTTCCAATTCTGTAGCCACTGAGACAAATCGTCTAATGCAGCCTGAAGGTTTGATGATGCCAGAATAGGATCCTGATTTGATGATAAAAAAGCAGTGTCGTCTGCAAATGTTGCAAACGTAATACCCTGAGTACTTGGAAGGTCATAAGTGAACAAAATATACAATATAGGTCCAAGAACACTGCCTTGTGGTACACCTGATTCAATTTTTATACATATCTGTAACTATATCTTGATATTTAATTTGAAAAAAGCGTTTGGACAAATACGATTTCAACACTCCATAGTATGTATGGGGCAGCAAAGTTTTAATTTTGAACAATAATCCTGTGTGCCAGACTTTATCAAACGCCTGGGCTACGTCCAAAAAAGCAGATGAACAAAAACGTTTATTTTCAAGATCTTCCTTGATTACACTCACTATTCTATGCACTTGCTCAATGGTGGAATGCCTTTGGCGGAATCCAAACTGATGGGAATGCAACAATTCTTTTTCATCAATTATAATTTGGAGTCTTTTTAAAAAAAGTTTTTAAAAAATGTTGAATGTTGCAACCCAACTCATCTAGTCTGGATTAGTGATGGACCATCATATGTTTTTACATTTTACATATGCTGTTGTTTACTAAATATAATTCAGTGTTGTGTTGTGTTTGTAAGAAAATAAAAGAGTTTATAACAATTTATTCTTTCATTAACTTTAATTTCACCAACAAAGGTTATGGGCCGTTTGGAATAATAAAACAATCATTTTACAGTATTCTGTGCTTAAAAATAAGTAATGATCATTTCGGCAAAGTAGTATGTCCCCTTCTTTAGATCCTTGTAAAGAATAAGAAGCTTAAAACTCTCATATTGAGGTCGTTAAAACATTTAACACACACTCACAACATTAAATTAATAACTTAATTAACTTATAACTAATAATATAATCAAACTATATATAGGCTTAACTATATAATTAAACTTAATTAACTTTACTCGCAACATAAAAATTAATATTTGACAACTGCTGTTGCCACAGAATTTAAAAATTAAATACTGTAATTAAAATTATTTAAACATATCCTCTTGTTTTTGAACAGAACTAGCCTTATATATTTGAATCATTGATTAACTGAAAAAAGGATATCCAAAATGGCCTTACTCCCTTTATTTTGGTAAATCAAAGTTTTACTGTATTCCATTTACAAGACTAGGAAGTAATGAAGCATACTTACACCTCCTTGTTACAGTGGAGGCAAGACTCTGGTGGACCCGACGCCTCAGATACAGAAGGAGAAGGAGGCAGAGCTGGACAGAGTAGCCAGGCAGTATGGAGGTGGCTCTGGTGTAGATATGACCAAGTTCCCCGATTTTAAGTTCCCAGGTAAGAAATAACTAAATAATTTCTTGAGCTGCTCAGAAGTGCTTCAATCAAGGTCAATTAAGGGACAAATGTATCAGGATGAGGATACGTAGATTATACAAGTCTCTTTTTGCGATACTTAGTATTTATATACTGAGTGTCATACTCTTGTGTGTTAGGTATTGAATACTGATACCGATTCAGATTCAGACAAAGAGTGTTATTTTATAATCTAATAGGATCTATCTCATTTTAAGATATATTTAACTTACGTCCAGGCCTGCAGAGAGAAATCTAGGGCCCCTGGGCAATCGTTGCCGCGGGCCCACTCCACTCCCCCCTCACCAAAGCAACGGTGCCGGCGCGGTAGTTAAAACTTGATGGTCTTAAACTTATTAATAGCACTTATCACACCATTTCAGATTTCTATATACATTTTTAAGGCCATAAAGTACTTGTGTTTTCTTTTCTTTTTCAAAAGAGTTTGTTATTTTAAGATCTCTTGCTTTTGTAATAAAAAAGCTAGTTAGAGATATCTATATTTTCATACAGTAGAACCCCGGTTAACCCATCATATGCAAAAAATAGCCGGAATGTATCACCACAGTGTGTAGGAAAAATGAATTTAAGAGAATGTCTATACAATTCAGTGTTTTATTTCATCTATAAAAATGTTACAATGGGATAGAAAATACTTTAAACCATACAACTGAAGTTATTAAAGCATTTTACAGCCATATACAGTATTATTTTATAGAACCATTTCGGTTAACCCGAGTTTCGGTTAACTCAAATTCGGTTAACAGGGGTTCTACTGTACTAAATACTTTTCACTGCGGATTACCGGGCGCCCGGTAGTCCAAGCCAACACCAAGCTTGGTCTAAGAAACCCACTAAGAGTTAGTAGGTTATAACTTCAAGGTAAATTAAATATCTTAATACAAAGTTTCAAGGCATAATAAAGGCACAATTTAAAAATTAAAACTAGCTACATGTTTATTAATAGTTGGTCTACGAGTAAACAATTACATATTCCCTTTAAAGCATACATTAAGCAATTTTAGGTGAAAAAGGTTACACGTATATACGGTATAAATGTGGATAATAGCTATTTACATTACAAGTGTAGTAAGAGCGTTTTTACATCACGCAGGTGAATGTTGTGCAACGAGCGAAGGCGAGTTGCATAATTCACCAAAGTGATGTAAACACGCTCTTGCGTAACGTGTAACGTACAAGATTTTACCTGACCCGACAATATTCAGGAGGTTACAAACGAGCAATATGCTTCATTATCAATTTCACTCATCTTCTAACAGTAACATTCATTTACAAACAAAAGCTAGGTTAGGAAAATTCTTCAAAGCATAACAATAAAATTCAAACACACAGACACAGCTGATTTCTAGCGTTGAACGTCGTTGGCTCCATAGAGGTATATTTTTTAAGTTATCCACTCAATGTTATCTAAATGGGTTTCATTACATCACCGAGTGAATTTTTTTCAACTTTACATCACTCGAGAAGTAAGGAAGTTGTATACATCACGCTTGGGATAGGGAAGTTTAACATGGCGGGTTAGGTAAACAATAATTACAGTATTACTCATTCCCTACATACAGTGCAGTAGCGTCACCCGTCGTGTGTCGCGGTCGGTAATAATCAATCACATGAGTGCCAGTGCCCCACAGCTTACACAATAAGCCTTAACACTTTTGCAACAATTATCATCAATATATCTTAAGAAGACGTTACACATTTTTTTCGTCATATTGCAGCAAAAACAGCAATGCCCCCGCTGCCCCCCCCCCTTTCAGCGGGCCTCTTTACGTCGTTCAGCTCAAAATTATGGATGGTGTATTTCAGTACATGTTTCTACTCGAAACTGTGTCATCTTCAGCTTAGCACTAGTGAAGTTTATTCCACCAAATAGCTTCGTCGTGGTTCATTTAATACAAAAAAAATATAAAGGTCACGACACAGACATTTAAACACAAATTAATACTCTGATTAAAACACGTATGGGACGAGCATACAGTCGCCCCTCCGGTCGGGGACAGACTCTGGTGGAATAAACTTCACCCACCAGTGCTCAGCTGAAAATGACACAGTTGTGTCGAAATATGTAGGCATAATAAGTTAAATAAACAAATGAGTTTATATACAACTGTAAATGTTATTATAATGATCTTACTTACCATAAATATCTCCAGCCCAGGGGATCAACAATGAATTTTAAGATCTATCTTATCTACAAATAGCCTAGGATCTTTTAGTGAGAAAAAGACAAGTTTCTTGAGTTCCAGTCTTTTCTTGAAACAAAGCCCATCTACTATTTCAACAAATAATATTTTATACCAGAATTAAGCAATGAAGATGTTGTAAGCAATTTATAGACCTACATGTCTGTTGATCGTGTGTTAATTACATGCAAATAACCTATTGCAACATTTATTGTCAAATTTTTGGGTTGACGCTGCCAAATAAGCTATTATTTTTTTGTAGTTATATTTTTTTGAGAACTGCAAACACCCTTATTTGTGTGATGATGTAAAAACCGGTTACGGTGATACCATTTAGTATTAAATCTGAAGGTGTACAGTAACAACTTGGAATCTTTGTCTAATTTAAGATTTGGATATGTTTATTCAAATAGGCAATGCCTAAGTTTAATTTTCTTCTCACATAAATTATTCAAAAATAGTTTAGTTGGTTGATTGTTTCTTTTATTACATGTGTTTTTTTTTTTCTTTTCAGATGTAAAACTGACTGCATAAAAGCTTCATCACCATAATTCTTAGAAATAAATATTTGTGTCATGTTCTGTTAATAATAAAATGATATACAAGATTGATCGATGTTCCTATCCTTTTTCATAAGAATAAATTATTTTTGTTGCCATAAAATTATTGATTTATTTTGGCATAATGGGTTTAAACAATTTTGCTGATAAAAAGAGATAGCAAATAGAACTGACTACACCATAATAAGAACAACTTTTTATCCATTTGGCATCTCTATGAACAAAATAGTGTCAAGGAGTATTATAGGTTAGGAACAACTTGTGCATGTAGAATCCATTTGGAGCTAGTTTTATTTAATTGGTACTAGTGGTCGTCCAGTGGTCGAAAACTCAACCAAAATAATATGTTATGTACACGCATTGACTATTCCTGACACTGACTTGACACTTACATATACATATAAGTATACATCCCATCTATATGGACCAGCTATTGCTATTTTTTAATTTAAAACCATGTAGTTGTGTGAACCAGTCACAGTATGTGTGTCTAAAATTATATTTTCTACCTAATTTTTTGTTGCTGACAAAGTTGATGGGTCATAACAGTTGCTTTGCTATAGCTCATAATAAGTCATTCCATAAGTTGGACTTGGTAAAAAACCTTGTGTATTCACAGAAATCAGTGCAATCTATTGGTGGCTCACATCAACTATGAAAAAGTTAATTAAACTGGCAACCACTTAAACATGGGGATGAAATGTCTAGTTGTAATTCAAAGGTACAGGCTTCTCTATTTTCACCCCCACACTGCAAATAAAACATGTGATTGTAATTTCTTCAATTTGTTTTGATTTTCTGTTTATATTTCATTGTTATTTCGTCACCAGCATGGCAACCCATAAATCCCATGTTTTTTTTTTTAATTTCAAATTCATTTTTTGTGCTTATAATAGAGCCTATTTTAATTTTAAAAGGGATTCTGCACATCTACAGGAAAATATCTTTCTAACGGTATGCATAGATTTTCCCTGCGATGCACACGAGCTGAGAAAAAAAGTTTTTAAAGAAACATGTTTGCCTATTAATATATAGATAGATTTTATAACAAAAGTAAATCTGTAACCATCAGGGACGTAGCTAGAGTATAATATGGCACCTTGGCGAATAGTACAGGTCTGCGCCACCAAGGGGGGTCTGGGGGGCCCCCAACAATAGGGGTGAAGGGGGTCCTCCCCCAGAAGGTTTTTGCAATTTTAGGTGCAAAATAGTAAATTTGGCGTGTTTTAGCAAGTTTTTTACAAATATCTCATAGGAATTTTAAATGTTTTAAATTTGTGTGTTTTAGCAAGTTTTTAAAATATCTCATAGGAATTTTAAATGTTTTAAATCTGTGTGTTTTAGCAAGTTTTTTACAAATATCTCATAGGAATTTTAAATGTTTTAAATTTGTGTGTTTTAGCAAGTTTTTAAAATATCTCTCTCGTAGATTTTTTTTTTTGTAGAATAGTTGCTGAATATTTGGCCACAACAATTATTTAAGTGTCTTCAGTAAATCCGCGGTATCAATTTGTTGTCAAAATAAAGGTATGACTGTTCTCTTGGGAAATGTCTTTTTATTTGTTGAAAACAAACTCTAATTTTCTGTAAACAATTAAAGTTTGTTTTCAATAAAATAAAAAGGCATTTCCCTAGAGAACAGTTATACCTTTAATTTGACACCAAAATTATATTTTTATGACGACCTGGGAAGGCGTTATGTGGCCACAGGTACATTAGCCATATGTTAACATTAGTCTTATGGGACTATCTTCAAGGTCTGAAGGTACTGAAGACTCCTTAAAAAGTCAAATTACTTACAAAAAATAGACAAGGCCTATAACTAAAAGTTGTTTGCGACATCATCTTCAGCGTGATATACATAATAGTATGTGAGGGCACATATACATAATAGTATATGTGGATTTGACTGTGGCATTTACTTGATCATATTCACTGAAATAATAATCCAAGGTATCATGCACGGAAAAGATACATTTGAGTCCCTCCAAAACCTATTTCCTGTCATTTCACAAAGCACGCTGATTCTAAAAAGATCTCAGTTAGCCTTGTTCTTTTAAATCGTGCACTTCATTTGACTCCGGACACTATCCATAAAATGATGACATCCCCAAAGATTTCTCAATCAACTAAAACAGATCTTAAAAGGGTTGAGAATGTGTATAAACAGGCAGCTGTTACGAATCCAACAAGTGTTGAAATTACACCATCAGCTACAAATAACAAAGGCAAGGAAACAATGACGGCTTTAGGTATCAGAAAAAAGCATCAAGACCTAAAAATACTGACACTTACTTTCCCACAACAACCAATCGGTATGCATCACTGAGTAATTACCAACTAGAAGAGGAAGGCCTTTACATTTCTACTCTTAATTACAAGACATCAACACAAAAATCTCCTACCTCAAATAAGCAGATGCCGAATAAAAGTAGAAAACATGTTGCTGAACCAAACATGTTTAAAGTTAGAAACCATGCTTCAATTGAAAATAAGATGAACTCCACACCAACGAGTGGGAGCTTACCTCAGCGGACCAAAGTGTATGTCATTGCAGACAGCCATGGAAAAGGATTAGGAAATGTATTACTGTCATTGGTACCTCGATCTATTGAGACCTTTGTTTCAGCAAGCTCTGGGGAAAACTTGACCATATTTTAGAGAAAACTGCAAACATTGTAAGGGACTTCAACGAGAATGACATAGCTGTCATTATTGCAGGAGCCAATAGCATCGAAGACATCACTGAGAAAGTTCAAACTAAGGAAGAAAACATTCCAGTTACATTGAATAATTTAGCTAATGCAAACAGTCATACAAATTTTATCTAGGCTATGTGACACAACCCTACCGTTTTGACTTGGCATGTGACAACCCTTTAAATAAAGAAATTCAAAAAATAAACTGTGAATTGAAACAAATGAGACATCTCTTAAATACTAGCTGTTGGAAAAGTAGTTGATTAAAACTGAATATAATTCAGACTATGCAAGTTAACACGCATAAAGAAAAATTATGGCAGTTTTAATAGGGAAAATTATCTTGTAAACTAATACCACGTGTCCATCTATTTCTTTCATCACATTATAGGCCTATACAATAGGTATGCATTTTAAATCCGATAACTGATAACTTTACAACAAAACAGCAATTGTGTCGATTTGAAAAGCCTTGATATAAGATTGGCGGTCGATTCACACACACTGGTTTAAAGTACAGTTCGTAGCGGGTCGCCGGAATTTTATCCCCCTGGAATTTTACCCCCTGTGCAAAGCTGACATCACTATGAAGTAGTAACCTGAGTGGCCAAAAGTTTGTTCGCGGCCGGAATTTTACCCCTGCGGATTTGGAAGTCTAATGAAAATAGCCAGAGCGTGATTAATTATATTAGCGATAAAAACCGGAATTTTACCCCCTGTCCATATAACTAGTGTTTAGACAACTGAAGATGAACGGGCCGGATTTTTACCCCTTGGAATTTTACCCCCTGGCCGATTTTAGAAATTGAATGATTGATTTTCTTATTTCTGTTTTAGCGAATTTCCCATATAGGGAATAAGCTATTACCGTAGGTCTCATGGTAAGACCTAGACCCGGGACCGATTTACTTTTTCATTTTGAGGTCCCCAGAGGCCAAAAACACCATCCGTTCAAATTCATATATATTATATATATTTATATATATATATTTATATATGTGTCCGTTAGCGCGATAACTCGAGCAAAATTGATCCGATTTTGATGAAATTTGGTACAAACGTGTAAACCTACATTTATTCGAACGAGTTCGCGAACCAGCGTAATCGGACCATGGGATCAGGGGTTTATGGGGGGTTTTATGGGGTAAAAATGGGTTTTTCTCATTTTTGACCCTAAAAACATTAAATTTCTAAATTTCTCTCTAGACCATTTTGAAGAGCTTAAAAAAACAAATAATTTAGTATATTGAAGTGTTTTTGAATGTTCATTGACTACGGAGAAAATTAAAAAAATTGTAAATTTAAAATTCCCATGTTATTTTTATGGAGAATAAATAAACTGTTCTAGTTTGCTTGTTTATGGATATATTTTAATCAAATTTGGCAATTTGGTTTATTTCATACTAAGCTATCAATATTTCAATTGAAAAAACACACCTCAACATCTTTCCCGTAGCAGCAAACCTAACTACTCACTAAAATTAATGTTATTTAAATAGGAAATAAATCTGAAAATTTATAGGGAATATTTTAGTAGAAATCAAGCCGGGTAGATGGAAATTCGCTTAGTATGCAGGTTTGCTGCGACGGGGGTATTTTTTAATTAATTGTAAACATTTTATTATTTAGTAGGTAGCCTATCTTTATTTATTTATTTTGTAATCTCAACTAAGTAAACAGAATTCGCTGTTTAATTTTGATGTTCGGGATTTGCGTTTGGGGCAAACTGTTGGTTAATAAGTATGTAAAATAAACTGAGTAGCTCATTTAAATGATAATTGGGTGGACATTTCTTAACCGAATGTATTGTACCACCGTGAAAAACAATGTAGGCTATTTAGTTTCTGTTGTACAATAACACAATACTAGAGGTCGTCCAGTGGTCAAAAAATTCGACCAAAAATATGTAAATAAAATTAAATGAAAAAATTAAAATTATATGAAATGAAAAATTATATATTTATTCAGGCAAAGTTAGGGCCACATGGCCGTTTCTTACACTATATGTACAGTGTTAACCCCACACTGTAAATAAAACATGTGATAGGAATTTGTTTTGATTTTCTGTTAATATTTTGTTATTTCGTCACCAACATGGCAACCCGTAACTCCCATGTTATTTTTTTAAGTTTTCAAATTCATTTTTTGTTCTTATTTTTGAGCCTATTTTAATTTATAAAGGGATTCTGCACATCTACAGGAAAATATCTTTCCAACAGTATGCGTAGATTTTCCCTGCGATGCACACGAGCTGAGAAAAAAGGTTTTAAAGAAACATGCGTGCCTATTAATAAATAGATAGATGCCTTCTTGTTTCTTCAGGCACAAACCATGTGCTATTTATGTTTTGTAATGAGAAAGGTCGTCAAAATACATGTTGTGAAATGTAGCTGTAGGCATCCGGTACAATGTATTCGACCAATTGTTGTATTGACTAATACTAGAATCTCAAAATTAAAATTAAAAACCTGTTCGATTAGTTAATGTTACAAATAAATTAACATAGGCTACATAATAATAAAATGTTTACTATTAAATTAAAACAGAATGAAGATCATTAATCATTCTCACTAATTTATATATCTGGCCAGGGGGTAAAAATCCGGGGGGTAAAATTCCGGGGGTAAAAATCAGGGCCGTACACTCTAGGTTTTTATAATTTGATGTGTTCTGATTAAATTCACAACCGTGAAAATATATGTTTAATTCCGCATTTAATCCATCGAGCTGATGTCGCAAAAGTCAAAAGTTCGCGGCCGGAATTTTACCCCCTGGTTTGTGACGTCACGTTTTGCCCAAGGGGGATAAAAATCCGCTGCCCCTTCGTAGCTACATACCAACTTTAATTGCATATTACAGTATCACTTGCCGTACTTTATTTTACCTCAGTGGCCACTGAAAACTTGAGAGGATTTTGTCCTCCCATTCTCTTTCATCCCTTGCCTCTGCTAATGTTGATCCAAGTCTGGAAAAGTCTTTCATTGCTTGGTCATCCAAGTGGTCGTCTTATATGTGGTACTCTTAGGAATACATTTTTTAAGAAGTCTATGTATCTTCTCTCTTCCACACATTTCTAGGTGTTTAAATATTCCTCTTAGCTCTCTGTTCTTTCGTAACTCAACCTCCGTTATCATAAATGGCCCGTATATTTTCTCTGCACTATATTTCTCAAACTCAGCAATAAGGGTTATTGGTTCTTTGGTCAGTGCCCGAGTTTCTGAACGATACACTACTATATACTGGGATTATAAGTTATGATACATGAATACAATTTGGTATCCTGCTGACACCCTGCAGCTTATTGGGCAGTTTTTTAGAGACCTAACTACACCGGTTAGTAGTGGTTGTTAGAACTCGTGTGAAATAAAGAACTTTTACAAAATATTATCTAATAAAGAACTGATTTTATTCTGATAAATAACAATATTTAAAACATTTTCTCTTTATTGTTCTGTTCTTGATCACTTTTAAAATTCTTACTACAACTCTTCTCTATTGTTTAAATAAATTAAAATAAAACATATGTTAATTAAAACCAAAGCCTAACAAACAATTATATTGGATGTTGATAAATTTTTAATTTGTACTATAAAAAATAACTCGATTTCCAACATCCTCCCCTTCTTGGAATTTTGTTTTACATTATCAAAATTTCAAACAAAACTATAATTCACATATTTCTTTTTTAAGTTCACACACAAGTCCATTTTCCTCGGGAATTTTGATCTTCTTCCCTCTTCTTGTTTCTGTAGAGGTTGAGGAAGAGGAATTATCTTGCGTTTCAACATATATAAGCGTTGCAAGATACCTTTTCTTAAATCTTGATCTCTTCGATGTTTTCATCATTCTCTCAAGTTGTTTCCACATACTTCCCAACCATGAGGTGCTCGGAGGATCGAACTTCCAGAATATTTGATTGATCTCCAATGTATGTTTCATGGTTTTCCGATCCAACTGCTTCCTGGATTTCATTACACAAGATGGAATTAAATTTACCAAATTTTGACCTGGAGCAAAACATTTGTTTAAAGAATTACCTCTTTTGTTCTTTGTAGACCCATCAAACACTGGCTTTATTTTTGTAGTTAAGCTACTGTCTTTTGTCACTGGGTGATGCGGCAGGTAATGGACCTTTGTTGACTCTGCTGGATCTGAAACATTTTCTATAATCCCTTCTTCTAACCATTCTTTGAAGACTTTATCATAGTCGTTGAATTTGTTAAGGGTATTTAATCTTTTAGTTGATGACATCAAACGTCTCTCTGCAATTTCATGATTGTCTAGAAGTTCAGGATGACCCTCCAACCACGGCAAACATACTTCGTACCTATTCTCAACATTCACTCTTACATTTTCTTTAAAATGTTGAAATACTTCTGCATCAATGGAGTCTCTCTGCTTCACCTCAATAGGGTCCTTGATTCCGATTGTCTCCAAGCTCCACAGATCTTTAATTTCAGATTTAGACTGGCAAAATAGAGTTAGCAGAGACATTTTACGACTTCCTCTGCATGGCTGCCTCCCCATCACGGTCCACCCAAGGTATGTTTCGATAGAGACTAGTTTGTCATCGATCTTCTGCATAGTTCCTGTGTACAAATCCACTAGTACATCTGCACCAAGTAAAATTTTAACATCTGGTACATTTTCTCCCACATCAGTTAAAATAATGTTCTTTTCTTTTAAGATGTCAAAGTACTCTTCACTCTTAAGCCTAGGAACATGGTTGCAAATTGTTTCTTGATCTGTCACAGGAATAGAGATCTTGAAAGAGTTATTTACATTCTGAAGAGTCACTAGGTAGTTTTTATGAGATTTTTGTTTTATATTTACACCACCAAACAAGCTATGATTTATGACTTCACTACCTGTTTCTTGTAGACCTAATTTAGTGACACAGTCCTTAGTAATGTAGGATCTCTGGGAACCTAGATCCAAAAGTGGTCTTCCCAAATATTCTTTACCTTTATCATCCACAACCTTAACTAAAAGAGTCTGTAATAGAGTTTCTCCTTTACTATTTTCAAAATTGCTGAGAACCTCTGACTTAGGCTTAGGGCTACTTTGCTGTTGTAGATTAGAATCTGGTTTATCAGCATCAATTTTAGATCTACTTTCATACAAGTCCCTACACATGATTCCAATTCCATAATGCCTTTTACAACAGAAGAGGCATTTTACAAATACCTTACATCTTTTTGCTGTGTGGCCTTGTCTTAAGCATACAAAGCAGCAGTTTTTCTTAGTTAGATGTTCCTTCCTTTCATTTAATGTCAATTGTTGAAATGAGGAACAATCTTGAGCATTATGACCTCCCTTAGAACAGTAAATGCAGTTACTCACCAACCCTTTATGACCCTCTGTACCAGTTGTCAATAGAGCAGCTGCCGTAGGTTGACCCTGACGAGGTTCGTGAACTGCTGACCTTCTCTTTTGGCTGCTACATTTGCTGTTGTTCTCCCCTGAGTGGCAGATTTAAAACTCGAACGAGCAAGAGCCAGCCTTTCTTCACTCTCCACCTCAGCCTTTAGAAAATCAAGAAGTTCTTGTAAAAAATTACTTGATTTATCATCTGACAATGTAGAAGTCGAGGGTGTGTGTGGTAACTTACTTGAACGATGCCGCTCCCAGGCTCGTAATGTTTCTTCGGGCAAAGCAGACTCTACCAGAGGATACAGCATTGAAGCGTACTTGTCTGAAGTGACTCCTAAAGTTTCAAGTGCCCTTAACTGTGTTTCTAGTTTGTCATACAGTCGGCACAGTTTAGTATTAGGACCTAGCGTTACTTGTTGGAGCACTAAACTGAGCAGTTCCCTCACATATACTTCTATTAAAAAGTCATCCCTACCAAATCTTGCTTTTAATTGTTCTAGGGCCTTTACATAATTAGTTCCAGATGGGGGAAAACTTTCTACTAATTCCCTAGGGGATGATCCTGGCTTTAAAGATTGGATGAGGTATTGGAACTTATCCTCAGGTTCTAGATCAGGATCCTCATAGACCTTCTTAAACTGCCCCCAGAACCATATCCAATTTTTTACATCTCCATCAAAGTGGTTTAATTGCAATTTAGGTAGACTTAACCCCTTCTTAGATACTAATTTAAGACTGTGAACGGTATCCCCGACTTCACTTCTTGACTGTTGGCTTAGGCCAACCTGAATAATGAAATGGTCATACTTAGCTCTCATTGAAGATAACATGTCTCTGTAAGATTCTGTAGTATCAAACTCAGCTTCTAAGTCCTCTTCCGTTGTTGCAGGATCTTCAAACAAGGCTTCCTCGATGTCTTCATCTAGCTTAAAAAGCCTATCAGCTTTATCTTGCAACTTGTTTAGATTACTTTTAATTGCTGCATCATCTTTAATATCCTCTGCCAGTAATTTATCCATTTCATTACTACACTTTGTAAAAGTCCTTCTTAGTTGAGTCCTTTTTGTCTTTAACCCTTAGAGTGCCAGGCGAGAAATAAAAGTAACGCTCAAAAAATGCCGATGATTTTTCCCGAAGGTCGCGCTAAAAATGCCGAGCGCGATCTGGCGATTTTTAGGTTAAAATTTTGTAAAAATCGAATTTTCGATATTTCGACCAACGAAAATCGATGTATCGCATCTAGTAACTTTCGACTCAATGTTAATATATGGGTTAAAAGAATCCGAGTATCCATTCGGTTGTTATGACAACTGTTCGATCATTACGAAACGTCCGGTCAGCCGGTTGTTGGCACTTTTGGCTCGTTCTAAAAACGTCCGGTCGGCCGGACGTCGGCACTTTTGGCTCGTTTTAAAAACGTCCGGTTCCCCGGACGTTGGCACTCAAAGGGTTAATGACTTCAGCTTATCCATTGTAAAGTAAAATATAAGCTTAGTCCTAAATCTGAATTTTAACTATAAAAATATCCTGTCACGGTCGCCACTATGTTAGAACTCGTGTGAAATAAAGAACTTTTACAAAATATTATCTAATAAAGAACTGATTTTATTCTGATAAATAACAATATTTAACCCTTAGAGTGCCAGGCGAGAAATAAAAGTAACGCTCACTAAATGCCGATGATTTTTCCCGAAGGTCGCGCTAAAAATGCCGAGCGCGATCTGGCGATTTTTAGGTTAAAATTTCGTAAAAATCGAATTTTCGATATTTCGACCAACGAAAAACGATGTATCGCATCTAGTAACTTTCGACTCAATGTTAATATATGGGTTAAAAGAATCCGAGTATCCATTCGGTTGTTATGACAACTGTTCGATCATTACGAAACGTCCGGTCAGCCGGACGTTGGCACTTTTGGCTCGTTCTAAAAACGTCCGGTCGGCCGGACGTCGGCACTTTTGGCTCGTTTTAAAAACGTCCGGTTCCCCGGACGTTGGCACTCAAAGGGTTAAAACATTTTCTCTTTATTGTTCTGTTCTTGATCACTTTTAAAATTCTTACTACAACTCTTCTCTATTGTTTAAATAAATTAAAATAAAACATATGTTAATTAAAACCAAAGCCTAACAAACAATTATATTGGATGTTGATAAATTTTTAATTTGTACTATAAAAAATAACTCGATTTCCAACAGTGGTGAACCCAGAAAGAGTCGGCACTTGGGGCACGTTTTCCCATAAGAAATAACATGGGATCATTTTTTGGCCACTTTTTTAAAAATCCTGCTCTCGGCCTGTACACCCCTATATAATTGTTCAATACCATTGTACAACTTCATTACTATTTCAAATCCACATCCATTCACAAAATCGAGAGAGGTTTGTACGCGAACTCGGGCGCGCTCCCGGCTCATGGCGTGGGCATGCTCCCAGCTCATGGCGCGCTCCCTTGGACATCCTTAGTGGAAATCCATGAGTTCTGGCTACTTGGGAACCCAAGCCATTTGACATACAATAAATCACCCTTTCTCCGAATTACCTTTTCTAATAAATACATGTCTTTATACTTTGTCTTTAACAACTCTTCTGTATAGAATCCTCCCCTGATTATATTGCCATTTTCATCTTTCAAGATATAAGTCACAGGCTTTGTATTCTTAACTTCTGCTATTGTAAATAGCTCTCCTGTCCAATTTGGGGTATATCCTTTACTAAAAACATGTTTATACTTGGAAATCCTTACGCTATCACCTACCTTATATCTTGGCTTTTTAACTTGCACTACTTTAGAAGTCAACCTCTCATGCACATATTTACTATTCTTAATATTCACTTGGTTAGGCTTCATACCTATAGATCTATGCACCTTATTATTATATTTTCGAATTAACTTTGGAAGTAAATCCAACCATTTATAACTCCCCTGAGCACTAAATTCCCTATATAACCAATTCTTTAAAGTTCTCTGAAACCTCTCTACAATTGCAGCCTTAGTTGTAGAAAATGTGTGATAGTGATTAATATTTAATTTTTTCATAAGTTTGCTAAAATATTTATAAAAAAATTCTTTTCCATTGTCAGATTGAATGTTTTTAACCCCCTTTGGTAGAATGGTTTTAATGGCTTCTGTAACCACCAAACCCGTCTTATTCTTTAGTGGAGCAGCATAAGCTTTTTTAGAAAATGTATCTATTAAAGTTAAAATATATTTATTGCCAGAATTCTCTCTAGCATAGTTTTGCATATCAATTAAATCTATTTGTACAGTTTCGTTTATACCTAATACTTTAAAAGACCTTCTAATGAAATTCTTTCTTCGTATGCAATTTCATTCATTTTTTATAACATCACTCTTTCCTTGTACTGTAAATATATTACCATTAGCCCCAATCAATAGATTATCTTCCATTCTTTAAAATACATAGTTTTCTGGTATATATGGTCTATTATCTAGCCTATATACTTAAATCCGCTCAAAGATGTGGGGTCAGTAACTAATAAATCAGGATTGTATTCCATCAAATTAAATTTTCTTCCTCCATATAAAAATTTTGATCCATCATAATACATAGCTTGTGACATTAAACAAATATCATCTAAATATTCCCCCATTGGTAGATTTCTTATATATTGTTTTTTGGCATCCCAACATTTTTCTTTTTTATCAAAAGTTATAGTCTGTTCTTTTGTAACACAGTCAGTGTCATCAATGGCAGGTTTAACACGTACTAACCTTTTATTATTAAAATCCCAATAGCCTGCTTCCATTTTTGGAACTTGTGAAACATTCACAGCATCTTTACTATCTGTACCTTCCATCAAATTGCTAAGTTTCTGTTTCTTAGTATTCCAAACACCATTTTCTGATTCTAAAAATTCATAATTATTATTGTCTTGTACAAATGTACCACCATCTTTACGTATTAAAGTCTGTTGTAAAGTGGGCACATCATCTAAACTTTCACCCTTTTCCACATTAGTAATTTTCAGTTTTTTAGCATTCCAATTTTTATTCTTAGATTCTAAAAACTCATATTTAGTTTTACCTTGTAAAAAGACATAACCTTTTCTAGTTAATGTCTGTCCCAAAGTTGATACATCATCTACAAACTCTCCATCTTTAACATTACCAATTTTACGGTTTAAACAATTCCAACTATCGTCTTGTAAATTTAAAGTAGGTTCACTACTAGCCCTGGGTTCTGTAGGCTTATTATACGAATTATATAAACGATAAAATTTATCTATAAACATATTTTTATTTAATAAATAATTCCACTTTCTCTCAATTCCTCAATAATGGAATCTATTTCATTATCCACTCCTGAGTTACCGGCTTGGCGACTTAACCAAAGAAGTCTTAACCTATCTACAAGCTCATTAGGATCATCCCAATAAATATAGTCTATTTTATTACCAGTCACTTGTCTCAAACCTTCACCAACAGATTTAAATAGAGGTTTTATTATATTAAGATATTTAGTATGTCTATTACTTGAAATTGGTGCACCATCTTTGTAACTCTTTAAATGTCCATTTGTAGCTTCCAAAATCTCTTTATAATTTTGTAAATCAGCCTGAGTATAATCCTCAGGTTCTTTTAAAGTTAACAATTCCCACAAACCTTTTGTCCCCTTGTAGGTTTTATTTGCAACTGTAACATCTTCATTGGCAATATCAACTTCCTTATTTCCAATAAAAAATTTGCTTCTCGTCTAATACCATATGTAGTGTCTGTCATACTACTTTTACTGAGGTAATTTCCTAAATAGTCTGATGCTAAAAGACCAAAATCTAATTTCTGTGGGGTGGATTGTTGTAATCTTGGTATTATTGGTATTCTAGATGGAGTCATTGGTAGAATCTCCATTCGAGGCCTCTCTGTTTTGCTAATAGATGTGATTTTTTTAAATTCTTGTAATGGCTCTATTAAAGGTTGGAATGTTTGGAACCTCTCTTCAGCCTCTAGAAACTTGCCACGTTTTAAAGCTCTATATTTCTCTCGTATTTGATTTGCAGAGTCAAATAATTCTTGTTGAATGTTTTTATCTTTTATTTACATTTTATTTATCTCATTTGACAAAGGATTGTACTCAAACAATTTATCATGTATTATCAAACAATATGCAGATGTATTTGCTGGCACATTTTCTGCAGTTTCAATCTCTAATTTAATATCAACAATTCCTTCCTTCACTGTTTCGTTCTGTCTAGAACAGTCTATTACAATTAGTGGATATTTCTTCATAAACTCAGCCCTACTAATCATAGGATTTGGTATAGTATTATAGTAAGTCTCTCTAAACCTCATAAACATCTCATAAGCTTTAGAGACATCTCCATTTTCAAAGTCGAGATTTAAATCACTATAAGGATAATATTCAGAGTTTAGAAATACTTTGAGATTTTTTAATTTACAGTGATCAAATTCATCAGTTCTTTTTCGTGCACTATTATCCTTAGCTGTTTGGAAACCAAATATAATATACCTAGGCTTCTCCAAATTTGAAGATGTCTTTACTGACCATGTATGTCTTGTGGTATTGGGATATGATGGAAGTTCATGCAGCTCTAAACTTCTAAATGCAATTTGCAAATTTTTATTTTGCAATAACATCTTTTGTAATTGTAACTTCTCCCCATCTGATGGTATCACATGTGGCATTACCCATTGAATTGAGTTAAGTGTAATTTTGGGAATTGCATCAACAGTGCCACTGTCTGGAGCACTAGTGGTTGTTAATATACAATTCAAATCATTTTTGGATCTTTTCAACACCAATTCTTGTTTGACATTTACTAATACCTTATTAAAATCCTCAAATACACCCATTAACAGCTCTAATGGCAAACATGTACTAAACTTGCCACCTTTATGGAACTCTTTTAAATTCGTGTCAGAATCAAATGCCACATTTGACAATTTAGTTGTTTTATTGTAAGAGCTCAATATTTTCATAAGACTAGAAATTCCTGGGTTTCTTACAATGTCTATTTCTTTACCTGCAACTTCGTATCTAATTTCATCAAATAAGAACGCAAATGCATTATTTATAAAATGACCTTTATCATGATTCTCAATTTCTCCCTTAATATACAGATAACTTCTACATGGGAGAGTTAGCAAATCTTGATTATTAATACATATTCGAATTTCATCAGAATTATTTATTGCCAAAGGGTTGTGGGGAACATAGGAGTGATTTGTAATTTAACCACACTATCGTCGAATTGAGATTTCCCTGTAACGTCTAGAAAATCTTCCATTTTTATTTATAGAAAATTTTAACTTTAGTCCTATTGACTTTAGGAACCTAGCATTTTGTACACTTATAGATAAATTCTTATAAATTCTCATATCTTTTTTATATGACAAGTAATTGTAGTTTCTTCTCCGTTAAAGTCAATTGCCTTGTCGTGCTGATCGGCAAATGTAATACTGACAACATCTAAACTTCTCTTATTTACAGGAAAATATATAATATTTCTTGGAACTTCAATAATTTTGTAGCCAGGAGGAGCTTCTGGATAAAAGCTATGTATGGTGTGTGATTTGTTGCCATTTAAATAGGACCCATTTGCAATATTACATTTTACTCTAATCACATTTACAGTGTTGAGGAATTCTTATCAGAGCAAAAATAGATTTTAATTTTCTTATTTTTAATTTTAGTCTACTTTTAGTAATAATTAAGACTTATGGACAAATCACCTGTCAATTAACTTCATGTAATGTGATGATTGATAATAAATAAAATAATAAATAAAAAAATACATTATTAATGTTTATTTTATTTGTAGATTCAAACTGAACACCAGGAGTAGAAACACCTTTAAATCCCAATAAAACAGACCCTAAACATGGTTTTGTAAAATCAAACACGTGGCTAGAAAGTAGTGTCGCTTTCATAGTGTTATTATTAGCTGTAAGGAAAAAGTCTGGGATTTGTTTTTGAATTTCCTTTGCAAGCTCAACCACCTCATATGTTCCTTCAGAAATTTCTATTGTAACTGGAGCATTGTGGTCATAATAGAAAACATCATCACCTTCTCTAATGGTTAATTTGTTGCCTTTAAGTTGATTTAATTTTGGAATAAGCCCTTTGAATAAAAGTTTGGATTTAGTATTAATTAATGCTTCTCCATTTTTATCTATTATAACGTTTACCATTTAATAACTGGTTTAAATCATCGACAGAGATCTCTCCTTTTGGTAATGTCATTTTATCTACTTTGTAATATGTTAAAGTATTTAGAGGTTTTTTTAACATTAAATATAGAATTATAACTTTGAAAATCTACTAATCCAATTACATAATCATCATTTAATTCTATGGGAGGAAAGAACACTGACTTTAGCTCTGGCTCTGTACCCGAAAATGTTATAGTAAATGAATCCATTTTTATAAAGAAATATTTTTTATGAATGATAAACATAAAATTCCACAAATAGAACTATTTAAATCTTGTATTTGATCAGTTGTATAGAATATTTTATATCCCTCAAAATATTTAATTACTTCTTTTGGAGGTTGGATTCCAAATGGGTCAAAATAAATTACAATATCTTTATTTTTACGATATGCTGTCCAATGTGTGCCAGATGAACTGTCTAAATTAACTATTCCGCACTCTTTTACTCTTGGTATTAGATTTTTTAGCTCGTTTTTTAGGTACACCCCCCTGAAGTGAGGCACGTCTTTTGCGGCCTCTAACAGCTGGTAGTTGTCCATCTTTTTTATTAAATTTTAATCCCATTCCCATTTTTGCTTTTGCCTTCATCAAATTTGTCACGGCATAAGCAGCAGCTCTTTCAGCAAGACTTGCGTCCTTGGCCGTTACTCTAGTCCAAGCTAAGTCTGCTAATCTCATGTCTGCTTTGTTCCGAGCAGCGGTATCAGGATTATTCATGTAGAATATGTCATGCTATTTTTTGGAGGTACATTTTTAGCTAAATTCTCACGTACATTCGTCCCAGGTCCACAGTATTGATATGTTGGTATTTTCAAATTAAATGGAAGGTTATTTATAAGAGTATGCAATAACCCTCGACCCCTGTAAGGCTTTAGGAATAAACCTTTGCCCTTTTTACATGTTTTTTTATTATCATTTCTTACCATTTTTATTATATAAAAAATGTCTTTTATTCAACAAAAACATAAATTTAAAATAGTACATACTAAAGAAAATATACCAAAGAAGTTGGGTCTATTTCCTACCAATATTCAATGTGTTATTTGTGGTCCGAGTGGAAGTGGGAAGACGGTTGTAATTTACAATTTAATTGTAAGAAAGGAAGGATTAAAATTTACAAACTTGTATTTAATATCCAAATCGTTAGAACAAGAAAAATAAAAAAAAATAATTGAAATATTTAATTTGTGTGACGAAGTGAAATTACACACGTTTACTGACTGTGAAATCACACCAAATGATGTAAAATCACAGTGAGTTGTTGTATTTGATGACATAAATAGTCCAAATATTACACAATTTTTCTCAATGGGTCGACATAAAAATATTAACTGTTTTTACTTGTGTCAATCTTACAGCAAAGTACATAAACATTTACGTGATAATGTAAATTTCATAATACTAGGAGAAACCCGTCGAAATCGACGGTTAGGGGCCTCTTCGTTTATATGGGCGTGCGGCTTCAATGGCAACAAATAATGCAAATGACATAGCAAAGCGGCATTTCCAAAAAGCAAAGAATACTGTAAATTGGCTGTTGCGTAAATATTAACGTTAAAATGCATTGTTAACCAACGTTTCTTATAAAGGATGATGTGATCTAGTTTAAAAGGAATATGACCTTTCTGTCATGGCAGTAACTGCTTAAATAGTATTTACTCTTTGTGCCATTTTTACAGGGAAAATGTCATGTTATTTTCAATAATGTTACCAACCTCGTAAGCCACGGTCAGTAATATAGGCCACTGCAAATAAATTGTCAAAGATAGGTACCGGTAGCATTCTAGACTAAAAATAAAGGTTTCAGTTGTGTTTGGATGTTATGAGACACGATAAGAGCTCAATGAACTTCTTCTACAGATAATTAATCTGTTGGGGAAATATAAGCCGAATTATAAATGCGAGTTTGGACATTTTGTAACTGTATAAGTAAGTTAAATAGTATTTTTACGCTGCTGCTCAGTCCACTAAGAATAATTTTTTTAGAGATAAATTAAATCGTTTTTGTTGCTGAGTAGCGATAGTTTACATGCAGAACCCTCTTCGTTAGTCTAATAACATTCAAAGGCTCTCTTAAAGTTGAAGTTATTATTTGTATACATTCCCTTATTATGTTTTTACTAAGCGGAATGAACACATCGAAGTAACCTCTCTGAAGAGTCTGTAGTAAATTGCAATTTTCCAGTTTAATGACTTTTTAAATCATGCACATATTGCTACATAAATATTGTAAAATGTTTTATCAAGTTGCTGTACACTAATATTAATTTAACAAAATATGAACAACGTGCCCTTCTGCACTTGTATTATTTTTATTGTATTACACGATCAAAGACTTCTCCAATGATTGAACACATCTATGACAATAATCTCATGAACCTATGATGATCTGTCTAAAATAATATGATAAAATATAGGCAAAAGTGGTAATAAAGGCAGACACCAACCTGTACAATAGATATAAGATATAGTTCAATAAGAAATAATTGTAAGAGTTACTATAAAATGATTGTCAACTGATTTCGTAATGGAACGTTATATTGCAAAACATGGCATGATACAGAAGAAAATCAATTTTAAAACCAGTAAATAGCATTGCAAATACTTTTTTTGGACAATTCAATAACTCTCAATAAACGTGTGTTGTTTAAAATACAATTTAAGAATTAACAGCTGTTTAATTCAAAAGTATTATCCACATGATGAAAATGTAAACAAATCTGTGGAGGGAGCTTTAAGGGCTTCTGGGGCAGAGCCCTAATGGGATTCACTTAGTTTTTCTTTTGGTAACTCATCTAGAGACTGAGACCTTTCTTTGGACACCTCTACCATGTTTCTACACCCAGCCGTTCTCTCAAATTAGTGGAAACAAAGTTTCCAATTAAATATTTACATTCCCCCACGTTAATCTTATGGGAGAAAACCCAACTTTGATGGAAGATCCTGCCCAAAACTAATAAAGATTTCAAAAAATGAAAAAGACTTTGCAAAACTACAGATTAGGGCCATTCTTTTGACACGTTAATGGTCAAAATCAATCCAAAAATGAGGGAGGAGTTCCGTTTACAAAAATCGGCTTAGCGTATTATATATATAGATTATTCAAACAAGATGATTTAAATTTAAAACATGTATATAACAATCATGTTGGTAATGATTTTTCATTTAACCAATTTAGAAATCTCTGCCATCAATGTTGGGATAAAACTAAATATGGCTTTTTTGTAATAGACAAAGAAAGGTCAAAGAATAATGGCAAATATAGATTTATGTTTGATCAATTTTATAATGACCACGAGCAAGGGTGTTGATGCCATCTTCTAGAATAAACCTCTTGTCATCGTCAAAGGATAGTACTTTCTTATTCATGGTCAAGGTTTGAAGGTGATGATTTGTAGATTTAATTCTTGTCACATTCTCATAGTAATCTTACCCAGTTGCAAGACAGTTCAAATAATGTTGATGTCTAAGGAGATGTTTAACAGTGGCACCATCAGCTCCTTTAGCTTTCTTCACCTCTAAAGCTTGCTTGTCTTCTTCATATAACCATTTTAGAGGAATGTAAGAGTATAACTTGGTCTTAAACCACAATATTCATACATAATATGACCATCTAATTCGTCTTTAAACTTTCCAGTGACTTTTTTATTTTTATCAGAGTATAAGAAATGGTCTTTACTATATCCAGAGGTATCAAAATAGTGTAAGTCACATTCTATTTCCTTGTAAAAGTCCTCTGTAACTATAGCATACATTAATGAATCCAGTGGCGGTTCTAGGACCTTGTTAAGGGGGGGGCTACCGGGGGGTTTGGGGGGTGTGGAGCACCCACCAATTAGGCAGGGGGGTCCGGGGGTCCTCCCCCGGGAAAATTTGGAATTTTCAAAGCCGTTTGGTGACTTTCTTAAGCCATTTTTAACACATTAAACCATGCCCAACCGTCCAAAAACTCCCATTTCACCTGTTGTTTTTCATGAACAAATAGACATTAAAAAAATTAAACTATGACGATTGCATTCATGAACTTCAAAACGCACTGTAGACTACGGCCATATCACAGACAATGGAATAAATCTCCATACTTTAATGGAATAAATTAAAGTATTATATTGTCTGTGGCCATACTCCTAAAAGCCGTTGGGTGACTTTCTACAGCCAGTTTTAACGTCTAGAACTGTGTGCAAAAGCTTCCATTTCCCCATTTATTTGTCATGAATATGTACCGGTAGACATTTTTAAAACTAACTGACGATTGCATTCATATATCTCAAAACATATTGTGGGCTACGGCCATATCCTCCTAAAAGCTGTTTACTGATTTTCCAAAGGCATTATTTATGTCTATAATATCTGTGTACAACTGTCCATAAATCTCCCATTTCATCTGTCATTTGTCTTTGTCATAAGTAAGTGTAGACATTTTAAAAATCTAACTAGGCCTATGACGAACTTGCATTCATGAATTTCAAAACATAGGCCTACTGTAGACAACGAAGCCAAATCTCCTAAAACAGTTTGGTGACTTTATTAAGCCATTTATAACGGCTAAAACTGTACCCAATTGTCCTAAAACCTTCCATTTCTCCTGTTATATGTCATGCAAGCAAGTAGACACGTTTTTTAACCTTACGTTTTTCTCCATTTCATAGATCTGTCACAATATTATCGAATTCAGTAATAGTATTGACTATTTCAACTTTAACACTAGTGTTTACATATAGTCAATTGTAATTAATAGGCTACTGGTGCTACAGCCGATTGCTGATTGATGCCTGTGTAAAGTTAGTGGCTAGCAGACAATTTGACAACTGCTATGATGAAACATCAGGAAATCAGCCCTGTCCTCGCTTGCGCGCTTGGCGCTCGCTAGCCATTGCCCTAGCATGTCAACAGCTGACTGCTGTAACAATTGGATGATGCGTACAACTTTCCATAACTAGCGTTTATTCGATTGAGGTGCTATTGTCCACAAACTTTATCTATGTGGAACTTAATACTACTCCTGCCATCGCTTATTAAGTTTAATAAAATTTACATTGATGTCTGTTTTATGACATTGCGTGTTTTAAGGACGAAATATACGTTTAAATTTATTTTTCCAGGGTCCAAGGGGGGGGCTTTAGCCCCTATAGCCCCCCCCTTGGAACCGCCACTGAATGAATCTGTATCTGTCATTAGAAATCTTTTATTCTTAAATTTTGACATATAATTATAGTGGAAATCATACATTATTACTTTACTAATATCCAAAATGGTCATTCCTAAATATATTGGTTTATTAAACTTTACAACTAATTTATTTAAATGTATAGCATGTAAATTGTTATCAAACTTTTTGCTACAGTCAAACCTTGGATTAGTGACATATTTTGTTAATAGTGACTCATCCTTGAGATATATGTCGCGAAACTTTCGTTGATTCATAATTGTTCGACCAAAGAGACTATTATTTAACAATTTGTAAAAGTCTTTTTTGAAATCAGTTTTAGCACATTTGCGTTTTTCAATATTAAAATTAATATAGGGCGCAAGCCATTTAGACTGTCTAAATTTTAAAATTCTATGTTATTTTGTAACAATCAAACCCAATTCCTCATATTTTTGTAATGCTTTATAATGTAAAATATATTTAGTTTTGTTATTTAAATTTGGTATTAATTTGCCAATCATTTTCTCTGGTGCTAATGGATAGTCATTATGTAAATCATGTAAGCTTTTATCATATTTTAAATCAACTTCTAAAATGTATCCAAACTCATCATTTTGATTATATATGTAGTCTATCTCATTCGTCCAACAAAATCCATCCATGGGTAGCGGCTCGCACATCACTGTTGAGTATAGCGAGTTACAATCTAAATATATTAAATAGACACTCTCTTGATTGGGGTCATAGTGTTCGCCCATATATTTATTATTGGCTTTAGCGTAACGTGTGGAAATCATACTGACTCCTCCTCTAATCGCACTTTCTATAAACAAATGCATGTCAATATCTTTAAATAATTGTAATTTTATTCCTGTCATTCTAAGACAGGCCTCCCATGTTAGTCCAGGAAGTCATACATATGTACGGGGTCAAGTTTGTAATCTTTTAAACACAGGTCTCTAAATGTCTCGAACACATCAGCCAGTAGCAATACATCTGTTTTAAGATATAAATCATGATATTCTTGTAAATTATTTATATTAAAATAGGTCCATACATTTTTAGCATGTTCATATTCATTGGGAGAGATATGTTCTTTAGTTATAGAACTGTAAAATGCTTCTTTTGGGGGTAGAGACTCTGCGAACTTATATATCTTCTATCTATGTCTATCTATTGAACAATTATATAGGGGTGTACAGGCCGAGAGCAGGATTTTTAAAAAAGTGGCCAAAAAATGATCCCATGTTATTTCTTATGGGAAAACGTGCCCCAAGTGCCGACTCTTTCTGGGTTCACCACTACTCCGGTTGACATTTGAATTACCAACCTAAACTTTTGTATGCCAACATACCTCTGACATTAGTCAATAAATCGTCCATGCCTATCCTTTGTATCAATTTCACTGCATTAATTGCTAAATAAATTATTATATTAATTTATATTATTAAATTAATGATTATTATTAAAAATTAATATTAAATAAATTATTATAGTAAACAAAGATAAGTAAAAACAATAACAAATAGTTTGTTTTGAAACAGATGTTAAGTTAAAATAACATTCATTTGAAAAAAGATCTTGTCATCTGTAGAAGGAATTTACAATAATAAACACGCTAGTAAGCTAAAGACGTAATTTTTCTATGTTTATTATCTACTAGTGGCTTGTAGGGACATAAGTCCCTAAAAAGCTCAAATGTAAAACAACATATTGCAATTCCGGTATTTAAACAAACTCAGAATAACATTATCCATGTGTCAGAATAGGCATCCCTACACCATATCTTTTGTGTAAAACCCAGTTTGTTGTTCTTCTTTGTTTGCTTTATTGATGTAATTTTCAATAAATAATTTGAATCACTCCAGTGGTTTAACATGAAAAGGCAGCAAACGTATCATTGTTTGTGAATAAATACTGGTTTACTAAGGTAGCTTTGGTCTTGTGGTTAATGAGGATAAATAAAAGCTTCCCTGTTTGGAATTTTAAAAATTAATTGGAGGTTCGCCTTCAGATGAATTAAAGACGCCTGCAATTTCATCTGCAGTAGGCTCATTATACCTACGACGATCCATATTTATCCTGTCTACAAACCTAAGTTCTAATTCACTGTCACCTTGTACAACCATTTCTTCCGAAGCTCTTTTGTAAATTTGTGCAAATGGAAATTTAATAAATCCGTTATGGCAACATGTCATAAAATGATTATTCGTTAGTTCTTCTCTAAAATGAAGAGCACTACATTGAATGCACTCTTGGTCCAGTAATCCTGCATCATGAATTTTACATTTCTCTCGTCTACCATAGGTCTCCTAAAAAGGTTAAAATGGTATATATTACCTGTTTCCGTCTGTGATCCTATATTTGTTGTATGGGAGTGAAAATTTAAAAACGTACGTTTTCATGTCCCTGGCCTTTTACTTCGTAGATACTGGATTTGTAGTTTATTATTATGTGTTTTAATATTTGTTGGGACGGGGGCAACATGTTACACACATTTATTTAGTTTTAAATAGGTTCTAGGTATTTTTTTTCGTATTTTTAAAGTCTCGAAATTCACGACCATGACGTGTCCCTAGGGTACATTTTCCAACTTTCACGCTGTTTTTAGACTAATTATTCATACCGAAATATATAAAGCCATATTTTTATGTCATCAATGGTTATTAAACTTACAAAAAAGGAGCATATTATAATTTTATTGTCATTGCAGACTGACTACCATGACAAAATAAGTCTGTCCCTCGATTTGGCGTCACGACCATTTGGGAAAAAAATTCAGCTTTGGAGCACGACAGTGGCAAGCCTGGCGTCGATGGAGTCAGTTGGTTTTAGAGACTAGTTCGGGGTGTACGTCAGGATTGTAGTGCCGGTCGTTTCGAGTTGAAACGAGGAATTACAAGATTAATAAAGGAAAGATTGTGTTTTTTGTAATTTTGGTGTGTCCATGACCGTACGTAGTCATTCGATGAAGTAGACATGGTGTTAATTTTTGTTTATAAGATATTTCAATTGCTAGATCAACCTAGAAGTCCACTTTGTATCCTCGAACATGAGGTGCAGGGCTACCGCCAGAACAGAGCCAAATAACACGTAATTTCACGACCAAAGTTTCACGACCATCGCGGTTTTTTTCCCGACCAATCCAGCCTTATGGATTATAGTGTGTTTGGTCGTGACAATAACTTTAATATAATTGTAAATTGAACAGTTTAGTTCAATTGAAACACATAGTTTTATTATAACTAACAGTATAATTGAAGGATTGTTTGGAAAGATTTAGATTATTCCAGACAATTCACGACCGTACCGCTTGTCCCTGACCATCACGTTTATGATTTCTATCATAAAAATTTCAAAAATTAAAATATCGTCATATTTCAATGTTTTATACACAAAAGAAGCACACCTCTATACAAACATAACGATTTTTCGGGTCTCAGGTAAGTTTTTTCGGAGTTATACAAACTTAAAAAGATTTTATTGGCTTTTTTCTATTTTTTGAGTTTTTTAAATTTTTTTCTAGAAAGACCAAATATACCAAAAGCTCAGTGACCTTTTTATTGTATAATGGTCATAAAAGTAAATTAGTTTATAGCAAAACATAGTTATAAAAATAATATTAACTATTTTTAATATTTATTTAAACGTCCGTTATGGTCGTGACAGGATTTTGTTTTTTTCTACTAAAGATGCTCTTTAAAAAGAAAACTACCAAAGATATTGCGTTACCATGGACATTTTATGAAACTTAAAATGTTAATGAAATAAAAATAATAATAAAAGTTTTGAAAAAAGGGGAAAAAAATTTGCAAAGTGCTTTTCCTGAAAACGTACGTTTTTAAATTTTCACTCATAGAGCAACCGGTTTCAAGGTTATAACCTCATCTTCAGGCTCTTGTTGTCACTCTTGCGAGATCGTCGAGTTTTATAAACACACAAAAACACTAACATTGAAATAAATAAACACGAGACATTGACATTAATTATTTATTTCAATGTTAGTGTTTTTGTGTGTTTATAAAACTTGACGATCTCGCAAGAGTGACAACAAGAGCCTGAAGATGAGGTTATAACCTTGAAACCGGTTGCTCTATACAACAAATATAGGATCACAGACGGAAACAGGTAATATATACCATTTTAATATTCAAGAAGTGATCCTGGACCAAATAACATCAATATGCTCCTAAAAAGGGTTTGTAACATATCTTGATTAAGTTCGTCATTATCTACTCTTGCTCTTCTACGCGCACTGTCATTGCTATGAACAGTTCCCCGCCTTTGTGTTCTACCCCTGGCGTTCATATTAGTTACAGTACTTATAATGAAAAGAATATATATCCAGCAGCCTACATACCAAAACATCTTGAATCCCTGGTGATTTTATAAAAGTATGATCGAATGAGATTACCCTACGTTGTATATTCACTGCACTAAAAAAATATTTACTTACGAAGGAATGCAAATACACCGGTGGGGCACACGGGAGGGACTAAGGCTAACATATCTTGTAGTGTCAGCGTTTGCCGCTAGAACCGCTAAGTTGATTTTTATTTACTTTTAGTTATAAAATTAACTTTTTGATTATAAAATATTGTTTTAAAATTATAAATAAATTTTTAATTTTTAAAATAAAACTGTCATAACATAACCTAACCAACCAGACTTGCTGATAATATAAAAACTGTATAAGATAAAAATCTAATTAATGATTACTTCTAATTTTTAATTAATTATAAAATTAATTTTAAATTTAGTATTATAAAATTTAACTGTCATAACCTAACCTAACCAACCAAACTTGCTGATATGAAAAATTTGTTGACAAAAAGTTAGTGCTGCCAGCGGGATCCGAACCCGGGACCTCCTGAACATCAATCGGAATCGCTATCAACTATGCCACGAACGCCGCTGAAATTACATCGTTTCGTTACGGTAATCGTGTTGCCTCAAGAGAAGACATAGCCACTAGAGATATGACGTCACTACACCTTTAGCCTTAGTCCCTTCCGTGTGCCCATTCCGCAAATACACCATTTTAGAACCAATAACATTTATAGGTTATTTTAGTTGTATATTTTAACCTAACACAACCTTAACCTTAAAATGTGTAGAAATATAAAGAAAACAACATAATTTAAAATAAACTTGAACTTATGATTTAAAAATAAAAACAAAACAGAAGTTATATTAAATTTCGACTCTTTGATTATTTATACAGAATATTTATTCTATGTCGTTTATTCCTTTAACACGACAATAACGTAAAAGCATGAAAAAATGAAACTTGAGTATATGATTTAAATATAAACAAAGAATGCAGACGTTTTTCCGATTAATCTTCAAGTTTTCAGTTTTATTATAGTATACATTTCATAGTTGACTGGCTAAAAGTAAACCAAATGCGTGTATTGATCACTGTTTTCAAGATATAGCACGATCAGTTGTATTGAAGTAAACAGAAATCAGCAGTAAATGACTTCTAATGCTATTCTTATGGAGAACATTTTACGTTATATCTAATTTTGTATCAAGATTTGGGGAATTTCACTATTTTTCCCGCCGTCACGGGGTCGAGACCTTTAATTTGAGCCCTCTCCCGTCCTTCTACGACTTCCCAGTCACCCATAATTTTGACGCAAAGAATCTGCTTACGTAATTAATATATACATAGATACCATTATCCTTTCTAATATCTGTGATAATTACCATTGACTCCCACTCTCATTGAGTCTATGTACATCTTAATTTCCCATATTCATTTATTCAAACTGTAAGATATTTAGTTGATAATAATTAAAGGGACTAGTGTACTGTAATTCGAGCAATAATTGCAAAATATTAAAGGAGTTATTTCAAAACGAATAACAGTCATATTTAAAATGAGTATAAAAGAGTCAACTCAAAGATTACGGGTGTGTTAGTAAATCAGACCATGTTTATCTTCGTTATTGGTAAACCTAAAGCATTCCGGCCGGTTTTCTCCTTCTCAAAATGCCTCGCTGTACAGGCAACACAGGCCATTGATAGAGGGCCAATTGAGAACGAAAAGTCGTTTTGGGGTAGTGGGGCACATTTATTTGTAACCTAATAGTTGTCCAGGGTCAGGTGCTGACTGTGATGAGTTAAGCCTATTACCGCTATTACGCGTCACTGTTCTGTAGCTGCGGTCGTTATGACGATTACGCCTCCTGTCTATGTTTCGTAGTGGTCGCGTTGGAGGCATTAAAAAAAAAAAAAATAAACAAATTATAGCCAAACAAAGCAACGATAAATGCACAAATTTTCGTTACAATCATGCTAATACGATCCGTCATAGCGACACGAATTTAAGATACAACCATACTAACACGACCCCTCTTGGGGGTTATGTTTACACAAACTCAAATAGTAAATAAATGTTTTTTTTTATTTTTATAGCATCATTTATTTCTGGTTCAATGTAGACATTATACACAGAAGTGTTAACAAAATTAATAATAAATTAACTATAATAACATCGTGGGTTCGCCCAATCCTGAGACACCCTGTAACATTAATTTAGGGAAATAATTTAATCTTCTTTGGGCTTCATTCCTCCAATAGATCTCGAGGGAGCCTTCGACATAGCCTCCTGTTCTCAGTTGCTTCACCAAGATGAAAAGTTAATGCACCAGGAACATTGTTTAAAGATTTTAGAAATTTTGAGGTGGTTTTTACAATAAAAGCCGAAATAGACTCCACTCCTAGTTCTTCATGTATATGCCTGTTTCTAACAAACCAGGGAGCATTCACCGCTATTCTTAGAATTTTGTTTTGAATTACTTGAATTTTGAAGAGTTTGTTTTTTTGATATAGCTAATCCCCAGATAGGAGATGCATATGTAATCAAGGGCCGAATTATTGATTTATAGATTAGAACTGTACAAGCTGGCTTCAGAGTAGATTTCCTATTGATTAAAGGGAAAAGCTTTGCAAGGCGTGCATAACCTTGGGACAGTTTTTGATTAACGTGGTAGTTCCAATTAAGTTTTTTGTCCAGCCATACTCCAAGATATTTTATGGCCTGGTCATCAGGGTTCCAAGGTAGAAAGTTACCATATATTTGAATTTCATGTGGCAATGTATGTTTTTTCAATGCAAATATTTTGGTCTCACATTTAGTTGAATTTAGGCGAAATTTCCACTTGTAGAACCAATCAATGAGAAGATCCACCGAGTATTGCAGGGAATACGTGGCCTCGTGGATGTCGGAATGTTGGCACAGGATAGCAGTGTCGTCGGCGTACAGAGCTAATGAGGCGTCTTCTGGAAGAGGGATGTCTGCCATGTAAAGATTGAACAATACAGGGCCCAAAATTGAACTTTGTGGAACTCCTGCATTGACTCGTCGTATAGATGATTTGGAAGAACTTATTTTAACAGAGAAGGTCCTGTGACAGAGAAACGATTTTACAATATTGGTTAAATATTTTGGAAATCAAAAAATTAATCAATTTAAAGACAAGACCGTCATGCCATACCTTATTAAATGCCTGAGATATGTCAAGAAATGCCGTTACTGTATGCTGTTTCCTCTCAAACCCTTTGACTATCGTTTCATATATTCGTAAGATCTGATGTATGGGCGAATGTTTTGGCCGAAATCCAAATTGATGAGAGTAGTTAATATTTCCTCTAACTAGAGGTAACATCAGGGTATGTTAGCAATAAAAGTGATCCGGTGCGGAGACGGCAATCTCGTGTGGTCGAGCCTCGATGCAGTGAGTTGGGAGGGAGCTGGAAGGAGTAGTGATAAACAGTGTTAATGTTTATAATTATTTATTAAGCACATAGAATGATCATCAAGAGAACATTGGGTAATATGTCGTATCTTGAGTAAAAGCGATTGGTGTAAAACTGACTCAACTTGAAGAATCCTTTGTCTGAAACGATATCGGTCCAATAAGCTGGTACACCTCCGATCTTCGTAGTTGGAGAAGTAAAACGTAGTGTCAAGGGGATTTGAAAAGGTGAGTTCCTTTTTGTGAGACATGTTGCAAGAGAGCTGGAAGAGGTCTGCTGATAGTGAATAAGGGGTAGTGTATTTAAAGACAAGTTTGAGTAAAAACATATATTTTGATCTTAAGCTCTGCACATATTTAACAGATCTTCATGAGTTACTTCTGGAGATACGATGTATCGGCCAGTGACGTCTTGGTCTGCTGGAATATCACCACGTTCATCCTTTTCCGATCTCTGCTGATCTCGGAAGCGAAGGAATGCACAAAACGGTGAGTTGTAGTTGTGATCGCCGATGGGATCATCTCCTTCTTCCCACTTGAAAAGCCTTACCCCGCAATAGACACATTTGGTAGTATCCTTCAAACTAACCATCCTAATGAAGCCTCCTTCGGCAAGATGTTTGGCTGAAGGTGATTTGAGTTTCCAGTCAGTAAAAGTTTTCTCCCTCACTGCAGGATCGTTCAAGTCTATTAGTTTAGGGTTGTTTACACACCAATCAGCGAGTATGTGAGCGTTGGACTGAGTGCAGTAGAAACCGGGTGCATACAAATGATGAAACAAACACTGATGTGCCTGTTGTTCATCAATGGGTGGGAGTATTAAAATGTCACTAGAAAGTGGTGGACATCCCAAAGACTCGAGACTGATCACAGCTCGTTGATGATCCAGTATTTCTTCTAAAACTTTTGCCTTCTCATTTGAAGCAGCGTAAAGTAGTTGTGTACTGCAACAAATGTCCTGCAGTGCAGGAAGTAGAGATTCATACTCGACACTCCCTGTGTCAAATCCGATGCCGTGATAGTGTTTGCTCAGCCACCTATTATGTCCTTCAAACGCCGAGGTGTGCCATACTCCACAGTCAGGTCCAGTATATACTGATGTGCTTGTGTCCTTGGGCAATTTAAATATCCAATGTTGAGAACATCTTGAATCCAAGTCCAAAATTGTAAGCTCTTTGATTATAACCTTTTTGTTGTTTCCGACAAAAGCACTGAAATCTATTACTGCCTTAGCAATCATGATTGTGTTGCCCGCACCAACTGTAGGAAAACGTCTGAGTGAACTAACTGGAAGCTGTGGGATATATAGCCTTTCCCCCTCCACACTTACATTATTTTGCGAACCAAATTAGTGGAAGGATCGTATGTGAACGACTTGTCGTGTATGATTAAACAGTATGCAGTAGTATTGGAGGGAAAAGCTTCACTGGCTTCAAACTCCAAACGAATATCGACCGGAGCAGACCTGAGGGATTCGTTCTGCTTCGAGCAATCAATTACAACTACAGGAGCGTGATTTATGAAACTGCTAACGTTCAAAAGTGGTTGTGAAGGAATATTGTAGTATGATTCCTGGAAACGAGTGTACATATCGTATAAGATTGCGTACCGGTTCTTACTGATATTCAGTTTTAAATCATCATAAGGATAATTTATGGAATTAAGATGAAGCTTAAGATTGGATATCTTACAGTGATCAAAACATGCTGCTGACTTTTTGATGTTGTTTTTGCGCTCTTTCTGGAACGCTACCATAACATGTCTAGGTTTTTCCAGTTGAGAAGCAGTCTTTACTGACCATGACTGTTTATCAGACAAAGGTAGGGAGGGATATTCATAGAGTTCCCAGCTTCTAAATTCTACAGGAATGCTTGTACCCCGTTCCAAATGGCGAAGCAAGGCGATCCTTTGTTTGTCACTCAGTGTAACGTATGGGACTCTCCAACACAGTTTTTCAAGTTTAACCTTAACGTCTTCAGGTGTTGTGTCAGTGGCACTGGCAGCAGTCCATAAAACCGCATTCTTATCCCCTGCGGATCTGATCAGAACCAGTTCATGACGACAGTTGACAATTACTTTTCTGTAATCTTCTGCAAACCCTAAAAGTTTACTCAGTGGTATGCAAAAACTGAAATTTCCTTCGGAATCCACTACATGTGATTCTAGTGTTGATGACAATCGGTCAACTGTAGATGGCCAGCCTGAATTTCCTAATCCCTTCAACACGGTCTCGTTTAGTGAAGCGTAACCTTTAAGAGTAGATGTTATACCAGGATTCTTTACGCGATCGATCTCTACACCATTGATTTCATACCGAATTTCATCGAACAAAAAGGCAAAAGCGTTTGTTGTAAATCCAGTTCTTGTAGGCTTAGCGTCGTCTTTAGTAAGAAGCTTTCCTTCGATGTACAAATAGCTCATTGAAGGGAGAACACACAGATCTTGTTGTTGTATAGGTATTCTAATTTCATCGTTGTTCTCAAGTGTGCTAGAAGCATATGGGAAATGAGTGTGGTATTCCATGTGTGATATTGTATCATCAAATGGAACACTTCCCAAAATGTTTAATATATCCATTACTGAAGTACTTGAAATCCTAACGAGCGTAAAAACCGTTGATTAGTACGTGTTAACCGCTTGGGTGGTTGACTAACACTGTTTACCCTTGGCTTGCGGGTGTCCAATAAATAGCCTTTGTTCTCTCTCTGCAGATTAGAAGCACACTTTGAAGGTGTGGGTGGGAAATAAACATAACCCATTGTCTATTTCAATCCTGTGACTCTTCTAATATGTAAACAGGTTGTTATACGTTCACCTCTGAAATCCACCAGTCTTTTGTCCTGATCAACAATCTTAAGCGTAATGTTACTAATGACCTTAGTGGTGATCGGCAGGTAAATGACGGAGTTTGGAACTTCAACCAGCTTATATCCGGGAGGTACAGAGGGAAAAAACTGATAGATGGTGTGCGCTTGTCGATTATTTACGTAGGACCCACTCGATATATTACACTCCAGTCTTATTGTGTTTATTTTAAAGATATCTACTACGTTCTTTGAGTAAATTTCATTCCCTGGCTCTGCAACTTCCTTTTGGAAACCCAAAAGAGATCCTACAGAGTTTGGTTGAGAGAAATCCACTTGTACAGTGCTCTTCATGGAGGTCTGTAAAGTATTATTGTTAGTCCCTAGGCGTATCCAATACTTTTTCTCAGACGACTGTGGTAATAGCTTAAACTTCTCCCTTATAAAGCTCTCAATATCCTGTACCTCATAAGTGCCGGTAGGGATTTTAATCACTTTCCCATTGTCAAAATGAAACATATTATTGGTTTCATCAATATTAGGTATCGAGTTGTAAGTCTCAAAGCTGAGAAGGCCAATCTCGTACTCACAATTTGGATCCAACTCAACCGGCGGGAAGTAGTCAACAGAGAGTGTAGAACTCCTACCCGAAAGTACAAACGTCAGAGACATAACTGGACGGGAAGGGACTAAAACATCTTATTTATAACAGATATTTATTAGGTTGTAGACAAAAAATATAAACACAAATGCCCACAGTTTTCACTCTTATTGTCTACATCCTGATAAGCAGTCTTGTTGTAGGAGACATAATTCCCCTTCAGATATTTGTGAAGTTCCAATGGTGGTGTAAGATCTCCGTAGCTGTCAAAGTACCTTACAAACTCCCCATTCTTCTTGTAGCAGACCCAATGTGTGCCGTGACCAGTGCTGTCGTCCAAGTTCACTATTGCAGACTCATTTTTCCACGGGCTTTGTGGTAGTTCATCCCGCATAAATACCCCTCTAAAGTGTGGAATCTTTAATTTCCTTGCCCAATACACCAAGTCAAAATCGTATAAAGCACGTTTGGGCAAGAAGTTTATAAGTTTTTTGGTTGCTTCTGGTATGGGGCCATGTAAATTCCGAGTCCCTTTTTGTAAGGTCTAAAAAACAAACCCTTTCCATTGCGTAAAGCGATAGCTTCCATGGTTTCGTTATGTCTCTGCAGCTCTCCCAGGCGTTTCTTTGCATCTTTGGCTTCAGTTATTGCTTTAGCCACACCAGCAGCCCCACCTGCCAAGCTACCCAGTGCACTCAAACCCGCGAAAATCGGCAATAATGGCAACACACCTCCTGACTTGGGTAATGCGAGAATGCGTTCTCTACGACGCAAATGGTCAAACGCAGCACGCTTTCCTCTTCGCATGGACTTGATAGCTTGTAGAGCAGACGTGGCGGCCTTTTTCAAACGACGTCTACCTCCATCTTTACTTTCCTTATAAAATTTCAGTCCTGAGCCCTGTACAGCGTCTCTTGCCCGTCGCAATATGTCGGAAAAGGTAAAAGGTTTGGAGGTTAGTTTCTTAGTAGCACTTCTCCTCTTCTTTCTGCAAACGGTCCTTCTACGTTTAGTGGTTGTACCCATTCCAGACTTGGCTTTGCGAGCTCTTCTCCCTCTCTTCACCGTACCCGCACCGAGCTTCAACTTTGCATTCATTGCACTGGCGACGACCCAGGAGGCGAGCTTCTCACCAAACGGTACACCTTTAGAGCTAAAACGTGTCCAAGCTTTGTCAGCAAGAACTCTGTCTGCAGCTTGACGACTAGGAAGATCTTTGTTCTTGCTATAAGCTATGTCGTGTTCTTTACATGCCCGATCCAACAAGTTAATTCCTTGATCCCCACGCTCCAGACGCTTCCTCAAATCTGACCCAGGGCCACAGTACTGATACCCGGGCAAGTGAAGTTCGATAGGCAAAGAGTCTATCCCGCGATTAAGTAGTCCTCGACCTCTCGAGATCCTGATCATACTGAGCTAGTGATATATCACTGAATCCTTATATATCACAGCAGCACTTTGTGTGTGACGCTTGTGGTGTAAGGATGAAATTTCAAAAGCAACATGACACGTTCACTGTGGACAACTCAGTGGACAAACTGATCACCACTGACAGTGAAGTTGAGAAACATGGCAGCCTCCTTCCTCGGTCCATTAGGTCTATTGTGTGTGGACCGTCAAACTGTGGTAAAACCAACTTAATGTTCAGCCTTCTGACTGAACCGAATGGACTAAAATATGCCAACATATATGTGTTTAGTAAATCACTAATGCAACCAAAGTACAAGCTGTTAGAGCAAATAATTAGTAATCTTCCATATATTGGGTACTTCACATTTAACAACAGTGAAGAGGTACCGGATCCAGGAGAGGCAAAACAGGACTCGATAATGATTTTTGACGACGTGGCTTGTGACAAGCAAGATAACATGAGAGCATACTTTAGTATGGGTTGACATAGAAATGTAGACACATTCTATCTCATACAAACCTACACCCGTTTGCCAAAACATCTAATTAGAGATAATGCAAATCTCATAATTCTGTTTAAACAGGATGAGCTCAACTTACATCATGTCTACAAAGATCACGTAAACACCGATATGACGTTTGAAAAATTTAAAACGCTTTGTAGAGCTTGTTGGCAAAAGCAAAAGTATGGATTTGTAACCATCAATAAGGACTGTGAAATAAACAAAGGTCGTTATAGGTGTGGTATAGACACGTTCATTACTGATATATAAGGTCAACTGCTTGCCTTCACATGTTATAACAGTATCAGATTGGCTAAGAGAATGGACGTATATACTAGTGTCCCGACAAGAAAACGCCCTAGGAAGAAGGTTGGTAAAAAATTCAAGCTTAACTTAAAAACCTACCAACGACCACCGAGTAGAGAGCAGGCAATCAAACGAGAACTGCTGAGGTTGACCGATTCCGTTCGAAAGAAGTACAGACAACTAAGGAACAATGCTGAGCATGTAGAACAATTGTTGGAAGCCCAAGCCAAACCGCTTGTAAAACCCCTACAAGAGACTTTGGAAACACGTCTGAATGACTCTTATAGATACATTAAGAAGGAAGAACCGGAAGATGTAAAAAAAGAAAACATTTTAATAGAAAAGATACAAAATGAAGAATGTGAAGCGGATAAGTCAATGGATATGTCTACACAAACACCTACACCTAGTCAAATACAAAAATACCTTAAACGACTTTCCGGCCCCTCATATAAGGACAAAATAGACTCCACATATGGAGTTAAACTCGATGGGAGAGGTAATATGACCATTGGCAGTTTAAGGATAAAGTTTACCAACTCGCATGTAATTGTAAAAGATCGTAGCTACGAGGCTACACCAGGACTCCTGGAACTTCTTTTCATGCAGGTTCCCGACAAAGCTTCCATTACACAACAAGACCTACAGTCTTATAAGGAGATACTGCAAGCTTCCAACGCCCATCGTCAAATGTATTCCGCAGAAAAACCTATAAATAGCAACAGAGGTAAAAAGTACTCAACTGTTATTTCAGTGCTGTTTCCACCAAAGTACAGTGTGGCAACATCGGCATCACCCTCTGGGAGTGGAATAACTGTGGAAAACATTGAACCGTATAAAAGCAATGTCAATCTACTGGTAAAACGACTTAAGACCTTAATTCTCTCGAAAGAAGCAGGTCACACAGCTCACAGTGAAGAAATACAATACATAATAGGTTTGTTAAAATTAAACGGAATAATAGCTTGACACAATGAGTGACAGATCAACTGAGGAGTCTTTGTCGGCATCCAAGAGAGGAATTGTCAACGAGCTGCATAGACAAGCCAGAAAGAAATTCGTTAGAAGAAAGGTTTTTGTACGCGGTATAGATGATTTGTGGCAAGCCGACCTGATAGAAATGATTCCTTATGCTAGGATAAATGGAGGGAAAAAGTATGTTTTGATGGTGATAGATGTGTTATCAAAATATGCATGGGCAGTGGCGTTAAATAACAAAGCTGGAAAAACTGTTGCATCAGCATTGGAAAGTGTGATTGAAGGAAGTGGTCGGATACCACGCAATATTCAAAGTGATCTCGGCACTGACTTTTACAATAAAGAGGTTAAAACACTAATGAAAAAACATGGTATCAACCACTATAGTACGTATAGTCCATTAAAGGCCTCAGTCGTTGAAAGACTCAACAAAACGATAAAGAACTGGATGTATAAAGAATTTAGAGTACAGGGTAACTACAAGTGGCTAGAATTACTTCCTAAATTGATTAAAAAGTACAATTTTAGGGTGCACAGATCGATAGGTATGAAACCAAAAGACGTCACCAAAAAAAATGAACAGTTTTTGGTAAAAAAGTTAAATATGTCTAAGACTGGTAGTGTCGCTAAGTTTAAAGTAAACGACAAAGTGAGGATCTCAAAATATAAAACGTTGTTTGAAAAAGGCTACACTCCAAATTGGAGTACCGAGCTTTTTAAAGTAGTTCGTGTACGTCAGTCATCTCCCTCTGTATACTACTTACAAGACGAAGAAGGAAACGATATAAAGGGCGCATTTTACGAGCCTGAACTACAAAAAACTAACTATCCTGACACATTTCTTGTTGAAAAAGTACTCAGACGTAAAGGAAACAAAATATACGTAAAGTTGTTGGGATTTCCATCTCGGTTCAACTCTTGGGTATAGTAAAAACGAGCTACACAAACTAGCTAGGACGTCTAACAGGATCAAGATTTATGTCAAACGCCTTGGTTTTCCCTCAGTGGGTTTAAATAGGCTAATATCATGTTCGTTTCACCATTCTGGTTTGGATATTGTTATGATAAACATATATTGTACAAACTATGATCAGAAGACACGTTATAGACAAGTTTGGACACTCTTTGTATCAAGAACAGAAGCGTCACTTATCTGATGATGAAGACGACGATGCGTATGTGTTGAGTGATGATGGAACCAAGAGGTTCAGAGCTGCAGTGGATCCTGACGTATCACGTCAAAAAGTGTCTAAAGGTTATCTAAATCGTTTCTATGTGAACAAAGACGATTTAAATGAGGTAGAAGAAAAGTTAAAGACCTTTGCTGTTAGCCTCGAAGAGCTCCATCAAGCAGTTAAGGATGTAAAAAAATCAATAGTCTCCATAGAGGAAACTATTAAGACCGACCTAAGCGACATAAAGGAAAACAGGTATCCTATCACGATAGACTAAACAACTTACAAGAATCGGATAAGAAATCATCTAAATTAATTACAGAGTTGGATGATAAGCTCAAGACGCTACAAGACTCGGATAAAAAAACGTCTACATCTTTAGTATCTTTGGATGATAAGCTCAAGAAGCTGAAAGACTCAGATGAGAAAACGTCTACACGTTTGATATCTTTGGATAAAAAAATCAAAAAGCTACATGAATCAGACGAGAAAACTTCTGCATCGTTAGTATCTTTGGATGATAAGCTCAGGAAGCTACAAGACTCGGATGAGAAAACGTCTGCATCTTTAGTATCTTTGGATAAAAAAATCAAAAAGCTACATGAATCAGACGGGAAAACATCTGAATCGTTGGTATCTTTAGAAGAAGAGATAAAGAAACTGCAAGAATCAGATGAGAAAACATCAAAATTATTAGGAACCTATGATAGAAGGATAAACACGTTGGATGAATCAGATGTCAAAACTTTAAAATTGCTTACAAATATTGATGCAAAGCTCACTGTATTACTTACGACACCAAAATTATCTCTCTCTTAAAATATCTGCGCGGGCGCGCGACCTGTCTAGACTTGTTTTCAGTTCAGTGGATTTATCCTTGACGCCATCTGCATCGCAAGGTCGATGATCGTACCTGTCCAGACCTGCACTCCGTATAAAACCTAGAACTGGTTTGCTGGTTTAGCCAGTATGGAAGCGTCAGTGAAGCGGTCGGCACCAGTTCCGCGTAAAGATCTTTCGCGAGTGAAACGTAAACGTACTAAAGCTCCGCCTGCTTTACCAGTGCATAATGTAATATACTCCGATGTAAATACTATGGACATTGACCAGCTTCTTGCATCTTTAACTGGTGAGACTCTACAAGACGTATCTGATTCCGTACACACAACAGCAGGTGCGGTCGAAACAAATTACTATACCCGCGAGTGCAGTCAAAATGTCAACGCAGTGGAAGAGGATTACGGTTCAAAGGATGTGGAAGAGTACCGGCCGGAACAACCGTCAATTCAGAAAACTCCAGTCAACTCGTCAACAACAAAATCTGCCACACGTGCTAGGTCGAGCCAGGTTTTTCGCCAGAAAGATCATCAAAGTAATCTACATGCCTCAATTTTGCCACAACTGCCGCCGCCGCCGCCGCCCCCTCAACATTCGCAACAACTATTACAGAATACATCAGCAGCTAAGTTATCTTCATTACCAGCCTCAACGTCGTCTTCAGTGTCATATACGTCTTCGTCGTCAGCACCGACAACATCTGTGGTGAGTCACTCTCATAGTATACACCAGCCACACAAAGCAGCTGTGCGTTCTGATCAGCAGCCTAACTCATGGGAACCACATCTTTTACTTCGACAGATTTATAAAGTTGCAAACCAGGCTCATGCAGGTGTTGGTCTCGATTCAATTAAAGACTTTTCTCCCTCTATTTGTTTGGTAAATAATCAAACCTCAATTGAATTGACATTTGAAGATCTTTTGAGTCTGCAAAGCTCTACAGTTCACCACTCTATCGACAAGTTTTACTCCGATGAAACTCCATTCAATCCGTTCTATCTACATACGGTCATATTAGAACATAGACCAAATGGATTAGTATCATTTTGTAACTATCGTCTGAGAAACAAGCCGGTTAATCACAATTTGAATTCTGTTACACTTTCAAGACCTTCAAGTGAATCTGATATCATTCGACAGACTCCCAGAGTGGTTCTTCAAAATGATGGATGGATCTCTTTAAAACGGTTGTTCCCATCCCTTGAGAGCTACTTTAATATCCCACTTGAAATAAACCCAACTGTGCAGTTTCTGATCTCTCGTTACACACGGTATTTTACCAAACACTATAAGGTAATGGCTCTACTTTCTTCAAACACTACAAATGACTTGGCTTCAATGTCATTGGACAAACAACTCGTTCGCCACATTACAAGTGATTTGCCACGATTACTTTCTGACTTGAATGAAAGAAGGTTGCCTGCAGAGACTCAAGATTTTTGGTATGAACGGACGGCACTTAGAACATCGATGTTGCCGTCGATTGATAGCGAGGTTCGACGATTCTGTGTAGCAAACATTATAGAAGCTGTATTAGAGAACATGAAGTATTTGTCAAAATGGTAAATATATAATTGCTGTATTGAATGTATCTTATTGTAATATATATTTTTACTGTAAACTTTTGTTCCTTTATTTATCTCCTTTACCTTTAGCTAAGGTACAACAACAATATAATAGATGTCAATTTATTTGATGAGTCAGTTATACAGTGGTAAAACACTCATTGGTTTTGTTAACAAAGATTACTTTACTTAAACAGCTGGTCAAGATCTAATTATTTATGACACAAGACGTAAGCCTGTGTTGTCAAGACCTACTAAGTAAGGTGTATTAAAGTACAAGAGAATTCTTTTCTTCTTTTTTATTTAAAATATTAGTTCAGATGTATATATACAAAGGTCATATAAAGTTGACAGAACCAACAGTTCAACATAGTTGCAATATTCAATACAAGATGATAAAAGCAAAAAGAAGTTTAAAAAATAAATACTGAACGATCACAAGTATAGAGTATGTTTGACTCTAAATAACCATAGTTTACACATTTAAATATTCTAGTTAATCCGTTTAATTTTAAATAAATACATAGAAAACAAAGTTGAACACAAAACATAGTTACAATATTCAATAAAACATTAGATGATAAAACAAGAAAAGACATAACAACTACAATATATGGACTATGTTGAGTCAATTTTACACAAAGCACATGAAAAAATTCAATTGTTAATCTGTTATATTTTACACAGAACATAAAGTTGACAGGGTATTTAAAACATACAATATTCAAGTTAATCTCTACAAAAATACTTAGAATACAAAATTAATAAAAAAAATTTAAACCCTCAGAGAAGACAAACATCGATCCACAGGTTGTCAACCGTGTGATCATAAATCTAATAAGGTCTGTAAATTTCAACTCGCTCGAAAGAGTCGACAATTGATTCGTCACCATCACTGTCGTTGTCCCAGTCGTGTACATGGGTATGTTCTGTACATGAATCCAAACTGTACAACTGGAACAACGGTGATAGTACGCAATAATCGCACCAACTGCTTTCTTGCCTTAGAATATCTCTTACGAACCCACTGGGATCGACACCAAAGTGATGTACTGTACTAAAGAATCGCCAATTCAAGGACTGCCAGTGTTCTTCATAATCGTCAAGTGGATCGGAGGGTTCACACGTTTTTATAAAACACCTTTTACATAAACGGTACGTACTAGTGTTACCTATAATATGCTCGTAGTATTCAAAAAATACATGGCCTTTATCTGAATACGATGGCCAAAACTCAGGGTGAACCCTACTGTGATGATGAGTCAACATAAGAAATTCATACTTGTCTAGTTGGTTGAAATTCAAGTATCGGTATTGAAATTGACTGCGACTAAATGGAAGACAATACCTGTGGGACATCCAAATGTGTTTGAGTCTCTTACAAACATCGCGTTTTATTGAGTTTGGCAGGATCGATAGTATTTCTAATTCATCGAGACTATCTATATTATTTATACTATCTATGGCTAGACAAGTCGACGTAAGAGTTAAATCATATAAAGTCATTGTCGTTGTTTTCATTGCTGTCCTCCTCAGCAGTAGGTTCTTCCGCGATCGTCCTAAGTTTATAATGCCCGTAGGGAAGCGTGTTGATTCGGTCATTAGTAATTACTCTCTTGTTGTCTGAAGCGGACAGAGATCGTTTAACAACTGTTTTCGTTGTAATCCTGAATAGCCGGCTTTGGATTAGATTGAATTCGGCTTTTTCCGGTTCAAATCCTTCGAACAATGTTCTTTTATAGTCTTCAAACGATAGGTAACGTTTCACGTAGGATGATTTTATACCCTTTGTTTTTTTAGAAGTGAACTCTATTTCACTTTCATCCGACCCATAGCGATAAATGTACATTTTAGAACGTAGACCGACGTACTCTTGAATTTGTTTTCCTAAACGCGATTCGTCTTTGAAACAACCGATTTTACCTTTGTTTGTGTCGTCTTTGAGCGGATGTCCTACAGGATATACTGACATATCCAGATATGCAGCAAGTGTGGGCTGTTTTAATACTTGGAAAAGATCGCGATCAGTGGTCAAGTGCAGCAGATAACTATCTGTGTCTGTGTACTGCAGCCTTAACTCTTTGTCTGTAAAGTGGTTACAAAGTACGTCGTAGTAGAACTGATACATGTGTACTTTGGACAAGTCAAGCACACACATTCCCGCATAGATAGGAGCGTTGAGGATCACCGTTTTTCTTTGCATGTACACAAGTACGATGTTTTGGTCGATTATAACATGTTCCACGAATTGAGGGTTCCGAATAAGCTTTTGCAATGTACTGTCTTTAGTTACAATTCTGACGTCGCGGTGGTTACGCTTGTTCATAAGCAACCTTCCGTAGTTCGCATTATTCATCAATTTGAATATGCTTTTGTAGAACTCGTTTGTCGACTTGGCTCTCATTTCCGCGTTAAAGTCTACAAACTTTTTCATAAAAGGTGATTGTGAAAACGAGATTGCTCTGTGGACCTTTGTTACAATCAATCCCAGTTTAACGGCCTGTTGAAACACGGAATAATGAGCTACATATTTCGTTTTACCTTTTAGTGTCGCAAGCAGCTTTTTGTCCTTACTTCCCGGGGGTGCTTCTAGCTCAGGCAATGGCGGAAGGTACTGCAAACGATCGTGAACATTATCAGGGACTTTAAGATCACACTCTAGTATGTATCCGGTTGGGTTATCCGAAGGAACACTGGACCAGTCTAGGTTTTCGGGTGACTCTACAAACTGAAAGTGTCCAGTTGGAAGGTATTTGCTTTGGGATGCGCCATATAAGTTTATGGCATCAAGCATAAGAAGCCAGCTCTGCTTTTCATTGGGATCGTAGTCAGCAGTATTGATTAAATGAGGGTTGTTTGCTTTGGCATAGCGGGTCACACATTGGACTAACCCACCTCGTATGCCACTTTCAATCATCAGTAACATATCAGGATCGGTAAGTAACTCAAGGGTTACACGTGTCATACGCAGCATCGCTTTGTAGGCAAGTCCAGGTGCGGTGTACATATGACAACAGTCGATCTTGTACGCTTCCAAACACGTTTTCCTAAATGATGTCAGAACGTCTGCAAGAAGGCAGACGTCAAGTTTCAAGTAAAAATCATGGAAATCTCCAAAAGTTTCCATTTTTAATTTTTCCCAAACTTCCATCGCAAATGTGTAATCTTCCACCGAACACGGTTCGTTATTGAGTTTGTCATAAAATGCATCACGGTTTGGTAAGCTTGTTTCATCAAATACTTTTGCTGACGTTACATAACTATAAGGATAAACCCCTTTACGTCGGATGAGATTTAAATGTTCAGTGGGTACGAGTTTCGACGATTCTACGAGTTCATTTTCTGACAAGGTGTCGGCCAGTTTTGCCAGACTCAAAGACATCAGTCTAAAGGAATCAAGAAAGCGCAGCCACATACGACCCACTCGGACTGATATCGATATGTACTTATCGTTTGTACAAGGGATAACCTTTACTTCACAGTCTGGGACTGATGATAAGCTTTTTATGATAAAATTGCCATCGTAATTCGACATGTTGTGACAATACAACGGGATGTAGTTTATGGTAGAGCTACGTAAATTGCATTTACTACAGATCACGTGTCTCATGTTACCCGATATATGACAGTGGTCTAAGACCCTGACACAGGTGCTGTCATTGAAAGCACGATCACACAGCTCGCAAGCCATGGTTGATTCGAAGCGCTCCGTCTCTTGAGCTGTTAGTGGTTTGACCGGTTCGAAACGCGTATAAAGTTGTTCGACACTCGCTGCAATTTGTTGCATATGAAACATAAACGACTGAGCAGCATTGGGACTACGGTGTACCTGCGGCTCCGTACTGATTCCTACTTCGTGCAATTTCTCGTCAGGTAGTGTTGACTTTACTAAAGTAGCATAGGAATTGGGTTCGTGACATTCGAATGAACGATCAGAGCCTACTATTGGTACAAGAGTAGCTTCAAAGTCGGCAATAACAATGACCGGCACCGGGATTTGATTTTCAAACTCCTCGTATTTTAATAGGTTTTCACCTTCCTTTGGTAGGCGAGTGTTTGCGAGTTTAAATTTTTTACAAAGTCGTAGGTGCTCTTCGAGCCATGACTTTGGATCCGGTTTACATTTTCGAACCTCACGGTGCGTCGAACACCGTTTGCAAATTACGATCTGATTGTGTCCGGCAGCCACTTGTGGACGTATCAGTTTGGAAAAATTAGATATATAAACATAGTGAGCGTTTTCGGCTGACTCGCGATACAATAATAAATCTATGTGGTCCTGTTTCTCATCAACTACCCGTAGTGGTGTTATATCACAGCCTGGAGCTGTTTCGAAAACATTTACCGAGGTATTGGGATTATTCAATTCAAACTTTGCGATTGACGACACTGTCACAGGAAATTTTATTCCCTCAAAGTTGTATACGTGCTCATAGTCAACGAACGATTCTTCAGTCAAGACTGAATTAACATCTACGTTCGGGAGGTGTTTCACTAGTACACTATATTTAAAACATTTAGAGTCTGTATTACGAACATTGATTGTGGCTTTCCTTTGTGTTATACGTTTTGGCAGTACTGTGTATGCTTTCCCAGTGGGTTTCTTAAAAGTAAACCTACTTACTCTAAGCGTTAGCGTTGACGGATGGTCCAGTGTCCATCCAGACCCCTTCCCTTCGAATTCAGACTCCTCAGTGAGTAGCTTGGCACCGTCTTGGGCGAGAATGTCTTGGAGATCATCGCTGCCGCCGTAGACTGTCCTGGTAGATGTTTTGAAGTTGAATTCTTCTTGCGTTCCTTCATGTTGATGGTTGAAGACTGACAACACCACCATGTTGTATTTGAGACTGGGCGATGTTTTAAACTCTTCTCGAAGCAGTTTCTCAGCAACCGGAAGTGCAACACTCAGGAACGCTTTCGTGTCACGGTAGTAAGCGTTGGGATTGTCAATGATAAAATCCCGACAACTTAGTAGACCTCTTTTCATGTACCATTTTAATCGAGGTGGTGTTCCAGACTGCTGTGATGTGGTGGCGCTCTGTCGAGTCGTATGTAGTTGGACGTTTGTAGACGTTTCTGGATTTTGTAGTCGAGAGGTTGGAGGCACAGCTGCAGACTCCTCGAATCTCTCAGCAAGTGGTGGGCTGCTGTTCCGTAGCTTCTTTCCTCTAGAAGACGGATGAGCAACGTCCTCATCAGAAGACGATGTAGATAGAGTATGTTTCCTACCCTTGCTGAATTTTTTTGAATACACTTTAGTAGCAAGACACATTTGCTGGTGTCTCGCCAACGCTTTCACTGATATAAAATATGCTTCATGACAAATGGAACATTCTATAAACTCCATCATAAAAGAACATTTAACACACCGAGTCACACACACAAACACCGAGCACACAGATGTTACTACTACTCTGAGCACTGAGCGAATGAGTGCTGATCACAGAGTGCTGAGGGTATTTATGTCGGGGTGTACCCTTGACACATGGTCGTCCTTAACCTGAATCTTACATTGTCATTGACCCATTTTAAGGGTTGTCCTTAACCCCCTTTTGTGTCCTCGACCTATTAGTGGATCAACTTCCTAGACCTCGAAGTGTGCATATAAACACGTTGAGGATTACTGGAGTACTCATTCTACTCTTGGTACTCGTACTCAACGAACCTTCCACACGCTGGTGAGTAGCAGTTGTTTGTCTCTCTTGATTACTAATTACTACTTTATTTCAGCTCTATTTTTTAAAAAAGGTTTTCGTAAGAATTAACGATAGTTGTTTATGAACTGCCACAGTCTTTTGCAAATTGTGCTGGCAGTTGTAAGAGGCATTTTTCCAATTACTGCCTACAGTTTTTATCATGTTTACTGCGCGGCTCGGTTTTATTTGTAGGTTTTAGCGTGGTTTTGTGTATACATACGTTTTTTATAAACAAAAGCTGAAGCGTATACGGGTTTTGTGAGTTTGACCATTTTATGATGCATGCTAAACTTTATTTGGTTTACAGACCTCTTGTTTTCTGGTTTCTAGTTACACTACACTACTTTTGGGTTGTAAAAGTAACAATAACAGTAAACAGCAGTACATTTATGTTTATTTAAATAAATCGATAATCTCATCATCATCCAATGAGCTGTACCCCGACGATGAAAGTGTTGATATCATTTGATCCAACTCCTCTGGCAGTTCATTATCATCATCATCATCATCATCATCAGATATGATGATCGGTGATGATGGTGCAGGTCGTATGTCTTGTGGTGGTGCTGTAGAGGTTGACGGCTCGGACGTGTCTGGGCGTGGCTGCAGCGGGGGGGAATTGAGTATGGAGCAGAGCGTCAAACATTGTTTTTTTACAGGCGGGCCCTGTCCCTCTGTCGGTCTTTTTCCCCCACGGTATCGAACCAGTGATTCGTGGCGCATAGTCGCCGCCATTCTTCCAGCTGTAACAGATTGTTTAGTTTAGAGTACAGTTTGTCAAATCAGCGTTTTACTGTGGATATTGGTGTGTCTTGGTTTACAAATGTTGTATGAGTTTTAACTATAACATTGACAAAATAGTTTATCTGGTTTACAAAGAATATTACCGTTCACTGCCTAGTTGTATTTTTAACATCAAATACTTTGTGGTTTTGGCTGGAGTTTTGACAGTCGGTGGAAAAATAGTAGTTACGCCTTGATCAGATTTATTATTACTGTCATTCGTCTAGCAAGTTTACCGTAGTGATGGATCGTAGGCTGTATTGGTTTCTTAGGAAGGTTGTTATTTTCTCATATTTACTTTCACTACGTTTGTTAATCTTCAACTGCTCAAGTGTTATTCGGACAATACTACAATAGTATATTTCATAGCTAGGGCCAAAAATTAGGTTTTACCAGCTCGAGATATTTTTAAGTTTGAGACGAAGTCGGGAAGGAAGGTTGTTATTTTCTCATATTTACTTTGACTACGTTTGTTAATCTTCAACTGCTCAAGTGTTATTCGGACAATACTACAATAGTATATTTCATAGCTAGCGCCAAAAATTAGGTTTTACCAGCTCGAGATATTTTTAAGTTTGAGACGAAGTCGGGAAATCGATCGAGTGCTACAAAACCATTTCGGTCCGTGGTACGAACGCTATTTTTCACCACACCCTATTACCACTTTTCACGACTATAGTCAACACAACTACAACTTGTTATGTTAAGAAATAATTTCAGGAATCAGCAAAAATAAAAATTGTTACTAGGCAACGGTGATAATAACACAATTCTATTGCAATGCTATGGATTTTGATTGTATAAAATGCATTCATGTTTAAGAGGACAGCTGATTTTGCCACCCTATAAAAACCTGCTTGGTCCCCAAATTACGATGACAGCTGGCTAGCAAAACGTAACTTTCAGCCCGTATGTAATACAGCCAAAAACATAGTGTGGTGAAATCACAATTTAGCGTACTAGATAAATAAACCCCGGTCTCCAAACACAAAACAGCGGCAAGTGACACGATCGCAGCACTAACAGGATTATATGTTTCAGAACCATGTCTGCTGATCTCCGTACAAAACTGAACAAGCTAGTGGTTGTCGAGGGACCCTCTAGAATCGCAATGACCGAACTTACAAACCCTGCTGGCTACACAATTACAGCGGCACGATTACACAGCCACGCACAGTACGGGATTAGCGTTATTCTAGAGGTATTAGTGGACAACATAGTGAGGATGGTGTTTCTTCCAAAACGGTTCGGACAAACTCTGTCCCAATCGGATGTAGATACGCTGGCTAACGGGACATACAAAGTTAAATGTACCGGCATCACCAACCGCTCTCCAAATGTTGTAATATTTCAATGAGAAAATATAGACACATATTAACAGACATTTGTTATTATTCCACTACCTTATTTACCTGGTGAATAGCTGGTGACGTCTTCTACCACTTCGTACGTCTTTGAAGGTACAACATCGAAGTGGCGTCGAAGCTTCGCCAGAGCTTCCCTCCCCTCAGCGATGGACTCGAACTCAAACAAGACGTTGAAGATCATGTTTCAAACTGATGTTAAGTTTGGAGTACTTAGTCTTTATACTATCGGCTCCACTCACCGGCCATAACCCGAATTGCAGTTTTCGGTTACCTTGCACTCACCTTGGACTAATAACCGCATTGCAGCTGCACTTGACATTACACAACGGACCCGCTAACCCACTGACTACACAAGGTCGCCGCACCGGTTCGCGGCCACTGCAACACACAAGATCGCAGTCTACGCGCTAGATCACTTTTATTGTTAACATACCCTGATGTTACCTCTAGTTAGAGGAAATATTAACTACTGATGAGCAGGAATTATATTTGCAGCATCCATGTAACAGGCAATTCGTTTCAAGATGATTTTTTCAAAGACTTTAGAAAGTGTAGAAAGTAAGCTGATTGATCGGTAACTCGATGGAGAAGACTTTGGTTTATTGGGTTTATGAATAACTGATATTTCCGCATGCTTCCAAATAGAAAGGAAGTAAGATTTAGACAAACATGCATTAATAATTGACTAGGTGAAACCCGTCGAAATCGACGGTTACTTTCAAGGCTTGCGCTAACTTATCTAACTGCGACAAATTGAGTGAAATTATACATATTTTGAGCATTTAGCATTGTTTAAAGAGTAATAGGTGTAAAAACAATAATGATATTAATTGCGTTAGTTGCCAAATATGGTTGATCATTCAATGAATAAAATATTTCCCATACTGTACATCATCGGAGTTATTATTAGTATGTTAACTCGTACATCTTCTTTTAGAAGAACCTTTAGATAGTATTAAAATCATATTGGTGGATCTTTTGTAGTTAAAACTTCCGCGATTTCATCTGTCTAATAAAGATTAATCTATGATTTTATTTGAGAAAAATATCTGTTTATTGAAAAGACACGTTCTAACTTAAAAGGGAGGTCCATCCGTTACAGTGAAAGTTTGATTTTTCCTTCATCACGTCGTGTCAGTTCATATCGTACTTCTGTGCCAATAAATAACCCTCTAGCATAGTTTTGGGAAATTGGTTGTGGGGATGTTGAAGCTAATAAGACACTTCTGCACTTGTATTATTTTGCATTGTATTACACAATCGAAGATGTTTCCAATGATTTAAAACATGTATGGCAATAATCTCATAGTATGATAAAATATAGCCAAAAGTGGTGAAAAAGGCAGACACCAACCCGTACAATAGATATAAGATAGTTCAATAAGAAATAATTGTTAAATAACAGTTACTGTGATAAAAGGATTTTCCACTGATTTCGTAATGGAACGTTATATTGCAAAATATGACATGATACAGAAGAAAATCAATTTTAAAATCAGAAAATAACATTGCAAATACTTCTTTTGGACAATTCAGTAACTCCCAATAAATGTGTGTTGTTTAAAATACAATTTTAAATTAACAGCTGTTTCATTAAAAAGTATTATCCATATGGACAAAATGTAAACAAATCTGTGGAGGGATCTTCTGGGGCAGAGCCCTAACGGGATTCACTTAGTTTTTCTTTTGGTAACTCATCTAGGGACCAACACCTTTCTTTGGACACCTCTACCAAGTTTCTACGCCCAGTCGTTTTCTCAAATTAATGGAGACAAAGTTTCAAATTAAATATTTAGATTCCCCCATGTTAATCTTATGGGAGAAAATCCAACTTTGGTGGAAGATCCTGCCCAAACTAATAAAGATTTCAAAAAACGAAAAAGACTTTGCAAAACTACAGATCAGGGCCATTCATTTGACACTTTAATCATCAAAATCGGTCCAAAAATGAGGGAGGAGTTCTGTTTACAAAAATCGGCTTAGCGTATTATATATATAGAAGATGTGAAATATGAAAAGCCCTTGTTGGTGAAGATTTCGCAAAATAATATTAGGAATAAGGTCATGGCCAGGTGATTTACGGAGTGGAAGTTTTTTAATTACTGCTTTAATTTCAGATTGGCGTGCAAACTTTATTGGTAGTTCAGCAGATAAAAATTGTCCATTCAAAGTCTCTTTCACCATCTCATCGTCACCATAATCAGTAAGATCAGTGGGTTGAAATGTACTTTCATAAAAATCTGCCAACAGTTCACACTTCTGTGAATCAGTCTCACAGATTAGGTTGTCTTTTTTTAACGTAGGTATGACCGAAGGAGTACTTAAAAGACGTTTAGTTGCTTTCCACATATTTGGGTCACTCGGATGAATATCAGAAACATACTTCTTATAGTTGTCTATTCTTAATTCCTCGAGTTCTGTTTTCACTCGTCTTCCCAGTTCGTTGAGTTGCCTTTTAAAGTGTGGTAGACGGTATCGCTGCCAAAGTCGTCTAACTTTATGTTTTTCTCTAATCAGACGCATTATTCTCATCGGAGGATGATAGTAGTCGTTATTTGGCGTGGATTGTGAGGGTTTTAAGATAGCTTTCCTGGCACAAGTTTTTAATGATTCGGTAAATATTTTTACAGAGTTTTCTATTTCGATGCAAGATGATAATTTAGGCATACCTTCTAAACATTTATCCAATTCTGCACTGAAAATTTCCCAATTTATCTTTCCATTAATTAATCTTTGAGGTGGACAACTGAATTGAGGTTGCGTGAAGAAGGTTACTTCTTCAATCATCAATGTGTCCCGTACTTGGTACACATAACGGGAGAATGGTCAGAGTCCAGCTCGGGTAAAACATTTTGAATGATTGGAGCTGTACAGTTTTTGTGCAAAACCAAATCAAGTATATCTGGCTGATAATTAGGTTGCCATGGAAAATGTGTTGGTTCTTGTGGCGCATCAATCATTACGTTTGAGTTATTTGTGAGTCGTAACAAACGGTTTCCATTTGGGTTTGTGGTTCTGCAACCCCATATCTGATGTTTACAATTTAGGTCCCCCATAACAACAGTCGAACAATTTTCTGCAAACAACACCTGCAAGTCATGATTGTGTAGCCGTTTGTTGGGGGGTTTGTAGACAGAAATTAAGCGGAAGTCTGCACCATGACTTAAATTAATTTTTACACCAACAGCTTCTACCGAAGATAAATGAGGTAAAAATATATTATGATGGTCCAAAGTTCTTCGCACAAAAATTGCAACGCCACCTGAAGCTATTGGATTAGGCCTATCTTCCCTGTATATAGAATACCCATTAATTTTGAAATTTTCCACGTTGGTCAGGGTGTCTCGGTAATACACGCAATATCGATGCTATGTCTAACCAAAAACGCGATAAAAGTAGCACGTTTATCTCTAAGCCCATTGGCATTCCAGTTAAGGAGGGTTAAATTGTTAATTTGAAAATAATTGACCTGATCCATTTGAGAGAATAGAGCTTATCACATTACTTATTATCTTTTTGAGAGTAGGAATGAACGATTTTACCATATCTAGGATAATTTGTTCAAGGTTTTGAAACACAGACGTATCAGGAGCATCATCAGATTGATCTTGTGAGAATGAATTATTAATATTGCGGCGGCTCGTAGCAGTAACTTTAGCAAATGAAACTCGTGATGTAGAAGGTTCCTGAGGCGAAAAGTTTGTATGAATCTCAGGAAAATGAGTAGCAGAATTCAAATCAGGGGGAGAAGGAGTATTTTCTTTTTTCTCAGTAGCGTTTTGATGGCGATTGCGAGGACTACCCCGATTGTGATCCTTGTTGGTTATTTTCTGGTATACTTGACAGCCTCTGTAGTTAGCTGTGTGGCTTTCGCCACAATTAACACATTGAGGAGCTGCAGTTTTTTGTTTAGGACATTCAGAGTAGTGATGTTGACCAGTGCAACGCACGCACCTTGGGTCCAACTTACAAAAGTTCTTCGTGTGCCCATAGCGTTGACATCGAGTTGGGGAATTTGCCTAGATTTTCTTTTCATTTCGACACTTAGGCCTACAACTGCAAAACATATTGTGGTTAAATTAAAGATAGCTTTGCCGTCGTCGTTGTTTTCTAAGTCTACTGCACAAAGAGGGAGTGGAAGTTTGTTTTTGTTGAGTAACCTAGTGACTCTAATGACAGGATAGTTTCGATCTGTTAGCTCAGTTTTAATTTCATTCTCAGATAATGATGTAGGGACGTTCCTGACAATCACTTCTAGTTTTTTGTCATGTAGGGGTTGAAAAGTATGATATTTAATGTTAGAAGAATCATAAAAGGCTGTAAAATTTCTAAAGTCATCTATATTAGACAAGTTCACTTTAAGGGACTGTCCTCGAACTTGAGTCGAAAAAGTTGCCTTTACCATATTTCGGACATCTTTTATTATTTCTTGGTGGTTGTTTACGTTGTGCAAAAATATAGGAGGGATTTTTAACTTTGGGTCATTTACTTGGTTTTCCAAAGTAGAATCATCCATATCGTGTGATTGATCCACGCCATTGCCATCACCATTAGAACAATAAGAATGCTCAGATAGAATTTGATATTTATTGCCTTTACATAGTTCACTTGAATCTAAAACATAGCGTTTCGGTTGAGATTCAGAGGAAGAAAAGGTAAGTTTACGTTTTGGAAAGACAAAATCATCATCAGGATCACTTACATTTTCATCAAAAGGTATAGCAAGGAACTTATTTGTTTGTTGTACATTATACTTAGCTTTGTTTACATTAGATGTTGACATTCTTGTAACAGGAGGAGCTTGGGTTTTAATATTAATTTTGAGATTCGAGTGTCAGGATTCGATCTTTGAAGCCAACTGTTGGTATGGGAACTTTAACAGCCACTGGGAAAAGTGTAAGGTCAGTTTGCAAATCTACGCGACACGCTCTTTCCAACTTCACTCATATTTGGGTTAAAATACGCACATAGTGGCGTCCACATCTTAAATAATTGATTGATTGATTGAGACGTCAATGGATAAGATCGGTTAAGAAAAGGCGGAGGAGTTCAACCGACAAAGTTTCATGTAGCGTATTAATTATATAGATATTTTGCCTACATCAGCACACCCAAACGTAACCACACACGAACACATGCCAAACAACGATTTAGATTTACAAAATGATAATAAGTCTACTTGCAGTATCCTAGATCAATGAAAATCGTCTTTAATCTATGTCATCCATCTGTTAGTCTCTGAATAAAGCTTGTAAAATAATTTGCACAGGCTTTTCTTTGAAGACTCGTGGGCAGAGCCTCGATGGTATTAATTATCTCTAATCTACTAATCTTACTTATTTGCTATAATCAATGACTAAATAAAATAACCTCATACTTCTATAGAATAGTTTTATATCCATCCAGCTGTTAGTTCAGTCAACTTATCTATCTATCTATCTATTTTACTTATTTAATACGCAAGCAGGAATTTTGTAACAATTACTCCTCCGAAACTACTGAACCGATTGATATGTTTTTGGTGTCATTGGAAAGAGCGTAACGTGAAGTTGTGCAGGAAACTTTCTTTTTAGGGAAGTAATTAGAGTGTGAGGCCCTGGGGCCCTTTAAAGTTTCGTATTTCTCCATAAGATTAACATGGGAAACAAAAATTGTTTTGAAACTCCAGCTGTTGTCAGAAATTAAATATTAATAACTAGGTGAAACCCGTCGAAATCGACGGTTATTTTCAAGGCTTACGCTAATTCAGTAAACATGCACAACCCTTTTCGTTAGTCTAATAACATTCAAAGGCTCTCTATTTGTATACATATTATGTGTTCACTAAACTGAATGAATACATCGAAGTAACCTCTCTGAAAAGTCGCGACATCAGCTCGATGGATTAAACGCGGAATTAAACATATATTTTCACGGTTGTGAGTTTAATCAGAACACATCAAATTATAAAAACCTAGAATGTACGGCCCGGATTTTTACCCCCGGAATTTTACCCCCCGGATTTTTACCCCCGGAATTTTACCCCCGGAATTTAACCCCCCGGATTTTTACCCCCGGATTTTTACCCCCTGGCCAGAGATATAAATTAGTGGGAATGGTTTATTATCGTCATTCAGTTTTAATTTAATGGTAAACATTTTATTATTAAGTAGCCTATCGTAATTTATATGTAACATTAACTAATCGAACAGGGTTTTAATATTAATTTTGAGATTCGAGTGTCAGGATTCGATCTATGAAGCCAACTGTTGGTTAATATGATCAAAATAAAACAGCGAATTCTGTTTACTTAGTTGAGATTACAAAATAAATAAATAAAGATAGGCTACTAAATAATGAAATGTTTACAATTAATTAAAAACAGAAATAAGAAAATCAATCATTCAATTTCTAAAATCAGCCAGGGGGTAAAATTCCGGGGGTAAAAATCCGGCCCGTACATCTTCAGTTGCCTAAACGCTAGTTATATGGACAGGGGGTAAAATTCCGGTTTTTATCGCTTATCTAATTAATCGCGCTCTGACTATTTTCATCAGACTTCCAAATCCGCGGGGGTAAAATTCCGGCCGCGAACAAACTTTTGGCCACTCAGGTTACTACGTCATAGTGACGTCAGCTTTGCCCAGGAGGTAAAATTCCAGGGGGATAAAATTCCGGCGACCCCTTATTGTCTACAAATTGGCTAAATAACTTAGGGGCCTACGGTACTTAATAAAATCTGACAGCCTTTTTACATTGACCTTAAACTGTAAGCTTACATTTTCCCGTCCATGGGCAGTTTGATTGTAAAAAATTCACCCTTTAAAATGTGTTGAGTGCAATTTAATATTTGCCACATGTCTGTTTTTAATGTTATACTTCAATGATGAATACCAGATGGTTAAATTGTTAAATGTGTTGTTAAAAACAATAATAGTTTTAATCTATGTCTTCTTTAGTTGGTTCAATTAAAAGTGTTGAGTTTAATAATTCAGTTTGCCCTTTTATTTTATTGAGCTAGGTATTTTAATTTAGTGTCCAGGGAAACCACATATTTACAAAATGGAAAAGGACTGTTATGTAAATTGTAAGTATTTCCATTGGTTGATAATATTTTAGTTGGCTCTTTTGCTCTTTTAAAATCATTGGAAATTATGACTGTTATAAGTTTTCAACCAAGTAATTTGTTTTTAAATAACTCCTGTACTTCTTTGCAATTGCTCGATTTCGAGCAACATGTACACTAGTACTTATTTAATACGCAAGCAGATTTTTTGTGACAGTTACTCCTCCGAAACTACTGAACCGATTGTCATGTTTTTGGTGTCATTGGAAAGAGCGTAACGTGAAGTTGTGCAGGAAACTTTCTGTTTAGGGAAATAATGAGAGAGTGAGGCCATGGAGCCCTTTAAAGTTTCGTATATCTCCATAAGATTAACATTGGAAACAAAAATTGTTATGAAACTCCAGCTGTTGTCAGAAATCAAAAGTGAGAAGAAGAGCATATGTTAATCTTAAACAGTCAATAAGTTTGCTAATTTAAAAGTTTGCTGCAAACTTGCTGACTTGGTTGAAATTCGTTTTAAAATAAAGCCTGTAATACTCAGCAATTGCTCGATTTCGAGCAACAGGGACACTAGTACTTATTTAATACGCAAACAGGATTTTTGTGACAATTACTCCTCCGAAACTAATGAACCGATTGACATGTTTTTGGTGTCATTGGAAAGAGCGTAACGTGAAGTTGTGCAGGAAACTTTCTTTTTAGGGAAATAATTAGAGAGTGAGGCCCTGGGGCCCTTTAAAGTTTCGTATTTCTCCATAAGATTAACATGGGAAACAAACATTGTTTTGAAACTTCAGCTGTTGTCAGAAATTAAATATTAAAAATCGGTTTCCATGGAAGCATGAGAACATTCACAATGTTTACATTTGTTTTGACATTTAAATGTAAACAACCAGAACCGACAAATGTCTATTTCACAATTTCAGACAGCTGATCCAAAAAAATAAAACAACCATGTGGTATGTTTATTAAATCTTAAACTTAAGATGGATTATTTATTATAAATCTATTTCAATGATTATGAAACAGATTTTTCCCGTTGCGAACCAAAAATTAAAAGTGAGAAGAAGAACATTTGTTAATTGTAAACAGTCAATGTGCAAACTATCTATGTTGTATTAAAAATGGGTATAGTTTTGGATGTTGGTTTGTGTTTAATGATAGAAGTTATTAATTATTGAATTTTTATTTTAATGATTTGGCATATGAGTATGCTTATGATAAATAACACCATTTCAGAGTTCTGCCAGTTTTAGCCTAACTCTGTTCTGTAGAGTTTAAAGTAGCCTACACCTTATTGTCTACAAATTGGCTAAATAACTTAGGTATGGTACATTATAAAAGCTGACAGCCTTTTTACGTTGACTTAAATTGTAAGCTTACCATTTCCCGTCCATGGGCAGTTTGATAGTTAAAAATTAACCCTTTAAACTGGAATAGGACTGTTATGTAAATTGTGAGTAGTTCCATTAGTTAATAATCTTTTAGTCGACTCTTTTAAAATAATTGGAAATTATGACTGTTATTAGTTTTTAAACAAGTCATTTGTTTATAGATAGCTCCTGTACTTCTTAGCAATTTCGAGCAACATGTACACTAGTATTTCATTAAAACAAACCCAAGATTTTACAGTATTTAGAGACAAGTTTGGAAGACCAAGTAAAAAAGACTTTTGTTGAAGAAATTTGACATATCAGAAAACTGTAAAGGGAGTCGCTGTGTACAGTCTTGTAAAAAAGCCCAAATATTTTCAAAATGCTAACAATTTTTCTGAATACAAAACCAACTATGATCTGGCCTTCGCTCAACTGACTGATGATTTTTAAACTCGTAATATAAAAACTTTAATATGCTCAACTATGGGCTGCAACCGAGATCGTGTCACTCCCGCTCATTTTGTCTCAAACCTATTGGAATTTCAATACCCCCGTCGCAGCAAACCTGCATACTAAGCGAATTTCCATTTACCCGGCTTGATTTCTACTAAAATATTCCCTATAAATTTTTAGATTTATTTCCTATTTAAATAACATTAATTTTGGTGAGTAGTTAGGTTTGCTGCTACGGGGAAGATTTTGAGGTGTGTTTTTTTTTTATTGAAATATTGATAGCTTATCTATCTATACTATTATGAAGAAGAGGTGGTGTCTGTGTGTGTGTTTGTATGAGCTAATCTCAAAAACTACTGAACCTATTGGGCTCAAATTGCACACACATGAAGCTACAGTTCCGAGGATACATATAGAACTATTCCCGCTTCAATATTGTCCTAGGGCTACGCCCCGTGGGCTTTCAAAAATCGGAGGTGAGAGATTTCAAAGTAAATTTTGATTGATGGTATCCATGACAACAAAGAATAAACCTACAAAGTTTAAAAATGTAAACAAGCAGTACTAACTGTCAAATTAATTTTGATTTCACAATTCCATACAGCTGGTTCAAACATTCATTTAAATACTGCATGAATATTAGAACAGAGAGGGTAAAGATCATATTTAAAATAATGATGTCACTATCCTGAATGTAAACATTATTTAACATTACTTAAATGGAGCTATAAAACCATACGCTAATGTCATTTCATTATAATAGGATTCTTTCAGTTACATAATTTGTTATGCCAACCCCGTACGAAGGACGGGTACTCTGCTAGTTATGAAATAAACCAAATTGCCAAATTTGATTAAAATATATCCATAAACAAGCAAACTACAACAGTTTATTTATTCTCTATAAGAATCACAAGGGAATTTTAAATTTAAAATTTTTTTAATTTTCTCCGTAGTCAATGAACATTCAAAAACACTTCAATATACTAAATTATTTGTTTTTTTAAGCTCTTCAAAATGGTCTAGAGAGAAATTTAGAAATTAAAAGTTTTTAGGGTCAAAAATGGGAAAAATCAATTTTTACCCCATAAAACCCCCCATAAACCCCTGTTGCTATAGTCCGATTATGCTGGTTCGCAAACTCGTTCAAATAAAAGTAGGTTTACACGTTTGTACTAAATTTCATCAAAATTGGATCATTTTTGCTTGAGTTATTGCGCTAACGGACACATATATAAATATATATATAGGCTATGTATATATATTGATATATATATATAAATAAATATATACATATGAATTTGAACGGATGGTGTTTTTGGCCTATGGGGACCTCAAAATGAAAAAGTAAATCGGTCCCGGGTGTAGGTCTTACCATGAGACCTACGGTAATAGCTTATTCCCTACATGGGAAATTCGCTAAAAGCAAACAGGAGCTGCTGTGATAATTGTGTTGAAGATCAATTCTTATGTCCATGAAAATATTGTTTTAATTATTTAAATTTCGAACAGATGGTATTATTTCATATGTTAAATAATATTAATAGTGATTGTTCCTATGCTGTAAATAGTTGGTTTCAGTCTCCCATTTTTTGTAAGAAAATTAATTTAAAAACCTGTAATCCAAGTCTAAAGTTTCCCACTAATTTATCCCTTCCTACTGTAGAGTGTAACACATTGTAACAGGCAAAAGAACATCAAATAAATTTTTAAAAAATGGATTAAAGCAATCAACATTATTTATAAAATATCTTAAACAAACAATCGTTGATTGTTGATTCAGAGGTGCCAAATACAAAACAACCCTGTTGAAAATTTTAAAAATTCATCATTGTTAATTTCACCAGCACGTATCAGAGGGGGTTGAGGCCAGCTGATAACTCCCAACAACCCCACCATCAGCACCAACAGTTCCAGGTCATCTTTTATTTATAGTACAGTAAAAATATGTTTTGACCCAAAAACAATTAGCACAACCGGGGAATTTGGTACAGATGTTGGGTGTACCTTCCTTTTGAACATACTAAAAGTCCCCTAAAATTGAAGCTGTGCTACGGCCGCCATATTGGAAAATGGCGGCATATTTCTGTATTTTTCGCTATAGTGACTTTATTTTTAGAGATACACGAAAAAGCTAAATGTACAAAATGTAGGTCATCTAAAAATACACATTTTTTTGTATTTACCATCTTTCTCTAAACCCAACGGTTTTTGAGTTATTTGTTATTAAGTATATTTAGTTTTTTCTATTTATCAAAAATAGGTGAAACACATGGAAATTGAGCGTTACTTTCAAGGATTATGATAATTTATCCTATTTAGTTAAATAGTGCGATACTATAAAATCTAAAAATTTAAGCTTATTTTATGAGTAAAACAACTCCACCACAGCAAACCTGCAGACTCAGCCAATTTCCATTTGATTGGATGTTTTATTTAAATAAAATTAGATTCAACAGGTACCTAGGTTTGCTGCTACAAGTAGGTTTTTATAGTGTGTTTTTTTAAAAGTAAAATATCAATACATTACTTTAAAATAACTAATTTTCCTAGTTTGATTAAAATATATCAATAAACAAGCAAACTGCAACAGTTAACTAATTCATAAGAATAGCATGGGAGTTTTAAATTTTCAATAAACAAATTTGAATATACAAATTTTGGTTGTGTTTACTAAAAAGATGGTGATTAGTCACGATTAGAATATTAACCAAATGGGTTTTCAAAAGGAGATGGAGCCTGTTATTTAAGTAATATTAATTCGTACCAAGCACCGAAAATATTGTATGCAGTAAGGTGATCTACCATATTTTGTAAAGTACGCAATAGTCATATTAATATTTTATCTTAATTTTTTACCCATTTAATAGTTAAAATTTTAGTATTTTGATGGCACCACCACACTAACTAACTATACTTGACATCTTATTGTAAATTTGGAAGGGTGTTTTTCGTGTCTGGTTCATGTTGGTGACTAATTAAGTATGGTATAGTATAGTTAGTTTTATTTATCAAAAATCGGTGAAACCCATCGCAATCAACGGTTACTTTTCTAGGTTTACGACAATTATTCATCCCACTTAGTTGATATCAGAGTGATAGTGGTAGTGCCATCAAAATATTAAAATGTTAATTTATTAAATGGGTAAAAATTAGTATAAAATATTAATATGACTATTGCGTAGTTTACAAAATATGGTTGATTTCCTCACTGCATACAATATTTCCGATACTTGGTACGAGTTAATATTACAGTACTTAAATTACTTGCTTCATCTCCTTATGAAAACCCATTCGGTTAGTATTCGAATCGTGACGAATAATCGCCATATTTTCAGTAAACACAACCAAAATTTGTATATTTAAATTTGTAAATTGTAAATCTTAAGCTACCATGCTATTATTATGAATTAGTTAACCGTTGCAGTTTGTTTGTTTATAGATTTATTATGATCAAACTTGGAAAATTAATTATTTTATACTAAGTTATTGATATTTTACTAAAAAAAACACACACTATAATAACCTACCTGTAGCAGCAAACCTAGGTACCTGTTGAATCTAATTTTATTTAAATAAAACATCCAATCAAATGGAAATTTGCTGAGTCTGCAGGTTTGCTGTGGCGGAGTTGTTTTGCTCATAAAATAAGCTTCAATTTTTAGATTTTATAGTATCGCACTATTTAACTAAATAGGATAAATTATCATAATCCTTGAAAGTAACGGTCAATTTCCATGTGTTTCACCTATTTTTGATAAATAGAAAAAACTAAATATACTTAATAACGAATAACTAAAAAACCGTTGGGTTTAGAGAAAGATGGTAAATACAAAAAATGTGTATTTTTAGATGACCTACATTTTGTACATTTAGCTTTTTCGTGTATCTCTAAAAATAAAGTCACTATAGCGAAAAATACAGAAATATGCCGCCATTTTCCAATATGGCGGCCGTAGCACAGCTTCAATTTTAGGGGACTTTTAGAATGTTCAAAAGGAAGGTACACCCAACATCTGTACCAAATTCCCCGGTTGTGCTATTTTTTTTTAGGTTTATGGAATTTTTCTCTTATTTTTACTGCACTATTAGTGAAGTGATAAAGATACAGTAGAATCCCGCAAACTCGGCGTAATGTGGACTGGAAGGATGCTGAGTTTGTGAAATGCCAGGTTATCAGGAACTAGGCTTAAAAATAAGGACAATATAATTTTTAAGCTCTTTAACCTCCTTTTTTTATATTACAAGTTAGTATTAAGTCATCAGATAACAAAAATATCCTTAACAAAATAACCTTGGTACGAGTTGTGAATGATTTTACTTGAGCTGGCTTGAGTCCATGTTTAACTCGGACTCAAAATATTACTAAATTTCTGAGCCAGGTGATGGCCGAGTTATCCAGACTGCCGGGTTATCGAGTGCCGAGTTTGTGGGACTCTACTGTACTGGAAAGTGTTTTTAAAAAGCAGAGCAGTGAAAGTTTAAATAGTAATGTAATAGACAGTAGCAGTAGTGATAAGGACACACATGTAATAAATCCACTTGATTCTTCTTTAAACTTACTGGACAAGACACCACCAATAAAAAGATAGGACTAACTAAAAATTCAAAATTTTCCACCAAAATATACAACATTTAGAATCAAGAATTGAGCAACTAGAAATAACCATAGATGAATTAAATCCAGATGTAATGATACTTAACTGAACATGATTTGAAACCAGATGAAATCACTAGGGTAAGCATAAAAAATTATCAAATTAATGTATCGTTTTCAAGACAAAATTTCTCTAAAGGCAGTGTCATGATTGTGTCCAAGACAAGATGGGCATTGACAGGGCCGAAATTACCTATGGGCGGACAGGGCGAGCCCTCGGGGCCCCCTTGCCCCCCCTCACACAGTAATTTTTCTTAATAAGTTCAAAAATTAATTAGGCGCTTACCGAATTGCCTCTCTCATTTTGCGTACTGTAGTTAAAAATTACGATACAGGGTTTAAGCTAGCTATTACGAACACTGGAAATTGCCGCGATCGCAAGAAATCATGACAGCCGTTGCCGCGATCGTGGGAAATCATCAAAAATTCTGCCGCGATTGAAAATGATCCCAGATAATGGCCGCAATCGCAAAAAAATGTCACGCGTATTGAGATAATGGTGGATGTTTTGCTGCAATCGAGTAAGGTATATATTATAAGACACAACGTCACTGCATTCTGGCATTGCCGCGATCACGGGTGATCATCACAAATTACACCGAGATCCATAAAAATTGTCACAGGATTTGAACAAATCCCAATAGAAGATCGCGGGTTTTGCCGCGATTGTGTGAAATCATCAAAGGTGTTGTCCCAATCGCCACCGTTTGTGTAAAATAAAGTGGTTCACATGGTCGCTTGGAAGATAAAAGAATGTTGCCACGATCAGAAGACATTTATCACATGTGTTGCCGTTATCAACTTAGCAGACGCACAGGTAGCACTGCCTATGTCTGCTAGTTTCTTATTTTATTGTTATATTTTTTTTGGCTTTATTAAAACTCGTATATATATTTTTAGTTACAAAAGTCTCTGTCTAATATACTTTATTTAGTTTATAATCACAGTTTGTAGCCAATGTTTTTTTGGAATAAACTATATTCATTCATTCAAGAGGGATTTTTGCGGATTTGGCCATGATCGTAAGTAATGATTACAGAACTGCTATGATCGCAGGGAATCATCACGGATTTTTGACACGATTGTAGGGAATCCCCACATATTTAGAGGCAATTTTGATATAAGAGCACCAGTACAGATATCCAAAATTGCGAGAAATCATCGCGGATGTTGCTGCGATCAGGGAAAGCACCACGGTTGTTGCACAGAAAACAACATACAAAAACATACTAGTATGTTTTCTGTGGTTGTTGCCGCAAGTGTAATAGAATAAAGTAAAGCTTTCAAAGTTTTTGCATTCTCACTTATTTGCAGTACTTTTCATTCAAGCAAGGCCACACTAGAAAAAACAGGCCATATGCTGCAGGATCACACTAGTGGATGGATTTCATTGATAAATTCATTGCCATCACCATTCCCATATGTTTTAGGTAAATAAACAAGCTGGCTGTTTGTAAGATTTTAATGGTAAGAGTTTAGAAAACTATCCACCACAGTTGAATATTGCAACCCAACTTATCTAGTCTGGATTAGTGATGGACCATCATATGTTTTTACATATTACATATGCAGTTGTTTACTAAATATATTTTCAGTGTTGTGTTGTGTTTGTAAGAAAATAAAAGAGTTTATAACAAGTACCTGGGGACCGAGGTTTGCTTGGGGAAAATCATTAGTTTACTCTAAAAGCAGTTTAGTATTGCAGATACATTAATCCACTCCCAAACTCCACACTGCTCACCTTTACTACTTCCTTCACCACGTTGTGGACCTGTTTGCCCTCCTTCCCTATACCATTTTAGAATTGCAGATTTTAGGTATCTGCACAGACAGTTCCCACACTCTGCACTGCTAGCCTTACTAATTCCTTCACCATTTCCTACGTCATGGACCTGTTTTCCTCCCTTCACATAGCATTTTAGGATTGTAGATACCTTAATCTAATCCCCATTAACAGTTCCCACACTCCAGGCTGCTCACCTTTACTACTTCCTTCACCACTTCCTACGTTGCGGACCTGTTTCCCTTCCTTCCAACGGCATTTTAGGATTGCAGATACCCTAATGTAATCATCATTAATTGAGCGGAGCGAGCGAAGCAAGCGAAGCTCTTATACGTCGACTTTTATGCATTTCGTAATACGCAAACTCCTCCTAGACGGCTGAATCAATCGTTTTCAAATTTTGCATGGTGATAAAGACCATATCGGTGAGTGCCAACATCTATATGGCGTTAAAAAAGTCTCTCAGGAATCCGTAGAAAAATGAACCTGAAAATCACATTTTCTTAACATTAGTCTTATGGGTTGCTAGGTAACCATGTTGGCTGAATTAAATAACAAGTAAAAAGTAAACAAAAGATTTGAAGTTTTAGCACGTGTTCATAATAAGCCAACTACCCACAGTAGTATACTAGGAAATTACAAATACAGTACAAAAGGAAAAACATCACTTGTTAATATTGAGCAAAGATTATACTTAAGATTACTCGATACATTGTAGTCAAGGGTAGCAGTGCGAAGTCTAGGATCTGTTTATGACGAATACATTAAGGTATCTGCAATCCTAAAATGCTATGGGAAGGGAAGGAAACAGGTCCGTGACGTAGGAAGTAGTGAAGGAAGTAGTAAAGGCAATCATAAAATGCTATGGGAATAGAGGGAAACAGGTCCGTGACGTAGGAAGTGATATGAAGGAAGTAGTAAATGCGAGCAGTCCGGAGTGTGGGGACTGTTTATGACGATAAGATTAGGGTATCTGCAATCCTAAAATGCTATGGGAAGGGAGGAAAACAGGTCCGCGACGTAGGAAGTGGTGAAGGAAGTAGTCAAGGCGAGTAGTCCGGAGTGCGGGAACTGTTTATGAAGATTAGATTAAGGTATCTGCAATCTTTAAGTGCAATGGGAAGGGAGGGAAACAGGTCCGCAACGTAGGAAGTGATGAAGGAAGTAGTCAAGGTGAGCTGTCCGGAGTGTGGGAACTGTTTATGACGATTAGATAAAGGTATTTGCAATCCTAAAATGCTATGGGAAGGGAGGGAAACAGGTCCGCGACGTAGGAAGTGGTGAAGGAAGTAGTCAAGGTGAGTAGTCCGGAGTGTGGGAACTGTTTATGACGATTAGATTAAGGTATCTGCAATCTTTAAATGCAATGGAATGGAGGGAAACAGGTCCATGACGTAGGAAATTGTGTAGGATGTAGATGTGTGGATTTATGTATCTCCAATACTACGGTGCTTTCAGAGTGAACTAATGATTTTCCCCGAGCAAAGCTCGGTCCCCAGGTACTATAATCAAATGACGACACTAGCTTGAGGTTCGTGACGTATGAAGAGGTCAAGGAAGTAGTAAAGGTGAACAGTCTGGAGTGTGGAAACTGTTTATGACGATTAGATTAGGGTATCTGCAATCCTAAAATGCTATGGGAAGGGAGGAAAACAGGTCCGCGACGTAGGAAGTGGTGAAGGAAGTAGTCAAGGCGAGTAGTCCGGAGTGCGGGAACTGTTTATGACGATTAGATTAAGGTATCTGCAATCTTTTTAAGTGCAATGGGAAGGGAGGGAAACAGGTCCGCGACGTAGGAAGTGGTGAAGGAAGTAGTCAAGGCGAGCTGTCCGGAGTGTTGGAACTATTATGACGATTAGATAAGGGTATGGGCAATCAAAAATGCTATGGGAAAGGGAGGGAAACAGGCCCGTGACGTAGGAAGTGGTGAAGGAAGTAGTCAAAGCGAGCTGTCCGGAGTGTGGGAACTGTTTATGACGATAAGATAAGGGTATGGGCAATCCTAAAATGCTATGGGAAGGGAGGGAAAGAGGTCCGCGACGTAAGAAGTGGTGAAGGAAGTAGTCAAGGCGAGCTGTCAGGAGTGAGGGAACTGTTTATGGCGATTAGATAAGGGTATGGGCAATCCTAAAATGCTATGGGAAGGGAGGGAAACAGGTCCGTGACGTAAGAAGTAGTGAAGGAAGTAGTCAAGGCGAGCTGTCTGGAGCGTGGGAACTGTTTATGATGATTAGATTAAGGTATTTGCAATCCTAAAATGCTATGGAAAGGGAGGAAAATAGGTCCGCGACGTAGGAAGTGGTGAAGGAAGTAGTCTAGGCGAGTTGTCCGGAGTGTTGGAAATGTTTATGACAATTAGATTAAGGTATCAGCAAACCTAAAATGCTACGGGAAGGGAGGAAACAGGTCCGCGACGTAGGAAGTGATGAAGGAAGTAGTCAAGGTGAGCTGTCCGGAGTGTGGGAACTGTTTATGACGATTAGATTAAGGTATTTGCAATTCTAAAATGCTATGGAAAGGGAGGAAAATAGGTCCGCGACGTAGGAAGTGGTGAAGGAAGTAGGCTAGGCGAGTTGTCCGGAGTGTTGGAAATGTTTATGACAATTAGATTATGGTATCAGCAAACCTAAAATGCTACGGGAAGGGAGGAAAACAGGTCCGCAACGTAGGAAGTGATGAAGGAAGTAGTCAAGGTGAGCTGTCCGGAGTGTGGGAACTGTTTATGACGATTAGATAAAGGTATTTGCAATCCTAAAATGCTATGGGAAGGGAGGGAAACAGGTCCGCGACGTAGGACGTGGTGAAGGAAGTAGTCAAGGCGAGTAGTCCGGAGTGTGGGAACTGTTTATGACGATTAGATTAAGGTATCTGCAATCTTTAAATGCAATGGAATGGAGGGAAACAGGTCCATGACGTAGGAAATTGTGTAGGATGTAGATGTGTGGATTTATGTATCTCCAATACTACGGTGCTTTCAGAGTGAACGAATGATTTTCCCCGAGCAAAGCTCGGTCCCCAGGTACTATAATCAAATGACGACACTAGCTTGAGGTTCGTGACGTATGAAGAGGTCAAGGAAGTAGTAAAGGTGAACAGTCTGGAGCGTGGAAACTGTTTATGACGATTAGATTAGGGTATCTGCAATCCTAAAATGCTATGGGAAGGGAGGAAAACAGTTCCGCGACGTAGGAAGTGGTGAAGGAAGTAGTCAAGTCGAGTAGTCCGGAGTGCGGGAACTGTTTATGACGATTAGATTAAGGTATCTGCAATCTTTAAGTGCAATGGGAAGGGAGGGAAACAGGTCCGCGACGTAGGAAGTGGTGAAGGAAGTAGTCAAGGCGAGCTGTCCGGAGTGTTGGAACTATTATGACGATTAGATAAGGGTATGGGCAATCAAAAATGCTATGGGAAAGGGAGGGAAACAGGCCCGTGACGTAGGAAGTGGTGAAGGAAGTAGTCAAAGCGAGCTGTCCGGAGTGTGGGAACTGTTTATGACGATAAGATAAGGGTATCTGCAATCCTAAAATGCTATGGGAAGGGAGGAAAACAGGTCCGCGATGTGGGAAGTGGCGAAGGAAGTAGTAAAGGCGAGCTGTTCGGAGTGTGGGATCTGTTTATGACGATTAGATTCAGGTATCTGCAACCTTAAAATGCTATGGGAAGAGAGGGAAACAGATCCGCGACGTAGGAACAGGTGAAAGAAGTAGTAAGGTGAGCAGTGTGGAGTGTGGGAACTGGAAACCGTTTGTAGCAGTTTTAATGTATCTGCAATGCTGAAATGCTATGAGAAGGGATGGAAGCATGTCCAAGACATAGGAAATTGTGAAAGAAGTAGTAAAGTCTAGCAGTACGGACAGTGGGGATGTTTGTTGCAATTAGATTAACGTATCTAAAATACTAAAATGCTATGGAAAGCGATGAATACAGGTCCACGACGTAAGTGGTGAAGGAAGTAGTAAAGGCTGGCAGTGCAGAGTGGGGGAACCGTTTGAGCAGATGGATAAGTGAATTTGTAATACTTAAATGCTATGAGAAAGGAAGGAAACAGGCCAATGACGTAGTAAATGGTGAAGGAAGTAGTAAGGCTAACAGCGCAGAGTGTGGGAACTGTCTTTGGCAATTACATTAATGTATCTGCAATCCTAAAATGCTATGGGAAGAGAGGGAAACAGGTCCACGACGTAGGGTGTGGTGAAGGAAGTAGTAAATGTGAGCAGTGTTGAGTTTGGGAATGGATTAATGTATCTGCAATGCTAAAATGCTACGGGAAGAGACTGTAGACTGTAATATGTTAAAAATGATTACGAAGCACAAATAGATACATATTTTCGATACATGCAATCGTTTACAATCGAAATTTACAACTGAGTTGACAACAGCTGATTTTTACTCCATAGAGGCTAACAACGATTTTTACTCCCTAAATATTAAAAATGCTACTTTAGACCCGCAGCGCATGCATGAAAAAATACTGTTTTTACTGCAGTAAGACAAAAACAATATAATATGAACCCTTGATGACTCCGCTCAATTTTGTGGATGCCTCTGCGAACGCTACCTAGTAGTTCCCACACTCCGGACAGCACGCCTTGACTACTTCCCTACCACTTCCTACGTCACCGACCTGTTTCCCTCCCTTCCCACGGCATTTTAGGTTTCCAAATACCTTAATCTAATCTCCATTAACAGTTCCCACACTCCAGACTGCTCACCTTTACTACTTCCTTCACCACTTCTGACGTCGCGGACCTGTTTCCCTTCCTTCCAACGGCATTTTAGGATTGCAGATATCCTAATCTAATCGTCATTAACAGTTCCCACACTCCGGACTGCTTGCCTTTACTACTTCCTTCACGACTTCCTTCGTCGCGCACCTATTTCCCTCTCTTTCCATAGCATTTTAGGTTTGCAGATACCTTAATCTAATCGTCATAAACAGTTCCCACACTCCGGACTGTTTGCTTTTACTACTTCCTTCACCACTTCCTACGTCGTGGACTTGTTTCCCTCCCTTCCCATAGCATTTTAGGATTGTAGATAACTTAATGTAATAATCATTGATAGTTCCCACACTCGGACAGCACGCCTTGACTACTTCTCTCACCACTTCCTACGTCACTGACCTGTTTCCCTCCCTTCCCACGGCATTTTAGGTTTGCAGATACCTTAATATAATCGTCATAAACAGTTCCCACACTCCGGACTGCTTGCCTTTACTACTTCCTTCAACACTTCCTACGTCGCGGACATGTTTCCCTCCCTTCCCATAGCATTTTAGGATTGTAGATACCTTAATGTAATCTTCATTAATAGATCCCACACTCCAGCCAGCTTGCCTCGACCACTTCCTTCACCACTTCCTACGTCGTGGACCTGTTTTCCGCCCTTCCCATAGCATTTTAGGATTGCAGATACATTAATCTAATCGTCATAAACAGTTCCCACACTCAAGACAGCACGCATTGACTACTTCCTACGTTGCCGACCTGTTTCCCTCCCTTCCCACGGCATTTTAGGTTTGCAGATACCTTAATCTAATCGTCATAAACAGTTCCCACACTCCGGACTGCTTGCCTTTACTACTTCCTTCACCACTTCCTACGTCGTGGACCAGTTTCCCTCCCTTCCCATAGCATTTTAGGATTGTAGATACCTTAATCTAATCCTTATTAACAGTTCCCACACTCCGGACAGCTCGCCTTTACTACTTCCTTTACCACTTCCTACGTCGTGGACCTGTTTTCCTCCCTTCCCATTGCATTTTAAGATTGCAGATACCTTAATCTAATCGTCATATACAGTTCTTACACTCCGGACTGTTTCCTTTTACTACTTCCTTCACCACTTCCTACGTCGCGGACCTGTTTCCCTACCTTCCCATCGCAATTTAGGATTGCAGATACCTTAATCTAATCGTCATAAACAGTTCCCACACTCCACACTGCTAGCCTTTACTACAATCATAGATAAAAAAAAGTCCTGCTACAATGTATTGAGTAATCTTTAGTATAATCTTTGCTCAATAGTAACAACTGATGTTTTTCCTTTTGTACTGTATTTTGTAATTGCTAAAATACTGTGGATAGACTACTTACAAGTCTTTTGTTTACTTTTTCCTTGTTATTCAATTCAACCACTGAGCTAAAATTATAACATTCAACCAACATGGTTACTTAGCAACTCATAAGACTAATGTTAAAAAAATGTGACTTTCAGTTTCATTTTTCTACGTAATTAGATTTTTGTTGGCAGTTCTAAGTGCAGTAAACTCGTTTTTAGGCCAAAAATAAGCTATTTATAAGATTTGAAGAAAATCGTTGGAGCCGTTTTCGATATCTTGGTACAAGCAAGCAAGCAAGCAAGCATACATACATACAAGCAAACATTGCTCGTATTAGAGTATAGGATTTATTCTTTCATTAACTTTAATTTTACCAACAAAGGTTATGGGTCATTTGGAATAATAAAATAATCATTTTACAGTATTCTGTGCTTAAAAATAAGGAAAATGAGTTTTGGCTATAGAATTGAACCTTTGAAACGAAATAATTATGACACTTGGAAAATTCAAGCTGAAGCTATATTAATCCAACAAAACCTAATGGAATTTGTATCTGGGTGGGGAGAACAAATGTCCTGAGGATGAAGTTGGTAAGAATGCCTGGATAGTTTAAGATCTTAAAGCAAAATCAGAACTAATATTGATAATTTCACCTAGTGAATTGAAAGTAGTAAAAAACTGCAAAACTTCCAAAGAAGTATGGGATTGCCTGCAGAACAATTACTAAAGTTCTGGTCCTGCAAGGAAAGCCACATTATTAAAGCAGTTAATCTATACTATTATAAAAAAGAGGTGGTTGTTGTATGTGTGTATGTGTGTATGGGAAAAGTAAACTCGAAAAATACTGGTCGGATTGGGCTGAAATTTGGTATGATGATAGCTCACATTCCCGATTAACATATAGGCATATTCTTATTTCAAAAATCCTTTCGGGCTCCGCCCCAGTGGCTCTGGAGTTTCCCATGTTAACCTTATGAGAAATGGAATTATTGAATCTTAACAGCTGTTTCAATTAAACAAGTTGGTTCTGTTCTATGATGTTCAATAGCTTAATGCAACAAGGAGTTACAAGGATTACCAACAGGGTGCAGCACTATTATTTCTTTTAAATTTATGACAACAGCTAATTTGCAACCAAAAGGTGAGTGAGCGTAGCGAACGAACTTCAACCTGGAGGCGAGTTAGCGTAGCGAACGAGCTAACCTGAAGGCAAGTGAGCGCAGCGAACGAGCTCCAACCTAAAGGTGAGTGAGCGTAGCGAACGAGCTCCAACCTAAAGGTGAGTGAGCGTAGCGAACGAGCTCCAACCTAAAGGTGAGTGAGCGTAGCGAACAAACTTCAACCAGGACGTGATTGAGCCATGCGAACGAGATAATCTTGAAAATTAAGAAGTAAAACGGGGCAAAGCCCGCGGGTTTCAGCTAGTAGTTCATAAAATGGAGAGGATGCTAGGGATCATGTCAACAAATTTATGGAGATTGTTGACAAACTTCAAGAAATGGACATCATTATCAATTCAGATTTACTTAGCATTATGCTACTTTACAGTTTATTTTCATAATGTAGTTGTTTTTCTAAACCACGTTAGCTAATCAATAAAAGGTTACAGTACCTGCAGACTGCCTTGTGGGTTTTGTTAATCCAGTAGGATTACGTACGTTTCGGCAAATATATTGCCATCATCAGATACAGAACTTGAAGGTTAAAATCTTGATTTTTACGCCGAAACGTACGTAATCCTACTAGATTAACAAAACCCACAAGGCAGTCTGCAGGTACTGTAACCTTTTATTGATTTACAGTTTATCATCATCATTTGAAAATTTCCAGGTAGCAATTGAGTCTAGAGACACTTTACCTTCTCCTAATGATTTAAAAATAAAAGTAATTGAGGAGAGTAAAGCTAGGTCAAAAGACACTTGTACGAATAATGAAGATACATTGTATTGCAAAACAAAGCAGTTCAACTCCAAGAAAGGTATTCACAACACTTATAGTCATAAGAAACAAGATGAAAACAACACTACGAAAGTAGGTTTCAAAGTTAAATGTTTTAGATGTAGAAAAATAGGACACAAAGCCAACAACTGTAGATCCAAACAAATGGGAAATAGTTTTAAAGCAGAGGCTGAATGTTTCTCTTCAAATTTGAACATTTTAGGTTCTACTTCATCTGATTGGTGTATTGATAGTGGATGTACATCGCACATGTGTGGAGATAAATCACAGTTCAGAGATATCAAAAATTCAAAAGGAATTTTGAAACTTGCTTCTAAAGGAAAGACATCTGACGTTTCTGGAACAGGAACGGTTTCGCTGGAATTAAAAAATTCTGAAATCATACATTTGAATAACACTCTATTTGTACCAGACTTGGCAACAAATCTAATGAGTGTCAGTAAAATAACAGATAAAGGATTTAAAGTGATTTTTGAAAAAGAGAAAGCTGTCGTCCAAAACCAAAGAGGAAATGTAATTGTGGCAGCAGAACGTCAGGGTGGTCTTTATTATGTCAAAAGTACAAAATCTGTAATGGTAAATGAAAAATCAAACAATACAAAAGAACCTGAGATCATAGATTGGCATAAGAAGTTAGGTCATCTAAACAAGGTTGACTTAAAAACAGCTTTAAAAAATGAATCTTTGAATGGATTAACCTTCAACATGAGAGACAAAATTGGAGAATGTTAAACGTGTATTAAAGGAAAATTGACACAAACACCATTTCAATCAAGAAAGATTGAAAATAATGTAGGCTTGTTAGAAGTCATACATTCTGACATTGTAGGTCCTATGAAAGTAACTACACCTGGAGGAAATAAGTATTTTGGAACATTCATTGATGAACATTCAAGATACTGCTATGTATATTTTTTGAAAAGTAAAGACAACATTTTTGAACGTTTCAAAGAATATAAATATGAGGTGGAAAATCAAACAGGAAATAAAATCAAGTTTCTGCAAACAGATAACGGCAAAGAATATTGTAATGGTGAATTTGACAAGTTCTTGAAAGAAAGTGGTAAAAGGCGAAGACTAACAGTTCCATACACGCCGCAACAAAATGGTTTGGCTGAAAGAAAAAATAGAACATTATTGGATATGGCAAGATGTTTACTGATAGAATCAAATCTACCAGGATATATGTGGGCTGAAGCTATTAACACATCTAACTATATAAGAAATCGATGCCCTTCAAAAGCTACTGAACACTTAACGCCATATGAAAAATGGACTGGATGAAAGCCTTCAGCAAGACACTTGAAAGTATTTGGATCAAAAGTATTTGTATTAAACAAAGCTTCAAGAAAAGGAAAATTTTATCCGAAAGCGGAGCAAGGAATATTTGTGGGGTATGCAAGCAATTCAAAAGCATACTGAATTTGGATGCCACTACAAAAGCAGGTTAAAATTGCAAGAGATGTAAACGTTCTTTCAAAAATATACTATGAAAGAAATGAAGATGTAAATGATTACAATCTTCTTGATCAAAATAAAATAAAAGAAAGTGATAAAAAAGATCAAGATTTTTGCATTATTCCGATCAAACAGAGCGAAAATAATAATGACCAGTCTGATTTTGACACTATGAAGAAGAAAATTACAACGAAATAGAAAATGATAGGCCTATTATTTTCGAAGATGATATTGAAAATCAACCTGATGATTTACCAAGCTCAAATGATATTGAAAATCAACCTGATGACTCACTAAGCTCAAATGAACATTTAGACACTGATGAAATAAGGGTATCACAGAAAAGGCAAAGAAAACCTCCTCTTTGGACAAAAGATTATAAAATGTCAGCTACCTGCAATGAAGATTCAACTTTAGAATCTTCAGAGAAATGGAATGAAGCAATAAAAGAGGAAATAAAAGCTCATTTAAAAAATGAAACTTGGGTACTCGAGGATAGAAACAAAGAAATTAATGTAATTGGTTGTAAAATGGTATTAAAGAAGAAACTATAACCAAATGGAGAGCTAGAAAGAAGAAAAGCACGATTGGTAGCAAAAGGATTTGCACAAACACCAGGCATTGACTACGATGAAACTTTTGCTCCGCTCCGGTAGCAAAGCTAAGTTCAATAAGACTTATGCTTGGACTTGCTGTTGAAGATAATCAAGTATTGATCAAATGGACGTTTCAACTGCTTTTCTAAATGGAGAAATAAAAGAAAAAGTTGACATGGAACTTCCTAACAACTTTGAGAGATACCTCCAAGAAATAATGGTGGATGAGAGTGAAAATGAAGATAAAAAACTATTCAACAAAACAAAGAAAATGATTACTGACTTAAAAAATTCTCAAAACAAAAAGGTTTGTCTACTAAAAAAGGCAGTTTATGGTTTAAAACAATCAGGAAGACAGTGGAATATGAAGCTTGATGAAAAACTAAAGGAACTGAAATTCACACCATCTCAAGCTGATCCTTGTATATACATTTCAACAGTAGGTGGATGCAAATCAATAATCTCTGTATATGTAGATGACATTTTAATTGCTACGAAGAACCAAAAGTACCGCAATTACATCAAAGCCCAGCTCATGAAAACTTTTAAAATGAGAGATTTAGGTGAACTAAGCTATTGTCTGGGGGTAGAGTTCACAAGAAAGAATGGAAGGATATCAATGTCACAAACGAAATACATAAATGAAGTCCTGAAAAAATTCAATATGACTGACTGCAAACCAGCTGTAACTCTACTAACACCAGGTCTAAAATTGGTTAAAGGACATGAAAAAAGATTGTAACTACCCATACCAAAATTTAATCGGTTCATTGATTTCTAGCGGATAGACGCACTAAAACAAATCATTCTAGTAAAAGGTCATTTAATTTACAGAGAATAGTTAAGTAGTGTAATCCACTAGATTCAAATCAGAAAAAACTGTTGTTAAAACTGTTGTTACCTAGGTTGCTAGGATAACTAAAAAGTAAACAAATGATTAAATAAATACAGAACACATGGTTATTGTCTTAGACAGTTTAGTGGCACCACATTAGCCCCCTGCGGAGTCTGAAAGACCGGGCACTTTAAATTTCACAGTACGTCCAGATCGGGTCACGTAAGGCTTGGGTTGGCTTGATAGTAGGGTCTTGAGTGGGAACACTGTGGAGGGTGGATTTCTGGAATGTTCATTGTGGATGGGTTTATGTGTTGAAGGAGTAAGATCTTGCAATAGATACGCGGGCTTTACTCTGTCCAACGTCACCTTCACACGTTTACCACGATGGATTATAGTCATAGTTTTATCATCACGAGATACCACGGGAAACGGTCCAGTATAAGGTGGTTGTAGTGATCGTCTAACAGAGTCATCTCGCAAAAATATGTGAGTGCACAGTTTTAACTCCTGAAAAACGAAGGCCTTTGGTTTATCATGCCAAGATGTGGGCACAGGTCTTAAATTTGACATGTGTCGACGTAAGCGAACTACATAGTCAGCCGGGTCCTCCTCACGAGTTGTGTCTTGAGGGAGGTCTAGAAGTTCTCCAGGTAGACGGAGTTGGTGGCCAAAAACTAATTCGGCAGTAGATGCCTGAAGGTCTTCACGATATGTGCTGCGAATGCCAAGTAGTACGATGGGAAGTGCTTCAAGCCATGTTGAATCATTGTGGCACATGAGAGCTGCCTTAAACTGCCGATGGAATCTCTCGACTAAACCATTGTGATAGCCGCAAGTTCTGATTCGCTCTACACCGAAGGTCTTTCCAAGGGCACAAAATAATTCTGACTTAAATTGGCGTCCTTGATCAGTTGTGATGCGCAAGGGTGAGCCGTAACTGGAAAACCAGCACATCACCAGAGCCTCAGCTACTTCTTCTGCGGTGATGGTTTTCAATGGATGAACTTCTGGCCATCTGGTGTAGCGGTCGATAGCTGTTAGGCAATATTTGTATGGTCCGGATGGTGGAAGTGGTCCAATGATGTCAATGTGAACATGATCAAATCTTGATGATGGGAGTGAAAACGATCCATGGGGTGTAAATACATGACGGGAGATCTTAGCACGTTGACATTTCTCACAGTCTCGGGCCCAGTTTCGACAGTCTTGTTGAATTCGGGGCCAAACAAAGCGATTAGAAACAAGTTTTGCCGAAGCTTTGATGCCAGGGTGACTTAGATTGTGTATAGAATTAAAAACTGAGCGTCTAAGGGGCTCAGGGACAAAGGGTCGTTGTACTGAAGTTGTTGTGACACAGTATACATCAAGGTCTGTTCCAGGAATTTTGACAAGCTTCAAATTAAGAGATGTCTCTCCCTTAAGGATCTCTTGTAGCTCAGGGTCAGAGTCTTGATGATGTGCCAAAGTTTTGGCATCTACAATGCTGGGAGCCGTAGTTGACAATGAATCTACACGAGAAAATGCGTCAGCTACTAGGTTGGCCGATCCAGAAACATGTCTTATGTCTGTAGTGAATTGTGAAATGAATGTTAGTTGGTTTTGCTAGGAGGTAGTTTTTCACGTTTTTGACTGAAGGCAAATGTTATTGGCTTGTGGTCTGTGAAAACTATGCAATGATTTGCCTCAAGGTAGTGACGAAAGTGACGAATGGCGGCATATACAGCGAAAAGCTCACGGTAATAGGCTGGCCAAAGGGATTGTTTTGGTGTCAGTTTCTGTGAAAAGAAAGAGAGAGGTTCCCATGTTTTATTGTCAACCATCTGCTGGAGAGCAGCTCCTACATGGGTACTCGAGGCATCACAGAACAATGCGAGAGGGGCCTTGTGGTCAGGGTGAACAAGCAAGGTAGCATTGGAGAGATGTTCTTTGCAGGATAAGAATGCAGCATCCAATTCAGGAGTCCAATTTACAGGTTGGTTTCCACGTAGAGATGAGAGGGCATCATGGAGAGCTGCTTGTTGCTTGGCTGCTGAAGGAATGAATCTGCGGTAGAAATTCAACATGCCGAGAAAACGACGCAAACCTTTTGCAGTAGAGGGACGGGTGAATTGTTGCAGAGCCTCAACACGTTCAGGAAGTGGTCGAGTACCAGCAGATGATACCTCATATCCTAGGAAGGTAACCTTTGGAGCTTTCAAAACAGTCTTATTTACGTTAACGAGTATGCCATAATCAGAAAACCGATTGAATAGAGTTCGTAGATGGACTTCATGTTCAGTCTCATCCTTAGAGAAAACTAAGACGTCATCTATATAAGGAAAGCAGAAGTCTAAACCAAAAACTACTTCATCGATGAAACGCTGAAAAGTTTGTCCTGCGTTGCGGAGGCCAAAGGACATGAAGGGGAATTCAAACAATCCAAAGGGGGTTGTAATGGCTGTCTTCGGGATGTCTTCAGGGTTGACAGGGATTTGTGTGTAGGCCTTCACTAGGTCGATCACAGAGAAATACTTGCAACCTCTGAGAGAATGGGTGAAATCGTGGATATGTCTAACAGGATATCTGTCAGGAATAGTCCTAGCGTTGAGAGCACGGTAGTCTCCACAGGGGCGCCATCCATCAGGTTTCTTAGGGACCATGTCCATCAGATCGACGTGCAGTACCATCGGTGAGCATGGCATCAAACTCGGCTTTGGCTATAACAAGCCGATCAGGAGCGAGTCGACGTGGACGAGATGAAACTGGGGGGCCAGGGGTCGTTTTGATGAAATGCAAGGTTGAATGGAGCACTTTTCTTGGTGTACCAGAGGGTCGGGTAATCATGGGAAATTCTGCCAGTATTGATGAAGTTGACGAATTGGGTGTGATAGTTTTGATGCTGAAATGAGGGATTGAGGTACATTGACAAAGAACAGAAAGGTTTGTTACACTGTCAATCAACCGTTGATTACGACAGTCAGGAAGCAATCCAAAGTGTGCTAAAAAGTCAGAGCCTATAATCGCTGTATTAACATCAGCAATGACAAAATTCCATGTAAAAGCTCGTCTCAGCCCTAAGTTTAATGTTAATGTCATCATACCGTAGGTGTGAATGGCAGAGTTGTTTGCTGCACGAAGTTCATATTCAATACGCTTTTGGTTCTTACAAACAAATGATTTAGGGAGACAGCATATGTCAGATCCAGTGTCAATTAAAAATTTGGTATTGGTAGTCCGGTCGACGATTTGTAGGCGGCGCCCTCCAGCTTGGCAGTCAGCTGACGCCATCACTGGCTGCCTTTGGAGTTTGTCGGAGAAGTGAAATCACATGGTGGAATGCACTTCTCAGCTTGATAGCCAAAACGCTTGTGGTACCAGGATAGATTGGTTTGCTCTGAAGTGTCAGAGGGGCTACCTGCGTGATAACGGTTACTTGACAAACTCCTCTGACGTGACCTAGGTCGCCTTTTACGTAGGGAATCAACATCATTACGCATATTTTTCATTTGTAACTCCAAAGCAGATAATTTTGACAAAACTTCAGTTAATTTTGTGTCATCAGAAATTGAAGATTTAGGATTTGGTGAATTAACGGCATTCAAAGATGTAGGCCTACTAGTTAGAGAATGACAAAAAGATGCGTTAGGTTGGACTTCTAGAATTTTGTCGGCAGTAATTGCAAGTGTGTCAGTTTGGGCACTTGTTTGCACTTGCAAAATACTTTGTACATGAGCAGGAAGTATCTGCATCCAAATAGTTTTCAGTAAACTATCTTGGATTTTATTTATTCATTCCGACGGCAATCGCCATTTTACAAAATAATACATTAGACAAGATTTACATACTTGGATTGTGGTCGAACCTACAAGTGATCGAAGGTGGCGTAGGAACTGAGAAGGAGTTTTGTCACCTACTTCCTCCACCATCAATAGCTGACGAATGCGTTGCTCCTCAGATAGAGACAACCGTCTGATTATTTCAGACTTGAGAGTAGAGTAAGGAGTTTCAACAGGTGGATCTATTATAAGATCCTCCACTTCATTAGGATAGCGCTCATCAAGATGTGAAATGACATAAGAGTATTTAGTTGTTTCACTCGTAATGTGACTAATGTGAGCCAGTGTAAACTGAGCCTCAACTTGGGCAAACCAGAGCCTTGGTTTCTCTTTCCAGAATGGTGGAAGTTTTATGCTTACCCGGTGGATGTGATGATCTTCATGTCGTTCGTCGGAATGGGCTGTATGATCTGGCTGATGCTGTGGTAGAACTGGTGGAAGATCAGGTAGGTTGGCTTCTTGAGGATGTACAGAAATGTGATTTTGTTCTTGTCTTCCATTCAAATCTTGAAGTTGTCTTTGTAGGTTGGCATTCTCACTCTCTAATTGAGCTAGGCGCTCCAAAAGTTCTTGGTCCATGGCGTAAAACGATAATTTGGAGAAAGGTGAAAAATAAATGAAGTTTTGGTAGAAGGTTGAAATTTAGTGTAGGAAAAACATCAATTTAGTTTGAAATAATTTACTTGTTAGTCGGGGTCACCATTTCTAGCGGATAGACGCACTAAAACAAATCATTCTAGTAAAAGGTCATTTAATTTACAGAGAATAGTTAAGTAGTGTAATCCACTAGATTCAAATCAGAAAAAACTGTTGTTAAGGCGTGTTTACATTAAATCGAGCTCGCATTCGAGTTAATGGAATGCGATAGCGAACGAGTTACTATTCCAGTATCGAATGACGGATTGAATTCCAGCAGCGTTTACATTGTATTTGTTACTGGAATAATAGTAGCAGTTGCGAGTGATGTAGTTGTAAGGCGAAAGTTAAGTATTCATAATCAACGATCACACTGGTCTTAAGTGATCGCTGTGTGATAAGTTTATTTTCAGTACGTATGTATAATGAGTGAACATATTCAAGAACTGTGTAGGGATGTATAATATGTTTGTATAAGTATATATATAGTATGTTTAAGTAGTATGAGTGAAATTATTCAAGGTATTTTGGTGATCTGTGGGGAAAAATAAATTCAATAAAAAAAAGAAATTAACATACATCATTAACTTAGCCATCACTTATATAAGTAGTAAATACAAAATCTATAAACAAACAGAAACATCACTTTTTCACCACACCTACGTTCTCACAACTGGTTTTACAAAGATATCGTATGCGAGCGTGCGAGCATTTCCCAACATGTTGGAAAGTAACTCGAACGGCAAAATATCATTCGTGCTCGCATTCCACTACTAGCATGCGAGTAAATTTGCGGTTGATATTTGTTCGAGCACGAATGCGAGCAGAACTGGAATGCGAGCTCGAATTAATGTAAACTCGCCTTTAAAACTGTTGTTACCTAGGTTGCTAGGATAACTAAAAAATAAACAAATGATTAAATAAATACAGAACACATGGTTATTGTCTTAGACAGTTTAGTGGCACCACAGATTTATTTGTCAATAGCCACATGACCTGACATAACACATGCTGTGAGTTACCTGAGCCAATATAACTCTTGTTTTGGAAAAGAACACTGCATTGCTGCAAAGAGGGTTCTCAGATATTTGCAAGGCTCAAAGAACTTGTGTCTTGAATTTTTCAAAACAGGAAAGCCATTAATTGGAGCAGCAGATGCAGATTGGGCATGCAGTGAAGACAGGAGAACATACACCGGCTACTGTTTTAAATTTGGCGGTGCTGTAATCTCCTGGGAATCAAAAAAGCAGAGGACTGTAGCTCTGTCTACGAGTGAAGCGGAATACATGTCAATGACTGAAGCAGCAAAAGAAGCCATTCACTTAAAACAATTGATTAATGACATGGGAAGACCTCAAGAAGTCATTGAAATATTTTGTGATAACCAATCAGCTATTACAAACGCTAAAAACTCCATTATAGGAAGTAAATCTAAACATATCAGTATCAGACAACATTTTATACGGGAAAAAGTACAAAATGGAGAAATAAAATTGAACTACAAACCCACAGAATACATGGTTGCTGATATTTTTACTAAAGGACTAAGCGAACCAAAACATCACAAATTTCAAAAGTGCCTAGGACTTTTACCTAGCTAAGTTGGGTGAGGGGGGATGTTGAATATTGCAACCCAACTTATCTAGTCTGGATTAGTGATGGACCATCATATGTTTTTACATTTTACATATGCAGTTGTTTACTAAATATATTTTCAGTGTAGTGTTGTAGGCCAGTAAAATTAGTTAAAAAATTGGCTGTGACTGGAAATAATTCTCGGAAAGCTGGAAATCGTTTTAATCCTTTTGGTTTATATAGAAGTAAAAGGATTTGAAGTTTGTCCCATTTTTCCAGGTGAGCTTCTGACCTGGGACCACAAAAACCTTGAAATTTAGGGTTATTTTTTAGTTTTTACTAAAACGTCAAAAAACTGTCCAGCCTACAGAAAAACACATAATAAAGGAATTGTAGAGCATAAAATTCCGAATCCATTGAGTATATGGTGATGAATATCGAACCAATATTAAGCTATTTATAGTAATTTAAATAAAGTTATTTTATTAAGAAATTATTGAACATTGCATATTTAACATTTATATTTCTTCTAGAAAATGGATTCCAAGTACCATTTTGTAATTAATACGAATTACAAATACCCTTGCTGCAGCAAACCTGCAGACTAAGTGATTTTCCACTTACCTGGCTGGATTTATACTAAAATATTCCCTAAAAGTTGTCAGATTTATTTCCTATTTAATTAATATTAATTTTTGTGACTACTTAGGTTTGCTGCTACAGGTAAGATATTGAGATGTGTTTTTTATTGTAATGTAGATAGCTTAGTATTAAATAAACAAAATTTCCTAATTTGGTTTAAATATATCCATAAACAAGCAAACTTCAACAGGTTATTTATTCTCCATAAGAATAACATAGGAATTTAAATTTACAATTTTTTTAATTATCCCCGTAACCGTTGGGCATACAACAACGCTTCAATATACAAATAAATTATTTATTTGTTTAAGCTCTACAAAATGCCAATCAGAGAACTTTAAAAACATGCATTGTACATTTGACTCCGTTCTTCCGATAAGTGCAACCACTCTTACAAACTTTTGCGCACTTACATGAGATATTGTTAAGAAGATCTGGTGGTGCAGCTTCAACATTTGTTGGGATTTGGAAGTATCCCATGTCAAATAGATGACTTCCAGCCCCAATCAGTAAGCAATTTCAGCCACCAAATGCACGTAGAAACTGGATATTGCTTTTAAAGGTCGAAGAATATTTGAATTTCACTGGGGAATAAAATGCATTGCTGGATTCCCTTTCCCCGGGTTTCAAGAGGTGAAGAGGTATATATATAGAGGCTGATTTGGGAACAAATGCAGTTAAGAGCACACGGAGGTCAATATCTTCCCCCACGATTATAACACGTTCTGACTGCTGAGCTAGTTAGATGGCTTGCATGAAGATAGTAGTATCTGCATCCTCGGCAGCTTGCTTCACAGTTTTCTTGCTTCAATTTTTGAGTATTCATGGTTATGAGATTGCGTTTATTTCCTTCATTTTCAAGAAAGTGTTATTATGGTAAGGTGAGGGACATTGTTTAATAAAACTTGACACTGGCTGCAATGTATTTACTCCTTCGGCGGAATCCTATGGAGAAACCAATGAAGACTCAAATCAACCACGCGGAAGGTAAAGCCTAATGATTGGGGCTGGAAGTTATCTAAGCATGGGATACTTTCAAAACCAACAAATGTTGAAGCTGCACTACCAGATCCTCTTAACACTATCTCATGTAAGTGTGCGAGAGGGTGTAAAAGTGGTTGCACTTATTGGAAGTGCAGAGTCAAATATACAACAATCATGCACCAACCCACCAGGGAAAGAAAAACCAAAAATAAGCACGCACAGAAGAGGAGGAAGTTAGACCAGCAATTAATTATTCACGACCAAAGAGACAAAAAATTTGATCAGTTTCTTGTAATTCGTATTAATAACTTTGTAAATAATAATGTAGGTACTTGGAATCCATTATCTAGAAGTAATATGAATGTTAAATATCCAATGTTCAATAATCCGATTTTGATGAAATTTGGTACAAACGAAAAACCTACATTTATTCTAATGAGTTCACGAACTATCATAATCGTACTATGGGAGTGGGGGTTTATGGGGGGTTTTATGGGGTAAAAATTGATTTTCCCATTTTTGACCCCAAAAGCACAAAATTTCATAATTTCTCCCCAAACTATTTTGTAGAGCTTAAACAAATAAATAATTTTATGTATATTAAAGCCTTGTTGTATGCCCAACGGTTACAGGGATAATTCAAAAAATTGTAAATTTAAACTCCCATGTTATTCTTATGGAGAATAAATCAACTGTTGTAGTTTGCATGTTTATGGATATATTTAAACCAAATTTGAAAACTTTGTTTATTTAATACTAAGCTATCGACATTGCATTAAAAAAACACATCTCAATATCTTCCTTGTAGCAGCAAACCTAAGTAGTCACAAAAATTAATGTTAATTAAATAGGAAATAAATCTGACAACTTTTAGGGAATATTTTAGTATAAATCCAGCCAGGTAAGTGGAAAATCACTTAGTCTGCAGGTTTGCTGCGGCAAGGGTATTTGTAATTCGTATTAATTACAAAATGGTACTTGGAATCCATTTTCTAGAAGAAATATAAAAATGTTAAATATGCAATGTTCAATAATCTATATAAATAAAATTAGAGTTTTGTCTGTACTTTGCTCAGAATTATATACTTTTAGGTTATTTTTACGTTTTATACATTAAAGAAGCAGAAACGAGTCTTATCTCTATTTCTGTCTGTCTGTCTTTCCCTTTGTCTGTAACACTCAAGATGGCATTTTACGCAATCTTCTCCGTGAAAACCAGAGTACCTATCAAGATCCAAGTCATTTTAATGTATTCACTGGATTGGCGAGAGTGTCTTTAGTGATTTAAATATAGCCTCACTACTTTGTAAATAAAATTACGGACGTTCAAAAATGCAGTTTTGTGCGATTTTTGTCCAATTTTCGTTCAATTTTTATCACATAATCGTCTATGAAATAACGAACAGCTGTTCGGATCAAGATTATTTTTTCTAGCTGTCAATGATATGTTTACAAATGTTGTTTACAAATACCGCAACCATTTCAAATCACGTTTTGAAAGCAAATCCCAACCAAGTGAGATTAAAAACGTTTTTCTTACATAACGGATTTAATTAATCGCAAGTGCATAGTCTAATAGTAAATAACTAGACATCGTCCAAATCGGAACCAGAAATTCTTTGAGTATAAAATGTTTCTTGAGTTTTGACAACCAGAAAGAAGACCTTGAATCAGTGTTGTATAGGGCTGGGACACTGAAATGATCGTCGCCAATAGTTTACAAAAAAGGTTTCCACTCATTGACGGCGCTTCAATGGCGGTTGTGTAAAGTGTAAAGTAAAAAATCACAACTGCAGTGGGTGATTGTAACAGAGGTTTAACAGAGGAAGTGCTAAACTCGCTTTTCCAATGTGTCACTTTCTGTTTCTACTCACCGTGTGATGCAATCGCTGGACCATACAGCCAATAGGCCCATAGCTCATATCTTGGGTACGTAGGCCTACATATTTATTCATAACAACCTTTTTGACGACGATCCTTGATACCGGTACTTTTCCATAGAATACATGGCCTACATACTTAAGAAATATAATTACAAATGACCAAAACCCCAACATTGTGTGATTTTCGTCACATTTCCTTCTAATGTTAATAGATATTGTTTAGAGAATGCGTAATCTATTAAATAACAAAAAGTTGTTTGGGTAAGGTTGTTTTTTGTCAAACTGACACCGATAAGTTTACGCTATAACTTTTTACGAGAAAATCCAAAAGCAAGAGATCAATAACCTCGGGACTAGATATTAATGTATTTAATTGGTCGGATGTACTATAGTTCTTAGGTAGGTTCTTACGTAGGAACTGGTTCTTTTCCTTAGAACCGTTGGTAGCTGCTAGAATCATTTTTACGTAGGTACCAACACATCACTGTAGTTTACAAATTAGTTATCGTTGGTGTTGCACCTTATTTATTAGAGCCGTCCGTATTCAATTTAAGTGATGTCTTAACTCTGTATAAGTTTTGCTTTTTCTGTCTGGATTCCAAATCTTAGCTTACCCGGTATGCTAAGAAAATGATAACCTATTTGAGTAAAACATTTGTTGGGCAAACCATCATGAATTGTTTACGCCTTTATATTGTTTATGTATCAATAGTTCGTGGCCTTTTTTGGATTGTTGTGTGTATGTCTGTTGGTAACGCATTAATGTCCTTATTTCTCAGTGTTTCACTGGACAAGAGCACCTTTGATACTGAAAATGTCAACCGGAATAAAGTGTTTAATGGTGAGGTTGAGGTAGTAATTAAAATACGTTTAAGTTAACCGATGTGGAAAGTGACTTTCAATTATAGGCCTACTTTAGGGCTACGCTTCATGGATCTATAAAACATTTTTAGTTTAATCATTGGACATATGGACCATAACGATCCGGGTAACATTTAATTGCGAAGCATTTATTTTGGCTTGAACTGTCAGATACTGTATTTGCGAAGGTTTATGTATAATAGTTTTGCCAGCATATCTGCAAATATGCAAACTAACTGCTGTTCTTAATCTTAATATAAGAAGTTTTCAACTGACTACTATAAGATCCCCGTGCGTAGAACGGGCACACAGCTAGTTTCTTAATAAAATAACTTTATTTAAATTACTATAAATAGTTTAATATTGGTTCGATATTTATCACCATATACTCAATGGATGCGGAATTTTATGCTCTACATTCCTTTATTATGTGTTTTTCTGTAGGCTGGACGGTTTTTTGACGTTTTAGTAAAAACTAAAAAATAACCCTAAATTTCAAGGTTTTTGTGGTCCCAGGTCAGAAGCTCACCTGGAAAAATGGGACAAACTTCAAATCCTTTTACTTCTATATAAAATAAAAGGATTAAAACGATTTCCAGCTTTCCGAGAATTATTTCCGGGCAAAACCCTATTTTTACTGGCCTATTGTGTTTGTAAGAAAATAAAAGAGTTTATAACAATTTATTCTTTCATTAACTTTAATTTCACCAACAACCACTGTGACGTAGTGTTGCGCTGCCCGTGATGCAGCATGGCCTGTTTTTCTAGTGGGGCCTTGATTCAAGCCCCAAATAAAGTTGGCATATGTATTGCCACAGATTTAATAAGTTATTTAATCTATGGTGTTACAGTGAAAAATAAATTTAAAATACTCCTAATAGGCCTACTTTGTGCTATTTTATTCTTACTTTGACTGAATTTTTGAATTATTTGTTGCAAAGGATATGACCCTTCACTCTTTTACTATTGATACAATTATAAGACTTTAGTATCCAACAGCCAATGGTTTAATGTAGAATTTCAAAGGGATTTGCAAGGTGCCTTATGTGGTATATTTAAGACAAAAAAGTAAACATTTCAAATAACAAATTAAATGTATATGTCCAAAAAGACAGATCAAAGAGTCTAATTTTCAATAACAAGTATTTTAAAAGACATAATAGTTTGTCTAACTTCAGAAATTAAAATATGCTTAAACTGGAAATTTTCTTCTCTTGCTATATTTAAGTTTTTGAAATTGTTGTTGCCTTAAATAAACTGGAATGGAATTGCTGTCAATTTTTAGGGCAATGTTAATTAACTTTTTATTTTAAAAAATTGAAATTTGTTCATAATTATTTAGAGGGTTATTACCAACACACAGCCAGGGAAATTGTGTTGTTTACGTTTCAGGACTCCCAATTCTGACTTACCTTCCACACTGCCTTACTCTTGTATCAGCATGCGATATTTTATTACTACTAGCTGTAACCCGCGGGCTTTGCCCCGTTTAACTTCTTAATTTTCAAGATGATCTCGTTCGCATGGCTCAATCACGTCCTGGTTGAAGTTCGTTCGCTACGCTCACTCACCTTTAGGTTGGAGCTCGTTCGCTATGCTCACTCACTTTTAGGTTGGAGCTCGTTCGCTGCGCTCACTTGCCTTCAGGTTAGCTCGTTCGCTACGCTCACTTGCCTTCAGGTTAGCTCGTTCGCTACGCTCACTCACCTTTTTGGTTGCAAATTAGCTGTTGTCATAAATGTAAAAGAAATAATAGTGCTGCACCCTGTTGGTAATCCTTGTAACTTTAATGCTATTGAACATCATAGAACAGAACCAACTTGTTTAATTGAAACAGCTGTTAAGATTCATTAATTCCATTTCTCATAAGGTTAACATGGGAAACTCCAGAGCCACTGGGGCGGAGCCTATTGGACGGATCACGAAATTGATGGTGTATAAACCTATTCCATGACATTCTACACGTATGTACCAAGTTTCGTGGCAATCGGTTCAGCGGTGTCCGAGTTTATCACCCCCAAACAAACAAACAAATATATATACAAACATCCTCTTTTATACTTATAGATTGTTGATCACAAACATCCTTAAATATTTTTCTATAACTCTGGTAATAAGAATGAAATTGCAGTTCTACAAAATTTGATTTTGTTTATAGGCCTACTACTAAAAAATTTTATTCCTTTTGCAGGGTGTCGACAGAAGATTTGTCATTAATTTCCATGACTTTCCATAACCATTTACCATTGATTTCCATGACTCACGAACTTTACTAGAAAGTTATAATATAACATACACACACAAATAATACTGCCTAGATAAGTTTTTATTTTTATTTTTTATTTTTTTTTAAAGAGAGATAGCAAAACACTTTAATATAATCAATTTTGACATGGAAAAAAAATAAAACATTTGTTATTTAAATTAATAAATAACTGGAACTCCAGCCCCATCTTGAAACTCTCTTAAGGTCCTCCACTTCTTCCTTGTCCTCCTTAGACACATGCTGCTGGCCCTTAACGTCGCCCAGATGGTTTTTACCCTTATCCAGTTCATCACTAAACTGTAAGGTTTATTCCATTTTTCTGTTAGGCGTTCTGCCATTGCTCTGAGCAAGGTCTGAAACTCTTTGCCCAGCATTCCGTCCACAGACGTGACTAGTGGGGTAAAAGATGCATTTCTGGTTTCTGTTATTGTTAAATATTTCCTCTTCTTCTATCTTTCTGCATTCTCCAACACTTTTTCGTATAGGAGGTTCAAGTACGACGGAGCATCAGTGTCAACGACACGTACATCGAATAATGCTTCCGTCTGAACCTCCCATACACCCCTACAAGCCAAGTCTGCTTTTAGTGCTGCAGTATCAAATGACCCTTGCTCAGAGATCATTGGTTCTCGAACACAGTTTCCCCATGCTAGCTCCATCAAGCTTCCAAGGGTATCCCATACCTCATTATGCCTTCTTATTATCAAACCACCTGTGCGACAGTTAAGGGCATGTTTCATATTGAAGTTTTTGCCACAACCATCACATGAAGAGGGGAGGTGTATAGGAGTTTTCCCATATCTTAATGCAAGAGCATCTCTGAACTCCAGTGGAGAAAGATTTAAGTTAAGTTTTTTCAGAGGAATACATGACAGCCATCCACTGTGTTTCGCTTTAGTATTTGCTCCTCGTAAGATAATTTTTTGTTGTTTTAGAGGAAGATTTTGAATAGTCGATTTCAAAATGTTTTCTTCTTCTAATCTTCTCTCCTCTTTCAAGTCCTTTTTTGTGATAATCAAATGTTCTTCATGTTCTTGCATACTTATTTTCCTCTTAGTTTTTAGGGAGTCTATGATGAATTTACAACATCTCTTTAAAGCTCGGAACAATGCTTTTCCCTGAGCGGTAGGATCAACTAAACCAATTCCTCCATTTTTTACTTGCAGATGTAAATTTTTTTTTTTCATCTTGGTTCAGGTGAGAGCCAAATAAAGCAGGAAATAGGTTTTGTTCTATTGAGTTTTTTTTTGATGGAAATTAATGTCTTCACTTTCAACAACTCTTTGAAAAAATTCCATTTAGCTTGTATGGATTTTGTGGCAACAGTGTGTGCAGATTGTGGGTATTTTTCAGCTACATTCGCCAGACTTATCAAATGACTATTCCCCTTTTCTACCTTCTTTTTAATGAAGACATCTTTTTCAGTTTTGTCACATCCAATAAATCCTCCTAAATAACTACTCCCAGTAACAATCTCAAATCCTGATATGTTGGATAGGTCTAATGTTGATGGTTCAGATCCAACAATCAAACGGGTTTTGTGAGCTTGTGGGTAGTAACCATATTTAGGCCCAATTTCTTGTAATTTCTCCCACCATTTCATCACATTATAAAGTTTTCCTTGACATGATGAGTCATCCGCATACCATACTTGGTTTGTATCTGTGATGGTTTTTAATTCATTAATTAACGGCAAAGTGGCTAATCCATATAATATCATGGATAATGGGTCTCCCTGAGTAACGCCTTCTCTGCTATACAGTTGTTTTTTACTTCCTGGCATAATTAGTGCAGCCTTACTCTGGTATGTGTTGAAAATGAATCGTGCAGCCCTTGGCCATTAAATTCTTGCCTGCCATAACGCATGAACTCTGTTTATCCTGTTGAAGGCATTGTCAGCATCAACCATTATCATACAGCTGTCTTCTTCAGTTTGACGTTTTTCTTCATATTGGTCTCTCATGAAATGTATTGCACCTTCAATTCCTGCTTTTAATCCTACACAGAGTTGATCAGTGCCACATATTTCAATAACATCATCACCAGCTGCAAGAATTATGCATTTTGCTAAGATACGGCGGAGCACTTCTCCTATACCCACCGGTCTAACACCAGGGCATTTGTCAATTGCAACCAACCGATTAGCCATAAGAGCTTGAATTTTTGACCAAGGTATGATTTCCTCATTTAACTTCATTGCTAACTCAGCAATTAACGCTCTTAAAAAAGCACTTTTTCTACCATGCCTTAGTAAAAAATCTGTCCATTGTTCAGAAGTACTCCCGCCTGGCCCTCCACTTCCATGCAATTTTCTTGCAACTTTTTCTACATGTTCAGCCGTGATTTCAACTGACTCTAATCTAGGCATTTCTTTAATGTGGCTGGGTAGTCTTAACACTTAACACACCGGATGAGGCATTGTGCCATTTGGATGTTTTTCTTTCAATATATCAAATACTGTGCGTCTATCACCATCTATTATAGTATCAGGACTTAATATGCATCCTTTATTATCTTGATTAATAATCCGAGATGCTTCTTTTATTTTTCCTCTTTGAACCAATCTATTGAATTTAGTTTTAATGAACTCTTCATTATCATTATTTTCGGCTTTATTCTTTGATTTTAGGGACCTATTACATCAAATTGCTTCATCTATTAATTCATCATAGCATCTATTAGTCCACTTATTAAGTCTTCTTTCAATTAATTTTCTAATATCTTTTGCCTGTCTTGCCATCTTTTCTTTTTGTAATATAACAGCAATGAAACATATGAATCGCTCGGAACATTCTTGACCATTTGCTAAAATTAAAATTTCTTCAGCTAACATTTTCACAAATCTGTCACCTATAGAGCCACATAGTAGGTCGTATTGTAATCTATTGAGATGTATGTTTTTTTCCCAACGGGACTTCCAATCTGAGGTAATTTGGTGTTCTTCTATAGAATTTTTTATGTTGAAAGATTCTGCTAAAACTTTACATTCATTCAAATTATCCAACTGTAAAAGCTTTGGTTGATATAATGTTTCAGAATTTCTTAGAGGACAAGGTGTTTTAGGTGGAATTGGTTTGTTGATGAAATAACTTCTCTTATTCTTTTTAATTTTACCTGCATTATCATTGTATGGACTGTAAGTATTTGTTACAGAATCTTCAGCTTTACTAGTGCCTTTACAATTTTTAATATTTATGGCTCTTTTAGTATATATATATTTTTTTTCTTCTTTTTTTTTCTTTTTTTCACAATTGGGACATAAATCATATCTATCTATGTCAAACAGAGGCAAAGGATAAGGTTCAACAGATAATTGTGACCTTTCTGGACATAGCATCTGTAAATTCTGGTGTCACATGTACTTCTGATAAAGGTACATCTTCTTCAGGGCACTGTGACTCACTCGAAAAACTGCTGTCATCACCTTGCCACTTAAAACAAGGTCTTATGTATCTCTCGTCTCTGCCCACCGTTGTCTTATATAAACCAGTGGATATGCTTGGAGGGTCAGGTCTTGCCCCTCTAACTGTTGAACAATCAGAATTAGGGTCTTGCCTTGGTCCGGGATTTGATTCAACATCCCCACAAAGGAGTATTAAAGTCATTAGTATTGCAAATGTGTAATTAACATTTCTGTATTTAGTTTTATGAATTAGTTTCCAAATTCGTTTGTGTTTCCCGTACGAAATCCTTTCTAAACTAATGTCATAATGTATTGACTGTTGATTAAAATTAAATACCATCATCACACAGTTCATACTACGGAAATTACTTATTGTCTCTCTAGCTTCACAAGAATACAAGGAATCCAATAATACACAAAGACGAATTAAAAGAAACATTCTCAATATCAACAATATTTTCTTCATGTTTGTTCTTAACTAGATAGTTTATAGGTTAGGATGAAATTTACCTCTCATATCTTTCCATTCTTCTTAAGTTAAAGGTAATTCACATAATTCCAATTTTAAAATAACTGTTTAGAAAAATAAAAACATATCACAGAACTAATAACAGTGTAAAAATTTACAAATTTCTTTAAATAATTTGGAGAGAAAAATTTGTAATGTTTTGATAATCACAGAACAGACAGAAAATACTGAAACAATTATGTATTAACAGATAACAATTAAGTATAATAGGTACAACAATGAACTAATAGAAACTCAAAACTCATAAACTAATACAACTGTAATAAATTTAATTGCCGTACATTTGCGAAAATCCTGAAAAATGCTACACAATAGTCGGGGTTACGGCCGACTAGAGCATTGATTTTTTTTACTTTTTTAGTAATTTTAATTTCGTAAATATGCATGAAGAAAATAACAATAATGAGTGAAAAACAAAAAAAGTTAAGTGGGGCAGCATTCCGCAAACAGTCAAAGGAAAAGCGTGAGAGAGAGACTTCCCTTTTAAAATCTGTGAAAAAAGTGGACAGTTATTTTTGTAAAAAAGAACAAGTAAATGAAAATAGTCAACAAGAAAATGAAAGCAAACAAGACGAGTTCTCTGTTAACCCAAGTACGAGTGCGATAACTAATACTACAGACAATGATAGTGTTAAAGTTCAAACTGTCAATACAGTTGAAATCTCTGATACCGACAAATACAAAGATAATGGTTGAATGGTTCAAACGTTGCTATTGAAATTAAAAGTAATGATAATTGTGAAATAGACGTGCAAGTGGTAGATTTAAAAGCCTCAGATTACAATTTGTGTCTTCTGTTATGCCGTAAACGTCATACTAGCGACTGGCGTATGGGTCACAATATTGGCCTACCACCGCGCACCTGTTTTGCGCATGTCAAGGTCAAAATTTCCTCCCTTGCTATAGGAGAAACAAAACTTAGTTATTTTAGTTTCAATATTACATATAAAACGTTTTAGGCTACCTATTCATATTCATATTTATTCTTGTCTCAACAACAAAATATATGTTTTTCTTAAAACCTAACAACTTTAGTATAAAGTAGGCCCTACTCATATAGTGACTATGTTTTTCCTGGAAAATGCATTAATAAGCATGCCAACAACGGGAAGTTTAATATTGCTTTTACGCTGAAACCTTTCCTCAATCGCGGAACACAAAGGGGCGGCCGGCCTAACGGGCCTAGGTAAATAGCGGTAAGTAGCGTAAGTAGGTAAGTAGCGGCACCGTAGGTAAATCCGCCACTGGCTGGGTCGCGCGTGGCCATCTTGCCCATGATGGAAGGCATCTCAATCGGGGTGTGTTGCGTCTTGCTTCCTTGTTTGATGTGGTGATCTCTGGGGTACTGCGTATGATAGGGAGGACGTCACAATGCATTCCCCAGGCGGATCCCGTGGCTCTCGGGGCGGATCCGGTGCCGAGCTCTCAACCTTCCCAGGAGGAGAGATCAAGGCCGGCCGTCCCTGGGGTTTCGGGAAACGAGCTGGCAGGGGCCTGTGCGTTGCGCATTTGAACATGCGCTCGCTCAACACAGGGTTTGAGGAGATGTCTATACTGACAACTGATTTTGACTTTGATTTACTTGGCATAACTGAGACTTGGCTTTGGTCAACTACACCCTCCGATCACTATGAGATACCTGGCTATACACTCCTTAGAGCCGATCGCACGGTTGGAACTGGTGGTGGTGTCGCTGCCTATATCAAATGTGGTATAGTCTTTGAACAGGTCCCTTTTGGCGAGTGTTGATCCAGGCATTGAATCTATCTCATTGATCCTCAGGGTGAGGGGTGTCAAGCTCTGTGTAGCCTTTGTGTACAGACCCCCGCATGTGAGGTACACCTGTCTTGGCTCCTTGCTTCGGGCATTGTTTGTGGATGTAGCAGTTCAGGTGGACTATGTGGTATGTTTGGGGGACTTTAATATAGATTTATTATCTAACTTCTGCCCTGAAGCTAAATTTCTACGACGTCACTTAAGCTTCCATAACAGTATACAGCACATCACTGAACCGACTAGGGTCACTGACAGATGCAGATCAAGTACTTTAATTGATCAAGTTATTACAAATAAATCATTGCAGTTAAAGAGATGTGGCGTTATTGATACTTCAGCTATACTTGACAATAGAAATAAGAAAATCACTGACCATAAACTTGTTTATTGTGAATTAGAAGTAAAAAAAGATAAATCTATGGTTAAGTTCGTAACATACAGAGATTTTTCTAATTTTAACATAGAAGACGCGATTTCAATGTTACAGAATATCGAATGGGAATTAGTAATGGACATGACCAACGCTAGTCAAATAAATTCTTTCATTTGCTCTGCTATAAAAAATATTTATGATAAACATGCGCCACTAGTAACAAAGAGAGTGACAAAGAAAAAAGCACCTTGGAGAAATAATGAAATCATTATGTTAACAAAAATGAAAAATAAATTAAGGAGGAAATTTTTAAGCTCGGGACAGAATGTCGACTGGATAGATTATAAAAAAGTTAGAAACAAACTGAATGGGGCTGTATGGAAAGCAAAAAGAAATTTTTTCTCAGAAAAACTGGCAGATTGTAAAGATACGAGAGCTTTTTGGAAATGCCTTAAACAGAGTGATATAGTAGCAGGAAAGGGCAGAAATAATTTACCAAATGATTTTAGGGTCAGTGAAATGAATGATTTTTTTGTAAAAATGGGATCATTTTTTGAAGCAGATGCAGATTTGATTAGATTATATAATGAAGATACACGTAATGTAAATAAATTCCAGTTTAGAAAAATATCAGTATCAGAAGTGAGGGAAGCTATTAATGAAATTACCTCTAGAGCTGTCGGTGTTTATGACATAAGTATTGCAATGATAAAAGCCGTCAGCCCTTATGCCATTGATACAATAACTCACCTTATGAATATGTCTCTTGTAAACAGTGAATTTCCACACGCGTGGAAGAAAAGTATGGTACATCCATTGCCCAAAAAACAGATTCCTTCAAACTTTAATGATTTAAGGCCAATATCAGTCTTGCCTGCTATGTCCAAAGTGCTTGAAAAATTAGTAATACACCAAATAAAAGAATTTTTAAATGCAGAGAATCTGCTTCCCAAACTGCAATCAGGGTTCAGAAAGAACCATAGCACCTGTACTGCATTGATGAATATGTTTGCAGACTTGTTTGGGGCGAGGAGCGGGGGCAGGTGTAGCTCTGTAGTCATGCTTGATTTTTCACAGGCCTTTGATTCCATAAGCCATGGTTTGCTCCTAGCAAAATTGAAACATTTTGGTTTTCATTGCAATGCGGTTGCTTGGTTTAGATCTTACCTGGAAAACAGACTGCAAGTTACCAGGGTGGGTACCTCCCCTGGGTGGGTTACGATATCTCACCTCCCCTAGAGAAATCAAGGGGAGTGCCTCAGGGGAGCTGTCTGGGGCCCATTTTGTTTACCCTGTACACTGCAGATTTGTCCAGATGTGTGAGTCACTGCAATGTGCATTCATATGCCGATGACTACCAATTGCATTTCTCCTATGAGATTCAGGCTGCTGATCAAGCTTTTGCAGGAGTGAACTCTGATCTGGTGAGAATAAGTGAGTGGTCACGCAAACATGGTTTGGAATTGAACTCTGAAAAATGTGTGATTCTTCATATTGCTACACCCACTACTCTTCACAGGGTTGCAAATGGAGACATGCACGTTCAAATCGCAGGAAAACCTCTAATGGTGAGGGATACCGTCAAGACCTTGGGTGTGGTACTTGACAGTGGCCTCACTTTCTCGGACCACATCACTTATGTTTCCCAGGTGGCTTTGGGAAGGCTGCGTGGTCTGTACCGGTACAAAAACATCCTGCCAGAGACAGCCAAGCTGCAGCTGGTACAGTCACTAGTGTTGTCACTGCTCCATTACTGTTTTCCTGCATACGGCAACAGCATCTCAAGGGAAGAGATGTCCCGATTGCAAAAAGTACAGAACTCCGCCATTCGTTTCGTTTACGGTATCCGTAAGCATGAACGCGTATCCCCATTTCGGGATGCTGCGGGGTTGCTGTCAATGGGTGTCGTGTGCAGGGCGCAGACTTGTAGCCTCATCCACCGGGTCTTGGTTCAGCGAGAGCCTAAGTACTTGGTGGAGAGGCTTGTGGCACGTGGGGAGGTGACTCAACGTGTGACCCGGCAAAACGCCTTGCTCCAAATTCCAAAAGTAAGACTAGAAGTGGGTAGAAAAGGGTTTTCTTACTTTGGCCCAAAGATATATAATGATCTCCCCTTGGACCTAAAACAGCTGGTGGTCCTGGCTTTCAAAAGAAAAGTAAAGAAGATGTAAAGTATTGTATATAGCTTATAATTTTGTTTTGTTTTGTTTTGTCATACACATTGTTTTTGTATCAATTTTTGTATATTTTTAAGTTAGTTATATTGACATGAGTTACTTTGTAAAACAGTTCTTGTACTGAAAGACGCTCGCAAATAAAGGCATTTTTATTTATTTATTTATTTACTGTACTCTGTATTATCCTTGTGGATGAACAAATATTTGCATTTAAAAACCATATGTTGTAGATCAAAATGTACGTACGTACGTTTTAATCTACAACAAAAAGAAGGATTAAATAAAACATGGGCTAGTATTTACGTTCGACACCTTAAACCATTAAAATAGAGCCAATCCTGAAGTTGTGTAATTTTTTTACAAATGTTTTAATAATTTATCTGAAGTTATGAAAAAGTTTAGGACTTAGGGAACTTCTGGGAATAATTACTCCCAAGCTGAAATTCACTAAAAATAGTCATTCTTTAGGCAGATTTAAAAATCAATGTGTTTGAGGCAGACGTTAAACAGGCTTTAACCCTTTTACCGCCACGGGCTGATTAGATCGGCTCCGCGATATGTTGTAAAGACCGCCAAGAGCCGATCTCATCGGCCTCCAGCCGTTATGTAAAGCCACGCGCCGATCTAATCGGCTTTGCGTAATTTCTTGATTGTGCTGTTGTTATCGCGTATATAATCGTAAACTACATATTTATTTTAAGGTTGAGAACCATTGTAAATGGTTTTAACGAACAAAGTTACCTAATATATTTATTATAGTACTATAACTACAAAACAAACATTGATCAAGTAAGCCGTGGCAAGGTTCGCCGCCACGCTGTCTGGACGCGCCAACGATTGGCGCCAAGCTGTCTGCGTTGCTACATTTGTTGTTTACATTCGTGATTCTTTGTAAATTCGCTTGGACTTGTGGTTGGATAGTGGTGAAAAGTGTAATTGTAGTTGTTTTTACTGTGCGTAATGGTTAAAAATGAGTAAGAGAAAGTGTCAATCGCCTCTAAGCGAAAATACTCTTGTTAATGAAATTGTTGCGAGTGGTTATGAAGTGATTCATAATGATGACGTTGATGCCGACAATGAAAATTCCCTTCAGGATGATTTGTCCTCTTCTTCGTCTTCTGAAGACTTCGTCGATGACACGGATGAAGATCCGACCTATGACCCCGATCCACAACCTCAGAATCGATTTCGGTTTCTCTCAGGACTAAATCGAAGGTTAACATTTGACAGAGATCTTCCTGGTCCATCAAACGCGTTAGATGATCCACAATATGACAGTGCCAATGAGGACAATCCCGACAATCCCCCCACTCCCCTTAATGTGCCCATTGATGAGGACGACCCTAATAGGCCACAAACACAAAGACTCACTGAAATGCCTGGTTCTGATGATCGTGTTGAAATGGAGCCTATTCGAGACGGAGGTCGTGGTTTCGGAAGAAGAGGACGAGGTCGTGGTCGTGGGAGAGGAGGTATGCAGGGTAGGAGCAATAATACCAGAGAAGAGTCTGACAGCAGTGAATGGGAAGAAGTAGACGACGAAAACGACCCTGGATTCCCTGAACACTTTCATTTTTCAGAGATGTGTGGTCCAAAACATTGCCCCCCTAGGAATTCCAGTCCTATTGCCTATTTACGTCTATTTTTCACAAGAACTTTATTGAATACATTTGTAACTGAAACAAATAAGTATGCCAGAAAATACTTAGGATCCCTTGAAGGCAATTTGTCTCCTAAAAGCCGTCTACGATCTTGGACGAATACAAGCGTCGATGAGATGAAAGGTTTCTTATCAGTCATTTTAAATATGGGAATAAACAAAAAGCCTAGCATTGAAAGTTATTGGTCGTCTTCATCATCACAAAATCAACCCTGGTTCAGTAAAGTTTTCAGTCGAAACAGATTTGAACTATTGCTCAAATTCTTTCATATAGTAGATTCGGACAAACTTCCTAAACAAAATCAGCCTAATTACGACCCGTGTGGTCGTTTTCAACCACTAATCGACCACTGTAATAGATTATTTCGACAGTATTTTACTCCATCAGAGAAACTTTCAGTGGATGAATCGTTAGTCGGTACAAAGAAAAGAGTTGCACTAACACAATATCTACCCAAAAAGAAACACCATCGTTGGGGAATTAAGTTGTGGGTATTGTGCGATGCAGAGACAAAGTACTGCTCCCAGTTTTATTGTTATAGAAGAGCAAAATATGAAACCGACCGTGACAGAATTGATAAATATGGTTTGGGCCCAACAGTCGTAGTGAAACTCCTGGAGATGGCAAACCTCTTGAACAAGGGATACCACATTTTTCTCGACAATTTCTTTGTCACTAAAAAGTTGGCCAGGTATTTGCTCAAAAAAGCAACTTACCTAACTGGAACAGTTAGATTGGGACGGAAGGGCATTCCACGGCAGTTGAAAGGGAAGTATGAGGTCGGGAAAAAGGTGTATGTAAGGAAGGGGGCCATTTTACAAATGGCATTTAGAGAAAAGGCCACTAACCGAACCCAATTCATCATGATGTCAACCAAGGCAAAAACTGGCAACGTTAGATACACAATAAGGAGAAGTGGGAGGATTGTAATCAAAAACAAACCTAAATTTGTCTACCAATACAATCATGGGATGGGTGGAATTGATGGAACTGACCAGATGTTATACACATATCTAGATGAAAGACGATGCATGAAACATTGGAAGAAGGTCATCTTTAACATCTTTGGTCGAATGGTCCTTAATTCCTATGTCATTTATAAGTTGAACACCGATAAACCTATTTCCCGACTCGATTTTCAGGTTTCAGCAATAGAGGCATTGGCTAATGAATGGCTGGAAGTGAAAAATGCTGCAGATGGGGTTGGTAATGGCGGTGGTGATGGCCCAGTTAATAAAAAAAAATTCGGAGTTGAGAAGCTGGAAGGGAATAAAGAAAAGAATTGTGCCGTCTGCAGTGGAAAGAATGACCCGGAAGGTAAAAGGAGACGAAGTAGAACGGTGTGTGTTTCCTGCAAGGTCGGGTGTCACTTGGACTGCCTCCCGCGTCACAAGTGCAAGTAATTAAACCCAGCAAATGAATATTTGTAAATATCTGTAAATAAGTGTAAATATGACTCAAAACTGTGCTGTTAATTCTTTAAGTTATGACATTACTTTCTCAAATCGCTTGAAACTGTCAGCCTGTGCTTCACAATTCACTGGACTAACAAAAATAAAGGTATGTCGTAACTAACATTTTATATATGAAATATATCCATGGTTACAATTTATATTGTTTTTTTTTGTTTTTTTAGAAGTAGGCCTAGTATTTTAAAGTTTACGAAGTATCATAATTACATGAAAATTATGTTATCAAATGCAACTTAAATCAATTAGGTACGTATTTTGCAAAAATTGATTTTTGGTAAAAATTACACATTTTGGAATTTTTCACTCTCATTCAATTATTTATAGATATTTTGACTTAAAATTATTACTACATGCTCAAAAGATAATAGGGATTACGGAAATATATAGTTTATCTATTACAATAATTTACGAAAATACCTTTTAGAGCATTAAAATAACAAATTTAAAAAATATTTCATAAATTTGTATTTTTTTCAATAGTAATAATATTTAAAAACTAGTAAAACTTTTTTATTTATGCATTACCTTGTAGATAAACTAAAGACGTACAATCGTACAAAACAAAACAAAAAGTAAAGATCTAGCTATAATCTAAGCCGAGTTATGATCGTTTGAACAAAAGACAACAAATTAGTGGATTTCGTTGTGGCGCTTCTCAAACAATGAACCAGCCGGCGGGTCAGCGACCTTCAGTCAGTCAGCTGACTAGGCGCTCGGCGGACCTCGCGCGCCATCTCGCATGCGTCAGTGGCGGTAAAAGGGTTAAACAATGAAATATGACATAACAGCAAGTTTAGTTAAAATTGACACAAGTTTGTTACATGTTTACTTCACTTTTATCTTATAAGAAAACATTTGTGAAGAATTTGTAATCCAGGATTACATTTTTATAATGATGGATGAAACAAAATGAAATCCTAGAGTTGCAGCATTAAATTTATATTTTAAACAATGAGATTTTAGGAGCAGTCTTTACAGAATTAAAGTGATGTTAACAAACCATCCAATCTATTAGATTTTAAAATAGAAGAATAATCTTTTGTTAACATTTGATTTATTCTTTCACAAATAATTGTTCCTTGAAGTTGTTTGATTTCTGTTATTTGCTGCATTTCAAGTTGACTTTCACTGCAATCACTATTTAGACTGAATTCTTTTTCTTGTGAACAGATAACACAAAGTCCTCTGCTTGCTTTATCCACTTGATCTATGGTAGAAAGTTGATTTTTGATTGCTTGTTTGATTGTGCTCAAATCCGATTTAAGGCAACTGAAATATAAAACATTTACTACACATGTTTACAAAATTTTGATTCGTAAGGTTAAGACATTCAATAAATCTCCTAAATGTTAACCAACTTCCGTAAGAGAAAGGAGGTGAGTGGAAGAGGGGGGGCTAGTCAAAACGTGCATTTCTGAGGTCAGTTTCCCTTCTATGAGTCATCTTAAGCCGGTCGGGATAGATAAAAATAGAATAGGGCAGCATGTGTGTACAGAGCGACACTAAGCGACATTGCAATACAGTAGAACTCCAATTAACCAAACTCCAATTAACCGAATCGCCGATTATCCGAATCGCTTATTTCAACAATTTTAATAACGTAAAGCTACAGTAATAATAAGTTTCGCAAAATATCAAAGAATTGTTATTAAACAAATTTAGCCAGTGTGTAATTTTGGACTTTGATGGAACACTATTAACTTAAGAACATGTATAGAACACTTGTGCTAAGAGCATTGTAAACTGTAAAAATGTTCTGATTTCATTTATTATTAACTAAAAGTTCATTTAGTACCGAAAATGAGGATTTTCTTGGAAATTCCCAGAATTCCTGTAAAACTCTGATTATCTGAATTTTGGATTATCCGAATGGGGTCTGGTCCCAATTGATTCGGATAATCGGAGTTCTACTGTACTGATTTTATATTATGCTAGCAGTACACTATCGCCGAATATAGGCGAGCACGATAGTGTGCTCGTGTATGCTCGGGACAGTTTGCCTCGCCATGATTCGTGCTTACCTGCTCTCTGTTTTTTGTCGGTTTTTGGGATGAGTCAAAGAAAACGAGCAAAGGCGTGCACAGAGCACAAACGAACTAGTGTCAGTTAATACTCGTCTTCAATCGTCTTGTCTCCAGTGACACAGAGTAGTGCAATTAATTGTGATGAGTGGACAAACGAAGAAACAATTTTGTTTTCAAGTATTTTCATAACAACTCTTGATTTTTACATTCTATAATCAAATTTTCATTTAGTAACAAAACTAATCATCAGGAAATGGCTTCTTTTTGTTAGGACTTAGTGCAAAAGCACCATCACTTTGGCATTAAGATGATAAAGTTAGGACAGGGCCTTATTATTTGGCTAATTATTACTAAAATATACCCCCGCCGCAGCAAACCTGGAGACTAAATGAACTTCCATTTGCGTGATTTAATTTTCACTTAAGTCATCCAGTTAAATAACATACATTTAATGGGTACCTAGGTTTGATGCTGGGGGGATAGTGTTTTTAATGAAATATTAAGCGAAGTAAAAATATAAAATAATTAAATTGTCCAGGTATTGATCAACATAACTTACATACAAAAATACCCCTGCCGACAAATTTCCATTTGTCTAAATTGATTTTCAATTTAATCTATTTAAATAACATTAGCTTTAAAGAGTCCCTAGGTTTGCTGCCTCAAGGAAACTAATAAAGTGTGTTTTTTAGTAAAATATTAATAGCTTAGTATAAAATAAATAAATTTTCCAAGTTCAATCAAAATATATCACCTTTAAACCACATTTCATCAAAATCGGAAAGAAATTACTCGAGTCATCGCATTCACGGACACACACACACACACACACACACACACACACACACATATATATATATATATATGTAAAAATTTGAACGAATGGTGTTTTTGGCCTCTGGGGACATCATAATGAAAAAGTAAATCGGTCCTGGGCCTAGGTCTTACCGTGCCACCTACGGCCGTAATAGCTACTTCCCTATAGGGAAATTCGCTAATAAGCAAACTACAATAATTTACTTATTCTCCATAAGAATAACATAGGAATTTTAAATTAAACATTTTTTTTTTATCCGAAACCAATAACCGCACAAAAACACTTCAAAATAATACTAAATTATTTTTTTAAGTTCTTTAAAATGGTTTGAAGAGAAATTGGGAAATTTTGTGTTTTGAGGGCGAAAAATTAGAAAAACCAATTTTTACCCCATAAAACCCCACATAAAGCCCCGCTTCCATGGTCTGTTCATGCTGGTTCATCAACTCATCCAATTTATCTTGCCCTACATCTTTAAGCTAAATTTCATCAAAATCTGCAAAAATTACTCAAATTCATAGACGTGTTTTATATATATATACATAATATATAAAATTTGAACGAATAGTGTTTTTGGCCTCTAGGGACATCAAAATGAAAAAGTATATCGGTCCCGTGTCCAGGTCTTACCGTGCCACCTACGGTAATAGCTACTTCCCTAAAGGGAAATTTGCTAAAAAGTAGTTAACAAGCAAATCTTTACATTAGCATGGTCAGTGGATAATATAAAGTGTAACTCCAAAATAAATACAGAATAACATTTGTACCTAACTTATTAAATGATTCAGGATAGAAAACTAAATGAGCTAAATTCTGTTTGAATCTATAGAGTTGTGTTAAACATGTTTCAATCATAACTACGGTAATTTAAATGTATTATACTTAAGTATTTTTGTACCTCAAAAGTCCATTGTGTAATCCTAAAGCATATCCAGCATGAAAACCTTTAGCAAAACCTTCATCGAATCCGTGTTGAAATTTCATTTCTCTTCCTGAGGCTAAACCTTCACGATATCCTTGCTGGAAAATAATTAATGTCCAGTTTGTAAAAATGACTACACAATTTTTTTAGTTACAAAAATGGTTTCATGAGAATTGGTGAGATATTGCTGAATTGATATAGAATTAGATTGAAAATGCAAAATCTGTTACGATTTTGTTTGTAATCTGTTACTATCAGAATCTGTGTGTGGGGTGAACACTAGCGTGAATAATTTTGGTTCAATGACCAGCTGGCACAACTTTTCTAAACCAAAAAAACTACTAGTAAAAAATAAGTGGTAGCAAAAAGAAGGAAAAATTAAAAAGCAATTTTACATCTAGAATTTGAAAAATCCCCAGAAGAGGAACCCTGAACACATAGTATTCCATATCCCAAATAAATACTCTTCCCTTTAAACATGACCATGCCACCACACACACCCATGTCACCCATGGCACATCCATGTCACCGGCTATGGCCAAATGTGTACTAAATAATTATGCACCTTATGGAAAAAAATGATTATCTCTCGGGGAACCGAGATTTAATATTATAATTAAAGGTTCAGGGTTTTAAGTTTTGAATTTCTATCCATCCCACTTTTTTCTAAAGTATGAGACTATCAACATAGGCTAGGTAATTTAGGACCTAAAACTTACAGAATGTAATGATTTCTTCATTTTATTAATTGACTGATTTGATACTTCCTCCTCATCACTATTCATTTTTTGTTGTTGTAATGGCATACAATAGATTCTTATTAACTATGTCGAAGCTGGAAAATAAAAAGATTAAACAAAATATGTTTAGCCATTTTGAAGTTAAATAGTTAGTCTTTGTCTTGCTGGGTTATATCATAGATAAAACATACTCCTTAGTAGATTTCCCATCCACATGGAACAGCTGAAGCCAATTTTCCTGTTAGTTCTGTCCGGTCTACTGTAGAGTCATGTTTTGTTTAGGGTAAAATTAGTTTCTTAAATTACTTCTTGATCAGCAACGTACGTGTTATTACAAAGAAACGTCTTATTACACTTAAAACATATATTTACGCTTATACTGTTACTCACAAGACTATAAATACTGTATACAAAATACCCCCGCCGCAGCAAACCTGCCGACTAAGCTAATTTCCATTTGTTGGAATTGATTTTCAATTAAATCTACAGTATTTAAATAACATAAGGTACGAGTACCTATGTTTGCTGCTACAAGGAAACTGTTAAAGTGGGGTTTTTAGTATTAGTAAAATATTAATAGCTTAGGCCTAGTATGCAATAAATAAATTTGCCAAGTTTTATCAAAATATATCAATAAACAAGCAAACTACAACATTTTACAATATTCTCCAAAAGAATAACATGAGAATTTTAAATTTACAATTTTTTGAATTTTCTCCATTACCAATAATAATTGTACAAAAACACTTTGATATACAAAATAATTTTTTTAAGCTCTTTAAAAAGGTCTGGAGAGAAATTGGGAAATTTTGTGTTTTGAGGGTCAAAAATGAGAAAAACAATTTTTCACCCCATAAAACCCCGTTCCCATCATGCTGGTTCGCGAACTCGTTCAAGTTTATCCCTCCTTACACCTTTAAACAAAATTTCATCAAAATCGGACAAAAATTACTCAAGTTATCGCATTCACGGACGTGTATATATATATATATCTTCTAATATATAAAATTCTCGTGTCACAGTGTTTGTCTACAAACTCCTCCGGAACGACTTCACCGATCGTTCTGAAATTTGGTGTGTAAATTCTGTAGGTATGCGAATCGGACGTAAACTATTTCCCGTTTCGAAATTCTTAAAAGGGCTCCGCCCCAGTGGCTCTGGAGTTTCCCATGTTAACCTTATGAGAAATGGAATTAATGAATCTTAACAGCTGTTTCAATTAAACAAGTTGGTTCTGTTCTATGATGTTCAATAGCATTAAAGTTACAAGGATTACCAACAGGGTGCAGCACTATTATTTCTTTTACATTTATGACAACAGCTAATTTGCAACCAAAAGGTGAGTGAGCGTAGCGAACGAACTTCAACCTGGAGGCGAGTTAGCGTAGCGAACGAGCTAACCTGAAGGCAAGTGAGCGCAGCGAACGAGCTCCAACCTAAAGGTGAGTGAGCGTAGCGAACGAGCTCCAATCCAAAGGTGAGTGAGCGTAGCGAACGAACTTCAACCAGGACGTGATTGAGCGATGCGAACGAGATCATCTTGAAAATTAAACGTAATGGTACTTTCTTTCCATCGGTCTGTCTTAGGGGAAACCTATAACTTAGGCGATACGAAGTTCGCCGGGTCAGCTAGTATATATATATATATACATATATAAAAATTTGAGCGAATGGTGTTTTTGGCCTCTGGGGACATCAAAATGAAAAAGTAAATCGGTCTCGGGCCTAGGTCTTACCGTGCCACCTATGGTAATACTGTAGCTTCTTCCTTATAGGGAAATTCGCTAAAAGGTGGTAAGTGGTGATCGATTTTGATTGGACCAATAGGCGAATGACAAGAATCTTGAATGGCGTCCCTACTTATACGCTATTGGCTACCGGAAGCACCCACCAATACATTTTTATAAGTAGGTACAACTGGAATCAAAATTTACTTGTTCATTAATCAACTTATTTCTATTTTTACTTTCCGGCGTGGAGAAAGTATATCTTACTAATATTATAAATGTGAAAGTTTGTGTGTTTGTTTGTGTGTTTGAAGTTCAATCACGCATAAACCACTGGACGGATTAGGCTGAAATTTGGCATGATGATAGCTTACATTCCCGATTAACATATAGGCATATTCTTATCTCAAAAATCCTTTCGGGCTCCACCCCAGTGGCTCTGTAATTCCCCATGTTAATATTATGAGTATTCATATTTAAAGGGAATTAAAGAGTTTAGTCAGCTGTTTCAACTAAAATAGTTGGTTCTATGATATGGAAAAGCATCAAAAAGTTATAAGATTTACCAACAGGGTGCAGCACTATATTTTTTTGCACTTATGAAAACAGATAATTTGAACTAAGCAGCAACAAAAAACTGTGATTCACAATGAGAATTGTCAAAGTAGGATTGTTTACAGTTATGTTTATGTTTTTCATTTCATGAATAATTTGTGATATTTTGCGAATTGTTGATAATTTATTTTTCTCTATTGTTTATGTGAAGTTGTAGAACATTATGGCTATCGTAGATGTGTAACCTATACTTATAAAAGGCAAAGCCCTCACTGACTCACTCATCACTAATTCTCCCACTTCCCATTTACCTAGGAGGCTGAAATTTGGTACATTGATTCTTTAGGCATTAAATAGGAAAACTAAGTTGTTTTTATTCTGATCGGACTCTCGGGCTCCGCCCCAGTGGCTCTGGAGTTTCCCATGTAAGCCTTATGATTTTTCATATTTAAAAGGAATTAATGAATCTTAACAGCTGTTTCAATTAAACAAGTTGGTTCTGTTCTATGATGTTCAATTGCATTAAAGTTACAATGATTACCAACAGGGTGCAGCACTATTATTTATTTTAATTTATGACAACAGCTAATTTGCAACCAAAAGGTGAGTGAGCGTAGCGAACGAACTTCAACCTGGAGACGAGTTAGCGTAGCGAACGAGCTAACCTGAAGGCAAGTGAGCGCAGCAAACGAGCTCCAACCGTAAAGGTGAGTGAGCGTAGCGAATGAACTTCAACCAGGACGTGATTGAGCCATGCGAACGAGATCATCTTGAAAATTAAGAAGTTAAACGGGGCAAAGCCCGCGGGTACAGCTAGTACCATATACTTATTATAATATATTACCATATACTATGGTATAGGGGGCTATACCATAGTATATGAAGAAAGTAGGGCCTATTGTTTTCGAAAAAATTTTCGAGTTTGAGTTTTGAGTGGATATATTAGTTTTGGGTCCCCCTGGACACAAAAAAGTGGTTTTCGAAGTGATGTCTGTGTGTCTGTGTGTGTGTGTGTGTGTGTGTGTGTGTATGTGTGTCTGGATGTGTACAGAGCTAGGGACTACACCTGTGGTCCGATTTCGATGTAATTTGGTATGTAGGTTTTAATCCATGGTATCTCCAGGCATTTATTTAATTTTTTTGAAATTTTGGTTTTTAATGGGGATTTTCACATAAAAACCCATAAAAACCGGAAAAATCTGATTTTCTCAAAAATGGCCTGAACGATTTTGATAAAAATTGAGTATGTTGTAGCCCTTTAAATTCTGAACAAAACGGATCAAATCCCATTTCTGTAAAAATTACGGTTCAAAAGTTATTGTAAAATATGTTATTTTCCCACAAAAACCCCATAAAATAACAAAAAATAGGATTAAAAAAATCCGGTTTTGGTTTAACATAGTATGTTATGGTCCTTACAATTTTGATAGTTTTTTTTTAAATTTTGATTTTTAATGGGGATTTTCCCATATAACCCCATAAAATAACGGAAAAATAAGATTTTCCCAAAAATGGCCCGAACGGTTTTGATAAAAATTTAGTATGTTATAGTCCTTTATATTCTGAACAAAATGGTACAAATCCCATTTCTGTAAACATTACGGTTCAAAAGATATTGTAAATTATGTTATTTTCCTATAAAACCCCCATAAAATAACAAAAAAATCTGATTTCCCCAAAAATGGCCCGAATGATTTTGATAAAAATTTAGTATGTTATAGTCCTTTAAATTCTGAACAAAATCGTACAAATCTCATTTCCGTATATTTACTCTCACCGCTTAGACATGGTAAAGGTTGTTGGCAAACTTATGGGAGAAAGTATGAGTCAGAATGCTGATACCGTTTATTACATTTTTCCTTATAAATATAAAATTCTTTCCAAGCATTCATTACATATCCTTTCTTACAATTCTTTAAAATACATAGACTATCCTCCATTTTTCCTGATGAGTGGCCATTTTGTAACAGGTGTTGTGCAACATTTGATCTTTCTGGTTTGTTGTTCCTCCACGCAGATTTGTGGTTTTTGAAGCGGTTAACGAAGTTCACTGTCTGTCCAATGTAGAAGCTATCACAATCGTTATAATTGATTTTATAGATGCCCGAAGCGTCAAATTTGTGTCGATATTGTTGCTTTGGCAACTAAACATTCTTATGCCAAGAAAATTGAGAAGTTAAAAATTTCAAAAGGTAAGTTTAGACCACAGAAGAAAATTATTTGCCATCTTTGTAATCCACCTGGACATATTAAGCCTAACTGTCCTAATCTTGGCAATAACTCTCGGCACAGATCTAAGGCAAATTATGTTGGGAAACACAAAGAAAATGACAATGTGTTGCTTACAACTGTTTTCCATACTGAAAACATAAAATCTTATGAATCCAAAGTTGATCATAATGATTGCTGGGTAATTGATTCAGGTTGTACAACTCATATGAGTAATCAAATGGTGGAAAATGGTAAGTTTGAAAAGAAGGAAGTTTTGGTGACCAATAATGCAAAACTTACAAGTAATTGTGTTGGTGATATTGAACTGCTTTATATAGAAAATTCTAATAAAGTTACTGTTAAGTTACCAGAACTTGCTACTAATTTGTTGTCTGTAAAAAAATTACAGAAAAAGGTAAAGGAGTAGTTTTTTAAAAAGATTCGTGCAGACACAATATCCAAAAAATGAAATTGGTGCCGGGTCCAGGTCTTAATCTTATTCCCTGTTTATGGGAAATTCGCTAAAAGTAAATCGGTCCAGGTCTTACCATGAGACCTACGGTAATACAGTAGAACCTCTTTTATCCAAACCCCCGTAATCCGAACACCTCATTGAACTGTACTCCATATACAGTAGGCCTACAGTAGTTCTTTATTGTATATGTAAGCACAGTAATTGTTTCTATTGTAATGTACAGTACTATTTATTCACTATGTTTACTACTGTATTAAATAATCACTGCATTTTACTTTATAAAGCATTTTTTTACTTTTCCTTTACCTAACAGTTAAGAGCCAATTTAGCCATGTTTTATCTATCCTATACTCTAATACAAGCAATGTTTGCTTGTATGTATGTATGTGTGTATGTGTATGTATGTTTGCACAAAGATCTTGAAAACGGCTCCGACGATTTTCTTCAAATGGTGTAAGTAGTTTATTTCTGGCCTAAAAACGAGTTTACTGCAGTTAAAAACTGCCAACAAAAATCTAATTACGTAGAAAAATGAAACTGAAAATCACATTTTTTTAACATTAGTCTTATGGGTTGCTAAGTAACCATGTTGGTTTCAATTAAATAACAAGGAAAAAGTAAACAAAAGACTTGTAAGTTGCCTATCCACAGTATAGGCCTACTAGCAAATTAAAAATACAGGACAAAAGGAAAAACATCAGTTGTTACTATTGAGCAAAGATTATACTCAAGATTAAGTACTCGATACATTGTAGTCAAGGGTAGCAGTATGGAGTGTGGAATCTGTTTATGACGATTAGATTACGGTATCTGCAATCCTTAAATGCTATGGGAAGGGAAGGAAACAGGTCCGCGACGTAGGAAGTGATGAAGGAAGTAGTCAAGGTGAGCAGTCAGGAGTGTGGGAACTTTTTATGACGATTAGATTAAGGTATATGCAATCCAAAAATGCTACAGGAAGGGAGGAAAACAGGTCCGAGACGTAGGAAGTGGTGAAGGAAGTAGTCAAGGTGAGCTATCCGGAGTGTAGGAACCGTTTATGACGATTAAGTTATATCAAGGTACCTGCATTCCTAAAATGCCATGGGATGGGAGGGAAACAGGTCCGCGACTTAGGAAGGGGTGGAAGGAAGTAAAAAAGGCGAGCAGTGTGGAGTGTGGTAACTGGAAACAGTTTGTAGCAGTTAGAATAATGTATCAGCAATACTGAAATGCTATGAGAAGGGATGGAAACATGAAACATGTCCATGACACAGGAAATGGTGAAAGAATTAGTAAAGCTAGCAGTGCAGAGTGTGGGGAATGGATTCATGTATCTGCAATACTAAGACTGCTTTCAGAGTAAACTAATGATTTTCCCCGAGCAAAGCTCAGTCACCAGGTACTTGTTATGTAAAACAACAATATATTCTGTAGTCCGAACTATTCAATAATCCGAACCCCCCCCCCCCCCCCGGTCCCAATGAGCACAGATTAAAGAGGTTCTACTGTAGTTTATTTCCTACATGGGAAATTCGCTAAAATGTGGGCTAATTTAGGACGAGATTGGTTTGAAATGGGAAAACAAAACACTCACCTTGTTGTTAATTAGACCATGTTTGTTGGAGGTTAGTCACATTTACAAAACAATTAATTGGGGTAAGTATGGCTTAAAATAGTCACTAGTCAACCACAGGTTAGTATCTCTAACTCACTAAACGATTTCTTTATCTATCTTTGTCTCACTCAACTAGTCAACTTGAACTTGATGTCTTATCAAATACTGATCATCACCGAACATGGAATGTCAAATGCTTCAACAAACTCAAATTGAAGGATACATGCTAATATGCAGTTTTTCAAGAACTAAACATAAATGGGGTGGGATTGCCATCTACGCAAAGGAAAACCTCTCAAAAAACTTAAAACAGATAAACACAACCGATATAAACGAGGAGCTCATATCTGAAATAGCAGCCTTTGAGATAAAAAAGCATAATTTAATAATAATAGGAGCATACAGATCCCCTAACCAAGACCTAGACAAATTTCTAGCCAACTTAGACAAACTACTGTGCATTTTTACTGGAAACAAAAAAGATATAATCTTGATGGGCGACACTAATGTGAACATCAGACAGAAACTGGACCATAATTTCCAAGTGTTTGAACGATTCTTTTTGGAACACAACCTCAAAATAATAGATATACCACACACCAGATTAACCAGAAACTCAATCAGCAGCCTAGACACATGTATCACAAACCTGGACCCCAAAACCATGAAAATACAAACACACAAGAATGTGATCTCAGACCATCACGGAATTAGCTGTACAATGCTAAATCGCGCCCTAAACGAAACAGCACCGCTGAAGAAAATAATACAACCTACGACGGACAACAACCTCATCAAACTAAAGAGAAATCTAAGTGAGCAAAATTGGGAAAATGTTTACCAAGCGGAAACCGTTGATGAAAAATACAAAAACTTCCTGGAAATTATAATAAAAGAAATGGACTCGACAATGCCTAGAACATATAAGACCTAGGCCTATAACATTAAACCTAAGAACCCATTTTGGGACTACAAAACCATACAGTTGAAAAATGCAGCTGCAGCCGCACACAGCAAATTCCTACTCACAGACTCACTAGAAGATAAACAAACATTTACAAGACTAAAGGCTACCTACGACAAACATGTAAGAGACCAAAAGGCACTACATACAATAGAACATATAAAACAATCCAAAAATAAAAATAAAGAGATTTGGAGGGTAATAAATAAAGAAAGGAAAGCGCCTAAAATTTCAAACCAGAATATTACGTTGAAAATAACCAACAATATCGAGACAGACCCAAACAATCTAAGCCAACATTTCAACAACTATTTCATAAAAATAGGAGCACCTACAAATCCACCAGGCCTAAGTAAAAATGAAGATACAAATTGCAAGCCTAACCGACCGGACCCACAAACAGGCTTACACCAAACAAAAGCTAAACTGGAGCACTTCACTAAAATAACAAAAAGTGAGTTGATTTGGATTTTTAACAGTTTCCCAGCCAAGAACTCATCAGGAATAGACAACATTTCAAATAAAATAATTAAATTCTGTCAAAATGAACTTCTAGAACCCCTTTTACACATCATAAACGCCTCAATTGAGCAATCCACTGTCCCAGAACTAATGAAGATATCCATAGTGTATCCTAAATTCAAAAAAGGAGAAACACAGCTCATAGAAAACAACAGACCAATATCGCTACTACCAACCTTCTCAAAATATCTAGAAAAAACAATAAATATGCAACGGATACATTTTCTCGAAAACACAAAATTAATATCTCCAAACCAACACGGATTCAGACAGGGAAAGTCGATAAATACAGCCCTAGCCCAACTATGCGAAACAATTACTAACTTATGGGAAGACAAGAAGCAAGCCACAGCAACTTTCCTGGACCTACAAAAGGCTTTTGACAGCCTAGATCGGAAGCTTCTCGTCACAAAACTAGAAGACATGAACATCACTGGAAATGCCATAAAATGGATACAAAACTACCTTGATAACAGAAGCCAAACCGTTGAAATAGAACACTACAAAAATAACTACCAAATTAAAACTAGATCAGAACTACAAAAGACCATATAGCCACAAGGCTCCATACTCGGGCCTCTACTTTTTCTTGCTTATATAAACAGTTTTCCAGACAACTTACCCCCAGATTATACATGCATAATGTTCGCTGATGACACCAAAACTACACTCCGACAACTAAATCAGAAGAAACGCCCCAAAAAATTGAAGAAACCCTACAACTATCAACAGAAATCTGTGACAACTTGAATTGAACCTAACTATAAATAAGAAGAAAACTATACACATAAAATTCACAACTACAAACAGACAGCAAGAAGAAGAAAACCTCACGCAGCAAAACATAACCGACAATGCAAAATTCCTAGGAATTACAATTGATAAGAACCTAAACTGGCACAAGCATATAGACAACTTGCATAAAAAACTGTCTTCAGCCCTTTTTGCACTGAGAAGAATACGGAAAATTACAAACAAATCGATAACAATAACAGCATATCACGCACTTTTTGCAGCTCACATAAATTTTGGAATAATAGCCTGGGGATCCACAGATCAGACATCATTAAAGAAACTTGTAATGTAATACTGCAACAAAAGGCTTTGGGAATTATAGAAGAAGCACACTACCAAGACCACTTTTTCCCAAAAAAACAAATCCTCACCATCACCTCCACCTATATCCTTGAAGCAATAAAGTTTATAAAAAACAAACCAAACACTCTTAGATACGAATGCCACAAATATAATCTGAGAAACAAAACAAACCTAAACCTAGAACAACATAGGCTCCAAAAAACTAGCTCAACCCCACATTTCATGGGAACTAGGCTTTTTAATCTTCTACCAAACAATCTAAAATCAATAACTGACACTAAAAGTTTTATTAAATCACTAAAAAAATATCTTCAAAACAAACCATATTTCAACCTAAATGAATTTTATAATGACCATAACCATAGATAAAACAGCCATAACTTCCTAAATAGGCCCTAAAAAAAATGCTCACAGCAGGCCTACAGCATGAAGAAAGAAAATTCTGACGATTCCCCGATCTTGATGACCGTGGAGAAGATGAAGTGAACTATGAACTATCCTGTCAACGTCAACTCAGCTACAACAAATACAACATAACTTTTGTAAATTGTAAACAAAAACAAAAAAACCAACACGAACACGAAACAAATGGTTATGATGGCTATGTTATGATCGGTGGGGCACACGGGAGGGACTAAGGCTAACATATCTTGTAGTGTCAGCGTTCGCCGAACCAGGGGCCCTATTTTTGAAATGGTTGACTGTTGAGTTGAGTGTCGAGTCATTCTATTTCCAATCGTTTCGTATTTTTGAAACGGTTGACGGTGGACTTATACAACCAAAACTACTCAACACCTATCGAGCTGTTGAGTGGAGGTTGACTGCACTTTCTTCTTCCTCTCTTTCGGCAAAAAATTACTCTTTTTGAGACGACGCCATATTGTTTTGTTATTGCTTTAATTTACTAATTGCGATTTAGAGGTTATGTATTTGTTGTCAATGTATTAGCACCCAATTATGCGATTGTTTTCTGTAGAATAATCGCATTTTAATTTTATTTACTGTGTCAATACTAGACTATTTAATCAAGGGTTTTATTCTTGTTGGAATGTTTGAAATAGACTAGACATACTAATTGAACTTATTATAAGATAATTAATTGTTATTAGACCTATGATTTATTAAGGATTGTGGTAGAGAGAAACAATATCATAGTTTGTTTGAATACCATTCGCCTAATAAAGGGATCAAATTAATTTAAGTTACGATATGCTTTCAGTGCAATGGCAAATAGCCGCTTTAACCTAAATAAAAAACAATTAAAAATATTATAAAACAACCCGATGAAGGAAACTAAAATAAGGTGATGTGTTCCGAAATAGAGACGAAGAAAGCAAATAATAATGTATTTAGGATGAGTGTAGGACCTAAAGTAAAGTGCAGCCTATGCCTAAACTTTTAATTAGCTACACCCTAAAACAAACATCCATAGTAAATTTTATTTTTTATACTTAAGTTTATTACTTTATTTAGTTTACTTTAGTTAATTACTTAAGTTAAGGTACTTTGCAATCACTAAGATTAAGCAAGACATAACCTCAATCTCAATCTCTCAAGAACGGAGTTGACAGTTTACCTCAGTGTCTCGAAATATGGCAGATTGAGATTAGCTGCCAGATTTTAGAGTAAGAAGAGGTTAAATCGAAGTCCGCAAGAACTCTGGATTGTGATTGGCTCAAAATGACGTCATCTGAATTTTTGACGGTCGTATGCTCTACATTTCCACCACGAGTCTCTCAACTAGTGATCCCCAACTCGCTTCCCAACTGTTGGGTTTCAAAAATACCAAATCATGTTGTTGGTTGAGTTGAGTGCTGACGATTGACTCAACTGTCAACCATTTCAAAAATAGGGTCCCAGGCTGAAGATAGCTGACGGTCCATCTGACGACCTGTTTTTTTGCCCATTTGATTTATGACAGGCCGAGTGGTAACTGGACGGAATTCAAAATATAGTAGACCTCCATGTGGATAGGATACATTTGGAAAAATGTAGTTTGCTATTTTATATTTTGATTAAATTAAACATTATTAATTTCATCGTTTAGACCACGTTGTATGTATGTATCTGTATAACCGATGTATGTTTTCGTGTTAAATATGTAAATTGTTTAGGACTACTTCACTTCTACATAATAATTCACATATTATTATTTATATTAGAAACTATATTAGAAATGATGAAATACATTTGGTATTCAAAAGAATCCAGGTCCCAGGTAGGGTAGGGAGGAGAAATAGCAATGCGACCTAAGCCTAAGTGGAATGTAAAGATTCAAAACATCCAACTCGAGATGCATACCACTTAGCTGAACGCTAAACTCCCAAAACATATGAGTAAGAATTTACCTGGAAAGGTGGATGGCCTTATTGAAATACACCCAGAACTGAAAATTAGCTTGAACGTAAATTAGAAATGTACAGCTCCCAACTAACTAAATTATTATTTATCATTCATAATTTTGGTATTTTAAGTTGATACGGGTATTGTTTTTGGCTACCAGTAAATAAGTTAAAAAAATGTATTACAATAATTATTGTATGTAAATTGCATTATGATTATTATTACATTATGTGTGACATTATTATTATAACTTTCTGGAAAGTGTCAAGAGTTTTGATAATATATATCAAAACCCCTGCTCCTTTTATGGTCCAATCATGCTGGTTCGCCAACTCATAATGAAGTGTATCCCAACCTACATCTCAAAAACCAAATGTTATCAAAGTCGCTCAAAGATTACTCAAGTTATTGCGTTCACGTACGTGTATACACATATACAACAATTCAAACGAATTGTGGTTTTATGTCGAGTTCTTAACCGTGCCACGTACCGTAAGTACGGTAATAGGCATTTGCCCTATGAACAAATGCACTAAATTATACCCTTAAAAAGGTCTAAAGACTTCAAAAACAGTATAGAGATTGACTAACAAATGGGTAATATTATTAACACATAAACCATTTTAATAGTAAAGGAATAAAACATCAAACGATTATAAATCATTTCTATATGTGGAGAACCTTGGAAAACCACGTGTGAACATTTCGTGTCAAGTGATAGACGGGTGGACAGTGCGCTAATAGAATAAATCGTACATTTTAACGACTTCTATAGCTACAACCTAGGTGGTGGCAGATGTTAGATGTAAAATATGTTATTAATAGTTATTGGAACTAGACCATGAAAGAATTAAAAATGATTTATATAGGTGGAGAGCCTTGGATAATCCCGTCTGAACACGACGTGTTAAGTGATACAACGATGAGCTAATTGAATAAGTCCGAAGTTTCGACGACTTCTACAACAACAACCTAGGTGGTGGCAGATCTAAGCTTAAAATATGTCTTAAATAGTTATTGGAACTAGACCATGAAACAATTAAAATTGATTTCTAGAGGTGAAGAACCATGGATAATCCCTTTTGAACATGGCGTGTTAAGTGATACAACGATTAGTTATTAAATAAACCTAAAGTTTCGACCACTTCTATAGCAACAACCTAGGTGGTGGCAGATCTATGGTTAAAATATGTCATTAATAGTTATTAAAACTAGACTATGAAACAATTAAAAATAATTTCCATTGGTGGAGAGCCTTGGATAATCGCGTCTGAACATGGCGTGTTAAGCGATACAACGATGAGCTAATTGAATAAATCATAAGTTTCGGCGACTTCTACAGTAACAACCTAGGTGGTGGCAGGTCTAAGCTTAAATTAGGATATTAATGGTTATTGAAACTAGACTTTGAAACAAATATAAATGATTTCTATAGGTGGAGAGCCTTGGATAATCGCGTCTGAACAGGGCGTGTTAAGTGATAGACGGTGAGCTTAACACCCAAGAGGTAAATTACTAGTTTCCCCGTGTCACATTGAGACGACTAAATAATCTATTTGATATCATCCTTCCGACTAAATTATGTTTCAAAAATTAAGAACTTATAAAATGTAATGTTAAAATTGTTATAGTCTTGACATTTTTGAAAGTGTATTTTAAACATGTTGTGATGGCATAACTCAGTGAGAACATTGCGTGTTAAGTCATAGACGGGTGGCGACGGTGCGCTAATAGAATAAATCGTAAGTTTTAACGACTTCTATTGCAATAACCTAGGTGGTGGCAGATGTTAGATGTAAAATATGTTATTAATAGTTATTGGAACTAGACCATTAAAAAATTAAAAATGATTTCTATAGGTGGAGAGCCTTGGATAATCCCGACTGAACATGGCGTGGTTAGCGAGACAACGATGAGCTAATTGAATAAATCCTAAGAATGTCACGTTCTACGCTTGAATTGCAGGTCTGCACAACTGCACACTAAAGAAATTAGCAACGTTTTTTTCACAGGATTTTAGAAACCAGAACTTAGTGGCTCATTTCAGTACTACAATTACAACATTATCAACACGTATTTTTTTTAAGATAACGTGTTTTGTAATAGATAATGAGCTGATGGGGAACTGTATTAAATAAGTAAAGATAATTGATTAAACTATACTCCTTTGTTATGTTATAACAGATACCACAACCATTTGTTATTAGAAATTAACAAATCATATACAACAGTTGTTGAGACGCATACGAATCGTCACTGTGGGAATTCCGGGAATTGACCCTCAATTCTAAATAAAAATAATGTCAGTATGAGCAAAAACAGGACGCCGATTCAATTTAACACTAAAAAAACCTCCACAGAAACTGTCGTTCATATCCGTCATGACAAATCTAACATGCGAGGCACCAGTCTCGCAATTCAACCATTCGTCATCAGAAAAATTGCACAATCCCGCTCATTTGATCCAGTAGTTTTCACTTTATTTAAAACGAATTTCACGTAAAGCGTAACTTTCACATCCATAATGTTATTTCCTTCCATCCCAGACTTTTATCCATTGACTTGGTCAGTAATCCACTAAATACAGGCTACTCACAGACATTCTATTTTATAACAAAATTGCAAAACACTGATAACAATTTCTATGTTATACTTAGTTTTCCTTGTCCCCGATGATTATTATATGAATTTATATGAGCTCTCTGCAATATTTCATATGATTAAGTAGTCTTAAACAAAAATGACTGTGGATGTTTTGACAGGTCATGGCCCTCTTGGCGTCCAAAAATTCAAACCGGGGATGCTTCACTAAAACATCCAGAGAGACCAGCCCTTCGTGGAAATGCCTTCGACATTTATAGCATTATTAAAGCATGACTAATAGGTGTGCGTCCTGCCCGTGTATTTTACGTAATAGGCTTATTTAAAGTGTTATTCGTAATGTCTTCGTCCCTTCCGTGTATGTGTGTTTGTGTATGTACTTTTAGTAGAAAACAATGACAGGATTTCATTATCCTACTGCAACGTTTTGACAATGGCCGATATAAGCCGAAACATGTAAACGACCCTAAAAAATGAGCTGTATGTCGGATTTATAAAGTTGTATAACCTATTTATCATATTGATTATAACAGCTCTGAATCTAGACTGGAAATTAATTTTAAAACATAACTGTTGAACTACTTTCGTGACTGCTATTTTCCATTAATTTGGATTTTCAATTTTAAATCTTAAAGTGTCATACTAATATACATTTAAAGAAATAGCTTTATACATGTGTTTAATATAACATTTACGCAGAAATAGTTTAAACATGAAACCTCTACACGTATAACACATTACATTCCGTAATACCTGTACATAAAGATTTAAATGTATAAGTGTGAATAACATGGCACTATATAATATATTGTTTGTAGTTCAGAACGATAATTTTTTTATTAAATTATGCTCTACTTCTTAGTAATAGTCCACAAAGTCCAGGGTTCAAAACACGCCAATCAACAAGGCAATTTACTTCAGTGATAATTTCGTTGCATGTTTTACTGAATAATAGATATCGTACATTGTACATTAGCAACAGTTTTTATCTATTATGCATTCTTTAAATTATTTTACAATAAAATACCTGCTTTAATTTTTCATTGAAACTCACCAGTTTCAATGACAAGTGTTCTGCGAATTCATATGAAGATAACTAATACCCACAACCTATCCAGGCGGCCCTGAACTGGCTATATGGAAATTTATTTTTTCCAACAAGAATCCTTGAAGGAGAGGGGGCAGATGTAAGATTAAAATGTGTGCGTATTAATAGTTTTGAAACGAGACAGTGGTACTAGGTGGTGGTAGATCTAAGCTTAAAATATGTTACTAATGGTCATTGAAACTAGACTTTTAAACAAATATAAATGATTTCTATAGGTGGAGAGCCTTGGATAATCCCGTGTGAATATGCTGTGTTAAGTGAAAGACGGCGTGCTAATAGAATAAATTGTACGTTTCGACCACTTCTACGATAACAACCTAGGTGGTGGCAGGTCTAAGCCTAAAATGTGATATTAATGGTTATTCAAACTAGACTGTGATACAAATATAAATAATTTCTATATGTGGAGAGCCTTGGATAATCGCGTCTGAACATGGCGTGTTAAGTGATATACGGCTTGCTAATAGAATAAATTGTAAGTTTCGACCACTTCTACGGTAACAACCTAGGTGGTGGCAGAATTATGCTTCAAATATGTCATTAATATTGATTAAAACTAGACTATGAAACAATTAAAAATTATTTCTATAGGTGGAGAGCCTAGGATAATCGCGTCTGAACATGGCGTGTTAAGCGATACAACGATGAGACGGCGTGCTAATAGAATAAGTTGTACGTTTCGACCACTTCTACGATAACAACCTAGGTGGTGGCAGATCTATGCTTAAAATATGTCATTAATTTTGATTAAAACTAGACTATGAAACAATTAAAAATTATTTCTATAGGTGGAGAGCCTAGGATAATCGCGTCTGAACATGGCGTGTTAAGCGATACAACGATGAAACGTTATTAATGGTTATTGTATCTAGGCCATGAGGTGGAAATAACTATTCGATTACTATTACTTTTTCTATAAAGGTGACATATTAAACGTATGTCAGCTGCTAGGATGATTAAACATTGTTTAATAACATAATGTTTAACCCTCCGAGGTCAGCTGTTACATTTGTTTTCAATAACAAATTGTTTGTTTATTTTCACATTAATGTATACATGACGGAACATAAGTAGGCCTATTTATGTAGGCCGTATATTGATGGTAATACATAAGTGATCATTTAAAAAAAGCAAACAATTCACGATTGAGCTTTGCTTCTATGATCCCTGGTCAGTGTGTTGTTAATGTTTCTTATAGATTTTAAATCCCTGCATTATTCTCTTTTGTATTATAAAGGTATTATCTACCCGTAGCGAAGCACGGGCAGAACAACTAATTACTGTATATTATGCTAAAGAGAGAAACAATTTCAGAATACGTGACTTCTGTAGACCTGCGGGGAAAATTCAGCCGGGACTGCTACGAAAGGTAAATATTTATTCACTTCAACAGTGTTGACGTTCCTATCTGCATTCTTGGATCTTTTGCAATAGCATTTTATAGATTGTTATTTTTTTCTTCACATAACCATGACAAGCATTTTATTTTCATAGCATAATACAAGTAGTGTAGACTAGGTATTTTTTGTAACCAAGTACCGTATCGTGAAATAAAATGTTTTAATTTAATTCCTATGCCTAACCAATACGCATTGCTTTGTTAAATCTGGTTCAATGGGCTAATTGATTTTGTTAAACAAATGATTTCAGTATATGCCATCGTCTGTTAGAATTGTTAGAATGGCTTCATTTATTAAAGTAAATATCATACTTGTAAACACATTATAATTTGTTTCCCATATTGCATATAGGTTCATCATCTATATTATTTTCTTATAGCCACATGGGACATAACAAGCGGCAAGATGATATTCACCTCAATAATAAAGGACTGATGGTTTTGAGAGATATCCTGCGGGGAAGCGTCAGGACTTGAGATACGTCGTACAGGGGTAAGTAAACGTAAATATTTAATTGGGGCTTCATTTACTAACTTGCAACATTGTACCTAATAACTCATTTAATGTAATGCAAAGTTACAGTTGTCTTAAAATTTAAATTAAAACTACTTAACACGGTTAAAGACAATTCCAATTTCAATTATTATTTTATGAGATAATCGTCGTAGTAGCATTGGCCTGTATCAACTCGTTTTAGCGGATTTTCTATTAATAGAATAAGCTATTACCAGGGGTCTCATATAGTAAGATCCGGGACCTATTTCACACGACATTAGTTGACTAATTCTATTCTATATATCTTTACATATACGTTATCACGATGACAACTCTAGTAGGAGTGTTGACATACCTTTCATCAAACGATTTCGCGAACTAACGTGATCTGGCTGTAGGCATTTGTAGTATTTGGGGTAATTATTGACCGACTGTGACTATTTTGACCCATACGTGAAATTTTGAAATTGAATTCTATACTACGTTGTAGAGTTTTAATAATTTATTATATCAAAAAAGAGTTTACGCCTAACATTAAAAAAACACTATATACCTATATAAACTAATTGACATACTAAATTACCGTTGTTATTCTTATTAATACATCGACTTAAGTAACATGTTTTTGAGTGATAAGTTTTCATCAAATTTGCCAAATATGTTCCTTTTTAGCAATTAATATTTCAATTAGTATATGCTTCATTGCCTTCCTTATAGCAGAGTACGTAAATACTTATAAAAATCAATGTTTTTTTACTAGATAAGGAATTTTGGCAATTTCAAGGAGATTTTTGTGAAAATATACAACCAAGTAAATAAATGTAAATTCGCTTAACTGCAGGTTTCGTATGGCAGGGGTATTAATATTCAAATCTGGTGTAGTTACGAGACACCCGTAACGATTAGGTTTTCATAGGAAATACCAAATACCTACAATGTTTTGAGTTTTCCTTAGTGTGGAAGCAGTATTTCACACGTAATAAGGTGAGTATAATATGTATTACGTTATTAACGGATTATTGTAATATATACTCTGTTTCAGATACCCAGCGCCTCTCGACTGAGGGGCCATTTATGTATAAGCTACTAGGTTTGTGAATTATAGTCAAACCTGGTAGTTGTTATATTAAGTGGCCAAATATTTATGTCTACACAACGAGAAGGACGATACGCGTTTACCCCAACCATTATAGTCAGCGATCAACTGCTACTAAAATTATTGATAGGTTTTATTGATAGGTGAGTGAAAATTTAAAAACGTACGTTTTCAGGAAAAGCACTTTGCAAATTTTTTTCCCCTTTTTTCAAAACTTTTATTATTTTTTTTAATTCATTAACATTTGAAGTTTCATAAAATGACCATGGTAACGCAATATCTTTGGTAGTTTCTTTTTAAAAGAGCATCTTTAGTAGAAAAACACAAAATCCTGTCACGACCATAACGGACGTTTAAATGAATATTAAAAATAGTTAATATTATTTTTATAACTATATTTTGCTAAAAACTAATTTACTTTTATGACCATTATATAATAAAAAGGTCACTGAGCTTTTTGTATATTTGGTCTTTCTAGAAAAAAATAAAAAACTCAAAAAATTAAAAAAAAGCCTATAAAATCTTTTTAAGTTTGTATAACTCCGAAAAAACTTACCTGAGACCCAAAAAATCGTTATGTTTGTATAGAGGTGTGCTTCTTTTGTGTATAAAACATTGAAATATGACGATATGTTAATTTTTGAAATTTTTATGATAGAAATCATAAACGTGATGGTCAGGGACAAGCGGAACGGTCGTGAATTGTCTGGAATAATCTAAATCTTTCTAAACAATACTTCAATTATCCTGTTAGTTATAATAAAAATATGTGTTTCAATTGAACTAAACTGTTCTATTTACAATTATATTAAAGTTATTGTCACGACCAAACACACTATAATCCATAAGGCTGGATTGGTCGTGAAAAAACCCGCGATGGTCGTGAAATTACGTGTTATTTGGCTCTGTTCTGGCGGTAGGCCTGCACCTCATGTTCGAGGATACAAAGTGGACTTCTAGGTTATTCTAGCAATTGAAATATCTTATAAACAAAAATTAACACCATGTCTACTTTATCGAATGACTACGTACGGTCATGGACACACCAAAATTACAAAAAACACAATCTTTCCTTTATTAATCTTGTAATTCCTCCTTTCAACTCGAAACGACCGGCACTACAATCCTGACGTACACCCCGAACTAGTCTCTAAAACCAACTGACTCCATCGACGCCAGGCTTGCCACTGTCGTGCTCCAAAGTTGAAAATTTTTCCCAAATGGTCGTGACGCCAAATCGAGGGACAGACTTATTTTGTCATGGTAGTCAGTTTGTAATGACAATAAAATTATAATATGCTCCTTTTTTGTAAGTTTAATAACCATTGATGACATAAAAATATGGCATTATATATTTTGGCATGAATAATTAGTCTAAAAACAGCGTGAAAGTTGGAGAATGTACCCTAGGGACACGTCATGGTCGTGAATTTCGAGACTTTAAAAATACGAAAAAAATACCTAGAACCTATTTAAAACCAAATAAATGTGTGTAACATGTTGCCCCCATCCCAAAAAATATTAAAACACATAATAATAAACTACAAATCCAGTATCTACGAAGTAAAAGGCCAGGGACATGAAAACGTACGTTTTTAAATTTTCACTCAGGTACAACAATGACAACAAGAACAATCAGTATATAAGTATTAGGTATTCAAATATAATGTTTAAGTATACAAATTACAAGTAACTATATACTAAGTCATACTCAAAAATCAGTTTAATGTAACGAAAAAACACTCGCATTCTATCAGAGTATAAAGGTCTACACAAAATTATATTGTTTCATGTTCTAGTTCCTTTTAATGCCATTTAAAGATTTGAATCTCACGTATCGCCCTATCTATGTTATTTCTGTAGTAGTTCAACCATGACGAAAAATCCAACAGTGTATTTGGAATTTTTAGTGGAAATCCGATGGTTAATGGCAAAGTCGCCGAAATTAGCGATTTATTCATTGTAAGCTCATCGTTGTATCGCTTAACACGCCATGTTCACAAGAAGTTATCCAATGCTCTCCACTTATAGAAATTGTTTTTAGTTGTTTCATAGTATAGTTTTAATAACTATAAATGACATATTTTAAGCTTAGACCTGCCACCACCTAGGTTGTTGCCGTAGACGTGGTCGAAACTTAGGATTTATTCAATTAGCTCATCGTTGTATCGCTTAACACGCAATGTTCACACGGGATTATCCAAGGCTCTCCACCTATAGAAATCATTTTTAATTGTTTAATGGTCTAGCTTCAATAACTATTAAAGCCATATTTTATTCTTAGGTCTGCCACCACCTAGGTTGTTACTGTATAAGTAGTTGAAACCTGTAATTTATTCAATTAGCTCATCGCTATAGCGTTTCAGACGTCATGTTTAGAAGGCAAATTTTTGGTTCTAATCCTTATTGATATCATTGACACATTTTAATTATATGTCACCACCTATGTGGTTACGTTATAAATAGTACAAAATACAATTTATTCAGATATCTCATCGTTGTATCGTGTAACACGCAATATAAGGCTTTTCCAATGTCTACTAGAAACGAGACAGGACCAGGACCAAGCGCTGGTCTGTTGTAAGTTGCAGCGAGTGTTCCTATTGTTTCGTCCTGGCAGTTTTATGGCCTAGCATTCGTCAGATGATCGTCAGCTAACTTCAGCCTGGTGTTCGCCGATAGGACTGCTAAGTTGAAAAAATTTAAATTAATTTTTAATTTTTTTTATAAAATTAACTTTTTAATTATAAAATATTGTTTTAAAATTATAAAATTAATTTTTAATTTTTAAAATTAAACTGTCATAACATAACCTAACCAACCAGACTTGCTGATAATATAAAAACCATATAAGATAAACATCCAAATTAATGATTACTTATAATTTTTAATTAATTATAAAATTAATTTTAAAATTTAGTATTATAAAATTAAACTGTCATAACCTAACCTAACCAACCAAACTTGCTGAAATGAAAAATTTGTTGACAAAAAGTTAGTGCTGCCGGCGGTTTACGAACCCCGGACCTCCTGAACACCAAACCGAAACGCTACCAACTATGCCACGAACGCCGCAGAAATCACATCGTTTCGTTACGGTAATCGTGTCGCCTCAAGAGAAGACATTAACCACTAGAGATATGACGTCACTACACCTTTAGCCTTAGTCCCTTCCGTGTGCCCATTCCATGTTCTGATGGCTTGCGGCTTGGTGGGCAGATTTTCCCATCCTTGTTAGTCAGTCGTGACGTCATCGTTGGTTCGATCGATTCGGGAAGTCGATGTAGTTCTAAATATCGTCTATCGATATTTTGATCGTTATTCGCGTCGAATTCGTTAACATCGTGGTTATTGGTTATGGTTGTAGGTTGTTATTAATGTAGGTTAAGGTTGTTTCTCTACAATCTGAATCTATGAATATGAAGTATGATTCTGATAGTCACAGTAGAAAACCCTTTTAAACTAAAGTTATAGAACGGTCTGTAATTTAAATTTACCGCTCATACGCAAATCTAATTGTATTATCGGTAAAAAGGAGCTTATAACCAAGTTGGACTTGGCTTGTGGCCAAGTAAAAGATATAATAAACAAGAACTTAAAGCTATTATAAAGGTTATGGCCAAAATCCGTACGCCCACAACTATGTTTTCGGTCATTTTAATTATGTAAGGGCAACTACCTAGAAAAAACTATCTTCGTAATTTTTAATGGAACATAATTTCGGGGATCTTTAACAAGATTGGACTTTATTTTACTGATTTTCATTCAACAATGTTGGACTTATTAAGTTGGTTATTTCAAATGCTTAATTTAGACGTAGGCCAAAAATAACATAACAGGCCTAATTGAACACCAAGAATCAGAATCAGAATGTTTTTATTGTCCTTCAGCATTACAATCATGCAATAGGCAAAGTCAAGGTTTGATACAAGAGGCTATGTAGCCTACTTTGCAAGTCCTAGGTCCTATTATTTTGGTAATAATCCTCTTTATAATTCAAAGGCATCATGCCTGGCATGGCATCAAAATAGCAATGAAGATCCAACCTCTAATCATCTACACGGTTTAGACCTGGCCTATAAACTTTAAAGCAGTGTTAAAGACTTCTGAAGCCCAGCTAACTTAAAGCTTCCAAATCTATTAACATAGACCTATTGGAATCTATATCCCATTCCCAATATGGCCAGCCTATGGGTATTCAGAATTCACAAAGGTCACAAAATTAGTTCAAGGTTTAGGATCAATTCTTGCTTGAATGTGTATCTCTCCGCAGTCCACTTTTATAAGTTGCTAAGTATCTAACTTAACCTAAAGCACGGGTCACACTAGGCTGGCATCAGCGGCGAATTGAAAGAAGCCGCGACTGTCAGCTTAATGTGACCACAAAATTCGCAGCTGACACTGAGCTGACTCAGCCTGGATTGGTGAGCCGGTGATGCTGGTGCCAGCTGCTGATCACCAGCGGCTGGCGAACAGCCTAGTGTGACCCGTGCTTAACCAAGATTCGAGAAAGAAGATGGAAGCGTTTCGTTTCAGCGATTCTGTAAAGTTGTAAATTAGGGGTATTCGATATCGACTATTGACTTGTGGAGCTATGCGATACCAGTACGATAGTTGCATCGCATCAACGATGACGTCACGACTGACTAACAAGGATGGGAAAATCTGCCCACCTTGTGGCTTGGCATAGATTTCTTCTTCTTCTTTATTGTTTGCTTTAGTAAAGCTGGCTTGGTTTAACTACCATGAAGCCACACTATTTCATCAATTCAATTTTCCCGTGCTTTTTCAAAATTCTAGCATAGATAAAACCATAGACTAACCAACACAAGTAGACTTCTCATCCCATTGTAAATTTTGAAGCACGTTTTTCGTGTCTAGTTCATGTACGTGACACAAAGGCGCTAGTGTCGACGAAACTTTGTTTCTATTATTTTAGGGTTAATTTCTTGATTTGCGCTTTACTGTTTGGTTATATAACTAGGGGACAAGTTATTGTTTATGATTAGATCGTATTATTTGGCTAAACGAGGTTTTAAATGGCTGTAATAACGGGAAACAAATTGTAAACAAAACACGACCTCTTACATAAACCGTACAGAACTAACAATAAAATTGTCTTCAGCTGTTCCATAAGGATGAGAAATCTACTAAGGGAGTATGTTTTATCATAGATAAAACATACTCCTCAAGGTTTTATCTACGATAAAACATACTTCCCTAGTGTCCCTTGTGTTGTCTAGTCTATGATGCTAGTTAAGAATTTTCAATTTGAATGTATTGTTTAACTATTTAAAGTTCAAGTTTCATAATATTTCAAACTCAAAGTTGGATTCCTGTTTCTTTTAACAATTTTAGTAGCCTAATGGTGTCAATAGCTTGCAATTTTGTTCCATAAGGAGCGTTAGGACAGCTGGTGGTGAATTCCATTAGCTTTCTTTATTTTTGGGTATAGGCATTTTTACATCCTATTGTAGGCTGTGCACTCTGTAATGATGTGCTCTATTGTTTCAAGTTGTCTTAGTTCACACTTGGTGCAATACGGAGATTCCCTATTCCCTCTTCTTCATTTGAAATAGCCTTGTAGCATTATACTGGTAACCGGTTATTTTGGTGCTTTTTTGGTTGTATAGTTTTGTACCATTGTCCTTTTAGCGAATTTCCCTATAGGGAAGTAGCTATTACCATAGGTCTCATGGTAAGACCTAAGCCCGGGACCGATTTATTTTTCATTTTGATCTTCCCAGAGGCCAAAAACACCATTCGTTCAAAATTTTATATATCTATATATATATATATATATGTGTCCATCCGCACGATAACTTGAGTAATTTTTGTCCGATTTTGATAAAATTTGGTTTGAAGGTGTAAGGCGGGATAAACTTGAATGAGTTCGCGAACCAGCATGATCGGACTATGGGAACGGGGGTTTATAGGGGGTTCTATGGGGTAAAAATAGGGTTTTTCCATTTTTGACCCTAAAAACACAAAATTTCACAATTTCTTTTTAAACCATTTTGTAGAGCTTAAAAAAACAAATAATTTAGTATATAGAAGCGTTATTATGCGCCTAATTGTTACGGAGAAAATTCAAAAAATTGTAATTTTAAAATTCCCATGTTATTCTTATGGAGAATAAGTCAACTGTTGTAGTTTGCTTGTTTATGAACATATTTTGATCGATTTTGGAAAATACTTTTATTTCTTACTAAACTATTATCATTTTATTAAAAAAATAATTTTTTTACCCTCCCTGTTGCAGCAAACCAAAAGTACTCGTTAAACTAATTCTATTTAAATAGGAAATAAATGTGCTAGTTTTATGGAGGCATTTTAGTGTAAATCCAATCAGGTTAATGGAAATTCGCTTAGTCTGCAGGTTTGCTGCGGCGGGGGATGTTACTATTATCCAAATTCTCTTGATGCTTGTATTTTGTATTTCTGTTTAACATTAGCCTTTAAGTCTGATAGTGATAGGGGTGTAAGGAAATTATTGTCTATGTCTTGATTAGAATTAGCATGCAGTCTTGGCTAGTTTGTCCGCATTTTCATTGCCAGGATTTCCTATAAATGACTTGATATCCACTGCACCACAATGGTCTTCAGGTTGAGTGATATAAGCTGGTCTACAATCTCCAATTCTAACTGCTCCTAGCACTGCCCATCTTATGTGTTTTCTTAATTTTTTGTATGACTACCTGTGAGTCAGTGAAGATAACACAATAGATATCACATTTGTGTGTCACATTTATCTATCTCGGGATGTACAGGTATTTGTTCTAATGCTTGTGTATAGCATATGCTCTGCAGATACTATTGATGTTTTTTTGCCAAGCATATCAATTGAGGGGGACGCCATCTAGGTGCGTAATTAAAGCCAAATTTGAGTTAAGGATGAGTGTAGAATGATGTGATATGATGATCGGCGTAGCTTTGTTACTGACTGATAAGCTGTTTTATTAGCCAGGATCATTTATTAAAACCCCAATGATCAGGAACAGCTGGGTCCAGTTTTGAACAATCAAAAAAGCTTTAGACTTTTCTCAGGATCAAACCGGCGACCTTGTGATTGTTTAGGTGAGCACTTAAACCACTCAGCTACCCAGTCGGAACAAGTTTATATAAACAGGAAACCAGCTTCTGTAAAATAACAATAAATAAACAGCACCCATTAGTGCCAGATAGCATTACCGAACTTAGATATATTTTTCAGCTGGATGAAGGATCTACAACGGAGTTTTTTCAATTTACGATCTCTTTTTAAAAATCAATTTTTGTTCAAATAAATTAGCCCTCTATGTACTATACTATACTATACTATGAACCTATAATCTTGAGGAGTATGTTTTATCTATACTATAATCCATGACTTTAGGATAGATTACGCTTCTTACTCTTTGTCTGAAATATAGGCTATAATAATTTTGCGCGGGAATGACGTAAAGGTTTGTCTATTGTGGTCTGTTGTTGTTAGTTGTTTTCTCAACTCCGTTGTCCGTTCCTTTATGTCGGCTGCTGCGGAGTGCAGTGCAGAGCTGAGCTATAGCTTTAAAGCTTTCGCTTTCGCTCTCGTTACTCGTTAGTCGTTCGTTACTCGTTTTCGTTATCGTTTTATAGCAACAGAAAGAATAAAACTTATAAGCTAACTTTCAGTTTTATTAGCGATTTTAGATTTTAATTGTTAATAATGTAAAGTGAACGATTCAATATTTTACTAACAGTGATTGAATTACTAATTATTATAAAATAATATTATTCCAGCATAGGGCCTGAAGATTTATTTAGGTTAGCACTAGCCATCACTTTTAAATGTTTAGATTAGACAATTACTTAATTTATTACTAAGGATTCAAAGGTATGTATATTGTGTTTATGTTTTTTGGACTGATTGAAATTCAAAATCATGACGAATTTATTTTGATGTAGGGCCTAGGTAAAATTATCCTGGATGTTTTAACTTTACAACCATAAAGGTTTAGTCTTTGGGAGAAACCTAGCCTCAAGATACGTTTCCATTCCTACAAATTTCCGTACGGTATTTGTGGGAATGGAAACAGCCTGGCACAAGTCGCCACATTAGTGCCTGGCACAAATTTGTGCCCGCCGACTGCGCGAAAACATGTGCCCAGTTGGAATGGAAACAGCCGGGCACATGTGCCTGCAACTGGTGCATGCCCAGGTCCTCTGAAATACCACATGCTCATAGATGACAGGTAATCATAAGCTCAAATTTCGTTGAGTGCGTTGGAGGATATTTTCGAAGCAACTTTGTTCGCGCAAATCTCTCATAGGCTAAATGAATCAAATGCGCCTTCCAATGGTATTTTAGCCTAAAAACTTATCCACCATCTAGGTTGTTTTTGTCTTTTTCTTCTAAGTTCATTGCATGCACCAGCCACAAATTAAAAAGCAGAGGCTGTTATGTCATCCATAGCGATTTTTAGATAATCAAAATCAGCTACCGAACCTCACCACATCACAATAAGAGAGCCTTACCTTGTCTGCCAGTTGTAGTCGCGGGACTTGTGCCCCATGTGCCTGGAATGGAAACGGTATGACAAACTACGTGCAACATGTGCCGCGACTTGTACCTGCGACTTTTGGTAATAAAAACGTAGCTTAAGTGGGGAATAAATAAGTTAGCCTAGTGTAATAAATTTAGTGCAGTAACTTATTTACAGCCTTCTGTTTATTACTGAATATTAATTTAATTGAAGTTTTGGAAATATATGTTAGGTTTGGCACAGTTAATTCGCCTACCTTAGGACGGTTCTAAATCTAAACTCTTATGATCCTCAAAATAAGTAGACTGTTGGAATTAACTTTAGGCCCCTCAACTGATGCTCCTTCAGGGTGTAGAATTATGAAAGCTGGTTCAGAAAATAACTAGGTAGGCTATGTGGTCTCATATATGCCAATTGATCAGAGCGAACAAAGATTTATGCAAATAATCTTAGGATATTTCTAAATGATTAAGAATCAGTTAATTAATAATACCTTCAATGATCAATGGCCTACAATACGGTACTTCATCATTGAGAATCTACCTAATTAAATTAAACCTGGCTGTTACAAGTAGCCTAATCTTCTTGCATCTCCCAATCTCCCCTTTCTTTATTGTCCATGTCATGGACAAGTAATGTTCTTGATTATGATTGTAAGTTAACTCTTCATTTAGAAAATGGCTCATCTTAAGATATTTATATTTATATAAACGAGAGGTCGTCCAGTGGTCGAAACTCGACCATAAATATGTAATGTAAACTTACTCACTTCTCTATTTTCACCCCACACTGTAAATAAAACATGTGATTGGAGTTTCTTCCATTTGTTTTGATTTTATGTTTATATTTCGTTGTTATTTCGTCACCAGCATGGCAACGCATAAGATCCATGTTAATTTTTTCAAATTTTTAAACTCATTTTTTGTGCTTATCTTTGAGCCTATTTAAATTTATAAAGGGATTCTGCACACCTACAGGAAAGTAGCTTTCTAACGGTATGCGTAGATTTACCCCACGATGCACACGAGCTGAGAAAAAAGGTTTTAAAGAAACATGCTTGCCTATTAATATATAGATAGATAGATTATTTATATTTGTGATACTTTCATATAACTCATACTGTGATCATGGCCTTAGTGCCGAAATACATATCTGTTTAAATAAAAATGAATTTCAGAGTACTCTGGTTTTTTATTTTTTTGCTTATTATATAAATCAATTCCGGTTAAAAATATAATTTTTATGAAAAATACTAATGAAATCTCTGAGTCTTGGTGATTAGCCTAATCATGATATAACAAATAAATACCCAGCTAGGCCTACTTAAATTTCAACCTTAACAAATTGGCTAAGCGGCAATATTCTTTGGCATTCTTTTGTGTCAAAAACAAATCTTATATAGCCATAACGGTGAATTATGATGAATGCCTGGTTCTTAAAAACGTCTTAAACTATTCAAAGGACGTAGAGTAATGCTACCTTATGGACCGATGCAGGATTAGTCAATCAGTCGTTGGATCCGTCCATGATATTGTATAGAAACATGATGAAGGCTTATCTCTTTTGGAAATGCAGCATACAATGGAAAGAGCATACATAAATACATTTCTACATGAAGAATATAAGGTTTGGGCTGTCATTTTTAAAAATAAACATGATAAACGTCGATGGAGTTCTGTTTTACAATGGAATGATTAACATTTGGAAATGCAGCGGCAGCCTATGCGTATTGGTTGAAATTAGTAATTATTGATTTCCCACATTTTACAGATGTATGGTACAGATTGTCCCTGTTGTAACTAAATTAAAAAAAATAGTGTAAATTGTGCTTGAAAACAACTTATGATTACACTTACCTACTCTCTCACAATTCTTTAAAGCCCCAAGGCATGATCCTGAACCAAGCAGTTGGATCGAAAGAATTTAGTGTTGGGTTGACGATGACGTGTGTTTCATCGAGCCATGCCTGAACGATAGATGGGTTGCTTTTTGACCTATTTTTTCCAAAAGAATGTTTGATGATCATTAACAAAAGCTTGATCTGGACACATAAAAATAAACAAGTCGATATTCAATGTTAAATATCACTTGGAGTTTTAAACGCATTTAGGTTCATTATATAAGGTCACTTTAGGCACTTCACTTTCAACGTTGGGAGCATAAAAAGTAGAAATATATGTATGAAAAGTCGTTTTAAAAATTAAAAACATGTAAAAAATCGCTAATTTTTACTATTTTTGGAAGTAGGGCGTTTTTTAAAGGTGTAGGAGTGCGCTTTTTGAAAAACGCTTAATAGTGTCTTGTAGAAAATTTCATGTCGAACCTACTATTTTCCTCAAATCGAATCTAGCTCAAATTACAGTTTTCGAGCTACAGCCGTTTAAAAAAAAACGTGTTTTTCCCAAAAATGGTCGTTTTTAATGGAATTTTTTGGGGGGGGGGGGGGTTGTAATTTGAAAATGTAACTTTTTGGGATTTTCCTGGTGGTTTAGGACCTAGACGGACCTTAACAAAAAATTTCAGCTCCTTAGCTATTCTAGAAGTGCCTAATCTTTCGGCTGTATATAATATGGACTCGCCTTTGGCTCGCTGGGGGCTCCGCCCCCAGGCCCCCTAGCTGTTAGTCGTCATTAGTAGATTAGAGTTGTAACAAAGCAGGCAGTGAAACAGTCAATATTACGTCATATAAAAACAATTTCACGAATATATTAGAGGAGATTGGCAAGTTTATTTCAAGCCCCACCTTAAAGAACCCCTTATAAAATTGTTTTTTTAAAGTTGCGTTTAGAGAGTATGTTAGTAAAGTATTTTTACAACTAACTGGGTTTTTGGTCAAAGTTAAAATAAATTGGGTTTGTAATAGCGAAAATCGATGTTGAAGTAATAACCATTTCACGAATATATTAGAGTAAATTGATAAGTTGATAATAGTGAAGTATTATACTGAAGTAAATAGAGGTCCCCCTTTTTAAGTAGAATACAAAGCATTAATAATATTTGAAAAATTAATTTACTTAGGTTGGGAAAAGAAGCAAAACCCGTAAAAAGCTTGGGAGAAATTTACCAACTTTTGAAAGTAGGGCGTTTTTTTTAAGGCGAAGGAGTGCGATTTCCGAAAAACGCATGATATTGTCTTGTAGGATATTTAATTCCGAACCGACGATTTTTCCTCTAATCGTTTCTAGCTCTTACCGTTTTCGAGCTATAGCCGTTAAAAAAAACATGTTTTGTCGTTTTCAGAGGTCCGCCATTTTGTATTTTGGGGGGGGGGGTTAAATTTGAAAATTGGACTTTTGCAAATTTCATGATTAATTTACATCCCATACTACAATACTCCGAAATTTCAAGTCTCTAGCACGTTTCTAAATCGTTCAATTGAGCATACTAAAGTCGGCAACTTTCAATGTTATTTCCCTTAAGATTAACATGGTGGGGAATTCTAAATTTCGGGGAGGGGGGGTTTAGATAAAAAAATTCAACTTTTTAGTATTTTCCCGGGGGTTTGGGACCAAGACCTACAAGAGTGCCAAATTTCAGATTTCAAGATTATTCCAGAAGTGCTCAAACATTTGTTTCCCCAGTGAGTCAGATACACATCGGGCTGTATAGTTGCCTTGTGCTCGCTGGGGGCCCCCTTTTAATAGTGGCCGTGATGATAAATTTTCACGGGGGACAGGATGTTGTCCGGGAATTGTTTTTGCGTAAAAGACGTAGTGATAACTTGGCAGTTGCGAAGTATTCCATAGAGGGGTGGTTTAATGCAAATCAAGGCAGTCTTGATATGTTAGAGTCTCGATGTGGGGCCGGTGCTTTGATAAATTAAATTTGCTAAGTCACCATCTCTAAAACTTTCTTCAGCTCAGAAGCATAGATACAAAGTTACAGTCTTAGGAGTGAGAGTGAGGTTAAAGAATATTTGAATTAATCTTAGTCCCCCATCGTGGGCGAGGGGGGGGGGGTTGAAATCATCGGCATGAAGAATCCGGGGGCCGACCACGCCGTTGCGTTCAGAACATAAAAAATTAAAAGTGCATGTAGAGGTAACTTTGTTATTATCGCCAACTTTCCCGATTCAGCCAGGGGGGGGGGGTTTGAAATATTAGGGACTAACGTTAAGGTTAAGTATGGTTGGTTAAAATCCCCAATCTTGCTAAAAAGTAACTTTAGACATATGTTAAGAGAACTATAAAGTCAAAAATGCCCAAATGGTTTTTGTAACCTTTTCCGGGGCAGCCGAAACCTGCAAGAACAGGAAAAATACGGTAAAATTGCAAGATCAAGCCTGAATTTGGGGGTGAAAGGGTATTGCCACTAGTACCGTTTCTGCAAGAGGGGAGGGGGTTAGCATAAACAGCGACTTTCAACTTGGTTGTCATTAAAAAAAAAAAACGTTTTACAAAATTAAACCTACATAAATTAAAAATATTTAGAACGTCTAGAAACGGTTTGACATGTAATTTAAGGCATTAAAGGGGTGATTTCTTAGTTTTAGGGGTGATGTAACACATGAGGGGCCTCTTTTTCACTTTTTAAAAATCATTTACGACCATCGCCGACTTACGTTATGGTTTTCAAGACTTTAATATGCTTTATAACATATTTTATTCTCCACTCAATTATTATCCATAAGATATTTTTATTCAAGATATTTTTTATTTAAAATATTTTTTATTTAAGATATTTTTGGGGGATATTTTTAACCCATGGAAGGGAGTTGAATCAGGAAAATGGACATTTTTAAAATTATCAAAATGGGGGGTTTCGGAGGGGTTGGAGTGCAGATGGATAAAACGTGTAATAGAAGAAAATGTACACTATTAAAAGTTGTATAAGAAACATTACTTCAATTCCATATAATTTTACGTTTGTGTACTTTTAAATTGACGGCAATCATAAAAACCGGGATATTTGGCTTTTACTAAAAATCATCCCCCCCCCCCCCCCGATTTCAGGCCTACGTATGGTAGGTAAAAATCCCCAATTAGGCGAATATGTAACTTTGGACATATGTTAAGAGAACTATAAAGTCCAACCTTCCCAAATGGGTTTGTAACCTACTCCGGGGCAGCCAAAACCACCAAAAACAGTGAAAATAAGCCAAAATCGCAAGTTCAAGCCTGAATTTGAAGGGGTTGGGGTGAAGATAGGTGAAAGGCATAATGGAACAAAATATACACTGTACAAATTACTATACGAAACGTTACTAGGATTTTATGTAATTTTACTGTGTAATTTTAAATAAAAAAAATCTCAAAAATCTTGATTTTTTTTTTTTTTTTTAAATCTCCCCAATTTTTGGGTTAAGCACGGTGGATAAAAATCCCCAATTTGGCTAAGATGTAACTTTTGACATATTTTAAGAGAACTATAAAGTCCAACCTGCCCAAATTGGTTTTTAACCTACTTAGGGGTAGCCAAAACCACCAAAAACTGGGAAAATAAGGCAAAATTGCAAGTTCAAGCCTGAATTTGAAGGGGTTGGGGTGAAGATTGGTGAAAGGCGTAACGGAACAAAATATACACTATAAAAATTAGTACACGAAACGTTACTAGGATTTTATGTAATGTTACGTTTGTGTAATTTTAAATCAAAAGTAATCTCAAAAATCTTGATTTTTTTACTACAATCATCCCCCCAATTTTAGGGTTAAGCACGGTGGATAAAAATCCCCAATCAGGCTAAGAAGTAACTTTGGACATATGTTAAGAGAACTATAAGGTCAAACCTGCCCAAATGGGGTTTTAACCTACTCAGGGGCAGCCAAAACCATCAAAAAGCTTGAAAATTTAGGCAAAATTGTAAGTTCAAGTCTGAATTTGGGGGTGAAGGGGTAAAAAATGTTAAATTACAAAGTTGTAGATCGTGAAAAAGTAGTGACTGGAAGTGCTCTCCGTTTTTCGATCGGACCTACGGTTAAGCCGCAACAGACGTTCGAACAACGAAATTTTAAGAAGAAATCGTAAAATCCAAAAAGCCGATTGCTACCTAAGGGTGAAGGGGTGGAAATAGGAAAAAATGATAAATTATAAAGTTGCCACTCGTTCAAAATGAAGATCAAAGTAGTCCCTCCGTTTTTCGATCAGACCGCAGGGAAAGCCACCACGCACGTTTTAAAAACACCCCTACATCAAAATTCATTTTGAATGCGCCATTTTTAATTTTTTTTGGGGGGGTTGAAAAGGGAAAATGTTACTTTTCGGAACGTTCCCGGTGGTTTAGGGCGGACACCCGTTATCGTACCAAATTTCAACTTCCCAGCCCATCCAGAAGTGCCCCAGGTAACTTTCAATTATATTACTCATAAGAATAACATGGGGGAGGAATTCTTTTAGGGAGGGTTGAATTAAAAAAATTGGACTTTTCGGGATTTTCCCGGGGGTTTGGGCCCAAGACCCACATGCGTACCAAATCTCAACTCCCTAGCACATCTAGAAGTTCCCAAACATTAGTATACCTGATCAGTGAGTCAGTGAGTTACACATCGGGCTGTATATTTCCCTAATGTATATTTAATTAGATTTAAAATTCACATGTTATTCTTACGGAGAATAAATAAACTGTTGTAGTTTGCTTTTTCATGGATATATTTTGATCAATGTTGGCAATTTTGTTTATTTCATACTAAGCTATCACCATTTCAATAAAAAAACGCACCTCAATACCTCCCCTGTAGCAGCAAACCTAGGTACTCATTGAAATTAATGTTATTTAAATAGGAAATAAAGCTGAAAATTTTCAGGGAATATTTGAGTAGAAATTCAGCCAGGTAAATGGAAATTCGCTTAGTCTGCAGGTTTGCTGGCGGCTAGGATATCCATGTTATTCTTATCAAAAACAAGTAGGTATACTGTTGTAGTTTGCTTGTTTATGGATATATTTTCATCAAACTTGGCAAATTTATTTATTTTATACTAGGCCTAAGCTATTAATATTACCTATCCAAAAAACACATCTTATACCCTCCCTGTAGCCAGCAAACCTAGGTACTCGTTAAACATAATGTTATTGTAATGGATTTAATTGAAAATCAAAACAGGCAAATGGAAATTTTGCAGGTTTGCTGCAGCGGGGCTATTTATTTAATACTGTTGTGTGTTCGCTTTGCATAACTTTAATAATACTGTATTTATAGTGTTGAAGACGATTTAAGTTTTTCAAGACCTTATTTAAAAACATGTTTGCATGAAAATACCAATTGATCAAAATTATTTGCAATGTATTGTTAAAACTTATATTTTACAAATATTTCACTTCCTAATGTAATACCGTACCCCCGAACCTCAAAATATAAGAGACCTCTGTGTTATTCGAGATTCTCGGTAACCGAGGTAGTCTCAGTCCCAAAAAACCTCGGTAGTCTCAGTCCCAAAAACCTCGGTTAATCTAGATTGTACTGTATATTGCAATTTAATCATGTGGTTGGAGTAGGTTTAGTTTATTTATTTTTTGTTTACATTAATTACTCTGTTAATGAAAACATCGTATGACATAATTTATTGAAGGTAAGCAGTCAATGATTGATGTGATTGAAAGTAACGATGGTTCTTTATTGTTTGTAAATACAATGGAGATGGAGTCAGATATAAAATGTTCACCGTAACTAGTAATAAAATTGGTTTAGTTTGTAAAGAACAGGTCTAGTACCATCCATAGTTGTAGCCTGTGCACTTCGAACATAACATGATTTAAAGTAAGTGTTGCATGAAAAAATTGGCCAGTTGCGAAATGGGTATGTGATATGGTTTTTTATGTAAAAAAAAAACTCATAACCAACTAAAATGCACAGTCAGGAATAACATGTATGAAATAAATATTGGATAAAAGCCAAGCGAGACAGAGGTTAACTGACTGTGGTTGTCTTTGAATGCATGCTCTGAAAGATGCTATCACAGTAATGGAGCTAGTCATGTAACCAATAAACTGGAGGTAAAATTCACCCTCAAAACTCTTTAAGATTTTTTTTTACAATTACAGGATCATCAACATTTTTAACGATATCATGGAGAATACTTTATGAAACAGTAGTTCAAAGCTTGGTACCCCCTTAATAGTTGAACAAATACTGCTTCATAAATTAGAGGAAAAAAATAGAATCACAAGCTGCCTGTTTCCAAGCTCAGCATATCAAAAAGCTGACTCCATGGCATGATAAATGCACTTACATGAATGTAAACTACATGATTAAGCTAATGTAACACAAAAGTTTTTCCTCCAACAATTATTGTTAAGTTTGTCACATTTTACAATTTTAATTTTTATTGCGTTACTTTCTGAACATCTCTCATAAAAAATTTACACATATTTTTTCATTATTGATTAAAAGATTCTGGTTGGTTACAGATACGACCTACCAGAAATCCGTTGCAAGTTGAAATCCTTTTTCATTTTTTAAGAAGATGGTTCTTCAAAATAGTGGTCGTTACAAATCTGACAAAGGAGAAGTTTCTACATATCATACAAACAGGTAAAGATAATAATTAAAACTCTATTAACTTGTGTTTTTAAAATGATTAACCCTATTTTATCAGATTTTAACTTCTAAATCACATTTAAATCCAAGGGCTGTCCAGAAAGTAGAGAACGTTTCCCATTGGCACCGCTTGGGGCTGTGCTATAGCTGCCATCTTAGTATTAGAGCGTTCCTACCACAGTATGAATCCAGCTACGGGAGTGTGTGCATCTTATCTCCCGTTCTCTGTCTGAGTGTTAAAATGTGTGCTGTCATTGCAATGTCCCGCCATTTGTGAGGTGGGCTCTGTGATCAGATTTTTGTTTGTAAAAATTGACACGCCAATTGAAGATTATTGCCAGGTTAGCGTTATTTACAGCAGAGGGGTAATGAGTGAAGGCAGAGTGAGAAATTGAGCATTGGCTCTAAAAATGTCTTAAAGAAATAACAACTTTTACAGATTTTGTCATTGACTTTCCCACCAGTTCAACATCCACTCTGCGGACCTGGTCGGGAACATTAGTTCAGATGTTTTTAAAGAATTTATAGAAAATAGACCATTATGTGATTGATACAACAAAAAATCCTGTTAATATTTCTGGTCCAAAGAATGATATTATAATAAACTAGTGGCTTGTAGGGACATAAGTCCATAAAAAGGGCAATAATGTAAAACAAATTATTCTAATATTCAAACAGACTCAGAAATATATTATCTATGTGTCAGAATAGATATCTCTATTCTCTGTACACCATATCTTTTGTGTAAAAAACAGTTTGTTGTTTGTCTTTACCTTTGTTGATGATTTTTTTTTCTTCAATAAACCATTTGAATCACTACATAGGTTTAACTCTGCTAATGGCAGCAAACATATAATTGTTTGTGAATAAATACTAGTTTATTAAGGTACAGGTAGTTACAGCTAAGTTGGCACTTGGGCCTGGCGCGCCACGGCGTGGTAGTGTAGGCGGGGGGTGGGTGGAAGCTCAGCAAAGATCTTTCTACAAACATTCCACTACTGACTCTCGGGGTTGGTGCCTCCAAACAATGACTAACATCATACTAAACTAATAGAATAGGAGATGACTAATACGGTGTGGTATTGTTATGAAAACCCAGGAGAATACCTAAACACTCTGCTTTATTAGTAAGTCGTTAGCTTTGCTAGCATCATAGTGTGAATATGTGTCTTTTTTAGTGTAAAGAATTTTGTTTGTAATAAAAAATGGGCAAGCTTAAATTTATTATAAAAGGTATAAAATTACCTGTATACTGCCAGAGTGATCCTGTTAGTCCTTACGGATTACGCGTTTCGAGGAGCTTAAGTCCTCATCATCAGATCTTGTACAAGAAACACATCTATCACTTCGATGATGAGGACTTAAGCTTCTCGAAACGCGTAATCCCAATCCGTAAGGACTAACAGGATCACTCTGGCAGTACTCAGGTAATTTTATACTCCAGCTGTTGTCAGAAATTAAAAGTGAGAAGAAGGACATATGTTAATTGTAAACACAGTCAATAAGTTTGCTAATTTAACGGTTAGTTTGCTACAAACATTTACTTACTTGGTTGAAATGAAATAGTTACTATTTGAATTTGGGTTGGCGTAAATATTACAATGGAAAAAACGAGAGAGCCTGGATAAATGGTTATACTAAAAATAAAACTGAATTAACACTGTGCTGCATTTCTTAGTAATCATTGAAAGAGCCGATTTGCAAACTATGGAAACATAACAAAGTCATAAAACACCACCAAGGAGAAGAAATAGAAATAATGTGTGTGTTTTTTTTTATATATTGTTATTATGGACAACCTAATGCGGCTATGAGTAAGGCTATATGTAGAAAACACTAAAAAAGTCTGCTTTTGAAAAATGATAAGATATTTTTACAAAAAATGTTGATTATATCGATCTGTTATGTACATCTTGAGTATTCCATAATCTTTGAGTCGAATCTTTTAAAGTCATCAAAAATTATTACTGTTATTTGTTTTAAAATAACGCCTGTAATACTTAGAAATTGCTCGATTTCGAGCAACAGGGACACTAGTAATATTAAAAGATTTGATTTCAATACATGAAGTTTCAAAAATCATATCCTCATTATAAACACAAAGATCTGGTCTATCTACATATTCTCTGTCACTTTTTACCAATATACAAGTACAGTAGAGTCCCGCAAACTCGGCACTCGATAACCCGGCAGTCTGGATAACTCAGCCATCACCTGGCTCAAAAAATTAGTCATTCACACAAGTCAGCTCTGGTATAATCATTTGTAACTCGTACTAAGGATTTGTTGTACTATATCCGATGACTTAATACTGACTTGTATTATAAATCTAATTAAAAAAGGCAGTTAAAAAGCTTAAAATTTGTATCGTTCTTATTTTTAACTCTAGTTCCTGATAACCCGGCATTTCACAAACTCGGCACCCTTCCAGTCCACATTACGCCGAGTTTGCGGGACTCTACTGTACCTCCATGTGTTAATGAACTCCTACAATGAAATGCTGCTAAAGTATAATTAGAAATAGAATTAAATAGACTTATTGTATCCCCAGAAAGCCAATGTTCACAAAAAAAAGCAATTAAAACATTTGAATTTCTTAATAAAATATTCAATTCATCAATTTTTGTGGCTAAGCCCCCCTGAACATTACAATGAATTAGCCACCTATGTTTTGGTTTTGACATTACCTCTTTACACAATGGGCAATTATTAAGGTAATTAGAATTATTCTGAGCATTTTGAAGATGCGAGCAACTCATTAGTTTAATGGTGGGAACTGGATCATGCTCTCTAAAAAAATGTTGGTACCTATGCTAGTTTTTTGTTTTTTTTAACTCATCCCCACAATTTTCCTTATCTATACTACAGTATTGGTGGACATAAAACTAAAATCACCAGACTGGACATGACTACTGCTATCACTGACTCTAATTATTTCATCACTGAGCACAATACTTTCACACCCATTGACTTTTAAACCCCCCACACCACTAGACACTGTTGGTGACTGCCGTGTTGAAGTTGACGGTACTGGTGACTGCCGGGGTGACAGCACAGGTGACTGTCGTAGTGAAGGTGCCAGTGACTGCTGTGGTAATGGCGCTGGAGACTTCTGGGGTGGCGGAACTAGTGATAAAACTGTAGTAGTGAAGGTTGTAGCTGAGTCGGTGAAGATAAGATGCAGGCCTCTTTCAGATGTGAAACTGAAGTAGTTGATGTTATTTTAGGTGGTACAGTATTAGATTTCTGTGAGGTGTTTTCAACATGGATGATGGAGCTCTCTTCTAAAAACTGATTAAATATGTTCTGCTTCAAATATTTCAAAAATGATGAATGAGATAAACCGTTATAGAGCCTGTTATTAGATAGTTCTGCACATGTCACAATTATTATAGAGGTGCCAGTACTTTGCTTGAATTTCAACAAATTTGATACAAAATGTGGTACTGGAACACGATCTCTCACACAACCTAACGGGGAACAGATGAGAGTCTTTAAGTTATGAGCTTTAAAATCATTAGTCAGTTGTAAAAAGGCACTGTCATAGTCCCTAAGGTACTCTGAGTAGTTGGTAGCATTCATGAAATATTTAGGTTTAGTCACCAGACTGTAGACTGTAGCTCCGTACCTGGATTTTTGGTAAGTTAAATTGCTGCCACATTATCTAAGTTATTAGGTTTCCCAAATTTTTCCTTGAATGTAACAGCAACAACTCGGCTCATGTGTTTGGTGCTATTTTCAAAATCATTAGAAATACAATGAGCGAACCCCACTTCCAAGTTATTGCAGTATTGATCCAAAATATCCTTCATATCACTATTAATTAATTTTAAGTTGGTTTGTTCTTCCAAAAGAGTGTGTTTGATGTCAAGTTGTAACGACATAGCAAAATCGGCTATCCTTCTACCAAGAACCTGTTTCCCCCATCTATTCAGGTGCTGACCTTGTCTGCTAAAGAACTTTCTTGTAAAGTCACTTACACTGACAATGTTTAGGTTCTTTAACTGCCTTAGCTCACAGTTGACTTTGTAAATTGCTTTGTTGATGGGACTGTCCCAAGGCAAGTCGTGGCGGTGAAGCTGGGTTAAATAAACAACATTTGTATTATTGTTAGCCAAAGCAAAGTTTCTTAATGGCTCAAGTATGTCTTTAGACGGATTTTGATTTTCATCACATATGTTGTTGGCACCAGCAGTAATAACAACAGTGTCATTTTTTGTCCAATTTTTTATCTCATCGCCTGCTTTTTTCAGAATATGATTAACAGTACCACCAGAACTAGCCCAAACAAAAGTTTCAATATGCTTTGGCAACAACGCTTCCACCAAATTACCAAGGTCCTTCCCATGGCTGTCAGCATAGACATGAACTTTGTTTGTTTTTGTTTTCTTATCCGTATTATACAACAACTTGTGATTTCTATTAATCCATGTTTTCTATGTTTTCGCTTTAATTTGGCTGTCTGATTCACAACAATTTTTGCATTGTTTATTCACCTTCCTTTTCTCAAATATCGGTGACTTGGCTACATCTTCGGAAAACATTATTTGGGATATCCTCAAGGTTGATCAAAGGTGAAAACCGGTTGTTTAAACTTAAATAGGAGCTGTTTTGACATTGAGCAAGTTGAGCGACCTTAGATCTTGAGACTGTATACTGTGGTGTAACTAGGCTAAAAGAATGTGATTGAGAGACTGATGGTTGATTTGAAGGCGAGGGGGTTTCCAAGACCACTGTATCTGGAATAGTTAAAGTAGGGGAGGGAATATGGTACATCATGGCAGTGACGGTTTCAGAGCTGAGTGTTGTGTAGTTGTTATTGTGCAGAAGCAGGGCTAGCTGGGCTCGCTTTGTTAGCACATCACTTTCAGTGATATCTGGCCAGATGGTGCTTGGGTTATTTTTAAGTTTGCTTATTCTTCACTCTGTAATACACTGAATAAGTATATCAGTAAAAATTAACACGTACACCCCACAGTCTACATGATTAGTTTGTTGAGACACCTGCACCTTCACTATAGAAGTGGATTCTCCCAACCCCAAATGTTTGGACAGCTTTTTTGCAGTTCGTTGGCCATGGACCAGATTATAACTTCCTTTAGAGTCAAAATAGTACATGCTATTGTTTGGCTTGTCAAACAATAGTAGACTCCAGTGGGATCCCCCTACCTTTTCTTCTGCTGGAGCATTGTTGATTGGAAATAAAATGTGCAATTTCTTTTCCATTTGTAATGGTTTGACAAAAAAATCAGTATCTTCTGAGCTCTTAATCACCTGGGTTAATACTGAGTTGACCAATAAAATATCATCTTTAAGTACTTTGGCAGTTAGCATGTCATAATATAGTAGAACTGAGTCGTCTGTAAGCCATTTAGATTCCATGACAGACAAACAGATTGACAGACGATCTGATGTACCGGTTTCTGCATTTACAGTTTCTTTATTTCTCCTGGTAGGTGAGGGTGGATCTGTGGGTTGGGCATGTCTAGACTTTGAGGTAACTTTGAGGTCAAGTAAAACTTCTGTTTTTTTTTTTTATTTGTTAAGTGTAGGTGATGTGATATTTGTCTTGATATGTGCTTTATTGGTTGGATTATTCTGTTTGACAATCTTTGGTGTTAAGTTAGTAACAGGTGAGCTACCTATTCCTTTAGTTGTTGCTTTAGGTGTCAGTTTGTTACTTGCTGCTGGGTAGTCAAGCTGTGAGGCCTTTTCAAGGGCTTTCTTTAGTAAAGCATTTTTAGATTTAGTATTGCCATACTTTGACACATTTTCTGAGTATTTGAAAATGAATGAAGAAGTACAGTTGCTATAATCATAAGACCCAAAGAAAAAAACATTATAAACAACTTTTTTATTTTTCTCTTCAATTTTTTCAACAACTCCAGGCCAAGCTGGGTAGCCCCTAAGTGTGACAAATACTTTCACCAGGCCTAAAAATATGTTTATCTATTTGGTCATCCATTTAAATTTATAAGATGAATCAATAAAATCAAGATAAAAAATGCTCTTTTTATACTGTTACAAAAGTATAAAACTTAAAGTTATAGACTTGTTATAAATAGTTGTTAGTAAAATGTAGCATTCATTGTAAAAATATGTTTACTTTACAGGCCTATTAAAAATGTCCATAAAGTCATAAGAAATAAATCCTCAGTTTTTTTTTTAACATTTACCCATGTTTACAAACAAACATTTGCCGGTGACAGTTCAAATAGTCTATTGAGTACAAAATATCTTTTATCTTGTGATGTGTGTTGGAGATATAAGCAGGGCAGCTTCCAAACACAATATAAGCAGTGTAGGAAGTTCAGAGTCCAGCTAACCCTTCTTATCAGCTATGATAAGCGATATACCCTTACCACAACCAAATTATTTGCAGGTTTTAAAATACTATTTTAACGAATTACTCTTAAACTCCGTCATACTATGAAAAACCAAAGGATGTTTCCAATTCACCGTATTTCACTACACAAAAATTTTAACTTGAAAACTTTGTACAACCACTTAAAAACTTGATAAAATCAGGAGCACACATTCAGCTGACTTTCTGTCTGTGGGCCACCCCCACTCGACATATCAGTGACAGCTAGAAAAAGGAATCTTTATCAAAACAGCTGTTCGTAATTTCATATATGACGTGTTCTCTTAACAGATTATTAGTATTTCATAAATGACGTATGTAGTAAACATGGAGAAAAAAACTTGAAAAATCGCACAAAATTGTGTTTTTGATCGTCCGTTATTTTATTTCCATAATAGTGAGGCCATATTTTAATGGCTATAAGATTCAATAAGATTTATTGCAGCCATTAAACATAACATTTTGTAATAGGCATTGTTACAATAGTACTTAAAAATAGATCATACATCAATTATAAATTTCAATACATACAATATCCTATTTAGAATCTAAACATGATATGTCACTATTTAAAAATTCTTCCTGCGTGTATAATGCTTTTGATTTTAAAAACTCAGTAATTTTTCTTTTAAATTGGTTTAGAGGTAGTTCACGAAAACAAGTGGGTAGCTTGTTGAAGAAAATATGTTGGATGTAAAAATGGCTATTTAAAGTTTTTGAAAGTCTGAATTGAGGTGTGACTAGGTTTTTTTTGTGCCTCGTGTTGTATGGATGAGAATAGCTTGAAAATTTTTAGGGGTTGTTTTTTATATGAATTAAATTACAAAGAATGTACATAGATGGCAGTGTACATAGATGTTCCCGTGGGCACACACCCAACTGTGTTCCAGGCCGAAATAACTGCGATAATGTATTGTTCTAGGGAGAACCTGATTCTGGGCTTCAGGGACATGAACATTTCCATTTTCACAGATAGCCAGGCTGCGCTTAAAGCGCTAAACTCCTGCGAGTTCAAGTCTAAGGTGCTCTGGGACTGCCTCACTGCAGTATGCGACCTGGGCAGGTGCAACACGGTAACACTCTGTTGGGTTCCTGGGCTCTCAGGGATAGAAGGGAACGAGGTGGCTGACAAGCTAGCAAATGTTGCGTCAGCCTCAGACTTTGTGGGACCACAGCCTTTCTGTGGAATTTCTCATGGGTATGCATGTCACTCAGTCATGTTATGGGCTGTGGAGGAACACAGGAAAAGATGGCTTAGGCTTCAACACCATAGGGTAAGTAAGCTCACTCTCTTCTCCCCTTCCCAGACGGTCGCCTCCAATGCTCTACCATTAGACAGGAGGCAACAGATAGATCACAGGAATGGTCACTGGCTATGGCTTCCTGAAACTGCACCTTGAGTGCCACAATGGAGACACTGCATGTAGGAAATGTGGGCAGTCCGAGGAGACTGCTGACCATCTACTCTATGACTGTACAGCTCTGAATGAGGTAAGGAATAGCAATGACAAGGGGCAGACACCTTCCTCAGGAGGAGCTCATAGATAGGATGCTGAAGTTCACTAAGCAACTCAGGTTTGACGGACTCTGAGGCACCAGGCGTGGAGAACAAAAAGCCCATCAGTGGCTGACGTGCAACATGACAAGGTCCGTTCCGACAGAATTAATCAATCAATCAACCAGAGCACATCTCACAACTGGTGGGATTGACAATAACAGCTCTTATTTTAACACTCCACTGCAGACAAAGGGAGATATGATGCACACACTCCCTTAGCTAGATCTGTACTGAGTGTAGGAACACTCTGATACAGATATTTCCTGTACTTGGTAGTTTGCAAATTTGGATACAAATTTTTATTTCATAATAAGCTAATCTATTAACTTTTTCAGAGAAGATTCGTCTGAAGTTCGCATAAAACAATCTTTGGAGAATGACTCCATTGACACAAAATATGGTTTTGATCGTGTTAAGGATTTCCAAGAAAGAACAGGGTTTCTTATCAACATGCATAGTGTAAGTTGAAAGAATTGCTTCTTACATTGCTTTCTTACATTGCTTTTTGGGAGCTCAAGATTTATTAGTTTGTACCATGTTTGGTTCTTAGTTGTGCATGAAATGCTTGTTTATCTAAACAGTAATTTAATATTTGCTTCACTAAATCCATTAAATGATGATGGATGCTATGATGTGCGTTCAATTTGTAATAGCTATTTACCTTACAAGAGTAGTAAGAGTGTTTTTACATCACGCAGGTGAATGTTGTGCAACGAGCAGAAGCGAGTTGCATAATTCACCTAAGTGATGTAAACATGCTCTTGCATAACGTGTAACGTACAAGATTTTACCTGACCCGACAATATGTAGGGGGTTACGTACAATATTTTTCATTATCCATTTCACTCATCTTATAACAGTAACATTCTTTTACAAACAAAAGCTAGGTAAGGATAATTCTTTTAAGCATAACAATAAAATTCAAGCGCACAGCTGATTTCCAGCGTTAAACGTCGTTGGCTCCATAGAGGTATAATTTTTTAGGTTGAGCACCCAATGGAGTTTTTGAAACTTTACTTCACTCGTGAAGTAAAGAAGTTGTATACATCACGCTTGGGATAGGGAAGTTTAACATGGCGGGTTAGGTCAAATATAAAACAGCTATTTTGAATGATAGTATGTCACGGGTTCCCATAGCTTCGATTCTTTTAACTCTAAGGCCCCATTAGTACTCTGGGGCATGTGGCTCTGTTAATGAGCTGCATTTGAATTAAGGCAAGCTGTTCTCCAAACGAAGCCGAGAATCACTTTCTGTCAGCCATTACGATCTCGCCGTCCCACGTCAATGCGCACTATAACCTCGGTCAGGTCTACAGGTATGTCGAATTGAAATATTAATCCCATCAATGATTACTAAAGCAACCCTTTCGGAATTGTAGTTATATGTTTTCGTAATATTTTATGCAAAATATTAGTAAAATAATTAATCGTATTTTTATAATGAGCAGTATGCAAAGAAGAAATATAGGTCTACTTTTAAAATGTGATTTTACGTTTGAATCGTAATTTAACCATTTCAAGCTGAATAAATGCACAAGTAAACAATATCCAACCTCAAACAGTTTAATTTTAGCATTTCATTCAAGTGGAGAACGCAAAAACTAATTACACAGGAACAGCCTCAAGACCATTCGAGAGTAATTAATAATCCAATTAGCCTCTAGGTGGCTTTGCCAGGGACAGAAAATGGATGTGACTAATTAAAAGAGCGATTGTTTACCGAATGCAGGAAAATTGCTTATCAAACGACTGTTACAAACCTATTGAATATATGATGTCTCCGAAACCAAACCGTCAATTAGTATGTACAGATTTCTCTAAAGACCCGTTTTAAATCAATTATGATCCAGTCCTATGAGGAACATGATGGATGTCACTCAAATAACTCTTCAATATTCACTTTTATATTACAAGGTTTTAACTCAGACAAAAAGTTTACGTAACGTAAAATTTTAGTTATGATCCTGTTTTGTCTAGTATTATTTATAAATTAACACGTGGTGGGAAGTTTCAGGACCGTTGCTATTTGGGTAGTGAATATTTAAACACAAATATCCCAATTAATTGTCTTTCTCTGACAACAAAAACAGCATCATTGGCTGCCTAAAACCATTTGCTAAAATTGATAAAAAAATTCTACAAGCGAAAATAAGATTTGACATGATACATAGAGGATATTTAATATCTAAAGTTTAACCATCATAAATGTATGCTGGCCTTCACGTACATTATCAAGGTTAACGCAAATAAAGGTTATATTTGATGTTGGAAACTTAAAGGAAAGGATTTTATATCGTACAGAATTACAGTTACCTGAGGTAAGGTTTATAGGATCTCGCTCGTCTTCTCCGCCTGTTTAATCGCGCGATAAGCATCTCATGAGCTCGTGAAGCCCTTCTTTCACTGTTAGGGCTTTACACACCCTGTTACATTTACTTAATCTATGCCAATTTATTCCACGTTGCTTGTGTTTTATTTTGTTGTTCCTTTCCACACTCAGTATTAAGATGTAAACACGCTTTGTTCAGTAGCTATCACAGAATTGTAATCACACAATCTCACAACTAGATAATGCAGAATTAGTTAAGGATGGTTGGAATTACATCAGTGTTTTAAAACGTGATATTCCAGTATAATGGCTATTTTAACTTTTATATTGCACGGTACAGTGTTTTTATTTGCATTGAAGTTGATCCCAAAGAGCTTCGCTCGCTCCACTCAATTATTTAATAAATAATACCTAGTTGTGTAATGACAGGAATAATTTGAACTGTCCTTTCCTAACGACCATAACGTACAAGAATTATATATGCATACCAACAAAAAATCATTTTTTTAAATGAAAAAATAGAAAATATTTATTATGAAATTTTTTAGCCATCATGCTTTTTATATGTTATAAAAACTTTTTACAATAACTACGAGATGTAGAGAGCAGCACATTCAGATATTTCCTGGTTACGTGATATTTCCTGGTATTGTTAACGGTCTCAAATTCGTTTTACTAAGTATATTAGTTGAGTTAACAAACCTTATTTGATGAGCGGGAAAAGCTGTAGTTGCAGAAGAGGTAAATATCTGTTAAACAAAGCAGGGGATAGGACAGTATTTAGTTTTGTTCCGCAGTAAAGTAGAATTAAGTCCAGCCGGACGCACGTTTGCCATTAAATACAGAGATCGGGTTTCTAGATTTGTTATACTCTTTGTGTCTTCTAAAAATATATTTTCATCGAAACAATCATGTTTCTTTTGTTTTATTGTTTTATTCAATTTAAAGATCATTTAAACATAAAAGAGTTTTTGTCAATTCTTTAAAACAATTATAATATTGAGATTTAAAATGTTGACACCAATGTTGTCTGGAATGTTTAAGTAAGTCTACATTTTAATGTACGTACAATATCTTAATACATGTTACTGTTCCTACATGTATGAAAATTGTAGATTGCTCCACAAAAGTATTATATATTTTTAAAAAACCTGATCAAACTCATCTGTTATAATGCTTATGATACATAGAATGTTCAGTACTTGCCCTCTATGTTTAGTTTGATATCTTTATTAAAATATATTCACCAATGTTAAACTTATACTTTTTTTAGTTGTTTTCACTTGTGAAACGGGCGTGCGAGAGAGGGAAAGGAAGAGAGAGAGAAAGGGATATGTCGTTATCAACAATCGTGTAACCGTTTGTTCGTGCTGGAAAGCCATTAGCAGTTGCGTCTGCCCTCGTGGTCTTTGAACCAAACCTAGGAGCAAGCACGAAACAACTTTCTTTGATCATAAACACAAATAAATGTTTAGCCTAAGTCATTTCTATGTAACGTTCAATCTTATGCCGAAGGATCATGATGCTATACATTACTACGTACTACATACGTATTTAAATACTACCTCTTAAGTAAACAAGTTTACAGTAATTTGTCTCTTTTTAAGGTCAGTTATTAAAACTGACCTTAATAATGACAAAAATAATGACTTATAATGACAAAAATAATTTTTTTCGATTACCATGGCAGAAGATTCATATTCTACTTTTAACACTTATCTCCAAAGTTAATACTTGAGAAGGATTCAGTTGTTACGAAAACATGAAAAGTTTTAAAGAAAATATTTAACCTTTAATAATACATACATTCTCTACATACTTGAATAAGAATAGAGCAAATCTTGTGTAAGACATCCCCGCCTCGCTTGAGCTAATCCTGCCCTCATTCTTCTGTGACAATTTACGCTGAGTGTCGGAGAATATTTTTATTATCTATCTCATATCTCTCTAATATGCATAAACTAAAATACAGGTGTTATTTATATAAAACAAGTATTAACATTAAAATACTGGTATAATTTAATATTTTAATATTGAATCAAATTTAGTTCATAGTTTTCATGCGTATATTTGTCTGTGTCATTTGATTTCCAAGAGTGATAATAATAAGCTGTAGATCACAACAAAGTGTTGAAAGAGGATAGAGTGTTTAAGTATAAAGATATTACGGTGGTGATCCATGATGATATAACACAGGAGAGTGGAGGAGGTCTAATGACATAGTCATCTATCTGACTGTCATAAGCAGTAGATCACGAGAAAGTGTTGAAAGAGGATGAGGTGTTTAAGTATAAAGATATTACGGTGGTGATCTATGATGATATAACACAGGAGAGTGGAGGAGGTCTAATGACATGGTCATCCATCTGACTGTCATAAGCTGTAGATCACGACAAAGTGTTGAAAGAGGATATAGTGTTTCAGTATAAAGATATTACGGTGGAGATCTATGACGATATAGCAAAGGAGAGTGGAGGAAGTCTTATGACATAGTCATCCATCTGACCGTCATACACTGTAGATCACGACAAAGTGTTGGAAGATGTTAGAGTGTTTCAGTATAAAGATATTACGGTGGTGATCTATGATGATAGTACACAGAAGAGTGGAGGAGGTCTAATGACATGGTCATCCATCTGACCGTCATAAACTGTAGATCACGACAAAGTGTTGAAAGAGGATAGTGTTTCAGTATAAAGAAATTACGGTGGTGATCTATGATGATAGAACACAGGTTAGTGGAGGAGGTTTAATGACATGGTCATCCATCTCACTGTCATACACTGTAGATCACGACAAAGTGTTGAAAGATGTTAGTGTTTAAGTATAAAGATATTACGGTGGTGATCTATGATGATATAACACAGGAGAGTGGAGGAAGTCTTATGACATAGTCATCCATCTGACCGTCATAAACTGTAGATCACGACAAAGTGTTGAAAGAGGATAGAATGTTTAAGTATAAAGATATTTCGGTGGTGATCTATGATGATAGAACACAGGAGAGTGGAGGAGGTCTAATGATATGATCATCCATCTGACTGTCATAAACTGTAGATCACGACAAAGTGTTGAGAGAGGATAGAGTGTTTAAGTATAAAGATATTACGGTGTTGATCTATGATGATATAGCACAGAGGAGTGGAGGAGGTCTAATGACATGTCTCACTGTCATACACTGTAGATCACGACAAAGTGTTGAAAGATGTTAGAGTGTTTCAGTATAAAGATATTACGGTGGTGATCCATGATGATATAACACAGGAGAGTGGAGGAGGTCTAATGACATGGTCATTTATCTCACTGTCCAAGACTAGAGATCACGCCAACCTCTTCCACATTGTTGTAAAAAAAACTATCTTCTTCAGTGTAATGTCATAGTATTTTACAACTATACACTATTATGTTTTGTCTTAAACAAAGTTCAATGCAATATGTCACTATACGTATTTAATTACTTTGTCAGATTAGCACAGTTTTACTTAATTAACATTTATTGTTTATTTCATTCCATAAATGTTGTTATTTACATGATAATTTTAAAAGTTGCTAATAGTACAAGTAAAGAATACATTGAGCATTTTATAAGATACTAGCTGACCCGGCGAACTTCGTATCGCCTAAGTTATAGGTTTCCTCTAAGACAGACCGATGGAAAGAAAGTACCGTTACGTTTAATTTTCAAGATGATCTCGTTCGCATCGCTCAATCACGTCCTGGTTGAAGTTCGTTCGCTACGCTCACTCACCTTTGGGTTGGAGCTCGTTCGCTACGCTCACTCACCTTTCGGTTGGAGCTCGTTCGCTGCGCTCACTTGCCTTCAGGTTAGCTCGTTCGCTACGCTCACTCGCCTCCAGGTTGAAGTTCGTTCGCTACGCTCACTCACCTTTTGGTTACAAATTAGCTGTTGTCATAAATGTAAAAGAAATAATAGTGCTGCATCCTGTTGGTAATCCTTGTAACTTTAATGCTATTGAACATCATAGAACAGAACCAACTTGTTTAATTGAAACAGCTGTTAAGATTCATTAATTCCATTTCTCATAAGGTTAACATGGGAAACTCCAGAGCCACTGGGGCGGAGCCCTTTTAAGAATTTCGAAACGGGAAATAGTTTACGTCCGATTCGCATACCTACAGAATTTACACACCAAATTTCATAACGATCGGTGAAGTCGTTCCGGAGGAGTTTGCAGACAAACACTGTGACACGAGAATTTTATATATTAGATGTAATGTAAAACCTTACATCATATTACATTGCTACAGTCTTAAAATAACTAAATGAAATTGTAAGTATCCTAATGCGTTTTCAACTGGAAAGCCTTTTTTAGCAATTGGTGATTTGGTTATGAATTACATCCTGTACATCCTTAAACAGTGTACACAATAATTGTTTATGAACAGTTAAGTTCAATGTCTAGTGCCATGTGGGTATTGACATGATCTTTATATACATAGATTTAGTAAACAATTAATTACTAGGTAGCATTAAGAGTAAATGGAGGAAAGTAATGTGTGAGGTTAGAATAACTTTCTTCGTCTGTATATTTTTTCCAGCATTAGGCCTATACTGATATTTTAACATGTCAATGTAATTATCAAGTCCCTCAAACTAAATTATAAGGCAATTTAAAAAATAAATGATAATGATGTGATTATGGGGTCTTAAACTTTGCACTACATATATGTGGGCAAAATTTATCCCTATTCATAATTAGTATAAAATTTATGATACTTAATGCTATGAATATAAATGTTAAGTTGACTTTACGAGGAATATGTAGGTTAATTGGTTGAGTAGAATAATTTAAACTACATTGAACGTGTTGACCAATACAACGATAGAAACTCGACATTAAGACAAGCAACTGCATTGAGGTTAATGAGAGCTTTTATACCATGTGGCGGGCTGGATGCAGGACTGCATACACGTTCGAGTCACAGAAACATGCGGCCTCAAGGTGCATTGCGATATATGGAAGCTTTTATTCTCTTCCAAACACGCCGCAGTTGTGCTGTCAACATGATCAAAACCAAACGCTCCCCAACACTCACCTGCATTATTTGTTTATTAAGTTTCAAAGCATGATAATAATGTAGACAATTTATTAAAAATTCATATTATTTATTACTATTATTATTACTAACGAGCTAGTTTATTTTGTCGTAATTTTAACAAGCCACAGTCTAATTTTTTGTATAGCGCTCCACGTAGTAATTATTTAAAATTCAAGTATTCTAATACTACAGGGTGTATTTTTTTTTCAACACGCAACCCAAATTAAAAGTGCTGTGAGGCAAATTTTAATGGTAAAAAAAAAACATATATTGGTATCCTTGTGTTCATTACTTCATTGCCGATCAGCCAATATGTGGTGATGCATAGTTATCTATGAGGTTTAGTGTTATTGGGAATTTATTGTAAACTATTTATTATTTATTATTTACTGTAACCTGTTGCTCAAAATCGAGCAAAACTGCAACTTGTAATAACAAATAAACATCAAAAACATAAACAGCAAGACCTCAATCAAAGAGTTATTCTAAAGTCTATGACTGATTATAGAAATATAAAAAATATTATGTTGTAAAAAATTATAAAAGTAACCCATAATATTTAAAATATAGATCCACTGTCATACTGCTTTGTTAATCTCTTATCTACCGTAGGCGGGTGCACTCTATGAGAACGTAGGTGTCAATCACACACTGTAAAGTGAGCTTTTCAGACGTAAGCAAGCTAGATCCCTCTCTTGACGCCAACCAGTGTGACACGTATTCTAGCATTGTTAAATTATTTCTACGATTCTGTTTCTGTTTTAGGCGTATTTAAATTAGGGGCCCCAACCAAAGTCTCCGGTTGGGAACATTAGAGGATAAGCAAGTGGATCTAACGATGGATCTAGAACGGATTCGCGTTTAACATTATTAGTTTTTGAAAAAAGAAACTAAGATTTATTTGGCCAGGTGGTGCTCTGTTTTCAGCTTTAAAAATAGCTTGATATATGTACATGTAGCATCATTGTAGCGAGGGAAGTCACTTCTTTTGTCTCTTATTATGTACATAAGAATCTCACTTGTCCCCTCGGAGCTCTCGTTCGTACACATTTCTGCCACCGTTTTAAAAGATTGGGAAAATGGGTTGGCAATGTCACCCTATTTCCCGCATATTTTTTCATTGAATTTTTCTTTGAATTGTGTTTCATGCGCTGATAGGGTTCCAGTGCCAACGTCGTACTTATAAATCTGTGCGTGTTCAGGATGACCTTCTTAAGGAATTAGATTACCTACTCGGAGGTAAAATGTGTCATGGATCTTGAAATTGTAGATTCCCTGTGTGATCCTCTAATATAAATGAGCTTCAGAGCTGACCATGGCAAATGCGGAATTAAATTGACGAATTTTTCAAATAATTTCTAGATTTAAGCCTCACAGCACTGTTTTCAGATTGGGAGTTTCCAATAAGTTCCTGAAAGTATGGTGAATTCCACAGATGAGGTAAACGGTTCTCTCATTTATGGCAACAAAGAGGAACAATTGATGTCTCGGCCAGTCTTTTTTTGCTTAAAATGTAAGCCACCAGAATGTAAACATTTAACGTTGATTTGTCCGATGTTGGATGTATCACCACGGTGGTATACTGCCTCTCTGTAACCTTAAAATGTTCCATTGAGAGGTCGATGCAAGCGGCCACGTTTGCGTTTCCTCCAGCCACTCACAGTTCTTTGTCTTACTGGCATTTAATTTTAAATTTAGATGAAATAGGTACAAAGTTAACCAAGCAACAGAAAACACTACGACGTCATTTTGATATACATTGTAAATTATATGATATGGTAATGTAACGGCTACTGCACTGTAAATATTCACTTTCAAACATTCATTTCATCACACCGAACTGTAACCAAAACAACACGATAGTTCACTAATTAAAAAGGTTAAATACCTGTAGTACTTGTCCGTGATCCTGGATTTAGGTCAGCGACCCATGTTTCGAACCTAAAGGTTCAAGCTGATACCATAGTTAAAAACATTCCAAACACACAAATCCTCTTCATAACTGTAAAGAGTCACTAAAACACACAAACACGAACACAAAAACACTAAACATTAAACAAAATTGGCCAATTATAATACTGGTATGGTAGCGTCCGTGGTGTAGCCGGCAAAAGATGAGTCATGACTGGGCACACATACGCGTTTGAGCACCCTCCCACTACCGTTGTCTTTGTCAGATCCTCGCCTTACATTGACACTGCCATCTATCATATCTATTGCAGTACTACAGGTACTACAGGTATTTAACCTTTTTATTAGTAAATTACATGACCCAGAGGCTAAACATGTTAAAAAAACGATAATTCAGTAAAATACGATATAAGGTAAATGAATTCAACTATTGCAAACAAATTGTTGTCAAGTCTTGCCAGGACACTATTAATTTAATACTTAATACTTTTAATACTTTTCTATGAAATGGCGACCATACAAAGTAGGTATTTTAAGCCAAGTATGAATGGAGATGAGTGTAGGATGAGTGGCGCGATTTTGTAGTCTTGTTAGTGACTAAGGCCGACATATTCCTTAGACACAGCTGTTAATTAATAGCCCATACAGCTAATGGCAACTAAGGGACCTACAGTTTATAGTGGAATCCGAACCACATTTTTGCCTTGGTATATACGAATTGGTCTAATTATCAGGATAGTACTGCGGATAGTCGTAGTACTCACTCGTGCGGACGGGAATCCACACCAGAGAGTATCGCATCCACAGTGCATGCCTATAACTATCCACAATTCGTGACCTCCTAGTAGCTGATTACAGGACGACGCCACCCGTCCCAGTCTTTATGAACCAGTCTTATTTAATAGATGTTTAAATAAAAATATAAATTCTGGCTTTGTTCTGGAAGTAATAAGTCCTGGAGGCACAATTTGTTGTTCAGGATTAGTTTTGCCAACAGTGTCATTTGGAGGCTTCTGATTGACTATAATGAAGGTTTATTAATTGAAAAATTAGTTTTGTTCATAAAATACAATTATAAACGACTCAAATTCAATTTTATAATTTTTTATTATGAAATTAAACTGTTATAGCCTAACCAAACCAACCAAACGTGCTGATAATGAAAAAATCCAATGAAGGTTTATTACTTGAAGAAAGAGTTCTGTTCTTAAAATAAAATTATAAATGCCTTAAATTCAATTTTATAATTCTTTAATTATAAAATTAAACTGTCATAACCTAACCAGACTAACCAGACTTCCTGATAATGGGAAATCGAATGAAGGTTTAATCGAAAAAATAGTTCTGCTGTTCATAAAATAAAACTATAAATGGCTCAAATTCAATTTTATAACGTTTTAATTCAAAATTAAACTGTCATAACCTAACTAAACCAACCAAACTTGCTGATAATGAAAAAAATCCAAGACAAAAAAAATAGTGCTACTGGTGAGATTCGAACCCGGCTCCTTCAGTTTATCAGCCCGGCACTCTATCCACTATACCATTGAGGCCGATGGCATCAAACCGTATCGTTGCGGTAATGGTGTTTCCTCAGCCAATCAGAAGCCTCCAAATAACACTGTTGGCAAAACTAATCCTGGAATAAAAATTCAGCGTCCTGCAGTCTGTGGTTAAACTTAAAAAATTTCAAACTACATCCATATGTTTAGTTGTAAACAAAGGGGATTGAGTTTGATCTAATGTCAACAGATAGAGCCACCATTCCCAAACTTTAACCCTTAACTGTACTTAAGTGATGCCCTTTTTTTTAATATTCTGAGACGTATTTGCACATCTACGTAAAAATACCTTTAATTTGACACCTCAAACGTTAAAATCCGTCAAGCCGTTATCGAGTTATGGCTGTAAAAAGAAAACTGCTTGCGTATTAATGTATACATAAGACACAACATGCCCTTTCCCCGTTTACAAATTTTTCAATCTTATTACGAACAATTCAAGTATACGAATAAATAGGTTTGCTCTGTTGGTTTAGTTTATATGGATTTTTGAAACTATGACTGCAAAATCACCAAAAATGCATTGCCACTACAGAATTCGCCCATTGCCTGTTGGCAGGTTAATATTGATAGAAAAATAAACCTTAGTACCTTTTTTAGCCAATTTCCTATATAGGAAATAAGTTATTACCGTAGGTCTCATGGTAAGACCTGGACCCAGGACAGATTTACTTACTTTTATTCGTTCATATATATATATATATATATACATATATATATATAATCACCTTTGGCTCGTAATATAAAAGTCTTTTTTTGCATTCAGTTTTTCGCCTTATAAAAATAAGAAATAAAAAAAAAATTAGATATCGGGAATTTACAAATTATCATGTAATAACTGTGAAAAGTACTAGGTATATTGGTCAAACAGGTTGAACATTCAAAGTAAGATACAAAGAGCATATACAGGCAATAAGATCAAATAACATGACAACGCAAAATCCTCATACGCCGAACATATACTTCAGACCGACCATACATACTCAGATATAAATAAAAATATGTATATTCTAGATCTTGAAAATAAAGGCGAAAAAATGAATGCAAAAGAAGACTTTTATATTTATACACATGATACTACTGACAAAGACAATTTACTAAACTTGACACAAACTCAAAACCAAAACGGCATATTCAATGAAATTAAAATTATTAATATTAAAGAAAAACACCACCTACTCCCTTGACATAAAAATATCTAAGAAATATATAATGTTTGTAAATAATATAAATTAATAGGTTAAGTACTTTCACTGTGATCATGGCATGAATGGCCGAAACACGTGTAAGTAATATAAAACTAGGTGGCGTTCGCAGAGGCATCCACAAAATTGAGCGGAGTCATCAAGGGTTCATATTATATTGTTTTTGTCATACTGCAGTAAAAACAGTAGTTTTTAATGCCTGCGTTGCGGGTCCAAAGTAGCATTTTTACCCTTTAGGGAGTAAAAATCGTTGTTAACCTCTATCATAGATAAAAGGAGTATGCCTCTATGGAGTAAAAATCAGCTGTGGTCAACTCAGTTGTAAATTTCTATTGTAAACGATTGCATGTATCGAAATATGTATCGATGCTTGCTTCGTAATCATTTTAACCTAAAGTCTACAGTCTCTTCCCATATCATTTTAGCATTGCAGATACATTAATCCATTTCCACACTCAACACTGCTCACCTTTTCTACTTCCTTCACCACCCCCTACGTCGTGGGCCTGTTTCCCTCTCTTCCCATAGCATTTTAGGATTGCAAATACATTAATGTAATTGCCAAAGACAGTTCCCACACTCTGCACTGCAAGCCTTACTACTTCCTTCACCATTTCCTACGTCATAGACCTGTTTCCTTCCCTTCTTATAGCATTTAAGTATTAGATACATTTATCTAACTGCACAAACGGTTCCTCCACTCTGAATTGCCAGTGTTTACTACATCCTTTACCACTTCCTACGTCGTGGGGCCTGTTTCCCTCCCTTCTCATAGCATTTTAGGATCGAAGATACATTAATCTAACTGCCACAGACGGTTCTCACACTATGCTCATACTTTACTGCTTTCTAATTCACTTCCTACATTGTGGACCTATTTTCGTCACTTTCCATAGCATTTTAGTATTTTAGATACGTTAATCTAATTACCACAAACATTCCCCACACTCTGCACTACTAGCCTTTACTACTTCTTTCACCTCTTCTTACGTCGCGGACCTGTTTCCCTCTCTTCTGATGGAATTTTAAGATTGTAGATACCTTAATCTATTCGTCATAAACAGTTCCAACACTCCAGGCAGCTCGCCTTTACTACTTCCTTCACCACTTCCTACGTCGCGGACCTGTTTCCTTCCCTTCCAATAGCATTTTAGGATTGGAGATACCTTAATCTAATCGTCATAAACAGTTCCCACACTCCACACAGCTCGCCTTTACTACTTCCTTCACCATTTCCTACGTCGCGGACCGGTTTCCTTCCTTCCCATAGCATATTAGGATTGTAGATACCTTAATCTAATCGTCATAAACAGTTTCCACACTCCGGACAGCTCGCCTTGATTACTTCCTTCACCACTTCCTACGTCGCGGACCTGTTTCCTTCCCTTCCAATAGCATTTTAGGATTGCATATACCTTAATCTAATCGTCATAAACAGTTCCCACACTCCAGACAGCTCGCCTTTACTACTTCCTTCACCACTTCCTACCTCGTGGACCCGCTTTCCTCCCATCCCATATAATTTTAGGAATGCAGATACCTAAATCTAATTGTCGTAAACAGTTTCCACACTCCGGACAGCTCGCCTTTACTACTTCCTTCACCACTTCCTACGTCGCGGACCTGTTACCATCCTTCCAAAAGCATTTTAGGATTGCAGATACCTTAATCTAATCGTCATAAACAGTTCCCAGACTCCAGACTGCTTGACTTTACTACTTCCTTCACCACTTCCTACCTCGTAGACCCGCTTTCCTCCCATCCCATATAATTTTAGGAATGCAGATACCTAAATCTAATTGTCGTTAACAGTTTCCACACTCCGGACAGCTCGCCTTTACTACTTCCTTCACCACTTCCTACGTCGCGGACCTGTTACCATCCTTCCAAAAGCATTTTAGGATTGCAGATACCTTAATCTAATCGTCATAAACAGTTCCCAGACTCCAGACTGCTTGACTTTACTACTTCCTTCACCACTTCCTACCTCGTGGACCCGCTTTCCTCCCATCCCATATAATTTTAGGAATGCAGATGCCTAAATCTAATTGTCGTAAACAGTTTCCACACTCCAGACAGCTCGCCTTGACTACTTCCTTCACCACTTCCTACGTCGCGGACATGTTTCCTTCTCTTCCAATCGCATTTTAGGATTGCAGATGACTTAATCTAATCGTCGTAAACATTTTCCACACTCTGGACAGCTCGCATTGACTACTTCCTTCACCACTTCCTACGTCGCGGATCCGTTTTCCTCCCTTCCCATAGAACTTTAGGAACGCAGATACCTAAATCTAATCGTCATAAACAGTTCCCACAGTCCGGACCGCTTGCCTTTACTACTTCTTCACCACTTCCTACGTCGCGGACCCGTTTCCCTCCCTTCCCATAGAATTTTAGGAATGCAGATACCTAAATCTAATCGTCATAAACAGTTTCCACACTCCGGACAGCTCGCCTTGACTACTTCCTTCACCACTCCCTACATCGCGAACCTGTTTTACCCCTTCCCATAGCATTTTAGAATTGTAGATACCTTAATCTAATCGTCATAAACATTTTCCACACTCCGGACAGCTCGCCTTGACAACCTCCTTCACCACTTCCTACTTCGCGGACCTGTTTTCCTCCCTTCCCATGGCATTTTAGGATTGCAGATACCTTAATCTAATCGTCACAAACAGTTCCCACAATCCATACTGCTTGCCTTTACTACTTCCTCCACCACTTCCTACGTCACGGGCCTGTTTCCCTCCCTTCCCATAGCATTATAGGATTGCAAATACCTTAATCTAATGGTAATAAACAGATCCCATACCTCGAACTGTTGCCTTTACTACTTCCTTTACCACTTCCTACGTCGCGGACCTGTTTCCTTCCCTTCCAATTGCATTTTAGGATTGCAGATACCTTAATCTTCGTCATAAACAGTTCCCACACTCCGGACAGCTCGCCTTTACTACTTCCTTCACCACCTCCTACGTCGCGGACCCGTATTCTCCCTTCCCATAGAATTTTAGGAATGCAGATACCTTAATCTAATCGTCATAAACAGTTTCCACACTCTAGACTGCTCACCGTTACTACTTCCTTAACCACTTCCTACGTCACGGATCTCAAGCTAGTGTCGTCATTTGATTATATTTATGATCCATACCGTTTCTGTTCTAATATCTGTGGGATAATGCTATCAGCTATTTCTTTATCTACTGCATTCAAAAGTCAACAGCTGATCATATGTCTTTGTTTATGTGTCAAATACTGCTTCCATAAGGATTACATTGAAACTTTGAGACCCAGTGGGGCGGATTCCTGAGAGTCTTTTTTAACGCCATATAGATGTTGGCACTCACCGATATGGTCTTTATCACCATGCAAAATTTGAAAACGATTGATTCAGCCGTCTAGGAGGAGTTTGCGTATTACGAAATGCATAAAAGTCTACGTATAAGAGCTTCGCTCAATAACATGATTTTATGGTACTTTGGTACTTTAATTTACTTAATAATATACATATATATACATGATTGTCTGTTAGCACGATAAATCAAGCAAAAATGATCCAATTTCGATGAAATTTGATACGTTTACTCAAACGAGTTCGTGAACCAGCATGATCGGACCATGCGAACGGGGTTTTATGGGGTAAAAATTGCTTTTTCTCGTTTCAGAAATTTTTCTTGTTCCCAATTACTCTCTAGACCATTTTGAAGAGCTTAAATTTAGTGAATTGAAGTTTTTTTTGTATGGTTAATAGTTACAGAAAAAATTCAGAAAGTTGTAAATTAAAAATTCCCATGTTATTCTTTTGGAGGTTAAGTAAACTGTTGTAGCTTGCTTATTTATGTACTTAATGTATTATGTATTAAGAAACCCATCGAAATCGACGGTTACTTTCAAGGCTTACGCTAATTCATCTACGGAAAGTTAGGTGTAGTGGAATATACTTGAAGTGAAGTTGGCTTTTATTCTTGGACTGTCAGGGACCTCCTCGTTTATATGGTTGTGCGCCTTCGTTGGCAACAAATAATGCAAATGACATAGCAATGCTGAATTTGCAAAAAGAAAAAAATACTGCAAATTGGCAGTTACGTAAATATTGACGTTTACATGCATTGTTAAACAACATATCTTATAAAGGATGATGTGATCTAGTTTTAAAGGAATATGACCTTTCTGTCATGACAGTAGCTGCTTAAATAGTATTTACTCTTTGTGCCTTTTTTACAGCCAAAATGTCGTGTTATTTTCAATCATGTTAACCCTTTGCGGTCGTATTTATCGTTCTATTTTCCTTCCCTATAGATCGGGAAGGCCACACTTAGTGGCTTTCTCATTTTGTCTAATGACGCGACATTGTCAGCGCTGATGGTAGCCCCGCAGCTCGGGCCGGCTACGCGTTTCCTGTTCAGCTCGGACCGGCCACGCGTAGTGGCTCCCTGTTTCTCTTCATAATATTTAGGATTGTAATTTTGTTATCGATTCTCTCTGCTTGGGAGGTGCTGCGCTCTCTCGACAATCATCGGAACTATCTGGAGACAACAACAAGCCGTTGGTTTTTTAGGTTATAACAATATTGTCACGTGTTTCCTTAATGAGCTATCAGCTGTGCAACCGTTGTTTTAATGCCTTTTAATTTTTAATAAATTGATATTTATGATTTATAAATGGCCTCAAATAGAGACTTAACATCCGATACTATACGGGATTTATTACAAGTCGACGAAGATGACAATCTTTCCATGTTGTTTGAGATCGAAGGTGTAGAGGAAGATCAGCAAGTAGGGGTTGAGGGTGGTGACAAAAATATTGAATGTACTTTTAGTGATATTGACAGTCAACATGACAGTGATGTGGATTTTGAATTAAGTGATAATGATATAGAAGGAAATGCGAACATTGATAGTGAACTAGAAGACAATATTAGCAAAGTTAACGAGGGTGAACACGATCAACATGTAGCTGATGTTGAAGAAGCTGCTGCAGCTGACGTATGGCGAGAGTGGCAGGATGATGATGTAAGTTTCCGTGAATTTCAATATAAAGCTTTGAGTGGATTCAAACAACCACCAAATTTTGATAGAAACTCAGAAATTGAGTATTTCAAATTATTTTTCACTGATGAATTGTTAGAAGAAATTGTTAATGAAAGTAACAGATATGCTCAAGATAAAATAAATAATAATAATAGGTTAAATACCTTGTTTACGTCCTCAATCCAAGTCGTCTTTTATAATGACTATAGTTTCGGGGCCAACAGCCCCATTGTCAAATTTTCTGTCTTGGTAATTACTGTTGATAGCATTGGTCACCGTTGAAGTTCACATATACACATACACTGACACACGAAACATTTATATTTACACGTAACATTTAGAATTTATACTTTTGGCCGGCCTAAACAAAAGTGATTACATCGTTGTGCGGACCGGTACACGTTGAGTGTACCGGTCCGCACAACGATTAACAAGACAAAAAATTTGACAATGGGGCTGTTGGCCCCGAAACTATAGTCATTATAAAAGACGACTTGGATTGAGGACGTAAATAAGGTATTTAACCTATTATTATTATTATTCAATCCAGGAGGCAAACATGGATAAAAATAAATAAAATGAGACCCTTACCAAAAAAATACCATGTGGTGGACATGGACGGATATTACTGTAGTAGAGTTCAAGGCATTTCTGGGGGTCATAATTAATATGGGCATGCACCCAAAGCCTGATATCGACGACTATTTTTCGACCGATTGGTTGGAAAACCAGCCTTTTTTTTAAAGATATATTTTCCAAAGAGAGATTTTTACAAATTTTTTGGAATTTACACCTTTCTACACCTCCAACCAGACCAATATTAGGTGCAATCTCTCGCTCTGCTAAAGTGAAACATGTTGTTAATTATCTTGACATGAAGTTTAGAGAATATTACTGTCCAGGCAGCAAAGTTAGCGTAGATGAGAGTACTGTAGGGTTTAAGGGAAAAGTATTATTTAAATGTTATAATAAGGATAAGCCTCAAAAGTGGCACATTAAGGTCTATGTTCTGTCTGACTCGAGTAATGGTTATGTGTGTGCAATAGAACCATATCTGGGGCAAACAACAAACAACCTACTTGTTAGGCCAGATTTACTGACAACAACTCGAGTTGTGTTGACTCTTGTTGACAGAGTTGGACAATCTATAGGAAGTGCTGAAGGGTTGCACGTATTTACCGACCGGTTTTACTCTAGAGCCCAGAATTAGCCGAGGTTCTGTACGAAAAAAAAGTTCACTTTACTGGAACGGTAGATAGGAAACGAAAAGGGCTACCTCTAGCAGTTAAGAAAAAAAAAAAATTGAAAAAAGGCGATGTCAACACATTTAGAAAAGGTGACCATCTATCTGTAATACAATGGAAAGATAAAAGGGAAGAGAAAACTCGGTGGAAGAAGTAAAGAGATTCGTTAAGGGTGGAAATCAAGAAGTTGTTCAGAAACCTACAGCTGTTTGCAGATATAACGAAAACATGGGTGGCGTAGACGTAGCAGACCATTACATAGCTACTTATTCATTCGCCAGAAAATCAATAAAATGGTGGCGTAACATTTTTTTGGCTAATTGAAGTTGCTGTTGTGAATGGATTCATAATTTACAACAACAACCGAGACCCTGGCAGACCAGCTGTGCGTCAAAAGATGTACCGTAAACAACTTGTGAATCAGCTAGTGGGTGATGTAAGAAACACAAGCAGGAAACGTGGACGCCCATCATATACCACTGAAGGAGACCGCCTGGATGGAAAAATACACTTCATTTATGAGCTGGAGGGAACTTCGAAGAAGGACTGTGCTGTTTGTACAAATAGAGCAGCTGGACAGCGTAAACGAACCAGATTTTACTGCAAGACCTGTGAGAATAAACCTGGCTTACACCCAGGAGACTGTTTTCACCGATATCACACACTGAAGAAATACAAACTCGTCTAAATCAACTCAAGTAATGTGATGTCTAATTATTTTTATATGCATTGTAAGTCTTTATTTATGTATTATGTGTAAATTTTATCCTTCAACTACTAATTTTTTATCCTTCATTTTTTTATCCTTCATGTGTAAATTTTAGGCAATAATGATTTCATTTTAGTTTTGTAAAGTTTTTTGCAGTTCTTTTAACGGTTTTTCATCCAATATACTTCTTAATATTATTTTGTTTAGGTACCAAGATTTTAAATTAATATTATATATTATCTATGTTCTTTCTACTTTTCACTAAACTCATAATAAAGCTGGTAATTTGCATAATACTGTATGATAATCATATAACTTGTCAAATATATTTAGATTTGTAGTTTTTTTAAATATTTCATTGCAAATGAACCATTTTCATTGTTTTTTAATCAGTTTCAACCATAAAAGATACTTTACTTTTTTATTTTATTTAAGTGTATTAATAATTTAATTGTTATAAACGTTTTAATATTTGAGTAATTAAGTTGTTATTAAATACAAGTGTACATAATTGAATCCTAATGATGACCGAGTTTACAGTCATATGTTTGGTTAAACATCAGTGTTTTGGAGTTGAAATGCTCGCCACACGGTATTTAAATCCAAGCGTAAGACGTAAACAAGAGAAGTAATAATGGCGGCCAAACCATGGAAGGAGGCGGGGCCACTATGAGTGGCCCTGCCGAGCTATTGGCGCGTCGCTTCTTATATATATTAAAACTTGTCACGTTACGGATCTTGTGGCCACACGTAGTGGCCTTCCGACCGCAAAGGGTTAACAACTCAGTGGGCCACGGTTTGTAATATAGGCCACTGCAAATAATTTGTCAAGATAGGTACCATTTTAGGCAAGGTTTCTGTCTTTGGATGTTATTAGACAGGATAAGAGCACAATAAACTTCTTCTGCAGATAAATAATCTGCTGGAGAAATATAAGCCGAATTATAAATGGTACAATGCGAGTTTGAGCATTTTGTAACTATAGTTCGGCCGCTTAGAAAACGACCTCCTCTAGCATTGGTTTAGCATTAGGGCGCAGGTCGTTTTCTAAGTAGCCGAACTATATATGGGTAAGTTACATAGTATTTTTTAGGCTGCTGCTCAGTGCACTTTAAGAATATATTTTTTAGAGATAAATTAAATAGTTTTTGTTGCTGAGTAGCGCTAGTAAACATGCACAACCCATTTCGTTATTCTAATAACATTCAAAGGCTCTCTAAGGAATCAAATTCTTATTTGTTGACATATCTGTATTATGTGTTCACTATGCTGAATGAATACATCGAAGTCACCTCTCTGAAAAGTCTGTAGTAAATTGCAGTTTTACAGCATAATGACTTTCTAAATGCACATATTTCTATACAGGGTGAGTTTCTACTGACCGTGTTAACTTCGCCAGTGGGTTCTACTCACTAAAAGGAACAAAAAAGTTCCTATAAACCCATGTCCGATTTTCGACCGTTTGGCTGTTTTGGGGGATTTTGTGTTTTTCTTATTTTATTAGACTTTGCTCCACAATTTATGTAATAAAAACTTAACCAATTACTTTAGAGAGTTATAGTTAAAATCATTGGATAGAACATTAAATTTGCTATAAATCAAAGGTTTCATTCAACAATTATACCATTACATAGTCCACGTTATAACCAAAATAAAGTAAAATTGTCATTAAATTAATTAATTACGATAATTTTCATGAGCCTCCTTTGATACATAAACCTGCATTTATGCAATGTTGAAATCCATAAAAAACTTGGCATTTTAATAATCTTTCAAATGATATGCTATTCAATACTATTATTGATATAAACCAGTGAGAAATTACTAATAAACTACAATAAAACACGGTTTACAGATTTTGTTTTTGCACAGTTTTACTGTTAATAATAATTACTGTATACTCCATGATGTATTTTATTGAACTATCTGATAAAATTTGTACATTATTTTAACTTTTAAATATTTATTAAAATTATTTGAATTAATAAAATGTATAAACTTAAGGTTTTTCACATTTTCAAAGATGTAGTGTGTTTGATTCTTAAATGCTGTGTAATTAGTTTTACCTTGTGCTTGATTAAGTCAGCTTTTATTGATTTGTCATCTATAGCTAGATAACTCAGCTGCTTGAACATACCTTGTTGAGTAATTTGCTGTTTTAACTTGATATTTCCAAGTCAATTAAGAGTTTTTCAACATTTATTAAAATATGGAGCCTTTTACCAATCAAGATTATGCCAACATGATGAATACAGTAATTATTATTAACAGTAAAACTGTGCAAAAACAAAATCTGTAAACCGTGTTTTATTGTAGTTTATTAGTAATTTCTCACTGGTTTATATCAATAATAGTATCGAATAGCATATCATTTGAAAGATTATTAAAATGCCAAGTTTTTTATGGATTTCAACATTGCATAAATGCAGGTTTATGTATCAAAGGAGGCCCATGAAAATTATCGTAATTAATTAATTTAATGACATTTTTACTTTATTTTGGTTATAACGTGGACTATGTAATGGTATAATTGTTGAATGAAACCTTTGATTTATAGCAAATTTAATGTTCTATCCAATGATTTTAACTATAACTCTCTAAAGTAATTGGTTAAGTTTTTATTACATAAATTGTGGAGCAAAGTCTAATAAAATAAGAAAAACACAAAATCCCCCAAAACAGCCAAACGGTCGAAAATCGGACATGGGTTTATAGGAACTTTTTTGTTCCTTTTAGTGAGTTGAACCCACTGGCGAAGTTAACACGGTCAGTAGAAACTCACCCTGTATAAATATTGTAAAATGTTTTATCCAGTTGCTGTAAACTACTATTAATTTAACAAAATATGGACACGGCTCAAATGGGCAACGTGTCCTTCTGCACTACTTGTATTATTTTGTATTGTATTACACAATCGAAGATTTTTCCAATGATTGAAAACATGTATGACAATAATCTCATAAACATATGATCATATGATGATCTGTAGAATAATATGATAAAATATAGGCAAAAGTAGTGAATAAGGCAGACAACAACCCGTACAACAGATATTAGATAGTTCCATTAGAAATTATTGTAAGAGTTCTGTGATAAAAGGAATTTCCACTGATTTCGTAATGGAACGTTATACTGCAAAATATGACATGATACAGAAGAAAATTAATTTTAAAATCAAAATAAACGTTATCAGCATTCTGACACATACTTTCTCCCATAAGTTTGTCAACAACCTTTATCATGTGTAAGCGGTGAAAGTAAATATACGGAAATGCAATTTGTACGATTTTGTTCAGAATTTAAAGGACTACATACTAATTTTTTTCAAAATCGTTCGGGCCATTTTTGTGAAAATCTGATTTTTCCGTTATTTTATGGGGTTTTTATGGGGAAATAACATAATTTACAATAACTTTTGAACCATAATTTTTACAGAAATGGGATTTGTACCATTTTGTTCAGAATATAAAGGACTATAACATACAAATTTTTTATCAAAATCGTTCGGGCCGTTTTTAGAAAAATCCTATTTTTCTGTTATTTTATGGGGTTTTATTGGAAAATTCCCATTAAAAATTAAAATTTTTTTAAAATGAAAAAACTATCAAAACTTTAAGGACCATAACATACTATGTTAAAATAAATCCGGATTTTTTTCTAAAATCCTTTTTTTCGTTATTTTATGGGGTTTTTATGGGAAAATAACATAATTACCATAACTTTTGAACCGTAATTTTTACAGAAATGGGATTTGTACCATTTTGTTTAGAATTTAAAGGGCTACAACATACTAAATTTTATTTTATCTGACAGTTATCATAGAGTAGTAAATTAAGGAAATGAGAGCCAAAAATGTGGATAACACTCATGTCCACACAACGTTGTAATAGGGAATGAAACGGCTACAACCAGCTGTATGAAGTTGAAGGCCAAGAAAGTAGGCCTAATTTTTTTTGAAAATCTCAGTTTGAAAGAGGTTGTTTCACGTAAGGTTGAGGTTATGATAAAAATAACTATATCAAACAATGTTAATGTAGCGAGAAAAGTAGCTAAAATTCCGCTACAACTACTTTAAAAATGTAGCTAGCTACAGCCAAAGCTACAAAATCTTAACAGTAGCGTAGCTACAGCTAACGCTACAAAAAAAGTAGCGCGCTACTGTAGCGTCGCTAATTGTAGCGCGCTACTTCCCAACACTGACTTTCTCCATATACTATGGTATAGGGGGAGAAAGTAAAATAACATTGCAAATACTTATTTTGGACAACTTAGTAACTCCCAATAAATGTGTGTTGTTTAAAACACAATTTAAAAATTAACAGCTGTTTCATTAAAAAGTATTATCCACATGGCCAAAATGTAAACAAATCTGTCGAGGGATCTTTAAAGGCTTCTGGGGCAGAGCCCTAAGGGACTTTACTTCGTGTTTCTTTTGATAACTCATCTACAGACCAAGGCCTTTCTTTTTAGACCTCTACCAAGTTTCTACGTCCAGCTGTTCTCTCAAATTAGTGGAGACAAAGTTTCCAATTAAATATTTAGATTCCTCCATGTTAATCTTATGGGAGAAAACCTAACTTTAATGGAAGATCCTGTCCAAACTAATAAAGATTAAAAAAAAAAAAAACTAAAAACACTTTGCAAAACTACAGATCAGGGTCATTTTTTGGACACTTTAATCATCGAAATCGGTCCAAAAATGAGGGAGGAGTTCTGTTTACAAAAATCGGCTTAGTGTATTATATACATAGATAGATATTCTGATCCAACTTGGCAAATCTATTTATTTATTTATTTATTTACTAAGCTATTAATATTTTACTAAAAAAACACACTTTATTACCCTCCCTGTAGCAGCAAACCTAGGTACTCTAAGGTTAAACTTGTTATTGAAATAGATTTATTTAAAAATAAAATCAGGCAAATTGAAATTTGCTTATTCTGCAGTATTGGATATTTATATTACTTGTTAATTTATATTCATACTAGCCGTACCCGCGGGCTTTGCCCCGCTTAACTTCATAAGTATTCGCATGGCTCAATCACGTCCTGGTTGAAGTTCGTTCGCTACGCTCACTCACCTTCAGGTTGGAAATCGTTCGCTGCGCTCACTTGTTTTCAGGTTAGCTCGTTCGCTACGCTTACTCGCCTCCAGGTTAATGTTCGTTCGCTACGCTCACTCACCTTTTGGTTGCAAATTAGCTGTTGTCATACATTTAAAAAAGTCATCCCTTTTAGCGAATTTCCCATATAGGGAATAAGCTATTACCGTAGGTCTCATGGTAAGACCTGGACCCGGGACCGATTTAGTTTTTCGTTTTGAGGTCCCCAGAGACCAAAAACACCATCCGTTCAAATTCATATATATATATAAAAAATATATATATATATATTTATATATGTGTCCGTTAGCGCGATAACTCGAGCTAAAATGATCCGATTTTGATGAAATTTGGTATAAACGTGTAAACCTACATTTATTCGAACGAGTTCGCGAACCAGCATGATCGGACTATGGGAACAGGGGTTTATGGGGTAAAAATGGGTTTTTCTAATTTTTCACCCTGAAAACATAAAATTTTGCAATTTCTTTCTAAACCATTTTGTAAAGCTCCAAAAAACAAATAATTTAGTATATTGAAGCATTGTTGCATGCCTAACGGTTACGGAAAAATCGCAAAACAGTGTAAATTTAAAATTACCATGTTATTCTTATGGAGAATAAATACAGTGTTGTAGCTTGCTTGTCTATGGACATATCTTAATGACATTTTGAAATTTTGTTTACTTCATACTAAGCTATTAATATTTCAATAAAAACCCCCTATTTTCTTCCCTGTAGCAGCAAACCTAAGTACCGGTACTCATTAATATTAATGATATATTTAAATAGGAAATAAATCTGACAATTTTAAGGGAATAATTTAGTGGAATTCCAGATGTGTAGATGGAAATTCGCTTAGTCTGCAGGTTTGCTGCGGCGGGGGTGTTATTGTTTATAATACAGTACTTTTATAAAGGTTTTTATGTTTTAATATTTAACATTGGAGAATTTAAACGTTGTTAAGTGCACAGGTGTGCTGCGATTGGGGTTTAATACATTTGGACTTATTCAAAAGTAAAATAGTTTTCTGTGCTGCAATCTATAGAAACACTGTGACACTATTTCAAATCATGACTAATGCTAATACAGAATGTTGTAGTTATTCAAACGTACAAAACAGTTGGTGAAAGTAAACATCTGCTTTTAAATTATATTTATTTGTAAACATTCTAGATCAAAAAGTCTAACATTGGCCCACTTAAAACCCTCTGGGGCATAGCCCTTTTGACGGATCTGCACCAAACTTCACTCGAACCATCCTTGAAAGATGCTTAATAATGCCTGAAAGTTTCATTACAATCTGTCGAGCGGTTTCGGAGTCCATAATGTATATACACATATATATACATACATAGTTCCTCTTTTATAGATATAGATTTATATTATGGCTTATTATTATTATGGTACACGAATGGCCCCAGCCTACGCTAATCTTTTCATGGTTCTATTAGAGCAACATTTTCTTTCAAACAATCCTTTAACTCCTCTTCTTTGGTTATGAAATATAGATTATATCTTTATTGTTTGGCAACACGGAATGAATTCACTAAAAAAATTCTACAAGATTTAAACCAGTTTTATTGCTTGAAATTCACTTGGAATTATTCAGACACAATTGTTTCTTTCTTAGATGTTGATGTCTTAATTGACAGTCAAAAAGTTAAAATGAAAATTCATTTAAAAGACTAACCAAATGCAGTACTTACATTATAAAAGTTATCACCCAATGTATATGAAAAAATCAATTTAACAAATCTTATCAATTCGCGCTAAAAACATTCTGCACGGAAAAATCAGTTTTTGAAAAAAAAATTACTAAATTGAATTCTGATTTCATTCAAAGTTGCTATCCTCAAAAACTAATATCCAATCAGATCAAAAAACCAAAAAAAGTCAACCATTATAATAGTTTTTCAAGTAATCCTAAATTTATTAGGCCTACTCAATATTATACTGTACTACAAAAAAATTACAGTGTGATGAAAGTAGGATTCAATATTTTTTTTTAATCTTCCCCCAGTGCTGAAAATTTATTTTCCAGACCACCACGTGTTATTTTTAAAAGGCCACAAAATTAAAAATATGTTGGTGAGACCTAAAATTGAAAATTCTCGGCCTTCAAACAATTCTAAACACGGCTGTGAACCATGTCCCAAGCCCCTATGGTATTTGCAAAACTATTTGTAGTACAACTGAATTGATTGCATAGTTTATCAAGTTTAACAAGGTTTATCCAATTGTCGGTAGATCAACTTGGGAAACTCACAATGTGATTTATCAACTATCGTGTAAAAATTGTCCAAAATAATACATTGGCCAGAATTTGAACTCATTAAGAGTTTGAATGACAGGCCATCGTTTTGATGTGGTACATGAAGACAAAAGAAAACCAATCTACAGTAAACTCCCGCGAGATAGACTGGCGTGAAAACCGCAGATAATCAAATTTCGTGGATAACCTGCAAAATTGCCGGTGATGGTTAAACAAAGGTGGAAGGCACTAAAAAACAACACACAAGTGCTTAAATATGTTTATTATACAATAAAAGGTGTTTATTATACCTTATAACAAAACTTAATAAATGTCATCCATGTTATTGATGACATTTAACGTTTTGTACTGTACATTGTTAAGTGTACTGTACTGTATTTGTGATTTTTATTGCGGTTTCGTTTAGTAACTTTATTTTAACTATGTTTTTTTTACCTACATGCACCGCAGATAATCCGCAAAGCAGATAAACCTCCCGCGGATAATTGAGAGTTTACTGTATAATCATGCCGCCCACCACAACCAAAATTTTGAAGGCTGCTATACCCTTAAAGCCCTTCACAAAGTAAACCCACATCAAAATCCTAATTTCAACCAACTGGTCTTAAGAAATTCTGAATTGGCTCACCAGTTAGTACTTAAAACAATGTTCCCCTCTGGATTAAGTTTAAGATGGTAAAAATTGATTCAACTCATCAGAATTTAAATTTTCTTTAAGGCTGATTTTATTTTTATTTTATCTGTACTCAATCATATGTTCTAAAAATTCAAATATTTGTAGACTGTTCATATTTATTTATTAATTGTTTTGTTCAGTTTTACATTTCAATTTCATTAATTTCTCTCTGCTTGAAAACGTTTGTATCAAACAAACCTAACCTAATCAACGTTGTAAACAAAAACTCGCACTGGTTCATGTTTCATTTTACATAATTCTCTCAAGAAATCTTCAAGAACAATATATATATATATATATATATATATAGTATATATATATATATACTAGCTTTAACCCACGGGCTTCACCCCGTTTGACTTCATATGTATTAATAAAATAATTGATTGGTTAGGTTAAGCTGAAATAAACAAAACAGAATACAGTAATACCATAATAAAAACAAATAAGTACAGCTGAGGTATTTTTAACATTAGGTATATGGAAAGTTCCCTTTAGAAAGGAATTACGACCTTAAAGGGCAATTTATGAAATAATGGATAGTTTTGCGCAAGGTTTCTCGTCATGACGAACATTTTAAGTATATGGTTTATGGGGTGTGACTTGTAGTTTTCTCAAAAGTTCATGGGTACTTTGGGCTTTAAATATAGATACTAGCTGGCCCGACAGACGTCGTCCTGTCCTAATGTGGTTTTATGTCTAATGCTCGTTCATTTTTAAGATGAGCTCGTTCGCATCGGTCAATCACGTATACAACGATGGCTAGTCCTGGTTGAAGTTCGTTTGCTACGCTTACTCACCTTTAGGTTGCAGCTCGTTCGCTGCGCTCACTTGCCTTCTGGTTAGCTCGTTTGCTACGCTAACTCGCCTCCAGGGTGAAGTTCGTTCGCTACGCTCACTCACCTTTTGGTTGCAAATTAGCTGTTGTCATAAATTTAAAGAAATAATAGTGCTGCAACCTGTTGGTTAACCTTTTAACTTTTTAATGCTATTGAACACCACATAATCAAATTGTTTAGTTGAACCAGCTGTTAAGATTCTTTAATTCCATTTAAATATAAGTACTCATAAGGTTAACATGGGAAACTCCAGAGCCACTGGGGCGGAGCCCTTTTGACGGATCTGCACCAAACTTCACACAAACCATCCTTGAATAATGCTTAATAATGCCTGAAAGTTTCATTACAATCCCTCGAGCGGTTTCGGAGTCCATAACGTTAATATATATATATATATGTATATACAAACTTCCTCTTTTATAAATATAGATATTTTGATAATGTTTTTCTACTATTTATATATAGAGGCTAATATATACATATATAACAATTTGAACAAATAGTGTTTTTGGCCTCTGGGGACATCAATATGAATAAGCAAATCGGTTACGGGCCTAGGTCTTACCGTGCCACCTACAGTAATAGCTAGATCCCTATAGAGAAATTCGCTAAAATAAAAACAGACGCCAGAGCCAAAAATCTTTTTTTATCCCGTATCCCGTTTCGATCCCGCTCATGGTCGAAAAATCCTGTTTTTGGGATAATGAACCCCACCCCGTATGGAAACGCTGACGTAGGATCTGTGCGAATAATTCTATCTTCGGAACAGTGGTAATATTTCAGTTTAATTATTGGACCTGCTAAATGTGCATTGTAGCCATTGCTATCAGAGCTACGGACCTTCTCTGTTGAATTTAATGTCTTGTGCTTGTGGGTATTTTTACCTATTCCTTGAAATCCAAGAAATACATTTTAAATCATTTTTCTTTTTAATATTAGTATTTAAATAGTTAGTTACCCTACATGTTTACCTTACGATTTAAACAAAAAAATAGACACACCCATATTTTGGCTTGATCATAAGACTACCATTTGGGGAATTACATATTAGGATATTTAGCATATTTTGAGAGTTGCTTTGACTGTCACTGAAATGTTGAAATCATGTAGCCTAACACCTTAACACCTTTCTTGTCTTGACTCATCTGTTATCTGTTTCAGACTGAGATCTTGGATGAAGACAAAAGACTAATAAGTGCTGTGGATTATTATTTTATACAAGAAGATGGGAATAGATTTAAAGTCTCTGTTCCATTTTCTCCGTACTTTTATATACTTACTAAGAAAGAACTCACACAAGAAGTTTCAGCATTCATTAGCAAGAAGTTTAGCGGTTCAGTGCTATCTGTTGAGCAAATCTCCAAAGAAGATCTTGATTTGGTATTAAATTTTGTTTACTTGTTTTGATTTAATGTTTGTTCTTTACTTCTTCATGCAAGCTTTAGCCGATGAGATTGGCAAAAATTGCCCAAGTTTCTTCGAGAAAACTTGGTAATAAAACATACTAACATACCCATTATGTCAAAACTGAAATAAATTTGATTAAAGACTTAAAATATATCAATAGGGGCCAGGCCCGTTTTTGACTTTGTCAGCACCCTAGGCACAACAAAATAGTAGCGCCCTTTTGCAATATATTTATATAACAGGGTGTCCACCTACCGGGAAAACCGGGAAATCCGGTAATTATGCGTGAGTTATTTGAACCGGGAATTACGCATGAATTTTGTATTTCTACCTTGAATTTTCAATTTACCGCGATCGCACATGACAACAGTGACTTTTCCTTGACCGCGGGAGACGACAATATGGATACACACGTTCGTGAGGGATGATCAGAATTTTCCGCGATCGCGGAAGATGATGATAACCTCCACACAACCGGGGGAAACTGCAAGAATTTTGCTGCAATGGTGGAAGACGATGATGATCTCCACATGACTGCGGGATATGATTAACATTTTGCCGCATCGCGGGAGACGATTACGACGTCATCATGACCGCGGGAGACGATTACTATGTCTACAGGACCGCGGGAGATACAATATTGATTTCTACACTGCCGCAAGGGATGATCAGAATTATGCCACAATCTCGCAAGACGATGATAATGTCCACATGACCGCGGGAGTGGGAGATGATAACCATCTTACCACAACCGCGGGAGGCGATTATTATGTCCAAACGACCATGGGGAACGATATAATTATGTCTTCACAGCCGCGAGGGGTGATTAGAATTGTATTGCGATCACGCAAGACGATAATAATGTCCACTCGATCGCGGGAAAAGGTCAGAATTTTGCCTCATTTGCGGAAGACGATGATTATCTCCACAAGATGGCGGGAGATGAGTATCATCTGCCAAAATCGCGGGAGGCGATTACGATATCAACACGACCGCGAGGGATTATCAGAGGTTTACCGCGATCGAATGCAAATACAACCACAATTTTTTTTTCAATTTTTTGGCGCCTTCCAAAAAAGCCAATTGCCTCGTGCCCTAGGCACGTGCCTACCTTGCTTATTCAGTAAATCGGCCCTGATTGGGGCTTGTAAAAAAACTTTCTTTGTTTGTAACCTTATGTTGAACAAAAAAGACAAGAATTGTCTTCTTTTAGGAGGAATCTTTATATTGGAGCTTAGGAGTAGTAACTTTTTGTTCGTTACTGTATTTAACACTGCCTCTATATAAGGTAAAATTAGCATTTTCTAAAAACTCATTTTGTTGTTAAATCAAAATTGAATCCATTGGCTTAGAGTTTACACAATGAACTGAAGATAGTAAGCTTCTACCTATACACCATAAACTTCTGGTTTTTAATGATTTGATACCTACATATTGGTTTAGTTTTTCACTACATATCATTTAAACAGTAGGCACGGATGTTACCTGCCTCTAGTGTATTTTAAGTTACCTGAGGAAGGTAAACACTGCTCTAGTCATACTTTTGTCCACAGCCAAATCATCTTATTGGTCTTAAGCAGCGCTACTTAAAACTGACTTTTTCATCAATGCACGAGTTGACAAAAGTGAAACAAACCATAATGACGAGTGTACGCAAAAACCGCAAAAGAGATAAAAACAACACTTTTTATACAGAAATGTTGACATCAGCTTTGATGAATAAAGGAGATGCAGGAGCCACAAAGAAGATGTCTGATCATATGGAGAACATCTTAGATATAAGGTGAGTTTAAAGTCTATTATTAAATCTTACAATTAATTTCTGGTATACACCTTTACCTTGTTTAGTTCTGGTCTTAGTATTGTGCTTCTATAAAATGTTCAGGACATAAAACTTTTTTATTTGCTTTTAAAATGGGCAAAGTGATTAAGTCATTAACAAATGGAATCTTTTTGTTATTAAAAAAATAATGTTGTTCTTTATTTGTCTTAGGAGACAGTATGGTAGTCTTGAATTACAAGGTTGTGACATTTACCTCTTTATTTTCCTACCCAACCATTTAAGGCTACATTTGTTCTATACTTATTTCTATACATATCAGTAGACATAATTTAGCACACAGATTAGCTTCAATAACACCGTAACTGTGTCCAATCATATACATTAATTATTTATTTTTTTGTATACCTGTTTTAAGCTTTGTTATAAAAACACCATTATAATGCCTCTTTTAACTCTACTGTAATATATATATATTTGTGTTAATTTAATCTGTTTCAAATTCAGATCTTTTGATCGTTATTTTCGAAATAGAGTTAAACAACTTTTGCGGAATTCAAAATTACGACATATTCGTATGTTTTTTGAAAACAATAACCAACCATCTAGAGTTTTATGGCGTAACGTAAAAAGTCTTGGGCTTGGGAAACAACCTGAAGCACAGAGAGTCAATATTCCTCTGAATGAATTAAACGCTTTCTTATCTTCCTTTGGTCAAAGCATCAATCAACAACAAGTTGAAAGTTATATAACGGAGTTAAGAAACTCCCCTGTACAAGAATTAGGATACCCCAACTTCACTTTCAAACCTGTACTGCAGTCTGATGTTCTGAAATCTATTCGACGTATTCGCAGTAATGCTATTGGATCTGATGGCATTCCAATTCGCTTCATTAAGGACATTCTCTTTGCTATACTCCCCACTATCACCTGCATTTTCAACACATCTCTAAGGCAAAGCATATTCCCGATTTCTTGGAAGTCTGCCCTAATTCGTCCCTTAAATAAGATTCCAGCACCTGCTTCTTGCCAGGATTTCAGGCCGATCAGTATATTGCCCGCATTATCTAAAGGCCTTGAAAGAATCGTGCACTGCCAAATCACTGAGTTTCTGACTGAAAACAATATCTTATGCAACTCACAGTCTGGCTTTCGAACAGCTCACAGTACAGAAACAGCACTCTTACGTGTGACGGACGACATTAGACTAGCAATGGAACATCGGCAGGGTACGATTCTTACCCTATTTGATTTTTCTAAAGCCTTTGACTGTGTAAATCATAAGCTCCTTTTGGAAAAGCTAAGGGCCATAGGGTTTTCAAATGGTGTATTGGACTGGCTGGGATCCTATCTGTCAGACAGGCGGCAGTGTGTTGAGGTTGATGACTTACGATCTGACTGGGAGACAGTTACTAGTGGTGTACCTCAGGGGTCCATCCTTGGTCCTCTGTTGTTCGTACTATACATAAATGACTTGAGCTCAGTCCTCACACACTGTAAATACCACATGTATGCTGACGACTTACAGATTTATACACATTTTTCACCCAAACAGATCAACGAAAGTGTTCTGAGAGTGAACGAAGATATTGAGAAAATCATTACTTGGACTAATAAACACGGACTCAGACTTAACCACGAAAAAACTAAACCGATCATAATTTGTCATCCACGTTTACGGAACTCTATTGACTTTCTGACGACGAATCCAATAACTATAAATGGAACAGATTTGCTTTACAATGACAAGGTCAAAAACTTAGGGCTTACTATCAACTCGACACTTACTTGGGGCGATGCGGTAGTAGACATCCGTAAAAAGGTGTTTGCATCAATCCACTCACTTAAAAAGTTACAGAATTTCTTGCCTTTGCACATAAAGTTACACCTGGTTAAATCACTTGTTTTTCCCCACTTCACTTACTGCAGCTCTGTGATCAATGACATGACTGTAAACCTCGCTGATGCTCTCCAACGCGCTCAGAACTACTGCCTAAGATTCATTTATGATCTAAGACGCAGTGAGCGCATCACACCTTTCTACATTCATTCTAAGTTATTAAAGCTTTGTGACCTGAGATCAATCAAAATTCTTTCGCTAACCTATTCAATATTAAAAAATAATTTTCCAAAATATTTTGTAGATGATTTTAGGTTTGTAGCTGAAGAAAGTGTCAGATACTAACGCCATGCATCATTAACTTTGCGTATGCCTCACCATAGGACCGCAGTTTACGACAGAGCGTTTATTGTAACTGCTTGCCGTCTTTGGAACGATCTTCCTTTAGCTATTAAATCCCTCGATAGTCGTTCCCGGTTTGTGGCAGCGCTAAAAAATCTCTATTTTGAACGTATGGCCATGGTAGGTTTGTCGTAGGGGCCTATGCGCATGGCGATCGCTGACTTGTATGTATGTGTGAGTGAGTGTGTGTGTGTAAGTATTTTTAAAATTTACTGATTTTTGATAAAAGTTTCTGTATCTGAGTTTCTGTAGATTTCTGTTTTGTTTTATTGTATAAGCTGATTATGTTAAAATATTTATATTATGTTTTAAAGTACAGGTTAAGTGTAAGAAAGGGCCATGTGGCCCTAACTTTGCCTGTATAAATAAATGATTTTTCATTTTCATTTCATTTCATTTTTTTCATTTCATTTCATTTCATTTCATCTTCAATTTCATGTAAGCAATACATGATCTATTTTACAGAGAGTATGATGTCCCGTACCATGTCCGAGTGTCAATCGACCTCAAGATCTTTGTTGGCTTGTGGTACTCTGTACATAGCAGAGGTCCATTTGATGCTCCTGCCATCACCAGGCGAGAAGACCTCATAGAGCGACCAGATCCCATTGTGTTGGCGTTTGACATAGAGACTACTAAACTGCCACTCAAATTCCCAGATTCTGCTACTGACCAAATAATGATGATTTCGTACATGATTGATGGACAGGTAATATTGTACATAGGCCTACCTTCTATTAATCAGCAATCAAACTATCTATCTTAAGATTTTGTTTTTTATGTGAAGTAAATGAATCAAACATGTAGGAGTTGTTTATGAATAACCTGTACATACTGAGTAGGCAAATAACATCTGTATGAAAGCAGTTTTACGGTTATACTTTATTTTATTTTAATCGATCAATGATCTGAATGCTGCAATCTGAGATCCTGGAAATGAAACACTATGTTAACAAAAACGTTTTGAATATCCTACTTCGTTTATTTGTACTGTGTCAAAACTACATAAGACAATTGTAACTAAAACCACTTTTGGTAATAATGAAAATACAAGTTTAAACAGCTAGAGCCTACCATGTTAAAAGAATATCTCACAAATTTTAAATCATGATTTTGTAAAACATTTATACTTTAACATGGCTTCTAAGAATGTAATTAAAACGTTAATTTATTCATTGTTAAAAAGTCCTGGGACTAATGGATACATACAATATTGGATACAGTGGAACACTTAGGCCGTAACACATAACACTGATGTAGGACTTCTTCACGTAGGCCGTAACACATAATACTGATGTAGGACTTCTTCACGTAGGCCGTAACACATAACACTGATGTAGGACTTCTTCACATAGGCCGTAACACATAACACTGATGTAGGACTTCTTCACATAGGCCGTAACACATAACACTGATGTAGGACTTCTTCACGTAGGCCGTATCACATAACACTGATGTAGGACTTCTTCACGTAGGCCGTAACACATAATACTGATGTAGGACTTCTTCACGTAGGCCGTAACACATAACACTGATGTAGGACTTCTTCACATAGGCCGTAACACATAACACTGATGTAGGACTTCTTCACGTAGACCGTAACACATAACACCGATGTAGGACCTCTTCAGAGAAAAGGTTGAAGAGGATAATGTTATCTGAAGAACTCCTACATCAATTCAAAATACCAGTGCTATGTTTTGTGTTATTTTATTGTGTACCTCTCTATTATCCCCTGGAATCTTAACTTTCTCAGGTAAGCCAGCAGAACTCTACCCCTTACAAAAAACACTCTTTAGAGTTTGAGTGTTGTTTTAAGATATTAGTGATTTTGTTTTAGGGATATTTAATTACAAACAGAGAAATCATATCTGAAGATGTCGAAGACTTTGAGTATACACCTAAACCTGAATTTGAAGGATTCTTCACAGTTTTCAATGAACCAGATGAAAATGCTCTGCTACAACGATTTTTTGATCATATCATGGAGGTATGAAACTTACAGTATTGTTAAAAAAACATAAGGAAAGGAATTGGCTTAACTCATAATAGTGATTTAGTAATTAGATTGACTGATACATATTATATTGTACCATGAATGCTAAACCAAAACATACTATCTACAGTTGTTGTTAGTTGAACATCACAATCATAATATTTACTTCCACCTGATCTAATCCACTTGCTTGGATCATGTAGGTACTATGCGAGTTATCATTTTTCATGTGGGTGCCAGCTTGGCAGAGTGGGCATAACCTCAGAATCGCCATTTTAAAAATGGCAGTGACATTTATTACATGAAACTCATAGGGAGCTTATATCTCGAAAACGGTAATATATAGCGAGTCACTTTTATTACAATAAATGTTGCTTACACAACAAGGAACAACTTTTGTATTTACAAAAATGCCCTAAATATAACTATTTATGAGTTGTTGAGTAAATTTATGCTAATTTAACCTATAAATTTTAACTCTGACGAAAAATTCTTATATCTTTATAAAACTGTTCTTTAATTTGGAGCTTAGCACTAATTGATCTTTACATTTAAGATCTAAATACCCACGCCGCAGCAAACCTGCAGACTAAGCAACGATTACCTGGCTGCATTTCTACTAAAATATTCCCTTAAAATTGTCAGATTAATTTCCTATTTAAATAAAATTGATTTGTAATGAGTACTTAAGTTTGCTGCTTCAGGGAAGGTATTGAGGTGTTTTTTTTTTTTTTATTCAAATGTTGATAGTTTAGTATGACATAATCAAAATTTTCAAATGTGATTATAATAAACAAGCAAACTACAACAGTTTATTTATTCTCCATAAGAATAACATGGGAGTTTTTAATTTACAATTTTTTGAATTACCTCTGTAGCCGTTAGGCATACAACAACAATTCAATATACAAAATTCTTTCTTTTTTAAGCTCTACAAAATTTTTTGAAAAGAATTTGTGTAATTTGATCTTTTTAGAGTCAAAAATGGGAAAACTCAATTGTTACCTCATAAACTACAGGAACACTTTTACATTTACAAAACGAGCAACATGGAATGCCAGCTCATTTCGTACACATGTGGTGCAGCTTTGTTTGGGACAGGTTTTGCAGTTTCAGTCTTCTAATATATCACTTGGGTAAAGCTGGAAATTGAGTTTTGACCAAAAACCACAAAAGAGTAACCACCAGCACTGTATCCAAAACTCAAAGGATCGAGTTGAAAAACATTTTCTTCCAAGCAATGGATTTGGACGTATGTGCAATAAAAAGCTCGTAAGATATGCTGTCTAGTAGCTCCACTAGACAGAATTCCTTCACGAGCAACGGAGGCAGTTCTTCCTTTTACAGTGACACTGTACATCTAGAGTCTTAGATCATTCATAGTTAGATTATTCACAGTTTCACACTGAGTATCCTTTTTTTTAATGTGAGAAAAAAGCGTCCTTTTTTCCTTAAATGTATCCTTTTTTAAAGTGCTTTGAGAACTGAACAAATAGGTCACTTCTAAGCCTGTTTGCTATCATGTGAACTGGTACATATCGTGAAGTTCTTGCTAAACCAAGTCGCATCCACAATTCCTGTAAACCTTCCGAAGAGAATCTATTCACAAAGTGCAAAGCCAACAATACGACATCTGTATTCGAAGACAGAACTACGGCTTAACTCGATAACCCGAGCAAAAAAATGATCCAACTTTAGTGAAATTTAGCACAATCGTGTAAACCTACGTTTTTCAGACGAGTTTGAGAACTAGCATGATCCGCCTATGGGAACAGGTGTTTATGAGGGCTTCTGTGCTAAGGTAACAATTGAGTTTTCCCATTTTTGACTCTAAAAAGATAAAATTACACATTTTCTTTTCAAACAATTTTGTAGAGCTTAAAAAAAGAAAGAATTTGTATATTGAATTGTTGTTGTATGCCTAACTGCTAGAGAGGTAATTCATAAAATTTTAAATTAAATATTCCCATGTTATTCTTATGGAGAATAAATAAACTGTTGTAGTTTGCTTGTTTATGGATATATTGTTATCAAATTTGAAAATGTTGTTTATTTCATACTAAGCTATCAACATTTCAATAAAAAAAACCTCGGTTCTCGGTACAAAATCGGTACGGTACGGGGCTACCCGTATTTTTGCGGTTTTCTGCTCAGAACTGTAGGCCTATTTAAACCATTATTTTTAACTTTAATATTAATAAATACATTGACATAACTATGAAAATGGATAGTATCCTACATTCATGGTTTTCTAACAACAATTACTGTACCACACATTATTAAAACAAAACTTTTTACTACTACGAGAATTGTGTCAAGAAAAATTACAGTTAAGATAAAGGCTTTACCTATTTTACTCTGAGATACTTTGAATAGCCACGATAAAAGTGGTTTTAAAAATATGATAACAGTTTTTAGGAACAAACATGTTTGAAACATTTATTGACAAGATAATTTAACACAACTGGTCAATTATTTCCAACCAACACAATGTCTAGTTGTTTAAAAATTTTTTTTTAAACATATAGGCCTAAAAGCATTCAGTACAATGACAGTGTAGTTGCCAGCTGTTCACTAGAGGTTATGATGAAGTAATGGCAAAGAGCATATTTTTTTATCGGCTTCAAAACTAGTTATAAGATAGATACAACTCTTGAAAAGTTTTTTTCTGAAACTAAAATTTGGATTATTACAGAGTAAGATTATTGTCTTTTCATTTATAAAGTTAACATCCACAATATCAATCAAATCAATCATTAGTTTATCTTAGGCTCAATCCAATTTCTTAGTATATTTTAAAGCTCTTCCAAAGAATCAAAAGACCCAGGCCTAGACCTAATTATTTAGGAGGGCCTATATATAAATTGATTAGGATACAATGAGGGTAGCAAAATCACTATCTAGTTCATAAGATTTAGATTGCATAAAGTACCTTCAACACAACACAAAAATATAGGAAACTAAAAAACATTTTAAGCCTTAAACAGCCACATCTAACAATAAAAGACAAGATACAGAACATGCAGAGCCGTCTTTATAAAATGCGAGGCCTGGGACAATACATGATTGCGAGGCCTTGTTTAACCAAGCTCACTGGGGGGTCTGGGGGGTACGGAGTACCCTAAGTAGTAGCTGAGAGGGGGGTCCGGGGGTTCCCCCCGGAAAATTGTTGTAAAATTATACTTGTTAAGTCGTCATTTTAAGCATTTTGACGAAAAAAAAATGAATATTTTACACTCTGAAAATGGGCGTGAATATTATTGCTAATTACACATATTATTGTTCCAATTCCAAAGTGGATATCATAAATATTGCACACGAAATTCTTTACAATCATTAATAAAAAAAAATTAACACTTCTCCTTTACTGTGGATTGTGATTGAATTAACACTTTGTAAATTAAACAAAGTGGCGGGACGACAATTAATAGTAAATGCTTATAGGCTATCTTGTTTATTTATTTTTTGTCAAGTTAGGTTTATTGTGTTTTCGGCAGTTGGTCTGTAAAGGGTGTTTTAAAGGTAAAAAATATTACATAAATAATTGTCAATGAGATACTTGCAAATTCGTCATTTTAAGCAATTTGATGAAACAAATGAATCTTTTACACTCTGTAAATGACCGTTAATATTATAGCACATATTATTGTTCCAATTCCAAAGTGGATATCATAAATATTGTCCACGAAGTTCTTTACAATAATTAATGAAAAAATGAACACTTCTCTTCACTGTGGATTGTCGTCCCGTCACTTTGTAAATAGTAAATGCTCATAGGCTAACTTGTTTATGTACTTTTTGTCAAGATAGGTTTATTGTGTTTTTGGCAGTTGGTCTGTAATGGGGGTTTTAAATAAATGAGTAATGAGTTTTTAATAATAAATTAAAAGAGGTAGTATCATTACAGTGTAATTGATTCACAGTATTACTTTTTACTTTAATGACAAATATTGTCATAGGTTTATGTTTATTGCGAAATGCGAGTAGTTTACAGTCAGTCTTATCCACGCTGATTATCCATTCAATCCAGTAAACATTTACATCTGTAAATAAATTGAACTTAATTAATCATACAATAGAAGTTTAATGGCACCAGTACCAGGTACCAGTAAGAGTAAGCGTATGACTCACACACATTCACCGGGTTGGCTGCCGCGAGGCTCGGGTTCCGTTATCGCCGCCAAGCTGTCAAACGTTGTTTGATATTCTTTTGTTTTTTAAATGTCGTTCGTAGGTTTTAATCAATACAACAATTGATATAGCTTAATTCATAATAAATAAGACATATTTTAGGCACATGTATCTGTCTGTCCTTTATTTTTTTATTTTCATTCCAAAACATTAACTTATTTCTAGCGATAGTAAGGCATCGCCAGCGAGGCCTTCTCCGGCGCGAGGCCTGGAGCGGTCGCTCCACTCGCTCCACCCTAAGGACGGCGCTGAGAACATGTAATGACATAATTTGAGATCGAGTAGGCTTGAATAAGGAAAACAAAAATTATGCAAATAACAACAACTATGCTTGAGGGTTGTCAATAGAAAGATAAAATATCCATAACAAATATTTTAACTTATAAAATAAGATTGTAGATTAGTTACAAGTTTAATGTGTAGCCATAAACAGTTTTATGGCAGTAGGCAATGGCCAGCGGCTAATTGAATATCTACGAAAATACTGACTTGAGTTAGAGATAACATTTAACAGTCATCATAAAACGATTATTTTTATGATAAAATACAATTGGAGAAAGTCGTAAAGAAATAAAGTGATAAAACTCAACAGTTCTTGGAAGTACTTGAATACAACAATGATTGTCCTGATAAAATGTTAATGGATTTTGAACTGATAATGGGGTTTTTATTGCCTCATCACCCTAGTAATAAATTATGAAGGTAAACAAACATCTGATAAGACTTTTATGTGCTCGGAACTAACTGTCTTTGACTACGATAGTAAACTGAAAGTAATTTATTATTATAATTAGGCTGTACCGAACCGAATTTGTACCGTGTAAAACTGTACCGTGTAAAACGCTGTACCGAACCGATGACGGTAATTAAGCTTGTACCGTACCGTACCGACTTTTTCGGTGTACCGCAGACCCCTAAACAAAACAAACATCAATACCTTCCCTGAAGCAGCAAATTTAAGTACTCATTACAAATCAATGTTATTTAAATAGGAAATCAATCTGACAATTTTAAGGGAATATTTTAGTAGAAATGCAGCCAGGTAAATGTTTGCTTAGTCTACAGGTTTGCTGCGGCGTGGGTATTTAGATCTTAAATGTAAAGAAAGATCAATTAGTGCTAAGCTCCAAATTAAAAAGAACAGTTTTATAAAGATATAAGAATTTTTTGTCAGAGTTAAAATTTATAGGTTAAATTAGCATAAATTTGCTCAACAACTCATAAATAGTTATATTTAGGGCATTTTTGTAAATACAAAACTTGTTCCTTGTTGTGTAAGCAACATTTATTGTAATAAAAGTGACTCGCTATATATTACTGTTTTCGAGATATAAGCTCCCTATGAGTTTCATGAAATAAATGCCACTGCCATTTTTAAAAAAAATTTTGTCCAAACTCCAAAATACTTGCATCTTGATAAATGAGGGTTACCCAAAGACTGTATCACAAATCATAACATTTTTCAAACTATTTCTTCCAAAAATCAAATTATGGTATTGTAAAAGTAATATTGTAGAAAAAACTCAAAATAAGTTTTTGTGTAGGGCCTTTAGCTTAGCACTAATGATTGTTGAAAACGCAAAATGAAATAAAAATGTCAAGAATATTCAAAAAGTAAATCTATTCAACCTCATTAATTTTTACAATACTGAATAAAACATGCCATGCAAAAGTCATAAAAAAGTCCATGCAGTCAATCATTCAAACACAAGACAAAAAACTATTTACAAACAGGAATTGTTATTATTTGAGACATTTATGTTCGCCGAAGCAAACACCATGTAGTCCTTTACCACAACGAACACATATTGTACGGCTTTTTTTCCTCTTGCCTCCCATTCTTGTGCTAAGAGGACTGCACACACAGCAGTTCCTTTCCTGTCTTCCAGGTAAAGATGTGATGCCAAATTGAGTTTTGTTATTTGGACCATCTTCTTTTTGGGCTCTACTAAGATTCTTTTCTTCGTACCACTGTGAAGATAGCGCCTCAATAATAGAAATGGTAAAGTGGTATCTTGAAATTACTTTTCCGCTGGTATTTTCTGAGTAAATTATATAGGCATTTAGGAGGATTCTTGCAAATTTGTTAAAGGTGACTTTTTTCCAATATTTTAGGGTGCGTCTCTCATCCAAGTAACAATACATCATTTGATCATTGCCGTCAACACCACCCATGAAACGGTTGTATGCATCAATCATTTCAGGAATTTCTTTTACTAAATTTTCATTTGTTCTTTTTTTTATTTTTTCAATAGACGTAGCAGTATGTTTAGAAGATAATAAAATAACTGGGTTTTTCTGACTTTTTTTCTCTCTGAAGCCTAAAAATAAAAGATGGCCATTTCTCATGTAGGTCTTTTGGCCAATGTCGAATTTTTCTTTTAGTTTAGATGGAATGCCTTTTCTATTCCTTCGTACGGTGCCGGTGATGAATGTAAGTTTCTCATACAAACTTGTAGCCAAAGGGATACTAGTAAAAAAGTTATCCATGAAAACATGGTAACCCTTGTACAGATACTGGCCTATCTCAAGCAGTTTGTGGACAACTTTGTAGGCTAGGCCTGTGGTTTTCTGTCCAGTACTTTTTGTTCCCTTGTAACAATAAAACGCAAGGCAATACCTCGAAATGGAATCGCACAGCATCCATAACTTTACACTGTAATGACTCAAAATTCAATGTTTATAATTATAGTCCTTATTTTATTTTCAAACTCAATCTTGTTATATTTTCAATATTTATCCATGTCCATTTTTAATATTATTAAAACCATATTGTCTCAACATATATATAATTTACTATCAAAATTTATTCATTGGCTTATCCAAAATTATTATTCAAAAACAAATCCTCCAATCAGAACACCATCCATCTGGGTTCAAGATTATTAATAAAATTCAACCATGTTTTTATTGATGTGAACCCCATAACTTGATATGATTTACAACAATGAAAAGGAGAGTGCAGTCAGTGGCGTACCGTGGGGGGGGCGGGGGGGGCGGCCCGCCCCAGGCCTCACACTAGCATAGGCCCCCAAATGGTAGACTTTATTTTTTTTTAGATACAAAAATAATAAAAAAATGTTAAAAAATCAGAGAAAATCTCTAAATTAAATTATTTTTAAAATACTATTTTCAATTATGATTTATATTTATTTTACATAGTTATTTAAAACTGAGCTAAAACAAACAGAAATGCCATTGTGTGTGCAGTGTGCACGATACACGCCGTTATAAGCAATGTGCGACAGTGTCCGCCGTCCACCACCATAACTCTGTTACAATGTAGTCTGTTGTCGTGGGGCTGTGTGGCCTTGGACAATGCTTCCACCCCTACGGCCAACGCTGTTAGAAACATAGACTCGCCCGCTTTGGCCGTTTGGCGAATTTGAATTGCCCGACGAGCTTAGAATTTAAAGGTTGTAAGTCACTGTGTAGTGTGTTGGTGCTAAAGTAGTGGTCAGTTACTAGTTAAGCGTTTAATGTGGTTTATTTTTAACGTATACTTTAATGACATGTTGATATTTGTATTTACGATTCTGTGATAGTGCTATTTCGTCATCAAGCATTAGCATTGAAGCATTTAGAATAGGCATAGGCCTACAAGCTCCTTGTATGTTACGACTTCTCTTTGTCATCAAATTACGTTTTTGGTAAGTTATTTAGTTTATATCAAACTTAATCGTATGAAGTTGGATTATTTAGATTATTTCAAATTATTTGGTTTTGATGCAAGTATTGGTATACAGTATAGGTTGTTTTAGCTATTAGTAGGCCTATCTTAAAAATATATGGAACAGTATTTTATCTGATAACAAATTAGGCCTATTTAATTGGTAGGGTTGTTTTAAGTTTTATTGATATAATTTGAGTTGTAAGGTTGTAGGCCTAATTAGTTTCCCTTTCTCTTTTAGCTTTGTAATGTGAATGTGTGGCTAAGCTGGTATTGAGGGACCATCTTAAATGAACAGTGTCCAAATTGGGTGGAAGTAGACACTAGACGGCACTTTTCAGTTTGATAGGGATTGCACAATGTTTTGTTTTTCTTCTTTTTGCATTATTATTGTAGAGGTGAGGTAGAGGAAGACACATATTCATATTTATTTTTATTTTGGTTAAATAAAAACATGTGTTGAAATTAATGTATGATATTGATAACATACATAATACAGTAGTACATAACAGTAACCTAAATAAATAAATAGCAGTAACAGAGAAATATATAAAAAAGGCTTAGAGGTAAAAGCTTAAAGTGTTAAGTTTGAGTTTGCCTTTTGATTTTAAAGATGGAGCGGAGGTAAAACTATTATTTTTTTTTTTAGACTCATGATAAAATGAAACGAAACTATCAAAGTGGATGGGATAAGAAGAAAAAACAAAAAGCTAAAGAACAAGAAATTCAACGTCTGTCAGGCTCAATTTTGAAATTTACTCAAAGGGTATCACTTCCAGCAAACAATGAAGCGGAGCTTGATGTGCCCAAATCTTTAGAAAGTACAAGTACAAGCTATGACCAACGACCAGGATATGAAGAAGAAGTAAAAGGAGTTCAGGGGATTGAAGACGACAAGGAATATGAAAAACGAGGGAATGAGGAATTCATGGAAGATGAAGGAGGGAATGGGGAAGACAAGGAAGATAAAGAATTAGAGAATGTGGAAGACGAGGAATATGAAGAAGACACATCTACTTTGCAAAGTTATGACCCAGAGTTGCATCCACCAGAAGAACCAGAGGAGTTATCATTAGATTTTGATGTTGGAAATTGGCCTACTCCTGTGCCAGATAGCATTAGGACAGATATAATAAGGCGGGGGAGTGAAATGTATCAACACATAGAAGGGGCCGTTCGCAGCTGTAGAGAAGCCTGGGGAAAGTTCCAAAGGTCACACACGACAGTTAAGCAGTAATTGGTTCTACATACGGCTTCCCAGTGGAGAAAAGATTTTAAGAAAATGGATGGTTTATTCTCCTGAAAAGAAATGCTTGTTTTGTTTCTGTTGCAAGCTCTTTGATAACAATCCAAAGAAACCCTTGGCATCCAGTTTCATCACAGGATTCAACAGTTGGTGGAAATTAAATCCTAAAGTGTCTGATCACGAAAGCTCTGAATTACATGTTAACAACTTTGAAAAATGGAAAACTCTTCAAGCAAGCCTTTTCCTTAACAAAACGATCGATGCTGCTCACCAGGAAGTCATGGAAACAGAGAGGAAGAAATGGAGGGACATTTTGCATAGGCTCTTAGACATCACACTTTTTTTGGCTACACAGAATTTGCCTTTTAGAGGTCACAGAGAAGGCGTTGACTCTGAAAACCGTGGCAATTTCTTAGAACTGGTTGAACTTCTTTCACATTACGACCCTGTTTTAAAGGAGCACAACATACGACTTCAGCAATCGTTGCAAGCAGGAAAAATTCCAGTTTCTTACCTATCGCCTGCTGTACAAAATGAGTTTATTTCTCTCATGGGAAACGCCGTCAAAAAAGAAATTATCTCCGAAATCAAAAAAGCTAAGTATTATGGAATACTGTTTGATAGCACGCCTGATATAGCTCACATGGAACAGATGAGTGAAGTTATAAGATATGTGAAAATTGACAACCGGGAAGTAGAGGTGAAAGAGTCATTTCTAGGTTTTATTCAGCTTGGTGGAAAAAAGGCACATGATATTACTGAAGCCATAATCCAATCACTTGAAAAGGACGGTTTGGATCTACAACTTTGTAGGAGCCAAGGTTATGACAATGCTACAACGATGTCAGGTATCCACACAGGAGTACAAACAAGAATTAAAGATCAAAATCCAAAAGCGATTTTCGTACCTTGTGCAAACCATTCCCTCAATCTATGTGGCGTTCATGCTTTTGGAAGTGTTTCAGTTTGTGTCACATTTTTTGGAACCTTAGAAAGTGTTTACAACACGTTTTCATGTTCTACACATCGATGGGAGATACTTAAAGAAACCGTAGGCGTGACAGTGAAGAGACTTTGTGAGACTAGATGGAGTGCGCATCACGATGCGGTAAAACCAATCCTCCAAAACTTTAAAAAGCTGGTTGATGCTGTGGAGAAACTACGCGATCCTTCAGAAAATTTAGATACAAGGGGAGCAGCGGAATTGCTGATGACCAACATTTGTAATTTTAATTTTCTTTCTTTTTTGCACTTATGGTACCACATTTTGGTAGAGGTAAACCATGCACAAAAGTACCTTCAAATCAAAGGTATTAGCTTGGAAAAGTGTTTGCTGAAGCTTAAAACGTTGAAAACATTTTTAGAAGAGAGTAGGGAAGAGCTGACAGATAAAGCTTTAGAATATGGAACAAAAACTTGTGCGGAAATGGACATCGACTTGGAACGGAGACAACGCAAACGAGTAAAAAAAATGATGCCAGGAGAAACTGCTCAAGATGCAGGTTTGACCCCACAACAAGAGTTGAAACGCTCTATGTTAGAGTGCATCGACAGATTTCATGAGGAACTAGAAAAACGACTAACATCAATGGAAAATGTTTATGAACAATTTGCTGTTGTGCACTCAGAAAATCTTGCAAAACTAGAAGACGACCAAACTATGATGACTTATATAAACCGATTCACCACTGCTTTCGACGATGTAGAGGAACAAGAGATGTTACCAGAAGTAAAAAGACTGAGACGGCATCTGAAGGCTTCCAGCATAGGAACTGATGTTGCAGCCTCGTGGACATCACTGAAAATGCTACAATTTATTATTGAAATGGACTTTCGTGAATCGTTGCCAAACATAACAGAGGCACTTAAACTGTTTTTAACCATTTGTGTATCTGTGGCTTCTTGTGAGAGGAGTTTTTCCAAACTCAAATTGATAAAAACTTACCTACGCTCTACAATGAGCCAATCTCGTTTGACAAGCTTGGCTTTGCTATCTATTGAAAATGAGACTGCAAAACGTGTAAATTTTGATGAAGTAATCAAGCAGTTTTCTGAAGTTAAGGCTCGAAAAAAAACATTTTAATGTGTTTCTCCTCGTATTTTCATTTCACTGAAATACTGGAATGTCGTTTTTCTCCAGTTTTGTATATACACACTCTCTTGTAATTTTAGAATAAAATTTGAACATACCAATTTATGTTGTCTGTGTTCTGTATCTGTTACCTTCATCTTACTTGCTACTAAATTTATATTGTTTATTTATATTGCTCTTGATACTAATTTATTTGATACAGAATAGAAACTTTAGTAACTATAACTAGTAATATAATTTTTTATTACAGTAGCAGTAGTAAAAAATGTATAACTATCTAAATTTAATAATCGTACACAAACACACATATATATATGTATATATATATATGTATATGTATATATATATGTATATATATATATATATAGGCCCCCTCATGAATAGCCGCCCCAGGCCCCCAATTGTGTCGGTACGCCACTGAGTGCAGTTTAGCTATTCAAGAAGAGCACATAGAAACTATATTAGTTGTGAAATAAATTATGAAAATATAAAGTAAAGTATTGGCAAAATATCCAAATTAAGTTAACCGAAGAAAGAAGAATTTAAGCCTTTAAACTAAGAAGAAAATTATTATTACAGAAGATTGGTGAGAACTTTCCATTTATTAACTCAGACTAACTTATAGACTCCTCAAACATCCATTTGGACCCTATTTACCTCCATTAATTAAAATCAAAATCCTTCCTATTTAATTTATTGTTTTTGAAAGATTATTAAATTTATAATTTACCATACTCATTGAAAATTTAAATTGGAAATCTTTTGATTCGGCCAGCACGAATCCCCACCCCTGAACAATTTTTTTGTAACCCTATATTAATCATTTAACTTATGTACCATTAAACCTCATGCTTTAAAACCTCTGTCCTCAAATTATTATTGTTTAAGATAAGATTAGAATATAAACCATATTAAGGGTTTATTTCAATGGCGCCCAACGTAATAGGCTTGAATCAAAAGATTTCATAATCGTATGTTGAGACAATCTAAAATAGGCTAATAAATACCAATAGGCTAATAGGCTACTTACGTATGTTAGGCCTACTCTTAAGAAGTTAGGTAGGATTAAGAATCCCGATTTCCCACAACTTATGTCCCACCAATATTAGGTACTAACTAAACGACTTGTAATTCTAAAAATAAATAGGCTACTATAAGGTAAAACAGATTTATTTCATGTCGTAAAGCTTAGGCCTAGCTCATTATTGTTATAACGATACCCAACTTGTCCTATAATATCCCTGTTCCCTTACACCGTCGTAAACAAAATGGCTAACAACGATAACGATAATCACTATAATTTGAGACAACCGAGACGTTATCCTGCATTATCATTTCAACAACACGAATCAGACGAATCGTCAAATCTGTCAACAGAAGAAATGGAAAACCTAACCTATGTAGAAGGCCAAGATGAATCTAACACCGGTTCGGGTTCGGAACGTTTCAATCCCAGTGGACCCAGTGTCGAAGATTTGAACCGGAACGAGAGCGACCAATCAGAATCAACGGACCGGGCCGAGATTATTGAAGTACACCAAAGACCCGCAGCCAATCAAAGCACACATTCACAGTCAGCTGATATTAGAACCACATCGACACACGGAATCATCCGAGGGTTAACGAAGACGCCCGAAGCAAGTTTCCAGCTGTTAGAGACCGAGTCTCCGACCATTGAAAACCGTCCCAATGACGTAATACCAACGTTCACACACGCAACTTCTCAACCACCTGAAGTTAAAGCTACGCAAACTACTGAACAACCGGATTTGAACAAAATATTTAATTTTCTAGAACAGTTTAACACTAAACTTGATCAAACCAACACACAACTAAACCAAAAATTAGATCAGACCCGAATAGAGCTAAACCGTGAGATAAAATCATGTCAAAAAATTCTAACAGAACAAATAAATGACATTAGAACAACACAAAGTGAATTTCGCCAGGAATTAAATGTCCTAAAAGCTAACCAACAGTCCCAAAATCAAGAGAACAAAGAATTTCAATTTCAAATCACAAATCAAATTGACGAATCAAAAATAAATATCCAGACATTTGTAACTAATAACTTGGAACAACAAGAACAAAAGTTAGAACAAAATATGAAAGCATTAGTGCTACAAACAAAAACCGACAGTGAAAATATTGCTAAATATTATGCACAATCCATCCACAATGAAATTGTTCCTAAATTACACATACAAAATAATCTTATCCAAGAACAACAAAACGAAATTAAAACTATTACTGAAACTCTAAACAAATGTGAAAGTGAAGTACAGTCACTAAAACTGAAACATCATTCACCAATCCGGAACGACAATCCTATTCAAATCATATGTTCGGGATCTGACCCAATGGAAAGACAAATCCCTAAATTCAATGGAAGAACTATAAATCCAAATGAATATCTACAAAAACTTAAACGGTTCTACGCTAAAAGGATAGAAAGAAATCCTAATAACGACCCTGTTGAAATTCTGAAAGATCTGCTCGACGTCAGTTTTGAAGGACCAGCGTCCAGATGGCTTCAACTGGTTAAGGCAGACATTAACAGTTGGGAAAGATTCTCCGAAGAATTCACCATGAAATACTGGAGCCGTGAAGTACAAAGAGGAGTACGTAGCAAGATTGAAGCCGAACATTACAAACCTAATGGAACGCTCAACAGAACTGAATATTTTACTGAGAGAGTCCTATTGCTACAGTCTATTACACCACAAATGACTGAAGAGGAAATAGTGATCCTGTTAAGCGAACGATTTGATCAACTCATCCAAGATAGCATTCAAGTACAGAACGTGACAACAATTCGAGCATTCGAAAGACTTCTGCAAAAAGAAGATATCCGAGATGGACCCAAAAGGAGCAAACCTGCGAACTACCATAATATGGATCACCGACCAAATAGTCCTACACATCGTAACAAGACTCCACCATATAGCTCTGATATTAACCATCGAGCCTATCAACCAAAAACATCATCTTATGCTATACGGACACCACACCAAGAACATCAAGAACCTAGAGAACACCAATATCAGCCATACAACCGTTTCAGACATGATCCTCGCAAAAACTACAATCAAAACCACAGACAGCATCCTTATACCAATACGCTCACTGATCAAAACCGATACCACCAAAGGCCTAATCAATACTATTACAATAACAGCAAACCATATCCTACAAATGAGCAAAAACAAGTATGTGCCATGATAAGTCAAGACAGTCCACATGACACAGCAACACAACAAAGATCTCCAACAAATTTCAACCCCTCATACACCAGCCAGGGAAACGACCCGTCGCTGTAGATGTAAGCCGAGGACCATCAACTACCAACATCATAACAACTACAGCGATATCAACAGCAAATATCCTCGAAAATAATTCTTTAAATAACCCTAACAATTTTTCGATAAATAATATAATGTGTGATCAAGATTTTTTATTAAATGAACCCACTGAAAATAATAAATTTCCTGTATCCAAACCAGTTAAATGCCCTGAAATAGATATTAGAATCAATAATCTCCCAACAAAAGCATTAATCGATACTGGTTCTACAATAACATGTATTTCCGAACAATGTTTCAAAGAGAATCAAAAAATAATTCAACCATTTGAAGAACTTCCTTTGTCTAATACGACAATAACTACAGCTACTGGTGAAAAATCAAAACGTGTTGCAAGAATCATTTATGCCCCTGTAACCATTGAACATCAGACCATCTGGCTTCAATTTCTTATCATACCTAATTTAATTAAACCTGTGATATTTGGTATGGACACATTAACAGAACTCCGACTAAAGATAGATTCCAATGAAAATAAATTAAGCTTAACAATTAATGATACTGATATTAATCTAAAATGTGATATGAGTATTAAAATGGGACAAGTATGTCAAATAGATATAGGCAATTGCCAAAGGCCTTATGATGACTATTATAACAATGAAGAAGACCATTTTACAGTGTATGAAGAATATCGCTTACCCAGGAAAGAACACAACGAGGACACCGATCTGACAGATGAAATGATTAATAAGTCATTGATGGAGAATGACTATACCAATGGGGAACAAAAGAGAAAATTAAGCAATTTATTGCTTAAATATAAACAAGTGTTTTCAGAAAAACCAGGTTGTTGTACAAAATATACTCATGAATTGAAAGTTAATAATCCACATAATTTTAAATCAACTGTTTATCCAGTACCTCAACAGTATCAAACTGCCGTAGAACAGGAAATAAATCGGATGGAGCAAATTAAAGTAATAGAACGAAGTAAGAGTACCTTCATTAACCCAATCATCCCAGTAATAAAGAAAACAGGGGAAATAAGATTGTGTCTGGACGCACGTAAAGCAAACAACATAATCGTACCGGATTACGAGTGTAACCGCAGTGTAAATGAAATATTAAGTAAATGCCGTAATGCTAAATTTATCAGTAGTATTGACCTTACTGCATCTTACTGGCAGATACCTTTATCGCTTGAATCTCGTCAGTATACCGCTTTCCAATTCCGTGGTAAAACATACCAGTATACTGTTACACCATTTGGAATTTCAACATCACAAGCAGCCTTAGTAAGGGCATTAGACCAAGTTTTCGATGCAGCCGTAGAAGACTTCACTGCAATCTACATAGATGATATATGTATCATTTCATCAGATTTTGAAACACACCTTATACATTTAGAATACATTTTTGAGAAGTTACAATCAGCTAACATGACCATTAACTTCAACAAATCTCAGTTTTGCAGAGAATCAGTACCATTCCTCGGGTACACACTGACAAAAGAAGGACTTGTAATGGATCAAAGCAAGGTAGACCCCATCTTAAAATTCCCTACACCAAAGAACAGAACACAACTTAAATCATTCCTTGGTTGTATTAATTATTACAATAAATTTCTCGATAAATTTCCTCTACAATTCAACCTTTATTGCGACTAACTTCCAAAAAGAATAAGTTTATCTGGACACCTGCAGATGACATTAACTTTAATGAAATCAAACAACTTTTCCTGCAAACCAGTGTATTAAATCATCCTGACCCAGCCAAAGAATTCTACTTACAGACTGATGCCTCAGACATCGCCATCGGAGGTCACCTGTATCAAATCAAAGAGAACGGAGATAAAGCTGCCATCATGTTTATGTCCAGAACGCTACAGCCTGCAGAGCAACGGTTTACTACCACAGAAAAAGAATTATTGGCTATAATTCATTGTCTACAGAAATCTCGATACATTATATTAGGTACCAAATTGAAAGTCATAACTGATAATCATGCCCTTACTTTCTTAAAAACTTGTAAACTCCTCAACAACCGCCTTGCTAGATGGATTCTAGCTATCCAAGAATATAATTTCACAATAATCCACTGCAAGGGCACGGAAAATATAACGGCCGATACTCTTAGCCGGATTCCACCAAACCAACAAACTGATTCATGTAATATAACAAATGAATTAACTATCCATTACATAGAAAGAACTACGGACCCACAACTTCGTGAAGACCTTCAAAATCTACCCCAGCTACAGCAAGAAGATCTCCAATTACAGACAATCATTGAAACAATTCATGATAATCCAGATACCACAACAGCACAAAAGCTACAGAGAAATTTTAAAATTCATAATGACATTCTTTATCAACGCTTGGGCAATAAATGGTTAATCAGAGTACCTACAATCATGATACCACACCTAATATGGGAATGTCATTTACATTACCTACATTGCGGAGCCAAAAAATGTCTTCAGCTACTACAGGAAACTTTTGTTTTCAAGAATATGAACAGAACCATTCGGAAGTATTTATCAACATGCGATACTTGTCAAAGATGTAAAATCAGCAACAAACACATGACTGCGATCGCCAAAGGGATCACATGTCGCAGTAAGAATGATCAACTTGCTATCGATATCATCGGCCCTTTTCCTACAAGTGTTGGAAATGTAAAATACCTACTCATAATCATTGATATATTCACAAAATTCATTAAACTTTACCCAATGCAGAGAGCCACTACTAAAATCATACTCAACAAACTATTTAATATACATATTCCTGAACATGGAAAGCCCCGCTGTATACAAACTGATAATGGCACACAATTCAAAAGTCATGAATGGACCTCAAGATTAGAGAAAGAGAACATCACACCTATATACAACCCTGTCTATTACCCCTGTTTCAATTTAGCAGAAAGACCAATAAGAGAAATCAAAAGATGTCTAAGGACATACTGTTCTAAACAACAACAAAAATGGGTAAAATATATACCAGAGATAAACCAATGTTTAAATGAAATTCACCATGAATCCACTGGATTTACTCCCAATGAGTTGCAGTATGGTATTAAGGACATTAGATTTTGGGAAGAATACCTACATCACCCAATCAACAATGACATGCCTTATGAACAAAAATTATTGATGGCAGAAAGAAAACTAAGTGAAACCCGAAGAAAACGTTCCAACCGATTAAACAAAAATAGACAACCACAGTCTCTAAACATCAACGACAAAGTACTCATAAAATCTCATCCCTTATCCAGAGCTATTTATGGTGAGACAGCCAAATTGTTTGAAGTGTACCAAGGCCCTTTTGTCATCAGAGAAATACTTGGACCATCAACATACCACATAAGTGATCTCTACAATGATAAATTATATGGACCCTATCATATATCCTCCATGAAGAAATACATGGAACCGATCTACACACCACAACCGAAGATAGAAGATAAACTGTAATGTGTGCTTAACCCTATAAACATTGCTGTAAAAGGGAAGAATTTTAAATCATACCCACACAAGCAGTGAGTGAACAAGCCAATTTCTCCAGTTACCTCTGTCCCAATAGTTAAACTATAGTCATAATCACAAATTTAATGTATTTAGTTATAAGAGGTTATCATCAAGCAATCACAAACAACTATTCATTTAATGTACTCCATGGTACCTATAAGAATCATACATCTCTTATATGTCTCATGTTCATTTCATATTTCAACATTTGTTCATCACTCCATTCATTTATTATGTAAAAAATAAAAAAAATTGTTTTAACCACTTAAATTAATGTTATGTTTTTTAATGTTTGTAGAAGATAGGAGGGGATAGTAATCATTTTGCTATTTTAGAATTATTTTATTGTTATGTTCATTCCAACTGAAATTTGTTCTAGTTAAACCTTAATGTTAAGTTTGTTAGATTTTTGTTTCAACTCAATTTCATCTCAATATTTGTTATTTGCTGTATAATGCTAAATACATTTTTCGTCATTTAGCGAAAATATGTCATTAAAAATTTAATTACATATTTTCTGAGGGGATATTGTAATGACTCAAAATTCAATGTTTATAATTATAGTCCTTATTTTATTTTCAAACTCAATCTTGTTATATTTTCAATATTTATCCATGTCCATTTTTAATATTATTAAAACCATATTGTCTCAACATATATATAATTTACTATCAAAATTTATTCATTGGCTTATCCAAAATTATTATTCAAAAACAAATCCTCCAATCAGAACACCATCCATCTGGGTTCAAGATTATTAATAAAATTCAACCATGTTTTTATTGATGTGAACCCCATAACTTGATATGATTTACAACAATGAAAAGGAGAGTGCAGTTTAGCTATTCAAGAAGAGCACATAGAAACTATATTAGTTGTGAAATAAATTATGAAAATATAAAGTAAAGTATTGGCAAAATATCCAAATTAAGTTAACCGAAGAAAGAAGAATTTAAGCCTTTAAACTAAGAAGAAAATTATTATTACAGAAGATTGGTGAGAACTTTCCATTTATTAACTCAGACTAACTTATAGACTCCTCAAGCATCCATTTGGACCCTATTTACCTCCATTAATTAAAATCAAAATCCTTCCTATTTAATTTATTGTTTTTGAAAGATTATTAAATTTATAATTTACCATACTCATTGAAAATTTAAATTGGAAATCTTTTGATTCGGCCAGCACGAATCCCCACCCCTGAACAATTTTTTTGTAACCCTATATTAATCATTTAACTTATGTACCATTAAACCTCATGCTTTAAAACCTCTGTCCTCAAATTATTATTGTTTAAGATAAGATTAGAATATAAACCATATTAAGGGTTTATTTCAACACCCGATTTGTGATGGTGTTTGTTTGGGAGGTATTGCAACAACTGAGATCTTGATTTAGTTCCGATCAAACTTTCATCAACCGACAACTCACGGTGTGGTGTGTAGTACAGCCTAAACAGTCTGTTGACGGCTTCTAGCAGGGGCGAAAATTTTGCACACGGGTCATATCCAGGCTCCCCAATTTTAGGCAAATTTGAATTGTCTACCATATGAAAAAATTGAATAATACTTTCAAAACGAGATCGACTAAACATCTTTCCGTACCAGGGAGTATATTGGGAGTCAGATGTTGCCCAGTAGCTCTGAATTGTCGGTTTCCTATTTAGGCCCATATTTAAAATTACTGCAATAAATGCCTTCATTTCAGCTAGTGTTACCGGTCTCCATTTATGGGCTCTAGAATTAGGGGTCAAATTATGTATGTGATTCGATGTACTGATTAGCATACCTGTTAGTTTCTCTTACGAATTTTGTTAGGATTGCAACCGTGAAAAATAAATAAAAATAATCAATCGGTTCAGAATCACGAGGAGGACAGTGCTTTGGACCAGGTTGTTTGAAAAATAAAATGTCATGGTCAAATCCAGGGTCATCACTTTCATGGACAGGTTTCCATTCTTCTTCACTAAGGTCCATATCTGGTGGAATATCAGGGTCAGGGTTAGGGGTTTCACAACGTTCGGAATTTCTTATTACATCTTCAATAGTAGCATATACAGTATTCAAGTTCAAAAAGGGTGCATTTACATTTACTTCGTTGTTCAAAAGGGGTGCATTTACATTTACTTCATTGTTCAAAAGGGGCTCATTTAGGCCTACATTTTCTTCAAGGACATTTTGGATTAAATCTACATTATTGGTATCATGCAATTGGGTATCATGCAATTGGTTAGTTGAGGGATTAGGCCTACCATTTGAAGCTAGGTTAGGACTAGGCCTACCTGAATTCGAGATTACAAACTCAACAGGCCTACTTTCAGCTATGTCACTAGGCCTACCAAGAGGCATATTTCTATCACGAGATTTTGTAGGTTGAGCATCTTCATCTGAACTTTCTTCCTCTGATAAAACATAGTCAGGGTCTTAATCAGTATCATCATCAAAACCTGACAAAACATCACTTTTGTTTTCACTATCAGAAGTTTCAGAATCTTATATGTTTTCCACAAAACTGTCACTCAAGTCATCATAAACACCAACACCAGATTCCACTACGTTTCTGAACAGTGTATTTTCACTAACTGGTGATTGTCGTCTGCGTCTGTTATTATAAATATCTTCATCAGAACTGTCAGAATCTTCCATTGTAAACTTAAATATATAAAAGCTTAAAATTTTACTCAAAAACCAACTGTAAACAGAAACATTAGCAGTAAACATAAACAACAACAATGCAAACAACAAACAAACACCGACCTCGCAGTTACTGCAGACAGCTGGATTGCGTCAGCCGGCCAGCGCCATAGACCACAAAAACAAAAGATGACAAACAAAAAATTACAGCTACGTAGGAGAAAAAAAGCATAGAGTAATATTTCACAACTCTTTCCAACAAATATGTCATAATATTAGCGCGTTTGGACTATTTAAATAGCCAGTACGATCGATTTTACCGATGACCGATATTTCGGACGTCGGATTTTTCGGGAGATTTTGCTGACGTGCGATATTTCGGACCTCGGAGTTTTTGGCCGAAATTACAACGTCCGATAATTCGGACGTCGGAGTGCAAAGGGTTAAGGTTTGAACCTCTGTTAACCCAGTGGAAGGATGCGAATGACCCGGTTCTTCATCATACCAAACTGTGACCCAACTTGACGTAATTGTGTTGGTGAAGCCAAGACATTCCTCAGACAATAAAACTTATATTTATCAAGTTGCTTGTTAACTAGCATATTTATTTATTTTTGATTGTTTTATCTATACTTATTTAATACGCAAGCACGATTTTTGTGACAATTACTCCTCCGAAACTACTGAACCGATTGGCATGTTTTTGGTGTCATTGGAAAGAGCGTAACGTGAAGTTGTGCAGGAAACTTTCTTTTTAGGTAAATAATTAGAGAGTGAGGCCCTGGGGCCCTTTAAAGTATCGTATTCCTCCATAAGATAAACATGGGAAACAAACATTGTTTTGAAACTCCAGCTGTTGTCAGAAATTAAATATTAAATAATTGGTCTCCATGGAAGCATGAGAAAATTCACAATGTTTACATTTGCTTTGACATTTTATTGTAAACAACTAGAACTGTCAAATGTCTATTTAACAAATACCGACAGCTGATCAAAAAAAAGTATTTTCCTTCCACCATGTAAAACAACTATGTGGTAGGTTTATTTAATCTTAAACTTTATGATAGATTATTTATTATAAATCTATTTCAATGATTATGAAACAGATTTTTCCCATGCGAAGCAAAAATTAATAGTGAGAAGAAGAACATATGTAAAACAGTCAATGTGTAAATTATCTATGTTGTATTAAAAATGTGTTTAGTTTTGGATGTTGGTTTGTGTTAAATGATATCGGTGATTAGTTATTGCATTTTTATTCTAAGGATTTTGCACATGAGTAAGCCTATGATAAATAACACCATTTCAGAGTTCTGCCAGTTTTTGCCTAACTCTATCCTGTAGAGTTTAAAGTAGCATACACCTTATTGTCTACATATTGGCCAAACAACTTAGGTACGGTACTTTATAAAAGCTGTCAGCCTTTTTACGTTGACTTAAATTGTAAGCTTACCTTTTCCCGTACGTGGGCAGATTGATTGTTAAAAATTAACCCTTTAAACTGGAATAGGACTGTCATGTAAATTGTGAGTATTTTTATCAGTTAATAATCTTTTAGTTGACTCTTTTAAAATCATCAGAAATTATGACTGTTATTAGTTTTTAAACAAGTTATTTGTTTATAAATAACTCCTGTACTTCTTTGCAATTGCTCGATTTCGAGCAACATGTACACTAGTTTGTTTTATTACAATGCTGCAAAACAGGATAAACCCAGTTACATTGTAGCATTAATTAATTAATTTTCGAACAACAAAATCTTGACATGCATTATAAATAATAAATATGGTAAAAGCTCATCATGCTGAAGAAATTATAATTATTAGTGTAATCACTCACAACAATACAATATATGACAAAAAACGAATAAATATCAATAAATAACGTACAAATAAATATCTTAAAAAATATTTTGGACAGATAGGAGAAAACATAACATAAGAAAAAAAAACAGTACAGTTACAATGTGCATAATACTTTACTTGAACTCTTCTTACTCCATCTGAACAAGAAATTAATATGTAACATTAAAAACACAATTGATTAAGCAGTGATAAAGCACAGACTCAATGTAAGATATTATAGTTTTGTGTGTTTGACATATTGTAGGTTCGTCCACACATTTTCGTGACATACAACGGTGACTTCTTTGATTGGCCATTTGTTGAGACTCGAGCAGCAGTGTACAATCTAGATATGAAGCAAGAAATTGGGTTTTCTCGCAACAAAGAAGGTGTCTACGCTTGCCGACCTGCTATGCACATGGACTGTCTCTGGTATGTAATTAAAACGTATCCACACATTTTTTATCCCTAAAACTTGTGTAAAAAGTAGTAATTTGATTGAAAGAAGCTGTCACACCATTAGAGCATTGGTTGACTCCTTTACACCAGTAGTGCTGGATAAAAACGTAACAATATTTTTATGTTTAATATTTCAGTTGGGTAAAGCGAGACTCATATTTACCTGTTGGTTCTCAAAACCTGAAAGCTGTTGCCAAAGCTAAGCTGAGATACGACCCTGTAGAGCTTGACCCGGAGGACATGTGCAGGCAAGTATAAAGGGTCTTTTAATTTTGACATGATGTATAAATAAAAATGTTAACATTTTGAATAATTTCATGCTAACAATCAGTGACATTCTTAAATGATGTGGATTGACTATTGACTATTGGATACTGAAGTAGATATACCATTTATATGGAACAGCTGTTGTTAAAAAAGAACATAGTTATGTGAACACAGAATGTGCTAGGGTCTAAAACTCTACCTTATTTTTTGTTGCTCATAAATTTGATGGGTCATAACAGTTGCCGTAGCTCACAATAAGTCATTCTATTAATTTTACTTGGTTAAAAAGTCCATGACGGAAATTAGTGATTTATATCAGCGCAATCTGTCGGTAGCTCACATCAACTACAAAGATTTTGATAAAAAAACTGGTGACTACTTTAACATGGGGATGAAAGGTCTAGTTGTATTAATACTCAAAGATAATAGTTAGTTTTATGAACTCTAAGTATACTTTGCTCACAAAATCTAGGCAGTTTTAGGGGAAGAAATCTATTCCCCCCGTTTGATCATGCTTACGTTATCTGCAGTGGCTTCCTAGTAAAATTGCTTTTTCCTTTTTGTAAATGTGTAATTAGTATATAGAGTAATAATTATTATAACAGTGTTAGATTGTAGATTGTAGAATATGGATGGACTGATTATAACTCGTTCCCCACGCACAGGCTTCGCCTATGTGGGGAAGATCCATTATTTTTTAGAATTACTGTTTTGTAATTTTTGTTTCATGGATAGATTATGTTTGATTTGATTTTTGATTTGATCCTACCTTTGAAATAATTGCTCAACAGCTGAAGTGTGCCAAAACATCAATAAGCTGCGACATATATATTAAACAAAAAAGTTATGGGGGAACTTCCCCCATTACGGCCTAAATTTAGTGAACGAAGCATAATAACGCTGTATTATCATGTGACATGTTTTCATGACAGACTTGCCTCAGAAGAGCCCCAAGTGTTATCCAACTACTCAGTGTCAGATGCAGTCGCTACATACTACTTGTACATGAAGTATGTTCATCCTTTCATATTTGCCCTCTGCACCATCATCCCAATGGAACCAGACGAGGTAAGTAACATGGGTTGGATTTGAGATATTACATGATATATTATTTTATGAGTGTGTTATGAATCATTTAAGCCCTTAACTTATAATCAAAAAACATTTTTGGATTACGAAAAAGGTGCCACACCACATTTACCCTGCAGTATGAAGTTTCCATGAGCCCTGTATTTCAAACGGCAGTTTCAATGATGACAGTTTTACCAAAACCAAATCCATATTTATTTCTTTATTTCTTTATTTATTTATTTTATTACAATGCTGCAAAACAGGATAAACGCAGTTACATTGTAGTATTAATATTCGAACAACAAAATTTTGACATGCATTATAAATAATAAAAATACCGTATGGTAAAAGTTCATCTTGCTGAAGAAATTATAATTATTTAGTGTAATCACTCACAACAATACTATATATGACAAAAACGAACAAATATCAATAAATAACGTACAAATAAATATCTTAAAAAATAACATGGGCAATTATTTAAATATCTATAACAACAATAACGAATTAAATAAGATACTGTTAAGATTAAGCATTTAAACATATTAAAATAATGTTCTCATTGGCTGACTCATTCATCACTAATCCTCTAACTTACCGTACCAACTAGCTAAAAGCAGGGCCATAACTACGGAGTGGCTTTACTTCAAGTGTTGTCTCTGAGACCACGGGAGATGTTCACAAAATCGCTGCCTCGCGAGGGATATCCACAATGGTGCCGTGATCCCAGGAGACTATTATGATAACTCAGTGACCGTGGAAGATGTTCATAAAATCGCCGGGATTGTGAGAGATATTTACAATGGTGCCGAGACCGTAGAACATATTTACAATTTTACTGCTAATGTGGGAATCAATGGCAATGTCTCCGTAATCGTGGGAAATGTTAATGATTTCTCCGGTTTAGGAGATTACATTGATGATGTCTTCGTGATTGCCGTGTGGTGTTTACAATGGGGCCACAACCTCAGGAGACAATGATGATGTTTCCATGACCGCAGGAGATGTCCAAGATTACACCGTGATCACAAGAGATGTTCACTGGCGCCGCGATTTCAGAACATTCCATAGATTCTGCTGCAATTACAATCATAATAACATCAGTGAACAGCCATCTTTGATTGTAATCGTAAACCATACAGAAATTTCATCAGGGGGAGGCAGATAAATTTTTTTTTATTTGATAAAAATATAAGTTTTTCTTCTCCAGAAAGCAGTAACATTCTTACTTCGAAGGGGGTCTACTCTCACACTGTGCAATTTCGATTAATACCCATATCACATCGGCTATCATCCTGTACTTCTGTCCTAATTAATTAACCTCTGTGAAATCTTGCCATGAGGTTGCTGTCAAACTTGAAATTAATTGACTTGTAAATGAGGGTCCATTGCCTCACCGTATTGATGACATAAAGTTGTACATGTATAGTCTCTTTGCCTCTTTGCTATTTTGTGCATGTAGTAGACCATAACTGTAGTGAGACCACCACGAACATAAGGTACATGATGAGATGAGAGAGAAGATGAGATGCGATGGCCCTGTTTGTTGTATTTCCAAATGTTTTGTATGTAGTGAGGTTTAGATGCTTTGTTATCATTCATCCAAATCTATACATATATACAGGGTGTTCAAAAAAGTTGGGGACATAATTTACGTAGCGATTCCTTGGGTAAAAATTAAAAAAAATCAAGAATAACATTTTTCTATAATCGCTTTGTTAACCAGATATCCGCCATTTTGCATTTTTCGCATAAACATTTTTATTTTTTGGATTATTTAAACTAACCTTTATGAAACTGGGTATGTATGTTAAGGTAGAAGAGACCCATGTTAGAAAAATATACATTTGATTCAACTTAACATTTCAAAATGGCCGCCATTTTGAAAAAGTTGAATCAAGATGAATTTTTTTTCTTATATGGGTCTCTTCTACCTTAACATACAATCCAAGTTTCATCAAGATTGTTTGAAAAAATCCAAATATAATAAACGGTATCAGCATTCTGACACATACTTTCTCCCATAAGTTTGTCAACAACATTTATCATGTGTAAGCGATGAGAGTATTATACGGAAATGGGATTTGTACAATTTTGTTCAGAATTTAAAGGACTATAACATACTAAATTTTTATCAAAATAGTTCGGGCCATTTTTGGGAAAATCCGATTTTTCCGTTATTTTATGGGAAAATAACATAATTTGCAATAACTTTTGAACCGTAATTTTTACAGAAATGGGATTTGTACCATTTTGTTCAGAATGTAAAGGCCTATAATATATTAAATTTTTATCAAAATCGTTCAGGCCATTTTTGGAAAATTCCTATTTTTCCGTTATTTTATGGGGTTTTATGGGAAAATCCCCATTAAAAATCAAAATTTCTAATAAAAGAAAAACTATCAAAATTGTAAGGAACTAACAAAAATAAATTGTAACATTATATGTTAAATCAAAACTGGATTTTTTCTAAAATCCTATTTTTTGTTATTTTATGGGGTTTTTATGGGAAATTAACATGATTCACAATAACTTTTGAACGGTAATTTTTACAGAAATGGGATTTGTACCACTTTCTTCAGAATTTAAAGGGCTACAACATACTAAATTTTTATCAAAATCGTTCGGGTCATTTTAGAGAAAATCTGATTTTTCCGGTTTTTTATGGGATTTTATGGGAAAATCCCCATTAAAAATCAAAATTTCTAAAAAATGAAAAAACGCCTGGAGATACCATGGATTAGAACCTACATACCAAATTTCATCGAAATCGGACCTCAGGTGTAGTCCCTAGAACTGTACACATCCAGACACACAGACACACACATTTACCATTTACCATTTACCATCGAAGTCTTCGCCGCAGTCCTTGGAGACCGGGGAATTGTCAATTTTTTTCTCATCTTTCTTCTTGCTAGCTTCTTGATTGTGTGTAGTGTTGTAGTGTGGTTGAATGTGTGATTTGTATGATGAGTGTTATTTTGTAGGAAATTTATGTTCTTCTAGATATTCTGTAATAATTGTGTAATAAGGTCGATTTAAGAGGTATTGTTTCAGCTGTTTTTTGAAGTTAGAGAGCAAGTTTATGTCTTTAAGTTTGTTGGGTAAGATGTTGTATAGTTTTATTCCCATGTAATTTGGTGTTTTGCTGGTTTTCGTTAGTCTGTGTTGGTTTAGATTAAAGTTTGATTTTATTCTGAGGTTGTGTTCGTGACAGTTTATTCTGAGTTGAGGTGGGTTTGATTTGATAAAAAGGATGGTTTCGTAAAGATATAAGGATGTTAAGGTGAGGATCTGGTTTTTGACAAAGAGAGGTTTACAGTGTTCTTCCCGATCAACTTGTTCCAGGATTCTGATGGGTTTTTTCTGTTGTACTAGTATTTTTTTCAGGTCGGTTTCATTGGCAGAGCCCCATGCAATTATGCCATATCTAATGTGTGAGGAGAAGAGAGCGTGGTATGCCGTTTTGCAGATCTCTTTGTTTGTGATCTTCCTGATTCTCCTTAGAGCATATACAACTTGGGATAGTTTACCTCAGATTTTCAATATGGTCATGCCATGTTAATCGGTTGTCCAGTGTGATTCAGAGAAATTTAGCGTTTCGTTTTTCATTTCCTTCCTGTATCTGGCTGTTAGAAGTGAAGTTTAAAACTGTTGTTTTTTGTTGATTTATTTTTAGGTCTAATGAGTTGCAGGTGGCTATTGAAGTTTGAAGTGTTTCTTCTATTTTTTCCTTTTGGGTGTTGGAATGTGTTGGTGTAATTATGTTAGTGTCGTCCGCAAACATTATGCAGGAGCTATCACTAGATAGGTCATTCGGAAAAGAATTTATGTATATTAGGAAGAGGATCGGGCCAAGTATTGATCCTTGCGGGATTCCTTGATAGGTTTCTCGAAGTTTAGATCTGTATTTGATTTCATAGTTTTTTTTAGTGTATTCTAGTTCTACAAGTTGTTGTCGGTCTGTCATGTAATTTTGGAGCCAGATTAAAGCATTATGGGTGATATTTAGTTCTTGAAGTTGTTGTTCTTGACAGACACACACACACATACGGGGTTTTACCGAATACTCGCAAACACCTAATTGTGGCATCTTTCAAACTGCGGCCACCAGTGGATGAAGGAAGGTGGTAGAAACATGTGTGCATCGATATTTTTAATGAACACTCCATTTTAACATCTAACATTCCAGTTTTTAATTGTAGCACCTTGCCACAAATCGGTATATATCAACAGTGTGTGGACAGGATGCCACTAATGCGTTGTAGCGCTTGAGCGGTGTGTTCGCCCCCCCTACTTCTCGCGTGCGCTGTTGCCAGTTCTCCGTTTTAGTTCCTTCATTCCGTTCTGTATTCATGTGGCTATGTCCTAGCCGCTGTAGCTCATTGCAATTGCCCGCGCTCCTCACGTCGTCTTTTATTAGTGTAAAGATTTTTTTACATGCAGTTTTTTCCAAGCTCCAATGATTTTGACAATTAATGGATTTAAAGTCAATGGACCAAATGCTATGTCGTTGATATTTTATCGTCACATTATATGTATGGTTTACGAACTTAGATACTTGGATTAAAGGCCTTAATGTGCTGGGTAAATTATCAGTTTCATGGGAATATACAAGAAATTTACATAAAAATACGCAATAAGTATGACTCCGTTTTTTTCTGTATGAATAATTAATTAATGGTAATGTAAAAGTATGTGTAACAAATTTTTCACCACACTATGATGTTTTTAGCTGTTTTACATACGTTAATTGGTGGCTGAAAGTTATGTTTTGCTGGCCATGCCAGTTGTCATTGTCATATAGGGGCCGAGCAGGCGTTTACATCCCTAGGGCCGCAAAATCACTTGTTCGCTTATTTACTTAAAACATTAATGTATATTAAATGCACAAGCTGTATCCATGGCATTGCAATAGACTTGTTTTTTTTTGTCACAGCTGTCTAGACAACTATTTATTGTTATTTTTGATTTTGCTAATTCCTCAAAATATTTTACATAAATAAGAGGGACGTTATATTGCAAAACATACTTGGGTAAAAAATAGCGTTCGTACCACGAGCCAAAATGGGTTTGCAGCTCTCGATCGTTTCACGTTCTCAACTTCGTATCGAACTTAAAACCCGATCTCGAGTCGGCAAAACGTCACTTTCGGCCCTAGGTACGAAATATACTATTTTTTTACGGTGGATTTAGAGACCCAAAGATTCTCACCCCGTTGCGAAGCACGGGCAGAAACACTATAGTTAATTATAAGATTACTGTCTTTACTGTTTTGTTTGTACATTGCGTAGATTCATGAAGTGTTTGGTTATTTCTACGTGTTATATAATAAGAAAGCCAAACCGAGTCTTATGTCAATATCTGTACGTTTGTTTGATTGTTTCTGTCATTGTGTCTGTAACGCCAAAATTCCAATTCACGTGTCCTACCTTGAGAAATCTAGAGTACCGTTGATGATCAAAATAGTTTTGTAATTGTTTGAATAAATTTGCCAAGTTTGATCAAAATATATCCATAAACAAGCAAACTACAACATTTTACAATATTCTTTATAAGAATAACATGGGGATTTTAAATTGACAATTTTTGAATTTGTCCTGTTACCAATATCCGTACAAAAACACTTTGATATACTAAATTATTTGTTTTTTAAGCTATTTAAAAAGGTCTGGATATAAATTGGGAAATTTTGTATTTTTAGGGTAATGTTTTTCTCCATTTCATATATTAGTAACAATACCTATGTATAGTATCAAATTCAGTAATAGCATTAGGCCTAACTACTGTATTTAAACCTTAACACAAGTGTTTATATAGTCAATGAGGCTACTGGTGCTACCGCTGATGGCTTATGCATGTGTACGTTAGTAGCTAGCAGACAATTTGCCAACTAGGAACATGAAATCAGCTGTTCCCCGTCCTCACTGTCGCGGTTGCTCGCCTAGCATGTCAACAGCTTACTGCTGTAAAAATTGGATGAGGTGACAGTAACTTTTTCTAGTACGCTTCTTTACCATGATATCTGCCAATTCAATTTTGTCCAAAAAATGTATACACATCTCTAAGATTTGTTGCCAACTGACAAGCAATTCAAATAAAAAAAAAAAAAAAACTATTTTTTATCATCCCTGCAAAACTGCTAATAATTCATGTTAAAATTTTCATCAGAATTCCGTTAGTTTAAATCATCCCTGCAAAACTGCTAATAATTCATGTTCAAATTTTCATCAGAATTCCGTTAGTTTAAATCAACGATCACATAAGACCAATAGATGGAGCACGCCTATCTAACTAACATACAAGCAGCTGAAGCCAGATCCGCCATCTTAGTGCAGGTTGTGAGGGATTTTTACCCTTAACGATAAATTTTGATTTCGACAAATTCCACAGATAGTTCAGGGTATGGGTGTCTAACTATCCAGGGGTCTAAAGTTAGCCTAAATCTCGATTTCCCTATATATCTCGAGGTTTAAGCTCAGTCCGCGGCAACCAAGTACGCCTACAGTGGACTCATCATCGCCCGGTCGTACTGCTTTTGCGCTCTAATCCGGACCCCCAAAAGGATTAGCAAGGGTCACTTAATCCCTGATCTCGTTTGCGCTTTCTTCGGGCAAGGTAGCCAACGTGACGGTATTCCCCGCTGGACAACTATTTGTAAACAATCCCTTACACACTGGATAAATATTTGTAAATAAGTCACCACTCGCCTTCGCCTACATTCTTTTATATCCTTCCGTGCATACTCAGATCGGCTGAAATATTTTGAAATATGCCACTCGCCTTCGCCTACATACTTTTCTACCCCTTTCGTGCATACTCAGATCAGCTGAAATATTTTGAAATGTGCCACTCACCTGTGCCTGCATTATTTGCCACCCTTCAGAGCATGCTCACGATTGGCTGAGACTAGCATTCCAAAATGACACATTCTTCAAAACTACTTATATAGTGCGTATTTGGCCAAGTTTGACAGTTAAATCAGTTAGTTAAATCAATAACATCTATAATATTTCAATTACTATATATATATATATATATATATATATATATATAACATACTCTTTTTCAGATTGATTTTTGTATAAATATGTTTACGAATGAGAATGGGGAAATATACTGACTTAAAAGTATTATAATTGTGTAATGTTTTAATAAGCCCATAATAGAATACAAAGAGTACAGCTAAAGAAAACACTAGGCTAGTACTTAATTTTAATATAGGCCTTTAATATAGTTAGTTCACAATCGAGTATGATATTCAATAAGAAAGCAAGTCATAACCCATTCGACTCTGCATGTTAGGTGTCTCAAACTACTTATACGATAGAGCAGGAATTACAATCCGCATTTAATACAAAAGGATATATTTTACAAATGATGCCTCCAAAAAGCGCAAACGAGATTTGCCTAATGGCGTACCTGTAGGCTCGTCTGGGCTTGAAGCACAAACGAGATCAACTTTCTACCTGACAGAGGATTAAAGCGCAAACGAGGTCCGCCCCATCGCCCACCTCGTGATATCGAATTTGGACTTTGACCAAATGGTCTTTACTATTGAATTTTCGCGGTAACTAATGTCAACCGTCACCCTACCGACCTATTTGTAGGTTAAGGTAACTATCCGTTACCCTACCTTGTGTGTCGCGACTTATTCGGTCACGAGCTGGCACTTACCTCGTCCCGTAGTCGAAATCCGCTCGAACACAAATTCACTGAGGCAGGGTATAACCCCTCCAATCAGCTAACTCCGCCGCGAGGTATTCCCTCACGGTACAATACCTACCTGCTTGTTACTGTGGAGGGTATGTCCCCTCCAAGCAGCCGAGCTTCGCCGCGAGGTATTCCCTCACGGTACAATATCTACCTGCTCGTTACTGGGGAGGGTATGTCCCCTCGAAGCAGCCAAGCTTCGCCGAGGTATTCCCTCACGGTACAATACCTACCTGCTCGTTACTGGGGAGGGTATGTCCCCTCCAAGCAGCCGAGCTTCGCCGCGAGGTATTCCCTCACGGTACAATACCTACCTTCTAAGCCGACCCGTCGAGTGTTCTGCCCAAGTTATAACGCTTGGGTGGAACTAACTATACCAATATGGGGTTGCTTAGTATGCCTAACAACCCCGAGCTTATACTTACCGACCCTATCCACCTCGGGCCTAAGAAGCACGACCTATTAAGTCACGCTTATGGCTATAGTCGCGGTATGTTCTACCACGACGGAACTTACCTTGTGAGCTGTCCGCCGTCCAACATCAACTCTAACTGACTAGTGCCCCACATGCACCTGCTTATATAGGACCTTCCAGTGGCAGGGGGTGTAGGGGTGAGGTAGGGGAGGTAAGCTCGGCAGCCCAGTTTTGTTGCCGCTTGACCTTTGCCCTAACAGCTGATAAGCTCGGCCGCTACCTCAATGTTTACTTCTAACTATATATCTCTCTCTCTCTAATCCTGACACTATTGTCATTCAGACTATTCAACTACACTTCCATTGTTTATGTAGTTACGTCAGGGCCGATTTACCGAATAGGCACGGTAGGCACGTGCCTAGGGCGCGAGGCGATTGGCTTCTTTTGGGGTCGCCAAAAATTTGGAAATTAAAAAAAATTCGTGGTAGTATTTGCCTGCTATTGCGGTAAACTTCTGATAACCCCTCGCGGCCGTGTAGGCATCGTAATCGTCTCCCGCGTTTGCGGCAATATTCTTACTATTTTCTGCAGTCAGGTCGTTTGGACATAAAATTATCGTCTTCCATGATCGAGGCAATATATGAACATATCCAGCGGTCGTGAGGAGATTATCATCGTCTACCGCATATGAGGCGTAATTCGGATATTTTCCCACGGTCGTGAGGACATTATCCTCGTCTTGCGCGATCGCGGTCAAATTCTGACCACCCCTCGCGGTCGTGAAGACATCATATCGTGCCCCACGGTTGTGTGGACATAGTAATCACCTCCCGCGATTGTAGAAAAACGTTAATCATCTCCCTCAGTCTTGTGGAGGTCATCATCCTCTTACGCAAATTAGGCAGCATTTTGACCTTTTCCCGCGATCGTGTGGCCAAAATCATCGTCTTGCGCGATTGCGATAAAATTCTGATCACCCCTCGCGGCCGTGAAGACATCATTATATCGTCCCTGTTGGTCGTTTGGACATAGTGATTGCCTCCCGCGATTGGCAAAATGGTAATCATCTCCCGCGGACATGTGGAGATATCCGTCTTCGGCGAATGAGGCAAAATTCTGATCTTTTCCCGCGGTCATGTGGACATTATCATCGTCTTGAGCGATCGCGGCATTATTGTGATCATCCCTAGTGGCCGCGTAGAAATCATTATTGTATTCCGCGGTTCTGTAGACATCGTAATCGTTTCCCACAGTTGTGAAGACACCGTAATCGTCTCCTGCAATTGCGGGAAAATGTTAATAATGTCCTCCAGTCGTGTGGACATTATCATCGTCTTCTGTGATCGCAGCAATACTCTAATTATCCGTTGCGGCTCTGTAGATACCATCATCGTCTTCTGCAATCGCGGAAAATTCTGATCATCCTTTGCGGCCGTGTGTAGACATATTATCGTCTCCCGCGATCACGGAAACGTCACTTTTGTCATGCGCGATCACGGTAAATTGAAAACTCCAGGTATAAATACAACATTCACGGTTCAAAAATCCCCCGCATGATTCCCGGATTTCCCGGTCGGTGGACACCCTGTTATATATATATATATATTGCAAAGGGGCGCTACTATTAGATGTGCCTAGGGCGCTGACAGGGTCAAAAACGGGCCTGAGTTACGTACCAGAATAATTTTAATAATTCTATTTCTAACTAAACAATTGGGCTTATGGCTGTAGGAATAATTAAATACAAGAGACAAAATAAAATGTCTATTCTCTCACAAAATAATAATACTTCTTTACAAAATAATAATAAACTTCTTTACAAAATAATAAATATTTCTTCTAATAAACAAAATAAACTGTAAGGGAAAAATAACCCTTACAAGGTTAGAAGTGGTAGATGCCAATGAAAACGGCACCAAAACTCAATGTCCAGCTTCAAAATAACTTGACATTTAGCCTATTTAGACTAAATGTAAATCGTTGAAACTTCGTATGAAAGATGTCAATTAGTTAAGGACACTATTGGTTATAACTAAAAGCTTAAAATTTATATTTTCTATTTTAAATCTTGAAATAAAGTCGGTACTTTTAAATGAGTTTTAAAATATGACATAAAAACATACCTAAAACATAGTTAAAAACATAGTTAAAAACATCCATAGGGTAGCATAGTTAAAAACATTCGTCGGCTGCTACTGTTTTTATTTTTTGGTCAGGTAAGTTAAAAAAACGGTGGATTTTGTGGCTAAAGAGCTCAATTTCTTGGATCATATTTTTTTTTTTAATTGTATAAAGGAGAGTTGTATGAAGAGTTTCAGAAACCATCTTGTGACTTTGAAAATACATTGCAAACCAAACGCCAAACCTTTATCACACTTTAATAAGATATAGATACATATATTATAAATTAATTTGTAGCTTTTCAGAATTTTTCTTTCGCCCAAAAAGTTTTTGTTGTTAATTATGTAAACTAACTTTTTGTAAGATACGGTAAACGCTAGAAAACAAATTAAAAGCGTATTTTAAAGGTCATTGTTCAACCGTCATGAATTGTTACATACCAACCTTTAGGGCCTATTGGTGACATTGGGGAGGGGGTTGGGAAGTCTAAATTTAGTTCATTACAATTACGTCAATGACCTTGAGCTCTGCTAGTAAGTTGCCGTGGTATGGTGGCGTGTCGGGGAGAAGGGTAAAAGGGGGTTAATTATTGTTCATGCTTACTCATTCGCTCTTACCCACAAACAAACTTATTTCAAGCCTAAAATGAAGAATGTAGATCTAACTTCTATATTCGTTTGGAAAACGTCAGTCTTAGAGGCAAGATGCCTGCACGGTCCATCATATAGTAAGTAATAAGACACATAGTAAGCCTATGTGTCGATTATGTATCTTGGTACAATGTAAAATCAAGATGACGTTGTTCAAACTAAGATAAGTTTGGACTTCCTTGTGTGACCAAAATAGTCGCCTACAGAGCAACAGAAGAATCTACCATTTCTTATAAAATTAGTTTTATCGACATTTGCTGACAGTTTTATATAATTGTTTTTAAGGAAACTCAAAATCTATTGGCAATCATAAATTAATATGATTTGATTTTTTTGCCTCCTACAAATGAAATACCATGTGCGTATTGGGCCTCTGGTCCTGTTAATACAATTTTGTGAAGGGTTTCTTTTATAATTTAAAACTATATCATTGCACAAGGATTTTCAAGGACTCTCTGCAGTTTTTCGTACTCTTGCAACTACTAATTCAAAAATTCAAGAATCAGTTTGGTGACCAATTAAAAATAATGTGTTGATACGTTATAAAAATTCAACTGTTAAATATCATAGTTTTTGAGGGTGGGACTGGAAATTTATACTATATTATAGATTTGCATTCATAGTAGAACATTATAGACTTTAAGTAAACCAACAGAAAAAAGATTGTTTAGAATTTTCAAGTTCATTTTAGAACAAACTGTTTGCTCCGCCTCCCAGTTAACTGAGAATTTCAAGAAGTAAAAACATATTAAATAAATAATAAGTGAAGTTAAATATAACATATTGTGTTTTTAAAAAACAAAACACAAACTTCACGGATGCCAATATATTTCCAACTATACTAGGAATTTCCTAAAATTGATATTGTATGTTAAAATAGGTTTATTATTACAGTCTAACCTTGATATAACGAACCTCGATATAACGAATTCCTTGATATAAAGAATTTTTTTTATTCCCCTAGAACCCTCCATAAGACATAATGTATATTTTACCTCTACATAACAAACAAACCATAACAACGACCTTGATTTAACAAATTTTTCGTGATTTCGGCTAAAATAAGACACCTCAATATAACGAATTTGTCATTGTCAGAACCTCTACATTGCGAATTTAACCTCTGCATAACGAATTGTCTACGTCTTTCCCTCGATATAACAAATCCCCCACCCAATTATTGTTTTGGGAAAATCTGTTTCTTTATCAAATTAAATGGAAAGGTCACCTCATCGCTTGCGCTAACATTCGTCTGCTCCGTGTTACATCTTTGTCTGCTGTCGCTGCGCGCGCTATGTTGGTAACTGAGAACTGATTTCATTCACTGAGGACTGATGACGACGTAATGTTTAGTAAGCTGTGATTGGGCGATATGGGATAACTATGGTGAATTGTACAATTTTTGGATAAAGAGAAACCTAAGAAAGAATATAAAAACTAAACCAAAGAGAAAGAATAGCAACATCGTTATTTTAACATTCCTTTTACGAGTGTTTTTATTATCCTTAAGTTGGCTATGATTATACACTTTTATAATGACTTATCTAATAATTTATTGTTTTCAATACGATTTGTTTCAACTAGCAACACCAATGCTACCGGTATAGTTAATGATTATTATTGACATTCCTCTGTTTTGATAAATCAGTACCGTACTGTAAGTAGCCTACCGGCCTATCGCGAGCAGTAGCTTACAAAACTTTCTACTGTTTTGTTTTGTTCTTTACATGGTTTATGACTACGCAATACAGTGTTTGGCTAGGTTTTAGGAGGGTTAGAACAAGCTGTGATTTTAAACTTACATCTTTTAACCTGTACCAAGGTCTGGCCATTGTCATGATTGCGCAATATTCAAGATCCCTCCCCTTTATTTTGCCGGATAATTTAGGTTCTACTGTGCAATGTAAACACTGTACTGTAAAGTATTGTAGCCTATGCTACTTTAATTGTATTTTAATGAGGTCAAATCCCGACCTATATTGACCGACGCTGGTTCTGAACCTCAACTTGGCAAAATTTCTGCAAACCTAACCTCTATATAACGAACCTCGTTTTAACGAAATCCTTGATATAACGAATATTCAGTTCGGTCCCTTCAGATTCGTTATACTGAGGTTGGACTGTAATAAAGTTGAGAATACTAAAGGTTCTACAAAACAAAACATTGAATAATAAGAATACATTTGTATTTAAAGTAACAGATAGATTGACAATTGTAAAACGATTGTATAATATCAAACAATATCAAATTATTTACATTATCACGGTTACAACTTTTAAACTACTCTTGTTATGACTCAATGTTAACGTTTTTAGGACCTTTCATTTTATGATTTTGTTAGTGGGGACTGGTTAAAACACCACAGTAGTATGCAAATATGATTGTGAGATGATATATAATCTGAACTAGTTTATGCATGTTGATAATAATATGTATTTTAATTTAAGTACTTTAATTGATTCGGTTATGTGTTTACCTCATATAACATTTGAACATGGATTGAAACATTAGATGTCTTTGGAATACTCTGAGAGTGAGAAGCAAAACATAACTTTCAGCAATGATGTATCGAAATCTACCTTTACTGAGTGGTTCAGAAATGTAATTGTAAAATATTTTGTCAGCATGACTAGAATGTTAATAAAATAGATGTATCAGCACGAAATAGTTTGTAAGATAAAAAATTAGAAGACAGAAGAATTAAAAGAAGGACAACTTATATAGTGTTCTAACCTAAAACATTGTTATTGTTTCAATGTAAAAATTCAATTGATACAAAATAACAACGTTACCAATTTATGTTTGTAAACAAAAATAATTTTTTTTATGGTGTCATAAAATCAATTTAAATAATTATTTACTACACAAAATATTTGTAATGTAAAACATTGTTCACCACTCGGAGCTAAAGTATATTATTTATGGTACTTAAATTGTTTTATAGTACGTGGCAGTACAGTATTAATAGTTTATTAGTTGCTTGTTGCACTGTTCTACACACTGCTCAAGCGCTACAACTCATTAAGTGGCATCCTGTCCACACACTGTTGATATATACTGAATTGCGGCATGGTGCCACTATTTAGACTGTAGGCTGGCGCGAGAATTGGCAACATAGCATTAGGGAAGTTAAAGTTCCAGCGGACGGCGCGAGGCGCGCTAGCTACCGGTATGGTTTTGTGTTCCACAAATCGGCGTGTACCTGCGCTACCTAAACTCACATCAACGAGTTCAAAAATACTCAATTGTGGCATGTGATGTTTAAACGATGTATTAATGCTGGAAAACCCAAAAAATGATCGAATTAGCTGTGGCACCCTGAAAAAGGTGCCACAGTACGGCCACGTGCCTGTGAAGGATGCCACTATTCGGTGAATACAGACACACACACACACGCACACACACACACACAGACATCACTTCGAAAACCACTTTTTTGGGTCCAGGGGGACCCAAAACGAAAATATCTACTCAAAACTCAAACTTGAAAATTTTGACGAAAACAATACTTTTTCCATATACTATGGTATAGGGGGAGAAAGTAACCATATACTATGGTATAGGGGGAGAAAGTAACCATATACTATGGTATAGGGGGAGAAAGTAAAAATGTTTATGTAAAAAATACAAAATGACGGATATCTGGAAAAATGTTATTCTTGATTTTCTCTTTATTTTGACCCAAGAAATCACTACGTAAATTATGTCCCCACCTTTTTTGAATTTTCTGTATGAATGCGAAATTCCGATCAACGCACAGGCCAAACCATAGCACCTAGAAGCACGAGATTTTGCATACATATTCCTCTCATAGCGTAGGCAGACAATAAGAAGCGATTTTACAAAATTCCAAAACCCCGCCCCATAGAAGGTCAAAGTTAGCACGGAGTTTGTATTGGAAGAATCATTTTTGTTTTGGGGTTTTGGGTCTGCAATTTATTTAATCATCAGCTGTTGGAATAAAAATTATGTTTACTAAGGTTATTACAGACATAAACATTTTGGTTTCTTTCATATAAACATCATAGTTGTGTTTCAGTAAAATTAACCTAATTTATTGTGGCGTTTTAGTCAAAGGTTTTATTAACTTCTAGTATGTGTGATTAGTGTTGAAGAAAGTAGTATTAAACTTAGTTTTTTATTGCATTTTACTTTTTAAGTGAGAACTTGTGATATATAGTTCTGTTAATATTTTTCTAGTTGTTTAAACTGTTTGATAGTATGGACCAAAGGCCATGCTGCAGCACGGGCAGCGCAACACTACGTCACAGTGGTGGATAGTTGTACTAAACTCTTACCATAATCTTACAAACAGTCAGCTTGTTTATTTACCTAAGACATATGGGAATGGTGATGGCAATGAATTTATCAATGAAATATATCCACTAGTGTGACGTCATGAATCCTGCAGCATGGCAAGGCCCCACTAGAAAAAACAGGCCATGCTGCAGCAGGGGCAGCGCAACACTACGTCACAGTGGTGGATAGTTGTACTAAACTCTTACCATTAAAATCTTACAAACAGCCAGCTTGTTTATTTACCTCAAACATATGGGAATGGTGATGGCAATGAATTTATCAATGAAATCCATCCACTAGTGTGACGTCATGAATCCTGCAGCATGGCCTTGTTTTCTAGTGGGGCCTTGAGCATGGCCTGTTTTTTCTAGTGGGGCCTTGTATGGACACTGAAGTTTTAAAAGTTAATGGCAAGTTCGTTCCACACAATAGGCCTATCATTCAGATCAGAGGAGATGAAGCGTGTTTATTTACTTCACTCTCATTTATAATTCACCTTACACACATACATACACTAACTGTGTGCGAAATAATTGTTGAAAATGGCAAGGCCATGTCTCAGTGTTTGTCTCTGGATGCTAATAACTTATATGGCAAGGCCATGTCTCAGTGTTTGTCTCCTGATGTTAATAACTTGTATGGCAAGGCCATGTCTCAGTGTTTGCTTCTGAATGCTAATAACTTATATGGCAAGGCCATGTCTCAGTGTTTGTCTCCTGATGCTAATAACTTATATGGCAAGGCCATGTCTCAGTGTTTGTCTCCTGATGCTAATAACTTATATGGCAAGGCCATGTCTCAGTGTATGTCTCTGGATGCAAATAACCTATACGGCAAGGCCATGTCTCAGTGTTTGTCTCCTGATGCTAATAACTTATATGGCAAGGCCATGTCTCAGTGTATGTCTCTGGATGCAAATAACTTATATGGCAAGGCCATGTCTCAGTGTTTGTCTCCTGGTGCTAATAACTTATATGGCAAGGCCATGTCTCAGTGTTTGTCTCCTGATGTTAATAACTTGTATGGAACTTGTAAGCCTGCTTATCCTATCCTTTGTCTCCTTATAATAACTACTACTACTTGTTTCTGTCGTGGCTCCACAAATCTCAGTTGATTCTTCGCCTCATGTACCAGTCTCTTACACCCTTCTCTGTCTTATGCAAAGTTGACATTTGCACCCATCGTCCTGATGTTGTTCAATACTTGGTCAGTCCATTTCAATTTCGGCCTTCCCAATAGACGTTTACCTCCAGGTGTGGCTCTCCAATCTTCATACAGTCTTGTTCCTTTCTCTCTTCTTAGCACATGCCCTATCCAACTTAATCTTTTTACTTTAACCATTGCAACAATATCTGGGTCGGTGTATAGTGATCTTAGCTCTCTATTTTTTCTTATCCTCCACATTTCTCCCTCCTGCACTGGTCCAAATATTTTTCTTAGGACTTTATTTTCAAACACCATGAGTCATTTACATTTTTCAATTTTTAACTATGATTTGGTTTCTTTATAGCGCTTATGTGTTCTTTATACCTGGTCTTAAAACATCTACCAGTCTGTCCGATGTAGTAGGAATCGCATTCTCCACAAAGCTTATACACACCTGACTTCTCTAGTATAGTTGTAGTATTCCTTTGTCGTGGAGCTGACAACTTGCATTGAAGGTTGTTGCTACTGTATGCAACTGAATAGTTGTGCCTACTAAAAGGACGAGTTGCTAGACGTTGGTTGAGTTTACAGAACTCTAATGTCACATATTTTTTATCAGTTTTATCTTTGGCGATTTTGTTATTAGCTTTCCTCTTAACTCTGCGGTGCAGTTTATCAATCATGTCAGAGCTGTAACCGTTATTCAAGGCAATGTGTTTTATTGTGTTTAGCGAATTTCTATAATTTTCTTCACTTAAAGGTATATTAATCAATCTGTAGAGCATTGAGTTGTAGGCTGCGATCTTGTGAGAGTGGGGTTGATTGGAGCTGCTATGGATGGTTGTGTCTGTACTGGTTGGTTGCCCATAAATGTTAAATTGGTGTTTGTTATCGGTTTTGTTATTGTCAGGTTAAATTGAACTGTTGGATAACAAAGAAATTCATAATTTAAATAAGGCATAATAACAGTTCATATGTATTCAAAATATGATCACAAGGAAGGTGATTGAATAGCTTTTCTCATGTTCTATTGTGAATTTAAGTCTGGGATCAATATTATTAAGATATTTTCCAAATAGGTCAATTGGTCTATTATTGCCTTTAAATAAGCAAAGTACGTCGATGACGTATCTGTGCCAGTAAACAATCTTTCCTTGATGTGTGTTGCTGTCGGCCAAGATGCGATGGTTTTCTATGTTATTAAGGAAGATTTCTGATAAGATTGAAGATAAAGGTGAACCCATAGCTAATCCCTGTTCATCTACAGACCAAGTGCAGACCATCACTACAGTTATAAAACTACCATCACTACAGACCTTTCTTAAGACACCTTCTATTAACTCTCTACGCCCAGCTGTTCTCTCAAATTAGTGGACACAGAAAAAACATGTTGTGTATTAAATATATAGATAGATTTATATTACCGATACCTTAGTTATTAGAAGAAGAAGCAGGCTGGAATACATTCTTCTTATTGATATTAATGACTCTTGTGTGCAGGTTCTGAGGAAGGGGTCAGGCACGCTCTGTGAGGCATTGCTGATGGTTGAAGAAGAAGCAGGCTGGAATACATTCTTCTTATTGATATTAATGACTCTTGTGTGCAGGTTCTGAGGAAGGGGTCAGGCACGCTCTGTGAGGCATTGCTGATGGTTGAAGAAGAAGCAGGCTGGAATACATTCTTCTTATTGATATTAATGACTCTTGTGTGCAGGTTCTGAGGAAGGGGTCAGGCACGCTCTGTGAGGCATTGCTGATGGTTGAAGCATTCCACGCCAACATTGTTTTTCCTAACAAGCAAGAATCCGAGCTTAATAAGCTGACAGATGACGGTCATGTGTTGGACCAGGAGACATATGTGGGAGGTCACGTAGAGGCACTGGAGTCTGGAGTGTTCAGAGCTGACCTGCCTTGCCGCTTCCGCATGGTAAGTAACTGCTTCACTTGTTAATTCTGGTTTTTTTTGTAGTAAGAAGCAAATTTGTTACTCAGCAAAATTGCCCTTTAACTAGATTTTTTTCTGAGTTTTTTTTGTCATTGATAAACTTTTCTGATATTTAAGCCTGATGGAACTCTTTTATTTCACGCCTCTTGAAATCACTTAGTCCAGTCAAGAAAAGATTTAACCTCCGAAAAATTCCGAAAGTTTTGAAACTTTGCATACTTATTTCTAGCTACCTAGGTAAGATTGTACCAAAAGTCCCCATAAATATGAAGCGAGCTCTAACGGCAATTAGTGAAAACAGGGCATCTTTTTTGGTTTTTGGCTAAAATCTTGAGAACCGTCGGTTGGAGTTGAAAGTGACTATGATAACCAAATGAAAGATCATTAAATGTTCAATAAAAATGATATTTACACTTTTATTTTATTCTTAATGTCTATGGAGTTATAGGACGCTAAAATATGTTGTATTTTCTCAAACTGTCGGGGTGCTAACAATGGTGCAAACTCAAGTAGGTATTGTGTTGAAAAAAAAAACGCCATGTTTTAGTGCCTTATAACTCGGTAACCATTAGGAATAAAATAAAACTGTAAATATCATTTTTGATGAAAATTGTATGATCTTTCATTTGGTATTCAGTCACTTTTTACTCCAACCGAGGGTTCACGAGATTTTAGCCAAAAACCAAAAAAGGTACCATGTTTTCACTAATTGCCGCTAGAGCTCGCCTCATATTTATGGGGACTTTTGTTATAATCTTCCCTAGGTACAGAAATATGCGTGCAAAGTTTCAAAACTTTCGGAAAAATATTATAGATTACAACATAAAAACATGAGTAAATGTTATTGATCAATAAACCTCATGATTTTAACCCATCGTTATAAGCAATTTTCTTAAGTCTTGCCATTTCTTTTTTCTTTACTTACCATTTGCTTCTCTTATTTATGCTTTTGACTCTCTCTATAAAAAATGGCTCAATAAGCAAGCCCTCCATTGTTATAACTCTTGACAATGCTAGGTAAGTAAAAAAGATCTGACTTTCCTAAGTCCACCACAGCCTGATCTACAGTACATTCTTGACTGCAATGTACCGAAATCGTTAGACAAGATAATATTAGATATTTGAGAAAATTTTACACCATACTGGGGGATAGGAATAAAAACAAAACGTTGTACTATGTGGGTCTAATTTATTTTTCAGAAAATAAATGTGTGGGTCAAATTGTACTAAAATGCAAATTTGGAAATCTTCTAGGTAATTTTCTGTTTGAGTAAATTTGTATATGAAGCTACCGTACCTATGCTACCATTACATATGCCTGTAGTAGTCCTAAGATTACTTGGAAGTATCACACAACAACCTTTTGAAATGAAGATGTGTTTGCTAAGACCTTGGCATATAAATTACAGCACCAATAAATCAAATACATTCATAATAAACTACAACAAAACTATTGAAACCAATATAAAATATGTTTCGGTATTAGGCTACGCCATTTAATTTGAGTTGTTGAGCCTGCACTGTGTTAGTGTAAAACCTATTAGATTGGATTGTAGTAAATTACTAACGTAACATAAAAATGTCAACATGCGGTTCTGTTGGCTGTGACAATTCTTCTAATGGGTCCGCGGAATTGGTTAACTCTGGAACTCGCTGACCCCATGTTAAACGCCCTATCTTCAAATTTGGTCGATGAGAGGAACTCGCTAACTTGTTCGGTTTCGGAATTGGCTAACTCCGGAACCCGCTAACCCGCTCTAGAGCCGGGTTAGCGAATTCCGTCCACGTACGGAAGTCGCTAACTCGGTCCCTAGGCGGAACTCGCTAACTCCCAATCAGAAGCCTCGCGGGCCGTCCAATGGGAGCCAAGCACGAAGATTTTTGGTCAGTGTTGCCGAAAGTGTAGTACCTATATCGTATCGGTACCATAATGTCGTATCCTACAAATAATTAGGAGTAAGAGCAACGTTGTCGATAAAATAAATATATTTAGAAGTATGTTTAATATTATTCTTATGATTATTAGGGTGGAAAATGCATTATAGTCTTACCATAAACTAACCAACACGAGTAAAATTTACATCCCATTGTTTGAAGCTAGTTTTTCGTGTCTAGTTCATGTCCGGTGACAATGATCGCTAGTGTCGACGAAATTGTGTTTCTATTATTTTATAGTTAACTTCATTATTTTTTCTTTACTGAAAAACACAGGATCACGGACAAGAGTACTACAGGTATTTATTAACCTTTTATTAGTAAATTACGTGATTCAGAGGCTAAACATGTTGAGCTTAAATAGTAGTTTATTGGGATGCAAAAATATAATACTGTAGGCCTACATGTAATTTGGATCTTTTACATGTTATGAAATATCTATTTTCGTAGTCCGCCATTTGTTTCTTTTATTCACATAAATACCATTTTGTGAATTTCTGCTAATAAAATTATTAAGTTAGTATTTTATATACTGGGCTTGTAACCTTGAATCATAAAATTGAATCATAAATCATGATAAAATTTACATGTTAACATCATTACAGAAATAAATTGTAGTGGTAATGTATTTTTAAATAGAGCTATTGAATTTAAATAAATATTGATCAATACATTATAAAGTGGTAGGCCTAATGTATTCATGGATTGCAATAAAAATTAGTCTATGCATAAATACTACTTGTAAATTTCTGTTATCGTAGGCTATTAGTGTAGAACCCGGGTCATCCTCTTAATTTTGTTTAATTAATATTAATTTTACGTCTTTCAGTAGGCCTACTTTTTAAAAGTCTTGAGTGTTTACGGTTCTAAATGGACCCAGGCGTTCTTGTTTGTTACCATTTTTATGAATGGTGGCCATAGCTAAAATTACCTGATCTTATTCAAAAACAAAGCTATTGTCTATTGAGTAGCTTAGTACCAGGGAACGGGGAACCAAGCAATGGCTTGGTATAGTTTATTTCGATTGTAAAAGCAATATAATGAAACCCCACACTCAAATCAGGAAAATCCGTCAAGTCGTTGATTAAGAATCGTGAATTAAAATAACCCTGTAACGTTTTATTATATGAATATTATATCTAATCCTATTATTTACTAGTGGTGCTTAGGTGTACAACCTAAAAACTGTTTTAAAACATGTAACATTATTACTAAAAATTCAACACATTTTATAATTAGGCAACTATTTACTATTAGGCCTACAATGCTTTGGTTTAAACTTTTAGGCCTAGATTTAGGCCTACAGCTATTCTATAAATTGATATGAAACTTAGTCTATGTAATATTTGTACACGTAAGTTGGAAGATTCAACGACGAAAATTTAATTTTAAATCTATGAATTAGGTTTGAAAGTTACGATGGTTGATGACTGTATTAATTAATGGTTTTGGTTTATTACGACATTACGATTAAATTTGTTTTCCGTGTTTGAGAACTTGCGTGTATTTTAGCTGAATTTCGTAGAGGTTTAATTATTTAGTACCAATTAAACTGAATTTTTAATATTTTCTATTATTTTTTTTATACTGATGGCATTTATATTAAAGATCGAAACCATAAACATTTAATTGGCCATTGTACAGTTGAATAAAAAAAAAAAATTATTGTCTTTGAATTACTTTGGGCTAGTTATCTGTTAAAAGTGGAATTGATAACAAAAAACAATAACATTAACTGTAACTTCATTGTCACTGACATTTTGAAATACGGCAGTCTACGATTATTTCGTTGTACAAGGTTGGCAATGCTCCGTGCAGTGGGCGCGGCCGGGTTAGCGACTTCAAGAGTTAGCGAATTCCGCCGCGAGACAAAATCGAGTTAGCGGGTTCCGGAGTTAGCGAATTCCTGACTGAGACGGTTAGCCAGTTCCAGAGTTAGCCAGTTCCGACACACGACCGAGTTAGCGAGTTCCAGAGTTAGCCAATTCCTATGTCTCCTTCTAATTACGTGAAAGTAGAAGGAATATATCATATCAGAGGGGTAAGCTTAGTTACTTATAACTGGACTTCAGTACGTACAGGCCAAGCAGTCAAGTCTAATATGCAGACGTATAGTTATCGTAACTATACTTCTGTACAGGCCTAGGAAATCACTGTATTTATATAGGATAGGCGACTGTATTTATATAGGATAGGCGACTGTTTTTAATATTTTAAATTACAGATTTCCTGCTTTATAAATGCAGGTTCTATTTTCAATAACAAAGATTTTTTTAACAAGTATTTAAACCAATATTTGCTACAAAACTAATAGCAATAAGGAAAATTAAAAGAAACAACCTGCTTGGAATAATTCAGTCGACTTACAGTAATTTAATTAGGTATGCAAATGGGATGCTATGACAGCCGTGGGTGGCTAGCACCCGCCGAACCCTTCAATTGAGGATTTGCTGCTCTGTTCAACCCGAAATGTTGACAAAACTAAGAGTGATAGAAAAAAAGTTAAGTCGAAAAATAGACATTGTTAGTAGTTGACTAACTTTTTCATTTCTCGTTTCCAGTTTTTACCCAAAATTAACTTTAAAAATATTAATAAACACAACCAACCAAATATTAATTTTAAAACTATATTCTTTGTACAAAGGGATTATTTCCAAGCTCTCTATCTATTTTTAAAATTTCATCTCAATATTGTAAGGTTGTCAAAATACAGAATAAATTTATAACGTCTACACTACTAATTTTTGCTCCTTTCCGAGGCGTTACATCATTCTTGCATCGTTTCTAGGACAAACCAAAGATTAGCACAACATTTTGTATTGCTTGTTTAATTTTAATGTCCGTTCTATAATATTGAATTAAGTTAATATTCCGTGTTCGCTGGTTAAAGCATAGACAAAGGGAATTAAATATAGACTGTCAGCTGTGCAGTGGTTACCATGGTTACCATAGGTTCTGGTGCACACCGCTGGGAGCGCCGTGTAGTTACGTAGCGCGTTGACCGCAACTACATGGCGCTCCTAGCGGTGTGCGCCAGAACCTATGGTAACCGCAGCACAGCTGACGGTCTATATTTTATTCTTTTTGTCTATGGTTAAAACAGCTGATTAAAATGGTTTTTTAAATTCCTATTTGCATGGATCAATATATTTGTTATGTTCATAAAAAATATTGAGTCAAAAATCAGCGCACTTAAACATTTCTAACATGAATCATTCTGAAAATCCAGACAGTAAATATTTTACGCCGATGGTAAAACAACATTTAAACGTTCATATTATATATACCATTGCTCATTAATACAACCTAAGAGTAGTAATCAATTATCAGTGGTATTAATCGGACTGTTTTTTTTTGTACTCCATTTTATATTTTGCTATCTTACTGTAGATAGTTTGTCATAACCAAATGTCATTAGTCTTTCTTTATTTACATTTACGTTGTTTTGTTAATTGGTAACCATCTTAGCAACCCATAAGGCCAATGTTAAAAATTTTAGATTAGTTTTAATTTGTACAGTCATTATCAAATTGAAATTTGTTTGTGTAATAACAAGTTCACTGTTTGTCAAAATAACCCTGGAAAGTTTGGCTTTAATATGTTCAGCCGTTATTGAGTTATCTGATTACATAATTTGCATAAGTTCCGATCTCAAAGAGCTTTACTCAATTGAAGGTTAATAAATATTACTAATTAATAATAATATTTCCCGATTATCATATGTTCAAAATCATACGGAACACATTCATTTCAAGTAGCTGGATTACAGGACGACGCCACGGTCCCAGTCTAAACTATTTTGATATCATAGATACTTGGTGAAACCGGTCGAAATCGACGGTTACTCTTGAGGTTTTACACAAAGATTAACTAACTGCGATAGATAGAGTGAAGTTATTAAAATATCAGTTAAATAAAGGGAGGGTAAACATAATTATTGCGATTAAGTAGGCCTACCTCACTAAACGTGGTTGATGAATTCGTTGAATACAATATTTCCTGTCCTTCCATCGGCGACAGGTCGCCCGAAAGGTTTTGAGAAATCTTAAAATTGTTTCTTGTTCATGAGTTTTGTTCATGCTAAAGCCTCTTTCGCCATTGGAAGGGAATTTATATACTCTGTCATCTGGTGGAAGAGTCATTATTACTGATGGGTACCTGGCTCCATCTGCTTCGGAAAATTTTTCAGATCGTATTCTGACCGTATCGTTGAATCATATTTGGTCATAAACAATACATAATTTTTATCAGCGGGAGGCGGATTAAATATATTTTTATAGTTGAAATTTATTGTATATTTTTTTAATTTAATAAAATATCCGTTTCTCCAGAGAGCATTAACATTCTTACTTCGACGGCTGTATACTTTTACGCTGTGCAATTTTGATTCCTTCTCTTGCCACGTCAGCCATCATCCTGTACTTCTTTGCTTTTTTATTAACGTCTGGCATAATTTTGTGAAGACCAAGAGGTTGCTGTCAAACTTAAACTTGATATTGACATTAATTTATTTGTTATTATTTTACCTACTTCACCAAAACCATAGATTCAACTCCGTGGTTAGTCTAAGACGAAACTTCAACACGGCTCATATCCACAACGTACCCCTCTACACTTGCATGATTTTTATAGTATGGCACAATATTCTTTCAGATTATCGAAAACATGTAGCCTATTATATATCTCACGAACCTTTGGTGTTCTTTCTTAAATATAATAATAATAATATTCAAAGGCCTTAAGTTTAGTGGGAAACGTCCAGATTGCAAACAAATTATAAAAAACTCTTGCCGAAAAGTGTTTGGCATCAATAAATTGTGGGTTAATAAGGCTCATCCAATTGGGAGAGAGGGAAACGGTATTATTGCTCACAATCCGGAGGACGCAGATATAGACTACATATTGACCATACATAGGCTAGGACTTTGAAAGGAACTAACTATATCATACATAGAGACTTTCCGCAAGAAATAAGGGTTAAACGGTTGCGTTTAGTGGCGGTACGAGCAGAAATAGACAAGTTAGTTGGAGGACTTAAGATGCCACTTGTCCATGATCACCTGTACGTGAAGGGCACGCGTTTTACCTGGGAAGACAACACACTGAAAGCTGGACAAGTTGAGGGAGCCCGAGAACTGATGAAACTATTCCGACATGACTTCTCAGACTTCCTCACCAAACTGTCTCGACGGGGCACGGAGAAGGGTGACGACGAAGAGGAGCCACAACGGATGACGTGGCAAACATATGCGGAGGCTGCAGCCATGGACACGGGCACGGGACCTAGAGAGACATTGCCGGGGGCACCTGATGCGGCGCAGACCACGACTCCTCAGCAGGTCGTCGTGTGAGAGGACTATGCCAAACCTTCTGAGAACCAACAGCAGGACGAAGACAGCGCTGTGCAAGTAATGGGACATGGTATAGGAACCTTTAAGGTACTTTCATATAATATATGTGGGCTGAAAAATAGAATTATTGATGGTAGTTTAGTTGATTTTTTATGTAAATATGATATATTTTTCCTAACAGAAAAATTTTTAGTTAAATCAGACGAATTTTTTGTTAGAGACAATAAAAATGTTTTATGTTGTTTATTAAATATGCTGAAAGGATAGGTAATGTTGGCAGATATAGCGGAGGTGATATTATTGGGTTAAACTTGAATTCACCTTTTCAAAAAAATTTGACTTTTGTTGATGAACAGGAACTAAGTTATGTAAAGGCGAGTTTCAATGGTGTTCAAAAATCCCTAAATTTCATACCTTTATATTTGAATTACAATAAGTGGGAACAGAGTTTTAGTGAAATTGTTGAATATTTAAATAGTAATGAAATTGGGAATTTAATATTTTTTGGAGATCTGAATGGACAAATAGGTGATGAACAGGGTTTTGAAAATGGTGAAATTAAAAATGTAAATAGTTATTTATTTAGATTGTGGTAGGAAGTCAAAGGACAAAACCATAAACAGAAGGGGGAATAAGCTATTAGATTTGTTTGACGATAGAGGATTAATCGTTCTAAATGGAAGGTCAGCTAGTGATAAGGAGGGTGAGTTTACTTTTATAGGGGCGATGGGCTCGTCTGTTATAGAATTGGCAACTGTGTCATTGGATTCCTTGCATTTAGTGAAGGACTTTAGAGTAGTTCCATATCCAGGGTCTGATCACCTACCGATCCAAATTATTCTATGAAATAAATAGTAACATAGGGGAGAGGAGAGAGGTTAATACGTCAACTTTGTTACCAAAATTAAAGTGGTCGGATGAGGACCAATCGAAATACAAAAGTCGGGTATTACTTAATTTGACCAACGTTCAGATAGGAAATGATAATCAGGATAATATAGACAATTTGACCAAGTGCATTGTTCGATCGGCAAAACATAAAACTCATACAGCGGTAAAAAATAGGTTTGTAAACAAGCAAAAGTGGTTTGATTTTGAGTGTTTAGCCGAGAGGAAAAAGATGTTTAGATTGCTTAGTATTTTTAGAAAAACTGATTCGATCTTGGTTAAAATGAACTATCTTACTCAAGTAAATCAATACAAAAAATTGTGCAAGTTAAAAAAGAAGTTATATAACGACAAAATTATTTCAGATTTGAACAATAATAATACAGATAGTAAAGCTATGTGGCGAGCAGTTTTAAATTTTAAGAGAAAGTGTAGTAACGCAGTAGGAAATATAACGACGAACAAATGGATAGAGCATTTAGCGCCTTGCTTAACCCCCCGCTTGTGGCAGGTGAGATGAGCTATGCAGAACCTTTCATAGAACGACCGATTAGACAGCGATTTCACCTTGGTAGAGATAAAGAATGTATTGGCCGTGGTCAAGGCAGATAAGGCCCCAGGAGTTGATAGAATTCCTTACGAGTTTTTCAAAAACGCACCTGATCATTTTCTAAACACATTATTATCAGTCTATAATAACATTTTCAAAAGCAATAAAATCCCTAAAAGTTTTAAGGAGTCCATAATTTATCCATTACACAAAAAAGGCAATATAGATTTAGTGGAGAACTACAGAGGTTTATCTTTCATAAATTGTGTAGCTAAATTATTTACCAGTATGTTAACAAATCAATTACAAAATTGGATCAATGATAACAATATTCTAACAGAGTTTCAAGCAGGTTTTCGGAAGGGTTACTCGACAATTGATAATATATTTAACCTAAGTTGTATGGTCAAGCTAAGGCTGGCGCATAAACAGGGCAAACTTTACTGTTTTTTTGTTGATTTTAGTTCTGCGTTTGATACGATTGACCGCAAGGCATTGTTCTACAAACTGTCAACGCTGGGAGTATCTACGCGCGTGATTGATAATATTAGGAGTTACTATGACGAGACTTTTGCTAGTGTGTGGTGCAAGGAGGGAGTTACAAACAGTTTTATTACAGGGACAGGTCTGAGGCAAGGATGTAATCTCTCACCTACCCTTTTTAGCCTATTTTTAAATGATTTGCCAGAAGCTTTAGGAGGAGGGTGTAGCTTTAGCGGGGAAAAAGTAAATTTATTAATGTATGCCGACGACATTATACTCCTCTCGCCGACGGGAACTGTCCTTCAACATATGATAAACAAATTAGAGGCTTATTGTAATACATGGAACCTAAACGTTAATTTAAAAGAATTTAAAATTTTGATAATTTAGGAATGGTGGAAAGATAAAAAAAGAGGACAAGTGGTGGTACAAGGGTAAACAATTGAAGTAGTTAATCAGTACAAATATTTAGGAAAAAATTTGACAAGCTCACTATCATGGACCTCACACTAAAAAAAAAAAGTGTAAAATGGGTAAATTTGCTCTAAATTCAATTTGGGACAGGCTGATTTCTAATAGAAATGTACCAATAACTTCCAAAACTGTTTGCTTTGAGTCGATAGTTAAGGCTATAATTTGTTAGGGGGCACAAGTATGGGATTTTATAGATAGTGAAATTGTCGAGTCCGTCCAAAAACTGTTTATAAAAAGATTGTTCAGATTGCCTTCTAACACTCCTAATTACATACTATATATAGAGACAGGTGCTGATAAAATATAAATTATATAGTTAGAGTGTTATCTTTGCCTAATAATAGATTGCCTAGAATATTAGCAAAACAGGTTATTGAAAAACATATATTTTGGTGCAGACATTGGGAAACCGTTGGGAAATCTCATGGCTTAAAAATAAATTTTGAAACTCAGGATGTCAGCACATTGGCGATACAGTTAGGATCGCTGGCAGAAGCAATTAAAATCAAATGGAAGGAAGAATGTGTAGGCCGAGCTAGGACATCTGTTTATCACAAACAGCTATTGCGAGTCGACCTTGAACTAGGAGATAAGAGTCCCCTTGCCTTCAGCGAGGTTGAACTAATTTCTTGGGCAATTAAAGCTACGGCAGAGCTGGTAAATCTAAATTATAAACCCTGGACCGAACAAAATTTTATTTGCTCATTATGTAATCTTGAAGAGTACGAAACTACCTTTCACTTCATTGCCGTCTGTCCAATTTTGGGTAATATTAGAAGGTCTTGGTTAGGAAGCAACATTTTGAGTGAAGTAGAATATTATCAATATCTAAACGGGAAGGATTGGCGTGTCTTCACAAAATACCTTAGAGAAGCTTGGAAGTTTAGATGGGAGCTTATAAGTGAGTTTAACGTCTAAATTTTAGGTAAATAAACAGAAAAAAAACCTTGAAACTCGTTTACTTTTATCTGATACCCTTAATTCTGTAGGCCTATTATGTTTTGTTATCTATTGAGTACTCTAATTGTGTTTTTATTATTATTTTATTTATTGTATAAAAAATGTTCATTTCTTTTGTGCTAAATGTTTTTAAAGACTCATATTCATTTTAGAAGGCAAAGATTGTGTCAACCAAACAGGCGGTTGTTATCAACCATTGTTTCAAAGTGTTATGTTTTTGGATGTACATAATACCTTATCGTTTAGTAAAGCACTTATTCATTTCATTTCAATAATAATAATAAATGATTATTAAAGCTAACCCCATGGCCGTAAGGAAAACTTATATGTTCCTTTTAAATTGATATGTCCCTCTGGTTTCATGATTTAAAATTTTCTAAGAGCAATAAAGCATAGATTTTTGAACAAAAAATTTAAAACTCATCATAAATTTATCATCTTGTTAAACTATAAAAACTTGCCATGCAGTGGAGAATCAATTTAAAATCATAAATAATGATGTAAACATTTAATTTGGACAGTTTCAGTAAATTCTCATAACACTTGACCTATGAATACAATTTTAATATTAACAGCTGGGTCATTAAAAGTTATGTAAAACTATGGCCGTAATTTAAACAAAACTGCTGAGAGAACTTTAAAGGCCTCTAGAGCAGATCCCCATGGAAATTTACCTCGTTTCTCTTTTGATGGCTCATGTACAGACCTAGACCTTTCTTTAGAAACCCCTACCAAGTTTCTACGCCCAGCCGTTCTCTGAAATTAGCTGTGACAAAAACCCGTTTTTCCTCCATAAGAATAACATGGGATGGGAATTTAAAGGCCACTGGGGCAGACCCCCAAGAGAATTTACCAAACTTCTCTTTTGATGGCTCATCTACAGACCAAGACTTTTCTCTAGACACCCCTACCGAGTTTCTACGCCCAGCCGTTCTCTCAAATTAGCTACGACAAAGAAAAACTGTTTCAAATTAATATATAGATAGCAGCCTGTTAATCAAAGGGGTATGGATTTAAAATTAAAGTCTTCCCCACTAACTTCCACAATAAATCTTTTGAGCCTAAAAGTAATACTGAAGAAGTAACTCTGTGTTAATTTTTAACCATGGTAAAACATTTTTATTCAAACAAATTCCTTTTAATTTGCTTGAATAAAATTATAAAAAAAATAATCATAGAAAACTAAATGTTTTAGGTTCCAGAGGCATTTGACAAGCTCATTGCTAGTGTTGAAAGAGCTTTAAGCCATGCTATTGAAGAAGAAGAAAAGATTCCTTTATCCACGGTAACAAACTTTGAAGAGATCGCTCTAGACATCAAAGCAAAGCTGGCAGATTTGAGAGAAACTCCTTGTCGAATGGAAAACCCAATTATTTACCATTTGGATGTAGGTGAGTTGTCAAAAGAAATTGGTTTTTGTTTAAGGAAACTTCACAAATAATTTGTTATTTAATTCTATCTGCTCTTATAGTAGCACTGACCAGTTCCATTTGCTTTGTAAACAAAGAATAAATATTTTAACAGATAGGAGCTATGTTTAAGGGTAGTATGTGATCATTGTTAGAAATAAGCCCAACGTTTTGTTAATGCTTGGTCAGGTGCGATGTACCCCAACATCATCTTGACCAACCGATTGCAGCCATCTGCCATGGTGGACGAGACAACGTGCGCCGCATGTGACTTCAACAGACCTGGCGCTACCTGTCAGCGACACATGACTTGGATGTGGCGTGGAGAGTTTAGTGAGTATAGTTAACATCTTCTAGCATCACTTTGTACTGTGCAAACAATTTACACTTAAATCAGCTAGCTCTCCCTGCCATGTTTTACTGTAGCATAAATTTGGAAAAGTTAAAGATTGCATTAAGAAATTAAGTCATATAGTGTACACAAACTTACCATTCTATTGTAGAGTTTGTGAAAAAAGACATAAGCTTTATAAATAGCATAGATCAAAGAAGCTAAATTTTGAATATTTATTAGTAGGTTTCTTAGTCATATCGAAACAAACGTAAGTGACGCAAAATTATTGTAGATTGAGAACCTATGATTTAACCAATCCATGATTTAAAAGGTTTCTCACTTTACCATAGATCTTCCAATATTCTGCTTTCTAAATAACAGACCTTTAAATGAAATAAAAACCTATATATTGACTCTCTCAAAATTTGTCCAAAGTGCCTGCAACAAGAAACGAGTTTGAGCGGATCAAGCAGCAGCTAGAGACAGAAAAGTTTCCACCCTTGTTCCCTAGCGGACCTCAGCGAGCATTTCACCAGCTCGGCCGAGAGGAGCAAGCTGCCATAGAGAAGAAGAGGCTTGCAGAGTATTGCCGCAAGGCTTACAAAAAGACACATGTGACTCGCGTGGAGGAGCGCACCACTACCATCTGTCAGAAGGAGAACTCGTTCTACGTTGACACTGTGAGGGCATTCAGGGATAGAAGATACGAGTACAAGGGATTGAACAAGGTATGCACCTTCAAGTTGAAGAAGACAATTACTAGACAATATCATAGCTCTCTGTCTTTCAAATTTTATTTATTTATGAGATGAAAAAAGGATTACAAACTTCTTAATCAGGACTTCTTAGGGGAATAATATCTAATCTTATCTATTGTAACTGTACGTACATACTATACTACTCGTGAAGTGTTAATCTAGAGCGTTGGAACATTATCACATGGATAAAATCCATTTGTGATGGGTGGGATTTGAAATTGGAACCTTGTTCTCCGAAGCCCCGAGCTCTACCACTAGACCGGCTCGCTCCCATTATATTTCTAGTATGGATGTGTTGATTCTAGATTCCGATTTTCTATACCACTGATACTTGGCCATTGAAGTAACTGAAGTAAGAAACTGGTAAATTATTTCCCCAACCAACACAATGTCTAGTTGTTAAAAAAAAATTTAAATACATATAAAAGCATTCAGTACGATGACAGTGTAGTTGCCAGCTGTTCACTGGAGGTTATGATGAAGTAATGGCAAAGAGCATCTTTTTTTATCAGCTTCAAAACTAGTTATAAGATGGATACAACTCTTGCAAAGTTTTTTTCTGAAACTAAAATTTGGATTATCTCAGAGTAAGATTATTGTCTTTTCATTTACAAAGTTAACGTCCACAATATCAATCATATCAATCATTAGTTTATCTCAGGCTCAATCCAATTTTCTTAGTATATTTTAAAGCTCTTCCAAAGAATCAAAAGACCCAGGCCTGGACCTAATTATTTAGGAGGGCCTATATATAAATTGATTAGGTTACAATGAGGGTAGCAAAATAACTACAGTATCTAGTTCATAAGATTTAGATTGCCTTCAACACAAAAAAAAATACAGGAAACTAAAAAAATTTAAGCTTTATCAGTATAAGGCCACATAACAGCCACATCTAACAATATAAGACAAGATACAGAACATGCAATTACATAATTTGAGACCGAGTAGGCTTGAATAATGAAAAAGATTATGCAAACAACAACAACAACTATGCTTGTGGTTGTCAATAGAAAGATGAAATATCTATAACAAATATTTAAACTTATAAAATAAGATTGTAGATTAGTTACAAGTTTAATATGTAGCCATAAACAGTTTTATGGCAGTAGGCAATGGCCAGCGGCAAATTGAATATCCACGAAAATACTGACTGAGTTAGAGATAACATTTAACAGTCGTCATAAAACTATTACTTTTATGATAAAATAGAACTGGAGAAAGTCGTAAAGCAATAAAAGTGATAAAACTCAACAGTTCCTGGAAGTACTTGAATACAACAATTATTGTCGTGATAAAATGTTAATGGATTTGGGACTGCTAATGGGGTTTTTATTGCATCATCACCCTAGTAATAAATAATGAAGATCGTAAACAAACATCTGATAAGACTTTTATGTGCTCCGAACCAACTGTCGTTGACTACGATAAACTGAAAGTAAACTGAAAGTAATTTATTATTATAATAGGCTGTACCGAACCGAATTTGTACCGTGTAAAATGCTGTACCGAACCGATGACGGTAATTAAGCTTGTACCGTACCGTACCGACTTTTTCGGTGCACCGCAGACCCCTACTGGAAATATAACATTTTAATTTTTCTACAAAAAAGGTTCCGACAGATATATGTTCAGATGACAGTCAAACTTCTAATACTATCTAAGCCTCGCACCTTCTGACACATCTATAGCAACAAATACATCCTTTAGTTTTGACGATTTAACAAGTAGCTTAACCATGCAAACTTTGGATTCTTCTGTAATCACTATAAACAATGACAGTGTTTTGAAAAACCAAGAACGGATTCGAGAGGAATTGCTTGGTAAAAAGTGGCTGTCTGACATTTCTCTCCAGCCATATTTACTAGAGATGTGCGAGTACTCGATATTTCGAGTTCGAGTCGAGTACGGCCTTGAAACTCGAGCTTATCTTTGAACTCGGCAGTTTCGAGTCGAGTTTGGTTTAAAATTGTTAAAAAATCAATATTTGTTAAAATGTAACTTGTGTTTACATAAAATGCTGGATAACTTTTATTAGGTACTGTAGATTCTACAGTAATACAAATATTTTTACAGTGTAGAAATAAGCAAGCGGTAGTTGTTCTAACCTATTTTAATAGCTGTTACAACAGAATAAGTCAACTCAAAGCAGTCGCCCACTGACTGACTTACTGGCAATGGAAAACAATAGAAGCGAGGAAGGGGTTGTGCCATGACCTCGAAGTGAGCCATAGCAATAGTGAATGAAGTAGGGGTTTGGGGGGAAGGGGCAGGGTCAGACCTTTGAGCTATATTTAGACTAGGCTTTCACCACTTCCCAAATGGCCGGGTAGGGGGATTACAAATTACAATAGCAGGTTTTTTCCTCGCCTGGTTTGACTTTTGTCTTTTTTGTGTAGGAGATTTGAATCATCAAAAATGTAATTTGAATTTACCACAATTATTTAGCATTGATAATACAATCTGCAAGGGACCAGGAGAAATATTATTCAAATTAGAGTTAATGTCATGATTTGCATTTTTACTCAAAATACAACATTGCGCAATCATGATGTATTGAGTCATTGACCTTTATAACGCATCTGTTATAAGTCGATAATTATAAATTGATGTTCCCGTGGTTGAAAATAATTATTCTGTAAACTTTTAAAACATAGACAATTCATAAATAAGTATAAAATCACACATAAAGATAATAATAGCACTCCTAATAAGGATATAAAGATAAGGACATACAAAAAACATCATTATACTTTCTCTTGTTCTTCCATTCTTTCTTGGGGAGAATAATAGTGAATTAGGCCTAGTCTAGATTTCATTTGAGTTCTATAACTACTATTGTATGGACCTATTACATTATTCAGTACAACGTTTAATCTACAATTATTGTTTTGTTTAACCATAGATAAAGCATACTCCCTTAGTAGATTTCTCATCCTTATGGAACAGCTGAAGACAATTTTATTGTTAGTTCTGTACGGTTTATGTAGAGGTCGTGTTTTGTTTACAATTTGTTTCCTGTTATTACAGCCATTTAAAACCTCATTTAACCAAATAATACGATCTAATCATAAACAATAACCTGTCCCCTAGTTATATAACCAAACAGTAAAGCACAAATCAAGAAATTAACCCTAAAATAATAGAAACAAAGTTTCGTCGACACTAGCGCCCATGTGTCACGTACATGAACTAGACACGAAAAACGTGCTTCAAAATTTACATTAAAAAATTTAATTTTCTTTAATTTAAAAAATTATTTCTCCTTTACCTACTGTCAAACCATTGGAAATTTCGTAGGCCTACTGTTATAAAAACCACACCAACTAAGATTAATGTTAATAAACTTACAAAACTAAAGGTTAAAAGGTAGGAAATAAAATTTCAAGTTGCAGAATAAATCTCTATATTAAACTTTATTGTAATTGCAGCCTTAATAACTAATATATGCAAGTATTAAGTAATTTTAGCCAAGTTTATGCAATATTACTTATCAGTAGGGATCAATGTAATTAATTTGTAGATAAATAAATATATGCTCACTTACCTATTTTTTACAGAAGTATGAATAAGTTCATTTATGAGCTCTATTGTTGTTGTTTTAAAATTATTTTCTACACATTGATATGTTACTGCACAAATATTGATGATTTATTTTTATAATCCTACTTCGGCTTGTAACAGGGTTGTTTTACAAGTTACATGCTCTAGCCCTAGAGTTACTTACACATCCTTCGATCTCTTTGGTTTAAACTTGACTCGAACTCGAGAATCAAATCTTTTGCCAATTACTCGACTCAAACTCGACTCGACCTGAAAAACCTGTTTCTTGCACATGAAATGAAATGCTTTATTTTCCATTAGGCATGAAATGCAATAGGCATCATCAGAACAAATAAAAATATATAATTTTCGTAAAAATTAAAAATAAAATGCAAAAATCACAGAGCAAACAAAACCTAAAACAAACCATGCACAAAACTACTGTCAAAACAAAACAATCTGTTACTTACGTACATAGGAAAAACTCTCTCACAGTCTCCTTGGGAATATCGAAGAAACCGCTGGTCTTATAAAGTGGGAAAGCCAATAAAAGTGCCCGGAGATTGTTTTTGAATTTTCTGTTGGTTTGGTTCCAAGCTGTACAAGAAATGTGGTTAAGAAGCCTTATGCTTAACTGACTGGAATTTCTTTTTGTTTTGCTTAACCTAACATAAGGTACATCAATATTGTTCTTATTTCTGGTATTGTACATATGATAATCACCCCTACGACTAAGTAACTGGAGATCATTTTTTACATGCACAACTGAAACAAAAACATACAAACTACAAAAAGTCATGATTTCCTCATTTACAAAGAGAGGTCTGCAAGGGGCATCATACCACAGAAAACATACTACTATAACCCAGAATGCCAACCGCATGGTAAAAAGCATTAAGTGTTTTGAGAGAGCTTTGCCTGTCAATCGTAGGCAGCGCCACCAGCGTTACCATGCACTCAGCATAGCAACGCTGGTGGCGCTGCCTACGATTGACAGGCAAAGCTCTCTCAAAACACTTAATGCTTTTTACCATGCGGTTGGCATTCTGGGTTATAGTAGTATGTTTTCTGTGATCATACTCAGCGTTTGCTAGGATTCTTACAGCTCTTTTTTGTATTAGCAATACCTCATTAATTTCAGCAGACCCACCCCAGAGTCTGAGCCCACACAAAAGAACTCCTTGAATAAAAGCTACATAGGTTTTTTTTAAACAGTTTTTATTTAGACAACTTTTTAGATTTCTCAAAAGGAAGATAACTCTGGAAAGTTTACTGCAAACCAAGGTTATATGAGGGCTCCAAGTCAGTTTTGTATCAATGCAAATACCCAAGAGCTTAACAGAGGTCACATCTTGTTTAATGTTTTTCAGCGTAAAGACCAAAGATTGTGTTTTGGTTTCATTGAGAGACAAAAAGTTAGCATGGAACCAAACCGAGGCCTGTACAAGGGATTGCTCCATGAGTTCCTCAAGATTTTGAAATTTTTTTGAGCTATGAACCAGTGTTGTGTCATCTGCATAACAGACCACACCACCTTGAATCAACATGACTGGGCAAATCATTCATCATTATTATAAATAGCAGAGGCCCGAGGACAGACCCCTGCGGAACACCATGGGCAACAGGACGAGACCGAGAGCACTGGCCATTCACAACAACCAGCTGCTCACGCCCCCCAAGTATGACCGGAGCAGTTGCAGTTCGACACCTCCGATTCCGTAATGATCTAACTTACAGAGCAGCACGTCATGATCCACAGTATCAAAAGCCTTACTGAGGTCACACAAGGTGGCCCCAGCAAAGCCACCCGACTCAAAGGAGCTCAAGACATGCTGGATCAGGCTGTCCACCGCATCCACAGTGGATAGACCGGCCCGGAAACCATACTGGGAGGCAGAGAACAACCCGTTGACTTCAAAATGTGAACACAACTGTGTTTTCAACAAGGACTCAAACACTTTAGACAGGATTGGAACAAGAGAGATAGGCCTGAAACTCCCGGGCTCGTCCCACGTACCTTTCTTATAGACAGGCACGACCTTCGATTTCTTCAGGCAAGCTGGAAAAACACCTTGTAACATACAATGATTAAAACAATACGTTAAAGGCCAGGCAATGGTAGTAATAATGCATTTTAAGTATTCACTAGAGATATTATGAACATTCTTACTCTTAGTATTTTTCATACTACGGACCACATTTATGACGTCATCACACCCCAATAGCCTCCATTTATGTTGGGTCTGCACGTGGGGAGATTGGCTCATCAGCTGAACTGCAGTAACCTCTGGAGTACCAAAGTCATCTCTTACCGCCTGGACAGAGTCTAGGAAGAAGTTATTAAACGTATCCGGAGAAACGTTAGTCGACTTAGTAGTTAAGGGCTTGGTTTGTGAACAAATGATCCTCCTAGCAGCCAAACAAGGATTGGTAGCTGTTTGAATTTGTAAACCATAGAAGTTCTGCTTAGCTGCCTGCAGTTCTAGTCTATACTCCTTTTTCAAGTTGTTATAAGTAGTCTTTGCTTGCTGTGTTCTTTTTACTTTATACACATCATAAGCCGTGATCACCCACTTTTTCTTTGCTAAGATTTCAGGGGTGATCCACTGAGAATTAGACTTCTTTTTTTGGCTTACTTGGGGTTTAACAACACACTTTACAGGAAAACAAAGGTTAAAAATATTTACATATACATTGAAGAATGTATTAAAGTTTTTCTCAGCATCTGAGTACGTCAACAAATTGTGCCAGTTCACCCGGCTGAATTGCTCAGTAAAATCAAACACTCTTGCTTGAGTTAAGGGTGCAACAATAGTTTGTTTCACTAATGGAGAGGAATTGTCTTGAACCCTAGAAACAGCAAAAGATACAGGATCATGATCACTTACCGCCCAGGAAAGCACGTCAACTCCAAAGCGTTCATGACTCAAGTCTGTGGCTACGTTATCTAAGCATGCATCATACCTAGTAGGTTGAAAATTTGTGCAATACAGGTTTAAAGATCTTAAAACATCACAAAACCGCACAGTCCTAGGATTTGCAAGGTCCAGCACATCAATGTTAAAATCACCTCCCACAATGAGGTTATACTTACTCCTAAAGTTTGCAAGGCTAAGGACAAGCATTTCTAAGGCAGAGATAAAAGCACACATATTGCCAGCTGGAGGTCGGTAAACACCTACAACAAGCAGTTTAAGCGCTACAAGTGCTACACATGCAAATTCATGATGCATTTCAAGGCAAAATTGTGTAACGTCAATAACCTTAACACTATTTAAGAGTTGATCAGACACATACAGCGCAACTCCACCTCCTTTATGGTCTGAGCCACAAAAGGAACTAACAGGGGAAAAGCCTTTAATCCGCTTAACACCTAGACTAACTTCACTCAACCAATGTTCAGATAAGCAGATGAAGTCGTGTGGATTACTCACCAAAGCAACTTCAAGTTCATCAGATTTCTTGTCAAGGCTACGTATATTACAGAATAAGAATTTGTGAGAATCACCAAAGACCCCCGATTTTATTGGTTTTGATTCCCTAAAAAAGTCTTTGTGTTAGAACTAATAGGCCGTTTTGGAATAAATTGACTCACAAAGGTCCCTTTGGGCCAGAAGTCAGCCTTCCATACCTTATCATAGTCACTGGATGAGACACCTACCTTAAAAGAGGCATACGAGGGATACCTCGTTGATAGTTTTTCACACACAACGTCCTCTATACCACCCTTTTTCATAAAGTCCGAAAAGGATTCAACATTAACATCTGGCTGTACTCTTTGAGACAAATAGCCAGGATTTTTTCTCCACAATTTTTAAGGTTTAAGGGAGGGATTTTACTTTGTCAGCAAAACTAGCCCTATTGCCTTCGAATGACTTAGTTTGAGTTTTAGGCTTACCACTTTTTGCAGGGTTTGAGTTGAGGGCTCTAGGTACATTAGTATCTACAGTCTTAGATTTTACTAGGCCTAGGCCAGACGCTGATTTTATATGCACGACTTCGGTTTCTTCAGAGCCAGCAGAAATCTGATTTGAATCAGAATCAGAAGCCAGCCTCTGTGAGTCCATTAACCTGTCGAGCTTTTTATTTAGCTGCGAGTTATCATCAACAACTCTTTTGACAAGATGTACTAAGTTTTCCACGATAGAATTTAAGTTAAGAAACTCATCAATATTACAAATACGTTTCTGCAGTCGTTTTAGGTTAGAATCGCATGACTCACAAAACCACTTGCAGCGATCTTCCAACTGACACAAGAAGTCATAATCATTTTTGTTTACATTTACACAGGCGATATGATACCATTTGTGGCAAAAACCGTCACAAAAAAGACCATTACTATTACTTTTTACTATTTGAAAGCAAGAGCCACAATTTGGATCACTGAGACCATCCGCCATGACACTCTCTGTCTCTACATCTCTAATATTTACAACTGTTGGATGACAAATTCCTTTACAAAAAGGACTGTACCATAATAAATCCCCTAATCCTTAATGGAGTAAAAAACAGTCAAGATTTTCACTATTTGCTTGAGCCCTTGCATATTAGTAAAATGAAAATATTAATCATGGTAATCAATGATTCTGATCAAGTAACTATCTCAGAAAACAACACTAGTGGTTCACACTAGAGCCTTCTTATTCACAATAAAATAGTAAATAAATATTACTATTTTGACTCCAGCAAAAATTATAATTTAGAATCTGCAAAGAAAGTAGATAAAATCTCAGGTTACATCGGAGAAAATGCATTGAACTACAAATTTATTGAAATGCATGGACCTCAGCATTCAAATACATGGGACTGTGGTGTTTTTGTTTGCTGGCTTATAGAGTCTATTGTGCATGACATCATATTTCAGGAAACTATCAACTTAGACTTCCTTCAAAATGTTGTACTCACTGAATCAGACATAGTTTCCAAACAATCCCATATAGCCTATGTACTGAGTAATCACTTTGCAATGAGCAGTGAATTTTTCATGAATTCCATGCTTAACAAATCCCATAAATACCCCAAGATACTGACAGCACTTAAACCTACACTAATAAGTGAAACAGTTTGCAGTAACAATGTTGCACTAACCCTACAGCCTTTGGACAACAAACATAGTTGCAATACTGAAAAACTTGTTGCTAGCAAAGAGTCTACTTCCCAAGAGAGTAAAAAGCCATGGACAACAGTTACCCCAAGAGGACGAAAACCTTTCACGGCTACACATTGTGATACGAGCAGCAACATTCAGCAAAATGAGATTATTGTATCCAAAAACCTCTTTGAAATATTAAGCACTCAATCAGACCTTAACCCCCCCCACATTACCACAGTGACCGAACTGAGTACGTCTAATAATATTAAAGTTCCAATAAAAAACAACCAAGCCTGCAAAATTAGTCAAGCCAGATAACATTAAATTGACCAGCAAGACAAAAAAACATAATTTAACAATTAACAAGCACAACAACAATTAACAAAGTCACTAAACAAACAAAGCCACCGCATCCACAGTGGATAGACCGGCCCGGAAACCATACTGGGAGGCAGAGAACAACCCGTTGACTTCAAAATGTGAACACAACTGTGTTTTCAACAACACAATACACCTAGAAACATTCCATACTGGGATGCAGTTTGACACCTCCGATTCCGTAATGATCTAACTTACAGATAACTCTCATTAATTTCATACCTTACCAAAAACAAAACAATCAAAACAAAACAACTTGTTTACAAACAAGTTGTTAGGGAATGTGTTAAGGGGTCAAAGATTCAAAATGGCAGGTTCAAGAAATCTTTGAACGGCCGCCATTTTGTAACGGGTGATCCTTTCGAGGCGCGGTTTCCGGCATTGAACTCTGCTAGCTAAACCCTTTAAACTGATGTGCATATTGACCTATGCTCCTATTTAAAATTGCCTTCTGACTCCTTGCGGGACGTCCCCATGATGTGACAAAAAATTTATATTTCCATAAAAAAGTAGATTTTTAGGTGTGGTGTTGATGTACCAAATCTTATTGATTTATCTGTTGTCGTTTATAAAATATTAAACCGGTCCGGGACTTTTGGGACAGTCTGTATAATTTCAGATATAATTAACAAGATTAGAGCATTGGTACATACAAATTCTCATGCAAAGCTATTGGACTTGCATCTCTTGAAACATTTTTATCATACACGACAATATTAACAAAAAGGGGGAAAAAATCTTAGCTAGAAAAGTGTTCAATCTCATTTTTGATCAAAAAAAATATTTCCAAAGTCAAGTAAAACACCCTTTAAGCCTAGCAGTATAATAACAGTAATTGATCAAGACATGGCAACTTGTAACCTTTCGTAACCTTTCCCAAATTTGCCTCAGCTTTCTCAGGGAGAAGGGGTGGTCCAACTCAAAGCTTACACCTTACTAAATAATCCAAACTGAATGTTCTTAGTGTTTATTATGGGCGCCACCGTGTTGTAGAGTAGAATTTAAACAGGGTCCAACAAGGAAGTTCTCCTGTACTCATGGGATGATATTTTGGATGAGATAATAAAAAGAAACAATCAGCTGGGCGGCTAATAGCTTACCAAATTCAAACCAATTATTACTCCAAAATGACAACAACAATAATACTATTATCAGCAAGTTCACTTATAATCAGCAGTAGTAAATGGTACCCAGTTTAGCATAGAACTCACATACCCCTTATCAGTTGATGATATGACTAGATAACTCAGGCTATATAGTTTACTACTAACCAAGAACTTTTGGGTAGTTTACTAAGTTCAAAATCCTTTTAAGTGTCAAAAGTAATCAACCAATCAATAATTAAACCAACATACAACAATAAATTTTTAAACTAGACAGTACACAGGAACACAACAACGCTTGTGTACATGGCCATGCTAGAGAATTTATTATACCAAATATGATAATACACAAGGTCAATAGAACAATAATTTATGATTTACATTCCCATGCAACCAAGGATCTAATCCTTTGAAATTAAGGCAATCAAGAGCAATTGACAATCACTAGCAACTATACAAATAAATAAATAGATAAATCAATTGATTTGTGAATACAGTATTGCAATCAATGTAATATCTTTCCCTCTGAGGTGTGCTCAAATGGCTGGATAAGAAACAGAATATAATTCTAGATCAGATAGTCTCCCTTCTGAAGCTCAAAGCATTCAATAGCTCACCTAAATGCACAGTTTCAAAGACATATAAATACAATAACAAACACTAACCAAAATCTTACTAGCTAAATTACAAATACATGAAAACTCAATGACCGGGGCCCCATTTAACCTAAAAGATTAATCCGGGCAGGCGTGAATAGTCCAAGTGTCTTGAGCTGTCCTCCAATAAGTCCTTGTTAAGTCCAGGCAATAAATAATAGGTAAATGTGTCACTCACCAAGTCCACCGCACAAGGTAGCTATCAAGGGAATTCCGGTCTAGACCGATTTGTCTCACACAAGTAGATAGCACACAGGTCACGGGGTCAATGAGGTCCAGATAGGTGTGAAGATACTGGTAATCACAGTAGGCAAGTCCTGTAGGCTGTCACAGTAGATCCTCCAAGTATGGTGTGAAGGGCTCACAAAAACCCTGTACAATAAACCCAATAAATAGTCTTAAGCAATTACCGAAATATACACATAAATGCTGTTACATAATTGTTTAATCCTTTTGCAAGTTCTCCATAAAATAAACAATTATTTTAATTAATCCATCATTAAGTTACCCTACACTATACTTTATACAAATAAAACATTAATTGTGTTGGAAGTAAAACAAGCAAATAATAGATTAAATTGAATATGTTGAATACAAATATTCTGTTTTAAGTACTGTACTGATATTTACATCAAGGCCTACTGTAATCCAATTATTGTTTGTTCAACAGAATCTCCAATTAAAAATATTATACTCGATATGGGATACATCATTTAAATTCATCAGTTAGTTGAATACTAATGTGTGCTACATAATTCTACTTTAATAGCATTTCCAACTTCAAACTATTTACAGTATTTAAATAACTCATTCATTTGTTAACTATTAATTTCTCAGTAATACACAAGATTTACATACAATTTAATATACTTTGTGTTTTATCCTTTCATGAGTGGCAATACAATATTATTTATCACATATAACACATATTCAGTTTCAACTAATTAATTGGTAATATTTTACCCTTCAAAACATTCAACAGAACAAAGCTAACATTTAATTGAACACTTTTACAAATTAAAATAAATTAACTATAATGCAGTACAAACCAGTGTATTATTGTTTCTTTTTTAGTTTACCTCTTTAAGAACTAAGTAGCATATTTACTTGTGAATGAAATTAACATTTTTTTTAAAGGGTACTAAAATAGTAATATTAATATTTTTATATGACAATTTAATTATAATTTCAAAGCATTATTTATTCTAGGAAACAGTAGACTAATTTCAAAAGATAATTATTTCTTCAATTAATTTAAATACATAAATAAAATATTCACTTTGTTGTATTATTTTCCACAGACTAACTTGATATAGATTTTTAAAGTTATTTTGGACACATGAAATGTTTAAAAATACATTTAATGAACCTAATAAATTAATATTCCAACAAAATATTCAATTTTTGAGGAGTAGACCTGAACAGGATTGTTTTTACATGATACAAGAACATGTGGTTTGAATTTGGTAATTAACTCTGGATAAAATATCATAATTTTGCAATTTATGTAACTGAAATTCAATCATATAGAATATAACATTAACATACCTCATCCATTTAAAAATAAATGGTTAAAATCCACATAAAGTGCGAGGGTGAATATTCTTCAATCTTCATGAAGACAACATGAAGAATCTTCAGACAGGTACAACTGGTCTTCTTCAAGGTTTGGACCGCTCTGCCCCAGGCTACTCTCTTATCAGTAGAAACATCCTTATCAGTTGAGCTGGTGAACTGATACAATGGCTATTGTCTGGTTGGGTTTGGAGTAATTGTTTGAAATGATCCTCTAATTTTTATTTGAGCTGATTGCGCGCTCATCAACTCAAAAAGGTGTTAATTCATCTTTTGAAGTGGCCAACTTCAATAAATGGTAATTAGGGAGGCAATAGAGTATATCAATTGTTACAAACTACACTGAAGAACAACTGTAATAAACGGTATCAGCATTCTGACACATACTTTCTCCCATAAGTTTGTCAACAACCTTTATCATGTGTAAGCGGTGAGAGTAAATATACGGAAATGGGATTTGTAAGATTTTCTTCAGAATTTAAAGGACTATAACATGCTAAATTTTTATCAAAATCGTTCGAGCCAATATTGGGAAAATATGATTTTCCGTTATTTTATGGGGTTTTTATGGGGAAATAACATAATTTACAATAACTTTTGAACCGTAATTTTTACAGAGATGGGATTTGTACCATTTTGTTCAGAATATAAAGGACTATAACATACTAAATTTTTATCAAAATCGTTCTGGCCATTTTTGGGAAAATCTTTTTTTCCGTCATTTTATGGGGTTTTATGAGAAAATACCCATTAAAAATAAAAATTTCTAAGAAATAAGAAAAACTATCAAAATTGTAAGGATCATAACATACTATGTTAAATAAAAACGGATTTTTTTGTCTAAAATCATATTTTTTCGTTATTTTATGGGGTTTTTATGGGGAAATAACATAATTTACAATAACTTTTGAACCGTAATTTTTACAGAGATGGGATTTGTACCATTTTGTTCAGAATATAAAGGACTATAACATACTAAATTTTTATCAAAATCGTTCAGGCCATTTTTGGGAAAATCTTTTTTTCCGTCATTTTATGGGGTTTTATGGGAAAATACCCATTAAAAATAAAAATTTCTAAGAAATAAGAAAAACTATCAAAATTGTAAGGATCATAACATACTATGTTAAATAAAAACGGATTTTTTTGTCTAAAATCATATTTTTTCGTTATTTTATGGGATTTTTATGGGAAAATAACATAATTTACCATAACTTATGATCCGTAATTTTTACAGAAATGGGATTTGTACCATTTTGTTCAGAATTTAAAGGGCTACAACATACTAAATTTTTATCAAAATCGTTCGGGCCATTTTTGAGAATATCCGATTTTTCCGGTTTTTTATGGGTTTTTATGGGAAAATCCCCATTAAAAATCAAAATTTCAAAAAAATGAAAAAAACGCCTGGAGATACCATGGATTAGAACCTACATACCAAATTTCATCGAAATCGGACCACAGGTGTAGTCTCTAGCTCTGTACACATCCAGACACACAGACACACAGACACACAGACACACAGACACACAGACACACACACACACACACAGACATCACTTCGAAAACCACTTTTTTGGGTCCAGGGGGACCCAAAACGAATATATCCACTCAAAACTCAAACTCGAAAATTTTGACGAAAACAATACTTTCTCCATATACTATGGTATAGGGGGAGAAAGTAATAAGAAGAAAGTAGCTTTTGCCCACAGTCTATCAGGTGATTTTGGTCACGACAGGCAAATGACTGCTGGAGTTGCCGTTAAATTTAAGAACCAATTTGGGAAGCCTACAGTTTGGGATTGTGTTGCCAGCCACCTAGCACACCAACAAGCTAATAACAGAGCTGGAATATACAGCCTAATAACCAAGCTCAAGTACTATGACAAACCAAAACTAATTGACTATGTGAAAGCTTTCCAAGAGCTCACTATAGATTTTAAAAGCAGGAACTACGATACTTTATACTGTCCCCCTGTTGGATGCATAAGGAATGTGGAAATAAATACTTTTGTATCTAGTATCATATCGTTCCAAAAGAAGACTAATGCTGCAGTAATCGTTGTGACACAATGAAGACTCAAGAAGATGTTTGAGAAACGGACTGAGCCACCATCATTTTAAAATCCAGCTTGAAGAATCACTTAAAGCTGAAATACACAAGAAATCTTTAAAACCATCAGCAAAGGTCATTCCTGCCACTCCTTGCTTCAATGCCAGTGACTCATTGATGTATGATTCCTCGCCCTGGCGCGGGTGGCCTGACCAGACACCAAAGACAGGGAACTCACAGCTGCCACCAAGCACCAGCTGCATTGCTACAACTAGCACTCCTGCCAACATCATTAGAGGTGGCTGTGGTGATACCAATACAAACATTGCTGCTAAAGCTAGTGACACAGTGAATGCTTCTGATGACGCCACCACAACCACGACTGATCTGATGAACAGCCCCTGTCCCATTCAAGCCAGCCCTCCAGTGGTACCAGATGAACTGCAGTACAGCGAGGTGATTAAACAATCAACACAGGCTGACCAGAAATCCACACAGAGAGATGTACCTACACCTGCACACACATCAACAACAAGTGCTGTTCTCAGTGAAGGTGAAGTGACTGTTGCGCCTACATATAATGCAGAGCTTGATGTTTTGATCGGGAATAATGATGTTCATAGTAAGAATTATTTTTTAAGAAGCAGGATTGTAACAAAATATTTAAAATAACTAACACCACCAACAATCCAGCATCCAAAATTACAGTTTTTCACCAAAACATACAGTGTTTATCTAGCAGAATAGATTCCTTAAAAATTACTATTGATGATTTAAAACCTGATATTATAATGTTGGCAAAACACAAATTGACAATAGATGAGATAAATAGTTTTGTGTACTTAGTGGCTATATAACAGTTAGTTATTATGTTAGGAAAAAATAACCAAGGATGTGGGGTTATGATAATGGTCTCAAATGTGATTAAATGCAAAAAAATTACCAGTGTATAGACAAATTAAATATTGATAAAGTTGTTATTGCAGGTTGCCAAAAAACAGGTTGCTGAGGCTATTAAGAAAGGAGATGCAGGAGAAATAAAGTCAGCCAAGAACCGAGAAGTTTTGTATGATTCTCTTCAGTTGGCTCACAAATGTATTCTGAATTCGTTCTATGGCTATGTCATGAGAAAGGGGTAAGTGTTTTTTTTTTTTATATAAACTACGATTCAATTGTACAATAATATGGTTTATATAGGTTATATGGGTTGTGTAGGTTATATTTAAAATATAATTCGTGATCTCCTAGAATGAGAATCTGAGACAAATGAAAATTTGATTTGTCTTCATTCAAGAGCAATATCATGTGGATAACAATTATTCTTGTTATTCTAGACATAATTAGAAACGTACGAAACTGGTCCTTTTGTTCTAGCAGCTTTTGAAAAAAAAAGCTTGAGTGCACTATGAGTAGCCTATATCATTATGTCAAATAGTAAGTTAATTTGTATCAATTATTTTTTTTTTATTGTATTTTAGAGTTATTGTATGGATAAATACAATTTTTAAGTAGGTACTTAGGAGCTGGATGGAAGAAGGGACTGAGTTTAAAATATCCGTCATCCCATTTTACTTTCTTCAGAAGGCTTTTTTGCCATGATAGGGAATATGTTCTCGATTTCTCCTTGACCAGGTAAGATGTTCATGATTTCGCTGTAATCGCAGAAGATATTGACAAGTATTTTGTGACCGCAGTAAATATTCTTGATATTACTGAAACCACAGAAAATGTTCTCGATTTTACCGCAATATTAGGGGATCACAGTATTTTTAAAACCTGATTGTAGTACTGTATTATGATTTTTAAAGCAACCCAACCCAAGATACCAAAATCTTTTACCCCACCTGACCCAACCTGAATTGAAACGTCTGATCCACAGAGCCCTAATAATCATCTCCAGTGATTACAGCAATACCGTTAATCGATCACTAATCGTTACAGACACTTAATGTAACTGCCGTCATATTGTAGAATTTCAAGCTCGGATTAGCTCGTATTAATGACGTGTGGTTATATCACTCAAAGCTTTTAGGTGGCTTGTCTGGATGCCACCTTTACACAACAACGTTACCAGTGACAATATTTACCTGGAAGAGTTTTGTGTTGGCTCTTGGTATCTGGTGTGAGATGCTTGTCTGTTGTAGAGCACGGTGGCACAGTATGGAGATGGCTGGTATTGTGTGCTACACAGGAGCCTCCATCATCACAAGAGCCAGAGAGATCATTGAGCAGGTAGGGCGACCACTGGAGCTAGACACTGATGGTATCTGGTGTGTATTGCCTGCCTCCTTCCCTGAGAACTATATTGTGGAGTCTACACATCCAGGAAAAGCGAAGGTCACCATCTCCTTTCCTAACGCTGTTCTCAACTCCATGGTCAAGGTACTGTATTCAATTAAGATTTCACTATACCAAAACATAAATAAAACCAATAGCATTACAGTAGAACCCTGGTTAACTGAATTCGCCAACACTGTTGGCCTAACCTGACCCCAAAAAATTGAGGACCCACAGACCTGTACTTAAAATTCTGCAAGTTCATTATTCCCCTAAACTTTACAGTTGATTGAGTTTTGTGTTTGTCTTGGCTTATCCTCAAACTAATTCACTGTCAAAACCCAAGTACGTTGTTGTACCCAGTCCTATTTTGCAATAGAAGAGTAACCAACAGGAATATGCCAAAGTAGTTTAATACAAACAAGCAATTTAGTATAGAGACTGGTTTTTATACATTCCTCTTTTAGCGAATTTCCCTATAGGGAAGTAGCTATTACCGTAGGTGGCGTGGTAAGACCTAGACCCGGGACCGATTTACTTTTTCATTTTGATGTCCCCAGAGGCCAAAAACACCATTCGTTCAAATTTATATATATATATATATATATACTTATATATATATAGTGATGAGTGAGTGAGTCAGTCAGTCAGTCAGTCAGTGAGGGCTTTGCCTTTTATATATATATATATATATATATATATAGACATATATATATATATATATATATAGACATATATATATATATATACGTCCGTGAACGTGATAACTTGAGTAATTTTTGTCCGATTTTGATGAAATTTGGTTTAAAGGTGTAAAGCGGGATAAACTTGAATGAGTTCGCGAATCAGCACGATCGGACCATGGGATCGGGGCTTTACGGGGGGTTTTATGGGGTAAAAATTGGTTTTTCTCACTTTTGACCCTCAAAACACAAAATTTCCCGATTTCTCTTTAGACCTTTTTAAAGAGCTTAAAAATACAAATGATTTAGTATATAAAAGTATTTTTGTTCAATTATTAGTAACGGAGAAAATTAAAAAAAATGTCAATTTAAAATTCCCATGTTATTCTTATGGAGAATATTGTCAAATGTTGTAGTTTGCTTGTTTATGGATATATTTTGATCAAACTTGGCAAATTTATTTATTTTGTACTAAGCTATCAATATTTTACTCAAAAACAAACTTTATTAGTTTCCTTGTAGCAGCAAACCTAGGTACTCGTTAAACCTAATGTTATTAAAATATATTTAACTGAAAATCAATTCAGACAAATGGAAATTCGCTTAGTCGGCAGGTTTGCTGCGGCGGGGGTATTTTGTTATGATCGTTTAAATTGTATTTAATTTTAATTTGGCAGATTTTTTTCAATCATGTTGATCTTTAAAGTTTTAAGTTATTTATACTATGTAAAACATTTGGATTTAATGTTTTAGGATTTCTACACAAATGATCAGTACCATGACCTCAAGGACCCCAAGACATTGCATTATGAACAGCGAAGTGAGAATTCCATATTTTTTGAAGTTGATGGTCCTTACTTAGCCATGGTTCTACCAGCCTCCAAAGAGGAGGGCAAAAGGCTCAAGAAGAGATATGCTGTATTCAACTTTGATGGATCTCTGGCTGAGCTCAAAGGGTATTGTTGATTTTATATTTAATTAGTAGAATTGCTACTACGATAGTTTCATCTCTAGATATTATGGAATAGGCAGCATGAAGTAATGTCTTACACCCTCATTGAACACTAGTATATTCCAAAGTTAGACAAAGGTCAACTTGGTCATTTGTTGAGTAAACTAAATTTGTGTTAAGTTACTAACCATCCAGTCATGTATACAAGCCTATGTCCAAACACTGTGGCAATACAGAGAGAGTCTGGGCTGGCTACGGTCATTCCGTCTAGGTGTGGAGGGACTGACCCTGGCAATCACAATGATTGCTGACAGGGACTATTGTTAAAATAACACCCATAGATCAAACCATGAGCTGTTTCCAGAATAAATTTTAAGAACCGACTATTCTCTACAATAATTGTAAAAAATGTTTGTTTGAATCCATTTATGTGCAGGTTTGAGGTAAAGCGACGTGGAGAGTTGCAGCTGATCAAAATATTCCAGTCATCTGTGTTTGAGTCTTTTCTCAAGGGGGATACACTGGAGAAATGTTATGAATCTGTAGCTAAAGTTGCAGACTACTGGCTAGATGTCCTTTATAGCAAGGTAAATTTGTCTCATTTTGTATCATAATTGACACTGATCGTGGTTGACATACAGTAGAACCCCTGATATCCGTCCTCGGTTTATCCGGCCACTTCCAGGAAGCAAATATAGTAGTTACTGCACTGGAAACAATCAACAACTGTTCAGAGGCCTACTAGCTCAACACACAGTAAAATGTAAACAAACAGATAAATCATAAGAACGTTCAATTGATCTACTGTACTGGTTAGTACAGTGGATCAATGGTTTTATTTTGAAAGAGCAAAAATTAATAAGAAAGTTGAGCATAAAATAGACCATTTAAGGCCTTTGGCATAATGATCTTTAAGGTTAATTTATTCTGTTTAATTTATGATGGGCGGATCCAAGAAAATGTCGGTACCAGATCCGGATCCAGATATGTACTGTCATAAAAAAATGTAAAAACTATTTACAGAAATACAATTTAAATCATACTGTTTAAAATTAAATTGGTAATATTTAAAGGTTGATGTAATGTAATGAGATATCTCATTACAATAACCTTTAATCATTACCAATTTAATTTTAAACAGTATGATTTAAATTGGATTTCTTCTGTAAATACAAAGTTTTTTTACCTGTTTTTATGAGCTGTTTTTATAAGCTATATTATTCTATATTATAGAATAATATAGCTTATATGGCTAGGCAATGTCACAGTATATGTCGACATCAATAACATATATGGATATGGATAGTCACAGATACTAAATCCCTCATTTCTTTAACTAAGCCTATTAACTTTATTGGCGGAGCAAAGCTCTTTGGGATCAAGTTCAATGAAAACGTAACACTTGAACTCAATAACAGCTGAACACATTTCAGCCAAACTTAACAAGATTACTTCGACTAATAGTGAGAAGGTTTGTAAATAAAAAAATTTCTATTTGATAATCCTAATGCAATATAAAACTAACTTAAAATTTCCAATTTTTAACATTAGGCTCATGTGACGAAAGTAGCCATTACAGTTTTATGAATTAACAATAAAAATGTAAACAAGAGAATTACAACATATGGTCTTAACTAGGGATGGACAGGTCCCGAAATTTCGGGAATTTTTCGGGAAAAGAATATTCCCGATTATCGGGACGGGATTACATTTGACTCGGGAATTTTTCGGGACGGGATTTGGTCCGATCGTCGGCGATTTTTCCGCTTCGCGAGTGCCGATAACGCCGTTATTGCGAGCGATAGGTCCGCGAACGCAGGAGACGAAGTCATACCGACGATCGCGCCGTGACCGCGAGTCATGACGACGATCGCGCCGTGACCGCGAGTCATGACGATGATCGTGCCGTGACCGCGAGTCATGACGACGATCGCGATGTGACCGCGAGTCATGACGACGATCGCCCTGTGACCGCGGAGTCATGCTGACGATCGAGCCGTGATCGCGAGTCATACCGACGATCATGCCGTGACTGCGAGTCATACCGACGATCATGCCGTGACCGCGAGTCATGCCGACGATAACCCCGTGACTGCGGAGTCATACCGACGATCGCGCCGTGACCGCGAGTCATACCGACGATCGCTCCGTGACCGTGAGTCATACAGACGATCACCCCGTGACCCGCGAGTCACAAGTTACTATAGGTAGGCTACCTGTAAATTGTTACCCATTTTTTGGTTTTTATAGATCAGTGCCACAAATGGTGAAAATTGATTTCATATGTCTTTTTTTGGTAACTTCAATACAGTACTTTCTTTTGATGCACAGAAAAAAATCCCGTCCCGTCCCGTCCCGAACTAAAAATTCAATCACGACCATCCCTAGTCTTAACAAACCATCTACAGTATTCTAGCTAATTACAACATACAGACCAAAAGAAAAGAAGGATTTGGAACTTTGACCTTAGCAAAACTAACATATAAGTTATGAAATGTGAAAAGTTGTAGATCATTAAATTCTCGGCTGAAAATGGAATCTGCATTTTGTGAAACAGTAATTTGGGAACAATTCATTAATTTCAAATGTTGATAACAGTTAGCCTATCCTATATAACTTTAATACTCTTATTTGATTGCCAAGCCAAGGACTACATACAACTACGATTAGTAAATAATAATTAACCTAGGCTTATATAAGTCCACTTTTAACCAAGGTATGGATAATTGTCTATAGGCCTGTCCTGAAGTACAGTTACGATTACGATAAGTCGGGCTAATAATAGCCTAAACTGATAGGGTTACTAACCCAAGTTATAACTAACCTTACCTTAGTTAGTACCTTAGTTATAAATAAACTCCATCTATTTTCCCGTAATAAGAAGAATTATTATACATTCAACAGCACAGTCTATTGGGGTATTTTATAGTTATTGTTTTTTTTTATACTTAAATACTTTAAACCGATTGCAAAGTTCAAAATTAAGTCCAATGTTTTTGTTGTCCAGTAGAATTTAAATGTCAAGTTTACCTCCTCTTTTAAAACTTTATTACCCGTTTTGCATGTTAATATCAGAGTTCAACTACTGTAAAATTTTTGTGTTCAAAACTATCATAATCAACTTTTGGAAAAGGTATCTGAATCACAAGATGTAGTCAAGGTAAATTATTATAATTTTAATTAATAAAACAACCATTAGTACATCTATTGACTTTTTAGCGAATTTCCCTTTAGGGAAGTAGTTATTCCCTACTAACCAAAGTGTGTATTTATGGTAGGTGGCACGGTAAGACCTAGTCCCGGGACCGATTTACTTTTTCATTTTGATGTCCCCAGAGGCCAAAAACACCATTCGTTCAAATTGTTATATTTCTATATATAGAGATATATACAGGGTGTCCGGTCATAAGTGTTAAATAAAATTTTGCATCAAACTACATGGTAATGGCGACATAATGACGCACATTTGAGGTTCCCAAACTCAACCGTTAGGGAATAATAAACTAATTAAGGTTTTCAAAAAATTATTGTAGTTGTTATGGAAAAGGTTGTATTACTCTGTTAAAAATGCACTAATTGTTAATTTAAATGTCATTTTCAGAATCCTCACAAACTTTTAAATAGATATAACACATAATCGTTGGGGTACGGAAAAATATACTACTTTAATTTCTTCGTTAAACAATTATTTTTAATATCGACAAAAATTTAAATAACATTCAGCAATTTATTTCTCGGTTACCGAGTTCCGCTGAGTTTAACAAATATTACTAAAAACTTCCTTATTTAAAGGGCTTTACAATGGTGTAATATAGTTTTTACCAAATTTCAAATTTCCTAATGTAATTCAATCATTGTTGTGAAAAAACGTGGTAGGGCAAAGAAAAGCTATTGTGAAGAATAATACATTTAAGTGCAGGCAACGAATAATTTGTATTTTTTTCTCGCATGCAACGTTTTTTTTATAACTATTAAGCTAAGAAAAGAATCATATAGTTGTAAAATGTGTTTGTGATAAAGTTACGGTTATAGTATATTTTTCATATTTCAGATAAGATTTCAATTAACTCGCGGAAGTTCGGTTGTGGCTATCCCATAACTACCCGACATGGATTGGACGTGGAGGAAGTGTGACATAGCCTCTTCGATCTCCAGACTTGAGCCCGTTAGATTTTTTCTTGGGGTTACATGAAAGGTCTAGTTTATTCAACTGTTGTAAACTCTGAAGTTGAGTTACGGGAGAGAATCTTTGAGGCTGCTGGGAAAGTAAGGGAAAATTGACGTATGAGGTCACAGTTGGCGCAATTCACAAGCGAGCTAGGGCCTGCTTGCGGGAAAACAGAGGGCACTTTACACCCAAACTGTGCTTCCACCTTAATAAAAGTTGTGCTTTGGACGAAGTATGTCATTGATCTGATTTTTATTGTGTGTTTTTACTAACATATTGTGGTTTTTTATAACAAATTTTCCAAAGTCCAAACAAAAACTCTTTAGTTTGATGAAAGTGTAGTCTGGTCAATCATAAATTACACAAACCCTCATCATCAGTGGCCAGCTCATAAAATAGTAAGTAAAATTCATTATTTTTTACAATATCTGTTTTGGTTTAACCTTGATTTTTCACAATAGTGCGAACAAATTCACCATAGATTTGACAGTAGATAAATGTAGTTATACATCATTGTAAAGCCCTTTAAATAAGGAAGTTTTTAGTAATATTTGTTTAACTCAGCGGAACTCGGTAACCGAGAAATAAATTTCTGAATGTTATTTAAATTTTCGTCGATATTAAAAATAATTGTTTAACGAAGAAATGTAAATAGAATATTTTTCCGTACCCCAACGATTATGTGTTATATCTATTTAAAATTTTGTGAGGATTCTGAAAATGACATTTAAATTAACAGTTAGTGCATTTTTAACAGAGTAATATCATAGACAAAAAGAATTAAATATAGACCGTCAGCTGTGCTGCGGTTACCATAGGTTCTGGCGCACACAGCTTGGAGCGCAATGTAGTTACGGCGTACACGCTACGTAACTCCACGGCGCTTCCAGAGGTGTGCGCCAAAACCTATGGTAACCATGGTAACCGCAGCACGGCTGACAGTCTATATTTAATTATTTTTGTCTATGGTAATATAACCTTTCTCATAACAACTACAATAATTTTTGGAAAACCTTAATTTATTTGTTATTCCATAACGGTTGAGGTTGGGAACCTCAAATGTGCGTCATTATGTCACCATTACCATGTAGTTTGATGCAAAATTTTATTTAACACTTATGACCCTGTATATATATGTGTGTCCATCCGCACGATAACTTGAGTAATTTTAGTCCGATTTTGATAAAATTTGGTTTGAAGGTGTAAGGCAGGATAAACTTGAATGAGTTCGCGAACCAGCATGATCGGACTATGGGAACGGGGGTTTATGGGGGGTTTTATGGGGTAAAAATAGGTTTTTCCCATTTTTGACCCTAAAAACACAAAATTTCACAATTTTTTTCTGAACCATTTTGTAGAGCTCAAAAATTTAGTATTTAGTATATTGAAGCGTTATTATGCGCCTAATTGTTACGGATAAAATTCCAAAAAATTGTAATTTTAAAATTCCCATGTTATTCTTATGGAGAATAAGTCAACTGTTGTAGTTTGCTTATTTATAAACATATTTTGATACAATTTGGAAAATACATTAATTTCTTACTAAACTACAGCACCTTTTAACATTTTACATTTAAAGAACTTTTTTATCCTCCCTGTTGCAGCAAACCTAAGAACTCGTTAAACTAATTCTGTTTAGATAGGGAACAAATGTGATATTTTTAAGGAGACATTTTAGTGTAAATCCAATCAGGCAAATGGAAATTCGCTAAGTCTGCAGGTTTGCTGCATCGGGGGTATTTGTTTATGATACAGAACATTCTTTGTAAGCTTAATGCTGTGAAGCTTACATGCTCTTAGAAAACTGTCATTGAGTAGTTAAAAGTATATATAGATTTGATTTGTATTAAATGCAACTTTACTTACCTTGGTATTTTGTAGGCCTGTAACATGCCTGACTCTGAGTTGTTTGAGCTGATCTCTGAGAATCGTTCGATGAGTCGCAAGCTGGAGGACTATGGCAGCCAGAAGTCCACGTCTATCAGCACAGCCAAGCGGCTGGCAGAGTTTTTGGGAGATCAGATGGTCAAGGACGCTGGCCTCGCCTGCAAGTTTGTAATCTCTCGCAAGCCAGAGGGAGCTCCAGTCACAGAGAGGTAAAGTACTACAGCATAATTAATTATAATAGTATAGTATATAAAACTCAACTGGATAGTCACTGCCAAGAATGTTGATATGGGACAAGAATATCTATTTATATTATTTCTGGTGTTGGAAAGTTAAGTTTACATATTTTATATTCTATATTTCTTGATTTTTTATAAGTCAAAATAAATTGTCAAAGATGTTATAAAATGAATAAATACATTATACAACGTTTATGATTTACGGTAATAAGTCACTTTTTTAGCTTAGCAAGAAATGGATCATCTGTGCGTGAATAATTAAAAAAATAAATAATACCTCTCTTGTCATATAGCAGACACTATAATAAGAATTATTACAACTGTGAGGCTGCATGGTTGTCAAGCAAGACTAACTTTGAAAAGTATTTTACTTCTGCTGAGCTGAGCGTTAGCGTTCAGGGTCGGGATCATCTTACAGCTTGATCTTACATACTTACTTTGGCCTAGCCGAAATCTGTCAGATTTGGGAGTTACAGTGTAGTTTTATCTGTTCGTGACAAATTAATTATGGGTTGGAGTTATAAAGTGTTATTTTATTAAGTGAGCTTTAAGTAAATGTGTCTGTTATTGATTAAAGAATATTTACTTTCTTCAAAACTAATGTAGGTAAATGAAAAGGTTATAAAAAGATTATTCTTCAACTATTTCATCAGTTTTTTTGTTTTTAACTAAGCCAGTACTTAGGCCTCAAAAGACACCACAATCAACATATTGTTCCCAAAAACAGTTTCACTAATTTAGGCCCAAGGATCCTAGTTTGTCTACACCTACACCCAAACCTGTAAGGGAATTAGTACACTATTTGCAAAAAGTCCATGAAATGATTAGCCTATATTGGGGATAAATATAATAGAGGGTGGTTGACAGTCTTAAGATGCAACAATATCAAATTTAAGTAGACCTAGGCCTAACTTAGCCTAAAGACACACAGAGGTTTTATTTAGCCATTAAGTAAAGTAAGGGTCTACTAACTTGCAAATGATCAGGCATGAAACATTTGTTTGGTAAAATATCAATAAAAACCCGAAAAATACTCGAAACTTGAATTTTGGTCATTTTGAGCCCGGCCTGAAAATTACCCAGACTCAAAGTTATCTTTTCAGTACCCGACTTGAACCTAATACTTCAATACCCGCAGACCCCTACTTTTCTTTCAAATGATTCAATACTAATGCTTTTTGTTAGTTCATTTAAATTATCCTTTACTACAAATAACGTTTGCGCGCACAATGATTTCATAAACGGCACCAACGACTTCCTCTTCTAAATTGTTAAAACTATCTTATTTTAGCCAAAAATGTTATTTACGATGAGCTCAGTTCTGGAAAAATTTAATTTTTGTTAAACATTTTTTATTAATTTTCAATATTTTTAACATTTGCTTCATGGGCTTCCAAGTAGCCATGATGGTTTAGCGGAAATGTAAACAAAAGAGTCATCTACAATTAGCCATCAACAGTATACAAGAAAATCACAAAATACATTACCTATAAAAGAAAAAGACACGATGTATGGGGCTCAGTCCCACAACTTGAATTACCTAAACTCAAATGTCCCGCCAAGAAGGCACTCTTCAACCCAGCACTGTGTTCGCGCATGCACAGCGAGCACAAGTGAGTAAAGTGAGCCACGAATTTGTCTTGCCATTGTCGCTGAAGGATCAACATGGTACAGGAGTAGAGGACGGGATATGTGGTAAGGCCCATACGAGGTACGGTACGGTGGTAGTTATTTAATCACTCTAAATTTCCATAATTATTCTTTGCAGATTCAAAAATTAATAATGTTTAGGTTTATTTCAATGTCACCCTTTTATATCAATACTAAGTTCAATTAATAGATTACATTGTGTCCAGTAATTTGATTTGTAATTGTAACATTCATTGAAAGAGAATAGTGTCTCTTTGGTAAAAAAAGCGTTAATTAACATTAGTAATCACTAATCATCAAAGCTGGCTCTTTGGGTCTGTGATTCGCTGTTTACTGTGTCCTCTGGTTAAATACAAGGGTTCAGACATCGTTTCCAACATGAATGGTTGTGTCGTAATTGCCAGTCAATTCTCACATAATCACCCCTACGTGCCCCCCCCCCCCCCCCCCCGCCATAGATGAATACCATTGAGCATATAATACACTTATATTAAACAGGGTGTCTACTGTCTAGTAGTCGGGAAAATCGGGAAAGTCGGGAATTAGTATTGAATTTCAAAATGGTCTTGAAAGTCGGGATTTTGTCTTAAATTTGATTTCAAAGTCGGGAATTTTCATGATTTTGCCGCGATCGTCGTCTTGCGTTTACGTAACCGCAAAAGCCAATGATGATGTCTACACGGCCTCGGGAAATGTTCACGATTTTTCCGCGATAGTGGACGACGACGATCACGTTTCCGAAACCACGAGAGACGACAATGACGTTTCTGTGACAGCGGGAGACTTCGATGACGTTTCCGTGACCGCGGGAGACGACGATGACGTTTCCGTGACCGTGGGAGACGACGATGACGATTCTGTGACAGCGGGAGACTACGATGACGTTTCTGTGACAGCGGGAGACTACGATGACGTTTCCGTGACAGCGGGAGACGACGATGACGATTCCGTGACCGCGGGAGACGACGATGATATCTGCTCGGCCGCGGGAAATGTTCATGATTTTGTCGCGATCGCGGGAGATGACGATGACGTTTCCGTGACCGCGGGAGACGACGATGACGATTCCGTGACCGCGGGAGACGACGATGATATCTGCTCGGCCGCGGGAAATGTTCATGAGTTTGTCGTGATCGCGGACGACGACAATGACGTTTCCGTGACCGCGGGAGATGACGATGACGTTTCCGTGACCGCGGGAGATGACGATGACGTTTCCGTGACCGCGGGAGACGACGATGACGTTTCCGTGACCGCGGGAGACGACGATGATGTCTACACGGCCGCGGGAAATGTTCATGATTTTGCCGCGATCGCGGACGATGACGATGACGTTTCTGAGACAGCGGGAGACGACGATGATGTCATTGATGTCTACAAGGCCGCGGGAAATGTTCATGATTTTGCCGTGATCGCGGACGACGACGATCACGTTTCTGTAACCGCTGCAGTCAATGATGATGTCTAAACGTACGGTACGTGGAAGATTTCATGATTAAAAAAAACAAATTTGCTAGTTAGAATTTTTTATTGCTGCATTATTTCTTTACTTGAAAACACCACTTTATCATAATACTACTTTATGACGAAGACGGGGGTTGGTGTAGTATTATTCAGAAAATTTGGTTAAGCTATAAAAATTGGTATCGGTATCAAGAATCGAGAATCGATACATTTTGGTATTAACACGCACTAATTGTTGAAAAAACTAGTCTTGAAAAATCTGGAATTAGTCTTGAAAAGTCTGGAATTAGTCTTGAATTTTATAATGGAAATAAACTAGACACCCTGATTAAATATTTAAGTAAATAAGTACAACTGAGCACCCTGAATATTATATTTTATAAAAAGATTTCTTTTTATAAAATATAATATTCAGGGTGCTCAGTTGTACTTATTTACTTAAATATTTAATATATCAGCAGCCCTATAACACTTATAGTATATTTCCATAGACTAACCAACACAAGTAGCCTCATCCCATTGTAAAATTTGAAGCTTGTTTTTAATCTCTAACATGTTCATGTTGTTGGCACAGGGCACTAGTGTCAACGAAATTTTGTTTCTATTATTTTAGGGTTAATTTCATGATTTATGCTCTATTGTTTGGTTATATAATTAGGGGACGAGTTATTGTTTAAGGGTATATCGTTTTATTTGGCTAAACAGGGTTTTAAACAACTGAAATAACATTAAATAAATTGTAAACAAATCCTAGGACGAAACTAACTATAAAATTGTTTTAAGCTGATCCATAAGGATGACAAAAGTACTTGTATGTTTAATCTATGACTAGTGTACATGTTGCTCGAAATCGAGCAATTGCAAAGTAGTAAAGTAGTTATTTAAAAATAAATAACTTATTTGAAAAAACTAATTAAAGTCATAATTTCCGATGAGTTTAAAAGACTCAAATCATAGATTACGTACCTAACAGTTCCATATAATCAACATTTCTTGTAAATATTATATTAATTTTTAAAAGCTGATCTGGTTTTTTAGTGTATTCTACAAATATTTCCCACTTATAGCCACATTAGGTTGTCCATGTTGATCTTCGTCAATGATAACGTAGTCTGCATGGTACTTCCCATTGTCGCCAGTACGTTTACAAATTTCAGTAATTTTTTTATAGCGATAACATTTTGTTTACATTACTTAAGAACACTCTGATTTTCTGTATAACCTCTCTATCACAATTGTATTTGCTTCAATTGGCAATAATTGGGCTAGTTACTGTTATAACTAGTGATGGGCGGATCCAAGAAAATGTCGGTACCGGATCCGGATCTTGAAAAATTCTTCGGATCCGGATCCAGATACACACTGTCATAAGGGCGGGTAAAAAAATACGTAATTAACAGAATGCCAATTTAAGTCATACTTTTATTATTTTTTATCACAAAGCATCGGGTAAAATTGAAATACTAACAGGATATTTTCGAGACGAGATTATAGGCCGTTAGCTTATCATCCAGGTACAAAACTAAAAACTAGAGGTGTGCAAATATCCGAAGAATCGGGTGGGATTTAGTTTGAAAAGATACATGCCATTGCCATACATGTTATTTATTTGTATCAAGAGACAAACACTGAAACATGTAATTACCAAGCCAAAAATGTGGTTCGGATTCCACTATAAACTGTAGGTCTCTTAGTTGCCATTAGCTGTATGGGCTATTAATTAACAGCTGTGTCTAAGGAATGTCGGCCTTAGTAACTATCAAGACTACAAGATCGCGCCACTCATCCTACACTCATCTCCATTTATAATTGGCTTAAAATACCTACTTTGTATGGTCGCCATTTCATAGAACAGTATAACAGTATAAGAACATGGCCTTGCCATATAAGTTATTTGCATCAAGAGACAAACACTGAGACATGGCCTTGCCATATATGTTTGCATCAAGAGACAAACACTCGGGGAAAAAACGGTCTTGTACATGGATACAGATAGCTTTGTGTTAGTAAAAAAAATCGGGGTTGTACAGTGATACAGATAGCTTTGTGTTAGTAAACAAATCGGGAGAAATCGGTCTCTTACATGGATACAGACAGCTTTATGTTAGTAAACAAATCGGGAGAAATCGGTCTCTTACATGGATACAGACAGCTTTATGTTAGTAAGCAAATCGGGGTTTTACAGTGATACAGACAGCTTCGTGCTAGTAAAAACATTTGGGGTTGTACAGTGATACAGACTGCTTTGTGTTGCTAAAAAAATCCGGGTTGTACAGTGATACAGACAGCTTTGTGTTGGTAAAAAAATCGGGGTTGTACAGTGATACAGACTGCTTTGTGTTAGTAAACAAATCGTGGGAAAATCGGTCTCATACATGGATACATACAGCTTTATGTTACTAAACAAATCGGGGTTGTATAGTGATACAGACAGCTTTGTGTTTAGTAAACAAATCGGGGTTGTACAGTGATACAGACAGCTTTGTGTTTAGTAAACAAATTAGGGTTGTACAGTGATACAGATTGCTTTGTGTTGGTAAAAAAATCGGGGTTGTACAGTGATACAGACAGCTTTGTGTTAGGAAAAAAATCGGGAAAAAATTTGAAAAAATCGGATCCATCAAAACCAGATCCAGTCCAAGATCCGGAATTTTTTGGATCCGATCCGGTGCCGGTTCTAGCTCGGATCCGGCGGATCCGGTAGTCCGATATCTGGATCCGACCATCACTAGTTATAACGCAAGTTATATCATTGAGTATACACATAAACTCAATTATATACGTGTATACTCAATGGTTATATTTACCTGAAAAAATTCAGAATTGAAAGGCCTAATGTTGTTCAGATGGTTTTTGTTTCCCTTAGATGTGAATAGGGATGGACGAGATTGGATTTTTAGTTTGAGACGAGACGAGACGAGATTTTTTATTTCTCATAAAATTTCGAGACGAGATCGAGACGAGATTTCTCTTCTCATACACAACGGGAAATGCACGTTCGAAATTTTTACCTGATTTTGTAACATTGTTAGATGACTGTTTAAATACTTAAATAATGATAATAGGCAAGAATATTTACAACCTTTCATTAAATAACATCAGCATAACATTTTTTTATTAATCACGCCTAACTTATTAAAAATGCCTACGATTAGGAAACATGGTGATATCAGTTGGGATAGAGTTCAACTTATCCTAAAATAAAATAAATCATAAAATAAAAGCAATATTAATTTTTATAAAATAGTTACTTGTTTTGACTTTTTTTATAGTAATAAAACATTCCTCACACTGCTTACACTTAACAAAACTTCTCAAATGTTATTAAAGTAATATTATTAAAATAATGAAAGTAATATTTACATTAAAAGAATTAATTAAATAAGAACGCCTTCGAAAAGGAAACGCAACTACAACACGCTCCTGTATTGCGGGTATTGCATTGACTTTCTGCAGGCGTTTTTAATTTTTTTTTTTTATTATTTTTTTTTTTTTATTCTCGTCTTGATAAAAATCTCGGCCAAAAAGTAATCTCGTCTCGTGTAACGAGATTGAAAATTTTCCGAAAATTTCCCGAAATTTCGAGACTTGACCATCCCTAGATGTGAATAATGCAAATCCTTCAATGAAAGTTTTACTAAGCTTTCTTGGATGTAGTAATATTATTTTAAAATCACTTGACTTTTATGAAAATATATATTTAATTTCCTTGCTGTACCAGTTTAATTCAGCCTTAGAGTGTTTTCCTTTGCCAATCATCATAAAGTTAAGTCCGTGTTTCCTAAAAAATAGTAACACTTCGGCTAACATCCTTGTTTATTGTTTGTAGGAATCTTCATATTGTAGGTGTTCTTCATTATATAGGGGGTAAAATATATCAAATTGCCCAGGCTTTCTCGATTTTTTATATTGTAAAAAAGTAGTAAATATTTGTACCCAATGCGTTTCGTTGAATTGAAAAATAAAAAACAGAAATTAAATAGTACAGCTGATCAAAATGTAAACAATTATTTTCTTCTTAAGGACAACATGGGAACTTTTAAAGCCACTGGGGCAGAGCCCAAGGGACTTTTTCAAAAATGTAAGGCCAGTTTGCAAACCTACGCGACACGCTTTTTCCAATGAGACGTCAATGGATAAAATAGGTTAAGAAATGGCGGAGGAGTTCAACCGACAAAGTTTCATGTAGCTTATTAATTATATAGATATTACTGCAGCGACTCAGCTCTTGCTAAGCTTAGGAAACCTACTGTATGTGGATGGACAACTACATAATATAAGCTTAAAAGAGGCTGCCAACCTATTTAACCCATTGGCGCCGACTTACGAGCGTTACTTGTACGGCCGCTGCAGGCCCGGCGGCTGACTTACGAGTGCCGCTCGTGTCACCGCTACACAGCGCCACTAGCTATTTTATTATTATCACTTTTCCCCCTTTTTGTTTCTTCTATCTTTTATGACGTTTATAAATATCTTGCTTATTGTTTTGCATTGTTACTCATTCATTTTTGCGTATAACAAACAAGGTTGTGTTGCCATGAAAACCAGATATCACCCAAAATCAGCTGCGGTAAGGTAAAACAAACAATTTTTTTTCTATGTTATTACTTAGTACCTGGGGACCGAGCTTTGCTCGGGGAAAATCATTAGTTTACTCTAAAAGCAGTCTTAGTATTGCAGATACATAAATCCATTCCCAAACTCCACACTGCTCGCATTTACTACTTCCTTCAGCACTCCATCATGGACCTGTTTCTCTCCCTTCCCATTGTATGTTAGGATTGCAGATACATTAATGTACTTGCCACAGACAGTTCCCACACTCTGCACTGCTAGCATTACTACTTCCTTCACCCCTCCCTACGAAGCAAACCTGTTTTCCTCCCTTCCCATTGCATTTAAAGATTGCAGATACCTTAATCTAATCGTCATAAACAGTTCCCACACTCCGAACAGCTCGGCTTGACTACTTCCTTCACCACTTCCTACGTCACGGACCTGTTTCCCTCCCTTCCCATAGCATTTTAGGATTGAAAATACCTTAATCTAATAGTCATAAACAGTTCCCACACTCCGGCCAGCTCGCCTTGACTACTTCCTTCACCACTTCCTACATCGCGGACCTGTTTTCTTCCCTCCCCGTAGCATTTTAGGATTGCATATACCTTAATCTAATCGTCATAAACAGTTCCCACACTCCTGACTAATTGCCTTGACTACTTCCTTCACCACTTCCTACTTTGCGGACCTGTTCCCTCCATTCCCATAGCATTTTAGGATTGCAAATACCTTAATCTAATCGTCATAAACAGTTCCCACACTCCAGACAGCTCGCCTTGACTACTTCCTTCACCACTTCCTACGTCACGGACCTGTTTCCCTCCCTTCCCATAGCATTTTAGGATTGCCGATACCCTTATCTAATCATCACAAACAGTTCCCACACTCCGGACGGCTTGCCTTTACTACTTCCTTCATCACTTCCTACGTCACGAACCTGTTTCCCTCCCTTCCCATAGCATTTTATGATTGCAAATACCTAAATCTAATCATCATAAACAGTCCCCACACTCCAGACTACTCGCCTTTAGTACTTCCTTCACCACTTCCTACGTTGCAAACCTGTTTCCCTCCCTTCCCATTGCATTTAAGATTGCAGATACCTTAATCTAATCGTCATAAACAGTTCCCACACTCCGGACAGCTCGGCTTGACTACTTCCTTCACCACTTCCTACGTCGCGGACCTGTTTTCCTCCCTTCACATAGCATTTTAGGATTGCAGATAACCTTAATATAATCGTCATAAACAGATCCCACACTTCGTACTGCTTGCCTTTAATAGGCCTACAATGTATCGAGCAATCTTCAGTATAATCTTTGCTCAATAGTAACAAGTGATGCTTTTCCTTTTGTACTGTATTTGTAATTTGCTAGTATACTGTGGGTAGGGGTCTCAATCCCGGGATCCCGGCCAATTTTTGATACCTAGAAATCCCGGGATTGGTGACTTTTCATCCCGGGATTAACGGGATTGCAAAACCTATGTTTATATTGATTTTTTTGTGAATTTGAAGACTTTTACTGACGGAAAACTAATAAAAATAGTCCAATAACACTTGAAACACATATACTCTTTATTTTTAGGACGATTATATGAAATGGTATAAGTAATAATCTTTTTGATTGGAAAATTTAATTATCATTAAACTCAATAGGCGAACGAATGTAGGCCTAAATATATGTTTCAGTTTTAGACGACTTGGATTTACTATCTGTAAATGTTATTACATTAGTTAGAACTTAATTACAGTAGCCCTACAAGTTATTTTAAATTTTACTTTTGACATTAAACGTAAACAACGCAATTTGTGTTGCAAACATTACATTGCAATCGGAAATTTAAGTATTATTTTCATTGTAGCCATAAAATATAACTATAAACACACGATTATAATCTCATTATTAATATTGCTTATATTTAGGGTCTATAACTTTATCTTCGTATTTGGTTATGTGTGGTGATTAAATTTCTTACAATCTAAAATTAAGTTTTTCAAACACACGCTACTACATAAGCAGATAGTTTATTGTTTTACAGTATCTTATATTGTTTTATTGCTATCAGCCAGAATCACATTTTTACGCTGATACTCGTGATTCTTCCCATTTTATCTTTTTCTCTTAGCTATCTTTAATCTATCTATTAGCGTATTGTATCTAGGTTACGTGCGAGTGCGGTTGCTCGTGATTTTTTTAAATGTATTTATTATATTCTAGAGTAACTTATCAACATTTATACACTGTAAATAAGAAATACAGGCGATGAAAGTTCCGCGTGTCATATTTATTTACTTAGAAAACGGAAACATTGCGCAGTGTAACACTGGTAAGGCCAGTTTAAAACATTAAAGTACTCAACAAGGGGACTTCTCGCTCATTTAAAATGGCTAAATCATAATATTATATAATCCCGGGATTGATCCCGGGATCCTGGGATCGGCTGAGACGAATCCCGAAATCCCGGGATTGGATTGAAGGCCCGGGATTGAGACCCCTAACTGTGGGTAGTTGGCTTATTATGAACACATGCTACAACTTCAAGTCTTTTGTTTACTTTTTCCTTGTTATTTAATTCAACCAACATGGTTACTTAGCAACCCATAAGACTAATGTTAAAAAAATGTGACTTTCAGATTCGTTTTTCTACGGAATTAGATTTTTGTTGGCAGTTATAACCGCTTGAAGCTCGTTTTTATGCCAAAAATAAACTATTTACAAGATTTGAAGAAAATCTTCAGAGCCGTTTTCGATATCTTTCTGCAAGCAAGGAAGCATTTATACAAGCAAACATTGCTTGTATTAGAGTATAGGATAAAAGTAAACAACTTGTGATTTTTCTACGTAGGGAATCAATTGATCTTTATAATAGTAGTGTCATTTGGTGTTTAGATTAATCTTGGAATTTGTAAATCAAGTTTACTTTGAAAAAATTTTATTTTTATAATCTTTACAATCTTATGTTTTTTAATTTTACACTCTGATTATCCAATTGCCACTTTTTTGTAGACAATTTTACTGTGAACAAAATCGTGTAAGAATTATTAATTTATTACCTAAGGTTTTCTTTCTATACCAATTAGAGTAAAAGTCTACAAATTCGGTAAAATTAATTGCCGATAGAGGGTGCTGCAGGCAGTGCATTAATTCCATCCCCAATGGTTAAAAATTAGATTCCTAAACTTATGATTCTAACGGTTTCTTGTACTGTTCAAACATGCTTAAATTATTAAACTCTCAAGTGTAATGATGATTTTTTATCATGTCCTTAACCCTTCATAGATGACCCCACAGAGTTTTCCTCCGGGCGCATTTGTTTTTATAGAAAAAATTTGTGTTATCGCCAGCCATCAGTTTTAAGAGTAACATTACATCACGTGTCTCTTTCTGTGAACCGATTAAACATTATTTTGCTCTCACACCTCCCCCGCACAACCCCTATTATCCCACGAGAGAATGCATAGCTGTAAAATTACCTGGCTAATACTTTTTTTGCGTAAAAAATATATATGCATAATACACAACACTCCAGGAACACAGTGAATAATTTTTGCCTTCCTCCACCTCCTCATTTCAGTCTAGTGAGAGCTTTTATTCATGTACTGGTCATTTACACCGTGTACGTCTCCTTGTGTTTAGTAAATTAATGCTTATTTTACTTTTAATTGTTGATTGGATACAGTTTTAATTTATTAGTATTGTCCTTAAATCATGTGCTGGGCCACAGTGAAGTATTATGTACCTCTCAGTGGTTAGACGTGGAATCTAATAAGCAAAATAGGATTCATCGAGTTGAGAGACATGAAGATGTTGCATGTTTAGTGAGGCTTGCAGGATATTTTCTAAGACACCTTTTCAATTTTTATACTGTAAATATTAGTTTATTAATTCTTAAAAGTAAATTTTATTTGACAAGATCAATCCAGACATCTGGTCAACGATCGCCAGTTGGTAATGGTAATGGTAATGGTAAAACTTAAAAGGAATTTTATCCTTACAATGACAGTGATTTAAAATAATTTATAACTGAACTACTTTTAGTAAACTATGTATTTTTCATAGTTTATTACACAGTTTGTTTCATATATATTTGTCATTTATAGATACGGTACATAAAAAGAAAACTTCTGAGGCATAATTAATTTATATGAGAAACTGTTTCCTGAAAAAACAAATAAAAAACAATTCAAAGTGTATGGTCTTATTACAACTGTCAATTTTAGTTTTGTTATCTTTACCATATTCAGAAGGTTCTAAATTAAACACTTAAAACTATTTTTACGCTTTTCAGGAATTAAAATATAATGCTTATAATGAAATATTATTAATATACCAGGTCGGAAAGACCATGTGGGTCTCCACAGGTTTTCAATTAAGTGTGACCTCTGTGGGGTTAATCAGTTGAAGCCTGAAGAGTTGCGTAACACGGAGACCAGCTCTATGTGTCACGGTGGATTCCTGGAGTGTAGTTCCGAGTGTCACCTATGGTGTTTTTGTTTTTGTTTGCTATATATTTTTTTTAAATATGTAAAGTAAGAGTTTTTTTTTTTTAATTCCATGTACAATTGTATCAACTATACATGGTTTTAATAGTTTTTGTATGTATACATTATAAAATTACATTGTTTGTCTAATGTTTTAATACCCGAAAAAAAAAAAAAACTCCTTGTGCCACTGATCGAGTTTTAAAATTGAAGACACCCATGAAGAGTTAATCAACATGAATTTTTGAGAGTCATTGGTTTGAGATTGGGCATAGACTTATCACTAATTAATCATGTAGAAATTTATATTTGAACCAAAAGAAAGTTGTGTTATTTTCATATTTTGTTATAGTATTAATCGTACAATCCTTTTTCAGAGCCATTCCACTTGCGATATTCCAGGCAGAACCAAGCGTCAAGAGACATTATCTTCGCAAATGGCTGAAAGATAACTCCATAAACAACGTAGACATTCGACAAGTGTTGGACTGGAACTACTACATTGAGAGGCTGGGTGGGGCAGTACAGAAGATCATCACTATTCCTGCTGCTATGCAAGGGGTCGGTATTTCATTGTTTAGTTATTTAGCACCTCTTGACTTTTACTTAGTTGTTTTGGCCTAAGTTATCATTGTTGTTATATCTTAAAAAATAACTTTTGAGTAAAGTGAACTTCGTTGGTAGCAGTCTTTCTAAATGAGAGATGAGTTTGTAAATTTGTATTTTTTGGAAATTAAAATCTTTTGGAAATTAAATCATAAAAAAGAACAAGTCTGTTCGAGCCCAAGAAAACATATAACTTCATAATAGTCGAACATTTTTTATGATTTGTTTACAGTACTTTATAAAATGATTTGTGATTTTGTGCCAGGATGGACTCTTTCCCATCCGCGGTCACAGTAAAATCGATGGCATCTTCTGTGGTAACAGTAAAATTGAAGACATCTTCTCTGGTTAAGGTAAAATTGAGGATAGTGATGCGATTCCAGACAGTTTTGATTCCGATTCTTTGAAATGTATTCTTAATTCTCGATTCTATTAGTTCCATTACTTCCATTATGTTAAAAACATTTCCTATGGTTGTGTAGACATCGTCATTGTCTCCCGCAGCCACGGCAAAATCATAACTTCTCCTGTGGTCGTGTAGGCATTATCGGTGTCTTCCTCGATCGCGGCTGAATTCTGATCGTCTCGCACGTCCATCGACCATATAGACATTATCATCGTCTTGGAAACGTCGTTGTTGTCTTGCGCGATCGCGGTACTAGTGGTAATTTTCCAAATGCACGGAACTTTGCAAACGAGTCAGGTATCGGTATCGGAATCGACCTGGCATCTAGCGGTCAGCAGCGAACGTGTTAAGAGGTTGATTCTTGATCCTTATTCCAAAGCCGAGAATCGGTGGAATTGAGAATCGACTTTTGGAATTGACCCATCCCTAATTATTGAGGATATCTTCAGCATGTATGGCAAAATTAAAAACACCATCTACTGTCACAGCAAAATTGTGAACATATTCCACGGCATGCGAAAACTGTGAACACCTTCCACGGTTACGTAAAAATTTAGATATAATATCACTTTACTGCCATAATCTATTCCACATTTCCAGCAAAGCTGGTGAAGCAGATGACATTGTCATTTCTTAGATAACTACAAGATTCAAAATTAAAACTAAAATTAATATTCAATCAGTCACAAAAAAAAAATGGTCATTTACGTACTCTGTTATTGAATAAAATTTATTTTTTTACTACCTATATTTGAATTCTAACTCAAACTAGGCAATATCATTGATCTCCCCTAGTAAAAAGGTACACTTGAAGATCGGGATTGACAACCGGTTAAACCGGGGAAAATGTGTGAATTTTTCCAGGAGTCCTGGGCTACTGCTCTTAGCTTCCTTAGATCTTACCTCACCTGGTTACTCATTAGTCATGGTATTTCCAGCAATCGCTTTCCTATAGGTTATTCATGCTCTTTTATCACCTGGTACATTTACCTTCTCTGCAAATACTCAAATCCCTTGCTTCACTGTTGCTATAATGTTTGGACTTGTTTAAAGTTTGCAACTGCCATTATTGATTAAACAAAAGTTGACAAAAAAATCCAGCTCAATGAACACAAGCAACTCTATTTCACCAAAAACAAAGACTAAAGACCCAGGTCTTCCAAGACCAACCACAACCTCACATCATAACAACAACAAAAAAGATTTGAAAAAGATGTGATTGGTCGCAGGTAGGTGCTTCTTTTTTAGCTTTTGGGATATTTAAGAATAACTTGTGCATTTGGGTCTGGTTGTTGTTGTAAAGTTCAGATACATAGTATATTATTATTATACTTTAAAAAATCATTCTCTTCCCACTTCATTTTGTAATTTTCCATTCTTCTGTCCCTAACAATAGAACTAATTGTACTCAATACATCTTTAGTTTAGTTTAAATGGTCAGAGGTCTGCTTTATACTAGTGATGTGTCGGTTCCAATTTCTCGGTTCGGTTCTTGGCCGAAAACGGTTCCCGGTTCCTAGTACTGTGGTGCTGCGTCACCATTGTATCTCCTACTGTACTGTTGTGTAAGCAATAGATTTAATGTTTCAAAAAGGCAGAATAGAAACACTAGAAAGGCAAAACAATAGAAGTGAGGGATTGGTTGGGCAATGACCTCGAAAGGAGTTCTGGCCACAGTGAGTCGAGTATGGCAGGAGGAAGGGGTGGGTGCGACCTTGAAGCTATATTTAGACATGCACCACTTCCCTAAAGAGATGACAAGGAGGGATTCAAAGCGCAGAACAATGATACAATTTTTTTTACAGGAATTCCTTGCCTGGTTTGATTTTTGATTGTCTTTTTCCACGTAAAAACTTTGAACTATCTAAAATATAATTTGAATTAACCCCGATTAATTATCTTTTTTTTCAACAGAGGGCCAGGCTTACAAGTGACCATGGGATTGCATCGCAGCTGAAACAGCTTATTGTGCACCCTCATTCACATTTTAATTTCATTTTCAATTTTAATTTCTTCAAATGTAATGTGATGTTTTGAAAACAATAATTTGGGAGCCTTCTGCATATCAACTATGGACTGAAATAAGTTATTGGTCGGTTGCTCATTTTATCGGTTCGGTTTCGGTTATGGTTTGTTTTTAATTGGTTCTCGGTTGTCGGTTTTTGGCTTTTCAGTTTCTCCCCAGTCATGAAAAGAGGGTACTCATGATTAAAATTGTAACTTTTACTTCATGTGAGGGTATTATTATATTTTGAAGCAAGATTAGATTAGACTACATACCCTAACTTTAATACATACGTTATGAAGTGTCTTGTCTCTTTTTTAAATTCAACATTACAATTCAACTATATACTTACATATTATAATCAAATTCGGTTAAATAATGTTTTTAAAAACTGTTATATGATAGGCATAACTGTAAAACAACAGTATATTGTCTACAAATTCATATTTAAGAACACTAAAATCATCATTCATTCAGGATCTAATCTTTTTACATTTGATACTGGTTCAACAATTATTTTCATAGAAGTGCAACAAAAGATAAGTGAACAGGAGTAATTTAAAGAAGCAGATAAATTATTATTTTACAACAAAAAGTCATATAGTAATAACTTTTTTTAACCCTCTGTCGGTCGCGCTGGTGGTGAAACAGCTGGTAAATATTATTGGTTGGGTCTTTGTTATCTATATCCTCAATCCTGTCAAATATTATATTAAGGCCAAAATTGAGCTTTTAATTTAAAATGTTGTTGGGATATTTTTTTTGTTGCTTTGTAGATTTCATAGCTTTCTAGGACGTTCATTTAGGAGCCTTTAGTACTTTTGTGTAAAATATCCATGCTATCACTGCAGCTGTTGACGTTGTGTTTTCATTAATCAGGTGTTCAGTGAACGTAGAGTGTTGTGTTTTCAATTGATGCTCAGGTAGGTGTTCATTAAACTGTTTCTCATTAGAACGACCTGTTTGTCTGATATATATAATATTCCAAAATCCAAATACAACGTAATTAGTAGGGATGGACGGGATTGAATTTTTAGTTCGGGACGGGACGGGACGGGAATTTTATTTCCTTCCCAATTTTCGGGACGGGACGGGACGGGATTTTTTCTGTGCATAAAAAGAAAGTCTTGAGTATTGCAGTTACCAAAAAAAGACATACAAAATCAATTTTTACCGTTTGTGGTACTGATCTATAAAAACCAAAAAAATGGGTAACAATATACAGGTACCTATAGAAACTTGTGACTCACGGTCACGGTGCGATCGTCGGTATGACTCGCGGTCACGGGATGATCGTCGGTATGACTCGCGGTCACGGCATGATCGACAGTATGACTCACGGTCACGGCGCGATCGTCGGCATGACTCCGCGGTCACGGCGCGATCGTCGGCATGACTCCGCGGTCACGGCGCGATCGTCGGCATGACTCCGCGGTCACGGCGCGATCGTCGGTATGACTCGCGGTCACGGCGCGATCGTCAGTATGACTCGCGGTCACGGCGCGATCGTCGGCATGACTCACGGTCACGGCGCGATCGTCGGCATGACTCCGCGGTCACGGCGCGATCGTCGGCATGACTCCGCGGTCACGGCGCGATCGTCGGCATGACTCCGCGGTCACGGCGCGATCGTCGGTATGACTCCGCGGTCACGGCGCGATCGTCGGCATGACTCCGCGGTCACGGCGCGATCGTCGGTATGACTCGCGGTCACGGCGCGATCGTCGGCATGACTCCGCGGTCACGGCGCGATCGTCGGCATGACTCCGCGGTCACGGCGCGATCGTCGGCATGACTCCGCGGTCACGGCGCGATCGTCGGCATGACTCCGCGGTCACGGCGCGATCGTCGGTATGACTCGCGGTCACGGCGCGATGGTCGGCATGACTCCGCGGTCACGACGCGATCGTCGGTATGACTCGCGGTCACGGTGCGATCGTTGGTCCAATAATCACGGTCACAGCGCGATCTTCGTTATAACTCGCGGTCACGTTGCGATCGTCGGTATGACTCCACGGTCACGTCGTGATCGTCGGTATGCCTCGTGTCACGGCACGATCGTCGGCATGACTCCGCGGTCACGACGCGATCGTCGGTATGACTCGCGGTCACGGTGCGATCGTTGGTCCAATAATCACGGTCACAGCGCGATCTTCGTTATGACTCGCGGTCACGTTGCGATCGTCGGTATGACTCCACGGTCACGTCGTGATCGTCGGTATGACTCCGCGGTCACGGGGTGATCGCCGGTATGACTCCGCGGTCACGGGGTGATCGCCGGTATGACTCGCGTTCACGGCGCGATCGTCGGTAGGACCCCGCGGTCACGGCGCGATCGTCGAAATGACTTCGTCTCCTGCGTTCGCGGACCTATCGCTCGCAATAGCGGCGTCATCGGCACTCGCGAAGCGGCAAAATCGCCGACGATCGGACCAAATCCCGTCCCGAAAAATTCCCGAATCAAATGTAATCCCGTCCCGATAATCGGGAATATTTTTTTCCCGAAAAATTCCCGAAATTTCGGGACCCGTCCATCCCTAGTAATTAGTCATATAATATTTTAAAACATTAACATTATAACAGTCAAACAAATCATTGCAAGGACATGAAAACGATAAGTGAATTTATCTGTATCAATCAGATACAGTGCGACCCTTCATGTAATTATTTAGGTGCTAAGACGAAGGGTTAATTACCAATACAAGTTAATGTTTTTGAAACTGCAAGGAATTTTTCTCGGAAGGAAGGGCAGTAGGATGTAAACAAACCATAAATCACTGTCTCCAGCCGGCCCGGGCCAACTCAAGTTCATGGACCCTCCCCTCTTAGCTCTCCCTTTTACAATACAATGCTGTGCAATGCTCCACTTGTAAACAAAATGTGTTACGCAATAGTATATTTCGTACCTAGGGCCAAAAATGAGGTTTTGCCGGATCGAGATAGTTTTTAAGTTCGAGACGAAGTCGAGAACTTAAATCGATCGAGAGCTGCAAAACCATTTCGGTCCGTGGTACGAACGCTATTTTTCACCACACTATACCCTATTACCACTATTCACCACTATAATAATGCACACTGATAGTCAACACAACTACAACTTTAAGGTTATGTGAATAAATAATTTGAGGAATCAGCAAAAATAAAAATTAATAGTTGCTAGGCAACGGTGACAATAACACAATTCTATTGCAATGTTATGGATTTTGATTGTGTATTTAAAATGCATTCATGTTTTAAGTAAGTAAGCGGACAGCTGATTTTGCGGCCCCGGCCTGTAAAAACCTGCTCGGTCCCCAAATTACGATGACAGCTGGCATGGCCAGCAAAACTTAACTTTCAGCCACCAATTAACGTATGTAATACAGCCAAAAACATCATAGTGTGGTGAAAACATATATTCCTTAACAAACTGCGATTACGATTTAATTACATTTAAAAAAATTATTTTGGTATTTTACTTGGGATAATGAGCTTATGTAACGTAATTCTTGGTTCAAGGTTCTACTGAATTATGTATGGTGATAAATAAATGTAAAATTTAATTTAGCTATTCAGTAAATGTGTCGTACACCTTTTACAGAGTTATATAGCCTAATTTCCCTATTAACTCGCCGGCAACATCTGAACGTGAGCTAGGGCCTCGCGCTGCTTAGTGCATCAATGATGTTTTCTATACTTTGTAAATCTGCAGAATGTCACATTAGACCAATAATCCGTCCCAAAAACGTGAGAGAAAACGGTGTGAGAAGTATAAACCGACAACTCGAGATAGAACTCATTGTCTTGTGATAACCAAAACAACATATAACATAACCTCAAACCTCAAAGTAACAAGCCCGAGCGTTTGTCATCGGTCGTCTGCTGAGCTGGAAGTGGGTTACTGGGTTGTGTGAAGATTTTGGCTATTGAATGGACTAATGTATTCAATGTAGGTCTACCTGTCATGTGCTTTTACTTTTTCTGATTGTTAGGCCCTAAGAATTGTACGTATTGGTTTATTCCATACTTATTGTATTTCTTGTGACGATGTCAATTATTGCTAATTTGTAATTTGAAATAAATGGGTTATTAATGCCATATGCGCATCTCAGCAGACGCCATCTTTACTTCTGACGTCATGGCAATGTTTGGTTGCTGACGCCAAAACCTACTGCGCATCTTGTTGATGTCCAGTACAATACATACGACTAGCCTATCTTACTATTATAAATGTGAAAGTTTGTTTGTTAGTTTGAAGTTCAATCACGCATTAACTACTGGACGGATTGGGCTGAAATTTGGCAGGATGATAGCTCACATTCCCGATTAACATATAGGCATATTCTTATCTCAAAAATCCTTTTGGGCCCCGCCTCAGTGGCTCTGTAGTTCCCCATGTTAACCTTATGAGTATTCATATTTTAAGGGGAATTAAAGAATTCAGTCAGCTGTTTCAACTAAAAAAGTTGGTTCTATGATATGCAAAAAAATTAAAAAGTTATAAGATTTACTAACAGCACTAAATTTTTTTGCATTTATGAAAACAGCTAATTCAACAAAAAACTGTCATACACAATGAGAACTAACTGTCAAAGTAGGATTGTTTTCAGTTACGTTTATGTTTTTAATTTCATGAATAATTTGCGATATTTTGTGTTAGCGAATTTCCCTATAGGGAAGTAGCTATTACCGTAGGTGGCACGGTAAGACCTAGACCCGGGACCGATTTACTTTTTCATTTTGATGTCCCCAGAGGCCAAAAACGCCTTTCGTTCAAATTTTAATATATGTATATATATATATATATATATATATATATATATATTGACTTATATATTTTAAAAATATAAAAATAGGGCTACTATATATAAATAAAGATTAAACATTAATAAACTTAGTACCCAAGTAAAATTATTTATTAAAATATTTACTGACTATAGTTTCGGCTCTAAGGCCATTTTCAAAGTAAACAAAAATCAAAATAAGATATGTAAATAAATAAATAACATATGTTTTTATAAAACTTTTCTAACTTGTAACATAATTTTGTTTTCATTGATTAATTTATATACTATATGATGTGTTGTACTTATTTTCATTAATATTTTCTCAATTTTTCTATTGTTTCATATATTGGATTATTCAATTTTGGAATCATTGTATTTAAAATATTTGATTTGTTATTTTTGAAGTTCATATAAATATTAATTTCTTCTTTTACATTCAATTTTTCTCTGTCTTTTTCAATTTCTAATATTGTCAAGTTTTCTTCGATCTTAGTAAACTTATGTTTGGATTTTAGTAAATGATCTGCAAAATTTGATTTCATTGATGTTTTGTTCTTCGATTTATATGCCTGTATATGTTCGTTGAATCTAACTTTAAAATTTCGATAGGTTTGTCCAATGTAGTATTTGTCACAGTCAGAACATGTAATTTTGTAGATACCAGATGCATTGTATATGTTTGCTGTATTGTTTGTTATAGGATTGTTGGTTTTATTTTGTATGATTTTAAAAATGTTATTTTTTGTTCTGTAGCTTAATTTTACTGGGGTATGTTTGAATGTTTTCCTGATTGCTTTGTTAAAATTGTTGTTGTATGGGACGCACATGAATTTCTTTTCTTCTTTGTGTTTCGAATTGTTTTCTAAGTTTGATTTTAATTCATTTCTTTTCTTAATTTTCTTCTTGATCATATTATCAATCATTTTGCTTCTATATCCATTTTTTTCAGCTAGATATTTTATAGTGTCGACTTCTTTCTTGTAATTTTCTTTATTTAAAGGAACGTTGACTAATCTGTGTATTAATGAATGAAAAGTTGCAATTTTGTGTGTCCATGGATGATTCGAATTTTTTGGAATTATTATGTCTGTAGTTGTGGGTTTTCTGAATATGTTAAAAGAATGTTTGTTGTTTTGGATGGAAATTGTTAGATCTAGGAAATTGATTTCTTTTTGTTGGGTTTCTTTGGTGAATTTAATTTTCTTATTAATATTGTTGAGATATGTTAATAATTGTTCAGATTCATTGTCATTTCCTTTAAATAAACATAAAATGTCATCTACATATCTATACCAATAAACAATGTTGTTTATGAATGGATTTGTTGCATTAATAATTTTGGATTTTTCCATTTCTGTCATAAAGAGTTCTGATAAAAGCCCTGAAAGGGGAGATCCCATTGGTAGACCATCTTCTTGAAGATAGAAAGACGAATCATAACTAAAGTAATTCTGCTTAACAGTTACCTCTGTAAGTTTGATAATATCATTTATTTCATTTATTTTCAATTTGTTGTGGTTTATTAGGTTTCTTTTCAATATAGATAATGTTTCTTTGGTTGGAATATTCGTATACATATTGTTTAGATCGAAAGATAAGAGTAAAACATCGCTAGGAATATCTATATCTTTAATTTTGTTGATAAGATCTTGGGTGTTTTTCAAAGAAGAATCAGATTCTAAATTTACATTATTTTTGATTTTGTTGTTTAAGTATTTTGATAGTTTGTATGAAGGTGAATTTATGAAGTTTACTACAGGTCGAATTGGTATGTCCTTTTTGTGGGTTTTGGGCTGTCCTCTTAAATTTGGTGCTTTTGAATTTGTTGCTTTTAATAGGATTTGATCTTTCTTATTGATACTTTTGCATTTCGTTATAGTATCATTTATTGCTTTTGAAAATTCATCCGTTGGGTCTTTTGTTAAAATTTTATATTCATTGTTTTCTATGAAAGTTTTAACTTTGTTGTTGTATTCATTTTTAGATATTATAACAACTGAATTGCTTTTATCAGCTTTAGTTATGATTGAATTATTTTCTTTCAATTTGTCTGTTATGGATTCAATTAGTGTTATGTTTTCTCTTGTTTCTGATTTTGTTGTTTTGTTAATAGTGTTGTTACCTAATTTATCAAATTCGTGAATGAAATTAAATCTCATTGGATCTTGAACATCATCGTTTTGTTTTTTAATTGCTATTTCCATATCCATTAAATAATTTTACTTGGGTACTAAGTTTATTAAAGACTTATATATATATATATATATATATACGTCCGTGAACGCGATAACTTGAGTAATTTTTGTCCGAACTTGATGAAATTTGGTTTAAAGGTGTAAGGCGGGATAAACTTGAATGAGTTCGCAAACCAGCATGATCGGACCATGGGAACAGGGTTTTACTGGGGGTTTTATGGGGTAAAAAATGGTTTTTCTAATTTTTGACCCTCGAAACACAAAATTTTCTAATTTCCCTCTAAACCTTTTTAAAGAGCTTAAAAAAACAAATAATTTAGTATATCAAAGTATTTTGTATGGTTATTGGTAACGGAGAAAATTACAAAAATTGTAAATTTAAAATTCCCATGCTATTCTTATGGAGAATATTGTAAAATGTTGTAGTTTGCTTGTTTATGGATATATTTTGATCAAACTTGGCAAATTTATTTATTTTATACTAAGTTATTAATATTTTCCAAAAAAAATACACTTTATTAGTTTCCTTTTGGCAGCAAACCTAGGTACTCATTAAACCTAATTTAAAAATCTATTCAGACAAATAGAAATTCGCTTAGTCGGCAGGTTTGCTGCGGCGGGGGTATTTTCTTATAATTTAGAATACTGTAAATTTAAAGAAGCAAATTTTATTAAACTGTGTCCTCCCTCATTGCAAACACAAAGCTTGAGTATAACTGCAATAAGCATTTTATACTTATATGCCAACCCCGTACGAAGGACGGGTACTCTGCTAGTATAACATAATTACAACTATAAACATAGTTCAAACAAATAAAATCATATTATAATTAACTAGAGTACAACATAAACAAAGGAGCAAGGTTATAATCATTCACAACTAATTTTGAATATATTAATAATGGTTGTTGACCTGACACAGCAGAACAGATCCAATTCCAGTGATTTGTTTGTCCAGTCAATCCTACATAACAAACAGCTGCCGACGCCGTGGACGCTTAAATAGCTTGGTGTAGGTTGATTGCTGAAAACGTCTATGTTATCATCACTTATTTATAAGATCATCATTTATGCATTTTTTTATTTTATTATTATAGCTATTAGAGGGTAGTTAAAAAAAGAACAAATATTTTTAAGAACTAAAAAATACATAAGTAGAAGATGGAACCATTGGACAGAAGAACCGACAATTTTCCAACGGTTCTCGGTCCCGTTTATTTTCCCAAGAACCGTTGGAACCGACACATCACTACTTTATACAGGTTTGATAGACCCTGATAGCAGCATTGAGCTGTCAGGTACTGGCATCACTGATATGGAATTAAAGTGATAAATAACCAATAACTGTGTTGTGTTATAGCTTGCCAACCCAGTGCCCAGAGTCAGACACCCAGACTGGCTTCACAAGAAGATGTTGGAAAAGAATGACGTTCTCAAGCAGAGACGAATCAATGAACTGTTCTCTGCTGTACCCAAGCCAATAAATAAGGAGACCGCATTGGTAATGTGGTGGATTTTTAATTACATTGTACTTTTAAGCTGTTTTGACATACTAGCTGGAGACATAACCTTAAGTAAAATCTTTACCACAGTTCATAATATCTATGATTTATCTATAATTTTTGTATATTTTTGTATATATATATACTAACTTATCTTATTACAACAAACCTAACCTAACCTAACCTAACAAACTAACATCAAATTCTATGTTTTTGATAAGTTGATTTAAATAAAGTTTTGTTAGATGTAAATATTTAAACGTATTAACTGAGAATAACTTAAACACTCACTTCATTTTGGGGTAGCCAACGTGTTCAGGAAGAAAACAAACCTAAAATGGCGGGCGGCCAGCTTCTTTTTCGAGACAAGAAAGGTGGTCCATTTATACCGGACGATCGTGATGGATAGAAATGGCTGAATAACAATTTAACAATAATAACAACAACAATTTAGCAATAATAATAACAATTTAATTAATTAGAGTTTTATCCTCATTATATAATCCCTAAGTAAAATATTTAAAAAGTCCAAGTAATATCAAATTATTAACAAAAGAAACTAGGGATGGACGGGATTGAATTTTTAGTTCGGGACGGGACGGGACGGGATTTTTATTTCCTTCCCGATTTTCGGGACGGGACGGGACGGGATTTTTTTCTGTGCATAAAAAGAAAGTACTGTATTGCAGTTACCAAAAAAGACATACGAAATCAATTTTTACCATTGTGGCACTGATCTATAAAAACCAAAAAATGGGTAACAATTTACAGGTACCTATAGAAACTTGTGACTCGCGGGTCACGAGGTGATTGTCTGTATGACTCACGGTCATGGCGCGATCGTCGTCATGACTCGCGGTCACGGCGCGATTGTCGGTATGACTTCGCGGTCACGGGGTTATCGTCGGTATGACTCCACGGTCACGGCGCGATCGTCGTCATGACTCGCGGTCACGGCACGATCGTCGGTATGACTTGCGGTCACGGCGCGATCGTCGGTATGACTCCGCGGTCACGGGGTTATCGTCGGTATGACTCCACGGTCACGGCGCGATCATCGTCATGACTCGCGGTCACGACGCGATCGTCGGTATGACTCGCGGTCACGGCGCGATCGTCGTCATGACTCGCGGTCACAACGCGATCGTCGGTATGACTCGCGGTCACGGCGCGATCGTCGTCATGACTCGCGGTCACAATACGATCGTCGGTATGACTCGCGGTCACGGCGCGATCGTCGGTAGGACTCCGCGGTCACGGCGCGATCGTCGGTAGGACTCCGCGGTCACGGCGCGATCGTCGGTAGGACTCCGTGGTCACGGCGCGATCGTCGGTATGACTCGCGGTCACGGCGCGATCGTCGGTAGGACTCCGCGGTCATGGCGCGATCGTCGGTATGACTCGCGGTCACGGCGCGGTCGTCGGTAGGACTCCGCGGTCACGGCGTAATCGTCGAAATGACTTGGTCTCCTGCGTTCGCGGACCTATCGCTCGCAATAATGGCGTTATCGGCACTCGCGAAGCGGAAAAATCGCCGACGATCGGACCAAATCCCGTCCCGAAAAATTCCCGAGTCAAATGTAATCCCGTCCCGATAATCGGGAATATTTTTTTCCCGAAAAATTCCCGAAATTTCGGGACCCGTCCATCCCTAAAAGAAACAGAAGGACAGTTTAGCCTCTTTATATATTTTTTTTAAATTTTAAATTTGTACTGCCACTGCCACATCTAGATTTATATTAGCTTGCCACTGTGAAGAACCAACCTGGTGAGAACTCTCCATTTTCTGAATATTAGGCTTACCCTACTTGAAGAAATTTAACTCATCAAAGACATATTTTATTTTCAATCTGATCAAACCTAATTACCATTCAAAAACTATAAATAAATATCATCAAGAATAAATTCAGAAAAAACAATTTGAACAAGATAACTGAATTCAACCTTGATTAATTTAACACCTATTCAATTCATTGATAACATTAATAACATTAATAAAAACATCAGTATATACAAAAAATATTAATAAGTCAGAAAGTAAATAGTTTTCAGTATCTAGGAGTCCTATTATCAGACAACAATAATGAAGAATTGGAAGTAATAAACAGGTTAAATTCGGCTAACAGGTCCCTCCATGCATGCAATAGATTGTTAAGCTCAAAATTATTATCCCACAACACCAAATTACGTATTTATAAAACAATAATAAGACCGGTTTTACTGTATGGCTCAGAAACATGGGCAATGAGCAAAAAAATAGAAAAAATTATAACATTTGAAAACAAGGTTTTCAGGAAAATATATGGCCCGACGCTCGAAGATGGAATATGGAGAATGAGACACAACATCAAGATTAGAGAGCGCTATAAAGACCCCGACATCATAGCGGAAGTCAAGAGCAGAAGATTGAGATGGTTTGGTCATATTTCGAGAAGAGAGGAAGACTCCACTACGAGAAATGTACTTGATAGAAACCCCGAAGGCAGGAGACCACGAGGCCGTCCCAAACTTAGATGGAAGGATCAAGTACAAAAAGATGTAAGAAGACTCCCGAAGGAGTGAAAATGACACCAAAGACAGAGACATCTGGAGGCAGTGTGTGGGCGAGGCCAAGTACCTCTTAGGGTACCAGTGGCCACTCCAGAGAGAGAGAGAGAGAGAGAGAGAGAGAGTAACTTTTTAAAAATAACTCTTCTGCATAGGAAACGTGGAGATATCAGTTAGTATATAGTTCAACTTTGAAAAATATCAAAAACAACATTATTGCTAAATAAGTATCAAGTAAAAATTTTTAAGTCTTTTGTTATTTTTAGAATGATTTTGGAGTGACTTATTTGGCCATGTTTACAGTAGTAAATCATGTCTTACACTGCATACACTAACAAAACTTCTCATCATTTGCTATGTAAAAAAACATAAAACAATTGAAGCAATATTTCCATGTAAAGAATAAATAATAAAATATTTGCAGTTTTTTTTTATTTCTAAATTTTAATTTTTTTTTATTTTTTTTACTTTTAAATAATAAAAAAAATGTAAAATAAAAAAAATAAAATTTTTAAAAATTAAAAAACAATTTAAAATTTTAATTTTAGTTTAAATTAAAAAAAATAGGAAAAAAATTTAAATTAAAAAAAATTAAATTTCTATTTTTTTTAATTAAAAATTTTTTTTTATTTTGTTAAAAATCTTGTCTTGAAAATATACGGAAAGTAAATAAAAGAAACGTCTTATAACACTTAAAACATATATTTACGCTTATACTGTTACTCACAAGACGGTAAATATACAAAAACGATGGTACAGGTAAGTGGTGATCGATTTCGATTGGACACTCCAATCATCATCAGACCCAATAGGCGAATGACAAGAATCTTGAATGGCGTCCCTACTTATACCCTATTGGCTACCGGAAGCACCGGCCAATACATTTTTATAAGTACAACTGGAATCAAAATGTATTTGTTCATTAATCAACTTATTTCTATCTTTACATTTTTCCTTATAAATATACAATTCCTCCCAAGCATTCATTACATATCCTTTCTTACAATTCTTTAAAATATCTAGACTATCCTCCATTTTTCCTAGTGAATGCCCATTTTGTAACAGGTGTTGTGCGACATTTGTTCTTTCCGGTTTGTTGTTCCTCCACGCAGATATGTGGTTTTTGAAGCGGTTTACGAAGTTCACAGTCTGTCCAATGTAGAAGCTATCACAATCGTTACAATTGATTTTATAGATGCCCGAAGTGTCAAATTTGTTACAATCTTCTATTTTTGGATGCAGTATTTTACTCATGGTGTTCTGAGTCCTGTAGGCTATTGAAACTCCGTATTTCTTGAATCTGTTAGCAGTCCTTTGTGTTGTAGTCCCCGTGTAGCTAAATGTGATATATCTGGTGCTTTCCTCTTTTATCTCTTCTAATGTTGTTCTGCTGTTTAGTGTATTCTGTCTATCGATTTTTCTCCTCGTCTTCCTTGCGATGTCCTCTATCGTCTTGGTTTGAAATCCATTCGCTTGGGCGATCTTCTTAATGGTGTCCAGTTCTTTTTTCCTATTGGCTTGGCTAAGAGGGATCTTATAGGCTCGGTACAGCATAGATCTAAAGGCTGCGGTCTTGTGGATTGTCGGATGGATAGACTTGTTGTTGATTGTAGTGTCCGTTTGCGTAGGTTTCCTGTAGATGTCAAACTCTATCTTGCTGTCTTTTCTCTCTAATGTGAGGTCCAGGAAGTTGATCTTTTTGTTTTCTTCAAACTCGTTGGTAAAGGTGAGGTTTGGGTGGTGGCTGTTTAGTGTCTGCATCATCGTTTCATGCTCCTGCTCCTGTAAATTTAATAACACGTACAATGCTGATCAAGAAGTTATTTAGTGAAGCTAGTCAAGCAAAGTTAGCAGCAAAATATAGGGATACAAGAATCAAGATTTCCATGAAGATTGCAGATATTTACTTCAACAAAGAATGTATCAAGAAGAGGATTACACCACAATACGCTAAAATCAAGGTCAACTGTAACACCACTGCCGCTAAAAGAACAAAGGAACAAGGAGAGGTATTATTCATCAAAAATATGATCAAACAACTTTACTGTGAAAAAGAAGAACTGAACCAGATTGCCTACGACATCCACCTACAATTTTTGAGATTATACGGACTAATTGCGTGGAATTTACTACACGAAGTCGTCAGTGAAGAGGTTGAAGACGCCATGGACCGGAAATATTTACGGATAAACGACAAATTAGACAAACTCGTAGAGAAGAATACACCTAATGAAGACTTGGATAGGACCAATACAGAACACAAATTCCAGAAGAGAGTCATCAACCTTACAGACATTCAATTCAGTGAAGAAGAAACGAAAATACTGAACTACGGAATGAAGTACAATTTCCCAATGAAGAAGAAGGACGAAAATGAACTACTAGCTACTGAAGTCGAAGCAAATGTAAAATCACTCAGAGACGTAGACCATTATGCCGTTCGGAAGGAAGTGACAGCCAACGATTTCACCAGCCTAGGACCCATAGACCCCAGCAGAAATGAAGAACTGAAGACATGCAACAATATAAAGAAGAAGCTGGAAGAGAATAGCTCAATTGTTGTGAAAGCAGACAAAAGCAACGCCATCGTAGTGCTCGGAAAAGAAGAATATATAAAGAAGACGGAAGATTTCATCAAAGAAAATAACTTCAAAGAGCTGAAAAAGGATCCAACGCAGAGGTACCAAAGAGAGCTGTCCGACGTCGTGAAGAGATGCACCAGAGTGATTCCCGAAGAATATCGACAGAAGATGAACATCCTAAATTCTAAAGCGCCCGTGATGAAAGGGATCCCAAAAATACACAAGAAGAATGTACCCATCAGACCATTAGTTAACTTTAAATGTGCTCCTACCTACAATGTTTCAAAATTGTTAGCAAGTAAGCTCAGCAATGATTTAGAATTAGAATATGTATACAATGTAAAGAATAGTTATGAATTTGTTGAACGTGTAAAGAACATAGATATAGATTCGAATAGTAGGCTAGTCTCATTTGATATCGCAAATCTGTACACAAACATACCTGTATCAGAAACTGTAGATCTTGTTAAATGTAGGCTTTTGCAGAATAGTTTAGACGATGAATATGTCAATCAGATTGTAAAATTGCTTGTGACTGTTTTGAAACAAAATTATTTTAGATTTAACAATAGATTTTACGAACAAACAGATGGTTTAGCTATGGGAAGTCCACTTTCGGCAATTTTGTCAGAAATATTTTTACAGCACCAGGAAAAAGAAATGTTAATGAATTTAAGAAAGAATCATGATGTAAAACTGTATGTTAGATATGTAGACGACATTCTTGTTATCTTCAGACAAGCCCAGGAGCAGGAGCATGAAACGATGATGCAGACACTAAACAGCCACCACCCAAACCTCACCTTTACCAACGAGTTTGAAGAAAACAAAAAGATCAACTTCCTGGACCTCACATTAGAGAGAAAAGACAGCAAGATAGAGTTTGACATCTACAGGAAACCTACGCAAACGGACACTACAATCAACAACAAGTCTATCCATCCGACAATCCACAAGACCGCAGCCTTTAGATCTATGCTGTACCGAGCCTATAAGATCCCTCTTAGCCAAGCCAATAGGAAAAAAGAACTGGACACCATTAAGAAGATCGCCCAAGCGAATGGATTTCAAACCAAGACGATAGAGGACATCGCAAGGAAGACGAGGAGAAAAATCGATAGACAGAATACACTAAACAGCAGAACAACATTAGAAGAGATAAAAGAGGAAAGCACCAGATATATCACATTTAGCTACACGGGGACTACAACACAAAGGACTGCTAACAGATTCAAGAAATACGGAGTTTCAATAGCCTACAGGACTCAGAACACCATGAGTAAAATACTGCATCCAAAAATAGAAGATTGTAACAAATTTGACACTTCGGGCATCTATAAAATCAATTGTAACGATTGTGATAGCTTCTACATTGGACAGACTGTGAACTTCGTAAACCGCTTCAAAAACCACATATCTGCGTGGAGGAACAACAAACCGGAAAGAACAAATGTCGCACAACACCTGTTACAAAATGGGCATTCACTAGGAAAAATGGAGGATAGTCTAGATATTTTAAAGAATTGTAAGAAAGGATATGTAATGAATGCTTGGGAGGAATTGTATATTTATAAGGAAAAATGTAAAGATAGAAATAAGTTGATTAATGAACAAATACATTTTGATTCCAGTTGTACTTATAAAAATGTATTGGCCGGTGCTTCCGGTAGCCAATAGGGTATAAGTAGGGACGCCATTCAAGATTCTTGTCATTCGCCTATTGGGTCTGATGATGATTGGAGTGTCCAATCGAAATCGATCACCACTTACCATCGTTTTTGTATGTTTACCGTCTTGTGAGTAACAGTATAAGCGTAAATATATGTTTTAAGTGTTATAAGACGTTTCTTTTATTTACTTTCCGTAAATTTAATAACACGTACAATGCTGATCAAGAAGTTATTTTTTGAAAATATACCGTTAGTATTTCAATCCCGCCCAAAACTTCGAGATAAAAAAAATCTCGAAAAAATCTCGAATCTTCGGGTCTTGTCCATCACTATTAAATATCATTGATAGATCATTGAATATTGATTGGGCCTTAACATTCTATATACTTTTCCTACAGTCACCCAACAAAGTTGGCTTCCTTGTACTGTTTATAGTACAGAAAGCTGCTAATTGCTGCATATTTATTTATACTTTGTCGTACGGTTTATACTTTGTCGTACGGGTTATACTTTGGCACACATCAGGATTCCAACGAAACAACACAAAACAGCGTGGTTCTATTAAGCACGTAATCCGTGTACACTTGGAAATAGGTTGGCAACACTTAAAGATAATAATACTATGAGCAGCTGATTGACTATTATAACTACGATTTAACCTGTCATTTCGTGTTTATAGTTTATGTTCTCTTTTCGGTATTTCTGAACTTTCTGGACTTTTCTTTTAAACGTTTTTAAAACATTCCTACCATCTTAATAAACAAGAAAATACCTTTAACCCTCCGAGTGTCCATAGTTTAGGCCTTAATGTCCACCTATTTTTGGCGCATTTGCAAGGTTTTATTAAAACGGATCTGAGAAGCTTAAAACAATGTTAATTCTAATGTTCTATATACCATTTTGTTTGGAAAATCATGGGCTTCAATATTATATATAAAACATAAGGAACATTTTTTCAAAAAAAAAATTTTAGGTAAAAAAAAATATAATTTCGAAAATTAAAAAAAAAAAAAATAAGTTCGCGCTCAATGAAATTGTATAAATTATAGGCCTATAAATATTTGAAAATAGCCACTTTGTTCTAAATTTAATGAGGATTACAAATATATAATCATATAGTGAGGTAAGTTATCAAATAAATAAGTTATGAGTGAAAAACATGTTTTGCGCGTTTGAAAGAAAATACCGAAATCGCCCAATGACTCAACACCTTTCATAAAAACACATATACCAACCAGAGTATTTCATGTTGTATGAAATTTTATTTACAGTTAGTACAAAATCAGCCTACTAGTAAATGAGAAAAATACAGCATGGTTTTACCTTGATTATGGGGCCAGAATCCTGTGCCGAACTTGAAGAATTCGAAGAACTTGAAGAAGTTTACTGAACTTGATAAATTACAAAGTATCCAAAATATATTTACATAAAGTCACAAAAGTCAGACAAAAAACTTGCAAAGTTGTTGCTGTCAATAGTTTTCAACACTAGTAAATAAAAAATAACACTTATGAAAAGAAATATTATGTACAGAAGAATTAACACATGGGCCTAATCAGAGTCCTCTCCGCTACTTTGGTCTAGGGTCACTCTGGCCCTTTTTCTGCAATTTTTATGCCTCCAAAAGTGCTGCATTTTGTGGAAGCACTCTTTGTGAACACCCACATTACATCCGGGGCACCAATATGAAGACCTGCCTCTGCCTCTGGTTTTGGTGTGACCACAAACGATACACAATCTTAGTTTTCCTTGATGCAGTTTTTCTAGTCGGTGGTCACCGCAATCCCCATGGGGTCCAGGAACTGGTCCAGGTAAGGCATCGCAGGTTGCTTCGCCTACGAGGGATTCTACAATAGATATGTGGAAATCTCTTCTTGATACAGGTTTGTCAGTGTTCTCTTTGTATAGAATGTAAGCATTTACGAGCGCAATATCAATAAAATTAAAGAAAAGCTTCTTCCAGTACTTTGAAGTGGTGCGGTTGCAAGACATATGGTACACAGATTTGTCGCTTACATCCACACCACCCATAAACTGGTTGTAATGGTGTATCAAAACCGGTTTCATGCCTCTCAGTCCCTTTTTACTTGTAATAATTTGATCTTCCGCATGGTATGCTGTAGAAATCAAATACACAATTTTCCTACTCAGTTTCTGACGGTAACCAACCATTAACAGATTTCCCTTTCTAAAGTATACTGTTTCCCTTTCTCCTAAGTTATTAGTTTTTAATTCTTTTTGATATAAATTTTGACTTTTTGTTTATGGTTCCTGTGATGAATGTTTGTCGTTCAAGAAGGTTAAAAAAAAAAGCCAATGGGATTTTCGTATAGAAATTGTCGGTAAAGACATGATATCCTTTGTCAAACAATGAAGATTTTTCAATCAAGTTCTTTACTACCCTCTCGGTAAACAACTCTTCATCATAGTTAGCTTCAGAAAGGTAATCACGTCCACTGTATAGTTCCATGTGCATAACATAATTGGTGGCACTATCACAAAGTTCGAATTTTTTAATGCCGTATTGTTTGTGTTTCTTATTTGGCATATATTGAATAAATATGCATCGGTTCTTTGTTCCCACTACACTTTCGTCGATGGAGAGTTCCTGATTTGGTACAAAGTGTTTTTTGAAACTTGAATTGAGATGATCTAACAACCACCTTACTTTCATCCAATGGTCATGTCCAGGCTGACCCCTCTCAACAGCGCGGGCCGATGTCAAATGCAAGAAACTGCTTATGAGTAAAAACCTATTTACCCCCATGGTGTTTGAAAAAAATGGTATATGTTCTGTTTTTCTAGTGTCCCAATATGATTTGATGTTTTTCTTAACAATCATTCCCTTATTGATAAGAATAGCAAAGAACTTTTTCATTTCCTGTATGGAAACATTGGACCATCTTTTGAACCTAGATTGTGGACTCAAATTATCTCTCTTTTCATCTAATGTTCTTTGAGCATAGGCATTAGTTTCTCTTGTTATGAGATTCCAAAAGGCAGCTGTCAAAAATAGGTTCAAATAATTGATAGGGGAAGAATTTCTTGGGGGTAAATCTTTGGGTCCTGTAGCCCTAACTTGAAACTGAGGTCTGACATCTTTCGGAGGTTCGGGGGGATACACCCTAATCCAAGGTTCTATGTTTTGCTGTACTGGTATTAGCCTAGGCCTACCTGCATTAGGGTCTTGTTCATTTTCAATTTCAAGATTTTCGTCAATATCTGACGTCTCTAAATCGTCCAAATCGTGCACATATTCCTCTCCACTCCCTGACGAAAAGTCTAGCAAAGATAGTTCAGAATCTGAAGGATAATTCACATCAATGTCACTGCCTACTTCTTCGGGATCATCAACTAGTCCTTCTACATCACTTATATCTTCAATTAGTGCATTACGAATATCACTACTGTCCATTTTTACTGATTTTTACCACCAAAAACGACGATAAACAAACGTAAACGTAAACGTACTAAAACTAAAACACCAAGTCAAGTAAAAGTCAGCTGTCTGCTACAATGCTACAATTACGATCGGCTCGGAGAAAAAACAGCGCTGAGACAGACCTCTGGAGAAAGCTTAGAATAAAACGGAAAGAACGATACCTAACTCGATCCAGTTCAATCCGATTCAGTCAGTCATAGAGCCTTCGCCGTAAACGATGTTTGTGCGTCAAAAACTAGACGCGTGACCCTACACAAAGTGTGTTGTGCGTCTATTTTTTGACGCGTGACCCTCGGTGGGTTAAAGCATTTTTTAGGCGCGGAAATCACTGCAAATTAAAAAAAATATATGGAACTATTTTCTCAAGTCGCGGAGCACATTGCTTGCCGAGGAAAAAATAGCAGAGTGATACGGACCGGGCACTAATTTCTCTAGGGCACCTATCTGTGTTGCCAGCTGAACCTAAAAACCTGTTTCAGAGTGTTTGAAAGACTAATTATTTATATGCTTTAAGTGACTGTAGGATATATATAATTACACAAGTGCAAAAGGCCTTTGCTGCACTCGAGATAATTCCGAACTCGCCTGCGGCTCGTGCGTAAACGTTGCTCTCGTGTGCAGCAAAGTGCCACTTTGCTCACTAGTTACACAAATAACTATTGTGTGTGTTTTATAGGAAGAGCCTGGCTCTAGTGAGCAGCCTATGACGTCAGATATTGAGGACTTGGCAGCAGGCAGGAGTGGTGGAGGTAAGAGACCTCTGGCCTACAGTAGCAAGAGGAAGAGAGACGGAGACAAATCCCCCGGCTCTCTGTCTCAGCAGCCAGTCACTACGTCATGGAGAGAGGCCCTGGGAACTCCACCACCGTTTGGCACAACCAAGGTAGGCAAACCTGCTACCTTCACTGTAAACAATTTTGTAATTAGTATTGAAGGAAATGTAATATAACCAGCAGACCCTCTTTAAAATAATAAGCTAATTTGTTAATAATTTTGATCTATTCTGTTGTTCAAAGTAAGTTCAGGGTCAAAGTATTCTTCCAAGTTAGGAATTGAATCTATTGTCAAAATCATTCATGTTTATTGGTTTATTCACATTGCATATACATACACAAATAAGTGTCCATGTATCAACAACAATATTGCCACAACAGCTGAATTTGCACACTATTAGTTCTTTAAAGAAAATATTCTTGCATGTACAGATTTTCTTGCAGAAAATCTCAACTCAAATTTGTAATTTTGTTAAGCGGAGCGAAGCGAAGCTCTTTGGGATCAACTTCAATGCAATCTTTATAACACTAAAACTCAATAAGGGCTGATCATATTTTAGCCAAATTTACCAAGGTTGTTTTGTAAAATGTTTGGATGGTTTAGACGTAACCAATTTCAATTTTTGATAATGCCTATATAATTTAAAAGCAACTCAAAGTTTTTAAATTTTAACATTGGCCTTATTGGTTGCCATGATGGTTACAAAATAACAACGTAAATGTAAATAAAACAGAGAATCATAGCATAATATAATCAAGCCGCGACCTAAACACAGTATAAAGGTATCAAATTAGGATGATGATAACTGATAAAATATTACAGAGAAAGTCTTATGTTTACATTTCAGTCGCAATTTGGAAACGACCACTGAACGAATAGGTACAGTCATGGATAAAGCATACTTTCTTAAGTAGCCTACAGTATTTTACAGATTTGATTTACGTAGCTAAATAAGGTAACAAGTAAGTTAAACAGCTAAATAAGTAAGCTTAATAAGTAATAACATTTGTCTTAAACAATTCGTCGGTGAATCACATTCATGGATCCATCTCATTAATGGCAAACTTAAACAGGTACACAACGTAGAAAGTGGTGAAGGAAGTAGTAAAGGCGAGCAGTGGGGAGTGTGGGAACCGTCTGTGGCAGTTAGATTAATGTATCTAAAACTAAAAATGCTATTGGAAGGGAGGAAAAGAGGTCCACGACATAGGAAGTGGTGAAGGAAATAGTGAGGGCTAGCAGTCGGAGCATGGGAACTGTCTGTGGCAGTTAGATTAATGTCTCTACAATCCTAAAATGCTATGGGAAGGGAAGGAAACAGGCCCACGATGTAGGAAGTGGTGAATGAAGTAGTAAAGGCTAGCAGTGCATAGTGTGGGAACCGTCTGTGGCAGTTTGATTAATGTATCAGGGATCCTAAAATGTTATGTAAAGGGAGGGAAACAGGTCCACGAGGTAGATGTAGTAAAGGCAAGCATGCAGTGTAGAGTGTGGGAACCGTTTGTGGCAGTTAAAGTATCTGCAATTAGAAATGCTATGGAAAAATAGTTCTCCTACATGAGTAATTTTTACCATCGACTGTAAAATAAAATAATGTGTTGTGGATTGCCAGGTTAAATTTTTTATATAAGATGATATGTTATTGCTAGGAAACCAATATTAAATACATTATTATTATTATTAAACTCTTCAAAATTAATTAAAACTAATTAATATAATTAATTGAATTGTTATTATTATTGCTAAATTGTTGTTATTATTGTTAAATTGTTATTCAGCCATTTCTATCCATCGCGATTGTCCGGTATAGATGGACCACCTTTCTTGTTTTCTCGAAAAAGAAGCTTGCCATTTTATGTTGGTTTTCTTCTGAACACGTATTTAACTTGTTCGCTACCACAATAGTACAAAATTTTTAATTCATATGGACCAGTCACGCACATATGCAACGGCTGGTTTCTACCCATGGCTAGTGACATTAAAATAGACTGACGTTGCATATTTGCGTTGGTGTTCTAATGTTAACAAAACGCTTATATCTTTGAAACGGTCTATTTGAAGGCACTGAATTCTCTGCAGTTTTCTACAAGGATGTCTGACGCACAACTGCGTCGCTTGGTCTGTGGATATGATTGGTGATGTCATATGATAGTTGGTGCAAGTCTTGGAAGAATTACATGCTGGCCATATGGGCATTACAAAAATGAAATTGCTAGCAAGAAGCTACTGTTATTGGAAAAATATGGATCAAGAAATTGAAGCTATGGTGAAACATTGTCATTCATGTCAACAAAAATTGAAAAATCCACCGAAGGAGACAACTCACCCATGGGAGCTCCCGAACGGACCTTGGGAACGCATACATATTGATTTTGCTGGTCCACTGCGGGGTTGGTGGTACTTAATCGTCGTTGACGCCTACAGTAAGTGGGTAGAAATTATACCTACAAAGTCTACAACCACAGCTTGGTGCGTTAAACAATTAGATAGGTTATTTACAACCTTCGGGCTTCCTCATGTACTGGTATCAGACAATGGGACTCAATTAACTTCAAAACCATTTACAGATTTTCTCATGAGGTATGGAATACTACAAAAAACCATCGCTCCCTTTTGTCCCAAATCAAATGGACAAGCTGAAAGGGTGGTCCAAACTGTTAAGAGCCTTATAATTGCAAATGGATGTGTCGAGAGCAAGATTAACACTATACTAAAACAGTTGAGAAAAACAAAACATTCCACGACTGGGAAGTCTCCCTATAGCCTCATGTTTGGGAGGAATATAAGAAGAGAACTTGATCTATTAGTAGAGAAGCCTAATTTGAAAGAGACAGGAGACAGAGATGCAAGTAACAAAGCGACACTTTAATTTAGGAGAGGGAGTGCTGGTGAGGAACTACTCCCTTAATTCAAATGACAAATGGACAGTTGGAAAAATTTATCTTGTTAGAATGGAAGACGGAATTGTGTGTAAAAGACATGTGGACCAAATAAGAAGATTGTAAGTATATGAAGAAAAATAAAGGAGGAGGATTGCTATACCAGCTGATAATTATTTTAATATGATTGTTTATGTTTTGATTTTACAGTTTTGTTTTCTGTTTACATCTTAATAAAATGAGTTCATTAAGTTATTCAAATCTATTCTTTATTTAAAACACAACAGTTGGAAAAACTGTTCTTTACTTTGCTGCATCACTGTATGTATGCTGCATTATGCCATGCAGCTTCTATATTAGTTCAATTATAAACTGTTCTTAAAAAATCTGTTTTTTACACTTACTTTCACCTAAAAACATAAACAAAAATTAACTGACGCATACATGCGGCGCTTGGGCTATTTCAAGAAAAATATAATAATTTCACAATTGTATTTGCTATAGACCGGGTGTAGCAAATATTCGACATTACAAAAGATTATCAAAAATATAAAAAAACAAGAATATTTACAAACATTCTTATTATTTACAAACAAGATTGCAGAGTATTAAAAAGTAAATGATCACTTTTTAACATGTTTTCGCCCTTGGTCTGTGTGTACTGTTAACCCTAGGACTGCCCAGCGCCGTTTAAACGGCGTTCTGATGTGTGCGCTCGGTGCCCGACCGCTGTTTAACGGCGTTTAGGACATTTTTTTTTTCAAACGCTTATTAGGTAATGAAAATGATCCAGAAGCATAATACTCGTAATTTTGATACCGTTGGAAAGAGGAGATTCTGAAATTCTATTTTCATTTATAAACGAACCTCGTAGCACTAAAATATCAATAAAATTGCTATTATAATTTGAACAATATTTTGCGCGTGACATTTTTGAGCTGCGATCTACAAAATCTCGTAATACAAGTTTTCTTGAAAAAAATCTACAAGTATTAATTTTAGCCTAAACAGGAAGTGGTTGGTACCATTAGAAATAACTTGAGTTGTTCTTTATTTTTGTATAGAGAACTTTGTCATACGACGTTAGGAAATGTGAGAAATATTTTTTTTGAAAACAGCTGTTTTGTCAGTTTATAGGTTAGGCCCATTGGCCCAAAGGCCCATTACGTCGCAATAATGCTTCTGGAACCTTTATTTTTTTATATTTCTGTATATAAATGTATATTTTCTTGTTCAGAAATACATTTCCTATAAATACATGCAATATTTATTTATCATATTTTAGTAAAGTATAAAAATTAGATCCAACTTTGAAAAAGTAATTTTTTGTTTTCCGCGAAACTCAAATTTTGCTTTTCAAGTCATATAAAGTCATCAAAACATTCATAACTTTGTGCAATATGGCATTGTTCTAAATAAATGTATAGTTACGGTACCTTTAGTAATATAACAACTTTTGTATATAAATTGTATATTTCTGATTATATTTTTATGTTTCAAATATACAGTGCAAATTTGGCGATTTTCCCCAATTAGTGCATTTTTCCCGTAACGTGATAACTTATATCTCTGGTAATTAGCAAAAACCGCTTAGAATAACTTAAAAATATAAAATAAAATAGTCGGACTTCTAAAATTTTTTCAAGACAGACAACACTCAGAGGCACTACTCAAGACACTGACTATGGCGCTGTTACGATTATTTGGCGAAATATTTAACCGGTCCATCTATCCCGGACTTGCCCTAGAGTATATAGAGGTTAATCACAGTCAAAATCCTAGTATTGATAAACAAAGGTCTACAATGAGCTTATCTGGTTTCTATTGTAAGTGCATAACTAACTTTAGTATATGTCACATTTAGACCGAACGATTGGCGTGGCTTGAGTATCAGAAGAAGAAGTGGGCCTGGCAGAGAGAGAAACGACAGTTACGAGCCTCGGAGGCCAAGAAGATGCGCTATGTCGGGGGTGGTGATGCTGTGAGAACTGTCAGTCACCCTGGGAGCAGCACGTCTACATTGGGGGGGTTCCTGCGCAAGGCTCAACAAACACTGCTCAATACTCCCTGGCAGATCATACAAGTACATCTACAACATTTATAAGCTTTTAGTTCAATATTCACTGACTAGTAGTCTTGGTATGGCCACAAACCTGGTGGATTGCAACAAATTGTTTGTAATTTTTAATTTTTTCAAGCTTGCATAATCCTATCTTTGTTTATACAACCCTCTTGTAGTGATGTGGGGCGGGCAAATGCCCAGTGGGCGGGACGTTTATAAATGGGCGCGAAGGGTTGTTTTTTGTGCTTGTCATTGCTTTAAAATACAAAATAAAATAATGTTTAATTTAATATTTTAATTGATATTTGAAGGGGTTTACTGTAAAATATAACTGTTTAACCTAACTCTTAATTTGCCCGAGACAGTTATAAAAGCCCACGTTTTGGGCATTTATGAAAACAAGTGTTTTTTGTGCTTTTGTTTGTTTTTAAATAAAAAATATATGTTTAACTAAATATTTAAATTATATTTGAAAGGGGTTATTTTAAAATAATACTGTTTACCCTAACTCATAATTTGCCTGAGGCATTTAGAAAAGCCCAAATCTTGGGAGTTTATGAAACAAAGAGTTTTTTTCTTTTGCTTTTAATTGCTTTACAATACAATACTGTTTATTTACTATTCCAAATGTATTTGAAAGGTTTTACAGAAAAAATAACTATTTACCCTATCACTCAAGATATTTAAAACCACCTAAACTCTGGGAACTTTTTAAAAATCTTATTTTTCAGCATTTAGTTATTTTAAACAAACCAAACAACAATATTTATCATGTTACGTAAGGCTTACTACTTGGTGCCATAGCTTATTTTCTTAAAATAATTTATTTGTAACATTTAATATATATATTTTATTTTCACTTTTTAAAGATTTTTTCAAAGAAGAAGAATTAAGTTAGTAAAATCTAAAATATTATTCTTTCTTTAATCTTTCTTTTGATAATCATCTGTTGCAATGTTACATGTCAACGATAGCCTATACCTTACAATCACTCATTTTAGTTATACAATTTTCCTTCTTTCATTTTACCAAATTTGTCATATAGCCTATTTAACTAAATCCTCAGGAAATGTATAGTAAATATAAACGATATAAGTATGAAACAGAAGTTCACGAACCAAGGAGTTTTACTTTTTTTAACACAGTGTTGGTTTTAGTATATTGAAGCTCGCTCTCTTTAATGTTGTTCTCTAGGTAGGAGAGACCAGTGAGCCAGGAGTGCTGCGTTTGTGGGCTCTGGTTGGTCAGGAGCTACACCAGCTGAGGCTGGTAGTACCACGAGTTTTCTACGTCAACCAGCGCAGCCCACGGGATGAGGCAGACGACGTGTTGTGGCGCAAAGTCAACCGCATCCTGCCTCGCTCCCGACCAGCCTTCCACCTCTATGAGTTCTCCGTGCCCGAGGAACTTTACAGAGAGCACAGCCAGTATGTTGTAAATCACTCAATAAGTTTCTAATAGTGATGTGTCGATACCAAAATTTATCGATTCACGATATCGATCCCTGAAAAATTGATTCTCGATTCTCAATACTGATAAACATCTTTTTGGAGTTTTACCAACTTTTTTGAATGGATTGGTTATATTACACCAACCCCTGCCTATATGCCATTCTATAAAGTATTTTTAGGTAATGGGGTGTTTTTCAAATAAAGAAAAAAATTATGCAGCAATGACAAATTATTTCTAGCCAATTTAAGTTTAATTTAAACCCTTCCAAACACATTAAATAACTACCATATTAAAGGTAATTGAAGACGTATCAACAAAAATCAAAAAGAAAATGTTATTAAAACTAGAGGTGTGCGAGTCTGATATTTCCAGGCAAGAAAAACTCGAGGTAATATCATGATGACTTTCCACGGTCATGTTGATATCATTTTCGTCTTCTGAGATCACTGCCAAATCCAGAAAATTGCTCAGCGGTAACAGAAACACCATCATCGTTTCCCGCTGTCACGGAAATGTTATCAACATCTCCCATGCCCGTGTAGACATCATCATCGTCTCCTGAGGTCCTATAGACTTCATTATAGTCTTCTGAGATCGCCGCAAAATTCTTGTTATCTTCCGCGGTTGTGAGGGCATCATCATTGTCTCTTGTGATTGCAACAAAATCATGAACATCTCTCACGGTTATGTGGAGATTTTAATCTTCTCTTCGCGAACGCGGAAAAATTTGAATCATCTCCACAGTTGTGCAGACATCCACTGCTGCATGTGGCCATGGCTCAAGGGACTTCTTAACTCTCATGGACAGTACTCGTTAAACTGAATGTTATTTTAAATTCTAATCAGACAAATGGAAATTTTCTTAGTCTGCAGGTTTGCTCCAGTGGGGGTATTGTAATATTTGGCTGTGTAGCCCAAAAACCCTTGTATTTAAATTGATAGTTAGGATTTAGATACACAGTTTTCTGTACATACACATACTTGAGGGGGTGTCACTTGCAGGGAGTTGATGGCAGATCTGTCCATGCCAGACATAGAAGGTATCTACGAGACCCAAGTGTCACTGGAGTTTCGAGCTTTGCTGCGTCTGGGCTGTGTGTGTGCCGTTGGGAGAGAGGAGGCACGTCGTCTGGCAGCCACAGGCATCCGTGACCTCAACACCTTCAACCTCACCCAGCTGAACATGCTCAGTTTGGCCCAGCAGTCATATCTCAGTGAGGTATGTGGAGTACTTGTCTGGACTGTGTGCATGCTGTTTCATTAAATCCTATTGATAGCCCCCCAGGTATTTTTGAATTCTCTTTTGATGATGAAACTATCAATTCAATCATGGCTAGTACCAACATTTAGATCCAATAGCAAAGGACAAAATGAGGGATGGTTCAGCATAATTTGGGGTAAAACTACCCTACAAAGGTCCATATAGACAGTAAAAAGTCCTGCCCTTAGGATTAAAAAACATCCGTTGCATCTACATGAAACAAATTAATATGAAGATATGACTATTGTTAAAAAAAGATGTTATAACTACGATGTTAATTAAAGGGACTAAAGTGTTTGTTGCCTATAGATGGGTACCAGGTTCGTATTCTGGTGATAAATTTGAGGAATCGCTTTGATTGCTAGGTTTTAGTTTCCTTTCATTTTTTTATCAATCTGTTAAGTATTTATCAGTTTTCTTTATTTCATTCATATTTAAATTATTAACTCAATCAAAATTCATTAACCAATGTTTAGGTTTACAATTTATTATTATTAGTTTAAATTACAATTCATTTCAATATTTACTAATTATCATATGTTATCAAATTATATTCACATTGTATCTAAAAATAATATTTCATTATTAAAATTGGCAACACTGTAAATGCAAGCAGTTTAACTACTAGATGTCCAACAATTAAAATTTAAAAACAAAACATGTGACTGTGTGAATGAAGATAAACAAATGAAGACAAAATGAGAATGAACTGAGAAGATGTAGGAAGAAAGTGTCAAATTCAAGAAAATTCATCATAATATTATATTGTATTCCATTTCAAGAAGAATTAAGAAAAACAGTAAGTGATTCCTTTCATGTAAACACAACAAAATACAGTCCACTTGTTCCAATTCTTTAACTATTTTTCTTCAATCTATTTTAGTCACTAAATTAATTAATGTTTCAATCAATTATCAAAATTTCATGACACAATCAAAGTATAATATGTTTATGAAATTGAATTCCAACAAATTCTTGATAAACCTATAACCCTAGAACTGCTGATTGGTCATTTTATTACAAATTGACTGATCCAGTACTTTACATATAGTCAAGCTCATAATCAAAGCATTTACGTATATTAAGCATGGATGTAAAGTTAATGATGTAAGCCATTCTGCCAACTTGCCTATCACATCTTTAATTGGGTTAGCTTAATTTAATTCTTGATTTCTTTGTATGCTCAATTGAAAATTTAAGGTACGCTGATGTATGGTATTTCAGTAATGCAGGGGATTTGTTATATTGAGGGAAGACACAGACAATTCATTAAGCTGAGGTTAAATTTGCTATATAAGGTTCTGATAATGATGCTTTTAAGGTGACTTTTATTAGCCAGGATCCTCAAAAATTTGTTAATACGTTTGCTACTGCAATAGTACAAAATTTTTCATTCATATGGACCAGCTACGCACATATGCGACGGCTAGTCACATTAAAATAGACTGAGATCGCATATTTGCGTCGGTGTTCCAATGTTATCAAAACGCTTATATCTTTGTAACAGTCTATTTGAAGGCACTGAATTCTCTGCAGTGGTCTACAGGGATGTCTCTGTCGTACAACTGCATCACTTGGTCTGTAGACATGATGATTGGTGACATCATATGATAGTTGGAAAAACTGTTCTTTACTTTGCTATGCTGTATGTATGCTGCATTATCCTAATTGATGTAATTGATTGATTGATTGATATGTAGCTTTTATATTTCTTCAATTATAAACTGTTCTTGAAAAATCTGTTTTAGCGAATTTCCCTATAGGGAAGTAGCTATTACCGTAGGTGGCACGGTAAGACCTAGGCCTGGGACCGATTTACTTTTTCATTTTGATGTCCCCAGATGCCAAAAACACCATTCGTTCAAATTTTTATATATTTAAAAAGTTGCTCTGTGAGAATAAATGTACAAAACAGTGAAACCTTCTAAGTTGATTTAGGAGTCAGACAAGGGGGATGGCCTTTCCCCGATTTTATTTAATTTGGCCCTGGAGGAGACACTAAAGAAGACAGCAGAAATGACGCTATTGACATATTGTCTAAACTTGAATAAAGAACATTTGATTGATTGATTGAACCTGGGTGTCAAAGTTGGAGACAAACTGAATGTGCTAGCATTTGCAGACGACGTAGCTATAATGTCTGAAAAGCTAGAGGATCTAACTACGCTAACTGCATAGTCATGACGTCTTCATAAGGGGAGCAGAAAAGATAGGGCTCAAGACAAATGAAAAGACAAATGATTCAAAAACCAAATTTATCCACTCCACAAGAGATCAACATTACGCACAAGACCCTCTCCTAGTCAATGGTCATGAATTTGATTATGTTAAAGAATTCAAATACCTCGGGAGTCACAATATCCAATACAAATTCAGAAGAAATTTAGATTCAACACAGAATAAATTCAGCAAACAGATGTTTATACTAGGGATGGTTGGGTCCCTAAATTTCGGGCAAAAAAAATTCCCAATTTTCGGGACGGTATTACATTAGATACGGGAATTTTTCTGAACAGGATTTCATCCGAACGTCAGCGATTTTGCCAAGTCCCGCACTCCCGTCGAGACCGCGGAGTCATACCCACGATCGCCCCGTGACCGCGGAGTCATACCGACGATACCGCCCGTGACCATTGAGTTATATCAACGATCACGCAGTGACGGGGAACCATACCGACGATCGTGCCGTGATCGCGGAGTCATACGGACGATCCCGCCGAGACTGCGAGTCATACAACAATCGCGCCGAGACCGCGAAGTCATACCGACGATCACGCCTTGACCACGGAGTAATAACGACAATCCAGTCGCGACCGCGAGTCATACAACGATCGCGCCGTGACCACGAGTCATATCGACGAACACGCCGTGACCGCGGAGTAATAACGACGATCCCGTCGAGACCCGAGTCATACCAACGATCGTGCCGTGATGGCGAGTCATACCGACGATCACGCCGTGACCGCGAAGTCATACCAAAGATCATGCCGTGACCGCGAGTCATACCGACGATCACGTCGTGACCGCGGAGTCATACCTACGTTCGCGCCGTGACTGCGCAGTCATACCGACGATGGCGCCGTGTCTGCGGAGTCATACCGACGATCCCGCCCGTGACCGTGGAGTTATATCAACGATCAAGCAGTGACCGCGGAGTCATACCGACGTTCGCGCCGTGTCTGCGGAGTCATACCGACGATCCCGCCTTGACCGCGGAGTCATACCGACGATCGCGCCGTGACCGCGGAGTCATACCGACGATCCCGCCCGTGACCGTGGAGTTATATCAACGATCACGCCGTGACCGCGGAGTCATATTGGATCTATAGTAGAAGCCGGCCGAGCTATAGAAGCCGGCCGGGTGGTCTGAGACACCCTGTACATTGTGTCTTATGGAGAGTTGTAGGGGATTTCTCTGTTGGTTACGTATTTGGAACTGAAATGTTTTTGTTTGACATACAGGGTGAGAAAAATGTGCGTCACATCTTCCTGTACCACCACAAGGCTATGTCCGGGCCACGAGCGCTTATCGGCCTCTTCATGCCAGCTGCTAAGAAAGCTCTGGTCCTTATCCTGGACAGTGTGCGGACCAACCAGATGCCTAACCTCTCCTCCGTCATCACTGCTGAGAAGAATGCAAAGTGAGTAACACAATGCAAATAGCAAAACACATTCACAGCTGAAGGGTTGAGGAAATGGCTGTATAAAGGTGCAACTTGCCTTTGACTCGCTGGGGGCTCCGCCCCCAGGCCCCCTAGGGTGTTTGGGGGATTGTTGGAAATATCCCCAGAGAAAATCTGTTACTGAGTAAAATAATAGAATAATAAGAAGTTGGTAAAATACTAAGCACTGTACTGTAGTTTAATGCAACTAATGGGTTTTTGATACAGAAAAACTAGAGTGGGGGGGGGGGTTGATTCCGGTGGTTGGGGTTGTAAATTGTGTACACTTTTCTAAATTATTCGTTGGTTTTAAAACGAAGACTAGTAACGGTGAGAGATTTCAAATATTTACCTTGATGAAAGACAGTGGTTCAAAAACTGGTTGGGGGGGGGGGGGTTTCAATTATTTGTTGAATGGGTTACATACAAAAAATTATATGGGTTTATTAAATAGGGGGTTAATATTAAATAGGGGGCTTTAAGTTATTGAAGTTTAAAAAAACGTGTTGTGTGGTTTTCAGATGTCCTTCATTTTGAATTTCGGGAGGGGGGGCCAAAACTTTAAAATGGAGGTTTTGAAAATTGTAAGGGTTATTTTTGGTAATGTACACTCTTGTAACGTTTTAAATGTCTAGCACGATTCTAAACTTTTAGATCCGCATACCAAAGTTGGCCACTTTCAAGGTTATTCCCCATAAGGGTGGTAAACAAGGGGGGGGGGGCAATTCAATATTTACCATGGTGTTAGCTCTAATACAGTAAATTGTGTACAGTTTACAATACCCGTGCGCCCATAGAACAGGTAAAGAATCTGTTATGTTATAACCTCGTAAAAGTGGTAAAAGGGTGCGGCATAAAAACCTATCTATTTTATGTAGCCGACAGTAGTTATGTGGTTCAGTAACAGGTTGTCTGAGAGTGATGGGGTTAGGCTCGTTAGAAAGCCTACACGATGCCATTATCTGTAGTCATAGAACAGTGGAACAGTCATAGAACCTGAGCATCGTGTATTTGTTATCGAGTTGAATTTAAAAAGTAATGATTCAGTCATTGCAACTTAGCGGCAGATCCGTGTATTTTTTTAAATCAGGGCGACGTCAATTCCGTCAAGTGGCACAATCATGTGATGTGTTACCAACTTGAGAACAATGGCTTCTGCGTTCAAAAAGAAGCTGACAAGCCGTCCAAAGTTAGATAGGACGTCAGACAACTAACATTCGATAAGAGTCTGTGCTGCTGTAGAAAACAGTCCTTGTAGACACGCCCGAAAACAAACATCTGCTTTGAACATGCCTGATTGCTCGGTTAAACTAGTTTTTTTGATAACAAATGTGTGTTGCTCAGGTGACCACTGCTCTATGACTACACATAATGGCATTGAATAGGCTTTCAAACGAGCCTACCCCCACCACCCTCAGACGTCCTGTCACTGAACAGTACGCTGCGAAAAATAGTTCGGTTTTTTTTGCCGTACCCTGTATATCAAATTCTGACATTACACTTAAATTTTGGGGGTCAAGGAGTAAAGTTATGAAAAAAACATGTAATGAGTAAAATTTAAAGCCAAGTAAGGAGATTACAAAGCATTAATAATATCTAAAAAAAAAAATTACTTAGGTAGGAAAAAATAGCAAATACTATTAAAATGTTGAAATATATTTAACAAATTTTGAAAGTAGGGCGTATTTTTAAGGGGTGAAGGGGTGAAATTTTCGGAAAACACATGAGAGGGTTTTGTAGAAAATTTAATTCCTGACCATTAAAATTCATTCAAATCTTGGCTAGCTCTTATTGTTTTTGAAATGTAGCCGTTTAAAAAAAAAACCTGTTTTGTCGTTTTTTGATGTCCGCCATTTACATATTTATTATGGTGTATAGTACACTAACCAGACCACGTGTTAACTATGCTTTCGACACTTCCCACTCTACAGATTCAATTCATCGACCTACGGTGTCCGGTACCGGTCAGCGACAGTACGGTGGGTTCGCGAGCGAACAGCTAGGTATTCCTACACAGGCAAGTGTGAATCACAGATTCAGTAGTGGTTTGCATTCGTGTCACAAAAATCCTAACGTAGTTCGTAAGGTTGGTGTTGATGTCTCGGCGTTGTGTAATCTAGTTCGAAAGTGGAACGTTCGTTTTGACGGCTCTAAAGACCCCGTTTCTTTCTTGGAACGCCTGGAAGAGCTTATGGAGGCCTACGAAATTAATAAGAACGATTTTATACGAGCACTCCCCGAACTACTACATAGTAATGCACTGTTGTGGTATCAAAACTATAAAGACTCCTGGCATAATTATGAGTCCTTTAGATCGAGTTTCGAGCTACAATTCCTACCACCGGGGTACCAGCGATATCTAGACGAAGAAATTCGGCGTCGGACTCAAGGTGACAACGAAGCTTTTAGAAACTTTGTTGTGGCTTTAACTACTCTCATGCGACGCAAGGGAACCCTCAGTCTCCACGAACAATTGAATATTTTGTATACGAATATGAGACCCGAATATAAGTTGACGATGAGGAGACACAACTCTTTCTCGGTCGACAAAATGCTCAGACAAGCGGAACACGTTGAGAGCTATTTTAGGGAAAAATCTCTTTTCCGTCACCCTCCCCCTCCGTCGGCAGCGTTGGTCCCCGAAACGGCTTATCACCCGAGACGAGGACGCGATAATAAATCAGGAGATGATTTCGGAGTTTCGACGATTGGCCAGTGTCAGTCATCAAACGGCGTGACGGGACGTTTAACCGAGAAGCGCGTAGGCTTCAGGTCAGAGGCAAGACCACGGAGGTCACGAGAGAACTCTCCGAACCCCCGGACGGGTAATTTTACGAGGACCTTGTCATCTACAAAACCACGACGTAACTCGGAGCGTGAGCGCGAAGGTTCACCCCGAGAAAACAGCGCAGTTCCTCGATGGCCGAATTACATGAGAGAAAAATCGTACCTCACATGTTGGAACTGTGACAAGAAAGGTCACATGTTTCGTGACTGCCGTATGCCAAGAACTCTAAAGTGTTTCTATTGTAAAAAGGTGGGTATCCGAACCCACGATTGTCGGTGTCGAGGAAAATACCAAATGAGGTTGACTGAATCCTCAGTAGTGCCTTCTACGAAGACCTCCCCCCGGACTGGTGCGCTTGGTTAGAGAAAATTAAGAAATTCCCGGAAACCAAGAACGCTCAGATTCAGACTAACGACAGACGACCGCATGTATCGGTGACGATAGCAGGGCGAGAGTTCGCCGTGCTAATAGATACAGGTGCCGTAGTCACGTTGATCAGCACGGCGGTGGCACGTCACTTGGAACAGTCTGGAACTATGTCTGTTTTGACTCCTATGGTAGTGAGACTCGCCAACGGTAGTTATTCGAAGTCGGACAAGTCCTATCACTTCAAAGGTCTATTGAAAGGACGAATGGAAGAGTCCATGCTCTGTATCTTCCCACGCTTACCAGTGACATAGTTCTCGGGATCGATAGCTTAGAGCGACTTAACTTGGTGACATACCACTTGGAGGTAGAGAATACGAGACCGGACGCGGCTGATGGAGTGAACGAATGGCACGGTGTTGAGGCTCAGTACCAGACAGGTACCGTCAACAGTGTGGCTGGTGCGTTATCGCAACAGGCAGAAGGTGTCGCCGAGCATACCTCCATCGAGACAGTGGTGTGTCCCATTCAAGTATGCGTTAACTCGGACGCTAAAACACCCGGGAGTGATCCAGAAAGGTTGAATGAACGATCTGGTGGCACAGACAGATGGTACGATAAACATTTTTTACCAAGGTGAATGTTAATCCCAGTAGTTTCGATAAATACATTATTCGTAGCGGCAAACTATTTCGGTTGAACGTTCGGAAGGATACGGACGGTGATAGTAGCGATCAGAGGAGGAGGTGTGTTCCAAAAAACGAGCGAACAGCAGTTGTGGGGGAGATGCACGACTCTCCCGCGGCAGGGCATGTTGGCGTTAAAAAGACTGCTAGTAAAGTTGGCAAACAGTATTACTGGCCCGTATGGAGACGAGACTTTCGCAAATATGACAGATCCTGCTATGCGTTCCGACGTTATAAAGACGAACAGGCCGATACTTCTCTTTTGTATAGGCGTGAGAGGAGAGCGTTCTCCCCGCCAGAGAAGAAGGGCCGAGCGTTGGGTGCGGGGATGGTTTGTCGCCTCGCCCACTAGAAGAAGTGTTTGTACGAGCGAAGATACCTGTAGGCAGGAACTTTTTTTTTGTTGGTTTTTTTTTTCTCGCCAAAGTAAAAAGGGGGTGTAATGGTCACATTTTATTGGGGGGGTTTGTTTTAATTATTTAAAGGCCGCAAAGGCTTGAGCGCGCTTGACAACAATGTCAAACATGTCCACTGCAGGTCAAGTCTCCTAGTTCGTGACTTGGCCGCCGCAACCTCGGGGCGCTGACGTAGACGTGGAGGTAGAGGTTTTAGGGCAGTCGGCGGCGAGCGTTAGGTTCGCGCACACCAACCCTCCTTAGGCTGTGCGAGCGAGCATAAAGTATCCTGACGAAGGCGTGCGAAACATAGAGGCGAATCAGGAAGTATCGTGATACGTAAGTACACTGTTTATAACTAGCGTATACGTTATACCCCTACTCGTATCCACTTTAGTGAGGGAAATTACGTTATATATTAGGCTATTCTCGGCTGTTTATCGTAGTTTAACGACCGACGCTGCGAGTGTAGTGTCGCAGTCACCTACGCCTACTTTTAGTCATCCAAAACGGTTTTATTTTATTTTAATCAAGAGTTTTTATTTATTTTCCTTAAAGCCAAGAAGAATTGGCATATGCGCCTTCTACGTTTTATTTTATTTCATTATTTACTTATAGCGAGTTAGCGTCGTTTTCTTTTAATTCCGAGAAGATTATTTTTAGTTTTATTTTGAGAAGTGAGACCTTTTGTTAAGCCTAGGAGCTGGTTATTTATTTTATTTCCTAATCTTCGCCTATTTATCTATCGGACCCTAGTAGTTAGCTGCGACTTGGTTTTGTCAGTGCGTCGCTTTTAACTAATTAACTTCAAGTTCACCAATATAATACTGAAAAATAAAGAATTTTTTTAAATTTTGAGTGTTTCGACTCTGTAGTTTTTTATTATTAGATTGTTCGTAAATGCTTCTGGTTGACCAAAACCGTCTTATTTTGGATTGTAGAAAGGCTATAATTATTGCAATAGTCATCAAATTATTCGTCGTTACCTCAAACTGCACTCCCTTGCAAGTTTTTCATCATAGGATATAATAGTTATTTTCTATAACAAATAAATAATTGGTAACATACTTTGAGTAACAGAACTTTAATCATAAATTGGTCACATATTAGGATCAGCAAAGGCAAGAGTGCAGATGAGTTGCCAGAAACAGAGCTGAGTTTTGAGGTGAGAGTTGAAACGGAGTTCCGCCAAGCCTGCAGACAGATCCAGCGAGCACTGCAGGCTTACAGGGATGAGAAGAAGGGACCAACGCTGGTGGCTGTACAGTCTCAGATGGGTAACTTACCAGTTTACAAGTATTAAGTGTAGGAAAACAAAATACATTCCAAACCAAAACTAAACCAAAACTATTTCTTCATTTAGGTCGAGATAAGTTACTATAGTCCAGCATCTATAGGGGGTTGAGTATGCACTGAAAGTGTAACTCTTTTTGACTTTTGATTGTTGTTGGGGGCATCTTGGAGATGACAAAAACCGATGTTGTCGCCCTCCCAGCAGGTGCACAACTTGGGGGGGGAAGGTGCTCTGAGACGCGTTCTAGAAAATCGCTTATATATCGTGAACTAGACACGATAGAAACCAGCTCTAAACGGAATTGTATTACCAACTTCATCTGCTTTAAAAAAGTATCCAGGAAAAGTCCAGTATCTATGATATTAGTTGAGTTATTTAACAATTTATTTAAAAATTTGAATAAAAACCCCTAAAAAACGTTAAATTATCCATTAAAACCCCTTTAAAACAACAAATAGTACAGTTTTTCATCGTGCATAGTATTTTTTACACGCTAAAGTCAAAAGTGACTTTATATGGTAATTATATCGAAATATTACAAGGTTATGCAAGGTTTCCGATGAAGCGGCACGGTGACGTGGGTGACGCCGCTGCGCGGCAGAAATCAACGTGTAGTACAGACTTGTAAAAATTGGGTATGTACCGAAAGTTTAACGCAATTTGACTTTTGATTGTTGTTGGGGGCACCTTGGAGATGGCAAAAACCTATGTTGTCGCCATTCCAGCAGGTGCATAACTTGGTTTGGAGGGGGGGGGAAGTACGGTAGCTCTGAGGCGCGTTCTAGACATCGCTCATATCTCGTGAACTAGACAGGATAAAAACATGTTTTAAACGGCATTGTATTACAAACCGCATCTACTTTAAATATTTTTCAATGAAAATCCCATATCAATGATAACAATTGAGTTATTTAACATTTTATTTGAAATTACAAATTTAAAGTCAAAATACCGTTTATCTGCCTATATAACTCTCATAAAACAATGAATAGTACTGTGTTTGGAGTGCATTCTATGTTCAACACACGAATTACAAAAAAAATAAGTGGACTGTACTTTCATTAAAATAATATGTACGGAGTTCTCGAGTTATCGAGAAAATAATTATAAGCTGTTTTTAACACTAGGCGATTTTAAATATAAAATTTAAACAAAAGTCTAGGTAAGTTACAACTACCAAAGAAAATGCTTCAGTTTGAAATGTATACGGTTTTTATTAAAAGAATATTAAAATAGACTTGGAAAGGCTGTACTTCATTTTAAAACTTAACTACCATATAAACTGCACATAAGAAAACAATGGATACTATTTCGGTCATCTTGTTTGAAACAGTCTTAATGATGAGAATTTCTACTATTTGTAAAACATTTTCAGTAGGAGCAGCAGGATGACTGGTTTGAAAAGCAGCTACAAGTTGATCTAGAACAAGTCTTGCATATACCTTTAGCAAATTTGTAGGAGCCGGGGGCAGGGTCATAAGAAGGGGGCGCAATTTTTCCTGAGCTGTCTTTGAAAAATCCGTACTGGAATAGATCTAAAGGCTCTATTTCTGCTGTCGAGGACTTTTCCCAAAAAATATAGTTGGGCACTACACCGTTACAGGTGTAATTTGAAGCTGTCCGGTGTGCAAGGCGTTTTACTAATGTCCTTGACGGCAGATGGATTAGTTGTGATTTCTATATAGCGGCTGTCATTGCAGGTGCTTCCTTTTCTTCTTAATCCTGCTGATCCTACTGCAAAGGTTTTAAAAATTGTAGAAATCCTCATCATTAAGACCGTTTCAAACAAGATGACCGAAATAGTATCCGTTGTTTTCTTATATGTAGTTTATATGGTAGTTAAGTTTTAAAATGAAGTACAGCATTTCCAAGTCTATTTTAATATTCTTTTAATAAAAACCGTATACATTTCAAACTGAAGCATTTTCTTTGGTAGTTGTACCTAGATTTTTGTTTGAATTTTATATTTAAAATAGCCTAGTGTTAAAAACAGCTTATAATTATTTTCTCGCAAACTCGAGAACTCCGTACATATTATTTTAAGGAAAGTACAGTACACTTATTTTTTTTGTAATTCGTGTGTTGAACATAGAATGCACTCCAAACGCAGTACTATTCATTGTTTTATGAGAGTTATATAGGCAGATAAACGGTATTTTGACTTTAAATTTGTAATTTCAAATAAAATGTCAAATAACTCAATTGTTATCATTGATATGGGATTTTCATTGAAAAATATTTAAAGCAGATGCGGTTTGTAATACAATGCCGTTTAAAACATGTTTCTATCGTGTCTAGTTCACGAGATATGAGCGATGTCTAGAACGCGCCTCAGAGCTACCGTACTTCCCCTCCCCCTCCCACCAAGTTGTGCACCTGCTGGAATGGCGACAACATAGGTTTTTGCCATCTCCAAGGTGCCCCCAACAACAATCAAAAGTCAAATTGCGTTACACTTTCGGTACATACCCAATTTTTACAAGTCTGTACTACACGTTGATTTCTGCCGCGCAGCGGCGTCACCCACGTCACCGTGCCGCTTCATCGGAAACCTTGCATAACCTTGTAATATTTCGATATAATTACCATATAAAGTCACTTTAGCGTGTGAAAAATACTATGCACGATGAAAAACTGTACTTTTTGTTGTTTTAAAGGGGTTTTAATGGATAATTTAACGTTTTTTAGGGGTTTTTATTCAATTTTTTAAATAAATTGTTAAATAACTCAACTAATATCATAGATACTGGACTTTTCCTGGATACTTTTTTAAAGCAGATGAAGTTGGTAATACAATTCCGTTTAGAGCTGGTTTCTATCGTGTCTAGTTCACGAGATATAAGCGATTTTCTAGAACGCGTCTCAGAGCACCTTCCCCCCCCAAGTTGTGCACCTGCTGGGAGGGCGACAACATCGGTTTTTGTCATCTCCAAGATGCCCCCAACAACAATCAAAAGTCAAAAAGAGTTACACTTTCAGTGCATACTCAACCCCCTATAGATGCTGGACTACTACTGCTTTGAGACCACTAGCATTTAGACAACTGTTTCTACAGGGTGTCCCGTAACTCTCTGGACATATGTATATAGCGTTATTCCTTAGGTCAAGACAAACACATTTCACCATAGGAACATGGGTCTGTGGGGTCTAGTTTACCGACTGTCGGTATTTATGTGATTTTTACAAAAACACTAATAACTCCTAAACGGTTTGAGATACAGCTTTGATATTTTACAAAAATGTTTATCTTATTAAGACCTTTTATCGTTAGAAATTATACTAAAAAATCATTAACCGTTTCAAAATGGCGGCTATTTAAAATATTTGATGCCAAATTTCATGAAAACCGTTAACTTTACAAAAAAAGTGCAAGAGAGAAAAAAGTTTGTAAATTTTATGTTGTTTTCAATGATACCTCATTTGTTAAGATTGGATAAATAATAACAGAGAAACTAGTTGTTTTCGTAATGTATGACCACCTTTTTCCATTTAAACAATGCTAAACAACGTTAAAGGAGTATTAGCATTGTTTAAATGGAGAAAAGTGGTCAGGCATTTGGAAAAGAAGACATTTCTCTGTTATTATTTATCCAATCTTAACAAATAAGGTATCATTGAAAACTACATAAAATTAACAAAACTTTTTTCTCTCTTGCACTTTTTTTGTAAAGTTAACGGTTTTCATGAAATTTGGCATCAAATATTTTAAATAGCCGCCATTTTGAAACGGTTAATGATTTTTTAGTATAATTTCTAACGATAAAAGGTCTTAATAAGATAAACATTTTTGTAAAATATCAAAGCTGTATCTCAAACCGTTTAGGAGTTATTAGTGTTTTTGTAAAAAACACATAAATACCGACAGTCGGTAAACTAGACCCCACAGACCCATGTTCCTATGGTGAAATGTGTTTGTCTTGACCTAAGGAATAACGCTATATACATATGTCCAGAGAGTTACGGGACACCCTGTATATAAATTGCCATTGTTAGAAATGTTTGTCTTACATCTAAGACAGGTGTGGAGAGGTTGACTAGATAGAAGGCGCCCATTAGGAAGACAAGATTAAGCTAGAGCAATCAAGTGGCTGGAGATGTAAGACAGGTGTGGAGAGGTTGACCAGATTGAAGGCGCCTATTAGGAAGACCAAGTTTAAGACAGAGCAGTTAGTGGCTGCAGATATAAGAAGAATTGGTGGAGAAGCGGACAAGGCAGAGATGGAGGAGTTCGGAGACAACTTGTTGGCGAGCCCACAAATCAACTTGGATTTGAGTGGCCACAGGAGTAGTAGTAGTTATTCCTTTATATAATGACATTAATGCTTCACATATAAAACCAAATAGTAAACAATTAAAATTTTAGGTTTGTTTGTATCCATTATTGATTTGAGTGTTGTTCATTTCTGCAGACATCCCAGCCCTTGTATCAAACATGCCAGGACTGAACGACTTTCCCTTGGTACCCATCCACATTCAGGTAAGATATGGTATTTGCTTATTTTGTCATAATGTTGTTTATTAGCATATATCGTTACCAGTCCGTAAAATAGATGTTTACTGGAGGAGTATGGTTGTTCCTGTGCGAGACAAGTGAGGGATTACATATAAGTATGGTAAACACATTTTGAACAAGTGATGTAAAAATTTTATTTTGCTATAATACTCGAAGTAACCTAACAAGAAAATTAAAAATTGTAAAAATGTGTTACTCATTTCCACTGACTTGGGGATTTAACAATCACTTCTCCGAGAGGTTATGTTAATAACCAATCATTTCCATTAGAATATTAGAGTACTTAGTATCAATTTTTTTGTGATTTTATCTTTGGAATTAAGTTTAATGTTCCTAACATAACGACCTAACATAACCGCACAGCGCGCTGTATAAGGGTGGCCTCTGTACAATACGAAAGTACCAAAATTAAACCATTTCATAACTTTACTGGATATCCTTATGACATTTACTTTTGACACACAGTCAGTAAAGAGTGTGTAAATATACTTGGATTGATTATATATGCTTGTAAAACTTCCTCACATCCCTTACAAGGAATTGTATTCTGAAAATTTCGACAAAACAAACACGTTATTGGCGCGAGTGGGCGCAACGCTTGCCATTTGGGTGAATCCTGCATGCATTTATCACTCCAGGCGGACAGAGCAAGGTGGCGATACATGGGTCCATATATCAGATCCATCATGTGGCTTCTTCTGTCCCAATTTTACTGTGAAATATGCAATGTTCTCTCCTCCAGTTATTGCTCAATGAGTTTGTGAGAATTCTGAATATTGGTAAGCTTTTTGGGCGCAAAATACTACAATATAGAGTGCATGTAAAATTTGTTTTCTTATGACTAAAAAAAGTATTAATCCAACAAAAATTCATTTTTACAATTTTAAAGCACATAACAACCCGTGTAAAATGCCATTCAAATCATTAAATCGATTTAATAGTTTAAGACAGAATGACATTCCTGTGTTTTATAAAAAAATTTGATCTTTTTCAAGAATTCTATTCCAATACCTTTTTGTGAACAAGATTGTATCGTCAATGAAACCAATCTAATATGACTACAATAGTACCACTAATATCCGGCCTCAGAATTTCCGGTCCTCAGCTTATCTGGAAACTTAGAACTCGATTACAAAAATATTTCCCACGGTTGTACACGTAGTCTCCATGTTTAAAGAGTTCTCACGGCTTATCTGTTTCCTGTTCATATACATTTTGAGCGGTTCACTTCTCAGTTGAGCTAGTAGATACAAAAAAGACACTTATATCTTTGACTCATCATACAAATCCTTAATATTACTGATAAAACTTTGGTCAACATTTCTATAGTGGAATAGAATACAGAATAGGACTGGCCTGTGAGGAGGTAGGGGATGCGACGTTGCCACTTCGTTCTTGGCTGGTGAGCCGACTTTCACCTAGAGCCGGGGAGCGGGCGCGGGCATCCCTCTGACTCTGTCTTCCCACTTGTAGGGTAGTTTAATTAATAATTAATTAATAACACTACAAATTATTAATTTTTGGGCGGTATCGGTTAGTGTTGTCATGTTTATATCACATGGAAGATACATTCATCCCTTACATGATTATGGATAGATTATTTGCACAATTAATGACTTAAACCGCTACTAGATTTAGTTTTTGAAAAATATATTAACATACAATTAATAAATATAAAATGAAAATACATTTTATATAGGGTCACCTTTACAAGTCTCTGGAAATATGTTGCCTATAGCATCCTATAGTCAAACGTTTGTCAACCCCAATTTTTAAACAAATCACCGTAACAATAAGAGCAAATGAATACATATGGTCCAAAAACTTTTATAGCAGTTCTAAATACCCCCGCCGCAGCAAACCTGCCGACTAAGCGAATTTCCATTTGTCTGAATTGATTTTCAGTTAAATATATTTTAATAACATTAGGTTTAACGAGTACCTAGGTTTGCTGCTACAAGGAAACTAATAAAGTGTGTTTTTGAGTAAAATATTGATAGCTTAGTAGAAAATAAATAAATTTGCCGAGTTTGATCAAAATATATTCATAAACAAGCAAACTACAACATTTGACAATATTCTCCATAAGAATAACATGGGAATTTTAAATTTACAATTTTTTTAATTTTCTCCGTTACTAATAATCGAACAAAAATACTTTCATATACTAAATTATTTGTTTTTTTAAGCTCTTTAAAAAGGTCTAAAGAGAAATTGGGAAATTTTGTGTTTTGAGGGTCAAAAGTGAGAAAAACCAATTTTTACCCCATAAAACCCCCCGTAAAGCCCCGTTCCCATGGTCCGATCATGCTGGTTCGCGAACTCATTCAAGTTTATCCCGCTTTACACCTTTAAACCAAATTTCATCAAAATCGGACAAAAATTACTCAAGTTATCGCGTTCACGGACGTATATATATATATATGTCTATATATATATATATACATATATAAAAATTTGAACGAATAGTGTTTTTGGCCTCTGGGGACATCAAAATGAAAAATTAAATCGGTCCCGGGTCTAGGTCTTACCGTGCCACCTACGGTAATAGCTACTTCCCTATAGGGAAATTCGCTAAAATCTTGTAAATTGTTGCCCTGCTTATAGTTTGATACATAAAACAAATTAACATGGAAATGAAGAAGGTAAAATCTTCCATATTAAACATTTACAGCAATAGTTTGGTTGTGTTTAGGAAACGAAGTTGGTCAATGTTTAGGAATTACCCCAAAGAGGCCTTTCTTTGAACACCTATTGTGACCCTCACTCCGTTAATCTTATTATTGCCACTCGACTGAACTTAAACTTACGGAGAACAGGTAGCTCAACAGTGACGAAGACATTTCTGTATTATTGTGATTTGACAAAAAAGTCCGTTAGTTTTATATTGAATTTAAGAAAATTGAACTAACGTTTACATACATTACGTTATGTGTTGCATTCATTAAAATAGTCATACGATATATCACTCTTCTATAACAAAAAAAACTTCGTATGTAGGTACTCTAGAAATCCTCAAAAAACATACCAGGTAAAAAGGGAAATAGATAACATAACTGCCAATTTATTGCCAAAATGACATAACTATTTTTATTAGAAAATATTATTACATTGCACTGGAAATTGTTACATAAAAATATTTACAAAAGAAAATATTGACGTATGAAACTTAAATAAAATTTTTAAGGGACAATGACATTTTTATATAGGCCTATCAATATATTTGCATTACGTAAAGGAACACCACGTCCGACGTTACGATATCGCAAACGTTTCACGTGTACTCGTGGTCGTCCACGTCGCGTACTGTTGTCCGTATTCATTGGGCGAAACACAGTTCATAGACGAATTCTTGACAAAACAGGAGGGTATACTAGAAACGCACAGGTCGGCTATCGGGCAGAGACTGAGTGCGTGGCACAACTTGGCAACAGTGGACAGTTTTCTAAAAGCTGATTGGATGCTGCATGCCCCGCCCCACCCGACTCGAACTGGTTTCGGTCCTATTCTGTATTCTATTCCACTATAGATATCATATTTCAAAAATTAAAACTAGGGATGGACGAGAGTGGATTTTTAGTTCGAGACGAGACGAGATGAGATTTTTTATTTCTCATAAAATTTTGAGACGAGATCGAGACGGGATTTCCCTTCTCATACACAACGGGAAATACACGTTCAAAATTTTTACCTGATTTTGTAACATTGTTAGATGACTGTTTAAATACAAAAATAATGATAATAGGCAAGAATATTTACAATATTTTATTAAAAAACATCAGCATAACATTTTTTTATTAATCACGCCTAACTTATTAAAAATGCCTACGATTAGAAAACATAGTGATATCAGTTAGGATAGAGTTCAACTTATCCTAAAATAAAATAAATAATAAAATAAAAGCAATATTAATTTTTATAAAATAGTTACTTGTTTTGACTTTTTATAGTAATAAAACATTCCTCACACTGCTTACACTTAACAAAACTTCTCAAATGTTATTAAAGTAATATTATTTAAATAATGAAAGTAATATTTACATTTAAAGAATTAATTAAATAAGAACGCCTTCCCAAAGGAAACGCAACTACAACACGCTCCTGTATTGCGGGTATTGCATTGACTTTCTGCAGGCGTTTTTAAATTAAATTTTTTTTTTTTATTCTCGTCTTGATAAAAATCTTGGCCAAAAAGAAATCTCGTCTCGTGTAACGAGATTTAAAATTTCCCGAAATTTCGAGACTTGACATTCCCTAATTAAAACCCTTCTGTCGATCATATTGAACGCAGACAAAAATCTATGAAAAAATCAAAATACATTTTACCGTATCTAAGACAAGACCCGGGACAGATTTACTTTTTCATTTTGATGTCCCCAAAGGCCAAAAACACCATCTGTTCAAATTCATATAAATATATACATCTATCTATACCTATAAAATGCAAAGCCCTCACTGACTGACTGTGACTCACTCACTCATCACTAACTCTCCTACTTCCCATTTACATTGGTGACTGAAACTTGGTACACTGATTCTTTAGAAATTAAATAGGAAAGCAGGGGTAGCGGATTTTTATCCCCTGGGCAAAACTGACCTCAGTAAACCAGGGGTAAAATTCCGGCCGCGAACTTTCGAGTTGCACACCATCAGTTTGATGGATTAAAGGTGGAATTAAATGCATATTTTCACGGTTGTGAATTTAATCAGAACACATCAAATTATAAAAACCTAGAGTGTATGGGCCGGAATTTTGCACCCAGACTTTTACCCCCTTCATGAGGTCAGCTCAAAATGTACGGCCCGGATTTTTACCCCCTGAATTTCACCCCCTGGCCAGATATAGAAATAAGTGAGTATGATTAATTTTCTCCTTTCAGTTTTAATTTAATATTAAACATTGTATTCTTAAGTAGGCTATCTTAATTTATCTGTAACCATAACTAATCAAACAGGTTTTTAATTTTAATTTTTATATTCGAGTTTCGGAATTTGATTTTTGGGGCAAACTGTTGGTTAATATGTATTTACAAACATATGGGTTTCCTTTCAGTAGTCAACACAAACATTGGTCGAATATTTTGTACCGGATGCATTCAACTACATTTTACAACAGGTATTTCGATGACCTTTCTCAGTAAAAACCAATAAATATAGCTCATGGTTTTTCCCTGAAGAAACATAAAGGCATGTGTTATTGTACAACGGAAACTAAATAAATTGTTTTTCCACGGTGATATAATACATTGTTTAAGAAAGGTTCACCCAATTATTATTTTAATGAGATACTCAGTTTATTATACATATATATTAACTAACAGTTGGCCCCAATCCCAAATCCCGAATATCAATATTAAACAGCAAAACCTGTTTACTTAGTTGAGATTACAAATAAATTAAGATAAGGCTACTTAATAATAAAATGTTTACTATTAAATTAAAACTGAGAGAAGAAAATATATCATTCTCAATAATTTCTTTATCTGTCCAGGGGGTAAAAATCCGGGCCGGACATCTACAGTTGCCTAAACGCAATTTATTTTGACAGGGGACAAAATTCCAGTTTTTATTGCTAATCTAATTTATCACGCTCAGTCTATTTTCATTAGCTTCCAAATCCGCGGGGGTAAAATTCCGCCCACAAACAAACTTTAGAGCGCTTAGTTATTGCAGCACTAAAAAATATTGACTCGTTTTATGCATGCATAATTTGTTGACTTTATTTAAATTTTCAACATATTGCAATCTAACTAGGTCTGAATTTGTCCTCATACTAATATTTTATAATCTAGGAATCCCGTGCGGCTAAATGAGCCGCACAGTAAGAATCACAAACTTGGTGCGAGGATTCAAGTAATTATTGTAGTCAGATTATTTGAAAATAATTTATAAATAAAAAACCTTTTTAAAATACCACGTTTTTAAACTAACTAAAAAGTAGAAAATAATTTTTAAAAATGTAGAGAGAAAAAATACTGTAAGGCGGGTTACACACATATGCATCTCACACGTTGCGACGAGGATTTTTGATGCCAGTAGTACTGTGCGAGATGCATGCACGCTGCATTGTTGTTGCACGTGCTAGTAGAAAGATGAGAGAGGTGAGGCTTTTTGACGCTCAGTTCATTGGAAAATGTTGATGTCGTCATCGGCTGATGAAATGCTATAGGGCGAATAAAATATTGGGTGTCCCCTTATTAGCGCTTAAGTGTTGAAAGTAGCCAATACATGATCAGCTCTTGGAACATCCAGAGAAGTTTCAGAAGTTGTACCGCATGAATTCTGACACATTTATAAAATACGTGACCTTAGATATCACTGTGACGAAAAAATAGTGGATAGCGTGATTCTGTCTATTTTATCACATTTCACAGTATATAGTATGTCTATGAATAAGAGTTTAGCAATAGCCATGTGACTTGGAAATGTGTTATGCGCATGCGTCAACTGAAGATGCACACTGCATGTATATCTCTAGCCCTGGCATGCAGCGCCAAAACACAGACTGATCGGTTCCGAGTGGCGCTGCACGCTAGCTGCACGATGCCAGTCGCATATGTGTGTAAGCTCCAATTAATTAACACAGGTTGGTCTTCAAGCTGCATGCACGCTAGTAGCAAGAAAAATGCTAGTCGCATGGTGCGAGATGCATATGTGTGTAACCGGCCTTAAGGTTTAAAACTAAAAACGTGGGGCGCATGCAATAGCTAATTTACAATTATTAGGCCCTATCTTCACCTATTGCATGCACCCCAAGTTTTTGTTTTGAATATTACAATATTTTTTCTCTCTACATGTTTGTAAATTGTTTCTACTTTTTTTTTAGTTAGTTTAAAAACGTGGTATTTTAAAAAGTTTTTTTATTTATAAATATTTCCTAATTTTTATTCTTAAATGTGTAAATATATAAAATCTATTCTATATAGCCTATTAATACGTAACAAACCCCTTTTTTAACTGTAATCAGATGTTGTTGCTACTATTCTCATAATCCTAAAACTTTTGAATCTCTTGGTAGCAAAACCTGTACCTCTTAACCTTTGCTCTTTGAACAAACTGTCAAATTAAAGTATTTACAGCTGACTTCAATTGATTACATTGATTACATTCTTCCAAAATGTAAACATTGAAAATGTGGAAGCTCATGGGGCGTAGCCCAAGGGAAATACTGGTTTCAAATAAATGTAGGTTCACATGTTTATACAAAAATTTCATCAAAATCGGATAATTTTTGCTCGATTTATCGTGCTAATGGACACATATATAAATATATATACAATTTTGAATGGATGGTGTTTTTGGTCTGTGGGGACTTAAAAACAAAAAAGTAAATCGGTCCAGGTCTTACCATGAGACCTACGTTAATAGCCTATTTCCTATATGGGAAATTCGCTAAGACAATTATATGTAAAAACAGATGTTCATTGTTTGGTTTACTGATATTAATATTTAAATGAAGTATGGTATCATTAATAAGTGACAAATCATCAGTTCACTGAAAGTTTATGTGAACACGAGAAATAATGAATAAAATTGGATTCTGTTCAAAGTCTCTTTTTGCAAATTGTAGTGTAATCGACAAATAACAAAACGACACCAGTCATTGTTTTTTCTCGTTTAATCAACCAAATTGACAAAGAACATTGCATTAGTAACTTTGGTGCATTTCGATCACCTTAAACAAAAGCTACGGTAAGAGTTGTTATTTTGTTAACTAGGTATGCTTAAACATTGTGTCATACAACACAAGAACTCAAGAAAACATAATACATATAACGGTTTAGAATTCAAAAGGATAATGAACAGATGACTAAGCTCAGAGAATATGGACAGCACTTATCGCATGTTTATGTCTGGGATAAACACACATTGTTGTGGATGGAATGGCAATGTTGCCCCTCATTTAGTAGTCTGGGGAACTATCATAATTGTGTTTACAAGGCTCAAAAGCGAAACTTTGGAGAACTGCAACCATACATGTGTGGCCGAGACCTCGAACCCAAATGGAAAGGTTAATGTCAAAATAACATTATTTTCAAAAGGTGTCATTTATATGATCTATGGGTTGTGGACAGCACTGTACATATTAATACATTTCCTAAAACCATTGCCTTAATACGAGACTTCAAATACTGTATGAAACGTCAAGGACCTCGGATACTGTCTTAGGTACAAATGTGTGAGTGTGTGTGTGTGTGTGTGTGTGTCTGTCTTTATGTGTGGATTTGTACCACGATTACTGGAAAAATACCGGTATGGATCATAAACATAAACAAATGACGTTTTTGGCCCGAAAATAAACATTATTTAACATTGCTTAAATGGAACTGCCAAATCATATGTTCAATGCTATTAGTATAGGATTCGGGCCAACAACGTCATTTGTTTATGTTTATGATCCATACCGGTATTTTTCTAGTATTCGTGATTTGTACAGAGCTACAGACCAAACCTTTAGTCATATTTTGATGAAATTTTATCATGTAGGTATTAATTCATGGTATCTCCAGGTGGTTTTTTTTTTACTTTTTGGAATTTTTTTTTACAATGGTGATTTTCCATAAAAACCCATAAAATAACAGAAGAATCAAAAGTGGCCCAAACAATTTTGATAACAATTTATTATGTTATTCTTAAAAACTGTACAACTCCCATTGTTTTAAAAATAACGGTTCAGAAATTATTGTTACTTATATTATTTTCCCCATTAAATATCAGACATTTTTGTTTGAAATAGTTGGTTTGGATTAAAATTAGTATGTTATGGTCCTTATAATTCTAAACCAAATAATGCAACCCCCCATTGCTGTAAAATTACAGTTCAAAAGTCATTGCAACTTTTGTGATTTTTACTATAAAATATCAAAGTTACTCCCACGGCATACCCATGATAAAGGGTTTTTACAAGCTAATGGTAGAAAGTATGTGTCATATTACTGATACCGTTTGTTTTATTATGTATCAGGTTATCTGATAGTTATCTGACTCTTTGTCAGGGCCTAAAGAAACATGTCTCACTGTAAGTATTCTTGGTAAAGAGCTCTAGACCGAAATAAGTTTGATTTTGTGTTGTATAACTGTATTGTATACACTGTACAGTCTTACCTGTACAGTGGGTTAATCTTCTCAATTAATAAAGATAAATAAACATAAACACAAACAAAATTGAAATATTTCATGGTGACTGACCTCATTGTCAATCCTCCATTCTCTGAGATTGAGGGGTCAGTGACCAAGAAACATGTTAATTTTGTGTGTACGTGTGTTTATGTGTTACCTATTGAGAAGACTCGCCCACTGTACAAGTAAGTTTGCTCTTCCTATCAAAAACCAAAACACTCTACACCATAGGCTATTTTGAAATCTCTCACTGGTTGAATTTACTAAATCCTGTGCATCTATAGTCCTCGCCACCCTAACTTGAGGCAGCCCAAGGCTGCACGCCGTATATCTAGTGCGGCCTTGGGCTGCCCCACGTTAGGGTTGCGAGGACTATAGTTTATTCTACTTTAGTGTTAATTTCTGTTTTCATAAATTTGTCCTGTGAGTATTTTTTCCAAACAAAGATATAATTTTTTACTTAAAATTTGTTTTATGGTTTTATGATTGGAAAATAATATGATTGTTCCCAGGACTTGGATTCACTATATTCGAGCCTGGACTGGCAGCGTGTTGGAGCCAAAATCATGGTCAAACATTACCTCAACATGGAGACAAGTCTGCAGCTCGCCACAGAGCAGTGCAGATACTTCCACATCCCGCTGGGTAACTTGCCTCCAGACCCCACTCTGTTTGGGGCGGACCTCTTCTATGCCAGACACCTGTTGAAACACAACTACGTGTTGTGGTGTTCCTCTACAGACAAGCCTGATCTGGGTGGCCGGGAGGCTGATGACAACAGGTTAGTATAGCTACTACGACCCAGATTATTTGTTGAACGGTAACGCTTGTCTCAGATTTAGCTTGAAGACAGGAGTGAAGGTAAGGTGTAAAAAGTAAGTAAGGCTTTTACAGAGCTGGAGGAGAGTACTAGTGTAGTGACCAACGATAGTGGCTGCTACTCCACTGTCTGTGTGGAGCTGGATCTGGACAGTTTTTACCTGTTTGTGTTTTATGCCGCAGATTGTTAACAGAGCTGGAGGAGAGCACGAGTGTAGTGACCAACGACAGTGGCTGCTACTCCACTGTCTGTGTGGAGTTGGACCTGGACAGTTTTTACCTGTTCGTGTTTTATGCCGCAGATTGTTAACAGAGCTGGGGGAGAGCACGAGTGTAGTGACCAACGATAGTGGCTGCTACTCCACTGTCTGTGTGGAGCTGGACCTGGACAGTTTTTACCTGTTCGTGTTTTATGCCGCAGATTGTTAACAGAGCTGGAGGAGAGTACTAGTGTAGTGACCAACGACAGTGGCTGCTACTCCACTGTCTGTGTGGAGCTGGACCTGGACAGTTTTTACCTGTTCGTGTTTTATGCCGCAGATTGTTAACAGAGCTGGAGGAGAGTACTAGTGTAGTGACCAACGACAGTGGCTGCTACTCCACTGTCTGTGTGGAGCTGGATCTGGACAGTTTTTACCTGTTTGTGTTTTATGCCGCAGATTGTTAACAGAGCTGGAGGAGAGTACTAGTGTAGTGACCAACGACAGTGGCTGCTACTCCACTGTCTGTGTGGAGCTGGACCTGGACAGTTTTTACCTGTTCGTGTTTTATGTCGCAGATTGTTAACAGAGCTGGAGGAGAGCACGAGTGTAGTGACCAACGATAGTGGCTGCTACTCCACTGTCTGTGTGGAGCTGGACCTGGACAGTTTTTACCTGTTCGTGTTTTATGCCGCAGATTGTTAACAGAGCTGGGGGAGAGCACGAGTGTAGTGACCAACGATAGTGGCTGCTACTCCACTGTCTGTGTGGAGCTGGACCTGGACAGTTTTTACCTGTTTGTGTTTTATGCCGCAGATTGTTAACAGAGCTGGAGGAGAGCACGAGTGCAGTGACCAACGATAGTGGCTGCTACTCCACTGTCTGTGTGGAGCTGGACCTGGACAGTTTTTACCTGTTCGTGTTTTATGCCGCAGATTGTTAACAGAGCTGGAGGAGAGCACGAGTGTAGTGACCAACGATAGTGGCTGCTACTCCACTGTCTGTGTGGAGCTGGACCTGGACAGTTTTTACCTGTTCGTGTTTTATGCCGCAGATTGTTAACAGAGCTGGAGGAGAGTACTAGTGTAGTGACCAACGACAGTGGCTGCTACTCCACTGTCTGTGTGGAGCTGGACCTGGACAGTTTTTACCTGTTCGTGTTTTATGCCGCAGATTGTTAACAGAGTTGGAGGAGAGCACGAGTGTAGTGACCAACGATAGTGGCTGCTACTCCACTGTCTGTGTGGAGCTGGACCTGGACAGTTTTTACCTGTTTGTGTTTTATGCCGCAGATTGTTAACAGAGCTGGAGGAGAGTACTAGTGTAGTGACCAACGACAGTGGCTGCTACTCCACTGTCTGTGTGGAGCTGGACCTGGACAGTTTTTAACTGTTCGTGTTTTATGCCGCAGATTGTTAACAGAGCTGGAGGAGAGCACGAGTGTAGTGACCAACGACAGTGGCTGCTACTCCACTGTCTGTGTGGAGCTGGACCTGGACAGTTTTTAACTGTTCGTGTTTTATGCCGCAGATTGTTAACAGAGCTGGAGGAGAGTACTAGTGTAGTGACCAACGACAGTGGCTGCTACTCCACTGTCTGTGTGGAGCTGGACCTGGACAGTTTTTAACTGTTCGTGTTTTATGCCGCAGATTGTTAACAGAGCTGGAGGAGAGCACGAGTGTAGTGACCAACGACAGTGGCTGCTACTCCACTGTCTGTGTGGAGCTGGACCTGGACAGTTTTTAACTGTTCGTGTTTTATGCCGCAGATTGTTAACAGAGCTGGAGGAGAGCACGAGTGTAGTGACCAACGACAGTGGCTGCTACTCCACTGTCTGTGTGGAGCTGGATCTGGACAGTTTTTACCTGTTCGTGTTTTATGCCGCAGATTGTTAACAGAGCTGGAGGAGAGCACGAGTGTAGTGACCAACGACAGTGGCTGCTACTCCACTGTCTGTGTGGAGCTGGACCTGGACAGTTTTTAACTGTTCGTGTTTTATGCCGCAGATTGTTAACAGAGCTGGAGGAGAGCACGAGTGTAGTGACCAACGACAGTGGCTGCTACTCCACTGTCTGTGTGGAGCTGGACCTGGACAGTTTTTAACTGTTCGTGTTTTATGCCGCAGATTGTTAACAGAGCTGGAGGAGAGCACGAGTGTAGTGACCAACGATAGTGGCTGCTACTCCACTGTCTGTGTGGAGCTGGATCTGGACAGTTTTTACCTGTTTGTGTTTTATGCCGCAGATTGTTAACAGAGCTGGAGGAGAGCACGAGTGTAGTGACCAACGACAGTGGCTGCTACTCCACTGTCTGTGTGGAGTTGGACCTGGACAGTTTTTACCTGTTTGTGTTTTATGTCGCAGATTGTTAACAGAGCTGGAGGAGAGCACGAGTGTAGTGACCAACGATAGTGGCTGCTACTCCACTGTCTGTGTGGAGCTGGACCTGGACAGTTTTTACCTGTTCGTGTTTTATGCCGCAGATTGTTAACAGAGCTGGGGGAGAGCACGAGTGTAGTGACCAACGATAGTGGCTGCTACTCCACTGTCTGTGTGGAGCTGGACCTGGACAGTTTTTACCTGTTTGTGTTTTATGCCGCAGATTGTTAACAGAGCTGGAGGAGAGCACGAGTGCAGTGACCAACGATAGTGGCTGCTACTCCACTGTCTGTGTGGAGCTGGACCAGGACAGTTTTTACCTGTTCGTGTTTTATGCCGCAGATTGTTAACAGAGCTGGAGGAGAGCACGAGTGTAGTGACCAACGACAGTGGCTGCTACTCCACTGTCTGTGTGGAGCTGGATCTGGACAGTTTTTACCTGTTTGTGTTTTATGCCGCAGATTGTTAACAGAGCTGGAGAAGAGCACGAGTGTAGTGACCAACGACAGTGGCTGCTACTCCACTGTCTGTGTGGAGCTGGACCTGGACAGTTTTTAACTGTTCGTGTTTTATGCCGCAGATTGTTAACAGAGCTGGAGGAGAGCACGAGTGTAGTGACCAACGACAATGGCTGGTACTCCACTGTCTGTGTGGAGCTGGATCTGGACAGTTTTTACCCGTTCGTGTTTTATGCCGCAGATTTTTAACAGAGCTGGAGGAGAGCACAAGTGTAGTGACCAACGACAGTGCAGTGGCTTCTACTCCACTGTCTGTGTGGAGCTGGACCTGGACAGTTTTTACCTGTTCGTATTTTATGCCGCAGATTGTTAACAGAGCTGGAGGAGAGCACGAGTGTAGTGACCAACGACAGTGGCTGCTACTCCACTGTCTGTGTGGAGCTGGATCTGGACAGTTTAGCAGTCAACACTTTGCTTCAGTCACACCATGTCAATGATATGGAAGGTACACACTACTATCTATATTAGTGAACCCTACACTACTATATGACATTACTATATTTTATCATGTTTTACGATAGAACGTGCAATTAAAAAACATTTTTTCGATAAACCCACTCGTTTAGCAGTTACATACTATGGAAAAATGACTTCCAATGTACATTTTACATCATGCAGCTCCTGGATTGCACCTGGATTTAAAGTGAATGCTAATGAGTTGTCCAATACCTGTCGATGAGTATACTCATAAGTAGGTTTATAGCAAAAATGTGAAGAGTAAATAAGTCTTAAAATTCAGGTGTCTAGTAGTCGGGAAAATCGGGAAAGTCGGGAATTAGTATTGAATTTCAAAACGGTCTTGAAAAGTCGGGATTTAGTCTTAAATTTGATTTCAAAGTCGGGAATTTTCATGATTTTGCGCGATCGTCGTCTTGCGTTTACGTAACTGCGAAAGCCAATGATGATGATGTCTACACGGCCTCGGGAAATGTTCACGATTTTGCCGCGATAGTGGACGACGACGATGACGTTTCCGAAACCACGAGAGACGACAATGACGTTTCTGTGACAGCGGGAGACGACGATGACGTGACCGTGACCGCGGGAGACGACGATGACGTTTCCGTGACCGCGGGAGATGACGATGATATCTGCTCGGCCGCGGGAAATGTTCATGATTTTGTCCCGATCGCGGACGACGACGATGACGTTTCCGTGACCGCGGGAGACGACGGTGATGTCTAAACAGCCGTGGGAAATGTTCATGATTTTGCCGCGATCGCGGACGACGACGTTGACGTTTCCGTTACCGCGGGAGATGACGATGACGTTTCCGTGACCGCGGGAGACGACAATGATATCTGCTCGGCCGCGGGAATTTTCATGATTTTGTCGCGATCGCGGGAGATGATGACGTTTCCGTGACCGCGGGAGACGACGATGACGTTTCCGCGACCGCGGGAGATGACGATGACGTTTCCGTGACCGCGGGGGACGTCGATGATTTCTACACGGCCGCGGGAAATGCTAATGATTTTGCCGTGATTGCGGACGTCGACGATAACGTTTCCGTGACCGCGGGAGATGACGGTGATGTCTAAACAGCCGCGGGAAATGTTCATGATTTTGACGCGATCGCGGACGATAACGATGACGTTTCTGAGACCGCGGGAGACGACAATGATGTCATTGATGTCTACAAGGTCGCGGGAAATGTTCATGATTTTGCCGTGATCGCGGACGACGACCATCACGTTTCTGTAACCGCTGCAGTCAATGATGATGTCTAAACGTACGGTACACAGAAGATTTCATTATAAAAAAAACCAAATTTGCTAGTTAGAATTTTTTATTGCTGCATTATTTCTTTACTTGAAAACACCACATTATCATAATACTTCTTTATGACAAAGACAGGGGTTGGTGTAGTATTATTTAGAAAATTTGGTTAAGCTATAAAAATTGGTATCGGTATCAAGAATCGAGAATCGATACATTTTGGTATCAACACCCACCAATTGTTGAAAAAACTGGTCTTGAAAAATCTGGAATTAGTCTTGAAAAGTCTGGAATTAGTCTTGAATTTTATAATGGAAATAAACTAGACACCCTGAAAATTGCATCCACATTCCAAAAAGACTACAAAACTCGTTAAAAATATTAATTCTATTATTTCAAAAATGGCGGCCATTTTCCAAAATGGTGGCAAATTTGAAAAGTGGATATTTTTTGTATTATTTTTTAGTAAATAAGTCTTAAAATTGCATCTACATTCCATAAAGACCATAAAATACAAAAAATATCCAATTTTCGAATTTGCCACCATTTTGGAAAATGGCCGCCGTTTTTGAAATAATAGAATTAATATTTTTACAAATGTTATGGTCTTTTTGGAATGTGGATGCAATTTTAAGACTTATTCACTCTTCACATTTTTGTTTTAAACCTACTTATTTAGGAGCTATATGATGTAAAATGTACACCGGAAGTCATTTTTCCATAGGCTGTAACTCCTAAACGAGAGGGTTTATCGAAAAAATGTCAAGAATAAAAATGTTTTTAAATTGCATGTTCTATCGTAAAACATGATAAAATATAGGGTGTTCCATAAGAAATTTCTAATGTGGCCACCATTTTGGAAAATGGCAGCTGAATTTAAAAAAAAAAACTAGTCATTTTTTTAACTGCACCACAAAAAATAAAGGAATGTCCCCCATTTAAAGTTTTCTCTAATTCTTACCGTTTCCGATATCCCAATGGTGGCCTCCTTGAGTTGTTCACCCTGTATACACGATCCTCTTGAAAAAACTTGAATTTTATGGAATAATTTATGTTTAAATTTTTTTTTTATTCTTCCTCAGTAATCTGCAACAAAAAGTTTTTGCAAATTCAAATTTTCTCAACTATCTGAGGTCAACTTTGGTGTACCACAGGGGACGGTTCTTGGGCCTTTATTGTTTTTAATTATGATAAATGATCTGGAGCACAATGTTAGCTATAGTTCTGTAATGTTGCAGACGATGTAACTTTTTTGGTTCAAGTTCAAATGTTAACAAAATTGATTTTAAATTAAGTCACATGACGAAGCTAATGAATGGTATAAATCAAATTTATTGTTACTGAATTTAGAGAAAACACAAAAAATTGTATATTTTTTTAGAGTTCTTAGTACAATAAAAATAAGGTTGTTAACCTTCTAGGTATCACTCTTGATTCTAGACTGTCTTGGAACCACCAAATCAGTAATGTCTGCAAAAAACTCAGTAGGGTCATCTACCTCTTGAGGAAATTAAAAGATTGTGTTGAAATTATAGTTACCTTAAAATGGAATACTTTGCTCTATTCCAGAGTTTCGTGACCTATGGCCTTCTTATCTGGTGTAATGGCAGTAATGTCTATGATGTTTTGATTTTGCAGAAGGGAGCTGTTAGAATTGTCAATAATGCACCCTTTTTAGCTCACTGCAGGCCTATTTTTGTTGATTGTAAAATAATGACTGTTTTAAATATGTACATCTTCCTATATATGTTGTATATACAAAGGAAATTCAGTAGTTATTTTTAAATGAAAATGTTCACTCATACTCTCATCTCTTGAGAAGCTCTCACTTGATTCATGTACCTTTTGCTAGACTAAGTAAGGTGAAAAATTATTTTGAATTCATAGGTATAAAACTTTTTATTTTTAACAAACTAAATTATACCTCTCATCACAGGAAAACGGTACAATAGTTTAGAACCATTTAACTGATTTAAAATTAGGTCTCTTGCAAAATTCCATCACTAAGTTTAACTTCAACTCAATATTGCAAATCAATGTTTGGGAGGCTTTAAGCCGGTTAACATCTGACACCACTGGTTCTCACAGAATCCCAATTTCTTTAATTAAACGTATCTTGTTTGATCTCCTCCCAACATTAACTTCCATATTCAATACTTCATTGAGATCAGGTATTTTCCCAGAAAAGTGGAAGTCTGCGCTTGTCCGTCCCTTGAATAAAATCTCATCCCCATCGCTTCTGCAATACTACAGAACAATTAGCATTCTTCTCGCTCTTTCTAAAGCACTAGAAAGAGTCGTTCACTCCCAAGTTTCTGACTTCTTGGCACAAAATAACATCCTCAATAGCTTTCAATCAGGTTTTCATAAATATTACAGCACAATGCTTCATGTAACTGATGACATACAATTTGCTATGGATTGTAGCCAATGTACTATCTTAACATTATTTGACTTCAGTGAAGCCTTTGATACCGTAAACCATAGCATTCTTCTAGCCAAACTCCAACTTTTAGGTTTCTCTGACAATTCACTAAAATTGATGAGATCATATCTTCAGAGCTGAAAGCAGTGTATGTGTCATGACAACTTGACGTCCGACTTGAGACATGTTCCCTGCGGAGCTCCTGAGGGTTTAATTCTTGGTCTTCTGCTTTTCACGATTTACATCAATGTTATCAGTACAGTACCATGTTAAGTTTAATTTGTACACTGATGACATCCAAAATGTATTCTCATTTTAAAGTGAACTATGCAAATGAAACTATACACTTGATGAATTACGACATTGACAGAATTGTTCAATGGGGAGAAGGGACGGACTAAGACTCAATCTTGACAAAACAAAGCCAATCATCATAGGTCACTTATGGTTCCTCAACAAAGTGGGCTTAGACTTTTTACAAAAAATCATTGTAAACAGAACCAATATGCAATACCAGGACGAAGTAAAAAACTAAAATAGGCTTTACCTTCGTCACTGCAGCTCAAATTCTTGTGGTGTAACTACGTTACGGCTGTTTCGGCATTACAATACCATCGTCAGACTACAAAAACACAAACTCGGCTGAAGTAGCGTCGTTGAAGTTTAAACACGTAACACATACGAACAATAACATACATTTAAAATATTTACAAAAACCGAACAGGCCTGTCGTATTAACGGGTGACATGTTCCCGTTCCGAGCAAAAACCGACTACGTGTTTAAACTTCAAGGACGCTAATTCAGCCGAGTTTGTGTTTTTGTAGTCTGACGATGGTATTGTAATGCCGAAACGGCCGTAACGTAGTTACACCACAAGAATTTGAGCTGCAGTGACGAAGGTAAAGCCTATTTTAGTTATTATACAGCTCAGGGGCTTAAACATGGATTTTAATTCATCTGCTGGCGAAGTAAAAAGTCTTGGTTTGACTTTAAACCGCACATTGGACTGGACTGACACGGTGGTAAATACTTGTAAAAGAGTGTTTGCCACTGTTCACACACTGAAGAATATGCAACGAATTCTACATTTTCACATTAAACTCTTAGTGGTCAAATTACTCGTGTTTCCACCTCGTAAACTATTGCAACACTGTGGCTAATGATATGACTGTGACTTTGGCAACAACATTACAATGTGTACAAAATTATTGTATTTGATTCTTGTTCAATCTTAGGCGTGATGACCATGTCACACCCTATTACATTAATGAATCAATTTTGAAATTAGAGGATATCACAAAAATACAAATACTTTCCATTACTAACTCAGCCATTAATTATTATTATCAATTATCAATCATTGAGATGGGGATGCCACCTAGGTGCGTATTTTTACCCAAATATGAGTGAAGGATGAGTGTAGAATGGTGTGAGATGATTTGACTAAGATCAGCTGTTTCATTAGCCAGGATCATATATTTAAAGCCCAATGATCAGGAACAGCTGGGTCCAGTTTCAAACCATTAAAAAGCTACTGACTTTTCTCAGGATCGAATCAATATTGGAACTCCAAAATTATCTTGCGAAGAATTTTAAATTTTTGAATAAATGAGGCACAAGAGGCCCTCTTTGGCTCGTCCACGCTTCGCATGCCTCATCACAGAACAACTGTTTATTATAAATCATTTTTAGTAACAGCATGCCGCCTATGGAACTCCATACCTTTTCCCATTCCTATACTTACTAATGTAAATGAAATGCCAGAGATAAAAAGAAAAAGGAAGATACACATGTATGCTGATAATACAGTACTGGTGAAGTCAACCAAAAATTTAGAAGACACAGTCAGATACACACAATCAGATTTTTTAGAAATATGAAAATGGTGTAATGACAATGGATTAAGCATAAATTATAAGAAATCTAAAATAATGCATTATGCACTCCCCCTTTTACAATAAAAAAAACTTACAGTTATAGCATAAAATTGTCTGCAAAGTAAAACATACTTAAAAGAAAAATATGAATGTCAGGCAATAGAACCAGCAAAGAGCTTTAAATATTTAGGAATAATTGTAGATCATAATTTGAAATGGGATGCTCATAGCCTCATATACTATATTTAAAAGAAAAAATGCAAGCATGTGCCTCAAAACTGTACCATTTACAAGATTACTTACCATTTAAGACATTAAAACTGATTTAAAATGGCTTACAATACCTGCATATAGTAATCCTTTGTTGCTGATTTTGGTAACTAGTTTCGGTTCTTCTGAACCATCTTCAGGCCTCAAGGTGTCAAGTAATCACTTCATTCGAAGGTCGTTAATAAACAGAGTTCAATAAATAAAACATATACAAAACACGATAACACGGAACGGACACACATTATATAAACATGAAGGGACATTGACAATCGATCGTGACTGAGCTGAGGTTAACAAGTCAAGTGAGTGAGGGTAGCTTAGTGTTAAAATGCCCTTTGTCATTGTGTTTGTGTTGAATAAATAAATAGAATTTAAATCAAATCCATAGAAATCCGATCCGGAATGATTGATGATGGGGCTGAAAGAATATAACCTTGACCGGATGGCGGTGGCTTAGGGGGATGGCGTGCCTTAAGCCTAGATGCAGCAAAGGGTGTATGTGGGTGTGACTTTATGTAAGGGAAGATGAATAAATTTATGCTATTTTATTTATGTTTATATGTTTATTTATTTATTTATGTTACAAACTTTGTTGTACTTTTTGTTAATATTTTGTTGTATTAGCTTTTTAGAGGTTAATTGTAAGAAAGGACCATGAGGTTCTAAGTTTGCCTCAATAAAGAAGGATTTTAATTCATTCATTCAATGTTAAAGATTGTGGTCACGATTTACCAAACTTCAGTAAGGCTATCGATGTTGTCTGAAATTCCCTAGAGTCAATTTATGATGTCTTTTTGGAATGTGGATGCAATTTTAAGACTTATTCACTCTTCACATTTTTGTTTTAAACCTACTTATTTAGGAGCTATATGATGTAAAATGTACACCGGAAGTCATTTTTCCATAGGCTGTAACTCCTAAACGAGAGGGTTTATCAAAAAAATGTCAAGAATAAAAATGTTTTTAAATTGCATGTTCTATCGTAAAACATGATAAAATATAGGGTGTTCCATAAGAAATTTCTAATGTGGCCACCATTTTGGAAAATGGCAGCTGAATTTCGAAAAAAAACTAGTCATTTTTTTAACTGCACCACAAAAAATAAAGGAATGTCCCCCATTTAAAGTTTTCTCTAATTCGAAGGTCGTTAATAAACAGAGTTCAATAAATAAAACATATCCAAAACACGATAACACGGAACGGACACACATTACATAAACATGAAGGGACATTGACAATCGATCGTGACTGAGCTGAGGTTAACAAGTCTTATGTAGCTTAGTGTTAAAATGCCCTTTGTCATTGTGTTTGTGTTGAATAAATAAATAGAATTTAAATCAAATCCATAGAAAACCGATCCGGACTGATTGATGGTGGGGCTGAAAGAATATAACCTTGACCGGATGGCGGTGGCTTAGGGGGATGGCGTGCCTTAAGCCTAGATGCAGCAAAGGGTGTATGTGGGTGTGACTTTATGTAAGGGAAGATGAATAAATTTATGCTATTTTATTTATGTTTATATGTTTATTTATTTATTTATGTTACAAACTTTGTTGTACTTTTTGTTAATATTTTGTTGTATTAGCTTTTTAGAGGTTAATTGTAAGAAAGGGCCATGAGGTTCTAAGTTTGCCTCAATAAAGAAGGATTTTAATTCATTCATTCAATGTTAAAGATTGTGGTCACGATTTACCAAACTTCAGTAAGGCTATCGATGTTGTCTGAAATTCCCTAGAGTCAATTTATGATGAAGAGTGTCGACAAAGCTAGCTAAATATCTCCACAAATGGTCAAAAATACACCAATACAACGAACGTTGGCTTAATTCGCAATGTTGGCGCGAACGTAGCAGAATCTGGAGATGATACTACAAATATCACCGAAAGTATAACTGGCAATGTTCCCAGTTTAGTCCCCGAAATTAGATATGTCTCTGTGAACATTAGAAAACCTTTCAATACACAAAAATAAAAATAAAATAAAAATTGTTATCGTCTCCTCCGATTGCTGCAATGTTGTTATCATCTCCCACATACTCCGCAACATCCTCATCATCTCTTAAGACGTAGCTATATTGTCAACATCTCTCACGATCGCAGCTACACATTTTTATGTCAATTGCAACCACCATTGATAGACTGACATTATTAGACCTCCGCGAATTTGGAATTCCCTCTAATGCGACAGGGTTTGGTTCCAGTTAGTTTGGAATAGTTGGACTCTACTGTATTAGCAAAGCTAGAGACATTTCTGCCATTGTTTGAGCGAGTAAATAATGAGACTATCTCTTGAGTCAAGTTATTGACTTAGTGTTATTGGTTTTGTTTGGGTTTTCGAGACTCTACAACAAAATCAAAATTAAAGAATCTGAGCCATCTTTTTTTATATATTAAAAAAGTTATTTGTTAACTTGACGTATTCTTCTAAAAATAAATTTGCATATGACTATTTGTACGATAAAGTCTATAAGTTTTACTTGTAATATCTTTCTTAAAACATATAAAAAACTTCACAATGTCTCCAGGTACCAGTTCCAGTGTGTCATTTGACTTGATGCCACAAACCTCAATAGACGAGATGGTGGGAGGCCAGACAACAGTGTTGCCAACCTATGACGAGACAGCACTGAGCAGTGGCGCCTTCCGTGTCCTTCGTCACATGGTCAATGCTTGGATACGAGATGTGTCCTTGCATAGAAATGTCTTTGCTGACTTTCAGATTGTACACTTTTACAGGTGAGCTCCTAAACATGGTACATCCCCGCATAGAACTATTTCATAAAATATTTCATTTAGGGGTGTGCGAGTACTCAAATCTTCAAGCTTTTCATTATTCGGCTCGGCTCGAGGCATTTTGAAAAAGCTCGAAGTTCGAGCCGAGCTTTTAATACAAAGTCAAAACACTTAATTTGGGTCATAATTGAAAACAATGTTATCACAATTCTACGTTGTTCATGCATTCGAGGTTTGATAAGCACGAACCTCAGCTCAGTCAAGACGCAATGATTATCGATCGTAATTTTTAGGAGATAGGAAAGAAAAGAGACAAACGACCACCTATCGCGTTGTCCTTCTAACAGCTATTCGTATCGTAATATACAACGCAGTGCGAGTGCGTGATTGGCTTGTTGCTATGACGACACACGGTTTCAGTGACAACCTACAGTGCGCACTGAGCACTGCGCCTTGTGTGGGAGGGGAGATTATAACAACAAACAATTTCAGGAATTCTATTTTGGGACGGATGAAAGATAAGGAAGAAACAAAAAGTGGTCACGTGTGCAAATGTAGTGGGCGACACAATAAGGCTGTAAACGAGTGTCGTGTCGTTGTCCCTTGTTTGTTTACTTTTTCAGATTCCTTTTCAAACGCCCCTATCTGCTATCTCTCTCTCTCTCTCTCTCTCTCTCTCTCTCTAACAATGTACTGATGAAACAGATTGTGGTTGAAGACTTTTCTACTTATAAGTTTCCCTGCATTTATTTCAGTTCAATCTCAGAGTAATAAAACAAAAGTTTTATTGCTATAACAAAATATAACAAATTATTACAAATTATAACCAAATTATAAATTATAAACAATTATAATTATAAACAAATTATAACAAAAGTTTTTTTTTTGTTTTATTACTCTGAGGTTCAATCAATCCTATAACCTTTCTAATGTTAATCGAAATAATTAATTATCTGTTTTGTATTTTATTTCCTTTGAACCAACCCCTATTTACCATATGTATTTTATAGAATACTAGCTGGCCCGACAGACGTTGTCCTGTCCTAATGTGGTTTTATGTCAAATGCTCGTTCATTTTCAAGATGAGCTCGTTCGCATGGATCAATCACGTTCTGGTTGAAGTTCGTTCGCTACGCTCACTCACCTTTAGGTTGGAGCTCGTTCGCTACGCTAACTCGCCTCCAGGTTGAAGTTCGTTCGCTACGCTCACTCACCTTTTGATTGCAAATTAGCTGTTGTCAGAAATTAAAAAAAATAATAGTACTGCACCCTGTTGCTAAACCTATTAACTTTTTAATGCTATTGAACATCACAGAATAAAATTGTTTAGTTGAACCAGCTGTTAAGATTCTTTAATTCCATTTAAATATGAGTACTCATAAGGTTAACATGGGAAACTCCAGAGCCACTGGGGCGGAGCCCTTTTGACGGATCTGCACCAAACTTCAGACAAACCATCCTTGAATAATCCTTAATAATGTCTGAAAGTTTCATTACAATCTGTCGAGCGGTTTCGGAGTCCATAAAGGACAAACATACAAAGATACATTGGATTTTATATATATAGAAAATGTTTGTTTATAAAGTTTGACTGGCCACACAATTTTGTACCTTTTTTTTATTTTGTATAAAGTAACAGTTACCTTGATGAATATATGTATCAATAAGTGGTGCGTGCTGTAGTGAATGCTTTTTATTATCAAAACTAGCTGGCCCGACAGACGTCGTCCTGTCATATTGTGGTTTTATGTCATATGCTCGTTCATTTTCAAGATGAGCTCGTTCGCATGGCTCAATCACGTCCTGGTTGAAGTTCATTCGCTACGCTCACTCACCTTTAGGTTGGAGCTCGTTCGCTGCGCTCACTTGCCTTCAGGTTAGCTCGTTCGCTACGCTAACTCGCCTCCAGGTTGAAGTTCGTTCGCTACGCTCACTCACCTTTTGGTTGCAAATTAACTGTTCTCATAAATTAAAAATAAATATAGTGCTGCACCCTGTTGGTAAACCTATTAACTTGTTAATGCTATTGAACATCACAGAATCAAATTGTTTAGTTGCACCAGCTGTTAAGATTCTTTAATTCCATTTAAATATGAGTACTCATAAGGTTAACATGGGAAACTCCAGAGCCACTGGGGCGGAGCCCTATTGATGGATCTGCACCAAACTTCACACAAACCATCCTTGAATAATGCGTAATAATGCCTGAAAATTTCATTACAATCTGTCGAGCGGTTTTGGAGTCCATAAAGGACCAACATACAAATATACAAACATACAAATATACAAACATACAAACATACATTGGATTTTATATATATAGATAAGTAATGAATTATTAATTTTTGATAATAATACATGGGTCATTGAATACCATAATGTGATGTAGTTTCCTATTTGTAACTTGCAAATAATAATAATTGATAGTTAATTCTGGAAAATGAAAAATAGTGATCGCATTCATAAACCTGTTGTCAAAACGGCAACACGGGTGTAAGGGTTTATTGTTTCATAGGGGTACAAAGGAGGTGGGTGTTTCAAGGACAAAGTGTTGGGCCTCCCGGTTTTGGGGGGGAGGGGTGGTGGTGAGACTGCAAGAAGGGGAGGGAACTGGTTTTGGCTATTTATTATTGATTAGTTCGCCGACCCTTCTAGATAACAAAATTGAGTGACAGTGTTAATTCATAGTGTTCTTTATTTCATTTCTTGTTTACTTTGTGTGTTATTCTATTAATTTTAGTGTTTTGGTCTATTTCCTCCATACTTACTTACTCTCTTACTCCTGTGGCCATTCGAACCCTAGAAGGGTTTTAGCCTCTCCAACTAGCCGCCTCCATTCTTCTCTGTTGTGCGCCATCCCCAAATCTCCTCCTATCTTCACCAAATCACCCTTAACTTGGTCGTTCCAGCGCATTCTTGGTCTTCCCAAGGGTCTTGTTCCACTTGGTCTTCCTGTCCAGATTTTCTTTACTACTTTCTCTTCACTTCTTCTTATGATGTGTCCCAGCCATCTGAGTCTCCTGCTTCTTGCTAAAGCTACAATATCTGGTTCTTTATATAACTCTCTCAGCTCCCTATTTTTTCTGATTCTCCATGCATCCCCCTCTTTTACAGGTCCGTATATTCTCCGTAGTATTTTGTTCTCAAATGTTATTAGCTTTTTTTGAGATTTTTTTGTCAGGGCCCAAACTTCGGATCCATATAACACTACCGGTTGTATCATTGTTTTGTAAATCCTTTTTTTGTGTCTTTTGATAATATATTGTTTTTCAAAAGCTTTGTTAAGCTCCAGTAGCTTCTATCACCAGCAGCAATTCTGTTTTGTATTTCAATATCTTCCAAGTTAGTGTTAGACATTGTAACTCCTAGATATTTAAATTCTTTTGTCTGTTTAAAATTGTAGTTAAAGACTTTGAGGGGGGATGGCCTAATATCCTCTCTTCGACTTATCTTCATATACTGAGTTTTGCTTTCATTGACTGATAATCCTACAGTTTTTGCATATTTCCTCCATATGTCAATTATATATTTTTTAATATAAGTTTACTTTTTACTTGTCTCTCCACCTTTTTGGATCCAAACCAACTATGTTCTTTTTTGATTAATACGATTGATAAAACTAAAATATTTTGTGCATGGAAAACAACAAGAATAATCACGTGATTTTAAATTTATTTTGTATTTATTTATACAAAATAGAATTAAATATTCATAGTAGTTACAATATACATAATAATGTAATCGACTTGCTAGTTGTTTTGTCGTCATTCAAGGTCGCGTTGCTGTTCTGTTATGAAAGACATCTGATTGTCTCAGTCTGCACTGCATATCTCGTCAGGCCTTCAATTATCCTTTTATTTCTTGCATCATAATTTAGTTCAGTTCAGTTCTTATCGTGATTATCTACTATTTGATGTCTTGACAATTCTCAATGTTTTTAAACATATTAAAATAACATTGTGTTTATTTAAAAATTGACTGAACATTGTTATTATGCACTTTTTTTAGAAAAAAAAGTTTAATAATTTAGATAAGGTGACGCTAGAAAAAGCTCAGCTCAAAAAAGCTCGAGCTCAAAAATTTTTGAAAAAGCTCGGCTCGGCTCGAGGTTAAAAATCACTATTCGCACACCCCTATCATTCTTTATAAATATTGATTTTATTTTTTTAATATTGGTCTGTTCAAAAAGAGGGCCGCCTGCCGTTTAGGTTTGGTTAGGTTAGTTTTAGCGAATTTCCCATATAGGGAATAAACTATTACCGCAGGTCTCATGGTAAGACCTAGACCAGGGACCGATTTACTTTTTCGTTTTGAGGTTCCCAGAGGCCAAAAACACCATCCGTTCAAATTCATATATATATACTTACTGCTTACTACTTACTTACTGCCGTGGCTCTTGGTACCCAAGGTGGTACTTTGCCTCGCCAACACACTGCATCCAGATTTTTCTATCCATTGCCTCCTCTTCCCTTCTTCCCAGTCTTCTTATGTCTTTTCTAACCTGGTCTCGCCATCTCAACTTGGGCCTTCCTGGTGGTCTTCTGCCCTCCGGATTGTTCAAAAGGACGGTCTTGACTAAGGAGTCATCCTCTTTCCTTAGTAAATGGCCAGCCCATCTCATTCTCCTACCTCTGACCTCGGCCACTATGTCTGGGTCCATATATAATTGCCTCAACTCCGTATTGTGTTTTATCCTCCACTCTCCATCTTCAAAGGTTGGACCATATATTTTTCTCAATATTTTGTTCTCAAATACTATCAAACGTTTTTCTGTTTTTTTACTTAACACCCAATTTTCTGAGCTGTATAACAGAACTGGTCTTATAATGGTTTTATATATACGGAGTTTTGTTTTGTGTGATAGTATTCGAGAGCTTAATAGTTTGTGGGATGCTGATAAACTTCTGTGTGCTGCATTTATTCTTTGTTGTATTTCCATATCTTCTTCATTATTATTCGTCAGCATTACTCACAAATAAGTGAAGTTGTTTGTTTCAGGGTGTCTAGTAGTCGGGAATTAGTATTGAATTTCAAAATGGTCTTAAAAAGTCGGGATTTAGTCTTAAATTTAATTTCAAAGTCGGGAATTTTCATGATTTTGCCGCGATTGTCGTCTTGCGTTTACGTAACCGCGAAAGCCAATGATGATGATGTCTACACATCCTCGGGAAATGTTCACGATTTTGCCGCGATAGTGGACGACGACGATGACGTTTCCGAAACCGCGGGAGACGACTATGACGTTTCCGAAACCGCGGGAGATGACGATGACGTTTTCGAAACCGCGGGAGACGACGATGACCTTTCCGTGACCGCTGGGGAAGACGATAACGTTACCGTGACCGCGGGAGACGACGATAACGTTTCCGTGACCACGAGAGACGACGATGACGTTTCTGTGACAGCGGGAGACGACGATGACGTTTCCGTGGCCGCGGGAGACGACGATGACGTTTCCATGACCGCAGGAGATGACGACGACGTTTCCGTGGCCGCGGGAGATGACGTTGATGTTTACACGGGCGAGGGAAATGTTCTCATGATTTTGCCACGATCGCGGAGGACGACGATGACGTTTCCGTGACCGCGGGAGATGGCGATGACGTTTCCGTGACCGCGGGAGATGACGATGACGTTTCCGTGGCCACGGGAGACGACGATGATGATGTTTACACGGCCGCGGGAAATGTTCTCACGATTTTGCCGCTATCGCGGAGGACGACGATGACGTTTCCGTGACCGCGGGAGACGACGATGACGTTTCCGTGACCACGAGAGACGACGATGACGTTTCTGTGACAGCGGGAGACGACGATGACGTTTCCGTGGCCGCGGGAGACGACGATGACGTTTCCATGACCGCAGGAGATGACGACGACGTTTCCGTGGCCGCGGGAGATGACGTTGATGTTTACACGGGCGAGGGAAATGTTCTCATGATTTTGCCACGATCGCGGAGGACGACGATGACGTTTCCGTGACCGCGGGAGATGGCGATGACGTTTCCGTGACCGCGGGAGATGACGATGACGTTTCCGTGGCCACGGGAGACGACGATGATGATGTTTACACGGCCGCGGGAAATGTTCTCACGATTTTGCCGCTATCGCGGAGGACGACGATGACGTTTCCGTGACCGCGGGAGACGACGATGACGTTTCCGTGACCGCGGGAGACGACGATGACGTTTCCGTGACCGCGGGAGACGACGATGACGTTTCCGTGACCGCGGGAGACGACGATGATGTCTACACGGCCGCAGGAAATGTTCATGATTTTGCCGTGATCGCGGACGACGACGATAACGTTTCCGTGACCGCGGGAGATGACGGTGATGTCTAAACAGCTGCGGGAAATGTTCATGATTTTGCCGCGATTGCGGACGACGACGATGACGTTTCCGTGACCGCGACGATGATGTGAACGATGATGTCTACACGGCCGCAGGAAATGTTCATGATTTTGCCGTAATCGCGGACAACGACGATAATGTTTCCGTGACCGCAGGAAATGACTGTGATGTCCAAACAGCCGTGGGAAATGTTTATGATTTTGCCGCGATCCCGGATGACGACGATGACGTTTCTGTGACCGCGGGAGACGACAGTGATGTCTAAACAGCCGTGGGAAATGTTCATGATTTTGCCGCAATCGTGGACGACAACGATCACGTTTCTGTAACCGCTGCTGTCAATGATGATGTCTAAACGTACGGTATGCGGAAGATTTCATGATAAAAAAACAACCAAATTTGCTGGTTAGAATTTTTTATTGCTGCATTATTTCTTTACTTGAAAACTCCACATTATCATAATACTACTTTATGACAAAGACAGGGGTTGGTGTAGTATTATATAGAAAATTTTATTAAGCTCTAAAAATTGGTATCGGTATCAAAAATCGAGAATCGATACATTTTGGTATCAACGCCCAATAGTTGTTGAAAAACTAGTTTTGAAAAATCTGGAATTAGTCTTGAAAAGTCTGGAATTAGTCTTGAATTTTATAATGGAAATAAACTAGACACCCTTTGTTTACTTTTTTAAAGTTGTACCCTTCTATTTCTATATTGTTGTCATTGTTTATTTGGGTTGCTCTCCCACACTCCATTATTTATGTTTTCCCTTTATTTATTCTTAAACCAACTTTCTTTGTATGGTTTAGGAGTTTTGTGACCAGCGCTTTCAACTCTTCTTTACTCTCGGCTATAATTGCAACATCATCTGCAAATGCAAGGACGTTTATTTTGGTCCCTATTGTAATTCCAGCTTCTGTTTGTCTTACTTCTTGTAGTGCTTCCTCTAAAGCTAAATTACACCAAATAACACTACTATTATAATGTTCAATTGATTCCCTACGTAGACAAATCAAAAGTTGTGTACTTTTATAAGTAATAACGTAGAAACAATTTTTTTTGTTTACCTTACCTCAGCTGGTTTTTTGTGATATCTGGTTTCCATGGCAACACAAAATTGTTTGTTATTCGCTAAAATAAATGAGTAAATATGGAAATCAAGAAGCAAGATATTTATAAACATTATAAAAGTAAGAAGAAACAAAAAGCAGGGAAATAATAATAATTAAATAGCTAGTGGCGCTGCGTAACGGTGACACGAGCGGCACTTGTAAGTCGGCCGCCGGGCCTGCAGCGGCCGTACAAGTTACGCTCGTAAGTCGGCGCCAATGGGTTAAGGTGTGTGCCCTACTCTAAACACATGTTAATTGTTCAAAAATGTTAAAATGATTAAAAAGAAATGTGAACTTTATAATTTCACTATTTTTTTCACCAAAATCTTTCAATACAATTATTTACATTAGCGAAATTTTAAATAATTAATTAGGGTTAGATACAGCAACAGATATACAATCTCACTTATTTCATAAAATCAATAATTAATGAACCATCAAATACATGTCACATGGTTGTAGAGAATATTATATGCCTATTTATAAACCAGCTGTGGAGTTGTGAATTAATGTGGTTTGACAGTTCTGCTTGTTTACATTTGGGTGGCATAGCAAATTGCAAACATTCTATGTGTTCTCATGGCAGCCATGGAGACCAATCAATATTTACTTTTAAAATCCTCAACTCAGAACTTTTAAAGCCAATGGGGCAAAGCTCACGGTCAGTATCGAACTGTGAATAGTCCTATAAAGGTCCTTGGTATGGTAGCTATATTTTTGTATAATTTAAGCCCAGTCAGTTCAGTAGTTTATGCGCCTATTAGTAACAAACATACAGACAGACACCACTAGATTTTTATATAATAGTATAGATATAGATATCCATAAACAAGTAAACTACAACAGTTTTCATTTCCACCATAAGAATAACATAAGAATTTTACATTACACTTTTCAGAATTTTCTCTGTGACCGTCAGGCATACAACAGCGCTTAAACATAGTAAATTATTTCTTTTTTTTAAGCTCTACAAAATGGTTTAGAAATAAATTGCAAAACTTTTTGTTTTTAGGGTCATAAATGAGAAAAACCCATTTTAACCCCATAAAACATTATAAAACATTAGTACACTTTTAAATTTTTTTAAATTAACAAACGACATGTTTCAACACTTAGGTCATAGTCATGTTTACATTTTATACAAATACAATAACAAAAATAATAAAAGGAATAAATATAGTCATATGTTAAGCTAACTTAGAATTTAGAGGATCTTGATTTATTCTTTGTTTAATTTTGCGTATATCTTACTAATATTATATATGTGAAAGTTTGTGTGTTTCTTTGTTTGTTTGAAGTTCAATCACGCATTAACTACTGGACGGATTGGGCTGAAATTTGGCATGATGATACCTCACATTCCCGATTAACATATAGGCATATTCTTATCTCAAAAATCCTTTTGGGCTCCGCCCCAGTGGCTCTGCAGTTCCCCATGTTAACCTTATGAGTATTCATATTTAAAGGGAATTAAAGAATTTAGTCAGCTGTTTCAACCTTAAAAAGTTGGTTCTATGATATGCAAAAGCATTAAAAAGTTACAAGATTAACAAACAGGGTGCAGCACTATATATTTTTTGTATTTATGAAAACAGCTAATTTGAACTAAGCAGCAACAAAAAACTGTGATACACAATGAGAATATTTGTTTAATTTTGCGTATATTATATAATATTTCTGATTTATTGCAACTGTAGGAGTTTTTCAAATATCGGATTTGTTTTGTTGATGTTCATGGTATTCAGTAAATTTTTAGGAAATCTTTTGTAATTTGTGTATATATGAAAATGTTTCTGTTAGTCACAGTTGTACTGTTTTTCAGATGGCTTCGTTCCCCCAATGCCTTGCTTTATGATCCAGCCCTTAGAAGAACTTTGCACAATCTTATGAAAAAACTGTTCATGCAGGTAAGTACTTAGGAATAAATTAAACAGTTTTTTATACGTTCAACTTAATGATAAGTACATCATTGATTTTAAGATCATAAACCAACTCATTATTGTTATAGCTTGTGTCGGAATTCAAACGTTTGGGAGCAGTCATCGTGTACGCCAACTTCAGTAAGCTGATACTATGTACCAAGAAGAGAACTGTAGAGGACGCCATTGGCTATGTAGAGTTTGTCGTAACATCAATCCGTAATAAGGAACTATTCCATGGCATCCAGATGTCTTATCATCAGTGCTGGGAATATCTTATGTGGCTTGATTTGGTAAATATTTAATATGCCTCATGTGTAGTGTTGGTGTAACAAATTGCTGAATAAGCTCTTTTCATTAGTATTCATTAGTAAGTCGGGGATACGTGAGTGGCGACATAAGCATTGACCCGGCTCAATAAAATGTAATCTTGTAACTTCAAGGTTTTAAAGACTTACCAAAACATACATGACTGTGTGAATTTGTATGTGTGATTGACAAATAATAATGTGACAGCAGGTAGTCAAACAATAATTAAAACCCCGTTGTAGCAGACCTGCAGACTGAGCCAATCTCCATTTGCCTGATTGGATTTCCAATCAAATATTTCTTAACAGACATTTGCAGACTGCAACTATGCTCCTCGCCACTTAAAGGCATTATTTTGTGAATAGAACGGTGATATTTGCAGCTCTGTAGCCAGGGTGTCCACCGACCGGGAAAACCGGGAATTATGCGTGATTTTTTTGGACCGGGGAAAAACCGGGAATTATGTGTGAATTTTGAATTTAGCCGGAATTTTCAATGTGCCGCGATTGCGCATGAAGATGACGTTTCCGTGACCGCGGGAGACGATGATGATGTCCAAACTGCAGTGGGATTTGTTACTGATTTTGCCGCGATCGCGCATGACGACGATGACGTATACGTGACCGTGGGAAACGACGATGACGATTCCGTGACCGTGGGAGATGACGATTACATTTCCGTGACCGCGGGAGTCGACGATGACGTTTTCGTGACCGCGAGTGATGACGATGTCGTTTCCGTGATCGCGGGTGAAGACAATGACGTTTCCATGACCGCGGGTGACGATGATGACATTTTCGTGACCGCGGCAGACGATGATGGCGTTTCCGTGACCGCGGGAGATGACGATAACGTTTCCGTGACCGTGGGAGACTATGTTGACATTTCTGTGACCGCGGGAGACGACGATGACGTTTTTGTGACTAGGGGAGACGACGATCACGTTTCCGTGACCGCGGGCGATGACGATGACGTTTTCGTGACCGTGGGAGACGATGATGACGTTTCGGTGACCGTGGGAGACGAGGATGACGTTTCCGTGACCGCAGGAAACGATGATGATGTCTAAAAAATATTGCTTGACGATGATGACCGTGGGAAATTATTTGCATTAAGCTACGATCGAGAAAGAGGATGATAACTTTACTGTGATCGCGGGAGACGATTATATTGTATCCGTTACAGTTGAGCAATATCAGGATTTTGTCACGACCACGGTTTAGGATTAGTTTTTAATTTTCGGATGATTTAATCAGTAATATATAAAAATTGAATATTTGTGTCAGGCAATATTACAGCAATCATAAATTTTGTTTCTTTACCTGAGAATGCTCTTTCCGATATCTAAATAGCGAGCTGTGTTAGCGCTAAAACAGCATTGCGGGAGTTGGCGCAAAACACGTTGGCAATTTTAGTATAAAAAGTACAACCGGAACTACCTGGAATATTTTTTTTTACTCATGAATTTTTTCTGGTTGGCCTGGTGGACACCCTGTTAGCTGAGGTGTATACTTTGCTATATGTAAAAAAATAATTAATAATTGAATTTCCCGCCACATGCGAGATAAGGTCAGTGATATGTTTTTTGACTGCAAAAAACTTACTGGCTGCACACATTCGTCCCCAGCTGACTGAAGTGCTAATACAATGATAGAGAGTAAAGTGCAGAAATGGGTTTAATAGTTTAAAAATGACTGTGAAAATGTTCCATCTGAAGGACTTGTGTTTCTGGTGGGTACCCAGACTTCTCACAGAAGACCATAACATAAAAAGGTTTTCACAGCCATTTTTAAACACTCCCCAACCCATTTCTGCATTTATCTCACTCATTTTTTTTTCTGCATTGTGTGCTTAGTTAAGATGCAAATTGTATATATTTTTCTAAGAGTCAGTATTCTCGAGCTACCTGACATTCCAGCAAAATGTGAGTGTAAGCCTATTTTGCGTACTGTGTTTGCATGGTTTTTCTTAGGTTAAGTTTTTGTATAGTGTTTATATATTGACGATGCCCATTGCATTTGTACAATGCTTAAAGGAAAATAAATCTCATTTCATTTCATTGCATTAGGTCCATGACCTTCAGTCATCTGGCAATGAATTTCGGCATCGGATATGGTTCTTGTGGTCAAAAAACGTGTCACTGACCTTATCATGCATGCAGACATTCAATCCTTTGTCTAAACACACAGCAAAGCGTACACGTCAGCTACAGAGCTGCAAATGGTGCCATTCTGTTCACCAATGATGTCAGTACGCGGAGAGCTGCTTCCTTGCGCGTTAACGCAAACTATACGCAAAAATGCACCCTACTTAATATACACCCTGTATCATGAAATAAATATAATAAATACAAAATAATACAGCAGTTTACAAATTGGAAAAAATATGTTGGTTTGGTATATACTAGTGATGTGTCAAAACCAAATCTCAAATCTCAAAACCATAAAAACTTAGGAAAAGTTTCGGTTTCGAGATTCGATCATGGAGTTTCGAGATTCAAAAGTTTCGCAATAGGAAGTTTTGGCACTTATATTTTTGAAAATGATGACATTTTTGTGTCATTATTATTAACATTGTTTACACACAAGCTAGTAGCAATCGAGCAAACAGATCTCCATTAACACTAATGAAACAAGTAAATTGTATTCTGAACTGCAAAAGGCATCTTAAATACTGGAACAGCTTAGAATTCAGTTTCATATCGATATTCGATATTATTAAACACAAAGAAATATTGACCACTAAATGTTCTAATTAATGTAATATTTATGTTTATTTCAATGTCAAGAGTTTCATTTATTTAAATGTTAGTTGTTTATAAAAACAATATGTTATTTTGGGTTTGAAGTTTATCTGTCACATTTATGTTATTATGTCTGGATCAGGAGTCAATCTCTTTCAGTTTTGATCGCATAATCATAATGAAAATGTTATCATTACTTGTATTTAATTTTTAGCAACCTTGACCAGGTTGCTTGAAAAAGTTTTGCGTTCAAGTGTTCAGATTCGAGATTCGGGATTCGATTTTTTAAGTTTCGGTTTTGGTTTCGGGATTCGAAATTTCTGGTTTTTACCATCACTAGTATATACAGTAGAACCTTGATAACAAGACTCTCATAGGGGTTATGAAATAAGACTTGTTATCAAGGTTGACTTCTTATCGAGATTTACAATGACATGTGTTTAGGGGTAAAATAATTTCAAGGGGATTTGAAAATGACCCTTGTAATCGAGGGTGACTTGTTATCGAGGTTCTACTGTATCATTAATTGCAAATGAAATTTACGTTGTAGTCAAACTTTGGAGGTGTGAAGGGCAAGTTGCCGTCAGGGTTGTCAGGCGTAGGAGAGGGAGACTTGACCTCTGGCAATGTCAACACTGACAACGCTGACAAGGACGAGGACGAGGAGGATGAAGGGGTTGATCTCAACAAGGACAGCGAGGAAACAGAGGAGGATGATGATGGTGTGAGTGCAATTGCGAGATAAGTACACTTAGGCTGATATATTCTATTACTTTTTATATATAGAGTCTCTTATCTTGTTTGGAAACTATGGATTGAATTGAATTAAGATTGAACTTTGGTTTTTTATTGTTTTTTTTTGTAACAATGTAACCAAAAATCCACCTGTAAATATACTATGAAGCTGTACTGTTCTCAAAGAACATATAAGTAAAGCATGTTGCAAATTGTCTATTGTGTACAGCCAGAGATTGTGATGAACTGGAACATGGTGGAGTATCTGCCAGACAGTGTGCAGATGAACTTCTCTGCTGTCATCGCTGGTTACATGAGCGCAGTCTACCAACAACTGATATCCCAGGTAAAAGCACTACTGTAACTGTGATATGCAAGCAACCATAAGCAACTTTCTCTTAGGATAACTTACATTAACAACTGGGAGTGTAGCACGTTAAGAAACCTAAACTTATATAGCCCGATCAGGAGTTGGTTAACTGTAGATGTTATACAAGACTTACCTAAGGAATTTCTGTACAACTCCAACTGTCCGAATCAATTGGGATTCGGATATCACATTCAGATAGTAAGATTTTTACTGCGATTCGGGTATTATATAGAAAATGTATGGTGTTGAGGCGCGCTTAAGCATTGCAATTGCAAAACGTGTCTGTGAAGATTTCGCAACTGAAAAATTTACGTTTTCACTGCGATTGTGGAGGACAATGATGATTTCCCCTATCACATAACCTTGTCATCTTGTCTTTTGTAATGTGTGGTGTGTGCAGGAGCCCAGCCGCACACCCCGAGTGCGTCGGATGAGTCAACTTAGTGGCACACAGACCCTACCCCTGGGTGTCGGTGCTCACACTGACATAGCTGACTTTGCTCGCCAACTCATCTCCACTGACATGGCACAGAAATTATTTTTGTAAGTTTCAAGAACTTTTTACCATCAGTTTTTGTAAATAAAAGATACAAAAGTATAGCCTAAAACACATAGTTCTGGTAATTAAATAACTACCTTTAATTAGGCCATAAATTTAATGATATGTTAATTAAAACCGTTGCACTATGTCGAAAAGAAATTTTTGTAACAGTTTAAAACGAGTATATGCCGAAAACTGGAATCCAACCCCTTTAACCCTCCAACTGCCAATGGGCAAACGCTAAGGCATTTTTGGTGATTTTGCAGTCATATTTTCAAAAATTCATATAAACTAAACCAACAGAGCAAACCTATTGATCCGTATACTTGAATTGTTTGTAATGAAATGAAGAATTTGGTAAAAGAAATAATATTTAGAACAGTATGTATGACATTGGGTGGAAAAAATAGAAAAGATTGTTTTATGAATTTTGAAATTTTGAGGGTAAATCTTTGCTGCATGAAGCAAAAATTTGTTATGTTAAATTTAAGATATACACAATGTTTTTAATTTATTTCCCTACATGGCAACGTAAAAAGATTTTAATTACAAATTTTATTTTAGAAAGCTATGACATAAAATGAAAAAATTGCAATTTCACGGTTATGTTTTTAGGAAAAAGCATTTAGCTTGGATTAAATAAATAAATATAGGATGGAGAGGACACAGCTAACTCACCTGATGAAAGGTTGCAGATGAGTCAAAGAACACATAAAATCACACACATAATTTACTTAATATTTCGCCTCTTTCAGAGGCTTCTTCAGAAGTAGGCCTAGATGGTAGTTACAAAACAACAGTTTAAATAGGATGACACAGTTTGAATTCAAAATGTCTGACAGGTTGTCCAACTGACACTGCACAAAGCACTAAATACAGGCACATTGCAATATTGTATTTACATATAATATGTACATTGAAAAGCAAATTAGTTTTGTCCATGAAAATAAATACTTAAGAGTTAGCTGTGAGGGTGAGGATATGAGGATATTATCTAATGTTGAGGTTAGGTGGGGTTCTGGAGTTGGTCACAAACTGGTAAGCTAATTCCCATCTTCTGAGCATTGAACTATTGCATTGGTTCTTTGGCAATGATTTTAGAGCTTTTATGGTGAAACAGTCATCAAATAGAAGTTGGTGGGATAAGGCATGTTGTGCAACTGGTTTTTCTTTGCTAGTTTTAACATCATGTCGATGGCCGTTCATGCGTTTTCGGAGAGTCTCGGTTGTTAGGCCTATGTACTGGGCTGGACAATGTGAACATTGAAGCTGGTAGATAAGGTTCTCTGAGCTGCAGGTATGATGGCCTTGGATTCTGTAATTTTTATTATGGTATGTGCTGGTAAAAGTTTCTGTAGGATGGTGTATCTGGCAAGATTTACATCGGTTTTCATTGCATGGGTATGAGCCCGGTCTTGGTTTCTCAGATGGTATTTTTGATGGATTTGGGAGTTTTGGGTGGACTAGCATATTCCTCAAATTTGGGGGTTGCCTATAGATTATGGAAGGGGCTCTTGAAAGGAGGTTTTTGGTTTGGCTGGAGGACTCTAGGATTTTGAAACCTGTTTAAAGGAGGTTGTTTAGTTGTTGCAGGCCAGGGTGGTAAGTGGTTATCAAATTTACTTGAAGATGGTTGGTATTTTTCTTTGTAGTTGGACGTGGGTTCTGAGCCGCTTGGATCTGAGATTTTACGAGAGTGCTAGGATAGCCTCGGTTTTCGAAGGCTTTTTGAAGTTGGGTTTGGTATTGTGTACGGTCTTTCGGTTCTGAAATTAGGCGATTTCCCCTTAGGGCAAGACTGTAAGGAAGTGATCTCTTGGTGTTATTCGGATGACAACTAGAAAAATGGAGGTATTGTTGGTGGTTGGTCGGTTTTATGTGGATAGATGTGGTGAGGCTATTGTTCCTTAGATGAATTGTAAGGTCTAAAAAGTTGATGGAAGTCTCAGAGAAATCCCAGGTGAAATTTAGCGGTCCAAAACTGTTGAGGTCTTCCAGGAACTTCCGTAGTGATTCTTCACCGTGGGTCCAAATTATGAAAATATCGTCAATGTATCTAAACCAGCAGATGGGGAGGTGTTCACGGCTAGACAAAAACTTTTCTTCATAATTCCCCATGTAGAGATTAGCATAAGATGGGGCCATTCTTGTACCCATGGCAGTGCCCTTGATCTGTAGGAAGTGTTTGTCCTGAAATTTCACGGTTACAAATTTCAAACACATAAAACCCAAATACCAACTCTATAAAATGAAAGTAAATTTATTCCCCTACATGAATATATATTTATAGTTATACAGACAAATATAAGTAAATAAATACTTTATGGTGTTTTACATAAAATGCTGCTGCGCTTTTCCATGTGGCGTTCAAATCGTTAATTCACTACTATCACAAAATGTTTCAAAACGGGCTAAGTTCACAAAAACCGGCTAAAAATAGTGTGTCAAGTTCCTATAAGTAATGTCACATTTGTGTCAAGGCACAAAAAATTATATTTAAACTAAACATTTACAAATTTACAACTTTTTATCGATAATCACGATGCAAACTGATCAAATAAAATCAAGTCGACAGGTCTGACTTGTTGGTCAACAGAGATTGAGGTTAGTTAGTCAGACAAATATTTACGAAAAATAACAGCTGATAACTTTAGCACCAGTGGTAAAACAATTAAATACTGCAATGTACAGAATTTTATGGACTTTCGAATGAGATACTTTACTACGGATAATTATATATTTCAGTGAATGAAACGTGATTTACGACTGCAACTATTATAGTCGCTCTGCCACTTCACGAACACGTAAAAATGTATTGATTTGTTATCCCTTGTTATGATTTTTGAAACATACCAAATTTGGCAGTTTTGTGATGCGTACATGGTGCAACTGACTAGTGATGGTAAAAACCAGAAATTTCGAATCCCGAAACCAAAACCGAAACTTAAAAAATCGAATCCCGAATCTCGAATCTGAACACTTGAACGCAAAACTTTTTCAAACAACCTGGTCAAGGTTGCTAAAAATTAAATACAAGTAATGATAACATTTTCATTATGATTATGCGATCAAAACTGAAAGAGATTGACTCCTGATCCAGACATAATAACATAAATGTGACAGATAAACTTCAAACCCAAAATAACATATTGTTTTTATAAACAACTAACATTTAAATAAATGAAACTCTTGACATTGAAATAAACATAAATATTACATTAATTAGAACATTTAGTGGTCAATATTTCTTTGTGTTTAATAAATATCGAATATCGATATGAAACTGAATTCTAAGCTGTTCCAGTATTTAAGATGCCTTTTGCAGTTCAGAATACAATTTACTTGTTTCATTAGTGTTAATGGAGATCTGTTTGCTCGATTGCTACTAGCTTGTGTGTAAACAATGTTAATAATAATGACACAAAAATGCCATCATTTTCAAAAATATAAGTGCCAAAACTTCCTATTGCGAAACTTTTGAATCTCGAAACTCCATGATCGAATCTCGAAACCGAAACTTTTCCAAAGTTTTGATGGTTTTGAGATTTGAGATTTGGTTTTGACACATCACTACAACTGACTTTGCTCTAAATTGTTTGTTCACTTGCTCAATCACAGTGATCCCTTTGTGAGATAAAGTTCATCTATGTAACAAAGTGCAAGTTTAGATTCTTATCTTTCTAACGGTTTAAATATTATTCCATTTTACGATAGTTTTTAGCCATTTAATTGGAATTAACCAAAACCTTGCAAAACGTGAATATAATAGTCGCTGCCACTACAAAGAACACCTACCGTGACTATTATAGTCGCTGCCACTACAGAGAACACTTACCACGACTATTATAGTCGCACTGCTAGTTGGGTGGTTAGTTTGTATCTCAGTATGTCATGAATCACAATTTATATAAAAACCAAACAATTATGGGAGTGCAAACGGAGCGACAATACATTTAACTGCTTACGAAAAACTCACAACACAATAACAAAGGAAAAATTACTTCTTTGTTTTAAATACTGTATAAAATACAAAATAACAATTATTTGGGCATACACACAACTGTATTTGTTCCATCGCAAAAGTAATTTGGGTTAAATGTGATGCCAAACGTTCTACTTATACGAACGATCCAAGATCCAAAAACAGATGACTTGCACAGTATGGCATAAAACTTTGAGTAATTGAGGTACATCATGAGAACTTTGACTTTTAAGGTAAACTTCGATACTTCGAGTTTTTGAGGCTTGTAAACAAGAAACTTTGAAAAATAGAAGTTAAGCATTTCAGGTGTCAAAACGTCATCATTCAACTTATCAATGCTAAGTATTTTAAATGATCAACTTATTAAGGTATTTTAAACATTTTTATATACCTTCACAAGGGTACCTTGAAATGTCAAGGTTCAAGTTATTTAGGTTCTACTGTAAAAGATTTTAGGTGTTAAACTGATTGTTTATCCAAACAAAAAAGTTATTATTGTTTGTTATAAATAAAATTGCACATTTTTACAGAATAACTCAGCGCATCCACAAAAAGTTGCCAAGTCAAACAATCGAAGGAGAAGCCAAAGTGCCAGGAGTCATCTTGACCACTATGAACCCTGCCCTGGAGTTTGTCAAATCAGTTATAAAGGTATAGATTTTCATTATACACTCCGTGTTGATTTGTTGTATTATATTCACTGTATTGAAATACTTTTTATTTATCATATTATACAGGGTGGTAATAAAGTCTGAAGACAGTTAAATATTTTTTAAACTACAACAAATAAATCAATATAAGATTTGGTACATCAACACCACACCTAAAAATCTACTTTTTTTTAGGAAATATCAGTTTTCTGTCATATCATGGGGACAAACCATCCCTCTTGCGCTGGCAAGGAGTCAGAAGGAAATCTTAAATAGAAGCATAAGTTGACATGTACATACAATTGAAGGTCTTTACTAGCAGAATATAATGCCGCAAATTTGAACTCGAATGGAAAACCGAGCCAAGAATGACAGTTGTTCAAAGATTCATTTAATTTGCATCTTGCTATTATATGCTTAGGGGAGAGCGAAGCTAAATCGTACACCCATTTTTTGGCCTAGAATTCAAGCTAGATGATCTCGAAAAGTGCTGCTATCTAGCAGCAGAATGCGCAAGTTTACAGTATCTGCATTGTTTTGCCATGTGTGCTAGTTTCAATGTTTCAGTAAAAAACATGTTTCTACTCACTTGCTTCTAATTTTCGTCCAGTACTAAATAAAAAGTTAGTGAAGTAGCTTTTATCGAAGTCTATTAACTGTGAGATCATAATAAACTACATCCCTTAAGCTCTCTTTTGGTTATTAGCGATGATTGGTTAAGTGATAGAATTTGAGTTTATGTTTATAAATTCCCACGAGGTACAGATTGGGGCTAAACCGCTCTGGGTATATTTTTGTTGTTGTTTTGGTTACTGTGTTTGGCTTTCTTTGATCTCTCTTCTGCTGTTCCATTTGACTTCGGACCAAATCCTTGATAAGGTGATACCTGAACATCTTGTGAGCCATTGGGCTGTTGTTATGTTGTTCCTGAACAAATGTGTAAATAATTAAGGTAAATAATTAATAACAGCAACTTCCAAGAGCCAGAAGAAGAGCTTCTGATTCCACTTCTTTGTTCGGCGCGTAAACGTAGTGTTCAACCTCTATGGTTATTTAATTATTATTTAACCATATGTTTTTATTTACTTTCTTTAATAATATTGTCTTTTATTTGTGTCTTGATTAAAAACGGTTTAGTTTCTTTTGATCTTTTAATTTTTATCTAAATAAGAAATAGAACATGGCGCAGTCGAATGAAGAACCCATATCCCTGAACATTAAGCCTCCTGAAGCCTTTTCCCTCAATCCTCACGACTGGAAGACATGGAAGACTCGCTTTGAGAGGTATTATTCCCTTAGCAATTCAGCTCTACATTCTGGTAAGCATCAGATTGACATGCTTATATACTGTATGGGGGAAAAGGGAGAGGATATACTTAACTCATTCAGGTTAAATGACAATGACAAATCTAATTACAAAGTTGTTCTAAAGAAGTTTGACGATCATTTCCTTCCAAAAAAGAACCTAATTTTTGAATGGGCTAGGTTTCTAAAACTTAAACAGGGTTCCATGCCGACTGAGAACTTAACACGTTGACTGCGCGCGCCGACTTTACAGGCGCTCCCCAGTGGCGGGCGAAGCCCCGGCGCGCAACCGAATCAGCGAACGCAATTGGCATTCAAATATTTCAGTCTGACGAATCACAAAAGAGCAGTGGTGACTGTGCTGCGTTACCCCGAGAGTGGATGTAGTTCACTGAAACACCCAAAGGTAGCAGCACTGCACGGATCCGTATCCAGTGTCTTTGTAATGTGGGTTGAAGAGAAAAAATCCCCGAAACCGATTGCCAGACAGGATTTTACGGGAAATTTTAGTACCAACCTACACCAAAGTAAAGCTCGCATTCTAAGCTGGCAGGCTGGCAACGATTATAACGTCTCCGTCTGAGGCTAAGCTCACACTGACTCAATATATTTCTGTTGGTCTGGTGCCGACTTTAGTCGGCGCGCGCCACCTGGGAGCGCTGGCGACGCCGACTAAAGTCGGCACGCGCAGTCAACGTGTTAATCACAGACCTTCACAATCATGCAAAAAACTGTGATTGGGGTCAGATTGAAGAGGAGATGATTCTGATGGTTTTGATTATTGGTATGCAGGACGAATCACTCGTCTTCAACTTGAACCCGAATTAAAACTTCACGACAGAAACAAACACTAAACTTGGCTGACATAGCATTAATAAACAAAGACACTCAACATTTAAGTAAATCAAACATTTCTCTTGATAAATCAAACAATAATCAATACTTTAAGCCAATTAATGTCAATAAAAGCCTGTCCAATGTCGAAAAGAGATGTTTTTGGTGTGGCTCGACAGTTTTACACGAAAGATTCAACTGTCCCTAAACAATACAAATGTGGGTTTTGTAAAAAAGTCGGTCATTTCCCAAATGTTTGCAAATAAAACAAAGTCAGTCAAATTGAATATGATGATTCCTCCTTGAAAACCCCACCGAAAATGTTTGCTCTCAGTACATAGACCCTCAAAAAACCGTACGTGATGATCCTTGGTCTGTAGTGTTAAATATGAACAACAGTGATGATGTTCTTTTCAAAATTGATACAGGCGCAGACGTAATGATTTTGCCTTCCGACATTAAGTTGAACAAGAAAATCAAGCTGAATCCCACATCCAAAACATTTAGTGGCGCAAATGGTCAAGCTTTGTCAATTTTGGGAACTGCTACAGTCAAACTATCATATAATCACAAAACATGTTATGAGACTATATATGTTTCTAAGGGCACTTCCCAACCCCTTCTAGGTAAACCTACAATAAAAAATTTGCAGTTACTTGCTCGAATCAATGAAATACAGCCATCCTGTAATGACTGGTATAACAGACACCCTAAATTGTTTGAAGGCTTAGGTTCTATTGATGTCAAATACAAAGTAGAACTGAAAAATAACGCCAATCCATTTGCAATCAACACACCTCGTCAGATTCCTCTTCCTCTTTGGGAATCTACTAAAGAAGAGCTTGAGAGAATGGTGTCAATGGGGGTGATTGCTGAGGTACACCATGCCACAGACTGGTGCTCTCCAATGGTTGTTGTACCAAAGAAGGACTCTAACAAAGTTCGCATCTGTGTGGATCTTACTAAATTAAACAGATGCGTCAAACGAAGATACTATCCTATTCAACCTATCGACATAACACTTGCCCAAATCTCAGAAGCAAAATGCTACTCTAAATTGGATGCTACTAATGGATTCTGGCAGATCACATTGGACGAAGAATCCCAAGATTTGACAACGTTTCTGACACCGTTTGGACGCTTTAAATTTCTGAAACTACCCTTTGGAATAACATCTGCACCAGAAGTATTCCAGGAATGCGTGAATCGAACCCTTAAAGGTCAAATGAATGCACTTGCGCACATGGACGATATAATTGTTTGGGGTAAAACTCAACAAGAACATGACTATTTCTTAGAAGAAGTACTTACCAAACTTGAACGTGCAGGCTTCACCTTAAACAGAGACAAATGTTTGTTCTCTCAAACCTCCTTAACCTACTTAGGTCACCATCTATCCGAAACAGGAATCAAAGTCGATGAGACCAAAGTCGAAGCTATAAGAAAAATGGCACCTCCAACAGATATTTTGGGTGTACAAAGGTTACTTGGCATGGTTAACTTTATTGGCAAATACATACCTAACAAAAGTAGATTACTAAAACCCATTACCGACCTTCTAAGTAGAAAAAACGAATGGTGTTGGGGGTTTGAACAACAGAAAGCATTCAATGAACTGAAAGAATTATTGGCATCTCCACCTCAACTAGCATTTTATAACAAGGATAAACCAACTAGGATTTCTGCTGACTCTTCTACACAAGGCTTGGGTGGAGTACTTTAACAACAACAAAGACATGGAAATTGGAAACCGATTTCTTATATTTCACGTACTCTGAGCGAAACCGAACGAAACTACTCTAACATTGAACGAGAAGCTCTATCTCTAACATGGAGCTGTGACAAGTTTAAAGACTATATTGTGGGCAAGCACATCACGTTGGAAACAGATCACAAACCTTTGGTAAGTATTTTGACTACTAAAGAGATCAATGATATGACACCCCGTCTTCAAAGGCTCAGACTTCGAATGATGAGATATTCCTACAATGTTACATATACTCCTGGCAAACATTTAGCAACTGCTGATTGTCTCTCAAGAAGCCCTGTAGCGACTAATGAGAGTTATGATTTGGATGAGGAAGTTGAACTGGCCATCCACACAGTAACAAGAAACATTGCCTATGTAACTGACATGGTTCTTGATAGAATTTCCTCGGCACAGCGGGCTAGTTCAGAACTCAGGTTAATTAAATCTTAGGTACTGCTCAACTGAATGGCCTGATAAAACTAAGCTTATTCCCGATAATCTTAAGCCATACTTCACAGTTCGGGATGAAATATCTTTTTGTGACGGACTGTTGCTTAGAGGAGAATGTCTCATAATCCCGGAAACTCTTAGACAAGAAATGTTGACAAGAATACACACAGGTCACCTAGGAATTACTAAATGTCGACTTAGGGCCAGCAATAGTATGTGGTGGCCGGGAATGTCACTTGATATTGAGAAATATGTTAATGATTGTCCAAAATGTACAGAACATAGAACGCAACATCATGAACCCCTTTTACCAAGTGAGCTTCCAACTCGTCCTTGGGAAAAAGCAGCGATTGATCTCTTCAAACTCGAAGGAACATGGTTCTTAGTAATCACTGACTGTTTTTCCGTTATTTCGAAATAGCTACATTAAAAAACCTGTCAACTGCTGAAATAATCGAGAAATGCAAATCTGTTTTTTGCCGTCATGGTATATGTTACATCCTAGTCTACCTTTACTTATTGCTTATTTATTCTATAACTATTATCAGCTGGTTATAATGTTTACTCGTTCACTTTGTTTTTAATTTGTGTTGAATAAAGTTGGTTAAAATTGTACTTTGACAAATACATTTAATAACTTCTTGATCAGCATTGTACGTGTTATTAAATTTACGGAAAGTAAATAAAAGAAACGTCTTAGAACACTTAAATAAAACATATATTTACGCTTATACTGTTACTCACAAGACGGTAAATATACAAAACAGATGGTAAGTGATACACCACTTACCATCTGTTTTGTATATTTACCGTCTTGTGAGTAACAGTATAAGCGTAAATATATGTTTTAAGTGTTATAAGACGTTTCTTTTATTTACTTTCCGTAAATACATTTATTATTTGTTCTAATTACATACAGAACAATTTGGCGACAATGGAGGTGAGTACAAGTAATTCAAATACCTCTCAAAACATTCAAATGATTAACTCAGCATTGATTGGACCCTTTAATGAAAGATATGAAACATGGGAAATGTGTATGGAAAGACTAAAGATATCATTCATTTATAAAAACATTTCGGAAGATAAAAAGAGAATTACGTTACTTCACTGTATTGGATCAGACACTTACAGTAAACTTAGGGATATATTGTATCCTGTATCACCTATAACTAAATCCTATGCTGAATTAGTTCAAACTCTTAATTCACATTTTACACCAAAACCAAATGAAGTATCAGAGACATTCAAATTTCATTGTAGACACCAATATGAAGTAGAAAACGTTTCTGAATATTCATTGGATCTTAGAAAGTTGTCTAGATATTGTAATTTTGGCACATTTCTGTCAAAAGCCCTGAGAAACCAATTCATACTCGGGCTAAGGGATGAAAAAATACAGACAAGGTTAATTTATCTAAGTGACAGTGATTTGAGTTTTGAAAAAGCTGTAGACATGGCTCAAGTAATTGAAAAGGCTCAAAACGATTCAATAACAATCCAATCAAAATTCAATCATGAAAACAATGAATCGCCGGTTAACTTAAATGTTGTACAACAGAAAAGTTTTCAAAAACGGTACCAATCTTAAACAATGTTACCGTTGTGGAGAGTTACATGAATACATATCTGAATGCAAACACAAAAATACAACATGTAACTTCTGTAAAAAAAATAGGGCATCTAGCAAAGATTTGTTTTAGGAATCCTAATGCACCTATCAAATTGCAAAGACAAAATAATACTACATTTAACACTACTTCAAGAAATGTAAAACAAATCACAGACTCGTTCGAAGATCAAAGTGAAATATTTCTACAACAAAATATGAACAATTCTGTTAGATCCCTCTATAAGGAAACATTTGTTCTATGAATACCTCAGAAGATAAATTTAGGAAAATTATGTTAAACATAAAAATAAATGGGAAAACTATTCCGTTTGAACTAGATACAGGAGCAGGGGTATCTCTGATGTCAAAAAGTAACTTTTCCAAGTTTTTTCCAAAACACAGACCTTTAATGAATCCAGACATAATCTTAAGAGATTTCAACCAAAATGAATTTGTTCCATTGGGTAAAACCATTGTTCAGGTTGGTTACGGTAACCAAACCAAATATCTTCCATTGTATATAGTCGATGGTAATAGAGATACGATATTTGGTAGGGAATGGCTGAGATCGATTAAAATAAATTGGTCAGACATAAATAACGTTCACGGAGCTGACTTGAATAGAGTTAAACACTCAAATCCCAAAGTACACGTTATTTTAATGGAATTTAAATCCATATTTGAACCAAGAGTTGGAAGTTTCAAAGGGGGAGAAGCACTTCTTAACTTAAAGCCTGACACTACACCAGTTTTAAAAAAAGCGAGACCATTACCTTATGCTTTGTTACCAAAAGTTAGTGCAGAAATCGACAGACTAGAAAAAGAAGGTATAATTACAAAGGTGAATCAGAGTTCTTGGGCTACTTCAGTTGTACCGATTATGACCAAATGGGAATATCAGACTGTGTGGAGACTACAAAGTAACCCTCAATCCCCATTTGGTAATACCAGAATACAACATGCCCCGCATTGATGATATTTTGGCCAGAATGGGTAATTCGACTAAATTTACAAAGATTGATATATCCGAAGCTTACCTGCACATGCCAGTGAAAGAAGAATACAGAGAATTGCTCACAATCAATACACACAAAGGTCTATATCGAGTAAATCGTCTACCATTCGGAATTGCAAGTGCACCTGCTATTTGGCAATCAGCAATGGAAAATATTCTACAAGGTATTAATGGTGTTGATGTTTTCTTTGAAAATGTCAAAATAACAGCCCACAGTGAGGAAGAACATTTGAAAAGACTCCGTGCTGTATTAAATCGGTTCAAAGACAACGATTTACACATTAATGTTTCTAAATCTCAATTCCTTGTACCAGAGATTGACTTTCTTGGTTACCATGTCTCGTCAAAGGGAATAAGTAAAAGTAAACATATTACTGAAGCAATAAGAAACCTGAAGAGACCAAGTAATGTGAAAGAAGTTAGACAAATCCTTGGGTTGATAAGTTACTATCGAAAGTTTATTCCAAACTTAAGTGAAAAGATGCAAGCCATTATTAATCTCACAAGAGCTAATGTACCTTTTAATTGGACTGAAGAATGTGAACGAGATTTTCAATTGGTGAAGGAAGAAATGATGTCAGAGAATATACTATGCCATTTTGACCCACACTTACCACTCATTCTAGCAACAGATGCTAGTCAATCTGGAATTTCGGCAATTCTTTTCATGTGTTTCCAGATGGAAACGAAAAACCTGTTGCATTTGCTTCCAAAACACTATCACAAACACAAAAACAGTACAGTGTCATACAAAAAGAAGCCCTGGCAATTTATTTTGGAGTTAAACACTTTTACCAATACCTTTATGGACGTCATTTCACCCTAGTTACAGACCACAAACCCCTGGTATCAATATTTGGACCGAAAAATGGAATACCACTTTTGGCCGCAACAAGACTACAACATTATGCTATATTCCTTCAGGCATTTTCATTTGACATAAAGTATAAATCAACCAAAGACAATGTTAATGATGATGCACTTTCAAGACTACCTAAAAATGTTGAAGAAGCTGCTGTTATTGACTCAGCTTATGTTCATGAAATAGAACAAATCTATACTTTACCTGTCACAGCTGAAGAAATAGCGAAAAATACACAATCTGATCCAGATCTTAGAGATATTTATCAATCACTAATCAGAGGGGAGCCAATCCATCACCCGTTGTCTTCTAACGAACAAGAATGGTCGATTCAGCTTGGATGCTTATTAAAAGGGAATCGTGTGGTGATTCCCAAACAACTTCGTGCAAGAATTTTGAAAGAACTTCATGAGGCTCATGTGGGTATAGTTCGCATGAAGGGACTAGCTCGTTCGTATGTTTGGTGGCCTAAAATTGATGCAGACATTGAGAATATGTCCTTAAATTGTTTGGGATGTCAACGAGTACAGCATAAATCACCCAAAGCACCAGTTCACCATTGGGAATATCCTTCAAGGCCTATGCAAAGAATTCATGTTGATTTTGCTGGACCATTTTATGGCCATTATTTTCTCCTAATTGTGGATGCCTACAGTAAATGGCCAGAAATTGTAACACTTACAACTATAAATTCACATAAAACCATTGAGGCTTTGCGTAAATTCTTCGGCTCCTTTTATCCCTGACATATTAGTGTCTGACAACGGAAGGCAATTTGTTTCATTAGAGTTTGAAAAATTTCTTAAATCAAACGGAATTAGACACAAGAGATCAGCACCTTACCATCCTGCTACTAATGGTCAAGTAGAACGCTATGTGCAAGACTTGAAAGATACCATCAGAGCAATGCACTTTGAGGAAGGCTCTATCGAAATAAAATTACAGAGATATTTAATGGCCTATCGAAGAGCTCCACATAGTACTACAGGACAATCTCCTTCACATCTCTTCATTGGACGTCAAATTCGATCAAGACTAGACTTATTGTATCCTGATTTGTCACAAAAAATGAACCGAAAGTTTGACCCAGACTGTGACAGGCAAAAGTCCTTTAAAGCTCAAGACCGTGACAGGCAAAAGTCCTTTAAAGCCCAAGACCCTGTCGCCTACCGCCTCTATGGAACCTGCAACAAATGGGGGTTCGGAAAGATCAACAAAAAAGAAGGACCAAGAAATTATGAAATAACTACAAGCAGTGGCCCAATCAGACGACATCAAGACCAAATTAGACGCTCAGGGCGGGACTTGTGTGAGTGTTCATTAAGGAATGAGCAAAATCAAGTATTCATACCAACAAATTTTGGAGAAGTCAGAGAGGAACCCACCGAAGACCACATAACAAATTATCACAACATTGATCCAGAGACCAATGATCCCAACATACCAGATTATCCAGAGACCAGTGTAACAACATATCAGATGTTCCAGTGGCACCAGCTTCCGCTATGACAGTGAGACGATCAAAACGGACACATAAACCCGTCGATTGACTTAACTTATGAAACTCACTAAGAAGGGGAGGTGTTACATCCTAGTCTACCTTTACTTATTGCTTATTTATTCTATAACTATTATCAGCTGGTTATAATGTTTACTTGTTCACTTTGTTTTTAATTTGTGTTGAATAAAGTTGGTTAAAATTGTACTTTGACAAATACATTTATTATTTGTTCTAATTACATACAGAACAGTATACCAATTGAGCTGCGGTCAGATTGTGGCACACAGTTTGCTACCAGATACACTGGTGAAGATACTTACAGAGCATCTTACAAGAGAAACTACGATAGACGCAATGCTACAAGAGAACTTCCATCGCTGCATGTAGGTCAAAAAGTATGGATCCAAGACTTAAAAAGAGATGGGATTATTATCAGCTTAGGACAAGAACCAAGGTCATACTGGGTTAAGACAGGAAACACTAAGTTGAGAAGGAATCAACACCACCTTTTGCCTTACAAAGGTAATACAAGCAAACAGAGCAATCCTATTCCTTTATCCATCAAAGATACAATGCCAGATACTCTTCCATTTACTACTGTTACTCAAACCAACTCGTCCCTATCAAATACTACTGAAAAAGCAACTACTACTCCATCTAGAACACCCCAAGATTACAGTAAATCTTTTTCACGATCAACAATTCCCAATCAAGAAGCTGCAATTAAAAAATCATCAAGAGGCAGAATTATAAGACCAACCAAACGATTTCCTGAATAAACTTTGAAAAAAAAACTCAAAGGGAAAGATGTTCAACCTCTATGGTTATTAGTTTCAAAGACTTAATTTTAGGATGACAAAAATGTCATAACCTTCATTTTATGCTATAAAGGCTATGTGTTATGATCATGTTATAATTTACACGAGTGTCAAAAGTTTGAGTCTTCATACTGAACCATATAAGTATTAATAAAAGAAACAAGTAAAAAAATCACTAATTTGGAACCATAGTTAACCCACAGAGAAGTAATATAAACAGAGTTAAGAAGGATATGGGAAGGCTGTTGCGCGGGTGCCCTAGTTTACATTTTTCCCGCAGTGTAGCGTGCGCATGTCAATTGCTCTTCCTGTTCGTCAAATTCCACTATTTACTCAACTCCAAGCTGGAAGAGAACGTAACGTGTCGCTTTGGTGTTTATAGGCCAAGACGGCTCGACGGAGTTTAAATTGTACCATTTGTGTGAATACCTAGGTCTTTTAACTTTTCGTTATTCTCATGACATATTAAAGACCACAATGTTATTAAAATAATCATGCATTAACAACCTAGGACATTATCAACGTTATAATTATTTAGTTAATAATATATTAAATAATCAAAAGATGGTTAAGCAAGATGTTCTTTTATAGTTAAAACTACCCTCTACAAAGAATTACTTTTTGAATATTACCTACCACTGTTTTATAAATACAGAGTAATTGTCACAAAAAAACTGCTTGTGTATTACATTAGTAGCCTATATACAGACTGTCCCAAAAGTCCCGGACCGGTTTAATATTTTCTAAACGACAACAGATAAATCAATAAGATTTGGTACATCAACACCACACCTAAAAATCTACTTTTTTAAGGAAATATCAATTTTCTGTCACATCATGGGGACGTCCCGCAAGGAGTCAGAAGGAAATCTTAAATAGAAGCATAGGTTGACATGTACATCAAATTAAAGGTCTTTACTAGCAGAATATAATGCCGCAAATTTGAACTCAAACGGACAACCAAGTCAAGAATGACAGTGGTTCAAAGATTCATTTAATTTGCATTTGGGGGCACAGCCCTAGGAATCGGAAAAAAATGGTTAACGTAAGCATAGGTCGATATGCACATCAAATTAAAGGTCTTCACTAGTAGATTACAATGCCGTAAATTCAAGCTCAAAAGAACGCCTGAGTAAAAAATGGCAGTCATTCAAAGATTCAAAATGGCAGGTTCAAGAAATCTTTGAACGGCTGTCATTTTTTACTCAGGTGTTCTTTTGAGCTTGAATTTACGGCATTGTAATCTACTAGTAAAGGTCTTTAATTTGATGTGCATGTCAACCTATGCTTCTATTTAAGATTTCCTTCTGACTCCTTGCGGGACGTCTCCATGATATGACAGAAAATTGATAGTTCCTTAAAAAAGTAGATTTTTAAGTGTGGTGTTGATGTGCAAAATCTTATTGATTTATCTGTTGTCGTTTAGAAAATATTAAACCGGTCCGGGACTTTTGGGACAGTCTGTATAAGTAAAACATTTAATCAATTGGTCAGAAAATGAATTTGCATTGCCACAAACATTGAATAATTTACTTTTAATTTAGAAAAAAATTAGTATAACGGTTGTTATATAGGATTATCGTCATTTCTATTTCTTTTTGTAAACTTTGACACCATTATACAAATGTATAAATAAAGAATATTTGAATTGAATTGAATTGAAAATTTAAAAAAAGACAATAAATTATTGTATTATTCTTTTACCGGCAAAAAAGTGGAGTAGTAGCTGTAAATACGAGGGATAGATATTTATTTCATCCTGAGAAATTATCCGATTTACTCGCTGAATATCAATTTTTTAACATTTTCATAGTCCCTAATATATTGTCCATTGCCAAATTTATACAGGGTCCGGCAGAAAAACCTCCCCTAAAAGGAAAGCTAATAAAAAGAAAACCATATAAGGTAGAACATTTTTATTTATACCAACTAAAAGTACATATTCTGCCATTTTAGAAAATGTACCATTCTTAGGGTTTACCATTAGTCTTACTTTTTAAATAAAACATCTCTTAAATGGCTTCCTTCACTGTCGATACACTGGTTGAGTCTTTCCCTGAAGTTATCCATTACTCGTTGAGTCATTTCTGGTGGAATAGCTTCAACCTCTTGTGTAATTGCTTCTTTCAGGGCTCGTAAAGATTGTGGACGTTGTTCATAAACTTTTGATTTTAAATAGCCCCAAAGGAAAAAATCACAGGGCGCCAAGTCCGGCGATCTTGGGGGCCAGCCAATGTCACCACGCAACGAGATCACATGGCCAGGAAACATTTCCTTTACCAATGCCAGTGACTGCCGCGCTGTGTGGGCTGTAGCGCTATCTTGCTGGAACCACACGTTCTCAATTTCACCAAAAAGTTCCCTTTTTTTCGGTTGGAGAAAGTTGCGGAGCATGGCACAATAGCGTTCACTGTTGACGGTTAAATTCCTGTCATTTTCTTCGAAAAAGTAAGGACCGATCACTCCGGAATTGTAAACAGCACACCATACTGTTACTTTCGGGCTATAAAGTGGCCGTTGATGAAGTTCTTGTGGGTTTTGTTCAGACCAGTACCTACAATTTTGGCTGTTCACTGTTCCGGAAAGGTGAAAGTGTGCTTCATCAGAAACAATCACTACATCTTCGGGACGAATGTTTCGAAGAAGGTCTTGACACAACCTTACACGGACACCACAGTCTCGTTCACTCAGTTCTTGTGTAGTTACAATTTTGTAAGGATGCATTTTTAAATCTCTGTGCAAGATTCTTCTCACACTTCGATCAGAAATCTGTAATGCTGCCGCATGTTTTTTAGCGGATCGTTGGGGAGATTGTTGAACTGAAGCTCTAACTGCGTCAACGTTTCCGGGGCCTGTTGCAGTCCGTGGTCGTCCAGGTGGTTTCCGTTTTAATGCAGAACCTGTCTCTAGAAAGTTAGAAACCCAAGAATAAATTGTTTTCTTATTGAGAACGGGGTCCCGTCGTCCGAGCGCAAAGCGAACACGAAAAGCACGTTGAGTATTAATAGGCGATCCGCCATTTTGAATAAAATCTTCTACTACGAACGTGCGATGTTCACCAGACCACGCCATGGCGTACACTGAAAACGGCAGCTACTCAAAGACGTACCCTCACCTACTCAATAGTACCCTCGCCTACCCAGCTACTCAAGCCCCACCACTCTGCTCCTTCTACTGTCCACATCACGTTACTTTGTAATCGGGGAGTTTTTTCTGCCGGACCCTGTAGTACGTAAGCAACTTATAGTCAATTGTAGCAAGGTGCAACAGCTGTAGTTGCATACAGAGCATAAATAATTATTTTTTCATCACACTATGAGGTTTTTAGCTGTTTTACAAACGTTAATTTGAGGCTGAAAGCTACATTTTGCTGCCCATGCCAGCTCTGTCGTTGTCACTTTTTGGTCGAGCAGGTTTTTACATCCCTATAGGGCCAAAAGTCAGTTGTTCCTTTATTTACTTAAAACATTAATGTATATTAAGTACACAAGCAGTGCATTGCAATAGACTTGTTTTATTGCGCTGTCTAGCAACTATTATTTATTCTGCTGATTTCGTTAAATATTTCTTCACATAGCCTTAAAGTTTTAGTTTTGTTGACTATTTGTGTGCATTTATTGTATAAATTTTCTCAATTAGCCTATGTATTCGACTTCGTATCGGTATCGATCGGTATAGTTATTTGTACACTTCAAAGCGTACAGCACCAAAATAACCTCAGATTTTGGAAACTTAAAAGTGCCGTCTAGTGAGTTTCGCAGTGTGATGGACATCTGCATGAGTGCCATTGAAAGAAATGTAAATAGTTTAATTACAAGCATTGGCGTCAAGAAAATTTTAGTTTCTGTTTGTATAAATGAAGTTAACGAAGTCTTTCCTGGGTGGCTTGAAAAATGCTACATTCACCGAACATTTTGCATTGACAAACTCGTGTTCATCAAATTAAGGTATGAAATTAAAAGACGTTCGTGTGTGTTATCTCTTCCAATTGCGCGTAAGAAACAAAGATCATCAAAGGATGTACAAAAATGTGTCAGGAGAAAATTGTTTTACTAGGTAGTTGTTAAGTAGTTACCGGTACACCTTTTAGGCATAACTTTTGTAATTCCAATGGATTATTTCATACACTTACTTTTACATTATGTGAATAATCAATGAACCTCAAACGATTTTAATTAGGAAGGTCTAAAACTTTGTAATTTATATTTATTTAACTTCAAACTTAAGAGTGTGAGTTCCTATAGTATAACAAGTTTTATTACATCGTACAAAGTTAGTTTAGATTTTGCAAACCAGTAAAACACTGTCATATTTTTATGTTTAAGTCCCAGGTTTTAAACGTTTTGCGTATAGGGCTGTTGGTTTTTTACACTATTACGTACATCCGGGTTTTAATAAACTTTCTTTACTGATAAATCTGTTGTTACTTTAAATAGCTTTTAAATAATAATGGTTGGCTATTAATAAAAGCCACTTAATGTTTATTTACTTAACTATCTTGCAAATGCCTTTTTTAATATTTTGTAAATCGAACGATTTGATATAAGAATGTATAAAACATTATTATTTATTTGACTTCAAACTTAGCGTGTGATTTGTTTACGTTATTTTTCGTGAGTAAGTTGTTTAATGAAGATTTTGTATATTACTGTAAATAATTTTATTGCATAACCAACTTCAATGTAAATACGTAGTATAAGCAAGATAGTTCATTATTTTAAAAGCTTTAGAATATCATTCAAGTGTGTAATGTACTTTTAAATTTTTTTCTTTCTGCGATAACATTTTGTAATGCATGTACCCATAGTTGAATAGGCTATATTTTAAAAACGTACCAATTAATACATAGGGGAAACCCGTCAAAATCGACGGTTACTATTGAGGTTTTATGTAACTTCAGCTAACTGCGGTGATAGAGTGAAAATCTTATTTAAATTAAGGGAGGATAAGCGTAATAATGAATATGAGATTGCGTAAACAACTACCTTCAACATTGTGGTTGGCTTTAGGTTGCCCAAAAGGTTTTTTAGGAGTCTTATAATAATTGATTCTTGTTCATAAGTTTTGTTCATGTTAAAGCCACTTTCACTATTTTGGAAAAGGAGTTCATATAATTGGTCTGTTATCTTACGGAAACAGTATATATTACTAATAATTGGTTACATCTGCTTTAGGAAAATCATTCAGACCTTATTTGGATTGCATAAGTGAATCACCATCTTTGGCCATAAAAACAGAATTTCATCAGCATATTAAATCAGTTAATTTGTATTGATAAAAATATCTGATTCACCAGAAGGCAGGAACATTCTTACTTCGATCCAAGCAATTTTGATTCATTCTCTTGCCACATCAACCAATGTATTTAATCATCCTGTACTTATTTGCCAATTGATTAACTTCTGGCGTAGTTTTGCCTTGGTCCTATCGATCACATAAAATTGTGCATGTATTTTGTGGATGGGATGGACCATAATTGTAGTGAATCTGACCACAAATCTTGAACATTTGCTGAACCACATCCATAACCTAGTCCGGCTTGGTTGGCAACAAATTATGCAAATGAGATGAGATGTGATGGCATTGTTGTATTTCCGAACGTTTTGTATGTAGTGAGGTTTAGATACATTGTTCAACCTAGCCATATTATATTATATACATATTATATTATATGTAGCATTATATGTACATCAAAGTAAAAACCCTTTCCCCTTTTTTAATACCTGAAGTGCCATTAATTCACCTACTGCACCAAACCATAGATTAAACCTACTCCGTGCTTAGTCTATTCCACAAAACTTGGAATACAGCTCAAATCTTCAATGTACTCATCTAAAAATGATTATTGAAAGTAGACAAAAAAGGCAAGTGCAAACACCTACAATAAATATAAGGTATAGAACCGAACCCGATAAGGAATAGTTATCTGTTCCTTTGAAATTGATAAGTCCAACTGATTTTATAATATAAGTGCAATAAAGGATCAATTTTTGAACAAAAACTTTAAAACATATCATAAATTCAGAATTTTTTAAACTATAAAAAGCTTGTAATGCAGTGAAGAATCAATTTTAAAATTGTAAATAATAATGTAAACATAACACTTGACCTTTGAAATACAATTTTAAAATTAACAGCTGGTTCATTAAAAGTAGTGTAAAATTATACATATGGTCATAATGTAAACAAATCTGCTTAGGGGACTTTAAAGGCCTCTGGGGCAGAGCCCCAAGGGAATTTACCTCCTACCAAGTTTCTACGCCCAGCTGTTCTCTGACATTAGCTGTGACAAAAACCCGTTTTCCTCCCATAAGAATTACATGGGATGGGAATTTAAAGGCCACTGGGGCAGAGCCCCAAGGGAATTTACCACGTTTTCTTTTGATGGCTCATCTACAGACCAAGGCCTTTCTTTAGACACACCTATGGAGCTTCTACCCCCAGCCGTTCTCTCAAATTAGCTGTCACAAAGAAAAACAGTTTCAAATTAATATATAGATTTAGAATTTAATAGCGAAAACCCAGCAAAGATAAAAATTTCCTGGCCCTAGACTATGTTTAAACCATTCAATTTACATTTTGAATTATTTAAATTATACAACTACCGTATAGTTCTCCGTATACATGTCCATATGGTAATCACTTACTTATTAAAGGTCACTGTCTGCATCAAATCATTAAGTATTTATTTATACCTCTCAGCTATTTTAACATTGCACCTATAAAGATATTAGACCTAATGTTTCACTGTCCTAATGTACACTGTGGGAAACGGAGCAATTCTAACAATTAGCTTTACGAGAACACGTATATAAATATTAATTTCATATTTGGTATCTTTGGAAAGCTTATTTCATTCTGCATTTAACGGAATAGGTTTCAAATAAAGGTCTTGATAATTATTGGAACGACAATTGAAACCGTAACTTGTACTTTGTTCAGCGGCTGGCAGCGGAGTAGTGAGTGTAGCGCAGCGCTGTCGCGACCTGTCGTGTACTCTGTGAACTACGTCCAGTGGGGACACGCTCACTACATGGGGACACGGATTACGCGCAACACAGATATTAGCTCTGTTTATATTACTTCTCTGTGGTTAACCTATAACAAAAATATCATTGATTGTTTTTACCTGTAAATAATTTTAACTTTCAGTTTTGCTACGTTTAATTAATTTGTAAAGTAAATTTTTATTCAGTGGACTCTTCATTCTTAATTTACCTAACAAACATTTTCATACAAACAAGCAATCTACATCAAATTCCTACAATAAACCTCATCAACTAACTCATGATATTTTTAACATCTGTTAACCAGCATTGTTGAGACACTGGGATCGCGGAACGTAGCAATGGTATCTAGTACATTGAGTATTGACAATGGTATCGTGGAATAACGCGCCCACGGCATTGGTACTTTGCCAAAAACAATTTAACGGCGATGTAACGTTTTTGAACAGTCGCTTTTATCCCACTGCTCATTAATATATTCAAAGTGATTATATGCTCAATGGTATTCATCCAAGTGTTCTTTTCTTTTCTATATTTTATTGTTTGTTCTAACCATATGTTGACTCTTTTGTTTACTTTTTCAGTTCTTTTAGTTAATATTTTCATCCTGTTTAAGAAATGACAACAACAGCTGATCTGTGTTAAATAATTTGTTATATTATCCAAATAGACATTATTCCTTTCTGGTTCTTCTTGTTACAATGACTTGATTCATTTTCTCTCTTAATTTTCATTTATTATTCACAAACACTCTACAGTACACCCTTTTTGAAATCAAATGTTACTTGTATTATAGTATAGATCAAGTTTCCTTTAACTTTACTTTGGAATTAGAAAGCAAGTACATTCTTGTCTGGCTAATCAGGTGTTATCCCTGGACCCCAGCACTGGTAATGAGGTGACTAAGCTACGTAGAAACATGTTACGTCTGATTGGTGAAGGAGAGTTCGGCGAGGCTGCACAGTGGAAAGACCCTTGCTTCTCCTTCGTCCTGCCTGAAGTGATCTGTCGTGCCTGTAATCACTGCCGAGACATCGACCTGTGCAGGGACAACAACAAGACCACTGTCAATGGGAGGTTGGTTGGATGCTTGAGGATAAATTAAAAACCTGTTCATATTATAATACTCTGAAAAATTCATTCTAGCTAATACAACAAAGAGAACTTACAGTTCCTATTACTGTAGTTATTATAGTTCTTGTGGTCTTGCCAGATAATTTGCAGAAATCTACTGTGAAAATGTTTGTGGTGTTGAATGGTATTTGTATGTAATTGTAACATATGTTTGTATTTCTTCTCAGTTCTGCTTGGCAATGTCCTCTCTGCAACACTGCTTATGAGAACAGTGAGATAGAGCATCTTCTGATTGACATCATCAACCGCAAAACCATGGCCTATATGCTGCAAGACCTGCAGTGCAACAAATGTCTTCAGGTAACCAAACAAAAAAAGTACAGTGACAACAAAGTAAATCTGAACGCCTCACTAATCTGAAATACTCTTAGATTTCTATTCTTAAACAAAGGATTTGGAAAGGTTTATCTTTATTCTTCAATATACACCATTCTCAAAATTTACCAGTTCTTTATCAAGTGCAATAAAAACATTTCGTTTAACAGGAATAAATAAAGCTTTAGCAGATTTAACTCTGTGTTAAATAACAAATTATTCACTAGGTATTTGTATTATGCACATGGATTCAAGACAGCCTTCTGTTAGTGTATTGCCTGTTGCAGATTAAGATGGAGAACCTGGCAGAGTACTGTCCGTGTGCTGGGCAGTTCCAGACCCTCATCAAGAGACAAGACATTGGTCTGCATCTGAAGACATTCCACAGTATCTCACTGCACTACAACATGGCGTCCCTACAGCAAACGATATCCTGGATAGTGGCTCAGTCTCCCTCCCTTGGAGTCACCCTCTCGTAAACCATGGACCCAAACTTACATGTGTGACACCTGTTCAATTAAGATTGCCTTATTGAATACATACAACTTTAAAAGATAAATACAGTAGAACATCTTTAATCCGAACTAATTGGGACCAGGGGTAGTTCGGACTATTGAATAGTTCGGATTACAGAACATTTTGTTGTTTTTACATAACAATAGCTAAAACATGGCTAAAATTGATCAACATTATTTTTGGGAAAGTGAAAAAATGTTTTATAAAGTAAAATACAGTGTTTATTTAATACAGTAGTTAAACATGGTGAATAAAACATACTGTAAATTAAATACAGTATACAATAAAGAACTGCTGTACTGTGTATAGAGTACAGCAATGAGGGGTTCGGATTAGTGGACGTTCGGATTACGGGGGTTCGGATTAAAGAGGTTCTACTGTAGCTTTTTTATTTTTTTAATTTGGAAGCATTTTGATTGTACGGTGAAAAGTTAAAAGTTGTAAGGAAATAAGTTATAAAGTTTATGGAATATTACTTAAATAAAAACAGTCAGACTCAGAAATTGTCCTAACTTTGAACATAAAACGGTTCCCGATTGCTTAAGTTTATCTTTTTTTTTTACTTATAAAAGCTTGTAAATCTTGTCAGGACTTAGGGACCTAAATAACAAGTAAAAAACTGAGTAATGATAAAGCTGTAAATCTGAGCTGTAATTTACATTTCTAGATTTAAGGTTTTTTGTATCTGCTTATAAAGTACCGTATAAACATTAATAGTTATGTCTAAGATAAAATGTACAAAATAGTATTTAGTATTTATTGTATGTATATTTTTAATTTTAATAAACTTTGTTGTTTTTACACTTTTTTGATTTTTACTAATTTCTCTGGATCTATTTTTTTCTGATTCTCAAATATATTTCTGAAAGGTGGAACTTTTACAAGTACAGTATATAATATAACAAATCTTGAGCTATGGCATAGCCTCTATTACAAGGCCGCAACGAGGCAAAAGTGGCAACACCGCTGCCCTGGCAAAACAAAACCGCTGTTTTGCTATTTGATAATGGAGAGTATTGGCAATGTATAGGCTGCTTTACATACCTACCAGCTAAATTTACAGACAGCACAGGTTTTTATATGAGAATTCACTTTAAACTCTTAACTTAATAATACAATTCTGTGACCTTTTGCCACAAAATAATTTAACTAAAAAATACTAATCAGTTGAAAACTTGTCCCTGTACTTGAGTTGATTGCAAATATTTTGTGGGATAGTGACAAAGAGGGAGAATAAGTCCAGCTGTTGTACACATGGTGGCTGTTGCTAGGCAACAGGTGAAGTAGCTATCAAAACAAAACAAAGTAGCAACACAGTCAAGAGGAACAAATTATTCTTTTACTTTCTCCTGTTGTTTTCATTGTAATAATCTCAAAATGATGAATATATTGTGAAAAAAGTCAAGAATCATCAAGCCTATCATTTCAATAATGCCTAACAACAGTGAAATATATGAACTTGTGTGTTCTAACCTTCAAGTGCCACCAGATAATAAAGTAGTGAAAGCAATAATTGAAGTGAGGTAAATAATGAACTTGTATAAAATGTAACTATTATTAATAGTATGTATGGAAATGAATATAATCTGTCTATGACCTAGCTCCAGCTAGGTTTTTTTAAATATTAAAATATAAGTTTCGTAAAAGGTAAATATTTTTAATACAATATTTCATAGTGGACAAGCTATTGCTAGACTTTGTTTATCATATCCTACAATTTATCTAGTAATAGCCTATATTTATTTGGTTAAATGTGTGTAAGCAACCAATTTGTGCATTTTGATATATGTAGGCCTACCTGCTAGAAACTACCTAGATGTGGTTTAATTTGCAATACACTATCTTAATACGTTCGCTCCAATAATATTTTTACTGATTTATAAGTTTTTGAGAACTCTGAAGTGTGCCACCAATGGACACCATTACTATGGTGATTGTACCCAACAAAACGGCATTTTGAAGTCTTTGAGAGTGTTTTTACTTTGTATTCGTGTTTGTAAAAGCCACATGAAACGTGTCCACCGGTGGGTACATGAACCAAATTCAGGATGCATTAATAATAACATATCAAGCAGTTATTTGTGTAACTGTGTCCACCTGTGGTACATGAACCAAATTCAGGATGCATTAATAATAACATATCAAGCAAGTTATTCGTGTAACTAGTGGGCGAAGTGGCATTTTGCTGCAGACAAGAGAATTACTTAAGCACGGGCTGCAGGCGAGTTTGAAAGGTTTCTCTAGAGCAGACACATTATTTTTCCTACAGTTACTAAGCATATACACTATACAACACCTTTTTAGGTTAGGTTAAATCCAATCGCTAAACAAAATGGGAAACACTGCAACAGCTGGTTGTAATTGTAATATCTTTAAGTGTTGCCAACCTATTTCCAAGCGTACATGGATTACGTGTATAATAAAAGCACGCTGTTTTGTGTTGTTGGTTGGAATACTGGTGTGTGACAAAGTAAAAACTGTGCGCCAAAGTAAGTAAATGCAGCAATTGACAGCTTTCTGTACTATAGTACAGAAGTGGGCAAGGAAGTCCACTTTGTCAGGTGACTGTAGGAAAATCCTGTTTTTATTTATTTTAACAAAAAAACTTTTTTAAATCAAAATTGAACTAGAAAGACATTTTTTACTGAGCTCAAAGTCTGTTTTTAAGTTCCTAGAATGTACTTGATTTCAACATGATGAACCACGGGTGTTAAGTCTATGGTAATTTGTACACAGATTTACTTTTGACTGACATTTCATTTGTGCGCCGCCAGTGGCCACGTCTAAGCCAAAGTGTTGAGATTTGCCTTGGATATTTTCAAATTTGCATTGATGGACATTTTTAGAACTGAACACTTTAACAGCTAGCTTTTAGATGTCCTGTGTGACATTTTAGGTTATCACTTTATGGTTTTCAGCTTTATCATGTTTAAACTAATACTTGATCTGTTGACTTGCTATGATAGGCCTACATATAAAGTACTGGTTATAAAGTATTTGGCTCACTTCTAAGAAATTGTGTTAAAATTTGATACTAATAACCCATAATTTTATTTCAGGATTTCTTCCCTACTAATAATCAGCACCATATCAACTGCCTGTTTTAGTTTTCTCAACTAAAACATTACCAAACAGTTACAGTATTACATTTGCCGTAAATTCATACTGCTCTTTGCCGTAAATTCATACTGCTCTTTAGTATAAGTTTAGTTTATTAATCTTTACTGGTAGGCCTATATATATATATATATATATATATATATATATATTTGTGAAATAACGCAAATGAATGGTTTTATTTATCACTTTTGAGTTTCTGTTTTAGTCACAACCACCAGTTCGTCCTAATCTCTTTTTCTGCTTCCAGCAGGACAGGCGAGCTGAACTTGTCCAGTCTGTCTTTCACAGTGCAAACTTGTAATGTTTTGAGCAAAACACTTCCACAAATAAAAGATGTCGTTAAACTCAACCTTGGAGACTGCCTCTTACCACCACAGGTTATAATCAACAATTTTTTACCCTTACTGGCCGGCTGACGAAGCCCTACACAGTATGCGAACTCAGTTTTTGGTTGGGGTCAAAAAATAGATTTTGCTAAAAATAGGGTTTACTTTGAATTAATAACAGCAGGCTATTATTCTTTTAGCGAATTTCCCTATAGGGAAGTAGCTATTACCGTAGTACTCATGGTAAGACCTGGACCTGGGACCGATTTAATTTTTCATTTTGAGGTCCCTAGAGGCCAAACACACCATCCATTCAAATTCATATACAGTAGACTCCCTCTTATCCGGACTCCTCGGGACCAAGGCCAGTCCGGATAACAGTTTTTCCGGTTAAACCGACGTCCCCAAAAACTCGTTAAAACGGACCGTTTACTGTGATATTCAACTTAAATTTAGGACAGCATTGTACTTAGACACATGATCCCTGATCTCAATTCTTTCCCACGAGAATAGTCGTTTCAGTACCGCCCACTTCCTGCTGATCTAGTCCGGTTAAACCAATGTGCTGATAAAAATTGTCCGGTTAAAGAGATGTCATTTCCACCAAATGTAGTCCGGTTAAACCGATGTCTGGTTAAAAGGTGTCCGGATAAGAGGGAGTCTACTGTATATATATGTGTCCGTTAGCGCGATCACTCGAGCAAAAATTATCCGATTTTGATGAAATTTGGTACAAACAAGTAAACCTACGTTTATTCGAACGAGTTCGCGATCCAGCATAATCGGATCATGGGAATGGGGTTTTATGGGGTAAAAATGGGTTTTTCCCATTTTTGACCCTAAAAACAAAAAATTTGCATTTTCTTTTTATACCGTTTTGTACAGCTTAAAAAAAGAAATAATTTTGTAAATTGAAGCGCTGTTGTATGCCTAACGGTTACGAAGAAAATTCAAAAATAGTGTAATTTAAAATTCCCATGTTATTCTTATGGAGAAAATGAAAATTGTTGTAGTTTACTTGTTTATGGATATATATTGATAAAAATCTGGCAAATTGATTTATTTCATCCTATACTATTGACGTATGGTCAAAAAACACCTTTAACTTCCTCATAGCAGCAAACCTAAGCACTCGTTAAATCTAATGTTATTTAAATAGGGAAAAAATATGTCTTATTTATGGAAATATTTTAGTAAAAATGTAATCAGACAAGTTGAAATTCGCTTAGTCTGCTGCGGCGGGGGTATTTAATTTTTTTTGTGCGTTTTTATGCCTGAGGCATTTTTTACGTTTTGAAACGGAATGGTTTAAACCCTGGTCTTGTTACTATCTAAATCAAATTAAATATGCTTTATTCATTAAGTACAGTTTTGTACATTGAATGGTGTCAACTAATCCATCTTAAATACAAATTTACATATCTTAGACCATTATAAACATTAAAAACTAAGAACCAGTAAATGAAAATAATCAAAACTAAATCGTTGACCTTTTGTTAGATAGCATCATTAATCTTACTAAAATGAAGGAAATAATTCTTTCATGACCATAATTAGCATGACATGTATATATATATACACGTAGTATATATATAATATACTAGCTGTAACCCGCGGGCTTTGGCTCGTTTCACTTCTTAATTTTCAAGATGATCAATTTTCGCATGGCTCAATCACGTCCTGGTTGAAGTTTGTTCGCTACGCTCACTCACCTTTAGGTTGGAGCTCGTTCGCTACGCTCTCTCACCTTTAGGTTGGAGCTCGTTCGCTGCGCTCACTTGCCTTCAGGTTAGCTCGTTCGCTACGCTAACTCGCCTCCAGGTTGAAGTTTGTTCGCTACACTCACTGACCATTTGGTTGGAAATTAGTAAAAGAAATAAATAATAGTGCTGCACCCTGTTGGTAATCCTTGTAACTTTAATGGTATTGAACATCATAGAACAGAACCAACTTGTTTAATTGAAACAGCTGTTAAGATTCATTAATTCCATTAAATCTCATAAGGTTAACATGGGAAACTCCAGAGCCACTGGGGCGGAGCCCAGAGGTCGGAGGGTAAAATCCTTTCTTAGTGAGCGTCTACTACCCAAAAGGAAGATGCCTGCCAAGTTTCAGGTTCCTAGGTCTGATGGTTTCTGAGATTTCGTGATGAGTGAGTGAATGAATGAATGAATGAATGAATGAATGAGTCAGTGGTATTTGAGCTTTATATATATAGATAAAATGGCAGCCATTTTAATATAAGATGAGCAAGCAAGATAAAGTCTGGACACCCCCAGTTAACTTTTTAATGCGTTGCAGTAGGAAAACCAAACTCGGCACATGTTTACAACATAAGAAAGTGCACCTTTTCAACAAAGTTACAACTTTGCCCCAGCCAAGTTGTAATAAGTATTTTGGGGGCAGCGCCAAATTTTAAAATGTAAACCCCTATCATGTGACCCCTCATTTTAAAAGGTTTCTCAAGACAAATTAAATGGCGCAAACTAGAGGTCAATATCGCACCCCTAATCAAAATAGCAATCATTTTCAAATATCCCCTATTAACATTTAACAGGTTATAGCAGGAAAACTAAACTCAGCATACCTTTATAAAAAAAGAGAATTCAACTTTTGGTCATTATTAAAACATTAAATTTTTTAATTTAACTGGGGGTGTCCTCACTTTATCTTGCTTGCTCATCCCTAATACTTAAAATGGCTGCCATTTTGATTTGGGGTACGATATTGATTTGTGGTTTACGGCATTTAATTTCTCTTGATAAACCCTTTAAAATGAGGGGTCACATGATAGGTGTTTAAATTGAAAATTTGGGGCTGCCCTCGAAATACCCCATTTTGGGGGCTGGGGCAAATTTGTAACTTTGAAAAAGCGCAATTTCTTATCTTATGTGCCGAGTTTTTCCTACTGCAAGGCGTTAAAAAGTTAACTACGGGGTTCCAGACTTTTGCCTAGCTTTGTATTTGTATTATTATGAATACTGAAAATAGCTGATTTAAATTTTAAAAAATAAACCATTAAGATTAAGAATCACTAGTGCGCATAGTGGGCAAATGTCAACTGATTGAGAGCAAGGGAAAGTAAATTTAAAGCAATGGAAAATCATCTGATCATTTATCTTTGTTCTAAATTAGAGCTTCGGAAACGATTACTTTCTTTGATATCATAAACCCTGGAATACAGCCTTTGTAAGTGTTGCTAGCCTAGTGGTTAGGGTTTTGAACTTCGGTGCGAGATGGACAGAATCAAAATCCTCGCTTATCCAAAAAGTTTTATGGGTTTGGACTACTTTCCAAACCCATAAAAAAGTAAAAGCATGATGCTTCTACTTCTCCTCAAACTCCAAAGCCCAAAGTTGTGGCGGAATATACAAAAAGAATGAGAGGAGTCGATCGAGCGGACCACTTCATATCAAACTACGTTTACGTGCCGAACAAAAAAGTGGAATCGGAAGCTCTTCTTCTGGCTCTTGGAAGTTGCTGTTATTAATTATTACCTACTTTACACATTTGTTTAGGAACAACATAACAACAGCCCAATGGCTCACAAGATGTTCAGGTATCACCTTATCAAGGATTTGGTCCGAAGTCAAATGGAACAGCAGAAGAGATATCACAGAAAGCCAAACACAGTAACCAAAACAACAACAAAAATCAACACAGAAATCTACTGGTTATTGTTTTTCATAATATTGTGTGTTCGTTGTATGTCTTGTTTGGACAAGGAAGAATCCAAAGGTTGGATGGAAAGCTACATTTCACGTACAAGAAAGCTAATCTTCACTGTGCTGTGAGCAACAAATAGTCCAGAATCTGAAGGGGGTTGAGTATGCATGGAAAGCCTGACGCAATTTTATTTCTGATTGTTGTTATAGGCATTATAGTGATCATGAAAATGCATGTTGTCACCCCCCACTGGGTCAACATCCCTGGTTGGAGGAGGGAATATGGCGGGGGTGCCGTTTATTTCTCTTGATAATCCCTTTAAAATGAGGGGTCACATGATAGGTGTTTACATTGAAAATTTGGGGCTGCCCCAAAAATACCCCATTTTGGGGGCTGGGGCAAAGTTGTAACTTTGATGAAAAAGTGCAATTTCTTTTGTTGTAAATATGTGCCAAGTTTGGTTTTTCTACTGCAACGCGTTAAAAAGTTAACTGGGGGTTCCAGACTTTTGCCTAACTCTGTATATAAAGAGAAATAGGCATAAGTTAGTTTTGCTGAGTTTGTAGAGTTTCTGTTTACTGCACAATAAACATAACCTTGAACTTCTAATTTTTACCTTGTTATGTATAGGTTTTGCTAGGACCTATTTTATTTTATTTTTGTATTAAAATAATGTTAGGAAATAATAGTTTTAATTTTACTGAGGTCTGTTATTCTGTTCATGTGTATTATAGCATCATGCTGAAAAGTGTCGTTCATGACTTGCACTGAAAGTGCTCTAGTTCCGGCACCACCTCGCAATTTTGTGTCCTGTGTTTGGCTTGCTTCAACTCACACTTGAAACTTGAGCGTGAACCGGTGGTACTTGTATGTAATGAAATACGGCTATCTTTTTAACAAAACTTTAATTAATAATTAATTAGTATATGCATTCATTTTTGGATAGTTATAAGTAGCCATTTATTTGACAAATGATTGTGGTTTGTAAAAACAGATGGAGAACAATTTTACTATAGTTTGATATTTACGTAATATAGTTATTACGTAACAGTGTTTTTATTTCAGGGACTCACTGTGTTGCTATCCACCATCCACCTGACACATGTTTCTTCCCTTCAACTACGAGGCAACAACATCGCAGGCCCAGGTGTCTACAAATTAAGCAAGATGCTGTCACGGAGTGCTAACATCAAGAAGTCAGTGATGCCTCTAAATGTTTATTCTTCTTTTTAAAAACCAATGCTATGTCAACCACTTCCTCAAAAGAATTTTCTTGGAATTAGAACATTATCTCTGTGGATTTTTTTTGGAGCTTGGATTTTTATTGATTTTCAAAATGTTCGATCACTTGATTAGAGAACCATACTAAGTTCTAAAAAAATGATGTATCAGAAAACATATTTGGTAATTTTCTAACATATTGACAACACTGATATTAATTGGTGCAAAAGAAGTAGGCCATCGTTTTTGAAAGATAGATTAATTTTTGACTTTGAACAGAGCTCACTCCATCTGGCATCAGTGACATTAATTGAGGAATCAAAACGTATATGTTAGAACTCTGATTTTAAATTAAAGAGGAGATATAATTATTCGATAGAAGCACACTTTCTTAGTGATTACTTTGAAACATATAACTCTTTTAATATTGCTTTTCATTTAAATTTAGCACATCTGGATGATGAATGATAGATGTAATCCTGTAACTTACTACAACAGTTATTGTAGTGGATCATGTGTGGTGTATGTGTTCAGTCTAGGTTTGGAGTGGAACAGCTTGGGACTGTGTTCTGAGGCCTTGACTCAGTTCTGCAGTGCTGTAGCGACTAACCACAGTATAGAGACGTTGGACCTTCGTAACAATCAGCTGGACGAGGGTTGTGCAGCTCAGCTGGCCAACATGTTGAGGAAAAACATAACTCTCCGAGTTTTAGGTCAGTTTTTGTTGGTTCGGTAAGTTTATGGTTTGAAAAAAAATTATTACAGGTATTGGCACAGCAGGGTTGTGCAAATAAACAAACAACCACAAAGTAAAATATTTTTTTATAAAGAATTGCCAACTAGGCTACTAATTTTTTAATTAATGTGATCTACATATTATCCTCCTTCATAAAATACTACTAACAAGGTAATATTAAAATGTGATCAGTTAGATAGGTAACCATGATAGCACATTGACATGTTTCCAAAACAAAAAAAGGTTCAGCTGATTTAAATTTTTCTGGATATGATGAAAATAAAATTTTTATGGTAAGGCCCACAAATTATGGGGAAAGCTGAATGTCCAAGAGAGATAAGATAAGGAGCTTATCAGGGCTTTGTAGCTATGCCCATGGAAAATCATTTCCCATGGATCGCTTTCCTGGTGAGCAGCGTGCTTTCTGTGTACGCTACTATTACCAAACGATTTCCTATGTGACAGTTCGACGACGCTTCCACAATCCAATACAGACTTCATGATCTCAAACCAAATGCCACCAGTGAACATTGCTGGGTGCGCCAATTTGAAGCTACAAGATCAACTATGAACCCTCGTCCCATCGGTCACCAGAGAGAAGTGTGTTCTGAACAAAATATTGAGCGTGTTTGAGATTCTGTGGAAGAAAATCCACATCGATCAGTAAGAAAACATACTGCTGCCACGCTTCTACATGGCCACAGGAGACGATAATGATGTCTACACGCCCGCAAGAGATTATAAGAAGTTTACTGCGATCGCATACAAATACATCCACAATTTTTTTTTATTTCCCAATTTTTTGGCGCCCTCCTAAAAAACTGCCTCTCGTCCTAGGCACCTGCCTACCGTGCCTATTCGGTAAATCGGGCCTGCTCAGCACCTGACGCACTATGCATTCTGACGATGGAACTATCTCCGAAATACCAGTAGTTCAGTATTACTTCTGGTTTGTGAAGACGGTCCTTCTTATTTTGTATAGCTGGGTAGATAAGAGGATTTAGCGCTCGCTAATTAACCAGAAGGTTGCTGGGTTGATCCTGTGGACAGTCAGTCGCTTTTTGATGATTCAAAACTGGTTCTGGCTATCTTTGATCATTATATTTACAACCACATGATCTTATACTTATTTGGTAACAAAGCTGTTATCTAATTAATTAAAAACTCTTCCTTCACTCATCTTCGCCTTAAAATATTCCCCTTGGTGTGTTGGTTATGAAGAAATAGTAGTTATAGGCATATTCACTTCCCTGAGTTCTCTTGGGCTACGCCACTTGGATGTCCAAAGTGTTGTAGTCAGGTTTTCAAAAGTAATAGTTAGTCTCCATGGAAGCATGAGAAATTTCACAATGTTTACCTTTGCGTTGACATTTCAATGTAAACAATCAGAACTGCCAAATTAATGCTTATTTCACAATTTCAGACAGCTGATCCAAATAAATCAAATAAAATATTTTACACAACTATGTACAGTAGACCCCCTCTTAACCGACCTCGTATTAACCGATAATCGGATTATCCGCCTTTGATCGTAAAATAATACAGTTTGTTTTAACCGACCTTGCTTTGAGAGCAGCTCGGTTTAACCGCCGCTTTCTAGGAATCTCGGCATTTCCGCTCCCTCGCTGGACAATGAGAACTGAACCATACGCTTATCTCCACAGGATATGACTAACAATAAGTTATCTTGTGAAGATCACAAAAAATATAGCATAGCCTATTGTCAGTTTGTCATCATCGTACGTAGCTCGAGCACATCTGATCTGATTTGTTATCTGTGCGGCAAATTTATAACATCATAAAGTGCGTTACGATTTTGAGAACTGATTATCTTATCGCTGGAGTAAACAAACAACGCAACTTGTAGGGAGGGCAGGGAAGGGGTGTTAACAACTCCAAGGTCAAGATAGTTTTTTTGCCTCGAGCCTCCAGTGAGAGGCTATAAATAAACGTCCTGTCTTGTAACAAAATGGTCGCTTGTATCTTTAATGACGACAAAAGGTTCTGTACTGTATTACGATGTATTTGGAAAGCATTAATTATTACATTACAGTAGTAAAGTTATTGAAATAGGAATTTTATTGACTCTTGCCTAGTATTATAATATATTCTACTGAAAGTAGGCCTATTTGACTTAACCGTGTTTTGTGTTTATTTGTGACATTTCTATCAATATGAAAAAGGAGATAAGAGTAGTTTATTTTATAAATAATCTATATATTAATTTGAAACTGTTTTTCTTTGTCACAGCTATTTTGAGAGAACGGCGGGGCGTAGAAACTCGGTAGAGGTGTCTAAAGAAAGGTCTTGGTCTGTAGATGAGCCATCAAAAGAAAAACATGGTGAATTCCCTTGGGGCTCTGCCCCAGTGGCCTTTGAATTCCCATCCCATGTTATTCTTATAGAGGAAAACGGGGTTTTTGTCACAGCTAATTTGAGAGAACGGCTGGGCGTAAAAACTTGGTAGGGGTCTCTAAAGAAAGGTTTTGGTCTGTAGATGAGCCATCAAAAGAGGAACGAGCTAAATTCCCTTGGGGCTCTGCCCCAGAAGCCTTTAAAGTTGCCTCTTCAGATTTGTTTACATTACGACCATATGCATAATTCTACACTACATTTTAATGAAACAGCTGTTAATATTTAAATTGTGATTTATTGAATTTGTCAAAATGAAGTACAGTATTTGCAATGGGTTTTTCTGATTTTAAAATGGATTTTCTTCTGCATCGTGTCATGTTTTGCAATATAATGTTCTATTACCAAATCAGTGGAAAATCCTAATATCACAGTAACTCTTAAAATTATTTCTTTTGGAGTTAACTTATATCTATTGTATGGGTTGGTTTCTGCCTTTTTTACCACTTCTTGGAGATTGTACGTAGGTGATATTCGTTGGCATATTGCATCTGTAGACAAAACTTGGGTTGGTGTAATTATTAGAACGGAAAAGAGCGAGAAATCCTGGACAATTTGATATAGGCTAAAAATAAAACTGAATTAACACTGTTCTACATTTCATGAGCAATCATTGAAATAACCGATTTGCAAACAATGGAAACATAGAAAAAGTCATAGAACACAACCAAGTAGAAGAAATAGAAATAATGTTTTTTTTTTCATTTATAATCGTTATCATAGACAACCTAATGTGGCTATGAGAGAGAAAAATTTGTAGAAAACATTAAAAAAACAAGATCAGCTTTTTGAAAAAAAGATAAGATATTTACAAAAGATTTTGATTATATCTAACTGTTGTGTAGATTGTGAGTATTTCCATAATCTTTGAGTCGCCTGTAATGCTTCGCAATTGCTCGAATTCGAGCAACAGGTACACTAGTGCAAGTATGACTTCAAAATAATGATTATATAATTCCAAATGAATAGCACTTTATTATGTTATGATTTTAGGGATTGCCCATTTTATCCGACCTTTTGAATCATTTGACCTAGGTCCGGTCCCATTTGGGTCGGTTAAGAGGGGGTCTACTGTAGTAGGTTTATTTATTCTAAAACTTTGCCATTGATAATTAATTCTAAAACTATTTTGACTAAGGAAAAAAAGTTTTGATAGCTGTAAGTTATAAAAATAATGATATTGATGATGTATTTTCATTTAAACAGTAGGACAAATACAATGTAGGTTATAATTTTTTATATAAATTTGGTGGCTTATTGTTTATAAATTCGAACTACTTAACAAGTGTTTGGATTTGGTGGTAGGCCCTATAGTACATCTTCCCGTTGTGAAGTTCGGGTACAGCTAGTAGTTGTATAAGCTTATGTTATGTGTGTAGATGTAAGATGGAACTCAATAGAGCAGCTGGGAGGCCAGTGCTTGTTGTCAGCTCTACAAGCCAACAAGACTCTCACCTCACTACGGCTGCAAGGCAACTCCATCCCCAACCAACTCCTCACAGCCATCGGTAGCTATCGTACAAATTATTGATTATATTCTTCTTAACCTTCTTTCTGAAATTTGAGTTTTATTTTTTGAACACTTTAACATATAAATTGATACAGAAGACTCTCTCTAGTTCGTCCTCCTCGGGACCTTACCACTGGCCGCACTTGAAAATGGTCAGACTAACCGAATATCAAAGGTTAAAATAACTCTAACTTATTAAATTAATTACCATTTATTTAAAATAAAAAAATAACTAAAAAAAATGTTAAATAATTTTAGAATTTTTTTTCACATTAGTTACCAAAATGATGCTTTTGACATCTCTTCCTTGAATTGTCTTCATTCTATTTATAGACACATTTTTGAAACACTGGACTGATTCGGCATTATCAAGACCCTCCAGAATATTGAGTCTTTGTTCCATTGTCACAAACAATGTTTACGTTTTTCACACATTTTAGAATATTTTTTAACAATAAACCCGCATACAGAATTCACTTGTTGCAATGTTACATGTCATTTTTAGACCATTCACTACATTCATTCTTTAGTTATATAATTCTTCTTCTTTTATTGTACCAAAATTCGCCATATAGCCTATTTAAATAAATTGTCAGAAAATTAATAGTAAATTTAAATTATATTATCCTTTAATCACCCCTCAGAAACCATCATCACATTTTAAAATATATTGTAGGCCTATATATTCAACAATTATTGTTAATAAAATCCTGTAACCTGTAATTAAGTCCATAGTTGCAATAACACTTTTATCCAAAATTATTAATATAGTATAAATTATTTCTAAAACCCCAACATCAAATTAATATCCAAAAGCCTGACTATTAGTGCATGTGCAAGTGATAAAGGAAGAAGACAGCTGGCTTCAACAATGAACTCTGATCATCCTGTGTGAAACTAAAATTTTCCTCCTTCTCTATTGGGACATGGCAGCATCAACACCTTAAATTCAGTGAGGGTATAATCCCTAATATTTATAAAGTCAGTGATCAAAATTATTTAACTGAACATTAACTTAATAACAGAAGAACAGTTTAGCTTTTATATATACATTTTTTTCATTTCAAAATTGTACTACCACCTCAAGATTTATATATAAATTGGACACTGTTACTGAAGATCTGGTGAGAACTCTCCATTTTGTATAGGCTTAGCCTACCTTCAAGAAATTCAACTGAATAGACCTTTTTTATTTACTTTCTGATCATCGAACCTAATTATTTGAATTCAAAAACTATTTTATTTCATCAAGAATAATCCCAGAAAAACAATTTGACAAGAGAACTAAATTCAACTTTGATAAATTTTTCACCTAGTCTATTCATTGTTGGACTTATTTAATTTACCTATCCAAGCCTAAGAGCAATACAAAAATTATCCCATTTTTCATAATAATTGGCATTTTAGGCCTATTTCATAAATTAAAATATTTGAAGATCTTTTTAGCCAGCCGAGTTCCCCTCCCTGAGATTTATGTAATTATACTAAATTGTAAACTCATTGTTCTGTTTTTACTGAGCTAGGCTAAACCAAAGATGGCAACCCTATAACTTAACTTATCTGTTATCTGATCATTCACCCCATTCATCATTGTAATATCTTATTTTTAGTTCATTAAATTTGTATTGTTAAGAAATTCTTCAGATTAATCATTTGTCTTGCTATAAGTATTTAATCTAGGCTTAACTTAGCATAATAAATAGTAAGCAAATTAAAGGTACAAACCTAAACCAAATTTTATTAACTTAGTCTAAATTATTACAAACACGACACGCATTAGTGTTTTCTTTTAATGTACTCAACCTTTACCCCCAAAAACAATATAATTCAGTAAATTAAAAAAAACCTACACATTTGAAATCACAGATCAAAACGCACTGTTTAACACAACTGTTTACTCTAGGTAAAATTGGGTCCAGCGATAGCAGCGCAATAGCAGTGAGTCAAAATTGAAAGTGACACATTGGAAAAGCTATTGCTACGATCAAAATAAAATCACAAAAATCTTCCAAGATCGCAGCAACAAATGCGATCACCCAGTGTAGTTGTGATTTTTACTTGACACAACAGCATTCAAAACGCTGTTAATGAGTGGAAACCTCAATTGTAGGCTTTTAGCGTCGATGATTTAAACAATTTCTCAGTCCTGTACAACACTGATTCACGATGTTTTTTCCCGGTTATCAAAACTCAAGTACAACTTGATACACACAGAATCTCCGGTTCTCAACCTGGCTAGATATTTAATTTAATTTACAGCCGTTGATTAGGCCCTTTTTTGATAAAATATGTAAAGTCAATCGCATCTTTAGGAGTAATACCACCACATAATCTTACACCAGGCTAATAGTAGTTTTTTATGTTGATCAGAAACAAATCTAGCATTAAGTTTAGTCAATTGGATGTCTTTACTTTATACTAATTATGAAACCTTCACAAAAGAAGCATACATTTGGAAATAATAACTGTGTCAGGGTGCTAATTTGGCGGTTTTGACTAAGAACTAAGCTTATAACTCATAACTCATAACTCATTTATTGAAACAAAATAACAGATACAAAATTTGCATTGGTCATGTCAAATAATCTCAAATTATCTCAAGACACCTTTATTTGTCTTTTCATTTGACGAAGACAATCTATATATTAATTTGAAACTGTTTTTCTTTGTCACAGCTATTTTGAGAGAACGGCTGGGCGTAGAAACTCGGTAGAGGTCTCTAAAGAAAGGTCTTGGTCTGTAGATAAGCCATCAAAAGAGAAACACGGTGAATTCCCTTGGGGCTCTGCCCCCGTGGCCTTTAAATTCCCATCCCATGTTATTCTTGGGGTTTTTGTCACAGCTAATTTGAGAGAACGGCTGGGCGTAGAGACTTGGTAGGGGTCTCTAAAGAAAGGTTTTGGTCTGCAGATGAGCCATCAAAAGAGGAAAGAGGTAAATTCCCTTGGGGCTCTGCCCCAGAAGCTTTTAAAGTTGCCTCTTCAGATTTGTTTACATTACGACCATATGCATAATTCTACACTACTTTTTAATGCAACAGCTGTTAATATTTAAATTGTGGTTTATTGAATTTGTCAAAATGGAAGTACAGTATTTGCAATGGATTTTTCTGATTTTAAAATTGATTTTCTTCTGCATCGTGTCATGTTTTGCAATATAATGTTCTATTACCAAATCAGTGGAAAATCCTAATATAACAGTAACTTTTAAAATTATTTCTTATGGAGTTTGGTTTCTGCCTTTTTTACCACTTCTTGGAGATTGTACGTAGGTGATATTCTTTGGAATATTGCATCTGTAGACGAAACTTGGGTTGGTATAATTATTACAATGGAAAAGAGCGAGAAATCCTGGACAATTTGATATAATATAATATAAATACCTCGTCACAGCTCTGTAGTTACTGTAGATTACAGCTGTTTCGGCATTAAAATGCCATCCTCAGATATACATACATCCACCTGAATTGGCGTCGTTAAACTTTACACATACACGAACACGATAAAAACACAAAAACACTTAGAACAAGAGACAGGCCTGTCGCGTACATGATTGTTACGAGTACGGAAGCTGACTCAGCTTCCGTACTCGTAACAATCATGTACGCGACAGGCCTGTCTCTTGTTCTAAGTGTTTTTGTGTTTTTATCGTGTTCGTGTATGTGTAAAGTTTAACGACGCCAATTCAGGTGGATGTATGTATATCTGAGGATGGCATTTTAATGCCGAAACAGCTGTAATCTACAGTAACTACAGAGCTGTGACGAGGTATTTATATTATATTAGTCATCAATTCAGCTCAGGGGCTAAACCATGTCTATTGAATTTGATATAGGCTAAAAATAAAACTGAATCAACACTGTGCTAAATTTCTTGAGCAATCATTGAAATAACCGATTTGCAAACAATGGAAACATAGAAAAAGTCATAGAACACAACCAAGTAGAAGAAATAGAAATAATGCTTTTTTTACACTAAAAACACTAAAAAAACAAGATCAGCTTTTTGAAAAAAGATAAGATATTTACAAACGATTTTGATTATATCTAACTGTTGTGTAGATCGTGAGTATTTCCATAATATTTGAGTCACCTGTAATGCTTCGCAATTGCTCGAATTCGAGCAACAGGTACACCAGTTTCTAATATTCCAATCAAGGGAGCCTTTTTATTAACCAAAAGACCAAAGCTACCTTAGTAAACCAATATTTATTCACAAACATGTTTGCTGCCTTTAACACAATTTGTTCTTTGTCTTTGTTTGCTTTTGTTGATTTTGATGAGGTATTTGAAGCCGGGGTATTAACAATTGGTCAAAACTATCAACACTCATTCATGAGTACATGAAACATTTGCCCAGATTCTTCCTCAAATCCGAGTATAGAGGTAAATCTGGCCTTTCAAGGTTCTCGGACTATAAATTGGATATTGGATGCACCCAGCATTTTCTCTTACGTTTTCTTGCACAAAATCTTATCAGTAACGCACATATGGTAGCAGTTTCTGTCATAGGCTATACATCCTTTTGACACTCGAAAGACAACTAAACAGTCGTGGCGTGTGCGCACCCATAGTCAGCGACCAAACAGTCTCGACGACTTTTCGATTGTCCACCCGACTCCAGCCAGACAGATGGCCAACAGTCGGCCGACAAAAAGTCTCTCGTGTGCGGTAGGCCTTACTAAAACAAACTAAATATTTTAAAGACTGCTAAAAAAAATAAATTATAACATCTATTATTTTACCATTTATATTTAAATAAACTCTCATCCTCTTACCGATTAAATAAATGTACCAATGGTTATAGCATTACACATAGTATAAATAAGTCAATTCTATGTATGTCATTTCATTTTTATCCAAAAGCTAAATTTGTGTCGAAAAACGCAAAATGTTTACAGCTGTTATTATACCAAAAGCTAGAGTAGAATGTTAGCGTCGGCTGCTAGACTTTTTAAAATTTAAAACTTAATTTCCAAAAAACTTAAACCCTAAACTAAAATTATGGCTTCGACGTTCCCTAGTTCTCAAAATTATCTTTCTTTCAACACAAAAATCATGAAAATCCGTCAAGTGGTTGATTCAGAATCGTGAAATAAAAAAACCCTGTCACGTTTTAATATTATAGATGACCATATTTATATGCAGTAGGTTCCCACATTATTGTTTTTGAGACATCACAGTTTATTTGACATATATAAAATGGAAGCAAAACAAAGAAATATTGGCTGATAGCTTCAAGGTCTAGCTTTGCTCTTGCACTGACAGCGGCTCCTTACACATCTGTCTGTCTGCTGTATGTTCACTATGTCACAGCGGTAGATGACATAATGCTTGTGATTGGGTAATTAGTAGCCATGTAGTAGCTTGTGGTTGGGTGATTATTAACCATGGCAACTTGTTGAATGTGTGGATGAAGAGGAACCCAAGAAAGAATAGACTATCAAAGAGAATGAATAAGCGATGTCTTTATGTCATTGTTCTTTTTTTATCTTATATTTAGTGTTGTTATCTATAAAAATCCTACTATAATTTTATACTTGTTTAATGAGTTATGGTATTTAATAATTAATTCACATTTCTCTGTCCTAAAACAGCATATGTAGCAATAGCCTTTTTGTCTGAGTAAAAGTTTGAGTTTAGCTATGATTTTAAACATTACAGTTTTTATTACTGAACCAAGGTTAGTGACAACATATCATGATTGTGCAATACTACTGTAATAATTGTATTTTGTTTACCGGAGTGTGAAAAGCAAATTAATCATCTCAATAATGTCTGTTTATATACAGTATCAGCAGTTTTATGGGTTTTTAATATTTGTTTAACTTATGTCATTTTGGATTAACCGTGGTTTTCAGTCATCCGTGGTCTCCCCCTTTACTTCGGATAATCGAGGTTCTACCATAGATTAAAGGAGTAGAAATGTCTACTGTCTACTCCTTTAATCTATGGCTCTATATAATGTACTTTGTTTAAAAATTTTAGACCCAATATTTTTGTATTAGAGCTATAACTTTACAGATTTTACTGCTACTAATGTTTACTTTACCACGATCACAGACGAATAATGATTGCTCCCGTGATGGTGGCAAAATGCTTTCGTTAAAGGGGGAGGGGGGGGTTATGACCCCCAAACCCCCCCCCCCTTGGCTACACCACTGCGGTGTAGCCTATGTATTGGTTGTTACATGGTGGTATACAGGATATCCTTAATGATTTTGATTTAATCCAATGTTTTGACAAAGTAACCTGGCCCGGAAAGTAATGTCTTGATCACTAATTTTTTAAATTAAAATCTTTTCATTCAGCATTCCCAGCATTGATGATAAGACCCTCGTCTAAATGTAAAACATCAATCAATATGGGAAATATCAGCAAACAATCATTATGAGCTTTGGTTGTTAAATATATAGTGCATATTTTGAACAAAATGCAAGTAAATGGCACCACATATTTTACAACCATTGCATTGATAACATATTGAAAGTGCACATCAGTCAACGCTATTCCTTTTGATAGTTCAACCATTAGAAGAGGTATTGTGTTTTTGCTAGATTCTGAGTTTATTTGTTCAGTAAGAATGTTAAGGTGCTTGTATTTTAGTCTATAAGGCTACGGCCACACAGGCGTTTTTTTTTTTTTTTTTTTTTTTTGCGGTAAAATGTAGCTTATTATCACGCTGGTTGAAGTCCAGGAGCCGCAAAATGCAGTTGGAACTTGCAGTTGATTGATGAATTCACATAATTATGTTGTATATACTCCTCATGGCCGGTAGGCCATGTAAACTTGTTTCTGACGAGTGAACAAGAAATATGAATGATATATTAATTTCAATACGAAAACAACACTAAAATTATTTTGTTTTGTTATCCTTTCATTTAATTATTTACATTTAATATAAAAAATAAAAATATAATATAAATCTTTCTATGACAAGATTTTCATCAGATCTTTGAATATTCTATTACATAAATGCTTCTTTACATTTTTTAGTCCAACTAAATTCCTTTCATTTTAGTAACAAATTATTAAGTGGTCCAGTAAGGTCGACCTATGTTTAAGATAAAACGTGTAGGCCTACTGTGTAATTGGCTAGACCCAAAAATATTTTACCCTATCCTGGAAAAAATTAGATACATTTATCTTTATTTTAACTTGCTAGGACGACTTGATCAAAGTGACTTGATCTGCGTGTTGCTCCTGCCCGTGTGGCCAGGGACAGAGCGTGAAAGCAAGCTTTAAAAATGCACCCCAGTCCATTCTTCTGCGGGCCCGCGGGAGGTGATTTTGCAGACGCGTCGAATCTGCGTGAAAAAACACTGCGTGTGGCATACCTCGTTACATTTAATGCTGCTTATATTTCTCGCTTTTTTCAGGCTGCGTTCTTGCGTGAAAAAACGCCCATGTGGCCGTAGCCTTAATGTTTTTCACTCCTGAATTTGAACATTTTATTTAGTACGAGTAGATTTAAGTTTATATTTGAAGATTTAAGTTGAATAATTAATCTATAGTTTGTTTTTCATCATTTGTCACTTCCTCAATTGGGAAAATATTAGTTCTAAACATATAATTAAAAAATTTGTATGAATCTTTTTCCTGATAACATTGTTTCAGAACAATGCTGCCAACACAACTTGAGTTTGCTGCAACTAGAGTCTGGGTACGAGGCTAGGAAGGAGCTGCTAGCCAGCCATGTTCGAACACTAGCCACAAACAGGGCCCATGAACTGCAGCTGATGGCTAACAAAAGCCAACAACAGCTGAGGTCAGTTTGAATCACACTCTATCTCATTATCATTCCGTTTAGGTATGAGAATTAAATGTCATCAAAAGTGTGACTCCATTCCTCTTCCCTACTTTACAAATCTATTTTGAATTAGTAGGAGAGAATAGTATAGCTGCTGCTAGTTTATCTAGTTTTTCACTCCAAAACCTTTAGAAATTGTAAAAAAGTTACGTAATAAGTGAAATTTGACAAAATCTAATTTGGTTCAAAGTGAGATGGACTCAAAAGTGAAGGAGTTGGAGGCTTTACTGGTGGCCAAACAGCATCAACTTGAGGAAGCATCAAGAGAGGCAAGTGAGAAAACGAGAGAGCTAAAAATTGCTCACAAAGAGATAGAGGACATTCAACAGGAGATCAAACTGAAGGAGAATAACATGGGTTCGACCATTAGGGACTTCAGGCTGCAAATAGACATCCTTAATAAGGTAAAAATACACCCGATGCAGCAAACCTGCAGACTAAGCGAATTTCCATTTGCCTGATTTGATTTTGACTTAATCTATTTAAATAATACCTACGAGATGCTAGCCCGTCCTACGTACGGGAATTGAGTAGTCAGTTAAAACTGTGTACAATTCAAAACAGCTAGTTTACATGTATAAAGACAAAATAGAACATGGCATGGTAGCGGAATCATTTAAAAAAAAAAGGTGGCAGGACTCCACTAGAAAAACTCCATGATATAATATGTAGGGTATGGAACTAAGAAAACATGCCAAAATCATGGAAAGAATCTATAATAGGGCCAATATATAAAAAAGATAACAAAGGATAATAATTCAGTATCCAATAGTCAATGGTAATAGTCAATTGAGAAGTGTATAGACCTAGTCAACAATACCACCTCCCATCGCATACCTGCCTCTTCCATAATTATTATCACCACAATACAATTACTCATGCTATACACAATTTCCAGTAGGTCTGAATAGAAACTACCTAAAATAAAACGATATTATCCATTATCCAATAACATTCACAGTAGGCCTACACATAATATAACTTTGGTATCCTAACATCATTTAACGTATCAATTTCACTGAATCAATTGCTAAATAAATAAGAGTAAACAAAAGAATACCCCCGCCGCAGCAAACCTGCAGACTAAGCGAATTTCAACTCGTCTGATTACATTTTTACTAAAATATTTCCATAAATAAGACATATTATTCCCTATTTAAATAACATTAGATTTAACGAGTGCTTAGGTTTGCTGCTACGGGGAAGGTAAAAAGTGTTTTTTGACCATACGTCAATAGTATAGGATGAAATAAATAAATTTGCCAAATTTTATCAATATATACCCATAAACAAGTAAACTACAACAATTTTCATTTTCTCCATAAGAATAACATGGGAATTTTTAATTACACTATTTTTGAATTTTCTCCGTGACCGTTAGGCATACAACAGCGCTTCAATATACTAAATTATTTCTTTTTTTAAGCTCTACAAAACGGTTTAGAAAGAAATCGCAAAATTTATTGTTTTTAGGTTCAAAAATGGGAAAAACCCATTTTTACACCATAAAACCCCCCATAAACCCCCGTTCCCATGGTCCGATTATGCTGGATCGCGAACTCGTTCAAATAAACGTAGGTTTACACGTTTTACCAAATTTCATCAAAATCGGATCATTTTTGCTCGAGTTATCGCGCTAACGGACACATATATATATATATATAAATATATATATAAATATATATATAAATATATATATAAATATATATATAAATATATATATAAATATATATATATATATATATATATATATATGAATTTGAACGGATGGTGTTTTTGGCCTCTAGGGACCTCAAAATGAAAAATTAAATCGGTCTCGGGTCCAGGTCTTACCATGAGTACTACGGTAATAGCTTATTCCCTATATGGGAAATTCGCTAAAAGTAAAAAAATAACATATAGTTTGTTTTGAATTAGCTGTTTGAATAAAATAACATTCACTTGAAAAAAGAACTGGTCACATGTTGAAGGAATTTAAAAAGTAAACACGCTAGTTAGTGACGTAATTATCCATGTTAATAATCCATACCGTTATCAGTTCTAATATCTGTAATAATTACCCACCTATTGAATCAAACTACATCGTAATTTCCCATATTAATTTATGAAAAGTATAAGATATTTACAGTTGAAATAAAAGTGATATTTTTCCTACATCAGCACCCCTACATGTAACCACAACTAAACACACGCCAAACAATGTTTTTTATTTCATAAAAGGATGGTTTGTCTAATTGCAGTATCCTAGTTCAATGATGCCGCTGTGTTCAATCTATGTCATCCATCAGTTTATCTTTGGATAAAACCCAGCTGAGGTTGTGGTGGTAATTTAAAATCGTGATTCCCGATTATTCTTGATCTCCTTTTCTATGACATCAATATTTCTGAGCCTAATCCAAACAAATTGTAAGCAAACTAACATTAATTGTAAACAAAAAGCTACCAAAAAGAATTAATACATGTAAATATTGTTATTTTTCAACTCTTTCCTAAAAAAGTTGAGTAGTAAAATGATTTGTATATCCTTTTCTTTTAAGACTCGTGTACAGAGCCTCGATTTGTATACAGCAATAATGGTTAATGATCAGCATTACACATAGTATAAATAATTCAACCCTTAGTATGTCTTTTCATTTCCATCCAAATGCTGAATTTGTGTCACAAACGCTGAATGTTTACAGCTGTTATGTTAAACAAATTATATCATACCAAAAGCTAGTTTAGAATGTTAGCGTTGGCTGCTAGACTTTTTAAAAATTAAAACTTAATTTCTAAAAAACTGGGACCCTAAACTAAAATTATGGCTTCAACATTCCCTAGTTCTCAAAATTATCTTTCTTTCAACACAAAAATCATGAAAATCCGTCAAGTGGTTGATTCAGAATCGTGAAATAAAAAAACCCTGTCACGTTTTAATATTATAGATTAGGTTTAATGAGTACCTAGATTTGCTGTTACAGGGATGATAATAAAATGTGTTTTTTGGTAAAATATTAATAGCTTAATATAAAATAAATAAATTTGCCAAGTTTGATCAAAATATATCCATAAACAAGCAAACTACTACAGTTTACTCATTCTCCATAAGAAAAAACATGGTAATTTTAAATTTTTTAAATTTTATCTGTAACCAATAAACAAAAAATACTTAAAATAATAAATAATTTGTTTTTTGAGCTCTTCAGAATGGTTAAGAGAGAAATTGGGGAATTTTGATGTTGCAAAAATTAGGAAAACCAATTTCACCCCATTCTCATTGTCCGATCATGCTGGTTTGCAAATTCATTGAAGTTTATCCTGCCCTTCATCTTCAAGAAAATTTCATCAAAAATCGGATAAAAATTACACAGGTTATAGCTTTCACAGACGTTAATTGATGGTTGTCTAATAAAATGTATTTTAAAAGGGTACAGTACTTAGTTTTCAATAATGTATTTATATATCAAAATAGTAGCCCTTATCACTATAATTTTCATTATATATATATTGGTATATACAGGGTGGCTAAAAATTTGAGATATTTAAAATCAGTTTGCGGCAACCTTCTTAGATATGAGGGGCTACAATAATTATGGTCAATTTTGAAAATTTTGCCCTTAGAGGTAGCGGGGGTGTAGCTCAAAATTTTCAAACGGCAAGTATGATCGAGTTTGGTATCATTTTACAGGTCTTAACAAAACAAAACAATTGATATAAAGAAAACCAAAATCGGCCCACTAATAACAAAATGGTGCCCTAAAACGTTTCAAATCCAAATAACCTTGAGGGTGGCTGAAAATTAACTTGCACCCCCCTTAACTATTTAACTATTTGAGATTTTTGAAATCGGTTTGCGGCAACCTGTTTGGAAATTAAGGGCTACAATAATGATGGTTAATTTTAAAAATTTTGCCCTTAGGGGTTGTGGGGGTTGGGGGTAGCTTAACATTTTCAAACAGGAAGTATGATCAATTTTGGTATCATTTTACCATCCGCCATCCGCTGCTGACTCCTATTTGGTTTTGTGAGCCACACCTTAAGAAAACCCGTTTGCCCGCCAAGCTCGGGGATAGCTTTCTTCAGGGCCTCAACAACATCAATTTCCATCGACACACAATCAATGTCTCGAACCTCGACTAATGTCTTTGGTTCAAGAGCACGGACGGTGCCCTGGCCTTCAACTGCTGCCTTCAGTTCAGCAGTAAAGGCTGCTTTGTCTTTTGACTTACCTAGTTCAAGGAGAACGTCCCCATCCCGGGTTCGTCTAATCGACCGTACAACCATATCGGTCTGCTCTGGCTTAGCCTTGGCCTTAATTGTACCCAAGACCTCGGCGAAAGATCTGCCTTCACTGCCACATTCTTTATAGAGGCGACCTCGGCCCACCTCGATTGCCTCTTCTCCTTTCGGGAATGGCGTTTCTCCCACGCAGCCCCAGGTGTCTATACAACTGACCCCTTTCGGGAACTTCCCTGAAGGGGGGTCGTTGGTAGCTGTGGCTGTTGGTTCTTTACAGGAGCTGCAGCTATGTCCAAAAAGGATCTGGGCACAGCAGACAATAGGTCCGTCTGAGTCGCCTTGGCCTTTACCGCGGTCCTTTTCGTCTGGACGTCTTCTTCTCTTTTTTGAGGACTGTCCGATGTGGAAGGCCTCTTACGTTTCTTAGAAGGTGTTTCTTTCGTGCCTTCTAAGAAACAAAATGGCAGCTAAAAATGATGAAGACAATAGTTATTCAAAGTAGTTTTTAACTGCCATTTTGTTTTAAATGGTCCGATTTCTATTTTCTTTATGTTATGGTTATTTGGATTTTATACGTTTTATGGCGTTATTTTGTTGTTAGAGGGCTGATTTTGGTTTTCTTTCAGTTTTTCAAGACCTGTAAAATGGTACCAAACTCGACTATACTTGCTATTTGAAAATTTTGAGCTACCTCCTACCCCCGCTACCTATTAAGGCAAAATTTTTAAAATCAACTATTATTATTGTAGCCTCTCATTTCTAAGAAGGTTGCTGCAAACCGATTTCAAATATCTCAAAACAAACCAAAAATATCTAATAAACATACGCCCTACTTCGCTTCGTTTTCCGTCTGTCAGTGTGTGTGTATTTTTTACATAACTTCCCATAACTCTGAAACGATGCAAACTTCAAACTTGGTACATGTACTAATAGGGAAAAAAATTTTCACAAAGCATCAAGTTTCTACTTTAAATAATTTCAAAATGGCGGCCGTTTAAATTTTTCAAAGCTCAATAACTCAAAAACCATAAGATTTATAAAAAGGTTAAAATTACAAAAAGGATGGAAATTTAATTTCCTTTCCAGAAATGTACAATTTGTATAGTATCATAAGACAAATAAGGGGAAAAATTATGCTTTGATATCCTTGACGCCTTCGCCTGAAGATGACTTTGTAGAAAGTCGAAACTAGTTGCGACACTAGCAACAATAGGATTACCACGAAGCAGCTATTTACACCAATTTAATATATTCAACGTAATCCGGAGGCTAACTTCTAAAATGGAAAAAATTAAATTTTCTGAAGGTAAAACAAAAAATTTGAGCAAATTAGCAATAAATTAGCAGGTATTAACTTTATAAAAATGAAGTTTTCTCTGTTATTTGTGTTATGAACCTATAAACATTTTACATATCTGTAAAAGGAAATAAATTTCTATCCTTTTTGTCATGTGCCACTTTTTTGAAAAAATAAAATGGCCGCCATTTTGAAATTAAACAAAGTAGAATGTTGATGCTGTTAAAATTTCAAAGACAAGACTAAAAGACAATTAATGAACTTGATTTACCAAGTTGGACAATATTTACAAAATCATAAATAATTAATAAAACATATGTTAGTTCAATTAAATAAGAATGAAGGCAGGCATAGATTATTACATTTTCTCCCCCCCAAGAACTGCGACCTTGGTAAGTGGGCGCCGGAATGTATACCTTTGGTTGATTTTATGTCCACAACTCTTATAACGCCATCTTTACTTGGGTAAATGGCTGATATTTGTCCAAGAGGCCATGAATTTCTTTGATTATCTTCTTCTACTAATATAGCCCTACTTGAGTCCCCTACTTGAGGCAGTTCTATTCGTTTGTGCCACTTGCAACGTCTTGATAAACAGGGCAGGTATTCGTGGACCCAACGCTTCCAAAAACTATCCATAAGTGATCTTACACGGGCTAGTTGTTTCTTACATAGTCTATCTTCATCAATATTTACTTTGTAGGCTTCGCGTAGATAGTGGTTTGGTGTGATCGGCTCAGGGTCCAACGGGTTCAATTGATACGTGTGTGAGTGGATGCGAGTTAATAATATAAACGTCTGCAGTTCTTCATCTTTCGGGTACTGGGCTCGCATGACACTTTTCAATGCTTTTTTTACTGACCTTCAGTACCTCCCAACATCCCCCCATGTGTGGTGCGCGGGGAGGAATGAAACATTTAATCCCACTCTTGACGACTGTCCGTTGAATTTGGGCGTTATTTAAAGATTTAACAGCATTTCGAAGTTCATTGTCTGTTCCTACAAAATTTGTACCATTGTCAGAAAACATCTCAGAAGGGCAAGGTTTCCGGCTTATAAACCTTTGTATTGCCATAACGCAACTCTCCGTACTTAACGAATGAGCAACTTCGAGATGAATTGCACGTGTAGAAAGGCATGTAAACAGGACACCGTACCGCTTTTCATGTCTTCGGCCAACAGTCACTTCAATTGGGCCAAAATAGTCAACACCAGTGTAAAAGAAAGAATACTGTGCCTTGCTACATGACATTTTCCATCTAAAATAATTGGCTATCTTTGGTCAGTGCTAATCTCAGGAGAATTTTGTATTCTTGTAGACATTCTGATGAGGTCTTTCTCGTCAACGAAAGGATCTAATGTGAATATTTTACATAACTTCGGTAGTGACTTGTTATTTCTTAATAAGGTCTTTTTTTCTTTAAAACTTTTGTCTTGGGAATTCAACACTAAGATGTGTTCAGCCTTAAGAATTTCATCTGGTTGAAGTTCCAGTATCAATTTGGGGTTACAGTTCTTATTCAGTCTGTCTTTGTCATTTCTTTTTATCCTGGATTGCAATATACCAATGTATCTCAGAACACATGCAGTTACTTGTGTTACCTTATTCCAGGAAGAAAATCGCTCAATATTGAAAACATCTTTGTCTTCGTTGAGTAACCCAACAAACATTTGTTTCACCTCTTCACTGTTTTTTGTTTGCAAGGTTGTCGGTTGCTGTGGCCAATGACTTGAGTCGTATTTTAGAAACTCGGGGCCTTAAGTCCAAAATTCATGAGTACTTGTAGTGAATTTCTGGTTGCTTCTCGTAGCGACATCAGCAGGGTTATATTTTGATGGCACATACTTCCATTCATCAGCTTGTGAAACTTCAAGGATTTCCACAAGTCGGTTACAAACAAATTGTTTAAAGCTTCTCGGGTCAGATTTTATCCAATGTAACACTGTAACAGAATCTGACCAAAATAATTTTCAGATGATGTTGATGTCTAGGTCTTGTATAATTGTTTTAACAAGCCTACATCCAAGGACAGCAGCTTGTAGTTCCAGTCTTGGTATGGTAGTTGGTTTTAGAGGAGCCACCTTTGCCCTCGACATAACCAACATAGTGTTGTATCCAGTATTCTCGTTAGTATTCTTATGCCTTAGATATCCAACAGCGGAGTACGCTTCTTCACTTGCATCAACAAAGACATGAAGCTCAACCTCATTTATCATAAGGATTTTGAAATAGCATCTCGGAATGGTAAAATATTGTAGTTGTTTAACTTCTTCCAACCATTCTTGCCATTTCTTAGTAAGTCCTGTTGTTAGTACTTCATCCCATATGTTGTTTTTGTTCTCCAAATCTCTTGCACTAATATTCGAAATATTCAACCTTTGATTGTAGTAGGGGTGACTAGTCCCAAAGGATAAAAGATAGACATCGCAGCCTTCAAAATCTCACGTTTAGTTGGATAACTTGATTCCATTTTTTGAAACTTTTCTGCATTGTGATGAAATACGAAATTGTCGCTTTCTGAATCCCACCACATTCCAAGAACTCGTTCAGTGGGAAGACTGCTATCATGTTTTAATTGCTTAGTTGAATTTGATTTTAGTTCTTCAGGAATTCCAGACAAAACATCTTTGGAATTTGATAGCCAATTGCAAATTTTAAATCCATCTGATTTGTGAATTTCCATTATTTCTTTCACTCGAGTCTTTGCTTCTTCCTCAGAATTGACAGAGTCTAATAAATCGTCCATGTATTCCTTAGTGAGAATTGATTTAGTAGCTTCAGGGTAGATGGATGAGAAACTTTTGGCATTTTCGTTCACTACATATAAAGCAGTGCTTGGAGAACAGGTTGATCCAAATGTCATCATTTCCATTACATACGTATCTGGAGGATCATTCGTGTTTTGCCTCTACAAAAATCACTGTGAATCTACATCTTCTCTCCTTATGCGTACCTGATGGAACATTTCTTTAATATCACCAGCGACGGCAAATTTTCCCAGACGAAATTTTACGAGAACAGCTGGTAATGGATTCAAAAGGTCAGGTCCACTAAGAAGAGCGTCATTAAATGATACACCGTTTGACTTTGCAGCTGCGTCAAAGACCAATCATAATTTGTTGGGCTTATTGGGGTTTACAACTCCGAAATGAGGTAGATAATAAGTATGATCATTTAAAATACTTGCCTCATCTTCACTTAGTTTTTGAATATACCCTTTTTCCTTGTAGTCGGCAATCTTCCTTGTGTATTCGTCTTTAAAGGAAGGACCCTTTGCCATCTTCCCTTCAATGTGTTTTAGTCTTTATCATAACTCGAGGGATTTTTAAAATCATCTGATTTCCACAACAAGCCAGATTCATAACGTTCTCCTATTTTCCTCGTTGTTTTTCCAAGATTGACATTGCACGTTCGTCTTGTACCGATTTTATTGATTTGTTTTCTACTGGAGATGCACTGTAGTTGTCAATTTCAAAGGAACCTTTCACCAAATCATGTAATCTGTCGTGATCAAAGGACAATAAGGTGAAATTGTCAACACGCCCAGAAAATTCTGGACACTTGCCATGCATTGACCACCCTAGGTAGCTCCATAACAGTACGGAAGCATTTGGCGGGCATTCGATAACTTTTCTGGTCAATAACAAGTCACAGTTATCTTGACCTATCAAAATGGTAGGTTTGGCATGAGATGTTGGTAAAGGTTGATCGATTGACTTTAAATGAGGCCATCTCTCACGAAGCTTTACTGAGTCAGACGACTGTTGGGGTAAATATAGAGGTGATTGAGTTCCTACATTATTTAATGTTAAAACTTCTTCTTCGTAGAGCCCTTTTATTTTAAGTTCAACTCGTCTGGACGTTGGGTCAAAACGTTTAGTTGCATTTGACCAACAAGTGGTAAGGGGTTCAATGCTACCACTGATGCCTAATTTATCGGCTGTAGTAGAATCTAGCAGAGATATGGTTGAACCGTCATCTAAAAGTGCATATGTGTCGATCTGACAGCTTGGACCATATAACGTTACTGGACATGTTCTTAGTAAAACACGGTTATTTACCGAGTGATTGCTTATAATTTCTTCTTTTGATTTACCTTCCTGCCTGAAAGTTTTCTGTACTCTGTCCTGGATGATCTCTTGGGCATTTTTCGAGGCACTGTCAGTATGCAGAAGGCGATGGTGGGATAGTTTGCACCCATTGATTTCACAAGGTTTCTTACAAAATTTAAGAAACCTTGTGGAATTTTTAATTCTTACAAAACTTAAAAAATTTGATGTGGTGACGACAAAAGCAAAAGAAACACAGTTTTTTCTCAATTATCATCTTCCACCGCTGCGCGACTTCTGCTTTTCTGAAAAGCTTACATTTATCGGTTGCATGACTCTCCGATCAAAACATGCAAACGTTTTCGTTGGGCGAATTAGTCAAAACTTGTTTAGGGTCACTTCTCTTCTGCGCTGTCTCCTCAGGTGGACGAAAATAAATACTCATAATGGAACACTGGTTTTCAAGCCAGTTACAGAATACTTTCAGGTCAGTAGGTGTATCTAAATGCATGCTATTTACATGTTCAGCCCACCTGTACTTCAGAGTATAGGGGAGCTTACTTGTTCATTCAACAAGAGAGGATTTATTAAGTACATATCCAAATCCAACGACTCTGCGGTAGAGGTCAGGCTTATAAGAGTTGTTGAAAACTCAATAAGGCTGACAGCGTCATCCTCCTTGACTGGTTGGAGCACACGCGCCTTCTTCAACATCGACTCGACTATAAACTCTGGACGTCCAAAACGTATTTGTAAAGTTTTCATTACTGTACTCAAATTTTTACCTGATATAAATAGAGGTTTTACCATTTTAAAGGCATCGCCCTCCAGACAATTTCTTATTCTGTCAAGGTTTTCATCGTCATTAAAAAGGTGTTTAGTCTTATTGTAACAGGAATAGAACATGGGCTATTCGTCTGGTTTCCCGCTGAAGGATGGAAGACACTGTCGGCAAGAGACAGGTTGGTTGGGGTTGGATGAATTTATAGCTTTTGAAAAGGGGTCAGCTATCAATATCAGTACCAATAGCCGTGGACACGATGGCTGACGGTGTCAAAGGAACTGACGGTTCCTCATTCAGCCACCTCTTGACTTTGACATTACATTCCTCCTCAACTGTAGGAATATTGAAGCTTACCTTGTCAGGGTCTTCATTAACTTCCAAATGACGACTGTCCAAGACTGAGGCGGACTGACTACTTCCCAAGACCGAGGCAGACTCAAGTTCGGTCCTTACTCTCAGCAGACGCTTCTGATGTTCTAGTTCTCTTGCTTCAGCTTGACGTTGTCATTCCATTTCCCTCTCCTCTCTTCGCCTCTGTCGTTCTAGTTCTTCAGCTTGATGTTGTCATTCCAGTTCTCTAGCCTCGAATTCTATTTGGCGTTGCATTTCTTTTTCTTCCTGCATTTTTTGTAGTTTGTTCATTTCTTCTATTTCTTCTAGTTGCAGTTGAAGTAACTGGCGCTTGCTGGAAGTTGAAGATGTGGTTTTTGACTTAGAAGGGGGTTTTGGAGGTTGACTATCTTTTTCTATGGGTTCATCATTCTTATCATTTACAATTTCAGGGGAATATCAATTTGGAGGATGTTTCTCTCTCCCTGACTTTCGTATTGACATATTTTTTTACATAATTTATAAGTCGGGTTTCGGCACCAATGTTAAAATTTCAAAAGACAATTAATGAACTTGAAGTATATTTACCAAGTTGGACAATATTTACAAAATCATAAATAATTAATAAAACATATGTTGGTTAAATTAAATAAGAAAGATGGCAGGCGGCATAGATTATTACAGATGCTTTGCAAAATAATAGTTCCTAATTTTTTTTTCAATACTTTTTCATTTAAATGGCGACGATACAAATTAGGTATTTTAAACCAAGTATGAATGGAGATGAGTGTAGGATGAGTGGCGCGACGTTGTAGTCTTGTTAGTGATTAAGACCGACATATTCCTTAGACACAGCTGTAAATTAATAGCCCACACAATGGCAACTAAGGGACCTACAGTTTATAGTGGAATCCGAACCACATTTTTTGGTCATCATACACGTACAAAGTTTGAAGTTAAAAATACATACACACTGACAGGCGGAAAACAAAGCGAGATAGGGCATATGTTTACATTTATTTTTGGTTTGTTTTGACCTAAGGAACATGCCCACAGAGTTTCGGGAGAGAGTTTTGAAACACCCTGTATTTAAATTTATATACATATACATATATATAAATTTGAACCAATAGTGTTTTTGGCCTCTAGGGACATCTAATTTAAAAACTATCGTGGTCCTTGGTCTAGGTCTTACCGTACCATAAACTCGCTTATAAACTAGTACTTAAGAAAACCCTTGTCCCCCAAATTTCCTGTGTTACTCCAAGCACGAATAAAAGATCCATTAAAAACTCGTCTCATTAAATTCCTTGCCATGAAGACAATACAAGGATTCTTTTTAATTTAAGGCTCTAACTGCAAATAAAAGCAATGTGTCGGAGTTGGAGTCCAGTTTGGCTGAGGAACGCCAGCTGAGAGAAAATGAAGAAAGAGACAGAGAGAGACTGCGAGAAAGAGTGAGAAGACTGGAGATGGAAGTAGAGAGGAGCAAGGAAGAGCTTCAAACCAACATTACAGATCATATTGGTAATATATAATATCTTATAACAATATAGGAAACAAAATATTAAATTTTATTTAAATCCTTGTTGCTCTAGCTCTTGGGCTAATACAAGGGTTGTCAAAGAACTGAGGTCTTCAACTACGGTAGCTATTACCACAACAAATTGAGCTATGATATCAAATTAATCAGCCTTGACACCTTTAATATGCTATTATAGATAATAATCTACTTACGTATCACGTATGCCAGTAGGTGTCAATTATTAATACTTGGTTATGCTGTACATGTTTCAAGCCTAAATACGGCTCATCTTCAGCAGCATTTTTCTATGTACAATTTTCACATCGAGAGATGATAGTCGACTATATACAGACCACATATACACACAAACACCGAACGTTTTAGCATGCTATTTTTATTTACATGTGTTTTTGTAGCGTACGCTCGTTGAGATAATACCCGACCGGACGACATTTGTAGGCCTACTGAGGAACACGAACACGGGAGGGGGAGAGTGACGTAACGGTATCAGCTGACTCGTGGTTGTCATTTCCAGTTTTGTTATCTACATCGTAATACAGCTGATAGGTGATTTTGTCCGAATATTCCTCTCTCGTATTTAACATGGTTTCATTGCCGTGTTCTTTCACATGTTGGTAAATAAATAATTCCTCCCATACTTTAGCTTTGTTTTTCTGGCTACAACTTTTCAAAATACTTAATGATTTTTCAAACTCGATTTTATGACCTATATTATCCTTAAGATGTTGTGCAACAATCGACGTAGGTTTATTCTGTTTAGAGGCATTATGTTCCTTAAACCTTTGAGAAAATGACCTATTTGTGTACCCGCCATATTTTTTGTCACATTTGTCACCACCGTTGCATTGTATGAGATATACCCCTTTATCTTGCTTTTTATCAATGGATCGTTTCTGTCCTTGAAGATGGTTTCTGAATTGATTTTGTATCCAGGGTGGAATCCATAATTTTTGAAAATGTTGCCAATTGTTTCAGAGTGTTTGTTTACATAGCAGAAGGGGATATATTTTTTATTTGTAGAAGGATTTTTCGGTTTATGTAGGTTCTGTTTTGTTTTCCTAATTAAGTTGTCAACTAATTGAACATTGTAGCCATTGTTAAAAGCAATCTGTTTAATAATGCTCTTTTCTTTTTCAAATTCACGGGGACAAAGGTTGTATGTAAGAAGTCGGTAAACCATGGATCTGAAAGCTGCTAATTTATATTGATTAGGGTGATTGGAACTTTTCGGTATCTCTAAGTCAGTTTGTGTGGGTTTCCTATAGATGCCAAATTCATATTTGCCATTGTTTGCTTTGGTTATTTTAATGTCTAAGAAATTTAGGCAATTGTTGGTTTCCAGTTCCATTTTAAATTTGATGGAGTTATGAATCTTGTTTAAATGTTTTATGAAAACGTTTGCTTGTCGTTTAGTTCCTCTGAACACTAAAAACGAATCGTCAACATATCTCTTATACAGGGTTAGTAAAAAGTGTGGAGACCCCCTGTTATTTTTTTAACGGCCCATACTAGAAAAACTAAACTCGGCACACCATTATGGCATGTTATGAAGTACTTTTTGGGCATAACCGCCACTTGGTGTTCATCCCCAAAATGGGGGATTTTGGGGGAAACTCAAAGATTTCAAATACAAAGACCCATCGAGTGACCCCTCATTTTAAAGGTCCTGGTAAGAGAAAACCAACAACGCAAATTAGAGGTCTCTATCTCAATTAAGTAAAAAATGGCAGCCAATTGAAATTCTCATAAGTTCCCAAACCCAAAATGGGGGATTTTGGGGTAAACTCAAAAATTTTAAATGATAAGCCCCATCGAGTGACCCCTCATTTTGAAGGTCATGATAAAAGAAAACTAACAACGCAAACTATAGGTCTCTATCTTAACACAGTAAAATATGGCAGCCGATTCAATATGAAATTGCAAGCTATTGCCGATTTCTAAAGATTTCAATCAGCTTCCATTTTTTACTGGATTGAGATAGAAACCTCTAGTTTGCGTTGTTAGTTTTCTTTTTCCAGGACCTTTAAAATGAGGGGTCACTTGATGGGGCTTATAATTTAAAATTTTTGAGTCTTCCCCCAAATCCCCCATTTTGGGTTTGGTAAGCAAGTGGATATTAGGCTTAAAAAGTACTTCATAACATGCCAAATAGGTGTGTAGAGTTTAGTTTTCCTAGTGTGAGCCACTACAAAATTTACAGGGGGTCTCCAGACTTGGAAAACTGTAAGTTAAATTTAACTTCTGTGAATTTCAATCAGCTTCCATTTTTTACTGGATTGAGATAGAAACCTCTAGTTTGCGTTGTTAGTTTTCTTTTGCCAGGACCTTTAAAATGAGAGGTCACTTGATGGGGCTTATAATTTAAAATTTTTGAGTTTTCCCCCAAATCCCCCATTTTGGGGTTGGTAAGCAAGTGGATATTAGGCTTAAAAAGTACTTCATAACATGCCAAATAGGTGTGTAGAGTTTAGTTTTCCTAGTGTGAGCCACTACAAAATTTACAGGGGGTCTCCAGACTTGGAAAACTGTAAGTTAAATTTAACTTCTGTGAATTTCAATTGGCTGCCATTTTTTACTGGATCGAGATAAAGACCTCTAGTTTGCGTTGTTGGTCTTCTTTTACCAGGACCTTCAAAATGAGGGGTCACTCGATGGGTCTTTGTATTTGAAATTTTTAAGTTTCCCCCAAAATCCCCATTTTGGGGATGTACACCAAGGGACGGTTATGCCCAAAAAGTACTTCATAAAATGTCATAAAGATGTGCCGAGTTTAGTTTTTCTAGTATGGGCAGTTAAAAAAATAACAGGGGGTCTCCACACTTTTTACTAACCCTGTAGAACAGAATTTTTCGATAGTGAGGATTAGATGGCGTTAAAATGTTGTTTTTTTTTCAAACTGTTGCAAGTATATTTCAGCCAGGAGAGCAGACAATGGACCACCCATAGGTAGTCCTTTTGGGTTACAATATGTTTTACAATTCCATTCAAAATAATTCTGCTTAGTTATTTCATCGACCATTGTTTTGATGTCTTGTATTTCACTTTCAGAGAATTTTTCAGACAATTGTAGCTTTGTAACTAACGCATCATTAGCTTCGTTGGGAGGTATGTTTACGTACATGTTATCAACATCAATTGATAGCAAGATACTGTTTGGGTCGTGTTTGTTTGATTTTAAGGAATCTATAAACTCTTTGGAATTTTGACTGGTGTTATCAGATGTCAAATCAAGTTTGGATTTAATCATATTTGATAGGAATTTACTCAAATTGTACGATGCAGCTGGGATGCAGTTGATGACAGGCCTGATAGGCATTCCGTCTTTATGGGTTTTAACAATAGGTTTAAACTGTGGTGGAGTAGCTTTTAAATTAATCAGATGTTTTCGTTTTTTCGGATGAATGATTTCATTGTTGTTTACAAGATGTTTTAGATTTCTATTGTATTCAACCGTTTTGTCCTCTATCTCAAATACACCATTTTCAGTAAAGAATGCATTGATTTTGTCATCTAGATCTGTTTGATTTATAACAACCGTAGCATTTGATTTGTCGGCTTCTATTATTCTAGCAGAGCTATGGTTGAGTTTGTCCTTAATAACCTTAAGACATTTATTTTCTGAACATTTATTTATTTAACATTTATTTTCTGACATTTTTTACTGAAGATGAGCCGGATTTAGGCTTGAAACATGTACAGCATAACCAAGTATTAATAATTGACACCTACTGGCATACGTGATACGTAAGTAGATTATTATCTATAATAGCAAATTGAGCTAGATCAATTCTGACAACAGCTTGTTTTTTACCTCACAAACTTTATTATATCAGATTCCATCCTTTGTGGAACACTTGGGGTTTTTGTCAATCCCGATTGAATTCCTTTGCCAACTGAAGGATGTGTTTGGAGAAAGTTGTATGGACTTAAAAAAAAATTGTTAATGGTTTAGGAAGTAAAAAACTAAAAAATAAATTTGCAAAACGAGGCTGGCTGGCCTTATTTGTCCATAAGGCCCTAATTTCCAGACAACCCTTGCATAAACCCTCAACAAATTTCTTTGTCAACAGCTCAATTTTTTTATGAATAGTTCTCAACTATCTAACACACAGTTCATGGTACCGGTTGACATAGAAGAAAATAATGGTTTCAACTAGAAGATAGCTATGTGAAGTGACCTTTAAGAAAAAGTCTTGTCTTTCAATGTAAAAGTTAAACATATTTAGTTTTAGTGTAGCTTGTGTTGTGCTTTAGTGACACTGTTTATTCACATTAGGGATTACTTACAAGTTTGTAAGACTATCATTCTTATATATTGCAACGTCAGGAGATGGTATTTTAGTACCAAATATACAAAAAATTGAGCTGTAGACAAAGGCTTAGGATAACATTTCATAGCATTGAAATGTCATCCTATATTAATTATATGACTCCTATATGTCATCACTATATAGGATCCAAACTGATGCTTTTCAATCTAAGTTCAAAACTAACAAAAAACCGTGAAAATGATCTGCTAACAGAAAACTATTACTGAGCCATTTGTTGAATCCTACTAATATTATAAGTGAGAAAGTTTGGATGGATGGATGTTTGTGACAAGTAAAATATGCGAAAAATACTGGTCGATTGGGCTGAAATTTGGTGTGATGATAGCTCACATTCCCGATTAACATTAAGACGCATTCTTATCTCAAAAATCCTTTCGGGCTCCGCCCCAGTGGATCTAGCTAGAGTTTTCCATGTTAACCTTATGAGTATTCATATTTAAATAAAAGAATGTTGTCAGCTGTTTCAACTACAAAAGTTGGTGCTATGATATTAAATAGCATTAAAAAATTATAAGGTTTACCAATGGGGTGCAGCACTATTATTTTTTTTGCATTTATGTCAACATCTTATTTGAACCAACTAGCAACAAAAAGCTGTGAAAAATGAGAGTTTAATAACTTTTTTTATTGTTTAGGGGCAGTGGTAGAACATTATGACTATGGTAGATGTGCTATACTATAATAGCATACCGTAAAATTAAAAGAACCAAATATTCTTAAACCATTTCCTCTCCCATTGCAAACGCAAAGCACGAGTATAACTGCAATAAGCATTTTATACTTATACGCCAACCCTGTACGAAAGACGGGTACTCTGCTAGTCATATCATATTTCTTACTTCACAGAACATTTACATGACTGTTGCACATATTCCACAATTATTAATCTTATTTAACAATGACTTTAAATATAATTTGTTCACAAAATTATACGGTTTTAGGGGGAAAAGTCTACCCCATCCACTTCAACCTACCTTTAAAACAACTAGTTTTTCTGTTCATGCCTTGCCACGGGAAGAGAACGCAGAGAAGAAATGGTGATTCTTCACTGCCTTGTCCAATGCAAACTGCTGGTTGATTAAGCGCTTGTTCTTGATGTATTAATTAGGTCAATGTCCATGTCACAAGGAAAAATACTCTACAGATGCATTTTCCCCAGTAGGAACACATAAGGCTCCGTTCAAACTCTACTGTTCTTGTGCCACTTAATTATATACAACACATTTTGTCTGCAACATAAATTGCTGTGTTTTCAAAATATATAATACTGAACTAATAAGTAAACAATTGAAACAGATTTCAAAGGTTTGAACACTATCCCACATTATAAGAAAAACTTTCTGTCACTTATGTTAGGCAATGTAGAAATCTATGGAAGAATCAAATGGTTAACTTAAGGAAAAGTAAACAAAAAAACTAAAACAATAACAAATCTAACACTTGATATCTTCACTATTTTAAATGTGACTAGCTGTGTGCCTGTTCTACGCACGGGGATCTTATCGTAGTCAGTTGAAACCTTCTTATATTAAGAACAGTAGTTAGGAACAGAAAGTGACACATTGGAAAAGCGAGTTTAGCATCATCCGTAAACCTCTGTTACAATCACCCACTGCAGTTGTGATTTTTTACTTTACACTTTACAAAACCGCCATTGAAGCGCCGTCAATGAGTGGAAACCTTGTTTCTAAGCTATTGGCGACGATCATTAATAAATTTAAGTTTCCGAGCCGTATACAACACTGATTCAAGGTCTTCTTTCTGGTTATCAAAACTCAAGAACATTTTTGTACATAAAGAATCTATGGTTCCTGACCTGGATGATGTCTATTTATTTAATTTCATTTACAGTTACACTATATTATTGCACTTGTGATTAATTAAATCCGTTATGTAAGAAAAACGTTTTTAAACTCACTTGGTTGGGATTTGCTTTCAAAACGTGATCGAAAAGGGTTGCGGTATTTGTAAACAACATTTGTAAACATATCAATGACAGCTAGAAAAAATAATCTTGATCCGAACAGCTGTTCGTTATTTATCCATAGAGGATTATGTGATAAAAATTGGACAAGACTTGACAAAAATCGTACAAAACTGCATTTTTGAACGTCCGTGATTTTATTTACAAAGTAGTGAGACCATATTTTAATGGCTAAAGACACCCTTGCTAATCCAGTGAATACATTAAAATGACTTGGATCATGATAGGTACTCTCGTTTTCCTGGAAAAGATAGCGTAAAATGCCACCTTGAGTGTCACAGACAGACAGACATACAGAAATAGAGATAAGACTCGTTTCTGCTTTTTTAATCTATAAAAAGTAAAAATAACCTAAAAATATATAATTCTGAGCAATGTACAGACAAAACTCTAATTTTATTTATATAGCTTAAATACGGCCCTTTAATTGAGGTACCTGCCCTTAGGAGAGGCTTTATTGAAAAACTTAATATTTTTGGGGAAGTTTTGCATCAAGACCTTTCATTCAAGTATGATGTTTTTAGGCGAGGGGCTTTATATAGATAGCTCAACAGCTGAGATAACAAGTAAATATAAACAAACATTCACTCAATCTGTCAATCAGCTGCAACATACATTATGCGGAACTTCCCCTCGAACCAAAGTAAGTAAAGTGCAGCCGTTTGTGTCCCTAAACTGACTATAGGTAAGTAGACATTCCATTAACATTATTGAATAAGTCAATCTTTGTTGAAATAAGTGTGCAACTAAACAAAATGTTTAATCCCTCTAAATTTTTCGTTATTATACTGACACTTACTTATTACCATAGTCATAGTCATAGTTCTTTATTCATTTTTTTGTACATAGTTTGTACAGTAAATAGCGTCATCTATATAAATAAAATTGGAGTTTTGTCTGTACTTTGTTCAGAATTATATACTTTTAGGTTATTTTTACGTTTTATACATTAAAGAAGCAGAAACGAGTCTTATCTCTATTTCTGTCTGTCTGTCTGTCTGTCTGTCTGTCTGTCTTTCCCTTTGTCTGTAACACTCAAGATGGCATTTTACGCAATCTTCTCCGTGAAAACCAGACTACCTATCAAGATCCAAGTCATTTTAATGTATTCACTGGATTGGCGAGAGTGTCTTTAGTGATTTAAATATAGCCTCACTACTTAGTAAATAAAATTACGGACGTTCAAAAATGCAGTTTTGTGCGATTTTTGTCAAATTTTCGTTCAATTTTTATCACATAATCGTCTATGAAATAACGAACAGCTGTTCGGATCAAGATTATTTTTTCTAGCTGTCAATGATATGTTTACAAATGTTGTTTACAAATACCGCAACCATTTCGAATCACGTTTTGAAAGCAAATCCCAACCAAGTGAGATTAAAAACGTTTTTCATACATAACGGATTTAATTAATCGCAAGTGCAATAATATAGTCTAATAGTGTAACCGTAAATGAAATTAAATAACTAGACATCGTCCAAATCGGAACCAAAAATTCTTTGAGTATAAAATGTTTCTTGAGTTTTGACAACCAGAAAGAAGACCTTGAATCAGTGTTGTATAGGGCTGGACACTGAAATGATCGTCGCCAATAGCTTACAAAAAAGGTTTCCACTCATTGACGGCGCTTCAATGGCGGTTGTGTAAAGTGTTAAGTAAAAAATCACAACTGCAGTGGGTGATTGTAACAGAGGTTTAACAGAGGAAGTGCTAAACTCGCTTTTCCAATGTGTCACTTTTTGTTTCTACTTACCGTGTGATGCAATCGCTGGACCATACAGCCAATAGGCCCATAGCTCATATCTTGTGTACGTAAGCCTACATATTTATTCATAACAACCTTTTTGACGACAACCCTTGATACCGGTACTTTTCCATAGAATACATGGCCTACCTACTTAAGAAAAATTACAAATGACCAAAACCCCAACATTGTGTGATTTTCGTCACATTTCCTTCTAATGTTAATATATATACTAATCATTGTTTAGAGAATGCGTAATCTATTAAATAACAAAAAGTTGTTTGGGTAAGGTTTTTTTTTCAAACTGACACCGATAAGTTTACGCTATAACTTTTTACGAGAAAATCCAAAAGCAAGAGATCAATAACCTCGGGACTAGATATTAATGTATTTAATTGGTCGGATGTACTATAGTTCTTAGGTAGGTTCTTACGTGGGTACTGGTTCTTTTCCTTAGAAACGTTGGTAGCTGCTAGAATCATTTTTACGTAGGTACCAACACATCACTGTAGTTTACAAATTAGTTATCGTTGGTGTTGCACCTTATTTATTAGAGCCGTCCGTATTCAATTTAAGTGATGTCTTAACTCTGTATAAGTTTTGCTTTTTCTGTCTGGATTCCAAATCTTAGCTTACCCGGTATGCTAAGAAAATGATAACCTATTTGAGTAAAACATTTGTTGGGCAAACCATCATGAATTGTTTACGCCTTTATATTGTTTATGTATCAATTATTTATATAGATAGTTCGTGGCCTTTTTTGGATTGTTGTGTGTATGTCTGTTGGTAACGCATTAATGTCCTTATTTCTCAGTGTTTCACGGAATGGACAAGAGCACCTTTGATACTGAAAATGTCAACCGGAATAAAGTGTTAAATGGTGAGGTTGAGGTAGTACTTTAAATACGTTTAAGTTAACCGATGTGGAAAGTAACTTTCAATTATAGGCCTACTTTAGGGCTACGCTTCATAGATCTATAAAACATTTTTTAGTTTAATCATTGGACATATGGACCATAACGATCCGGGTGACATTTAATTGCGAAGCATTTATTTTTTCTTGAACTGTCAGATACTGTATTTGCGAAGGTTTATATATAATAGTTTTGCCAGCATATCTGCAAATATGCAAACTAACTGCTGTTCTTAATCTTAATATAAGAAGGTTTCAACTGACTACTATAAGATCCCCGTGCGTAGAACGGGCACACAGCTAGTATATAATACAATACTAAATCTAATTAAAATCTACTATTTACAGTTAACCAAGCAAAAATGAAAAGTAACAAAAATATTTATATCTACAGTAGGTTATATCTGGGAGGTGGAAAATTCTTCTATGGAGTAAGGGGCCAGTTGTATTAAATATTCTTTCAGCAATTTCCTGAACTTATTTAAATTATTTTCTCTTCTTATGTTTTCTGGAATATATTTAAGAAAAGTATATCCTGTGTAGGTTGGTTTCTTTTCAAAAAAATTTAATCTATGTGGCAGTGTTGCGGCGCGTGATGCGCCAATGTTTTGGTAAATAATAAAAAAACTAACACTTTAAAAACGAACTATGAATTTATTGATGTATAAATGAACAAATGATATTAGTGGACTGTATAATTGAACTGTAATGAATAAATTGCTATAATGAACTAATGCGAATGTACTATTGATGAACTAAACTAATGAAATACGTGGAGGGAACTGCCTCACACGTCCTATCCCAAGCTATGGTAAACGAACAATGTCGCTCGATGATACCCTGACAAAAGACTCCTCCCTCACTCAGTATGTGGTTACAGATTTCTAAGAACTGGTGAGGAAGGGTCCGTCCTTTCGCAGAAGGACGATGTTTATGACTATGTTTAACGCCGACAAGTGACATGAATAGCAGGAAGTACGTTAGAATTTAACAACACATGTGATATGAATTGGTTAACTATTTACTTACAATATTACTTACACTAAGAACATAAATAAAACAATTAACAATCATGATACTAAACATTCTCCCCCCTTGAAAGTGGGAATGCTTTCAACTATTTAAATATTGAATGATTATAACCTAAATAAAATTGATATATTACAGTACAAGGGCAATTACAAACAATTCGATGAAAATGGCAATTGCGATGATACGCAAATAAAAACCTTGAATGTTGACTATAAGGGGAGACTAATCAATCAATTACTATAGACTAAGACTAATGAATCTATAATAAAATGACATAATGTGCAAAACGCTATACAAACATACGATTTATAAAATGATCATCAAGTGAAATTAAATCAGTTTGAAGTTACAATTAACAAAAAATGAAACTCATACTAAAGGCTCAAATTGAATTACTAAAATGACTATACACATTCATTGATTATGAAACAAACTAATAACAGAAATGCAACAATTTGTTGAACAAATTACTTGAGCGAAAGTACACATTTACACAAATATTAAAAATGACTACATTGTTTAACTAATCCTAAACACGATTGATTGATATCCAAATCATCCAATATTGACCAATGAAAACATAATTGCAAAAATTGATATTTTACATTATAACGTGATATAAACCCTAACTTAAGCTGTGTTGTTAATACATGAATATGTAATGAATTAAATTGAAATCATAAATAAGACGACTAAACGATTATAACTAGACTACCATGAAATATTGCTACACTATATACATGAAGTGCAACACTGATCACTCACTTTCACTATGATTGGCCATTTTGGTTGACACATGACACAATATCACTAGTAGTACGCTTATTCTGCGCGTAACGGGATGAGTGAACATGCGCAGTAATGAAAGAGTCCACCCACACCTAGCCTACTTACCGGTGTCACTGGTGAACACAATGTTATTTGTATGGGCAAATCAACCAAATCTTAGTCAACAACAATCCTAACTTCTCGTCCATTAATTAACCAAAGTCATTGGTAATATACGTAATGGATTTCCAACAGTTATCGATAGGAGGTAAATCCATCGTTCCTGTACAACATGTCTTTTGATTAAATGAAGCCTATTTCCATATTTGTTATGAGGCCTATCATAAAAAAACTAAGCCAAACTGAACTAATCTAACTTAAACCTAATTGCCAAAGCACGACGTAAGGAATCTCCTAAAAAATATCGTATGGCTTACAATGATGATTTAAAACGATATCGTAATTATATCATCAAAAAATTATTAAAACTCCAATATATGTTTATCTAACTAATGAAGGGTTCCCACACTCCGGACTGCTTGCCTCAACTACTTCCACCACCACTTCCTACGTCGTAAACATGTTTCCCTCCCTTCCTTTAGAATTTTATTATTGCAGATCCATTGATCTAACTGTCATAAAGGGTTCCCACACTCCGGACTGCTCGCCTTAACTACTTCCTTCACCACTTCCTACGTCGTGGACCTGTTTCCCTCCCTTCCTTTAGAATTTTATTATTGCAGATCCATTAATCTAACTGTCATAAAGGGTTCCCACACTCCGGACTGCTCGCCTTGACTACTTCCTTCACCACTTCCTACATCATGGACCTGTTTCCCTCCCATCCTTTAGCATTTTATTATTGCAGATCCATTAATCTAACTGTCACAAAGGGTTCCCACACTCCAGACTGCTCGCCTTGACTACTTCCTTCACCACTTCCTATGTCGTGGACCTGTTTCCTTCCCTTCCTTTAGAATTTTATTATTGCAGATCCATTAATCTAACTGTCACAACGGGTTCCCACACTCCGGACTGCTCGCCTTGACTACTTCCTTCACCACTTCCTACGTCGTGGACCTGTTTCTCTCCCTTCCCATAGCATTTTTAGAATTCAAAGTCAAAGTCAAAGTCAAAGTCCTTTATTCAACCAGATTGACAATACATTGCATTGGCCAAGTCAAGAGATTACATTTTTATGAAATTAATTAACTACTAAATACATTATATACAAATTGTTTTCTTTTATGTTTAATAAGGTTAAAGCCTACCAGGAAATTCCCGGACGCTGTAGCAGACCTTATTTATCAACATGGACTTAACTAATTTCCTGAATTTTCCGATGTCCTGTTCGGCTTTCAAAGGGAGAGGGAGGTCATTAAAAAGTTTTACTGCATTGAAGTGGAAATTTTTCTGAAAGAAAGTGGTTGAGTGTCGTGGTACTGAAAGATTGAAATTGTTGCGGAGACGATAACTATGGGTACTTGGAGAGCTATATGATGATTGGTTTTTCTTGATAAATGATAATGTTTCTAAAATGTAAATGGAAGGGAAAGTTAGAACTTTATGTGATCTGAAGACATCTCTGCAGGATTGACGACGGTGAAGGGAAAAAACAGTTCGGAGAGCCTTTTTTTGAAGCCTGAATATGAACTGAGTCCTTTGGCTTTCACACCCCCAGACAGGTACAGCATATGTCAGATAAGGATAAACTAGTCCATAGTAGGCTGTCAAGAGGACCTCACACGAAACAGTATGTTTAAGAGTGCGGAGCATGAAAATCCCAACAGATATCTTGTTTGAAACGTGATCGATATGCTTGTGAAATTTGAGGTTCTCGTCTAGAATTAAACCAAGGAACTTTACATCTGGGGAGGGGGAAATAGTGGTATCATCAAGAAGAACATGTATGTCAGTGGATGTGCGATGCTGAGCAATGCTAAATTGAAGGAGTGTGGTTTTGTTGGCATTTAAGATTAGTTCATTATCCTCACACCACTGAAGCAGGCAGTTGGATTCAAGAAATAGGGTCTGTTCTAAGGCCTGAATACTGGGATTTGAAATGGTGATAGAAGTGTCATCGGCAAAAAGGCATATGTTTGCAAGATTCAAGCTGGATGGAACATCATTTATGAAGATAAGGAAGAGAATCGGACCCAAGACGGAACCCTGGGGCACACCTCTCCTGACTGGGACTTCTGAAGAGGAATGGTTCTGCAAGTAGCCACTTTTATTTACAGCTGGTATCATAACAAACTGTCGCCTGTCTTTCAGGTACGAAGAGAACCAAGCATGAGCTACTCCTCTAATGCCCAGATCATTCATTTTTCTCAACAGTATATCATGGTTCACGAGGTCAAAAGCTTTGCTAAAATCAAAGAACATCCCTGCTACTTTCTGACGTGAATCCATATCCCTCACCACTCTGTTTATGAGACCAAGCATGGCACTGGTTGTCGATCTGTTTTTTACAAATCCATGCTGGTTTTCATATAGGATGTTTTGGGACTCTAGGAAACTCCATAATCTATTAACCATTGCTTTCTCAAATACTTTACTAAAGGTTGATATTAAACTAATAGGCCTGTAGTTATTGCAGCTGGTTTTGTCCCCTTTCTTGAAAACGGGTCTTACCATTGACAGTTTTAGATTGGAAGGGAATTTTCCCTCAACGAAGGAGCAGTTAATCATGTGACAGAGTGGTGATGAGATCAGACCTGAAATGGTTTTCAGTAGTTTCGGAGATATTTCATCAACTCCTGAGGATCTTTTATTCTTTAGCTCACTGATAATGCTTTTGATTTCTTCTTCAGTCACTGGTTTCAAGAAAAATGACGATATTATATTTCTATTGTTTAAATTGCAGGAGTTAGGAGGAATTCTCGCACCTTTGTTGTTGTAGCTACCAACTTCAGCAAAAAAACTGTTAAATCTGTTGCACACTTCATTGGGATTAGTAATGGTTACACCACCACTGTCATCCTTAATACAAATACTATCCATTGCCTTCTTTTTTCTTGGTCTGTTTTCATTTATTACTTTCCAAATACCTTTAGTTTTACTGTCTGATTCTTCAATCTCGGCAATTACCATTTTCGTCTTTAATTCTCTAATTAGTTTTCTATATTCATTTTTTAATCTCAGATAGTATTGTCTTAGAACGTTATCAGAGTTGAGGTGCTTTGTCTTCTCATAGTATACAAGACATTGTTCTTTTAGCTTTAAAAGTTCAGCTGAAAATGAAATTCGTCTTTTGTTTTTTGAATGGAGCTTTTTAATTCTTTTTGGAAATGCAATGTCAAAATGATAACTTAATGTACTATTGAAAGCATTAAACTTACTATCAATATTCTCAGCTTCGTACAGATCTCCCCAGTTCTCTAGCTGAAGGCAATGTTTAAAAGTCTCTATATTGGTGGAATTAAAACTCCTAGCGTACGTAAATTTCGCTCCTGAACGATCAGTAGGCAAGTTAGTGTTGATCAAAATTGATTGAGCATAGTGGTCGGACAGACAAGATTTTATGACATCGCTCCTGAGGTTGTTATTATCGTTTGAGAATATGTGGTCGATCAATGTACATGAGCCCAAAGCTTCCCGTGTATAGGAGTGGACCACATTTAGGAGACCAAACGACGACATAGTCGCAGTTAATTTCCTACTATCAAAACTGTCAGTAGATATGTCGACATTAAAATCCCCTAACACATAAGTTCTAGAGTGAGAGGCTGAATACTTATCTAAGATGTCATTTATACAATCCAAGAATGTGTCTATTTGGCCTGAGGGTGGCCTGTAACCTGCCACCATTAGTAACCTCTCATTCTCGTCTAAATTAATTGACATTGCTGTTAATTCACTTTCACCTTCGATACAGAACTCTGTGGCATCGAGTGGGTCGAATTTTATTTTGGGGCGACACCAAATCGAGACTCCACCACCATTCGTATTAGACCTACAGTACGCATTAACATAGTCAAACCCCTTTATTATAAGATTTTTTTATTTCATAGCTCTTCAAGAAGTGTTCAGACAAGCATAATATATCGGGCTGCTCGTCATCTATGAAAATTTCAAGTTCGTCCATCTTGTTAAGCAACCCTCTAATATTTTGGTGGACTACTTTGAGGTGATTTTTGGTACTGCTCTTATGATCTTTTTGAGGTAATGCGACCAGGGTACTCCTTCCGGTTTCCGAGCCTCGCCTAAAAAATGTTTTGAAGAAATTGTACGAGAACGGAGAGTGTGGGAAGAGCCAACAGGGGACAGCTGGCTAGGAGTGGGAGCCTCAGACTGACTCAGTTTGTTTAGTAGAAGATTGGACAGGATGGTTTTACCTTTGAAGTTGAGGTGTAAGCCATGATGAGTGAAAGCGGACCTAGGAATAGAGTTTACTGGGAGAAAAACAACATTATCATACTTGGAAGATAAGGCAAGAAGATTTGAATTTATAAGGTCCACAGTGGCATTTAGGGAGGGATCATCGTGTCTGGTTGGGAGGCCGACCAGGATTATCCTCTTTCCAGAGGCGCTGTCGAGTGTTTTGTTTAGATCAGGGTAAAAATCAGAGCTACAGCGTCCGTTAACAACGTTATTTGTTCCTCCTATCACTACTATATAGTCATGAACACTACTTGAATATGACCTTACAGTCTCAAGAACATGTTCCATTTTTCCATTAGGTTTTATCCACTCAATCACTTCACTATTACCCTTCATTTTGTCTCTTATTAGTCGTGAGATATGACGACCATGGCTGTCAGAGCAAAGAACAATAGACGTTTTTCTGGGTTTACAAATAGGAGGGGCAACAGATGGAATATTGGTTTTCGGTCTTAAAGGAATGTCAGAGTTGTTCGGAGGAGAGCCTTTGGATCTGCAAGGAGATGGGTTTGTCGAGGGTACTTTCCCAGGTTCTGGACTTGGGGAAGGATGTACATTTGGAGCGGAGCCAAGGTCAGGAACTGTAAGTACATCAAATCGGTTTGCTGTTGTTATACACTTATCTTTTTGTTCTAATAAAAACTTACGATTACTTTTCTTTTTATTTACTGCCCCCCATTCCCCTTTACTTCTTCGTTTCAATCGTAAAGACCGTTTTTTGTTTACCTTATCATTATCACATACAACAGAACTGGTAGGCTTTACTGCATTAATAGAACTATCTGCTAAGTCATTGCCAGCATTTAAAAGAGATAGGTTTATCTTACCACTTGAGAACATATCAAACCAGTGTTTAAAAGTGACCACAGGTTGATTTTCCGAACAAAAGTAGCTAAGGATAGCTTTAGCGTTTACTAGAACATTTAAACCACATTCAAATCCATTATTTTGTTGGCAGCAAGAGACCTCAGTAAATTCCTTCTCTGTAAAACCCAGATTCTTTGTCAGTTTTAGTGCTGAGTTGTTATTTAAGTTTTTTACTGAGTCAAGATGGAACACTGCTTTATTGATTAGATCAAAGAACACAAGACTCCAATGTGAGCCGACACTGCCATTTTTACAACGCTCAGCAAGGTGATTTTCAATGTCTGTTACCTGAGTATTATTCAAACAGAAAAATGCATATCTGTAATGATCTATACATAGATCTGATCTTAGTTTTTCTACGTCATTAGGAGATCCAAGCTTTAAAAGCTCACTGCTATTTGGTCCGACAAATAAAGCTTTAGTAGACACAGCTTTGTCACTTTCTTGAAATGAAGAAAAGTACGACTGTAAGACAGAGTCATCTAGCCATTTGTCGGTGACAATGGCACAATCCGTTTTTGACTTCAAAGATTTTAGTTCGGACGAAACTAAGCAGTGAGCTTCCACAGCACGTTCAAGCCTATCAGTCAACGACTTTACAGCAATGTTTTTTTCATCAAGACTGTCTTTAAGAAGTTTTATTTCATTTTGGTGGTCAGGGTTTGACACTAAGCTACAACTTGAATTCTTTAAAACTTCGTTCTCTTTACTAATAAGTTTAAACTTTTTTTGGAGACTTGAAAGTTTAATCATACTTAAGTTAAGTTCACGAGTCAAAGTGTCATTTTCTTCAACAATTGAGTCCTGTAATTTAAAAGATTCATCAAGTTCATTTTTCTTTTGGGCTGTTAACAAACTTATATGTGATGTAAGATCAGAGACTTCAGAAAAGAGTTCATTGTTTTTCCCAACCAAGTCACAATTTTTTTTATTCAACTCATTTAAAGTCTTCACCAGACAAGCTATGTTGTCTCCTATTTGGTAAAGATCTATACCTGGAAAATTTGCTGATAGAATTCTCAATTCGCTTACCAAAGAAAGTAGTATGTTTTCTGAATCAGGATTCAAATTTAAATTTTCTAACAAACATTTCTCTAGTAGATCCATTTAGCCAGACTTGACGATAAATGATCTTAAAAATAAAATTGAGTATTTACAATGAAAGTTAGTCACATATATTTATATATATATACATAATATACATTTGTATTTGAATTATACAAGAAAATAATGTCCAACTCCAACGCGTAGCAGTAGCAGGGGTAGCCGATCAGGATTAGCAGTCGCCTGTAGACTAGACGACGCAGTACAGTAGCCTCTTCTGTTAAGCAGGTAGTCGCCCGTTGAATGTAGGGGCAGAGAAAATTCGGAGCTCAGGTAGCGTAGCGCCAGAGCCTGCAAAGGTGGAATACCGACACAGCAGCAACCACGTGTAGGCAGGACTGCGGGGAATGTTGTGTCTCCCAGGGAAGAATGGTAAACCTGCTTCCGGTTGGTTGTTAAAATGACGTAGCCTTCTCCCTCCTTCACTACGCTGGTGGTTGGTGAGTCAGTAAAGCCGGATCCAAATGGTTATTGACGACAGTTTATTCCACCCACAGTCAGTAAACTTACAATGAAGATTGTAGCTGCAGAGTGTTAACGTCAACGAAGCACTACTAAAGTTGATTTTTATAGTATAATAGCACTGGGTTGGATTAAACAGTTTAAAATAACATTAAATGCAGGAGCTAGAAATCATGTGTATCTCACAGGGCAGTCAGTGCTGCCAACCAACCAATTACAGATACATTAATCTAACTATTACAACGGGTTCCCACACTCCTCGCCTTGACTGCTCGCCTTGACTACTTCCTTCATCACTTCCTACGTCGTGGACCTGTTTCCCTCCGCCCTTTGGCATTTTATTATTGCAGATCCATTAATCTAACTGTCACAAAGGGTTCCCACACTCCGGACTGCTTGCCTTGACTACTTCCTTTACCACTTCCTACGTCGTGGACCTGTTTCCCTCCCTTCCTTTAGAATTTTATTATTGCAGATCCATTAATCTAACTGTCACAAAGGGTTCCCACACTCTGGACTGCTCGCCTTAACTACTTCCTTCACCACTTCCTACGTCGTGGACCTGTTTCCCTCCCTTCCTTTAGCATTTCATTATTGCAGATACATTAATCTCACTGTTACAACGGGTTCCCACACTCCGGACTGCTCGCCTTGACTACTTCCTTCATCACTTCCTACGTCGTGGACCTGTTTCCCTCCCGTCCTTTAGCATTTTATTATTGCAGATCCATTAATCTAACTGTCGCAAAGGGTTCCCACACTCCGGACTGCTCGCCTTGACTACTTCCTTCACCACTTCCTACGTCGTGGACCTGTTTCCCTCCCGTCCTTTAGCATTTTATTATTGCAGATCCATTAATCTAACTGTCACAAAGTGTTCCCACACTCCGGACTGCTCGCCTTGACTACTTCCTTCACCACTTCCTATGTCGTGGACCTGTTTCCTTCCCTTCCTTTAGAATTTTATTATTGCAGATCCATTAATCTAACTGTCACAAAGGGTTCCCACACTCCGGACTGCTCGCCTTAACTACTTCCTTCACTACTTCTACGTCGTGGACCTGTTTCCCTCCCTTCCTTTAGAATTTTTTATTACAGATCCATTAATCTAACTGTCACAACGGGTTCCCACACTCCGGACTGCTCGCCTTGACTACTTCCTTCACCACTTCCTACGTCATGGACCTGTTTCCCTCCCATCCTTTAGCATTTTATTATTGCAGATCCATTAATCTAACTGTCACAAAGGGTTCCCACACTCCGGACTGCTCGCCTTGACTACTTCCTTCACCACTTCCTACGTCATGGACCTGTTTCCCTCCCATCCTTTAGCATTTTATTATTGCAGATCCATTAATCTAACTGTCACAAAGGGTTCCCACACTCCGGACTGCTCGCCTTGACTACTTCCTTCACCACTTCCTATGTCGTGGACCTGTTTCCTTCCCTTCCTTTAGAATTTTATTATTGCAGATCCATTAATCTAACTGTCACAACGGGTTCCCACACTCCGGACTGCTCGCCTTGACTACTTCCTTCATCACTTCCTACGTCGTGGACCTGTTTCCCTCCTCCCTTTGGCATTTTATTATTGCAGATCCATTAATCTAACTGTCACAAAGGGTTCCCACACTCCGGACTGCTTGCCTTGACTACTTCCTTTACCACTTCCTACGTCGTGGACCTGTTTCCCTCCCTTCCTTTAGAATTTTATTATTGCAGATCCATTAATCTAACTGTCACAAAGGGTTCCCACACTCTGGACTGCTCGCCTTAACTACTTCCTTCACCACTTCCTACGTCGTGGACCTGTTTCCCTCCCTTCCTTTAGCATTTCATTATTGCAGATACATTAATCTCACTGTTACAACGGGTTCCCACACTCCGGACTGCTCGCCTTGACTACTTCCTTCATCACTTCCTACGTCGTGGACCTGTTTCCCTCCCGTCCTTTAGCATTTTATTATTGCAGATCCATTAATCTAACTGTCACAAAGTGTTCCCACACTCCGGACTGCTCGCCTTGACTACTTCCTTCACCACTTCCTATGTCGTGGACCTGTTTCCTTCCCTTCCTTTAGAATTTTATTATTGCAGATCCATTAATCTAACTGTCACAAAGGGTTCCCACACTCCGGACTGCTCGCCTTAACTACTTCCTTCACTACTTCTACGTCGTGGACCTGTTTCCCTCCTTTCCTTTAGAATTTTTTATTACAGATCCATTAATCTAACTGTCACAACGGGTTCCCACACTCCGGACTGCTCGCCTTGACTACTTCCTTCACCACTTCCTACGTCATGGACCTGTTTCCCTCCCATCCTTTAGCATTTTATTATTGCAGATCCATTAATCTAACTGTCACAAAGGGTTCCCACACTCCGGACTGCTCGCCTTGACTACTTCCTTCACCACTTCCTACGTCATGGACCTGTTTCCCTCCCATCCTTTAGCATTTTATTATTGCAGATCCATTAATCTAACTGTCACAAAGGGTTCCCACACTCCGGACTGCTCGCCTTGACTACTTCCTTCACCACTTCCTATGTCGTGGACCTGTTTCCTTCCCTTCCTTTAGAATTTTATTATTGCAGATCCATTAATCTAACTGTCACAACGGGTTCCCACACTCCGGACTGCTCGCCTTGACTACTTCCTTCATCACTTCCTACGTCGTGGACCTGTTTCCCTCCTCCCTTTGGCATTTTATTATTGCAGATCCATTAATCTAACTGTCACAAAGGGTTCCCACACTCCGGACTGCTTGCCTTGACTACTTCCTTTACCACTTCCTACGTCGTGGACCTGTTTCCCTCCCTTCCTTTAGAATTTTATTATTGCAGATCCATTAATCTAACTGTCACAAAGGGTTCCCACACTCTGGACTGCTCGCCTTAACTACTTCCTTCACCACTTCCTACGTCGTGGACCTGTTTCCCTCCCTTCCTTTAGCATTTCATTATTGCAGATACATTAATCTCACTGTTACAACGGGTTCCCACACTCCGGACTGCTCGCCTTGACTACTTCCTTCATCACTTCCTACGTCGTGGACCTGTTTCCCTCCCGTCCTTTAGCATTTTATTATTGCAGATCCATTAATCTAACTGTCACAAAGTGTTCCCACACTCCGGACTGCTCGCCTTGACTACTTCCTTCACCACTTCCTATGTCGTGGACCTGTTTCCTTCCCTTCCTTTAGAATTTTATTATTGCAGATCCATTAATCTAACTGTCACAAAGGGTTCCCACACTCCGGACTGCTCGCCTTAACTACTTCCTTCACTACTTCTACGTCGTGGACCTGTTTCCCTCCCTTCCTTTAGAATTTTTTATTACAGATCCATTAATCTAACTGTCACAACGGGTTCCCACACTCCGGACTGCTCGCCTTGACTACTTCCTTCACCACTTCCTACGTCGTGGACCTGTTGCCCTCCCTTCCTTTAGCATTTTATTATTGCAGACCCATTAATCTAACTGTCACAAAGGCTTTCCACACTCCGAAGCGTTCGCCTTGACTACTTCCTTCACTACTACTTCCTACATCGTAGACCTGTTTCCCTCTCTTTCCATAGCATTTAAGTATTATAGTGATATATTAATTTAACAGTCACAAAGTGTTTCCACACTCCGCACTGCTCACCTTTCCGCTTTCTTTACCACTCTCTACGTCGTGGACCTGTTTTCCCCCCCCCCCTTCGCATAGCATTTTAGTATTACTAACATCTTTGAATATTTAATATTCAATGCCAACATTAAATTGAATAATGTAAAAAGCTGCTTTGTTCTAAATATATACATATATATTTTTAGTTTAAAGGTGAATTTTAATACTGAACATAAACGGTATATAACTGCCGATTAATATTGTAAAGTTCAATTTATTATTCAAAAAGTTGTGAAATTTAATTAACTTAAACAACATTATTCTGAAACCTGTGAAATTATAATGATATATATTCATAGACGCCAAACTGTTTACTCCATGAATGAAAGAGCTTAGAGTAAATGTCGTTCTCTCTGTCTTAAGTAGACAGCAAAATTGTTGGTCGCAAAACGTAAACAAATAAAAAGAAGAAGAAGGTAGCTCCTAATGTTATTCTTATGGGACAAATTTAAAAATGTTTTTTAAGGGTTTTATAATTACTACTGAGCGGAATCGTCTAGAATTTTAATGAGGTCTTCCCACTGGTGTCATAATTACCTGTGCAAAATTTGAAAGCTGTAAGTGCGACGGTTCTTGAGTTTTTGGTGCGAACACACGGACTCACAGACAACTTTTCTCCGACTCCGCTATACACGATACATAGATTCGTTCACTTCGTTCACTCATCTACTAGGATCAATGGTGATGGTGAGGTGGTGGCTGACAGCTATTTTGATGACACTGTTGCTGCCTTGACTGTGGCCACCATGACCTTGCTTTGGGCTTGGAGATGGACGTCAATGGACCTCGCAGTTTCCCACTTGTGAAGTGTCGGTTGTCATCTCTGATGATCGCCCGCTGATTAGGATGGAAGTTGGAGGCTTGTGATCTCCATTGCTGATCCACTGATCTCCCTAAGTTGGTAGCGTTGACAGAATGAGGTGTAGACATATCTCCGTAGTTGCTGACGGTGAGGTGACAGTGTGAACGTAGAGTTGGACTGTGATTTGTTTTAACTTTTCCAGAAGCGACCCATCCAAGAGATGTCTTCTGAAGAAGTGGTCCATTTTGGTGCAGCCTCATTTGTCCTATGTTCAAGAGATGGAAAAATAGTTCGGCCCCGATAAGCATGTCGATCGGACCAGGTGTGTTGAATTGAAAGTCTGCTAAGTTTAATGATGGTGGTATCTGCCAGTTGTCCGTGTTCATCTCTACACGTGGTAGGTGATGGGTGATTTTTGGAATTACTAGGCAGTCTATTGAAGTCTTGTAAGCTGTGTGTTGAGAATGAAGTTTGCAGACGACAGAGCTAGAAGTGTTCGCCTGTTGTTCACTAATCCCACTTACTATGGTAGACGTATTGTGTTTGTATAATCTTAACTTATTAATCTTAACTTATTGGCCATGTTCTCTGTTATAAAGTTAGATTGTGACACTGAATCTAAAAGAACTCTGCATTGATGCTTGTTGCCTTGATTGTCTTCTACGTCGACCAATGTAGTGGGTAGTACTACTTGAAGGTTTTCGCATTGAGATGCAAGTGTTGTTGTCATGAAAGATGTACTATGATTGGTTGGTTGTTCTGTAGATTGGTCGATGATGTGAGGATTTTCAGTGTCCGATTCAAAATGTAACATTGTGTTGTGTTTATTGTTACACACTTTGCAGGCTCCAGCTTGACAGTCTTTAATTTTGTGTGATTTTGAGAAGCAATTTATGCACATACCTAGCTCCTTGATACTGGAATACCGGTCTGTGGGCGTCAGTGATTTGAACTTATTACATTGAAATATCTTGTGATTTCCATTGCAATATGGACATGTTACACTACTGCTGCTGGTAACTAGAGTAGGGTGATGTCTGAAGTAAAGTAGCGTTTGGTTGCTATTACTATGTGGACTACCACTTGATTGCTTACTATGACTATTGCTTATGATGTTATGTCTATTGTGATGTAGACTTTTGTTGCTAGGACTAGTTGATTGATCGCTATGATTCAAGTCGATTGCTTCTAATGTTTGACATCTAGATTTTAGGAATGTGATGAAATTTGAGAATGTTGGTACATCTGACGATACAATTTGGCTCTCCCACAGTCTAAGTGTAGGGTGGTCAAGCTTCTTGGTCAATGTGAATATCAACAAAGTATCCCAACTTTGCACTGGTTGACCTAGGTTTTCTAGAGCACGTAAATGCTTGTTTACAGAATCGATTAATGATCTTAACTCTAATCCAGATTCCCTTTCAATTTTGTTGATGTTGTATAGAGAAGCTATGTGATTGCTGATGAGGATTCTTTTATTTTCAAATCGTTCCTTAAGTAGGGACCAAGCAGTCGTGTAGTTTACTGAGGTAATTTCTAAGGATTCTATGACGCTGATAGCTGGACCGTGAAGTGACGTTTTGAGGTAATGAAACTTTTGTGTGTCTGTTAGTGAGGTGTTGTCATGGACGAGAGAATAAAATATTTCTTGGAACGATGTCCACTCCTCGTATTTCCCACCAAATGTAGGGAGTTTTATAGTAGGCAATTTGACACTAATTGAAGAGTTATTAGAAACTTCCGAGCTAGATGGGGTTGAAATTGGTTGGATGTCAGTGAGGAGAGCTTCTGCTTGGGCAATCAATTCAAAATAAATGTTTTCAAACGATTCCCTTTCAGCTTCGTGATCTGATTCAGTATCAAGAAGTTCTATGTCTCCTTGTATCCGTTCAAATTCTTGTACAAGTGGTTGAAATAGGGCTAGTCTACTTTTTAATTGGGACACGTCATTATCTACTATTGTATCTACATACTTTTTAAATCTAGTAAGTTTGGCTTTGGTCTGTCCTCGCTTTTGGCATAATGTTTTTAATTGCTGTTCTGTCATCTTCTTTGTGTGCAAAGAGGCTTGTAAAAGGATGAATGCTGTTTGAAACTGAACGTGGTGAGGTTGATAATGACTTACGGTGCTGCAGCTGTGTTAATCCAATCACTGGACACTAAGTCACTAGTCACTGAGGCACTTGAAGACGAACTGAAGACGGCACTGAAGTCGCGACGGTTCGACACGTTCCGACGACGAAACTATGCGTACGTTACGATTGTTCCACGCGATCACTGATAAATAATCCGGCTCGAAGGACCATGTTGCGGCGCGTGATGCGCCAATGTTTTGGTAAATAATAAAAAAACTAACACTTTAAAAACGAACTATGAATTTATTGATGTATAAATGAACAAATGATATTAGTGGACTGTATAATTGAACTGTAATGAATAAATTGCTATAATGAACTAATGCGAATGTACTATTGATGAACTAAACTAATGAAATACGTGGAGGGAACTGCCTCACACGTCCTATCCCAAGCTATGGTAAACGAACAATGTCGCTCGATGATACCCTGACAAAAGACTCCTCCCTCACTCAGTATGTGGTTACAGATTTCTAAGAACTGGTGAGGAAGGGTCCGTCCTTTCGCAGAAGGACGATGTTTATGACTGTGTTTAACGCCGACAAGTGACATGAATAGCAGGAAGTACGTTAGAATTTAACAACACATGTGATATGAATTGGTTAACTATTTACTTACAATATTACTTACACTAAGAACATAAATAAAACAATTAACAATCATGATACTAAACAGGCAGGATAACCTCATTTCTCTTTCTAGTATTATACGAATGAGCTGGGGACTTAAAATTGATAGTTGTTCAATTCTTTGCAATGAGAGTAGTTTCAATAATATATTGCCCGTAAACAGTTAAAATATTTAGATTTTTGAAATGTTCTTTTGCTGGTGCATCATACTCTAACTTAAGCATGATCCTGATTGCTCGTTTTTGCTGTTTTAATATTTTTTCCAAATTTAAATTTTTTGTCCAGCCATACTGTGATGGCTGATGTAAAATGGAAAATGCTCTACTTTAAAATCAGTTGTGCATCTTTAAAACTCTGGGGGTCGCACCCAAAAAGTTGTGATACTGGTCGCACTGTATCAGATTGATACTTTTATACAAGGCTAGTAAGAAATATTTTTACATTAAATACTTGAGAACTGAATACTTTTGAGTTTGATGTCATTTAATAGCTTTGTAATTAATAATACATTTGAGAACCTTTTTTTAAATCTAATATATAAAATTCTCGTGTCACAGTGTTTGTCTGCAAACTCCTCCGGAACGACTTCACCGGTCGTTATGAAATTTGGTGTGTAAATTCTGTAGGTATGCGAATCGGACGTAAACTATTTCCCGTTTCGAAATTCTTAAAAGGGCTCCGCCCCAGTGGCTCTGGAGTTTCCCATGTTAACCTTATGAGAAATGGAATTAATGAATCTTAACAGCTGTTTCAATTAAACAAGTTGGTTATGTTCTATGATGTTCAATAGCATTAAAGTTACAAGGATTACCAACAGGGTGCAGCACTATTATTTCTTTTACATTTATGACAACAGCTAATTTGCAACCAAAAGGTGAGTGAGCGTAGCGAACGAACTTCAACCTGGAGGCGAGTGAGCGTAGCGAACGAGCAAACCTGAAGGCAAGTGAGCGCAGCGAACGAGCTCCAACCTAAAGGTGAGTGAGCGTAGTGAACGAGCTCCAACCCAAAGGTGAGTGAGCGTAGCGAACGAACTTCAACCAGGACGTGATTGAGCGATGCGAACGAGATCATCTTGAAAATTAAACGTAACGGTACTTTCTTTCCATCGGTCTGTCTTAGGGGAAACCTATAACTTAGGCGATACGAAGTTCGCCGGGTCAGCTAGTGTATATATAAAAACCTTGCATGATGCTGTGTTTTACCATAGACAAATAGAATAAATATAGACCGTCAGCTGTGCTGCGGTTAGCATAAGTTCTGGCGTCCACCACTAGGTTTACCGCGTAGTTACAGCACACACCGCTGCAGCGTCACCTGCTGGTCACATACGGCTCCTGCGCTCCTCACCTGCAGCGGTGTGCGCCGTAACTACACGGCAAACCTAGCGGTAGGCTCCGGAACCATCCTTTGACAGTCTATATTTATTCTTTTGTCTATGGTTTTACCAATAACGGGAAAGGTCTCAGTGTATCAAAGTGATGCATAGTTTGTAAAATGAGAAAAAACATCCATACATTTTGACAATTCATATATAGTAACTAAAAAGCAGTACTTTTATGCAAATCACACTATATCAAAGGGGTACAAAGTTTGTAAAATAAGGAAAAAAACATTGATACATTTGAACAATTCATGTATTATTGTAAATAAAAAGCAGTACATGTATAAAAATAGACTTTAAAATACTAATAATTTCAATATTGGGTAGGGTCGCACTGTATCAAAGTGATACAATGACCTTGGGAGTGCCAAGAGTTAACCTGCCAAACCGATTACACCACTGATCGATATTAGCTTTGGGGTTTTGTTCCTGTTCAAAATTGGAAGTAGGTAGTAGTTGGTACTTGCCACAAAATGGTGGTGATAAAAGAAGCCTTTGTATCAATTTGATCAGGTGCGACTGTCCGAGGGTTAAAAGTATACTGTATGACAGAAAACAGTATTTGACTTCAGCACACTCTGATGGGAGACCAATTTTAAAATGTTTTTAGTTCCAAACAGCTAGCTTCAACATTAACATAATAACAGTTAACATAACTAGGATGTCTAATTGTCTACACATTAAAATAGTGTATCATCTACAAAGTGTTATTCTTATCAGCTAAAAAGTGGTTGCCTTGTATCAGATAAACATTTGTGGGAAGTTATTTTAATGCCAAACAGCCTTACATTTTAAAAGATAATTGATTATTATATTCTTGCTGTAATATTTTAGTAAAACCATTGTAAAACTATGCACTCAAACTCATATGAAACCGAGGTAGGAACAGTTTTACCTTGCAGCTGCAGTTGAGCAAGAGCGGAGTCAGGCCCAGCAACGTGTGGCTCTGGTGGAGCAAGACTGGAGTATGCGTCTGCAGCAGAGAGAGTCAGAGCACTGCAGGGCGGAGCAGGTGTACAGGGAGAGAGTGCAAACCTTACAAACTGCTCTGGAGTCAACCAACACTCAGACTGAGGTGGAGCGAACCAAGTGGGCAGAGGAGAGAGCTAGCATCGTAGCCAATGCCACAGCGAAAGAGGTTTGAAAACCACACCATAGTACCGCTAATCCCAGGGACCAGACCCTGTTCAGATTACCAAATTGTTTGGAAATGCCGCAATTGAATTCAAATTTAAAAAAAATATTTTTATGTGTGTAAATGACCACTACTTTCCCTGCAATCAAAGTAACATAACATGATCGTTTTCTGTGGTAATCGTGACACCATCTGTTATTGTAGCAACACCCATCTCCTGATATTGTGTTCTTTTTACCACACAACGACCTTAAAATAGAACCAACAGAACATTGTTCGTAAATGGATGCTCGCTGTAGTTATTTATTCAACTTTTTTATGTTTCACACAAAATTAACGTGCAATTCACAAACTTTTCTTGGCCATAAAATTCTCGTACAATTTCCAGTTTCCCAGTCGCCAGGCCACTATGGTTGGTATTCAGAATACAAAGTGTTGTTTTAACTTTATGCAAACAAGCAGTAGTAACATTTTGGCGAATTTCCCATATAGGGAATAAGCTATTACCGTAGTACTCATGGTAAGACCTGGACCCGGGACCGATATAATTTTTCGTTTTGAGGTCCCTAGAGGCCAAAAACACCATCCGTTCAAATTCATATATATATATTGAATTATTGTAATAAATAAAGTACAACTGAGCACCCTGAATATTATATTTCAGTGACATGTTTCGGACATAGTACCCATGAACTTTTGAGAAAACTTCAAGTCACACCCCCATAAACCATATACTTAAAATGTTCGTCATGACGAGAAGCCTTGCGCAAAACTATCCATTATTTCATAAATTGCCCTTTAAGGTCGTAATTCCTTTCTAAAGGGAACTTTCCATATAACCTAATGTTAAAAATACCTCAGCTGTACTTATTTGTTTGTATTACTGTATTCTGTTTTGTTTATTTTTAGCTTAACTGAATGAATCAATAATTTTATTAATACTTATGAAGTCAAACGGGGCGAAGCCCATGGGTAATAGCTAGTAACAAATACTTAACTTTTGTTTATATTGTTTGTTTGTATATAAATAAACATAATTTAGATTATACAGATGATTTATAGAATTAGACAGGATTTGGACAGCTTTTTGTTACTGATTAGTCCAGCATCTATAGGGGGTTGAGTATGCACTGAAAGTGTAACTCTTTTTGACTTTTGATTGTTGTTGGGGGCATTTTGGAGATGACAAAAACCGATGTTGTCAACCTCCTAGCAGGTGAACAACTTGGGGGGGGAGGGTGCTCTGAGACGTGTTCTAGAAAATCGCTTAAATCTCATGAACTAGACACGATAGAAACAAGTTCCAAACAGCATTGTATTACCAACTTCATCTGCTTTAAAAAAGTATCCAGAAAAAGTCCAGTATCTATGATATTAGTTGAGTTATTTAGCAATTTATTTAAAATTTTGAATAAAAACCCCTAAAAAACGTTAAGTTATCCATTAAAACCCCTTTAAAACAACAAAAAGTACAGTTTTTCATCGTGCATAATGTGTTTTACACGCTAAAGTGAATTTATATGGTAATTATAGCGAAATATTACAAGGTTATGAGAGGTTTCCGATGAAGCGGCACGGTGACGTGGATGATGCCGCTGCGCGGCAGAAATCAACGTGAAGTACAGACTTGTAAAAATTGGGTATGTACCAAAAGTGTAACGCATTTTGACTTTTGATTGTTGTTTTTTGGGGCCACCTTGGAGATGACAAAAACCTATGTTGTCGCCATTCCAGCAGGTACACAACTTGGTGGGAGGGGGGGGGGGAGTAGCATTGAGGCGCGTTCTAGAACATCGCTCATATCTCGTGAACTAGATACGATAGAAACCTGTTTAAAACGACATTGTATTACAAACCGCATCTGCTTTAAATATGATACAATGAAAAATCCCATATCAATGATAATAATTGAGTTATTTAACATTTTATTTGAAATTACAAATTTAAAGTCAAAATACCGTTTATCTACCTATATAACTCTCATAAAACAATGAATAGTACTGTGTTTGGAGTGCATTCTATGTTCAACACACGAATTAAAAAAATTTAAGTGGACTGTACTTTCCTTAAAATAATATGTACGGAGTTTTCAGTTTGCGAGTAAATAATTATAAGCTGTTTTTAACCCTAGGCGATTTTAAATATAAAATTTAAACAAAAATCTAGGTACAACTACCATAGAAAATGCTTCAGTTTGAAATGTATACGGTTTGTATTAAAATAATATTAAAATAGACTTGGAAATGCTGTACTTCATTTTAAAACATAACTACCATATAAACTACACATAAGAAAACAACGGATACTATTTCGGTAATCTTGTTTGTAACGGTCTTAATGATGAGGATTTCTACAATTTTTAAAACATTTGCAGTAAGAGCAGCAGGATTAAGAAGAAAAGGAAGCACCTACAATGACAGCCACTATATAGAAATCACAACTAATCCATATGCCGTCAAGGACATTAGTAAAATGCCTTGCACACCGGACAGCTTCAAATTACACCTGTTACGGTGTAGTGCCCAACTATATTTCTGGGAAAAGTCCTTGACAGCAGAAATAGAGCCTTTCGATCTATTCCAGTACGGATTTTTCAAAGACAGCTCAGGAAAATTGCGCCTTCTTCTTATGACCCTGCCCCCGGCTCATACAAATTTGCTAAAGCCATGTATATGCAAGACTTGTTCTAAATCAACTTGTAGCTGCTTTTCAAACAAGTCATCCTGCTGCTCCTACTGAAAATGTTTTAAAAATTGTAGAAATCCTCATCATTAAGATCGTTTCAAACAAGAAGACCGAAATAGTATCCATTGTTTTCTTATGTGCAGTTTACATGGTAGTTAAGTTTTAAAATGAAGTACAGAATTTCCAAGTCTGTTTTAATATTCTTTTAATAAAAACCGTATACATTTCAAACTGAAGCATTTTCTTTGGTAGTTGTACCTAGATTTTTGTTTAAATTTTATATTTAAAATCGCCTAGGGTTAAAAACAGCTTATAATTATTTTCTCGCAAACTGAGAACTCCGTACATATTATTTTAAGGAAAGTACAGTCCACTTAAATTTTTTTAATTCGTGTGTTGAACATAGAATGCACTCCAAACACAGTACTATTCATTGTTTTATGAGAGTTGTATAGGTAGATAAACGGTATTTTGACTTTAAAATTGGTAATTTCAAATAAAATGTTAAATAACTCAATTATTATCATTGATATGGGATTTTTCATTGCATCATATTTAAAGCAGATGCGGTTTGTAATACAATGTCGTTTTAAACAGGTTTCTATCGTATCTAGTTCACGAGATATGAGCGATGTTCTAGAACGCGCCTCAACGCTACTCCCCCCCCCCCTCCCACCAAGTTGTGCACCTGCTGGAATGGCGACAACATAGGTTTTTGTCATCTCCAAGGTGCCCCCAACAACAATCAAAAGTCAAAATCCGTTACACTTTCGGTACATACCCAATTTTTACAAGTCTGTACTACACGCTGATTTCTGCCGTGCAGCGGCATCATCCACGTCACCGTGCCGCTCCATCGGAAACCTCTCATAACCTTGTAATATTTCGATATAATTACCATACAAATTCACTTTAGCGTGTAAAACATATTATGCACAATGAAAAACTGTACTATTTGTTGTTTTAAAGGGGTTTTAATGGATAATTTAACGTTTTTAGGGGTTTTTATTCAAAATTTTAAATAAATTGCTTAATAACTCATTTAATATCATAGATACTGGAATTTTTCTGGATACTTTTTTAAAGCAGATGAAGTTGGTAATACAATGCCGTTTAGAACTTGTTTCTATCGTGTCTAGTTCACGAGATATAAGCGATTTTCTAGAACGCGTCTCAGAGCATCTTCCCCCCCAAGTTGTGCACCTGCTGGGAGGGCGACAACATTGGGTTTTGTCGTCTCCAAGATGCCCCCAACAACAATCAAAAGTCAAAAAGAGTTACACTTTCAGTGCATACTCAACCCCCCATAGATGCTGGACTAGATGATTTAATTCAAAAATTTGGTCAAAGATTGGGTTTCTTGAAGGAATTTGGCTATTAAAAATATGTATTGGAATTTTTTAGATTTTCTTCGTATATGAAGTATTTTTCAGTTGAATCCATTCAATTTCCTTTGTTTAAAACTTTTAGAATTTTCATGTTGTTTTTTAAATTTGTGTAATTGTGGTTGGTCGATAAAAGGTGTTCAGCAAAGTTTGATTTCATGGATGTTCTGTTGTTACTCTTAAGAGCTTGAATGTGCTCTTTGAATCTAGATTTAAAAGAGCGTCCTGTCTGACCAATGTAGAAGTGTTCACAATCAGTGCAGTTAATTTTGTATATGCCAGATTTGTCGTAGATGTCTTGATGTTCTTTATTTGTAGTAATGCTATTTGTTATCATATTGAAAGCGTTATTTTTTGTTTTAAAATTAATTTTTTATTTAATATATCAGCAGCCCTATTACGTGAACACCTAAATTAAATCATATACCATAACTTGAGCAAAATATGGGGTATAAATAAGGCTTTCCCATTTTTGACCCTAAAAACAAAAAAAAATCAATTTCTTTGTAAACCGTTTTGTAGACATATGGTCAAAAAACACTCTTTACCTCCCCCGTAGCAGTAAACCTAAGCACTTGTTAAATCTAATGTTATTTAAATTGAGAATAAATATGTCTTATTTATGGAAATATTTTAGTAATAATGTAATCAGACAAGTTGAAATTCGCTTAGTGTGCAGGTTTGCTGCGGCGGGGGTATTTTTAAAGTTAACATAACTTTATCTTACACATGCATAACCTTCTATGTTTACATGCTTTTGTTGAAGTGTTTATGTTGTTATCAGGAATTAGTCATGAATGCAAGCTTGTTCTGTTCAAAATTGAACTTTTATAAGTGGAGTTTTGAATTCTTAAAATATGACTTTATAAACACAGAGTCGACTGTCAACTGTATGAACATTTCAGTCGTACAAGATGATGTTGCTCACTGAGAAGGTAGAACATTTGAAGGAAGAGAAAGCAAGTCTAGACAACCAGCTGTCCACAGCCATCACCACCAACCAGCAACTACAGAGGGACAACTCCTCTCTCATGGCCGACCTGGCAGACCTCCGGCGGAAACTCTCTGCTGTACAGGAGGTTAATGAATTACTAAGTTTTGTTTCTAGTTTATTTAAAGTTCTTTTACATCAGTGACCAGAGTTGCATTATGTGCTCCCTTTCTGTATGTTGAATAGGAAGTAGTCATCTTTAGGTCCCTACAATGTTTTGCATCGCTCCCATAACATGAGACTTGTTTTGGCGGAAACTGACAACTTATCACATGACGACGCCAAAGAAGCAAGCACCTTTAGTCAAAGGGTACCCTTTGACTATATTAGGACTGGAGACGGAATAAAAAAGGTACGTAACCTATCATATCAAAGAAGATATTCTCCAATTGTGTTCTTACTTTTTAAATTGGTCATTAAAACCAATGCTCTTATTGAAGCTGGGAGACAGATTCCTATTCTGCAGTCATTTTATGCCAAAAAGAAACTATGATACTGAGACAATGGTCCATTATTGGGGTTATTTAACTGTCAACCCCACTATTGTGATTTATAAACAATTTTTTTTAACAGTTATCGTACTGTAAATAAATGCTGTATCTTTTGAAGAGTGCCAAGTCTAAAATGTTAAGAGAAAAGAGGCTGATAAGATTGAGTTTTTTCAAATTATTTCTACATTATTTTCTGAAGATTGTTGTATTAAAATTAACATTCCTGAATACTTTTTAGCAAATTTTCCATATTCTGTTGCCACAATGTTTAACGCTGTGTAACGTGTGTTAAACTCATGATGTTTTGAAGTTTAAGAATGCAATGTTACATGTCATTTATAGCATATTTACTACATTCATTCATTTAGTTATATAATTTTAACTCTTTGATTATACCAATATTTGCCATATAGCCTATTTAACTAAATTGTCAGAAAATGTATAGCAAATTTAAATTATACTAGTAGTACGCTTATTCTGTGCGTAACGGGACGAGTGAACATGAGCGCAGCAATGAAAGAATCCACCCGCAGTAACTTACCGGTGTCACTGATGAACACAATGTCATTTGTATGGGCAAATTAACCAAATCTCAGTTAACAACAATCCTAACTTCTCGTCCATTAATTAACCAAAGTCATTCGTAATGTACGTAATGGATTTCCAACAGTTATCGATAGGAGGTAAATCCATCTGTGACGGCCCCAAAAATCCCCAGACCCATTACATATCAGTTGGGGAGGTTTTTGTTACACCCTCAGGAAACCTTGTCTTTACCGTCACGGAAGCTTTGCTTTATTTCAAATATAAAAAGAGGGTATGTAATATTGGACTGTTAACCTCCCAGCTTTTTGCGTCAACCAGTTGCTCACCATGGAATATTCCGTCAGCATGGCTCAGCGCTGGGTCAGGCCAACGTTCTCGGAAAGTGTAACGTGCATGGCTGGAATTTGCTGATACAGCTCAGCAAGTCGCTCGATGAAATCAGTTAATGCGCAACTATAGTTTGCCTAATGCCTGATGAATCGTTAGGCAGCAGCACCGCCCAGGGCTTGCACTGACGTCACGCGGCATAGCCGCAACGTGATTGGCTGGTTCCCCTCCACGCCCAACTCTGGGCTATGGGCAGAGCGCACTCAGTTGAGTTAGTCTAAATTCTAAATTCGGCTCGGTCGGTCACCTAAATTATCGCCTTTCCCTCACTCTTCTAAAATGTATTTTAACCTGAAAATCTGTAACTTAACTTTGTAAAACTAAGCGACTCATATCCGAATTGTATTCTTTCTTAATCGTCAGCTAGTATTGGTAACTATTAATAAGTATCGTGTTTGTAAACTAAACGTAGACTAATCACTCATCTTTCTACAGCAAGTCGATAGCTAAATACTTTTCTACTGTTTTTGTCATAAGTAAATAAATTATTTATTCGTAGTGCATTTTCGTTGTTTCATTCGGCTACCTGCCACACATCGTTCCTGTACAAAACGTATTATGATTAAATGAAGCCTATTTCCTTATTTGTTATGAGGCCTATCATAAACAAAATGAAGCCAAACTGAACTAATCTAACTTAACCTAATTGCCGCAGCAAAGTGTAAAGGAGTCTCCTTAAAAATATCGTATGGCTTATAATGTTGATATATAACACATAGAAACGATAGAGTTATTATGATGATATATAATCGATACAAACAATAGAGCTATTATATCACCTAAAAATGATTAACAATCCAATATATGTTTATCTAACTAATGTATCTAAATGCCATAAACGGTTCCCACACTCCGCACTGCTTGCCTTTACCACTTCCTTTGCCACTTCCTACGTCATGGACCTGTTTCCCTCCCTTCACAAAGCATTTTAGTATTGCAGATGCATTAATCTAACTATCACAAAGGGTTCACACACTCCGGACTGCTCGCCTTGACTACTTCCTTCACCACTTCCTACGTCAAGGACCTATTTCCCTCCCTTCACATAGCATTTTTCGAATTGCAGATACATTAATCTAACTGTCAAAAAGGGTACCCACACTCCAGACTGCTCGCCTTCACTACTTCCTTCACCACTTCCTACGCCGTGGACTTGTTTTCCTCCCTTCCCATAGCATTTTTCGAATTGCAGATACATTAATCTAACTGTCACAAAGGGTTCCCACACTCCGGACTGCTCGCCTTGACTACTTTCTTCCCCACTTCCTACGTAGACCTGTTTCCCTTCCTTCCCACAGCATTTTAGAATTGCAGATACATTAATCTAACTGTCACAAATTGTTCCCACACTCCAAACTGCTCGCCTTGACTACCTCCTTCACCACTTCCTACGTCGTGGATCTGTTTCCCTCCCTTCCCATAGCATTTTTGTATTACAGATACATTAATCTAACTGTCACAAAGGGTTTCCACACTCCGTACTGCTTACCTTTACCACTTTCTTCACCACTCCCTATGTCGTGGACCTGTTTCCCTCCCTTTGCTTAGAATTTTAGTATAAAATTAGACTAACATCATTGACTATTTAACAGTCAATGCGAACAATGAATTGAACAATGTAAAAAGCTGCTTAGTACTAAATATATACATATCTGTATATTTGTATTGTAAAGGTGAATTTTAATTCTGTACATAAACTGTACATAACTGCCATCTAATATTTTAAAAGTTATAATTATTATTCTGAAAGTTGTGAAATTATAATGTTATATATTCATAGACGTCAAACTGTTTACTCCATGAATGAAAGAGTTTAGAGGAAAAGTCGTTCTCTCTGTCTAAAGTAGATAACAAAATTGTTGGTCGCAAAACATATACAAATAAAAAGAAAAAGAAGGTAGCTTCTAATGTTATTCTTATGGGACAAATTAAAAATTTATTTTTAGGGTTTTATAATTACTGAATGGAATCGTCTAGAATTTTAATGGTGTCATAATTATTTGTGCAAAGTTTGAACGCTGTAAGTGCAACGGTTCTTGAGTTTTTTATGCAAACACACACACACACACGCAATCAAGCGGACAACTAATCTTTGACTCCACTATACACGATACATAGATTCGTTCACTTTGTTCACTCATCTATTACCCTTTATAACCCTTTGGAAACCCTCATCAGATTTTAAAATATTTTTATATCCAAAAAACATTATTGTTAACAAAAAGCCTGTAACCTGTAATTCATCCCATAGTTGCAATAACACTTTTGTCCAAAATTATTAATTTAGTATAAATTAATCCTAAAACCCCAACATTAAATTATTTTCCAAAAGCCTAAATATTATTGCAAGTGATGTTCCTTTATGAAGAAAGAAGACAGCTGGCTACAACAATGGACCCATCAACATCTTGTGTGAAATTAAGAAATCTTTCTCTTCTCTATTAGACATGACAGCTCCAACACCTTAAATTCAGTGAGGGTATAATCCTTCAGTACAGTAAAATATTCAAAAAGTCAAATTGATTATAAGTATTTAACACAAGCAACAGAAGAGTAGCCTTTACATACATTTTCTTTATTTTAAATTTGTAACTTACTGCCACATCAAGATTTATATTAACTTGTCACTGCGAAGAATCAACCTGGTGCGAACTTTCCATTTTGTGAATATTAGGCTTATCCTACTTCAAGAAATTTAACTTAATACAGACATATTTTATTTCCAATCTGAATTACAATTCAAAAACTATAACTTATTTTCATCAAGAATAATTTCAGGAAAACAATTTGAACAAGATAACTAAATTCAACCTTGATTAATTTGTCACCTATCTATAATATTAAAACGTGACAGGTTTTTTTATTTCACGATTCTGAATCAAACACTTGACGGATTTTCATGATTTTTGTATTGAAAGAAAGATAATTTTGAGAACTACGGAATGTCGAAGCCATAACTTTAGTTTAGGGTTTCAGTTTTTTAGAAAATAAGTTTGAAATGTTTAAAAGTCTAGCAGCCGACGCTAAAATTCTACACTATATTTTGGTATAAAACCATTTGCTTAACGTAACAGCTGTAAACATTAAGCGTGTGTGACACAAATTCAGCTTTTGGTTAATTATGACATGCATAGGATTGACTTATTTACACTATGTGTAATGCTATACTCATTGATACGTTCATTTATTGGGTAAGAGGATAACAGACTATTTAAATATATGTGGTAAAATGCTAGATGTTCTAATTTATTATTTTGAGCAGTCTTTAAAATTTTAAGTTTGTTTTAGTGCAATATAATTTGTTTTAACTAACAGCTGGTTGAATATAAAAATATTCTTTAGAACTATCAGGTTAGTTTATTATTCTGTGATTTTGCCATTGATTATAGGAAATGAGAAAAATTCTATAACCATTGATGTTTACAAATTAAGCCTCTGCCCCAGAGTCTTCAAAGAAAAGGTTATGGAAATTATTTTTCTGTTCAACTTTTTGAGAAAAGAATATGAAAATAACAATGTTTACATGTTTTTATTCATCTTGACAGCTTTTTGTTTACAATAAATGTTTAACTGCTTAAACTTTGCTTGGATTAGAAATTGAAATATTGAGATGACTTCAGTTTTAGGTGACTACTCAATTCCCGTACGTAGGACGGGCCAACAGCTAGTTCAATATTATTGTTGGACTATATTTACCTACCTATCCAAGCCTTATTGCAATATCAATTAGTCATACCATCCTTATATATAATACCTGAAGGTGATTTCTACGAAACACTATTCCTCCGTTAATAATGGACGGATTAAAAAAAACGATGTGTCAAAATTAAGTATTTTTTGTGTAGACGCCCCCTTTCACCAATTCGTGTAATAAAAGTCCTCGGGCTTTGCCCCACAGGCCATCAAAATACCAATGTATTTCTTATGAAGAAAAGATTTTGTTGATTTAACACAAGAATAGTTTGTATTAATTAAACAGCTGTTCATAGTAAACACATATGATATACACAAAAGCGTTCGTTTTCAGTTTCGACAACTGGAGTGGAGTGACCGTTCGTTTTCAGTTTTGATAACTGTAGGTAGTGGAGAGATTGATTACATTATTTTTGAGTTGACTCTTTTAAGTAAACGGAAATTATGACTGTTATTCGTTTTGAAAACGCCTGGAATACTTTGCAATTGCTCGAATTCGAGCAACAGGTGCACTAGTTTTTAATAATTGGCATATGTTATTTAATAAATTAAAATATTTGAAGATCTTTTGAGTCAGCCGAGTTCTTCTCCCTGAAAATATCTATAATAAACTTATTGTTAACTCATTGTTCTGTTTTACTGAGCTAAGCTAAACCAAGATGGTGACCCTTTATTGTTCATTATAATTATCAAACCACATCCACATTCATTGAAATATCCTATTCTTAGTTCATTATTAATAAATTTTTATTGTAAAGAAACCCTTTATAGATTAGTCATTTGTCTTTTTATATATTTAATTTAGGCTTAACTTAGCTTAATCCAATAAATAGTAAGTAAATGTACAAACCTGAACCAAGTTTTATTAGTCCAAATTACAAAGAACCAATAAGAAATTTTGTTACAACAAAGTTTGTTTGTTGTAGCCAATTGGGTATTGATAAAGATTATTATTTCAACAGCATAAAATTATTGTTTTCTTTTAAGAATCAAAACAAATCTTATGATAGTTAAAAGTGTGTGTCATTAAGATCCCACAATGAAATCGTAAACAGTGTATAGGCAAACTATAGAGCTGTACAATGTACATGGGGGTGGCCCTTGCTTAAAACCCACCGTTGTTGTATCTACCTATATACCATATACACCAACCAATATCATCCATATTCACTTACATACACTTCATGCAAATACACTACCCAGCTGTCCCTGATCATCGGCTTTCAATAAATGGTCCTGACTAATGAAACAGCTGGTCTTAGTCGGTAACAAAGCTACACAAGGCATCATACTCCATTCTACAAAGGCAACACTAAATAAACAGGCCGGATTTTTTTGTTTGTTAAAATATAATGGCTCCTCAGGCATGACGTCATCATAGGTGACGACAATAACGCAATGATATTTTTTTAGTTATATTTTTTTTTCAAAGAAAAGATTCAAACAAGCAGCTGATCACAAACGGAAAACACATCACGTCATTTCCGTCGCCTACAATGTGGTAATGCCAGAGGTGCATTACGGCCTGTTATTTAGTGTTGCCTTGATTCTATACACATCTTTCACTCATATTTGGGATAAAATACGTCCCAATCTTAAATGAATATGGATATGAAAATATTAATACTCTTGTGTTAATATTTTCTGTTGAACTCCTGTTAAAACAGTAACAATGCAGGTCCGACCATTTTCATTTGTATACCCCACTAAGGACAATAATACAATTTTTTTTAAATCATACTCATGAGTATTATTTTTAAATCATCTGTGTGTATTTCAGGCCTCATTCAGTCATTCACTACCCAAGATTAAGAATAAAGTGAAAATATTATTCACAAATTTATAAAGGTACTTGGTTAATGGAATACACACAAACTATTTATAATAGTTTTATATTGAGTTGTGGCATTGTACTTTGGGGTAACAGCAGCAAATCAGAGTTTTCTACTACAACAAAAAAAATATTAGAATAATATGTAAAACCCATTTCACATAACATTGCAGGCCACTTTTCATTAATCTTAAGTTCCCACCCTTACCACTGTTTGAATCAGCTATGATGACATTGAAATTTCCTGAAGTCTTTAAACGCAACCATGAAGTATATAATTACAACAGGCATCAAAACCACATACATTTCAATTGTCACTGAACATCACTGGTAATAGCCGGACCACTTCACTCAGCAAGTTATAGCTATTTAACTTACAAGTGTATGAGCGTTTTTCATCACGCAGGTGAATGTTGTGTGTTGTAGTGCATAATTCACCTATGACCTAAGTGATGTAATGGGTTTCATTACTTCACTAGTGAGTTTTTGAAACTTTAATTCACTTGTGATCTTTTATTTCAGCAAGACTTAATAGAAAAGGCCTACTACAAATTAGAAGAATAAGAAATAAACGGTACCGTATCAGCAATCTGACACATACCATTGACTATATAACACTAAAATTACCGTCGCTAGTGTTATATAATCAATACACATACTTTCTCCCGTTAGCTTGTCAACAACCTTTAAGTATAATGGGTAAGCAATGAGAGTAACGATATTTAAAGCGATATTTAATAGGAAAAATCACTAAAGTTTCTATTTTGTTTAGAATTTTAAGGACCATCACAGAAGAGTTTCAATCACAGAAGGTTTTTTTCAAAAAATCCTTTTCTGTTTTTTAAATGGGGTTCTATGGGAAAATAACATAATTTACAATAACTTTTGAACCGTCATTTTTACAGAAATGGGAGTTCTACCATTTTGTTTAGAATTTGACATCCACACATCCAGAGACACACACACACACAGACATCACTTCGAAAACCACTTTTTTGGATTCAGGGAGACCCAAAATGGATATAACCATTCAAAACTCAAACTCGAAAATATTGAGAAAGTATTATTTTTGTCAAAATTTTCGAGTACTATGTATAGGGGGAGAAAGTAAAAATGAGCCCATATACTAAAATAATACCTCTGACGACCACGGCTGGAAAGCTACTGATGGGATCATCACAAGTAAGAGTTATCACCCGCATGTGTTAATTTATGTCTGAAATCTATGTGAAAAGTAACCGATCAATAATAATATAAAATCTCTAATGTAGGAGCTGTCCAGTGAAAGATTGAGCATACAAAAACTGCGATCAGGCCAAACAGAGCTGCAGAGGACAATTGAAGGTTTGAGAGTGGAGATAGCTGCAAACCAAAGGCGAGAAACTGAGTCGGCAACTACGCTAGAGGGACTGCGGAGGGAGATACAGAGAGCAACTAATACACTGGCTGACAAGGACCGTGTCATTGCCAACATCAGGTAGGCACTGCATGCAGAGCAAAAGGCCCCTTACTACTAAAAATATGTATTCCTACAAGACCCACAAACAAAAATCTCATTGTATTCATACCCCCCCCCCCTTCAAATCACAAGATCATATCTCATAGGATGTTTGATTCTTTTATTTCTGAAATTGGTAGTCATATTGAAAATTATATTTCAAACTATCTTGGTATGGTATTTCTCATATTACCAATTTAATGGTTTAATTACCTTCAGTCTCCAGTTCAAAGTAAGTCGATTAACGCGACCTAGGTTTCAGCACGACGTTGTACTATCATCAGGCTTCCAATCAAAAATGTTGAAAATGTTGTGGCTTGGATGTCAGTTGTCGCGGCCGGTGATTTGACAAAATGTACTCGTTCTCCCCTTGTAAATACAGTACCGATCGGTAAATGTGTGTGTGTTTGTGTCTTGTGAACTATAGTTTTTACTAAACGACGTCCAATGGACTGAACATTTTCGAATGGAAGCCTGATGATAGCACAACATTGTGCTGAAACCTAGGTCGCATTAATCGACTTACTTTGAACTGGAGACTGAAGGTAATTAAACCATTATATTAGTTATAAACCAGTTCAGGGGCAATTCCACATCTTATGATGTCAAAACTATTTCTCATATTGTTTGAATTCTTATGCCATTGGCAGCCTGCAAACTCTATGTGCCTACAGCTTCCTAGCATGAAAGTAGCTTTTAGAATTTAATGAATTAAAGTATTTACTCAATTAATTAGTAAAAACATTATAGCATAGTATCAACCCTCAAGTCCAAGAAAAAATACACAAAAGAAAAGAATACAACATAACATAAAACACTATACAAATCGATTAGTGCTTTTATTTACTTTATTGAAAATGTGTTTGAAATAATTAACAACTGACTTTAAAAACTTACTGGCATACTAGCAGCAACACCTGTGATGATTTCCTGCAATTTCGGCTTTTGTGATCATTTCCAGTGATCATGGCAATATCCATGATTATTCCTCAAGATCATTGATGTGTTTAGCTGATGTAATAACTTAAGACCATAATATGTGTACCTATGTGAATTTTTGATCACCCGTTATTTTGCATTTGTTTTGTTGTATTAGTCTTTCTGTTTACATTAAAGTATGAGTTTGGTTCAACTGAACTGATTTACTTATTTGAAAATGTAACATTGACGACAAGGAAAACGAAGAATGGATAAACAAGAGTGAAATAACCTAAAGAAATCACGAGCTGTAGTACAGTAGGACAGTTAAAGAAGGCAGAAATATTCCAGTCTCAAATCCATCTGAGGTGACCAATAGTTCAATTCCCGGGTCCTCAGGTGGTATTAACTTTACACCTTTTCATCCAGGAATGGTTACAAATTTAATAAAGAGACTTCAAATATTTCTACATCTTAAAAATCTAAGTACAGATGGTAATGCTAAAGTTTACATATTGCTTTCACACCCCAGTTACTGTACACAAACAAAACAACTTTATGATTTATGTCCACCTGAAAATCCACTTACAAAAGACTACAGTGAGTTTGTTTAGATACCAAAGGAGTTTGTAGAACCACAGCCAAGTCAATGGCTTTACAACACAAGTTTATTTCTCATACTCAACAAGAACATGAAGCCATAAATGAATTCTCAATAGCACTTAAGAAATTAACTAGCAACTGTGACTTTAATTGTGATTGTGGAAAGTCGGTTGCAGAGATGTTTCTTAAACTTCAGTTTATTCACGGTTTGAATGACATAGATATTCGAGCCAATCTTTTTCAAGGACGAGAGAAACGCACATACAAAGACATTGTTATGAATCTAAAAGTGAAATGTTATAGATGCGGTTCACCTTCTCATTGAGCTAAGAAATGTAAATTTATAGATGCTGAGTGCAGGAAATGTACTAAAATTGGACACATAGCAAGTGTATGCTTACAGAAAAAGAACCAGACTAACAAAAATTTGAGGAAATACCAGACTCAAGATGGCTTGGAGAAAGGCAGTGAGTATGAACATGAAATCAATGTACTAAGTGACAGACATAAAGGTAAATTCATTCTTGACATATCGATTGAAGGTAAAACTGTACCAATGGAATTGGATACAGCCGCAGCCTTCAGTACAATGTCCTATAATGATAAAAAAATGAATGTACGTACAAAAGTATTTAAAACCAACATCGAACTTCAAATGTACACAGGTGAACCTATCAAACCCAAGGGTAAACAACACATTCGTACATTGTTCATACAAGATGCAAAAATTTGTTGGAAAACTCTACCTTATTGACCAAAATGTAGATGATAAATTTGGAAGAGAATGGCTCAGAGAAGTGACATTAGATTGGGCTGAAATAAAAAATGTGAACACAATACAACCTGAAAGCCTTGGAACCGTCCTCAGTGAGTTTGATGAAGTTTTTGATGGGGAAATTGGGGAGATACCTGAGTATCTGGGACACTATAGACTTATTGACGATCCCACACCAATATTTGTAAAGCCAAGACAAATACCCTTTTCCCTTAGAAGTAAAGTTGAAAATAAATTAAAGAGACTTGAAGACTGTAACATTATAACAAAGGTTGACCATTCTGACTGGAGAATTACCATTGTACCAGTGGTGAAGCAATTGGACAAGTACAAATTTGTGCCGATTACAAAGTAACACTGAACAGAGTAATAAAAGATGAGAACCGCCCTATTCCAAGAATTGAAGAAATTTACTCTCAAATGAACAGAGGAAAAGTATTTTTGCACGCTAGATATTTCTAACAAATATATTCACATGGATGAGGATACAGCACACACATGCAGACATTGAGTAGGCCTACACTTAAAGATCTGTACAAAGTTAACTGTTTAATGTTTGATGTCAAAGTTGCTACCTCCCTTTGGAAACAGTTCATGAACAAAACTTTACAAGGTATTTGCGCAGTGCAATGTTTTTTTGATGACATTATTATACAAGGTAAGACATGTGATGAACTCTTAAAAAGATTAAAGTTTGTTCTAGAAAGATTAAAAAGTAAAAACTTTAAATTGAACAGAGAAAAGTGCAAGTTTTTTTCAAACTAGCCTTCAATATCTGGGACATGATAATAATTAACTAGTAAACACGTTGCTCGAAATCGAGCAATTGCAAAGAAGTAAAGTAGTTATTTAAAAACAAATAAAAGTCATCATAATTTCCTATGAGTTTAAAAGACTTTGAATTGAAAAATAAATAACAGCAATTCAATTATACAGCTGATCAAAATGTAAATAACTAAGTTCTCCATAAGGATAACATGGGAACTTTCTAAGCCACTGGGGCAGAGCCCAAGGGACTTTTTCAAAAATGTCTCTTTCCAATGAGACGTCAATGGATAAAATCGGTTAAGAAATGGCGGAGGAGTTCAACCGACAAAGTTTCGTGTAGCGTATTAATTATATAGATGCTCAAGGTATTTATAAAACAAAGGTATCTCCCATCTTAAACAGCAAAAGACCAGAAAACGTAACAGAACTTGGCAAATGTCTTGGCTCAATAAACTACTGCAACAAATTCATAAAGGATTTAGCAACAATCCTACACCCACTCAACCAACTACTTAAGAAAGACGCACAACAATCAGGCTTCAAAATGTGAGAATAGTTTTCAAAGGGTCAAATCAGAACTAGCAAGTGATCGTGTCCTTGTACATTATAATCCTGATTTACCTCTGGTACTAGCAACGGATGCCTCTCCGGTGGGTGTTGGTGCTATTCTTTCACATCATTATGTGTTTGACAACGTATGGTGATAGAATCTTATTTATTTAGTTTTCCTTATGTTTATTTATTTACTTATGTTTTATTGGTAAACATTCTAGGAAGAAGCAAGAATTGGCTGTCAAAAGATTTATTTTGACAAAAGACATAGAGCCACAGAATTAATTGCCTACACTACCTGATGGAGCTCAAGTCCATATAAAGGATAGGAATCAAGAAGGAACTATATTTAAAAAATATCCTGCACCTCGAACATATATAATTCAAACACAAGATGGTTGTTTGTGGAGGAACAGAAGTTCACTGCAAAGATTTAGCACTACTATGCCTTCTGATCACTCAGACCGGCACTGCAGACCAGTCCTTCAGAACACCTGAGATGATCAGCACCTTCCGATCATCCTCCAATGGCGTCACAGCCAAATCCTTCGGTGAATCTAAGAAGATCAGCAAGACAATCCAAACCTACCCGGAGGTTCGATCTTCAGAGGGGAGATGTGTTGTTAGTCATATGTGTTTGGCAAAATATAATGTTAGAATCTTATTTATTTAGTGTTTGTTGGTAAACATTCTGAATGTGAATTTATTGTTCGTTAAGGCTACCTAATAAAGTATTTGTCTTGTTAAAAATATCTTTAATCCTACTTACGATAACACTACAAACAGCACTACAGCCAAATTGACAAGGAAGCCACTGGCATCTACTAGGGGCTTAAGAAGTTTTTCCTGTATTGTTATGGACGGAAATTTACTCTGATTACCGACCACAAGCCACTCGTATCCATATTCAGCCCCACTAAAACACTGCCATCAACATCTGCTCCTAGATTATTCAATTATGCACACTTTTTATCTGGATTCGACTACAAAATTGAATACAGAAGAACATCGGATCATGCTAACGTAGATTTTTTATCTAGGTTCCCAACTGAACATGCTTAAACTAAAAGCAGGGACAACTGTGAGCATTTTTCAACTTAGTCAGCTTGATTCTTTTCAAAATAGTAGTTCCACAATAAGTCAACAGCCCACGACAAAGACCTTCAACCAATACTAAATTCACTTTAGGAAGGTAAATCGGTGGACGTTTCTGTGTACCATGAATTAACACTTCAAGACGGATGTATGTTCAAAGGATATCGAGTTCTAATACCACAATCCCTTCGTCGGAGATGAAGTTATTGGGCATTTAGGTATGGACAAAATGAAATCCTTAGCCAGAAGCTATTGTGCGTGGAAGAATATTGACCAAGATATATAGAAATTGGCAAAATCATGCAAACAATGCCGTTTGAAACAAAATGAACCAAGAAAGGAACAAAATCATCCATGGCTAGCTCCTCAGGGACCATGGGAAATGCTACATAGACGTTGCTGGCCCAATGCAAGGACAGTGGTACTTGATAATTGTGGACGCCTTTAATAAGTGGATTAAGGTAATACCTAGTAAGAATACTTCTACAGAATTTTGCACAAGAGAACTTAAAAAATGATTTGCTACATTTGGTCTTCCTATGATTTTGGTTTCTGACAATGGAAGTCAATTCACTTCTAGCGTCTCTTTGACTCTTTGAACAGTTCCTATCAGAAACCAGCGTGGTACACAAAAGAACTGCTCCTTACCACCCTTCATCATACGGACAGACTGAGCATTCTGTTCCGACTGTGAAGAAGTCCCTAAGAGAAATGGAAGACGAGAGAGGAAGACTAGACGTCAAACTCTTCAGAATGCTTATGCAGTTAGTTACGTCAAACCTCAAATTAATCTGGCTGTGATGCATACTACTTGATGTTTTGCAGGAAGATTCGAACACACATAGCTCTTTTACATTTTAAAGGTAAACAAGAAACTGAACATGTGAAGCAAGCAACACGATATTTTAAGGAGGGAGACAGAGAGTACAAGCGAGAAATTATTCAAACTCAAAAGACAAGTGGAGTTTTGGAAGAATATTGGAAAGGGAAAGTAGCCTTCTGTATAAAGTACGAATAGACAATGGAGCTCTGTCTGTAGGCGTCATGTTGATCAAATGCGAAGTAACGTTACCAAAACATTTCAGAGGGGAGAATTAATGTGTTTACCTAACCCGCCATGTTAAACTTACCTATCCCAAGCGTGATGTATACAACTTCTTCACTTCTCGAGTGATGTAAAGTTGAAAAAACTCACTCGGTGAGGTAATGAAACCCATTTAAATAACATTGAGTGTTTTACTTAAAAAATATACCTCTATGGAGCCAACGACGATCAACGCTAGAAATCAGCTGTGCGCTTGAATTTTATTGTTATGCTTTGTAGAATTTTTCTAACCTAGCTTTTGTTTGTAAATGAACGTTACTGTTAGAAGATGAGTGAAGTGAATAATGAAAAATATTTCTCGTAACCTCCTGTATATTGTCGGGTCAGGTAAAATCTTGTACGTTACACGTTACGCAAGAGCGTGTTGACATCACTTAGGTGAATTATGCAACTCGCTTCCGCTCGTTGCACAACGTTCACCTGCGTGATGTAAAAACGCTCTTACTACACTTGTAATGTAAATAGCTATTACCTGATGTAATAACTTAAGACCATATGTGTATGTGAATTATTGATCCCCTGTTATTTTGCATTTGTTTTGTTTGTACTAGTTTTTCTGTTTACATTAAAGTATGAGTTTGATTCAACTGAACTAATTTAAACTTATTATTTGAAAATATAACAATCGTGGACATATCGTGATAATTTCCCATAACTGCAGCAACATCCGTTATGATTCCCTGTGATCGCTTCAACATCTGTCACCATCTCTCAGGTGAGATGTATTGGCATATTTTATTGGTGATTATTCAAAACCTACATTTTCTGCACCAATACACAATTGACGTCAAATTCAAAGACTTGTTACAACTTTTTTGCGTTTTGCCCCCAGAGGTGCAGAGTGATTGGCCACACCTTTTTGTCCATGCCTAAGGCCGGCTCTGACTGCATGTTCAATGCTATCTACAAATTGTTATTTTCAATGATAAGTGTAATGCCATACAAAGATGGGAGACAGTCTCTCACCAGGAGAATATTATTGTGCCAAAATTGTGTAAAATTCCAGTCCATTCTTTCACTGTTCTTGCTACTCGAAGGTTTCTATATTGTATAAACCTGAAGTTAACTTAAACTTAGTTTTACCAACTTAGGTAAAATTGAAGGCTTTAACTTTTTATGAAGGAATTAAATGAAGAATAATCTACATCCATACAGTACCATTACATTCTATGATAACTTACATGGTGTTAAATCATTATATTTCCAGTAGGCCTATGGTTATCTTTATTAATAAAAACCCATTTTCTCATGGTTTTTAGGAAGGAAGAAAAGGACCGAACAGCTATATTAGTAACTGCAATAAAAACGTATGTGAACCAAGTCAATCTTTCAGGACAATAAAATATACAGATAACAAATAGTTATTATTTACACAATGAACCAAACTAAAACTAATTAAGGTTGAAATCTGTTATGATGCACTAGATCACGTAAAAGGTGAGTACCAGGTGGGTCTATCCCAATATACCAATCAGTATGCAGTTTGAGTAACAAAATAAAATAAGTACAATAAATTAATTAAAATAAATTAAATGAATTGAAATGAAATAAAATAAATAAATAAATTAAATATAAAATAAGAAAATTTTAAGTTTTTAGTACTTATTTATACACATTGTCTGCCATGATTTCTAACGTTTTGGAACTATTCTTAACACTAATTATGCCATACCATTTATCCTATCAGAATAGCGTTGCCTTCATCTAATTAGGAAAAGGTATCTGGAAAGGTGGGAAAGTGACGCATGAGTGTGGGCAGCTGAAAGGCATGCCTCAAGGCGCTAAATACCGTTTGTGTTGATGTGTGTTGAATTGAAAGCTGTAAGGCACATTGAAATTGAAAGCGCACGCAGGGACGCATTTAAGTATCTGCCGCCTCTAGGCAACAAAATTTGCCGCCGCCCCCCCTCAAACTTGTCAACGCACTCCCTGACCTCACTAATATCACCCCAATGGCCAATACATGCCCTGTCAGCTGATTTTGTAGAAAAATAGTCTGCAATATTGCATGCTGCATCAACAAATTTAATAACTTTTTGTATCCCTTCAATGGACGTTTTTTTGCACCGTTTTAAGCAAAACGTGATTCTGACTTGGATACACGAAATGCGACGTTTTTGATCCAATCAGTAATTATAATCGCGTTTTGCGGCGTGAAACGGCACACAGAATCGTCTATATACTGTACAAGGGATCTTAACTTATCTGTAATTCAAGGGGATACAGTACATTTTGACCCGTTAAGATTTTTTTATTGTAATAGCATTAGACCTAGTCCCAAATATGACTGCTTTCAGAAACTGACAAAAAAAAACTAAATTTTAAACCATACAGTATGACTACTGAGGCTAGACCCTCGACTAAACTCTCGAGGTAATAAATCGGGGTAGATTATCCGAGCGCAGAGGCCAATAATCTCACTATGTTTTGGCACACCCACACACATGTATTATTTTTTACCCGCTCAACTACGTTAGTCTCACCCAGGGCTGAGTCTCACCGCTCCACTATGTTTTCACCCTTGACCATAATTAAGTGTATGAGTCTTAACCGCTTGCCCCTAACCTCTAAAACCAATCTGCTATGCTAAGGCTAAACAAACATCGAAAGAAAACATTAAGTTGTAATCTTACCAGCCGTTAAAAGGTGATTATATGATTCAAACTTAGAGACGTTTATTCAATTCAACAGTTCACTAATGATTATCTGTTACATTATGGTAAAAGTCATAATAGAAATACTACAATGTCTACACACCACAATGTTTACACACCACATTGGATGGACTTTCAACAACCTTTCAACTAGCACTGCCGCTGCGTAGTGGCGTTGGCGTATGAAGTAAACAGGGGGAAGTATTCTCTTCGTTCACCACTGCGCAGCGGCCGACAACCCGCTCCCGCGAAGTGTGTGTAGAAAAATAGTCTGCAATATTGCATGCTGCATGCCGCCAGACCAATAGGGCAGCACAGATAATGTTTGACTTTATTGCGTTCTGAAATAATTTTATACTTAATCATAATATTTTAAATGGCTGTTTTGCCGTTCCTGGAATTATTTGCTAAACTTTTTTTATCAAAACCCCAATTTTTTACCCTCAAAATTTAGCCGCCCCTAAAATTTGCCGCCCTGTCTAGTCCGCCTATTCGGAAATATGTCCCTGAGCGCACGAGTGACGACATAGCTATTTATATATATTATATAGTGACATCAATGATGAGCAATGATAGTGATAAACAATAATATGTCGAGATTGACATAGGCCTTCCTGAAAATGACCCGATTTTCAAGGAACCCAATATCGAGTTTGTTTTTCAAAATGACAACGCTTTCATGAATTACAATATTATGACTCCACTACTGATACCAATGTTTTGTTTGCTGTGGAAAATGTACATACAACATTTGAGGCGGATCAAGGTGTTTGGACATATACTGACACTACTCCAACCATTCATGATTTTGAGGGAGAAGAAAAGGTGCACATCGATAGACCCAGTAGACATTTTTTCAAATGTTTTTTGATGATCCCCTCATTGAAATAATTATGTCATGGGTAAACAAACTTTGGATGAATGGGGAAATCCTACCTCCAAACAATATGAGATGGTGGAAGGATACAAATTCAAAGGAAATCAAACAGTTTTTGGGGTTGTGCATGCTCATGGTACATTTCAAATTTCCTAGTGTAAAACATTGTTGGAGCAAATCAGAGTTGTATGATCATGCAATTTTTGGTAATACTATGTCACACAACCGTTTTGAAGCATTACTAAGGTTTCTTTATTTCTACGACCCTGATACAGATCACTCCGATAATAAATAAACTGTATAATATAGGAGGATAGCAGCTATAGTATTAGGAAAACGGGAGTGCCGATGGAGACCAGGTCAAGTCCCTTCTCACGCACGCACACCCACACTCACGGGCGCAAGGGACAGGGTTGGCCGATGAATAGTTGGGGTGGCCCGGCCTTTAATTCCCATTAGCTACGCCTCACCGAATATTCTACTTAATAGCCGAAATTTAATAAATAATCATTATTTACCAAACTACTTGATACTGTATTGTTAGTTATCATAATACAAACAATAATTGTGTGTTTGTCCCATGTTAATCGGCCGACTTTAAGGGTTGTAATAAACTGTTATTATTATTTTAATATAACAAATTACATTACAAAATTAATTTTGTTTTTATGTTAGCAAACCACAAGCACCGATGGAAGCCGGGTCAAGTGCCGTGACAAACACGCACCCCCACACTCACAGGGGCAAGGGATTAGGTCCATACTTCCTTTGACCCCTATGAGTAATTGACCTAGTGTCAATAGCAAAGTACTGGCTAATATGATTCATAAGTGTGAGTCAGAGAATTTTGCCTTTAAGCTAATGGGTTGTTAGCAGGGGTGCCCAGAGGGGGGGACCGTGGCGCGTTTGCGCCACAGGAATTTTTGGGGGGGAACTTCTTTAGGGAGATTTTGGGGGGGGGATATTTTTTTGTTAGCTGTCATAATGAATGTAGAATTTTGTATAATCAGACTGAAAAACTTTTCTAAGTAGCTCACTATCAACACCAACAACATTCTGCCATTCGTAATTAAGATTGCTTCTAAGAATGGTAAAACGCACCTTATCAGACAATCCTTAATATGTACTAGTGTCAACTTTTTTATTCTGTGTTCGCTGACTTTTACTTGCTACATATGTTTTGGTGGTTCTTTAACTCCACCATCGTCAGTCTTAGGCCTTTAAAAAGATCCACTTCTGGAGGTGTCGTCAGAATACGTTACAAACATTTAACACAAAACACAAAACGATTACAGATATGCCTTACAATGCTAAGAGTACATTGGCACGGGCAGGACTTGAAGTGAAGTAAACTGAATCAGTTCTAGGGATGGCAACGATATATCGATATTTTTGAAACATCGATATTCTGGCCCCGATATATCGATATATTGCCATCGACAAATTCTTCCCGATAGTATCGGAGACATCGATGTTTTTGGGTCCGATATATCGGATTCATAAAATGACAAAAAATTGTCATTTTATTTAAATTTTCTTGGGAATTTAAGTTCCAATCGTAAGCCCTTAATTTAATTTTTTAACTTAATAACTTAATTTTTTCATTATGTTTAATCTAAATTAAAGATAACATTTTTCGTGATTCTATGTACTTAAATAACACTTAATGTTCCCTGTGTCTGCACATTTGTAATTACAATAAGCAGTTTTCTTATAGAAAAGCGAAGTAAAATTTTCGATGTATCGTTGTCCCGATATATAGGGAATATCGATATTTTGGGGGTCGATATATCGTAGACATCGATATATTGCTTCCGATATATCGGAAACCCGATATATCGACAAAACGAAAAATTTTGCCATCCCTAATCAGTTCAGTTCAGGTTATGACGGACCGACGTGGTCTCTGGATTGTCGTCTGTTTTGTGCGTTTTCAACAGCTGATATTGGACTATTGTTGTAGTGACTGAGAAGAGTGTTGAAAATATAATGGGATTCATAATTAATTGAGTGTTTTCACTCAAAAATTGTGTGCTGTCCCTAGTTTTATTTATTTATATACCGGTATTCCAAACTCTTCCAAAGTATTTAATAAATTTCTTTTCACGCAGTAATGTATAGAATTTCGAGACCATCATTTTTATCATTTATATCCAGCATAAAAATTGGTTATTGTAAATAGTTTTGAATGGAAAACTCAGTTATGAATCCCATTATATTTTCAACACTCTCCTCTGTCACTACAGTTAGTCCTAACATCTGTTGAAAACGCAGACGACAATCCAGAGGTCGGTCTGTCATAACCTTATTCAGTTTACTTCCAGTCCTGCCCGCAGCAATGTCCTCGCATGAATTGATAGGCCTATATGTAATCGTTTCGTGTTTTGTGTTAAATGTTTGTAACATATTCTGACGACACCTCCAGAAGTCGACCCTTAAGTCTGATGATGGTGTATGTTACATATGGAAGTCTAAATATGTTAAAGAACCGCCAAAACATATGTAGCAAGTAAAATACGACACTACCGTACATATATTATTAAGGATTGTCTGACAAGATGCGTTTCTACCACTATTAGTCATAAAAGGCAATCCTGGGGCTATCAAAATGAATTATAAGATTACTTCGTCACAAAAACTTTTTGTGCTAGTGGCAATTAAGGTATTTTGTGTATTTTGCCCGGCGATTTTTGTAGAAGGCAGCCTGGGATTGGCGAGCAACAAGTCTACCCTATTTCGTGACTCTCTGCCTATAATTTTGAAACCAGATACTTTTTGTCAAAGTATTATTAATGCTCTTAAAGCTGTTTGAATTCTTAAGCCCTGTAAAAATTAACGCCACCTAATATATTGTACAGTTACAATACTGTGTTGGAGTAGAGTAATTCACCGAGTATATTGAGCACATGTTGGCTGACAATACAGTTTCTGAATTGTAAATTGAAAAACTTCTAATTTGTCCGTTAGTTAGATATAATGATGTATTGTTAAATGACGTTTCCTATTAAACATTAATATTGATTATCAGCAGGTTTGTTTTTCTTTACCTCAAGTTTACTAAATACTTGAAATTCTCGTTTTATGAGGTAAAGGGGAAATTTCCAGATACATAGGCAGGTGGAGGGTAGGTTTAAATAGACGGCAGCATAAATTGGGGGGGACTACTCCTTTGGCTTGGGGGGGGGGGGTTGCGCCTCTGGGTTTGGGGGGGATGGGCACCTCTGGTTGTTAGTGTTGTCATATCAGTAGCAACTTGGTATTCGGAGTGTGCAGCACTGGTCAATCGGTTTTAGACAGTTTTTCATTTGCATATGTGTTTTTTTTTTACTAATTATAGTTCTATGCGTTTAGTGTGTATGCTCAGAAAATGTCTTCTGCAAAAAAAACGCCAAGTGATTCATTCGCAGGCAAGGACAATCATAGCGAGAGTTATTAATTATTTTGAAAGTGAGAAAATAAACAAAGGACCGTTACTTGATGTTAAAAAGGTGTTGCAACGAACTGCAGACCCATGCGGCATTTCGTTGAAAACTGTTGGAAATATTAAAGCACAAGTTCGTGAGGTTACGAAAACTGCTGCAGCTGATAATCTAGATTTAACGGATGATGGAATGGATGTTGTGGAGGACCAAATTCCAGATCAACTCCCCATTTCTACCAACGTTGTTCTGCGTACTCCAAGAAAAGGATTAAATATGATAAATACCCCCGCCGCAGCAAACCTGCAGACTAAGCGAATTTCCATTTGCCTGATTGGATTTACACTAAAATGTCTACTTAAAAATATAACATTTATTCCCTATTTAAATAGAATTAGTTTAAAAAGTACTTAGGTTTGCTGCATCAGGGGGGGGTAAAACTGTTTTTTATGTTAATAGTTAGTAAGAAATAAAAACATTTTCCAAATTTGATCAAAATATGTTCATATACAAGCAAACTACAACAGTTTACTTATTCTCCATAAGAATAACATAGGAATTTTAAATTTACAATTTTTTGGAATTTTCTCCGTAACCATTAGGCACATAATAACGCTTCAATATACAAAATTATTTGTTTTTTTAAGCTCTGCAAAATGCTTTGGAAAGAAATTGCTAAATTTTATGTTTTTTGGGTCAAAAATGGGAAAAACCTATTTTTACCCCATAAAACCCCCCGTAAGCCCCTGTTCCCCTAGTCCGATCATGCTGGTTCGCGAACTCGTTCGAAAAAATGTAGGTTTACATGTTTATACCAAATTTCATCAAAATCGGATAATTTTTGCTTGAGTTATCGTGCTAACGGACACATATATATATACAGGGTGTTTTTTTAAAAACTTGCATCTTTATTTATGTAAAAACCGCAATAGATAGAAATATGCAGTTTGCGGGAATCATCTATTGACGTAGGGGGACCAATTGTTTTGAATTCAACGTTACATTCACATTCCCCCCCTTTCCCCCCCTGCCCCCAACTTAATTTTTTTAAATAGCAAGGTACCCCTTGTGACATATCAAATAAAAGGGCATGAAAAAAGAAAATGTTTGATGAAAAAAAATTGAAAATCGGTTCATAAATTTGTGAGATATTCCCCCCCTCACCCCCCCGGAACTTTTTTTTTTAATAGCAAAGTACCCCTTGTGACATATCAAATGAAAGAGCATGAAAAAAGAAAATTTTTGGTGAAAAAAATTTAAAATCGGCTCATGAATTTGTGAGATAATCACCCCCCTTTTCCCATACCCATAACTTGTTTTTTAATAGCAAGATACCCGCCCTTGTGACATATCAAATGAAAAATAAATTTCACCAAAATTTTTCTTTTTTTATGCTCTTTCATTTGATATGTCACAAGGGGTACTTTGCTATTAAAAAAAAAAAGTTCCGGGGGGGTGAGGGGGGGAATATCTCACAAATTTATGAACCGATTTTCAATTTTTTTCATCAAACATTTTCTTTTTTCATGCCCTTTTATTTGATATGTCACAAGGGGTACCTTGCTATTTAAAAAAATTTAAGTTGGGGGCAGGGGGGGAAAGGGGGGGAATGTGAATGTAACGTTGAATTCAAAACAATTGGTCCCCCTACGTCAATAGATGATTCCCGCAAACTGCATATTTCTATCTATTGCGGTTTTTACATAAATAAAGATGCAAGTTTTTAAAAAAACACCCTGTAGAGAACCCGTCCTTTGTACGGGTACGCGTCTAATTGGCACCACGTCAGATTGGCACCGCGACAGATTGGCACCGCTCCTAGAGGTGCCAATCAGTCGTAACAGTACACGACAGATTGGAACCTGGAGAAAGGGGTGGTGCCAATCTGTCGTGGTGCCAAGCTGACGGCTGCCGCAGAGGTGCCAATCAGTCGTAACAGTACACGACAGATTGGAACCTCAAGAAATGAGTGGTGCCAATCTGTCGTGGTGACAAGCTGACGGTGGCCGCAGAGGTGCCAATCAGTCGTAGCAGTATACGACAGATTGGCACCGCTGCCCTCAATAGGCCCACCTGTTCGTTTTACTTACTAGTCTGATGTTTGAAAACAGAAACTTGTCAATACTTGATGCAATTAATGTCAATTAATGCATACACATTGATAAAATATTAACTTTAACAGCACAAACCGCTTCGTAAATGGTCCATCTAATCAAAGTTACAGTTCCTCAAGGCTTTTAATATTATGCCATTAAACTCAAGTTTATAATTTGGAAAACGTCTGATACCTACTAAAGTATTTGGCACAATTGAATGAAACCTTGCAGTCATTTTTCGGAAGTTGGGTGTGCGTTAACCTGGTTAAAAAAGGTTTTTTTCATTCAGAAGTTACAGCTTGTCTAAGATATGACAATTTATCATTCAGTTAACTAATATTATTTCAATGAAATGATATTTTTTATGCATTATAGAGTGATAAATTGTGATATATTTGAGATGCTGTAATTTATTACTTAATTTACCTTTTTTTAAACAAGATGCGGTTGCACGCAAGTAGGCTTGCCCTAACCAAAACTCTAAAATCAGGTAATGTATAACTCGAGGTATGGTTACACTGAATATGCAAATCTTCTGAAATGGGGTTATTTAGGCGTGAAATTTACGTGGATTAAGATATATATAGCTATGGAAATTGAAAGTGGTCGCTATGATGGATTTTCTGCCTCATATCAGGACTTTGAGAGAAAATACTGTACTTTTAAACACTTTCTTAGTATGCATCTAGATATAGGCTACATGCCATGATGTCGTGTTAGTTAAACAGTTTGTAACTCGAGACCGGCTGGATCTTTTTAATGATTTATGATTTGTTGGATTCGTCTTTAATCCGATTAACACATGTATCTTCAGTTCAGTACCAAATTTAGAACTAAGCCCCACATATGTATGTTATGCGTATGAAGAAAAATATGATGGTTTTTGACCATATGCATAGATTAATTTAATATATTTTAGAAACAGCTGATTAAACATTTGACAGGTAATGTAATTGAATGTCATTTTCAGCGGTTTTATGTTGTCTGTGATTGTTTTTAAAAGACTTATAAAGGTGGCCGGTTGATTTGGTTTTTTTTTACTTTTATGGGGTACAAAGTTCGCCGGGTCATCTAGTTTGTAATGTACAGTTCGCTCAATGTTTCTGTAAACATAACAATAAAATACGTTTTATATTAATTGTTTTTCGTGTTAACATTAACAATTCGCATGTGTTTTCCTAGTAGGCCTACGCTTTATTTAAGGAATCTTGATCAACAGTAATAACAAAAACTAGTCGAAATCAAAATACTACTGAGCAAGGCTTGGTCCTAACAGTAGGCATACTTTACAAATATTAGGATTGAGAAACAGATTGTGTGGTGTAGTTAACTGAACTGTCATTAATTAAAAAACGATCCCTAAATGCCTCAAGGGTCACAGCACTGACGCTAGTTTTTATTTATGGCCTTGTCCTATTTCAAAAAAGGATCATCTTATAAAAGGTGCTTGAAAAAATATTCGAAACCCTCCCAGCGTGGAGTTTTCCGGCTTCCTCAAATTCTCTGTACGTCCGCTCGTTTGTCAATGTCAACGTTTATGTTGAAGACCAAATTGACAGTTGGAAATGCCACATAACTTGCAGACTCAAATATAGAAATCCCCGTAATTTGAATAGCGTGAGGATGCCAGCAGTCCCTGGTGGTCGCCCGTAACAAAGACACTGTTGTTTGTCAACAAGGGATTAGGATTGCCCGTCTACCTGTTATGGGGGGAGGACACCCCGACTTTAAAGCCAGGTTATTGAACCACGAGGGAAATAATAGCTACGGTAAACCATCAGGCCAGATTTAGATTAAATGTGCTGCACACACATTATGTCAGTAGTGAATTGATATACGGGACTCGTATTAAGTGTACTGTACACTGTACTGTCAATAAAGGGGGTTCAATGATTTTAATTAACTTTAATATGGAAATAATTTTTTTTGTAAGTAACACACTGAGTTAATATGGTATGGTACGTGTTATAATGAATTTTCTAACATTAAATTTGAACATGAGGTTAGGTTTCTCCAATACAGCATATGCAGACTCACGATAATCTGAGCCCCAATTGATCAAGCCTCCGTAGATAACCGAGCTCATCGGAAAAGTATAATAACAATTAAGCTATTAAAACCGCGAAAATTAACGTGAAAAGTGAAGATTCTTTCTTTTAGTGCAGTAGTAAGTAGCAACCAGGTAGCAACATTATTCTTACTAACAGTTGTTCGCTCAAGCTGTTGATTACCACAAATAGTACGTTCGTCTTACGCAAAAATCTTTAGTAGCAATTGTTACATATTTTACTGTGGGCCCTGACTGTGATATTTGGTATATTCCACGAAGTACGAAATGAAAGAATCCTTATTCACTAATGCCACATCTGATTCAAAGTACAATGCTTAATAAGTTAAATCATTCTATAAACATGCTATCTGGTAGCAAAAGCGTAGTGAAAAAATCAGTCTAAAAGGGCCATTACACATTCGGCGAGTTTCTTGCAGATGTTTGGCGGTTTTTGCACTCAAGAAGTAGTTGTGATTTCTTCCCTACGAAAAGGGATTTGTTTGAATTTTTACGAGCAGGAAATATTCTATATATTAATTTGAAACTGTTTTTCTTTGTCATAGCTAAATTGAGAGAACGGCTGGGCGTAGAAACTCGGTAGAGGTGTCTAAAAAAAAGGTCTTGGTCTGTAGATGAGCCATCAAAAGAGGAACGTGGTAAATTCCTTTGGGGCTCTGCCCCAGTGGCCTTTGAATTCCCATCCCATGTTATTCTTATGGAGGAAAACTGGGTTTTTGTCCCAGCTAATTTAAGAGAACGGCTGGGCGTAGAAACTTGGTAGGGGTCTCTAAAGAAAGGTCTTGGTCTATAGATGAGCCATCAAAAGAGGAACGAGGTAAATTCCCTTGGGGCTCTGCCCCAGAAGCCTTTAAAGTTGCCTCTTCAAATTTGTTTACCATATGCATAATTCTACACTACTTTTTAATGAAACAGCTGTTAATATTTAAATTGTGATTTATTGAATTTTTCAAAATGAAGTACAGTATTTGCAATGGGTTTTTTCTGATTTTAAAATCGATTTTATTCTGCATCGCGTCATGTTTTGCAATATAATGTTCTATTACCAAATCAGTGGAAAATCCTAATATCACAGTAACTCTTAAAATTTAAGGGGTTAACTTATATCTGTTGTATGGCTTGGTTTCTGTTTTTTTTACCACTTCTTGGAGATTGTAAATACCAATTGGAGATTGTAAATCGTCTGCCACTTCTTGGTGATATTCTTTGGCGTATTGCATCTGTCGACGAAACTTGGGTTGGTGAAATTATTACAATGGAAAAAAGCGAGAAATCCTGGACAATTTGATATAGGCTAAAAATAAAACTGAATTAACACTGCTCTACATTTCTTGAGCAATCATTGAAATAACCGATTTGCAAACAATGGAAACATAGAAAAAGTCATAGAACACAACCAAGCAGAAGAAATATAAATAATGTTTTTTTCATTTATAATCGTTATCATAGACAACCTAATGCGGCTATGAGAGGGAAAAATTTGTAGAAAACACTAAAAAAACAAGATCAGCTTTTTGAGAAAAGATAAGACATTTACAAAAGATTTTGATTATATCTAACTGTTGTGTAGATCGTGAGTATTTCCATAATCTTTGTGAGTCGACTGTAATGCTTCGCAATTGCTCGAATTCGAGCAACAGGTACACTAGTTTCTATAGTTAATCAGGAATAAAATAGTTTTTCCTACAGTCACCTAACAATGTTCATGTTCTCTCACTGATTTGAGAAAGCAAAGTGGCCAATTCACTCATCAGTGAGACAATGTTAACATTGTCTCACTCTAATTACTTTGTCTCACTCCAGATTTGCAACGTGAAGGGACGAAATAGTGAGCGCAACATGCAGACAAGGTCGTATGTGCGCGAAATACGTTGGCAGCACTGGCTGTAAATCAGCTGGTCAGCTGTTGTAGCCTACTGTTGTTTTTGTCACTTCACATTAAATGTCATATTAAAAGATCACTTCTGTGTAAAAATATGTTACGTTTGTTTGCCAATTTATTTGTTTCATGGTAACTGTAGGAAAAATATAATATGCAACTCGAGTGCAAAGTGCAATTGCCTCACTCGAGAAACCATTCCTCACTCGCCTACGGCTCGTGAGTAAGGATTTCTCTCGAGTGAGTCAATTGCTCACTTTTCTCACTAGTTGCACAAATAACTATTGCCACCTGTTTCAACTACACAAGTTGGTTCTATGATATTAAATAACATTAAAAAGATATAAGGTTTACCAACAGGGTGCAGTACTATTAATTGTTTAAATTGATGACAACAGCTAACTTTAACCAAGCAGCAACAAAAAACTGTGATACAAAATGAGAACTGTCAAAGTAGGATTTTTTTCCTGAGGTATGTTTAGGTTATTAATTTAAGAAATCAATTTTGATACTTTAATCAGTTAATACTTTTCGGACCTCTAAAAGTGTATCTACATACGACAAATCTATGGAACATAATTATTCTCTTTAGCGTTCTCTTCCCGTTGCGAAGAACGGGTATGACTGCTAGTTAACCATAAAAGAATGTTAAATACAATTTTTTTAATCAGGATTAGTTAAATAAAATCACTACAATTGTTTGTACAATTAACAAATTATGATTATAGTACAGACAGTTGCTAATTGCTGCATTTACTTCCTTTTGCCGCACTCCAGTATTCTAGTATTCCAACCAAACAACAAAAATTGTTTAAAAAGCAACATTATTTGTTCTTATTTTTAACCTATAATTATAATTTCACAAGAAATAATAACTGTCCGGATTTGTTAACATCAATCAGTAGTTAGTTGTTACTTGCAAAAGTAAACAGATTTGTTTGTAATTTTATATCAAAATTCACAGAATCTCATTGTAGAAAACGTAATAACATGTATGTTTGTTAGTTATTAAAATATGTTTACTACATTACCTGTAGTATTTACTTGTCAAGGCAGACGTCAACCGATTTGCTAGAAATTTAATGTAAAATGTCAAAAAATCATGACTAAGAACGTAATGATATTTGTTTTTGTAAATCATCAAAAGTTGTACAAGATACATATTTATACTGAACACATTTATTATGAGTCAGTGTCTCTTGTTTCCGTGGATGTACGTACGCCCCAACAATAGGAGTCAGACCCGGAAAACAAGACGAATAGTGATAGTTGACAGATTCTCTGCCTCACTCTGACCGTTCCAAAACTTAAAATATTTTTAGAATGAACTTAAAATTTGATTATTTTTTTCGGGAAGTCGTAACAGTTTGATACGTTTGCCCTTTGCGGTATTATTAATATGGTTTACACAAGAATCTACAGAATGACTGTTGAAGTGATTGACTTAAAATTAAAGAACTACATTTTAACGTTTTATTTTATTTTTGTATATTATGATTTAGTTAAAATGAAAATAAAACGTTTAATTTATGTACGTTAGTTAGATGGAAAGTAAATAAAAGAAACGTCTTATAACATTAAAAACATATATTTACGATTATACTGTTACAAGACGGTAAATACACAAAAAAGATGGTAAATGGTTACCACTTACCATCTTTTTTGTACATTTACCGTCTCTACTTGAATACTGCAAGTAGTTAAATCTCATTCACGAGGAACAGGTGTACTATTGATCTAAAAGTCAATACTACACCTGTTCCTCGTGAATGAGATTTAACTACTCATTGGGAAGGATTGGATTAATATTCCAGCTCCACTCAATATTGCACGCAGAAAACTGCATTGTTGTATTTTCAAACCTCATTCAAGAAAGGGGTGGTGCCAATCTGTCGCGGTGCCAAGCTGACGGCGGCCGCAGAGGTGCCAATCAGTCGTAACAGTACACGACAGATTGGAACCTGGAGAAAGGGGTGGTGCCAATCTGTCGCGGTGCCAAGCTGACGGCGGTCGCAGAGGTGCCAATCAGTCGTAACAGTACACGACAGATTGGAACCTCTAGAAAGGGGTGGTGCCAATCTGTCGTGGTGCCAAGCTGACGTGGGGTGATATTTCATGGCCTCATGTCAACGAGGTTCCAATGTGACGCCGGGTGCTAAAACACCATGGTGCCAATCTGTCGTGGTGCCAATCTGACTGCGACTCCTTTGTACAGGGTTGGCATCAAGTATAAAATGCTTATTGCAGTTATACTCAAGTTTTGCGTTAGCAATGGGGAGGACACATTTTGATAAAATTTGCTTCTTTAAATTTACGGTATACTATAGTATTACACATCTACCATAGCCATAATGTTCTACTACTTCTCCTAAACAATAGAGAGAAAAAATTATAAAAAATCCACAAAATATCACAAATCATTCACAAAATTAAAAACATTAACATGCATGTATATATGAATTTGAACGGATGGTGTTTTTGGGTTCTAGGGACCTCAAAACGAAAAAAAAATCAGTCCCTCGTCCAGGTCTTATCATGAGTACTACGGTAATAGCTTATTCCCTATATGGGAAATTCGCTAAATGAAGAGTGACAGGTTTGGATGAGTTCGACATGGCAGCAGTGCGTCGTCACATTATGGCATATTATGATAAAAAAGAGTTAGTAAGTGATGACATTCTGGTATTAGTTATGTATTTAAAAAATAAAACAGGCTATGTAAATATTATAAGTAAATTATATTTGTACCGGTAAATTATTTTTGAGTGTATATTTTAATGAATAATAAATTATTTTTGATAAATTTACACGAAGTTTGAGCTTTTAAACCTGAAATGTTTGTAGATTGAGGACGTTTTCATGTTTTTATTTTAAAGTGATTTAATAATAGGCCCACATGAATGGTAAATATACAGTTATCTATACGTTATTTGGTATGATTTTTCATGTTATAATGTGAGGAATTCAAAAATAATAAACACATCAAAATAAAAAAAAATACGGCCGGTCCTAATCCCCTGCGCTTGTGTGTGTGTGAGGCCTGCGTGTGTGTGAGTGAACCTACCTGGTCTCCATCGGCACTCCCGTTTTGCTTATACTGTAGTAGCTTACCTTGAAAGTGTAGGTAGGCCATAGAACATGTAGAAAATGCACTGTGCACACAAAATTTCGACCCCTGAGGAACTTTGTCAAGTGTAGAGAAAGAGTTTACAAATTACAAAATGGCTGCTGTCATGGCTGTTGCCAACTATGCAGGGTTGCCACATATCATTAGTCTATTTACAACTATGTACACAACTTTATACACACACACACACACACACACATATAATTTATATACACACTTTTTTTGTCCTAGGACGCTAGGCACGAGCCCGGAATTGTTTTTCACATAACTTCAGGCTAGATCTAGGGGTTACGGCATTATCACTTATATAAAATCCATTGGTGATTTGGCGAGATTCGAACCCGGGATCCCAGGAACCGGAGTCCTGCGCTCTAACCACTAGAAAGCTATGAAAACTCTTACAAAGAAAGCAGAAACTGCTAAAGTTCAAATCAAACCCAAAATTCATTGGTATACTCCTGAATTGGAGGCCATGAAAAATACTGTCATGGCTTATCAAACAGTATATATAACTCATTAAAAACCAACCGAGCTCTATTAGCCTACAAAACTTTCAGAAACTTCGAAACTTGTACAAAAATGCAGTAAAACAAGCCAAAATGGTTGCTAATATGAAATTTATAGAAAATGCCAACAATAAATGTCAAGCGGCATGGTCCCTAATTCGTAAATCTACTGAATCATCAACGTCAAGGGAGGACACTGGTATCTCGGCTGAGCAACACAACAGATATTTCATCGAGTCGGTGCAGGCAGCCAAGGCGACCATCCCACCATCTATGGTGTCTTCTGCGGATCTACTACAGAACATGGAGTTCCATCAAAAAAGTTCATTGAACGAGTGGGATCCTGTGTCGGAAGATTATGTGATCAGTGCTGTGTCTAAGTTAAAATTATCAAAAAGTAAAGATGCCTATGGTTTGTCCAACACAGTTCTCAAGTCAGTGATCAGTGCAATTCTGTCACCGCTCACAATCTGTATCAACCTTTGTTTAAAAGAGGGTATTTTTCCAAAATCTCAGAAATGTTCTAGGGTTGTCCCAGTCTTCAAAAAGGGGAAGAAATCAGATGTGAGTAATTACCGTCCCATATCTTTAGTACCTTTGTTTGGAAAGATTATTGAACGTGTTGTTTATGATCAAATGTGTTCCTTTCTAGCAAATAATCAAATTTTAAGTGAAACTCAGTTTGGTTTTCGGAAAAAATTGTCAACTGTAGATGCTATAGACTCAATGTTGTCCAGAGTCATAAAGGCATTTGAGGACAAGAGCATTGCTCAGATCACTGCATGTGATCTGAGCAAGGCTTTTGATTTGATTGATCATTATATTCTATTAAGCAAGCTTAAACATTACGGTGTTCATGGTGTGCCTTTGAATTTTTTTCAATCCTATTTGTGTGAAAGGACACAGTTTGTTGATGCAGAGGGTGAGCGATCAACACGCGTGGAAGTGAAAACAGGTGTGCCTCAGGGCTCGATTTTGGGTCCATTATTGTTTCTTTTATCAATAAACGACTTACCAGCTAATGTATCACTTTCCTCAACAACTGTGTTTGCTGATGATACATCTTTTCTTAGTGTAGGTGTAAATACAAATGATCTTTCTCTCATTTCTGAAAGAACCTTAACTGAGGCTAAGCAATGGTTTTGTGCAAATGGTCTTGTTTTAAATGAAAATAAAACACAGCATTTAATCTGTCGAACAAAAAATAGACCTGACATGAATAATGAAACAAGTAATAAAAAAATTCTTGGGATTGTCATAGATTGTAATTTGACATGGTTACCACATATTGAATCTGTTTGTTCAAAACTATCTAGAGTTGTGTATCTACTTAAGAGTTTGAGTAACAATATACCTTCTTGTTATTTGCGTCATGCATATTTTGCATTTTTTCATTCAGTCTTGAGCTATGGCAATATGCTGTGGGGAGGAAGTTCTCACATACATGAAATCTTACTTATTCAAAAAAAGGCTGTGAGGATTATTACCAAATCGGATAGGCTAGCTCATTGCAAACCGCTATTTATATGCACAGGTATTTTAACTGTTATTAATGTTTATATATTTTATTGTCTTGTTAATATAAAGAAAAATGAAAATAGTTGTAAGCTACGTGAAGATGTACATAGTTATAATACCAGAAACAAAAGTCTGGTTGATTTACCACAGTGTAGACTACAATCAACTGTCAAAAGTCATTTTGTGTCAGAAATTAGGTTTTTTAACAACCTGAATTGTGAATCAAGATCACTTCCTTTTAAGGTTTTCAAAAAGAAATTGTCTGTCTGGCTTTCTGCAAACCCCTTTTACTGTACCAAAGAATTTTTTAAACATGGAAATATAGTTTTATAAGTCATCAATTTTGCAGATTGATAAACTTTTTTATCTTTGTTGATTATTATTAGAATTCCATTTAGAATTATTTTTATTGTCATCTTTTAGTTGTTAAAAACTCTATCTTAGAATCAATAATTTACACTGTGTAGCCATGTCGAATATTGGTCGTTTTCATGTTTACAATTAATTAAATGCAGCCAATCTCAATCTGTGATATAATTTATAGCTACTGTGATAATTTTGTGTATTAGTTTAAGGATTTTTTTGACGAAATCAATTACAATATTGTATTGTTTAAAGATGGAATAAATGACTATTCATTGACTATTCATAGACCAGCTCGCTCTCCATATATACACACTGGGTTTATTATGTATTTAGATAGCTGCTGGGACAGGATTATCTTAGGTTAAGGTTGGGGGGGAGTTCTGAAGTTGGTTATATACTGGAATGCCAGTTCCCACCATCATAACATGGAAGGCTTGCATTCATCCTTTGGAAGTGATTTTATGACTTAAGTTGTGAAGCAACTATCAATGTCCATGCTGAGTTTGTTGGTATGGTTGGCCACAGGTTTTTCTTTACCCGTTTTGACATCTTGGCGGTGGCCATACATTCTTTCTCTTAGGGTGTTTTTTGTCATGCCTATATATTGGGCCTGGCATTGTTGACACTCCAGTTGATATATTAGGTTTTCCGTAGTGCAGGTGTGGTGTCCTTCTGTACTCTGAATTATGCTACCTTCTTGATTCTACATGTTCTATGGCCTATCTACACTTTCAAGGTAGCTGCTATCCTCCTTTTTCTACATTTCAAAATCCTGGCCTAGAGCCTTTACTTGAACAAAACTTTATAAAATAAGAAACGTACTGGATCATTTACTTGGTAATTTTACTAAGTCATTTTCATCTAGCAAATATTTATCTCCGTATGAGGCTTTGGTATTGTGGAAAGACTGAGTTTCCGGCAGTACATTAAGAACAAACGACACTAGTACAGCTGTAGGAATTTTGTACTCCCTATGGGTTTATCTTAAATATACTTATATACGGTACAATAGAAATGGTACTGTTGTCAATCCAGAGAAAGGCCACACATCAGGCCCACTTTTATAAACGGGCAGACTGGGCATATGCCCAGAGGCGCCGGAGGTTTGGGGGCGCCCACTGAGTGCCCCACAACCACCGTCTGCCCGCACTAGGAAAAAAGGGGGGGGGGGTGTTTTTGTTTTTGGGTTTGCCCAGGGCTCCACTGACCCTTAACGCGGCCCTGCCACACATTCGAGAATGTCACTCCCCCTCATATACGCAATAAAAATGTTAAAATAATACTGAAATAAAAAATTGTATTGCTACTTTTATGAGTAAATATTCTCAAAACATAAAAAAAAAAGAAAAAAATGTTCAGTCTCTGGGTTACTATGGATTAGTCTGAGGTAAGAGTTTTGTTTTTAGGTTCTGTCTGCTGGGAACTCCCAGTGGCCCAAATCAGGACTGTCGGTAGTCAACGTGTTAAAGATTAACTTGTTTATCAAACATAGTTTAACTATTGTAGATAAATGAGTATCTTCCTTTAGATAAAATCTGCCTATTTTATTAAATAATAAAATAGGCAGATAGATACCGGAAAAGTCTGGCTGTAAAGGGGGTGCCACAGCATCACTGGTACTCCCGTGGGCTCTGTATCATGAACTTCCATGTAAGGGTTAACAGATGGTGATGATATACAGGGCTGGTTCAATGGGTGAGCAAAGTACTCTGTTGCGTAGGGTAGCAAGCAAAAGGGAGCATCAATGAACACTCCTCGTCTGCAGTGGTGTGCGCCATAACTACACGGCAAACCTAGCGGTGGTCTAACTTTCCTTTGACAGTCTATATTTATTCTATTTGCCTATGGTAGAACATACCATTAGTATGTGTCCCACAGCTAAACAAGTAGTTAATTATCATTTATCAATATTCATTTCTTGATTTATTTTAACCAATTTTGTCTTGAAGGAGATCTTTTAGGTAAGGAGAACCATTTCTAGAGGAGACCTTTTTCAAAATCAGCATCGAAATAATGTGTGTTGGCTGCTGATAAAACCAGTATTTTGGTTCCAAATGCAAGTAAAACGAATCATAATAACTATCATGTATTTATTTTGATACAAAATTTTCATGAGATAATATATACAAACATTTTACATAAGAAGTTTATACATAAGGTTTTACGTACAAAGTACGTGCTTACTATGGATTAATGTAATAGCTTTCTCTGTACAAAAATTCAATGAAAGTTTAAAATGATAATAACAGGTTCTAGAATATCAATCAATTGCATTAGGTATACTTCTAATTATTAAAATATTTCTTCAGTACACAATGCTTCTCGCTTCTACTTTTCATGTTTTAGGTATACCATATTTACAAATCTGTCAATATACAAAACTTGATTTATTTAAATTATACTATGTACAATATTTATTTACACAATATTAAATTAACAAAGGTATGAAAAATAAATAACAAGCTCTAAAATGTTAGCAGATACAGGTCTTCTGGTTGACATGATGCGTTTTGGCTTTTAAAATGTTAAATTAAATCTATTTTACAAACATAAGAAAAGTAAATAAATCATATATGCTCTGGCCTGATGGGTTACAAAGTTTACAAGCTTATCTGAGCTACATTAAGAATCATCTATGTTCAAGAAACAATTGAAATCTACGACATAATAAGTTTAACAACCCCAATATGATGTGTTTAAACCATTGATTATTGGATACTGACTATTGTGATTATTATTGAATCACAACAATAACCCTTCAAAGTGATTATTAAAACGATGCGTGCATTCTGAATTTATGTTTATTTAGACAAGTTGCAGAATAATTGCTTCAGCATAAGATACACGGCGCCACTGTTTTATAATCATTAAATAGTATTTTTTTATAAAGTCATAGAATAATACCTATACTGTTTCAAGTTTTAAAATCAAGTTGCATCAATGGTCAAAGGTTCAAACAATGAATACAAACTTTATAAGAAGCGCAATGGTTATGTTAAATATTCAGTATGGGAATATTTGAATTTCGGATAGTTCCCGTGGCGGCCGCTAGGTATCGAAGGTGCTACTATCACGAACGCGCCGCCATGTCAACTGACTGAGTGAGATAGTGAGGCAAAGAATCGGCTTAGAGAGGTAGAGTAACGCAGCGGCGACGCGAAGCTCATTTCACAGGACAAATTTGAGTCTGACAAATCTCCATAAGCATTTTGCTTCTTATAAAGTTTTTACTCATTGGTTCAAAACAATACCTATACGTTCAACACTATTTAAAAACTCAAAATCATTCATATGGCGGCTTTTGGTTAGCAATATTTGATTCTACAGATTATATAAATTGGATTACAGTAGACTCCCTCTTATCCGGACACCTTTTAACCGGTCATCGGTTTAGCCGGACTACACATGGCAGAAATGACATCTCTTTAACCGGACAATTTTTATCATCACATCGGTTTAACTGGACTAGATCGGCAGGAAGTGGGAGGTAATGAAACGACTGTTCCCGTGGGAAAGATTTGAGACCAGTGATCACATGTGTGAATACAATGCTCTCCTAAATTTAAGTCAAATACTATATACAGAATGCATTTAAACGGTACGTTTTAACGAGTTTTGGGGACGTCGGTTTAACCGGAAAAAAACCGTTTTCCGGACTGGCCGCGGTCCCGACGAGTCCGGATAAGAGGGAGTCTTAATATAAACAACTGTAATATAAACAAGGGCAATAAAATATTATACTCATTGATGAGCTGCAGCCAATTATTTTATAAGAAATACAGACAAAAGAAATGTTTAAGAACTCGATATGCCATCGGTAACAATATCATAATAACAGAATTTTTTTCAATTATCGTAAAATGATAATGAATCTAACTTTAAATTAGAGTAGATCTGATGTCATTAGTAACTTTATATTAATAAATAATACCTTTGTCGACTTTGCTTTGTGTGACATATCTGAAAGGGTTAAGTTTTGTATGAAATCGCCTAACTTTACAGCTGTGCCACCATTACTTAAATCAGTCATGTTCATACCTAACAACAGCATTCATACAGTACTAACACAAAGTTGTAACAATTTTTGTTTGAGATTCAATAAACCAATTTAAGTGTATGCCTAAACCCGTTGTGTGCACATATTAGCAATTTAAATAATCAATTTACTTGCGACAACTAGGCCTATAAATTTTAAATAACTTAGCACCTTGTTATTTCAGTTCTGCATCTTCTATCATAAATAAAGCAGTGTTCAAAGTTCAACACAATCCAATCAGAAGGATTTGCAAAATCTTATTTAAAAATACACTCTCGTTTATTATTTCTTTGTAATTTACCGTAGTTTGATTGGATTCTGGTCTTGGTAAAAGAATGTGAATTTACAGACTCATAATCTGAAAGAATTCATGGTACTAAAGTAAACAAGAGGAGAATTGTTTCATTAATTATTTAAGTTGTATAGAAGTGTGAAATCATCATGTGGAGATGGGATCAGATCCCTTAGTATCTCATTTTTAGCAAAAAACATACAATATAGCCTACCAATGGTGTTCAAAATAAACCAATAAAAATAATTACTTTGTTTTAGTCGTTAGCCATACAATTTTAAAATATGCAAGACTTTGACAAAAATACAAATACAGTTGATAGGGGAATTCACATAAGAACTTGGTAACTTTGAATGTTTAGGGGGATGAATCCCATAGAGAATATCACAATATAATCTCTCAGTGCTCACATTGTATTAGGAACTCTGTGAAATACTTCAATCTTCAAGATCATTAATGTTTGTGTAAAGAGCATTCTACTATTTAAATTGTTCAACAACGTTTGAATTAAACTTTCTATTTTCAGCAATATTTTTGAAAATCCTGTTATAACAAAACCATATAGTATATTTTTGTGTGCTTATGAACAATGTTCTTAGTTTTGCTTCAAACATTAAAAAAATACAGTACAGTAGTATGAAAAAAATAAAATTAACATTTGAGAAACCTTTAAGTAGGTGAATCATAGTTTAAAGCTGCAATTGTTATAATATTAATAATGATTAAACTACCCAGCATTAGGTATTTTTTTTAGTCTTTGAAAAAAATATCACAACAATAATTTATCTTTGATAAACATAAATTGTCTTATTATTCAAAAGAGCTCATTACAGTCACACTTGAAAGCGAGTTAACTTAAAAACATAATAAAGCTAGAGTAATAACAAAACAACAAATAAATAAAATAACATTTTGTTGATCACACTTTAGGTAGACTGTCTTTTGAAACACTATTCGTCTTTCTATTTGACTTACATTTTGGGAAGTGGTCCAGGAACTTTAAGTGCATATCAGGAGGAAAAACTTGACCACAACGAAGGCAAATCACATTTTCCCCAGAGAGCGTCTCCACTCCAGCGTACTGATCCGACGAATGGACCGAGGAAACCGGAGGAACATTCGTCAAGTAATCTAAAGAGCCCAGAGACATTTGAGGTAAATCCGGAATCTTGGAAGCGTTACCTTCTGGCATAGAGGAAGACTTGACAACAGGAATCTGTACAAAGGATTTGACGGTGACTGGTAATGGAGAAGGCCTCGTCACCAACGGTACTGTAGAACTACGAGAGTATGACGTCTCGTCAGCCTTGATGTTCCATAGTGGAGAGAGATCATCTGTCACTTTACTGCTGCTGTCTATCACAAGCTCATCTCCTGTGGTGGATATGGACGTAGAGGAACTGTGGTAACTCTGCAACAGAACAAGACGAAATGTCACTACCACTACCACAGTACCGATTATTTGAAACATTCATGGTTTTAGTTTTACTGATGACTGAAGTGAATAAAATCTTATTTTGTTTGTTAACGAGTTATTGTAGAAAATTTGGCCACAGTAGCAGGAGATGATCTCCACAGGGCAGGGATAGTGGACTATTATTGTCATAACGACATATCCGGACAACAGTTTCATTTAATACAGAAGAGAATAAAACAGATTTTTTTTTAAATCTGCTATAAAAACAATATTACAACACACTTACCAGGTATCATAGAGGCAAAGCTCAATCCTATATTTGAACTAGGATTGCTTTCATAGCAGTGAAAGCCAGTTGAGCACAAAAATGGCCGCCATTTTGAGAGGAATTGAGATAATTGAGTTCTGTTTCCACCAAAATGATGCTCTAAGCAATACCTTTTTAAAAATGTACAATGTCATATAGGTTGACATGAGGAAATTTTGAGATTCGAACACGAGGCCTTCATTTCTGGAATAACCTGTGCTTGGATCATGTTCTAAGTATTTTAAATGGATTATTCTTATGCGTAATTTAGGGGGAATAATTTCATTTTGTGTTTCTAGGTGAAAACGTACTCCTGTAAAAGTATGTGCAACGGTGGTCGGATCAGGGCCGAACTTATCTATGGGAGGACAGAGGGCCCCCTTGTACAGTAGTTTTTATTAATAACTTCGAAAATTAATCAGACACTTACCAAATGGCCTTCTTTTTTAAGCTTTATTGTCGTTATCCTATATTTAAGGTTATTGTTAGGTGCACTTTAAGGCATTACAAGGAAAAAAATTCTTGACTCTAAGGAAATTTTCCTCAGAGTTGCACTGGGCCCCACGCTTAGGCCTGGTTTACACGAGCATAGCTGCTAGGCTATGATGGACCAGTTTCAGCTTCAATGAAGCCGTTCACACGAACGGTCGCGCCGCGGCGATAGAGTTGAAGGGGGTCTCGTGCTCGGGACAATAATAAAATAAATAAATATAAAACCTCTTGTCCCAACGTAGAACGTAGCTTGTAAAATTTGTGTTGTGTTGGAGATTCAATTAAGTTCAAATACTTTTAAAAACAAAAACATTGTTCTGTTTATGTTTTATTAAATGTTATTCTTTTACCTCTAAGTATATACCAATCATGATTTGAAGGGGCAGAAATATATAATCCATTCAGTTATATAAAAGGTTTTGTAAATGATAATAATTATGTGTCAAAATTTGTATCTCCAATTTAGTCTTTAGGATCAAAATCATACAGCTCCAGTACGATTTTTAAAGTCTACAAAAAAATATATTATTGGGAGCGGGGGAGCGTTGTAGAATGAAATCGTAAACAAGAAATAACCAGAAGTAGTTTGTGACAATTACTCCTCCGAAACTACTGAACCGATTAACATGTTTTTGATGTCATTGGAAAGAGCGTAAAGTAAAGTTGTGCAGGAAACTTTCATTTTAGGGAAATAATTAAAGAATGAGGCCCTGGGGCCCATTAAAATTTTGTATTTCTAAACATGAGAAACAAAAATTGTTATGAAACTCCAGCTGTTGTCAGAAATTAAAAGTGAGAAGAAGAACATATGTTAATTGTAAATAAGTTTGCTAATTTAACTGTTTGCTACAAACATTTACTGACTTGGTTGAAATGAAATATTTACTATTTGAATTTGGGTTGGTGTAAATATTACAATAGAAAAAAGCGAGAGAGCCTGGATAATTTGATATACTAAAAAGAAAACTGAATTAACACTGTGCTGCATTTCTTAGTAATCATTGAAAGAGCCGATTTGCTAACTATGGAAACATAGGAAAGTCATAGAACACCACCAAGGAGAATAAATAGAAATAATGTTTTTTTTAGAATTTATAATCGTTATTATGGACAACCTAATGCGGCTATGAATGAGTAAGGCTTTTTGTAGAAAAGACTAAAAAACAAGATCAGCTTTTGAAAAATTACAAGATATTTACAAGAAATGTTGATAATATCGATCTGTTATGTACATCTTGAGTATTTCCATAATCTTTGAGAATATTTTAGTCATCAGACATTTTGACTGTTATTCGTTTTAAAATAACGCCTATAATAATTAGCAATTGCTCGAATTGGAGCAACAGGTACACTAGTTGATTGCACCATTTTCAAACTTTGATAAATGCTTTAAATTTTCGTTTCTGTGTGGGAAGGAGGCAGGTGGCTTAAATTGTTGTAGGGGGAGGGAAGAAAGTGGATGTGTGAAATTGGTGAGGGGCCATTAGGCACCTCTGCATTCAGCTTCAATTCTTTTAGCTGGTATTGATTGTTTAATGGCATATAAACATAACAAATACTGTATTTTAATTCTTTAAGACAGTGATGCACTGCCAACTTACAGAGACGTTGGAGCAGGGCAGGTGGACGGCAGTGCGGTACATTCTACTGCGGGGAGGTGGAGATCTGTCATACTCCCTCACCTGGCCACAGTTCTTACAGAACAGTTCCACTCTCCCTTCTCTCCTCTCCCCAACAGGCTGGAAAATATAAACAATTTAAAATACTATCAACGATGTAAGAAATCTAGTATATCTATTTTTGTTTATCAACTTACTAGCTGTGTACCCGTTTTACGGACGGGGAACTTATAGTCAGTTGAAACACTTCAATATACTCAATTATTGGTTTTTTGAAGCTCTTCAAAATGGTCTAGAGAAAATTTGGGAAATTTTAAGTTTGGAGGGTCAAAAAGGAGAAAACCCAATTTTTACCCAATAAATCCTCCCATAAAACCCCGTTCCCATGGTCCGATCATGCTGGTTTGCAAACTCGTTCGAATAAACGTAGGTTTACTCGTATGTACAAAATTACATCAAAATCAGATCATTTTTGTTCGAGTTATGGTGCTAACTGACACACACACACACACATACATATATTTGAACGGATGGTGTTTTTGGCTTCTAGGTACATCAAAATGAAAAAGTAAATCGGTCCCGGGTCCAAGTCTTACCATGAGACCTATGGTAATAGCTTATTCCCTACATGGGAAATTCGCTAAAAGCCAAGGTTAATTGTAAATAAAACGTGTTTCCTTTATATTGCTTTAAAAATTTAAATAAACTACAGCGAGCCATGGCTTGTTCCCCAGGTACTTTAAGCTAAATGAGCAAGAAAACAAAAATGATTTTCATGTAAAGATAACCTCTTGAAAGGCATTCCAACTTGTTTTCAATTCTGTTGGGGGGGAGGGGGTGGGGCGCCGTGCACAAAATAGCTTATATATCAGGAACCAAAAGTGATATGAATACATTAGACATGTCAAACTGTGCAGAAAAATGAGTTCTAAAAATGATTATGTAGTAGTTGGACAAAAAACAAGGAAAAATTAGTCATAAATATTAATTAAAACATAGTGAAAATAGCTTGTAAAAGATTCTTACCTATTATAAAAAACAAATATTTTCCTTTATAAAGTTCTCTATTTAACTCTTTTAATTACTTTTATCTAAAACTCATGTACAATGTTAAATCAAAAGAACAGTCTGGGCTTTTGTGATTTCACGAAGTATTATGTACAATCACTTCGTCAGTTCATCACCGTGGTTTTCATCAAAGCCATAGTCTTTTATCTTGAGTATTAAAAATATTTTTACATCTTTCATGGCACGTGCAATAGCTGCAACAAGCTGTCATCTTGAAAAAACAAGGTCATTTGCATATTGCATAAATAAAACATTCATTGGGAACAATATTAATGGCTAGTTGTTGGGAAAACAATTAACAGTGAGCCAAGCAGTATCAAGTGAGCTGTAAATGCCATAAATAGGCAGTGGAGGTTACTGTAAAAATCAAGGTTTTTAATGTCGCTGTTGTTCTTTTTTCTACAAGTTGGCTTTTAATTACTAACTATCATAATGGGGACTTAAAGGATAATTTATATTATGAAGCTGCCAAAAAATATTCAAGGGTTAATGTTTGCATAAACACAGTGCTGCATATTGCCGAATAGTCTAGGTTTCACTGAACTATGACAATATTGTTCCATAACTGAAACTCACAGTTGGTAATTGCATTTCTGCCAGAAGCTCTGCTAGTTTCAGTTCTACAGCCTCTTTGTCTTTCAATGCTTGTTTTTTCTCGTTGAGCTCAGCCTCCCAATCATCACGGTGGGCCTTGACTTGGAACTCCAGGATGGAAACCTTCTCCTTGAGCTTCTGCTCGACCCCTCGCAGCCTCTCTACCTCATCCTCCGCCGGGGGACTGTGACTTGATACCTGGCAGTTCTGTCAACACAAGTCAACACACTGTAGTTAAAAACAATCAATTCAATCTATAAATTTTCTAACCTAGGGCTGAAGCCTGTGCGTTGGCTAATGGGGAGTTATTAACCTAGCTATTGGCTGGTAAGGAGTCATACTGGCAGGAGTGCTAGCTGATGAGGAGTTACTAACCTGGCTATTGGATGGTAAGGAGTCATACTGGCAGGAGTGCAAGCTAATGAGGAGTTACTAACCTGGCTATTGGCTGGTAAGGAGTCATACTGGCAGGAGTGCTAGCTGATGAGGAGTTACTAACCTGGCTATTGGCTGGTAAGGAGTCATACTGGCAGGAGTGCTAGCTAATGAGGAGTTACTAACCTAGCTATTGGATGGTAAGGAGTCATACTGGCAGGAGTGCTAGCTGATGAGGAGTTACTAACCTGGCTATTGGCTGGTAAGGAGTCATACTGGCAGGAGTGCTAGCTGATGAGGAGTTACTAACCTAGCTATTGGATGGTAAGGAGTCATACTGGCAGGAGTGCTAGCTGATGAGGAGTTACTAACCTGGCTATTGGCTGGTAAGGAGTCATACTGGCAGGAGTACTAGCTGATGAGGAGTTACTAACCTGGCTATTGGCTGGTAAGGAGTCATACTGGCAGGAGTGCTAGCTGATGAGGAGTTACTAACCTGGCTATTGGATGGTAAGGAGTCATACTGGCAGGAGTGCTAGCTGATGAGGAGTTACTAACCTGGCTATTGGATGGTAAGGAGTCATACTGGCAGGAGTGCTAGCTGATGAGGAGTTACTAACCTGGCTATTGGCTGGTAAGGAGTCATTCTGGCAGGAGTACTAGCTGATGAGGAGTTACTAACCTGGCTATTGGCTGGTAAGGAGTCATACTGGCAGGAGTACTAGCTGATGAGGAGTTACTAACCTGGCTATTGGCTGGTAAGGAGTCATACTGGCAGGAGTGCTAGCTGATGAGGAGATACTAACCTGGCTATTGGCTGGTAAGGAGTCATACTGGCAGGAGTGCTAGCTGATGAGGAGTTACTAACCTGGCTATTGGCTGGTAAGGAGTCATACTGGCAGGAGTGCCAGCTGATGAGGATTGCTAACGTAGGTATTGGAAGGTAAGTTGTCATTCTGACTGGAGTACTAGCTGGTGAGGAGTTACTAACCTAGATATTGGATGGTAAGGAGTCATACTGGCAGGAGTGCTAGCTGATGAGGATTGCTAACGTAGGTATTGGAAGGTAAGTTGTCATTCTGACTGGAGTACTAGCTGGTGAGGAGTTACTAACCTAGCTATTGGCTGGTAAGGAGTCATACTGGCAGGAGTGCTAGCTAATGAGGAGTTACTAACCTGGCTATTGGCTGGTAAGGAGTCATACTGGCAGGAGTGCTAGCTGATGAGGATTGCTAACTTAGGTATTGGAAGGTAAGTTGTCATTCTGACTGGAGTACTAGCTGGTGAGGAGTTACTAACCTAGATATTGGATGGTAAGGAGTCATTCTGACTGGAGTACTAGCTGATGAGGAGTTACTAACCTAGCTATTGGATAGTAAGGAGTCATACAGGCAGGAGTGCTAGCTGATGAGGGTTGACTAATGTAGGTATTGGAAGGTAAGTAGTCATTCTGACTGGAGAACTAGCTGGTGACGAGTTACTAACCTAGATATTGGATGGTAAGGAGTCATTCTGACTGGAGTACTAGCTGATGAAGAGTTGCTAACCTAGCTATTGGATGGTAAGGAGTCATACTGGCAGGAGTGCTAGCTGATGAGGAGTTACTAACCTAGCTATTGGATTGTAAAGAGTCATACTGGCAGGAGTGCATGCTGATGAGGATTGACTAACCTGGCTATTGAATGGTAAGGAGTTACACTGGCAGGAGTGCTAGCTGATGAGGAGTTACTAACCTGGCTATTGGATGGTAAGGAGTCATACTGGCAGGAGTACTAGCTGATGAGGAGTAACTAACCTAGCTATTGGATGGTAAGGAGTCATACTTGCAGGAGTACTAGCTGATGAGGAGTTACTAACCTAGCTATTGGCTCGTGCTTGTACTGAAGGGGAAAGGAGGCCTAGAACTGCCGTCCTCTTACAGACCCCTTTGCATGTTGGATACGGCTGGGAAAGTCCTAAAGAAGTTGATCCGTTCCTGACTGAATTCAGCCGTGGTTGCTGCGGGGGACCTGAGCCCTCGCCAATACGGCTTCTGGAAGGGGCGATCAATGTTCGACGCTATTGAGGAGTTGAAGCGAGCCATGATGGGGGATGAGGATTTTTAATCACTACTCTCGTAGGGTCGTGCTGCTCGTTACACTCGATGTGCGAAACACATTTAATTCTGCAAGATGGTGCGATATGCTGGTCGCTCTGAAGGACACCTTCCCACGTCCCGGCATACCTTTTGCGCATTATAGAGGATTACCTCCGGTTCCGCCTCCTCATGTATAATAAACAGAAGGCTACAGAAGGCCCGCGGGCGATGAGTGTCACTTCTGGTGCTGCCCAAGGTTCCAAGGGCCCGTCCCTCTGGAACGTTGCCTACGACAGCCTTCTTAGGTCTGAAATGCTTGAGGAAACCGTTTCAGTTGGGTAAGCAGATGACATTGCAGCTTTAATAGCTGCTCGTAGTGTTGAGCTGGCCCAGCTAAAATTAAACCGAGTCATGTGTACTATAAACGCATGGATGGCAGATCACGGTCTCTCACTCGCGCTGAACAAAACTGAGATCCTGATTCTGACCAAAAAGCGGATTGACACCATTGTGCCGTTGAGGGTGGGGGACGTCAAAGTCCAATCTGTTCGTGCCGCCAAGTATCTTGGTGTCATGGTGGACTCTAAGCTTAGCTGGCGGGACCAGATATTCCGAACGGCGGACAAGGCCGCTAAGGTGATTTCTTCTCTTAGCCGGTTTATGGCCAATGTCGGTGGTCCTCGTTCCAGTCGCAGAAGGCTGTTGATGTCTACAGTTCAGTCTGTGCTCCTGTATGGTGCGGAAGTGTGGGCAGATGCGCTCAATAGGGAGGTGTATGGGATGCGGCTTGCCAGAGTGCAGTGTCAGGCAGCACTCAGGGTAGCATCCGCCTACCAAACAGTGTCTGAACCCGCCATCTTGGTGGTTGCTGGAGTAATCGCCATCAAACTTTTGGCGGTGGAGAGAAAAGCGATTTCTCAGCGGCGTGGAGAGGACCATGCAAAAACGGAGGAGCGCAACCGCACCTACCAGCTCTGGTAGGAGAGCTGGGAACAGGAGTCGCGGGAACGCTGGACCAGGAGACTGATTCAGCAAGTCCAAACATGGGTTGACCGACGGTATGGTGAGGTGGACTATTACCTTACCCAGTTTCTGACAGGTCACGGTTATTTCCGGTCTTACCTGTTCAGGATGGGCAAAGCCATGTCACCCGATTGCATCTATTGCCCAGGCACTACCGACAATGCGGAGCACACCTTCTTCCGCTGCCAGCGTTGGTAAGGTTCCCGCCTGGAGGCTGAACAACATGTAGGGCAGTTGTCGGTGGACACGGTCATTCCGATGATGACGGAGGGTGAGGACAATTGGACCTGTATGTCACATTTTGTCCAGGGTATTCTCCGCGCAAAGAAGCTAGAGCTTAACTGGGATGCAGTCTCGGTCATAAAGAAATTGAATGCCAGAAACAGCGCGAGCCCTGAGGGCTTAGATCACACGTTGACCTGACCTGAAGTAATGTGACAAACAATCCCAGGTCTGTGTCCAACAGAGTAGAGGGGGTTTTTTAGTGAGTAGTCTGACAAGCTCAGGAGTCTCACACTACAGGCTGGCTACCTGTATGCACAAAAGCATTTTTACCTCCTCTCCCTAAAAAAACCTAGCTATTGGAAGGTAAGGAGTCATACTGGCAGGATTACTAGCTGATGAGGAGTTACTAACCTAGCTATTGGAAGGTAATGAGTGATACTGACAGGAGTGCTAGCTGATAAAAGATAAGGAGTTAGCCTATTATAGCTATGGGATGGTAAGGAGTTACTGACCTGGGTGATAACTGATGATGAGCTATTGAACGTTCTCTCCCCAATGTGGTTAAGTTGCTCCTGCTGATCCTGAATAGTATTGAGCAACTGCTGTACGTAGATCTGCCTATCATTATTATACTTCTGCCACCTTTTGTTGACTTGGGTGAGCTGCAACATCAACATTCGACACTTTAAAAGAGGCATTCTTTCGAGAACAAGCATGCAAAATGTATTGATTTACTTTGGTGATGGAAGCCTACCTCTCCTCTACAGTTTAATTACGATATAATCTCATAAATCAATACTCAAATTCTTCTATCTATAACAGAGTAAAATAGTGTAGAGAGCCGTAGTGCACTGTTGGTTTTTTACAGAACTAATTCGGATTGGGTCTTGCAGCAAACCTGCAGACCCGGAGTCAATGTCCACTGTCTGTCACATGTTTGACATAAAGCCTGTGATTGTCAAACTGCGAAGACCGTTGTTTGTTGTTTCTTGTATTGTGTTAGACATTTTTTTGTAGTTTGGTCTGAAAATTTTGTTCTTCCTCATCGGTATTATGTAGTTAAGTGTGCCAAAGACAGGCTTCAACTTGCTGCTGTCCTCAGAGAGAGTCACCTTGGGAGAACCTCCACCTCCTCCCTCTTCAGGCTGCCAGTCACCCTGCTACTCCGGGGACCATTAAGCCGCCCTCTCCGCCATCTACCTTCCAGTGTGTACCATTGCCGCCTACCACCAGTTTGAAATGACATTCCTACTGCAAGGTATCATTTAAATTTGTTTGAGATTTTTGGACTGAATAACTGTTAAAAATTTTAAAGCGGTCCCATAAATGGTTTAACTTACTAGTCATGACCTGTTATTTATTTGTTGTTAAAATCTAATTATTAGTTAATTTATTTAAATGAGAATTCTTCAGTTCCCATTTGTGAGGACAGAAGTGTAAATTGAAATCTTTCAATTTAAATATTTAAGTAATTCTCTTTGGATGGTTGTACCTTGTTGTTTTTGTTGTTGTTGTTTTTTTTTTACAATTATTATAGAAGTTTGTTCATAATTTGTTTTGTCTTTAAAGTTCACCCACGGTGTTTCAGATGTTAGTTAGGGATGTGGGGCGAACACTCACACTGTCACTATGGAGGGGCATGCTTCCACTAGTTGCTCGTCTGGGGACGGTGCGAGGGGCAGGCTCAGTAGGTATGGTATATTTGGACGAAGGGGCGCAAGTACATATAAGTCTATGTACTTAAACCCCTTTGTCTTGCAAGTAACCAATTGGAATCTTATGTACAAGGGTTGTTCAGAAAGTAAGTTCAGACGTTTCCGTCTGATGCCCAAAGGCACGCATTAGTACTGTACTTTCTAGTACAGACGTGTTTGCGTACTAAAAGACTGTCCAGCCATTACAGGGTAAGCTTCGTTGTATTGCCGGTTGACACACAAAATTACAGTTAAAAAAATTAGCTGGAATTGAAAATCTCGCCAGTTGAGAGGTGCGGTCTCTAATACAAATTTGTTTGCCATTCACGTAAATAAAACCTATAGAAATGTATCATCAAGGGTGTGAAATAAACGGACACAATGTAACTAGGTGGCGTTCGCAGACATGTCCACAAAATTGAGCGGAGTCATCAGGGTCATTGATGCCATTGACCATCATTATAAAGCTTCAAAACTATTGATACCTACGATTTAAAATAGACAAAAGATTGTGTAGTGATAACTTTTATTGATTGGTCAATTAATTTAAACAAATGTGAACATTTCAAACTAAACTAAAAAAATCTTTATAACAGAGATAACAAACGTTTATCTTGGATTAGTTTCTTTTTCAGACGTTCGTTTGGAAATCCTGTGTCGAAAGCAGTTCATATATTGTTCGGATGGCCTCACTACAACATACGTCATCCCAGCACTGAATTCTCTTGGTCCAATATCAACAACTGCTTGGTTCTATGTCATGCTTTGGAATTTGTTAAATGCAGGTGTCAATAAAAATGATTTTCGGGTACACTTAATTGGCATTAGTTGGCCGTTTTACAAATTTAGTTACAATAGGGACAATCGGTACCACATTATTGTATTATATTACATATTATTGTATGATGTGGGTCCTCTATAATTAATGAATTCAACAAATTCATATAAAATCTGCATTTTCAAATGTAATAAGACTTCTTCATGATCATATAAAATATTGTAGAAAGTGACAACGGCACCATATAATATAATTTAATCCCGCATCGGTCCAAAAATCCTTTGGCTAATCTTAGGATGTTTTCAAAAGATTGGCATTCATAGGAACTCAATATTGCGGCTATTAAAGGTTTGTTTATGACACGAATTAATGCTACAGGACCATGCTGCTTAGTAGATTTTAAGGGTGTCAGTAGCCTTGTTAGCACCTCTAATTTCCATGCCATGATACACACAGCTTTGCATATTTCTATGATTTTGTTGGTATTATTTATATGAATCTTAAAGAAAAGAATACAATCTTCCTCTTGTATCGTTTCCTTTGTATTCGTTTTGTATTAGTAAGAGCAAAACATAAATTACTGATCCTCACCGGACACATGACAGTTTTTAGTTGAAAATTGATTTGAATGTGTTCGTATGCAACAAATCCATGTGTATACCACTGATTTGAAATATAAGATGGCATGAATAAAGCTCGATCCTGCACCGGTAGTAGCTGAGCCATGTCACCACACAGATATATAAGATAAGATCACCAAACACTTAAGCTGGGTTTTCCTAGGCATGGAAGAGGAGCGCGGAGAGCGGAAAAGAGATTACATTGGTGTTCCGCTCCGCTTCATTTTCTGGAACAACAGTTGACATTCAAAATTTTGTGTTTGCATGACAATGCCCGGCGTTACATGTCAAATTATACACTTGATTTCCTACAATAATTTAAGTAAAAGTTCTTTTAACCCTCAACCTCGTACCCTAAAGTCCAAGTGACTTTCACTATTTTGTGTACCAACATGAAGACTTAGCAGCACAGTGGATGAGGACCAATAATAGCGTGTCACTGGGTGGATGAGCTCGGCGTGGGATTTCAAAGGTAGTCCACCACTTTGAAAATGCCTCAAATGGTTTGGTGGATATGTGGAAAAGTAGTATTTTAGTTGCTCTGTCAAATGTATGATTTGTTTCTTGTACAAACTTTTTATTGAATCAAAAATATTAGCCCTTGTAATTTAAGTGTTCTAGTTTTTGTTGATTCCTCCCTCATCCTCTAAGACCAGGCCCCACTTGTTACTTTTAACCAGCGAGATTGGTTCTTCTCTTTTCACATGCAACATACGTTGAACAGTTTTACCGTGGCCACAATTGTCTTACGAGATGGTAGAGCATGCCAGACTAGCAGTAAAAATCGTCGGTGTTTGTGATCTGCACCCTCCCCCCCTCACTACACAGTTAATCAGTAAGGTTAAAACTAGAAGATCTGTGGAAAAATTAAGCGAGATAGGTGAGTGTTCACTCTCATAAGCTGCAATGCCCGACGACTAGTTTTACGTGCAACGCCCGTGGAATGTTAGTTGAGAATGCACGTGCACTTCCGTTTGGTACGGACGTTTTTCCCCTAAAGTGGTATCGTTTTAGACCATATATCGTAATGTATCGCTCAAACCCACTTGTAACGCACGTGGAAAAAATTTAGTGAGGTAAGATGAGTGTGGCCTCGGCCTGAAAGTTTTAATGATCAATAATGTAGTAAATAAATAACAGGCTTCTAAATAATGTGTGTGTATTAGGGTTCTGGCAAATATATTTTTAACCATACTAAACTGAAGAACAAAAATCGAATATAAAACTTTTGTCATCTTCAACATTTTGGGAATTGTTAAACAACCAAGTGCGGATAATCTTTATGATTCAGTTCACTCACATCTGTGATGACAGCCTGTAGTTTGGAGTTCTCCTCTTGGCAATGCTGTAGCTTCAGTCTTAATTCTCTGACAGTGTCAAATTCCGTTTCACTCTTCACACTCTCGGCAACCTGTAACATCAAAAACAAAGGTGAGAATTTTGTTTCAATCTTCAATTTGTAATTAACATCCAGATCAGTGGGGTTACAAGGGGGGGAAGGGATTCCAAGGAATAATAAATGTAAACATTTAATTAGTGCTAAAAATGTAACGGATGTTTTTTGGACACAGTTCTAGACTTAAATGGATTTAGAAAGCCACCAAACACCTTAAAAAATACCAAATTTTGCAGAGGAGGTGGCCCCTGGAACACCTCTTTTTTGGAGTGTGTAAACACCCCCTTCCTTGACAAATAAGGTCCAATAACCACCACTGAATTTAATAACTGTAATTGAATAGAACTGTAAAAAATATGATTTTTGGTAGATTTTGTTTTAACATTAAATAACAACTCTAGCCGCAGCAGACCTGCAGACTAGGTAAATTTCCATTTACCTGGCTGGATTTCCACTAAAATAGTAATTTAAAATTATCAGATTCATTCCATTAACATAAAGGTTAATGAATTCTAATTCTTAAGGCCAAAACACACTGGCGCCTATCTATCCTCAGACGGATTACTACGCGCATACAAAAAAAAATCGCTACGCTGTTTATTTAATAAAGGGTCAACACACCACGTCTGTCGGTGGGTCGCTGGGATTTTTACCCCCTGGGCAAAGCTGACGTCACTATGACGTAGTAACCTGAGCGCTCTACAGTTTGTTCGTGGGCGGAATTTTACCCCTGCGGATTTGGAAGTCTAATGAAAATAGACAGAGCGTGATAAACTTGAATTTTACCCCCTGTCCATATAACTAGCGTTTAGGTAACTGTAAATGTACGGCTAGGATTTTTACCCCCGGATATTTACCGGATTTTTATGGAGTAAATCTTTTACTCCATGCACCTTGAATCACGAGGGCCAAAAGTAGGGTCATTCTTTTCAACCATCCCTCCTTTTTCAACCTCGGCCTTGCCAATGTATAAATGCCCCACCGCAGCAAACCTGCTGACTAAGCGAATTTACATTTGCCTGTTTTCATTTTCACTTAAATCTGTACAAGATTATGTTTAACGAGTACCTAAGTTTGCTGACACAAGGAGGGTCATAAAGAGTGTTTAAAAGGTAAAATATTAAAAGCTTGATATAAAATAAATAAATTTGCCAAGTTTGATCAAAATATATCCATAAACAGGCAAACGGTTTATGTTATATAATTATAATTATCCATAAGAATAACATGGGAGATTTAAATTTAGTATTTTTTTTCCATTTTTTTTTTAAGCCATTCAAAATGGTTTGTGAAATTGGGAAATTCTATGATTTAGCGTACGGTAAAAAAAATAAAAAAACCCTACTTTTACACCATAACCTCACCCCCAAAAAAAATCCTGTTCCCATGGTCCGATCATGCTGGTTTGCGAAGTTGTTCGAGTTAACATAGGTTTAAACGTTTGTGCCAAATTTAATCAAAATCGGATGATTTTTACTCGAGTCTAACAATTCAATGTGTATATGTGTGATTATTCTACCCCATCAATATATATATATATTAATTTGAACGAACGGATGGTGTTTTTTACCACTGGGGATATCAGAACGGAAAAGCAAATCGGTCCCGGGTCCAGGTCTTACCATGAAACCTACAGTAATAATATCCATATATGGAGAATTTGCTAACAGCTTGAGGCTTAGCTCTTATGGAATGAAAATTCTATCCTATACTCTAATATGAGCAACGTTTACTTGTATGTATGTATGTATGTATGTATGTATGTATGTATGCTTGCTTGCACAAAGATCTCGAAAACGGCTCCGACTATTTTCTTCAAATGTTGTAAATAGTTTATTCCTGGCCTAAAAACGAGTTTACTGCAGTTAGAACTGCCAACAAAAATCTAATTACGTAGAAAAATGAAACTGAAAGTCACATTTTGTTTACATTAGTCTTGTGGGTTGCTAAGTAACCATCTTGGCTGAATTAAATAACAAGGAAAAAATAAACAAAAGACATGAAATTGTCTATCCACAGTATACTAGCAAAACAAAAATACAGTACAAAAGGAAAAACATCAGTTGTTACTATTGAGCAAAGATTATACTGATGATTACTCGATACATTGTAGTCAAGGGTAACAGTGTGGAGTGTAGGATCTGTTTATGAAGATTAGATTACGGTATCTGCAATCCTTAAATGCTATGGGAAGGGAAGGAAACAGGTCCGCAACGTAGGAAGTGATGAAGGAAGTAGTAAAGGCGAGCAGTCTGGAGTGTGGGAACTATTTACTATTTATGACGATTAGATTAAGTTATCTACAATCCTAAAATGCTATGGGAAGGGAGGGAAACAGGTCCACGACGCAGGAAGTGGTGGATGAAATAGTAAAGGCGAGCAGTCTAGAGTGTGGGAACTGTTCATGATGATTAGATTAAGGTATCTGCAATCCTTAAATGCTATGGGAAGGGAGGGAAACAGGTCCGCGATGTAGGAAGTGATGAAGAAAGTAGTAAAGGCGATCTGTCCAGAGTGTGGGAACTGTTGATGACGATTAGAATAAGGTATCTGCAATCCTAAAATGCTATGGGAAGGGAGGGAACAGGTCCACGACGTAGGAAGTGGTGAAGGAAGTAGTAAAGGCGAGCAGTCCGGAGTGTGGGAACTGTTTATGACGATTAGATTAAGGTATCTGCAATCCTAAAATGCTATGGGAAGGGAGGGAACAGGTCCACGACGTAGGAAGTGGTGAAGGAAGTAGTAAAGGCGAGCAGTCCGGAGTGTGGGAACTGTTTATGACGATTCGATTAAGATATATGAAATCCTAAAATTCTATGTGAAGGGAGGAAAACAGGTCTGTGACGTAGGAATTGATGACAGAAGTAGTAAAGGTGAGCAGTCTGGAGTGTGGGAACTGTTGATGACGATTAGATTAAGTTATCTACAATCCTAAAATGCTCGACATAGGAAGTGATGAAGGAAGTAGTAAAGGCGAGCAGTCCGGAGTGTGGGAACTGTTTATGACGATTAGATTGCAGTGCGGAGTGTGGGGAATGGATTCATATATCTGAAATACTAAGACTGATTTCAGGGTAAACTAACGATTTTCACTGAGCAAAGCTCGGTCCCCAGGTACTTTCAGCTTAACTTGACCAATCAATAGTTTTATTAATATTAATGAAGTCAAACGGGGCGAAGCCCGTGGGTAACAGATAGTCCCCCTTAAAAAGTGTTTTGTATTTTAAATAATTTTCAAAACTGAAATAGAACAAAATACCCCCACCGCAGCAAACCTGCAGACTAAGCAAATTTCCATTTGCCTGATTGGATTTACACTAAAATGTCTACTTAAAAATATAACATTTATTTCCTATTTAAATAGAATTAGTTTAACAAGTACTTAGGTTTGCTGCATCAGGGAGGGTAAAACAGTTTTTTTTCCGTTTGTTTAATGATAATAGTCAGTAACAAATAAAAACATTTTCCACATTAATCAAAATATGTTCATAAACAAGCAAACTACAACAGTTTACTTGTTCTCCATAAGAATAACATGACAATTTTAAAATTAAATTTTTTTTTTAATTTTCTCTGTAACCATTAGGCGCATAATAACGCTTCAATATAATAAATTATTTGTTTTTTAAGCTCTACAAAATGGTTTGAAAAGAAATTGCAAAATTTTATGTTTTTTGGGTCAAAAATGGGAAAACCCATTTTTACCCCATAAAAGCCCCCATAAACCCCCGTTCCCATAGTCCGATTATGCTGGTTCGCGAACTCGTTCGAATAAATATAGGTTTACACGTTTATACCATACCAAATTTCATCAAAATCGGATCATTTTTGCGCTAGTTATCGTGCTAACGGACACACATATATATATGAATTTGAACGGATGGTGTTTTTGTCCTCTAGGGACCTCAAAACGAAAAAAAATCGGTCCCGAGTCCAGGTCTTACCATGAGTACTACGGTAATAGCTTATTCCCTATATGGGAAATTTGGTAAAAGTGGTTTATAAAAATAAATGCAATAATTGTTAAACACACACATTACACAGCTACACTAATCGTTGTAAAAAATTAGGCTATGTTAGTTATGTGTTACTAAAGAATGTTTCTGTAAATGGTAAAGACTAATTACTGTATTACAATTAATTGCTATAAATGTTATTGAAGTTAACTGAAAAAAAAATATTTTATAATTATGAACTATGTGAATATTGGCGGATAATAATGCACTGTTTTAGTCCACACGGGCAAAGTTAATTGATGGTATTAGCCAAATCTCCATAACATAATATGAACAGGATTAAGACAAAATTAAGAAAGACGAGACTTGGTATGGAGACTCAGCACAAGATGTAGTTGTCTCATGTAATATTTGTGACCTTAATACCTACCAAGCAAAAATGACGTAGGCCTATGAACCACACCTTACAAGAATGGGAGGTTGGATTGACCCGTTTTCCTAATTCCTTCCTATAAATGTGTATTTGAACGAACTCGTTCAATCGTCAAAACTCCTCAATTCAAACAGCTTAAGGAAGAAAAAATCTGATAAAAAAATTGGCCTTCCTCTGGTTTTATGTTAACACAATATATTTGTAGGCAGGGTGGGTATGATATAGCTAATTTGTAATACGGTAATGCATAAAATGATAACAGGGCTGTGAGCCTGCTATATAGATTGAATAGACCTCTATAACAACAAAGCCCCTCACTAAACTGTATCCAAACTACTAAATTATCCAAGGAAAATGTTCATGATTTTCAACGCTACAATAACGGCCAAGGAGAGTTGGGAAAGAGTTTTAGTCCGACATTTCCTTATTATCCACTCACTAGGCGCGGGGTGCTGGTGAGGCGGGAGGTGGGGTGGGAGAGGCTCATATCTTATTTTCCTTGTCGGTGACAATAGGCGGTGCCGTGCCAAATACGTACAATTGGATAAGTACACAACTGTACACCGCACAACGCGTACACGACTGTACACCACTCAAAGCGTACACAACTGTACACCGAATAACGCGTACACAACTGTACACCGAATAACGCGTACACAACTGTACACCGCCCAACGCGTACACAACTTTACTGTACAGCGCACAAAGCGTACACAACTGTACACCGAACAACGCGTACACAACTGTACACCGCACAACGCGTACACAACTTTACTGTACACCGCACAAAGCGAACACAACTGTACACCGAATAACGCGTACACAACTGTACACCGCCCAACGCGTACACAACTTTACTGTACAGCGCACAAAGCGTACACAACTGTACACCGAATAACGCGTACACAACTGTACACCGCCCAACGCGTACACAACTTTACTGTACACTGCACAAAACGAACACAACAGATATGCTACAAAGCGTACACTGTACTCGGAGTAGCATTAACTGCATTGCAAGCGTGCAAGAAAGAAAGGAGGAAAACGAAGATTTGGATGGAACAGATACTGTACCTCCAAAGACCATATAGGCTACTGCATGTATTGAGTCCTGCAAGACGTATACTATTGGACGCAGAAATCCTCAGGAATATCTGGCGTATGCCACTTGCAATTTTTACCGATTTACTGTTTTTTGTTGTTGTTGTTTTTTTTTATAAAATAAAACTTAAAATACTATATTATTTTTTTATAGCAAAATCCAAAATTTAATTTTACCATAGGTAGTTCTTTGTGGGATTTGTGTATTTGTATGACGGTTCCCAGAAGAAGTGGAGCGAGCTTGCTCTATCCCCCCTTTCTTCCTAAATCGGCTGGAAATCTCTTCCGAACTCCCTGGTCACCGGCCAAAACGTGACCAGGAACACGGATTTACACCATCAGGTTTCAGAGCAACGTCGATCGGGTCCGATTTAGGGTTTCGAGATCGAGTTGTGTAAACCGGGCTTTATAAGCATCTAAGTTTTGCATGGAACCATTATTTAAATAAGATCAAGATTAATTCAATATTTTAAGGTATTGTGTGTATTTCAGTAAAATTGAGTCTCGCCCTCAGAAATTCATTAATCAATAGCTTTATATTTTATTGTTTACAATTTTAGAAGAGTCAGTGGAAGGAAGATAATTCGATATCGAAGTGTACGATGGGTTGTGGTGGTGAGTGGCGACGATGTGGGTCAGTTAGGAAGGTCAGGCTGGAATAGCAGTCACTTTCCGTGTCACTCTGTTTTGCAGATCGATATTTATTTATAATTTGGCAATAATATAAATAGCAAACACACATAATTTTTACATGTCATTACGAATCATAAAGTTGAGCACTGTGTACGTTAAAAGTGGTTAAGAGTAAATAATCGTGGAAATTAACAACATTTTCTTCAAAGCTCTTGATTAGGCCTACATTAATAAATGTAAATATAGCCTTTCCTAAACACAATCCGATCCGTGTATACAGATGGTTAACAGTTTATGTGAAAACGGCTGTAATTAACGTCGAGAACAGCCAGAAAAGTATGATTATTCAATGAGGAAAACATCGGGTGAAATGCGGCGAACCGTATAACAGAAGCTCCACAGCAAATTTATCTTGGCCAATTATGATAATTGATTTAACAGCACTGATCACTGATGTGGTGTTATCTAATCTGGTAACAGTTTACAGTTGTACCTTTACGTGTGATGTGATGTGGGACAGTGGGAGTCGTTTAATAGATTTCAGTTTGGTGATTAGTGATAAGACTCTACCGGTGATTCCTCTACACTCTCCACAGCTGTTGGACAAATAAATGTGGTTAAGCCACACTATGTCAACGAAAATCTATTTAGGCAAATTGCTTTATTACATACTCCTAAACTTAATTTAATATGTTTTGTTCCGTTGTACTTCCTTACAGTTTAATTAACATTTACATAATAGGCATTTGACTATTTTTGCACTTTCAGGTAAATATAGTAGCGGTGAAGAGAACTGGCTGGAATCCTGTGCAATTTTCCTTGCGAATTAACGTGACTAAGGTGTTGTCATTAGTCTGATGCGATCCTATATACGTACAACGTAAACACAATAGGCGGTGTAAAATAAACTGCAATAAGGGGACCTAGAGTGATATCGACTTATAAACTCGGATAGAAGATACAGATAGAATAACGTTATATCGACAAGGAGTTGTGTGGAATATTCCACTAGTTGAGGGGGGAAGGGGGGAGGTAATGTAAACGGAAATGCCGAGGCAAATCCAATCCAATCCTGGCGACAGATAGAACCAGGAAAACTCGCACCTCTAGCCCGCTAGCCATGCCTTAGTCGACTACATCACTGACACAACACAACGTCAACGAATAACCTGCAGTAGACTACTACAATAGACTATAGACTACATAGAGACCGCGGGAGGTAATGGTATTGGTAAAGCGGTAATAACGCTCACCGCTCACCTAATAGGGGAGGGGGGGGGAGTAGAACCAGGAAAACTCGCACCTCTAGCCCGCTAGCCATGCCTTTGTCGACTACATCACTGACACAACACAACGTCAACGAATAACCTGCAGTAGACTACTACAATAGACTATAGACTACATTGTGACCGCGGGAGGTAATGGTATTGGTAAAGCGGTAATAACGCTCACCGCTCACCTAATAGGGAAGGGGGGGGGAGTAGAACCAGGAAAACTCGCACCTCTAGCCCGCTAGCCATGCCTTTGTCGACTACATCACTGACACAACACAACGTCAACGAATAACCTGCAGTAGACTACTACAATAGACTATAGACTACATAGAGACCGCGGGAGGTAATGGTATTGGTAAAGCGGTAATAACGCTCACCGCTCACCTAATAGGGGAGGGGGGGGGAGTAGAACCAGGAAAACTCGCACCTCTAGCCCGCTAGCCAATAGCCATGCCTTTGTCGACTACATCACTGACACAACACAACGTCAACGAATAACCTGCAGTAGACTTCTACAATAGACTATAGACTACATTGAGACCGCGGGAGGTAATGGTATTGGTAAAGCGGTAATAACGCTCATCGCTCACCTAATAGGGGAGGGGGGGAGTAGAACCAGGAAAAGTCGTTAAGCAATCAGCATTTGCCGTCTCTGTATACTGTAGGAATAGTAGAGTGATGCGAAACACGCTCTGCACTTGCACATTGTGAGTAGAGACACCGTATACACAGTATCTAGAGGAGAAAGGTGAGAGAGGAGTAGCTAGTTATGTGTAGATTCGCTATCTAACATACACAAACTCGGCAATGGTAACATCCAATCCAACAGGTGTACTTAATCAGGAAAACGTGCACCAAAATCAAACTCTGCACCGCCCACGTTGCAAAGTGTCATGTAAAGCCGGGTTTTCCTAGGCGCGGAATCGGCGAGCGGAGAGAGGAACGCGGAGAGCGGAATTGAAATTAACATGGCATTCCGCTCCGCTTCTAGGAAAACAGTAACATTAAATTGCCTAAGACAAGTGGAGTCCGCTCTCCGCGTTCCTCTCTCCGCTCGCCGATTCCACTCCTAGGAAAACAGTAACATTAAATTGCCTAAGACAAGTGGAGTCCGCTCTCCGCGTTCCTCTCTCCGCTCGCCGATTCCGCGCCTAGGAAAACAGTAACATTAAATTGCTTAAGACAAGTGGAGTCCGCTCTCCGCGTTCCTCTCTCCGCTCGCCGATTCCGCGCCTAGGAAAACCCGGCTTTAGGCCACTTTACCCCACAGTGACAGCGGTTTGTGTTTGTGTCGCACGCGAACGGCTGTGAAATTGTCAAGCGATTTGCAGCCGCACTCTGCAGCCCGCAACCGTGGTAGAGGAAGTAAGCGTTGCCAATATATATAAAGTACTCACTATCACTATCATTTTATTGACATGGGCTCTTCCTGTCTAAACTGTGTTTGGATTTGATATGTTTTAAACGTCTTTAATCTTTAAAACATTCATCTGAAGAGGAAGCTTAATAATTCAAATGGTAAATAAAATAGCAATCACAGCACGTGTTACATAATGAAAGTACTTTCAGTAGAAAACTTGTTATTCCAAAACAATTTAATTAAAAATAATACGTAGGCTATACGCTTTCGGATAAGTTAGGTCAGTAGTCTATATGAATTAGTACAAATGCAAAACACTACAAACATTATATTTGAACAAATCAATTACTAAAGAGGGGCGACCCCGTGGTGCGTAAATACTCCCATTTATTTGTGTGATTTAATTATAGGATCGCAGCGGCTGTCGCTGAACGGTGACCGCATAGACAGGTCTAATTTAAAAGATCTGACTGCTCCACGAGGTACAATATAACCGTGGAAGAGGGATGAAGGGATACTTTACCATTAGAAGTAAAGTGGGAATAGTTCATCTCTTCTAACCCAGTCAGGAGGGGGGCCGGGGGGGGGGGGGACAAGGAAAACTCGCTCCTAGCCCTGGCTTTGTTGACTCTCTATCGACCGGCGTTGGTGTTGCAGCAAAACACATCTATAGCACAACACTTGCCAAAGAACTGTGTGTCACAGGTTCGCGACAATGTATAGGCCTACTGCTACTGTAGAGACTGGGCGAGCTGACCATTGACTGTAACCCGAGTAGGATACTGTGTGACGTCGCTAACCCTGGATTTGTGGCTCATCACGAATCTTAATAGCAAAACACATAGCACACCACGTGATAAAGATTAGTGTCGTAGTGTCCACAGATATATTACAATGTGCTAACTGGGCTCTGAGCTTATATAATGTAAAACTCCACAAGAATGCATCCGGTAGCACCAGGAAAACTGGCTCACAGCCTTGGCTTTGTTGGAATGGGTTTACGGGGAATAGAGGGCTGAGTTATTGTTATGCAAACAACAATTGCATCTATTCGACATATATTGAGAAGACTAGACGATTCTGCTGCAAGGAGAAGGACGTATAGCAAGTAGGTCGTGTATTCGTTTATAAAGCAGCTTTGAGTCATTCAATTCTACACAATCGAGTTTTTCAGTAAAGACCTGTACCTGCGGCTGACTTCATAGACGTTTCACTCCAGCCAGACAACGATTGTACGGTAGGGAGTAGGTATTGTATGGTCATGGTTATCGATTATATCCAAAACTTGCTACTACTGTAATGAAGAGTAGAGTACATTATAGTAAATGCCCAAGAATAGAGACTAAAAATAATGTACACAGGCGGTTATCCTATGAAAGCCCGTTTTCCAAAAATCCATGGTCAGAAAGGTACCCATTGCGATGTTAGACGAGGGTTAGTTTTGGCCCCGAAGGTTACAGTTCCGCCACCCTTGAGACCCACGGTAATAGCCTGTTCCTCGGATGGGGAATTCACTAAAAAGAGTGAGAAATTAACCTTTATGTATCTTATAAGGTTATGCCTAACTCTTTATTCTGTGCTTATACGCTCCGACAAAAGCTTTACGCGGTGAACCTTAAATTACAAATTACACGTAAATATCAATATATACCTGCAGTGCAATACAAACCGAAATCGAGTGGAAAATAAGTGACAGTAAAGGTTGATCAATCTGACAATGAAGGATATAATGGGTCGTATAAATAACTGGAGCAGCGGAGAACGACGTTAAACGAGCTGAGGTACTGCATCGCACGACGAGCTCTCGACTATGTAATACTAGCTGTACCCGCGGGCTTTGCCCCGTTTAACTTCATATGTGAGCTCGTTCGCATGGCTCAATCACGTCCTGGTTGAAGTTCGTTCGCTACACTCACTCACCTTTAAGTTGGAGCTCGTTCGCTACGCTAACTCGCCTCCGGGTTGAAGTTCGTTCGCTTTGCTCACTCACCTTTTGGTTGCAAATAAGCTGTTGTCATAAATTTAAAATACCCCCGCCGCAGCAAACTTGCAGACTAAGCGAATTTCCATTTCCCTGAATGGATTTACACTAAAATGTCTCCTTAAAAATATCACATTTATTCCCTATTTAAAAAGAATCAGTTTAAAACATACTTAGGTTTGCTGCAACAGGGAGGGTAAAAGTGTTTTTTATGTAAAATGTTAATAGTTGGTAAGAAGTAAAAACATTTTCCAAATTTGGGCAAAATATGTTAATAAACAAGCAAACTACAACAGTTTACTTATTCTTCATAAGAATAACAGGGAAATTTTAAATTTACAATTTTTTGGAATTTTCTCCGTAACTATTAGGCGCAATATAACGCTTCAATATACTAAATTATTTGATTTTTTAAGCTCTACAAAATAGTTTAGAAAAAAATTGCAAAATTTTATGTTTTTTGGGTCAAAAATGGGAAAACCCCATTTTTACCCCATAAAAGCCCCCATAAACCCCCGTTCCCATGGTCCGATCATGCTGGTTCGCTAACTCGTTCGAATAAATGTAGGTTTACACGTTTGTACCAAATTTCATCAAAATCGGATCATTTTTGCTCGAGTTATCGCGCTAACGGACACATATATATATATAAATATATATATATATATAAATATATATATATATATATAAATATATATATATGAACATATATATTTATGGTATATATATATTTATATATATATGAATTTGAACGGATGGTGTTTTTGGCCTCTACGGACCTCAAAACGAAAAAAAAAATCGGTCCCGGGTCCAGGTCTTACCATGAGTACTACGGTAATAGCTTATTCCCTATATGGGAAATTCGCAAAAAAATAATAGTGCTGCACCCTGTTGGTAATCCTTGTAACTTTAATGCTATTGCACATCATAGAACAGAACCAACTTGTTTAATTGAAACAGCTGTTAAGTTAAGATTCATTTATTCCATTTAAATATGAGTACTCATCAGGTTAACATGGGAAACTCCAGAGCCACTGGGGCGGAGCCCGAGAGTCCGATCAGAATAAAAACCACTTAGTTTTCCTATTTAATGCCTAAAGAATCAGTGTACCAAATTTCAGCCTCCTAGGTAAATGGGAAGTGGGAGAATTAGTGATGAGTGAGTCAGTGAGTCAGTCAGTGAGGGCTTTGCCTTTTATATAATATATATAGATTGGTAGAATAATGATTTGATTGTATAAATATAGAGCACAGCTGAGAAATGCTCAGTCAAATCAACGTGAAAAAAAACTAAGAAGTTTGTTTTAATACACGCACAATTAGCAATACAGTAACGTAAAAGCGTTTTCACCACACTATAATGTTTTTAGCTGTTTTACATACGTTAATTAGTGGCTGAACGTCCAATACACTGAGCACTTTTTAAAGGATTTCCTTTGTCAAATTCTGTTTACTTATGAAGAGTTAGAGTTGAGAACACTGCCGAGCCTTATTGATGTATGTGGGGACTGGGAGTAAGTGTATGTATGTACACCGTATGTATATAGTTGGTACATGGTAAGCTGTTTTGAAATACACCTGAGAATATCCGCTTCATATTCTTTTGAGTGTTTCGCAGAGCCACATAACTGTACAATGAAGACACGGCCAAACTGTGGACTCAATCTAATCGTCAAGCCCCCGGAGGATGCAGCTGTAGGACCACGCTCTTACAGAAAATATAAACAAAAATTCCGATTGAGGACAGAAATTTACAAGCTTGATTGGGTTTCCATAGTTGTTATAAAGTTTTTATAAAAAAAAAATGTCGTGCATACATACTTAACACAATATCGGTGTATCACATCCGAATTATATAGGTTTTGTCTTTATAATGAGTGACGGTCGTAATGAAGTATTAATAATTCAGCTTTACAGTACTTAGAATTTAACAGTAATCGTAGTAGTAGTAGTAGTAGTAGTAGTAGTAGTAGTAGTAGTAGTAGTAGTAGTAGTAGTAGTAGTATAAATTTCGATTGCCAAATTTTAAATCAATGTGTTTTTTGCAGTTACAAAAAGCTAGATACTGAGAATGAAAATGTTTAGGATATTCATAGTTGTTTCAGCTAAAAAAATCGCTGTAAATTGATGATTATTGAAAAATCAAACAATGTAATATGAAATGTTGTAGACAAGCACAGCGAGAATAAGAGCTGGTGGCTGATAAGGCGTTATGTAAGGTTAAGTTTTCCTCGTCTTGTTCCAAGAAACGGTTTTGAAATAACACTCACCCATGCAAAACATACCCGTGATTGAGCATAGAAACAAACAGCATGTGTTGTGAAATCAATGTTAAACACGTCATTGATCAATTACTCTAATTACACAAAATCTTAAATGTTTAGGTGCTTGTTGCCGTCTCTTGTTACACTAGCACACAGAGGCAAAGCTAAGTAATGGATAGTATTTATCGGTGAAACCATTAATATTAAATTAGAGTAGGCCTAGCCCTTGTATTCAGCCTCAGCCTACCCACATCCATAAAGGATATTTAGTTAGTCTGTATCGACGTTTGTTTTGATAACTTTTTTAATAATTACTGGATCAAAATAACAGGATTACCAAGGTTTTGGTAGGATTGGGTTGGAAAAGTAAATCTAGCACGGTGGATTCATACCAAGTGTTGTACATGGAGTGAAACTATTTCAGCATTAAATGTCGCATACTACCGTGATCCGTGACGCTTCAAACCGGGCCCGATTCACGTAAATTGTTTTTATTTCCGGAATCAACTTCGCTATTTTATTTTTAAAACGTATGTTTGCATTTTATCATTTTGTAGCTGTTATAAATACTTAAATAACACAAACATTTAAAGGGCTTGGACTCCTTTCTCAATTGTTTGTGATACAGTCAGTATCAGCATGAGAAATTCCATTTGCGTACACTCTAAAACTATTTGTTCAAATTAATCTGGTTTTTAAATTATTAACACTATTATTAGCAAGCGTTTCCAGTTATGGTAAAATATCAATAGAACTACAATAATTTAGTTGTGTGACTAAACTTATAAAAGTGACATAGAAAGCGCGGTTAATTTATTTTAATTTGGAATCTATATTCAGAGCTAACAAAGGTCACAAACTTTTGAGAAAACACCATCCCAGCCTCACCCCTATCAACCCATACTTGGATGCAAGGTCTTGGTGTACCCCCCCCCCCCTCCACAAAAAAAAAATAGTTTTTCAATAAACCCTCCCCATAGGGCATTTACCTTAATTACAGGATTGTTTTTTATCACATTTAATAGTCAACTACTAATAGTCAATGGTATAAGTCAATTGATACATTTGATTTTATTTGTATTTCTTTATTTGCTTTTCGCCTTAGTTAACCTTTTGACTCTTATAGATTTTCTATGTAAAAAGTTATTAGTTTGGATTCTGCCAAACAGCTTATTTAAGTTATAATACAAGAGATCTTGATTGAATTAAGCAATAAGTAGGCCTACGATTGAGGTTTATGCATGTGTAATTTGCATGGTAAGTTATTCAATTGTTTTTTACAGTATATTTAGATACCTACATTTTTATCTTAAGTAGTCTTGCTCCGTTGCGAAGAACAGGCAGAAAACTAGTTAAAATCGATACAAAACTAAAAACAGAACAGTTAGCTTTATATTTACAGACTTTGCGTCAAATTAAGTTTAGCCACGTTATAATATTACGTTATTGATAACAGTAATTGTAGCACATTTTCGATTTAATATTTTGCGATCTAAACGTAGCCTATTTTCTTTTAGCAAATGCCAAAAAAATATGAATATGTATATAGGTCTAACTATGAATCTGAGAATTTCTATACAAATAAAAATTGCATGATTATTTTTTGTAGGCTAATATTTTTGATTGTTATTAGGTTTTTTTACTGTTAGGTCATTAGGTTTATTTGTGATTAAGTAATTTATTTACATTCCGAATAACGAACTCGATTGTAAAGCCTTCTGACTACTTATCTGTACATTATTGGATGAGTGCTACGGTAATAGTTTATTTTGAATAGATAGCTAGGTAATAAGGTAATAGATTTTTTTAGCAAACTATCATGAATTTTTAAAGCTTTACGTTACCGGTACTTTAATACTTTTCAATGAATCTGCGACCATACAAAGTAAATAAATAATAAATAAATAATAAACGTTTAAGCGACGTTGTTAACGTATCAATGTTTTGTGGACTGTGTATTTATTTACTTATTTATATATTTGCCAACGGATTTAGACCAATTTTACAGTTTGATTAGGCCTAAATACGATTACTATCATAAAATTTGATGACACTATCAACACTTTCAAATAATTATTTTGTTATTGTGTAAATTCTGAATTCGTGTGTGTATGTCTGTTGGTAACACATTAATGTCCTTATTTCTCAGTGTTTCGTGGAAAAGACAAGAGCACCTTTGTTAATGAAAATTTTAACCCGAATAAAGTGTGCAGTAGTGGGGTTGAGGTAGTATTTTAACTACTTTTAACCAGTGTGAAAAGTAACTTTCAATTAGGCTACAGGCCTACCTTAGGGCTATGTCTCTTAGATCCATAAAGCAATTCATTTTATCATCCTACTAATCCTACTAATATTATAAATGAGAAAGTTTGGATGGATGGATGTATGTATGTTTGTGTCAAGCAAACGCGAAAAATACTGGTCTGATTGGGCTGAAATTTGGTATGATGATAGCTCACATTCCCAATTAACATATAGACGCATTCTTATCTCAAAAGTCCTTTCGGGCTCCGCCCCAGTGGCTCTGGAGTTTCCCATGTTAACCTTATGTGTAATCATATTTAAAAGGAATAAAAGAATTTTGTCAGCTGTTTCAACTACACAAGTTGGTTCTATGATATTGAAAAGCATTAAAAAGTTACAAGGCTTACCAACAGGGTGCAGTACTATTATTTTTTACATTTATGACAACATCTATCCTATAAAGGTCATAAAGGTTAAATTTTGTTTTTAAAAGGCTTATGTGTAACTATTTTATTAACAGATGTAAAGATCAAAATGTTTCAATTTCGTGTTTTCTTCCCGTTGCAAAGCACGGGTACAACAGCTAGTTAGATATAAAATATGGACTAACACGATCGGATGACATTTCAATTATCAATTATCAATTATCAATTATCAATTATCAATTATCAATTATCAATTATTTAAGATGGGGACGCCACTATGTGCGTATTTTAACCCAAATATGAGTGAAGGATGAGTGTATGATGAGTGGTGCGATCTTTTAGTCTTGTTAGTGACTAAGGCCGACATGTTCCTTAGACACAGCTGTTAATTAATAGCCCATATAGCTAACGGCAGCTAAGGGACCTACAGTTTAGAGTGGAATCCGAACCACATTTTTCCCTTGGTATTTAACGAATTGGTTTAATTATCAGGATAGTACTGCGGATAGTCGAGTACTCACTCGTGCGGACGTTAATCCACACCAGGGAGCATCGCATCCACAGTGTTTGCCTATAAATATCCACAATTCGTGACCTCCTAGTAGCTGGATTACAGGACGACGCCACCCGTCCCAGTCAAAGGATTATGTGATCTAGTTTAAAAGGAACATGACCTTTCTGTCATGACAGTAGCTGCTTAAATAGTATTTTCCCCTTATTCAATTCTGTATTTGTGTGTGTATGTTTGTTGGTAACGCATTAATGTCCTTATTTATCTGTGTTTCGTGGAAAGACAAGAGCACCTTTGTTAAAGAAAATTTCAACCCGAATAAAGTGTGCAGTAGTGAGGTTGAGGTAGTATTTTAACTACTTTTAACCAGTGTGAAAAGTAAGTTTCAATTACAGACCTACCTTAGGGCTATGCCTCTTGGATCTATAAAGCAATTCCTTTTATCATTAGGTATAAAATATGGACTAACACGATCGGATGACATTTAATTGCGAAGCATTCGTTTTGGCTTGAAACTGTCAGATATTTTATTTGCAAATCTTTATATGTATTCCTATACAGTAATAGTTTTGCCAGCATATCTGGAAAAATGCACACTAAATATGCAAACCAACTCCTGTTCTGAATATGGAAGGTTTCAACTTAGAACGGGCACACAGCTAGTAGGGAATACAAGTTATCGTGATACTTTTATTCCCTTTTGAAACCTCTTCTCAAAGTTTCCACTTGTTTGTTCAATGTAGGATAATAATCCTATATGAATTTGAACGGGTTACATCAAAACTACAATATTCACTATTATTGTAAATTGGCTAAATTTGAATAGTCATTCAATAAAAAAATCTTTACTAGTTATTTTCACACTGGTCGTGCATGTACTGAACCAACCCGTATACGAAAGACAATGATTTTTAACGCTAATAGGAATAAAATAACACGATTCACAATCTTATAAGCTTTTATATACAAATTATTGTATTTGCAAGTAGACCTGTTTATCGCGATACGATACAGGGCTCTCAGTATACAAGCGACATGTAAATACGCTACTCATTAACAACCTATATAATTAAATTATCTTATAGATAATGCAACAGTTAAATGAAAAAGTGTATTAATTTATACGTATATGCTCGATAAATCTCGCACTTCAAACATTGTCTCAAATATGCAATGACTCACTTTTACTCTTGTTGTTATATATATATATACTATTTTTTTAAATAGTGTAAAAATTTAAGGCATTTCTGCCTTTTGGCTGTAAATTAGTGGTTCTATTCACCTAATGACTGTTCTAAACAAAACAAACATTATGTTGGAAAGGTAAATGGGTTAATACCACAGACTATAGACCAATTAAAAATGGTATATTGGCTGTGGTAATACCATTGACTATTATTGGACACAGAAGTTCATTATAATATAGGAGGATAGTGTAGTATAGTATAGGATAGTTGTAGTCAAAGGGTGGTAACACTGGATTCATTTCGCCCTGGAAACAAGTAACTTATTGGACCCTGTTACCCAGCGCAATTTGCGTAGGCTACCATGTACAGTACAAATGTTTAATTTGTTTATTAAGTATTGGAAGCCCATGGGGCGTAGCCCAAGTGAAATATTAAAACAGGAATAGGCCTATATGTTAACCACACGTATATAAGCTACCTTCATACGAAATTTGATTTCAATCGGTTCACACGTACACAACAACCTACCAACCAACACACCATCTCATTTTTATATATTAGAATAGATTAAAAAAATGTATACGTATTTAATACTATATAAAGTAGTAGGCCTAAATAAAGTATTAAATACTTTATAGTTTTTAAATTTTATAAACTACTTTTGTCTATTCCATAACGAAATTACCAGTACGCTCTAATACAGCCTAAACACGGCGATTAAATTTGTCTATATTGTAAAAGTAATTTTTTCTTTGTTTTATTTTAAAGCAGTTTCAAACTTGTTATGTTTACACAGCAAAACATTGTCAAAAGTATTTGGCGAGGGTTTAATTTACCTTCGCCTCATTGAATAACGCATCATGTTGCTAACCTTACGGAAACTGTCCAGTTAAAATGTCAACTTTTTCACCACGATATCTTGATCGTTTATCATAGGTTACATTTGATGGTCAATAAAGATACATTAGAATTTATTGGAATTAATAACAACACTATGCAACATGTCTAGATTTGTTCGTGAATAAGTCGAGATTTGGGTCAGTTAAATAATACATTGATATTCTAGTACGTATTATAATTAATTACTAGGATTCTAATATAATTTTTCTTAGATGATTTGTTGTTATACTAATTCATTGCAAAAATCAACCATCACAATAACGTTAATTGGACAATTGTATTTTTTTTCAATTGTCGTCAGTAGGCTATTTTTAATACAGAGGTGTGCAAAAGTAGGTATGGTGACTGTGAAGGCAAACACAGTTTAAACACAAAATGAAGAGAGTGTTTTTGTCAAGTACAACATTTTTAAGAGTTAATTTAAGGTTCTTAATACTCTTTAAGTACATCGGAAATGTTTTTGTTGTTGTATGAATTAATATACATACATTTACACCCCACTGTATATTATCAACGGGTCGCTTTTTAATGGAATAGATGAGGTGATAAGGCACTGCTATAATGTAACAGTGATAAATCGTAACTTTAGGAAGTAGACAATATGATGAGTCTCTCAGAGATATTTATCAGGTTGTACTGTAATTGCTTGTGTCTTACCGTTGTGTGTGTGTGTGTGTACGATGGTAGTGGCTGTGGACAAGACCGTGGCAGTGACACCCCTCGCATATCACGATGGCAGTGGCGATCGTCTGTCATTGATAACAAACACAGACGTCCTGCTCCATGGCTGGTCCGACACAGACTAAACTGAAACTGCCGTGCCGCCTGCCGCCCCGCAGCCGCACCGAGCGCCTTACTTTCCTCGTTCCATCCGTTCCTCCGATTGGTTCGGTGTAAACGAGGAAACTGACAAATTTATTTCAGAACTAACTGTCTCGCTTGCACTCTTTCGTAGAATTTTGTTTTTCTTTAAACGGAATAAAAATGTTTTCGCTTATCGTGTGTTATGAATAGTTAATCCCCTTCCTTTCTATCACTGGTTTTATGCTCCTCACTCCCACAGTGTTTGCTTTTATGTATTTTTCTTGTGGAAATAGCCTATTAAAAATATTTTCACATAAGTTACAACTGTTTAGAACTATTTATGTGTGAAATGTGAAAGTAAATAAATATACTGTATATATATTTAAATATGAAATGTTTTTATTTTGTATATACACTTAAATATTTAAACGTATATATTTAAATATTGATTAAAAAGAATTGATAGGTTATATATACAACTGAAGAGACTACATGATGCGTACTACTGTGAGATTTACATTTAATTTATTGTTTAATCTCGCAATTAGAACACCGGCAAAAGTACATTGTATGCTTCCAATTAAAAAACTCCTTAAATAGTTAAAACACTACGCATCCGTCAACACAGCATGTTAAAGTGTAAATGCCACAGCGCAATGAGCGTGTTGACTAAATCAAGTAGTAATTATACTTAATAAACAGTATCAAAATTAAGTTAGGCTACTAGTATGATATTGATTTGATCTAGTATTTTTAAATCGACTCACTAACGTTATAATTATTAATCGACACAATTGACGTATTCACACCCCTGTAATCAATTATACACAAAACACTATTAATAGTTGATAAAAACCAAACATGTGGCCCCGCGTGAATGAGTCGCTAGTTGTAAACATAACCTATAACACTAGATACTGTAAAGTGTCTGACAGATGACAGTGGAACTCACATTCTGCGTATGGGTATGCGGGGCCGATCTGATCATAGTAATGGGTGCTGACATATGATGGACCTTGACTCGCATAGTGACACACACGCGCGCACACACACACAACACTAGTGACAACACACGTCCTGTTCCATGGTGTCCTCGCTACACACTGACTGGTTGACTGCACTACACTCACACTGACGCAGTCGCGCCTCGCGCCGCTCTCTGCTCTATCGCCGCGTTTTCCTTGTTCCCCCCACGCCCCTCTTATTGGTCGCTTCACACGATTGCATGAGTCCCGGGGTCTCTGACCTTAATGATAACAAATACTGTACAGCAGTTAGTTGATGTCTCTCAACAGGACTTGAGTGGTTTACACGGAAATACAGTAGTTCAATGGTCGAGCTATTTCTTTGACCGCATTAATTTGGCTTAACAAGAACACGCTTACAGTATTTAATTATTCATTCGACTTATTGTTGGGAGGAACATTATTAGTGGGATTAATGTTCCTCCCAACAATAAGTCGAAGTAATAATTCAATAAATCGTAAAACGCTAAATAAATGTTAGTTAGTAGTGTTTAACACTATGACTACAGTATGGTTTATCCAAGGCTATCTAATTTATGGACCGTTTAATGATGTTGGAGAATTATAATAATACGAGATAAGAATCTTGTTTTAAGTAATCTATCGCCATACTAACGGTGTTTGACACTCACAGTGTATATTGGAATAGCGCTAACCTGAACTACATCCGCATCCGCTTGTTCTCGTGTCACATTCCACATAATATTATAGACAATAAAGTATTCTGTAAGCTCATTTCTATGTGACCTCTGAGAGTGTTAAATACATTATGTAGATAGATTTGATATGTTTGGGAATATATTTTCAAAAATAACGAGGTGTTAGCCCGTCCTACGTACGGGAATTCAGTAGTCAATTAAAACCGTGTACAATTCAGATCAGCTAGTTTACACATATAAAGACAAAGTTTCTTGCAGTTTTAATGTGAAAAATCATGTTGTAAACAAATGTTGTGTAACCAAATCTATACTTATTTAATACGCAAGCAGGTTTTCTGTGACAATTATTCCTCCTAAACTACTGAACCGATTGATATGTTGATATGTTTTTGGTGTTATTGGAAAGAGCGTAACGTGAAGTTGTGCAGAAAACTTTCTTTTTAGGGAAATAATTAGAGAGTGAGGCCCTGGGGCCCTTTAAAGTTTCGTATTTCTCCATAAGATTAACATGGGAAACAAAAATTGTTATGAAACTCCAGCTGTTGTCAGAAATTAAAAGTGAGAAGAACATAGGTTAATTGTAAACAGTCAACAAGTTTTCTAATTTAACAGTTTGCTACAAACATTTACTGACTTGGCTGAAAGGAAATATTTACTATTTAAATTGGAGTTGGCGTAAATATTACAATGAAAAAAAAAGCGAGAGAGCCTGGATAATTTGATATACTAAATAGAAAACTGAATTTCTTAAGAACACTGTGCTTTATTTCTTAGTAATCATTGAAAGAGCCGATTTGCAAACTATGGAAACATAGGAAAGTCATAGAACACCACCAAGAAAAATAAATAGAAATAATGTTTTTGTTTTTATTTATAATCGTTATTATGGACAGCCAAATGTGGCTATGACTAAGGCTATTCGTAGAAAACACGAAAAAACAAGATCAGCTTTTTTTTAAAATGATAAGATATTTTCAAGAAATGTTCGATCTGTTATGTACATCTTGAGTATTTCCGAAATCTTTGAGTTGAGTCTAATCTTTTAAAGTCACCAGAAATTATGACTGTTATTCGTTTTAAAATAACACCTGTAATACTTAGTAATTGCTCGAATTCGAGCAACAGGGACACTAGTATGTTTTTATTCCATCATAGACCTATACGATATGCATTTTAAATCCGATAATTTTACAATAAAACAGCATTTCTGCAATTTTTACGATGTGAAAAGCGTTGAAGTGAGATTTGCAACCGATTCGCACAGACGCACACTGATTATAAGTAGCCTACAGTAGAGAGAGTAATAGTCAATTGAGAAGTGTATAGACCTATTCAACGATACCACCTTCCATAGCATACCTGCTTCTTCCATAATTATTATCACCACAATACAACTACTATACACAATTTCCAGTAGGTCTGAATAGAAACGACCTAAAATAAAACGATAATATCCAATAAAATTCACAGTACACTTAATTTAACTTTGGTGTCCTAACATCAAAACTAATCGTCACGCCTATCCTTTGTATCAATTTCACTGCATTAATTGCCAAATAAATAAGTGAATACAAAGAAAAGTAAAAACAATAACAGTTTGTTTTGAAACAGCTGTTTGGTTCAAATAACATTCATTTGAAAAAAAAGAACTGGTCACATGTAGCAGGAATATAAAAAGTAAACACGCTAGTAAAGCTAATGACGTAATTGTCAATGTTTATTATCCATACCGTTTATCAGTTCTATCCTTGATAATTACCCACCCTCGTTGAATAAACGTACATCGTAATTTCCCATATAAGTTAATTTGAACTACAATATATTCATAGTTAAAATAAAAGTGATATTTTCACGTAACCTCAACTAAACACGATTTCATAAAAGGATGGTTTGTCTAACTGCAGTATCCTAGGTCAATAACGTTGTGTTCAATCTATGTCATCCATCTAATCTTTGTATAAAACCCGGCTGAGGTTGTGGTGGTAATTTAAAATCGGGATTCCTTATTATCTTTGATCTTTTTATGACATCAATATTTCCGGGCCTAATCCAAACAGTTAAGCAGTTAAAGCAGACAAACATTAATTGTAAACAAAAAGCTACCATGAAGAATTAAAACATGTAAACATTGTTATTTTTCTAATCTTTCCTTGAAAAGTGGAGCAGTAAAATAACTTGCACTTATCCTTTTTTATTAAGACTCGTGTCCAGAGCCTCGACATGTACTGTGGTTTAATTAATTTTGGTCTAAACTATTTTAAACTGTGATCTAATTATCTCTACTAATCTTACTTATTTCCTATAATCAATGACAAAATAAGAGTAAATAAAATAACCTCATAGTTCCATAGTTTATATTTAACCAGCTGTTTGTTAAAACAAATTATATTGCTCTAAAACAAATCGAATATTACAAAGATTGCTTTAAAAAATATTTGAACATTTGAACATCCTAGTATTTTACTATGTATATTTAATTAATCTGTCATCCTCTTACAGAATAATTGAACGTTTAAATGATTAGCATTACACATAGTATAAATAATTCAACCCTAAGTATGTCTTTACATTTTTATCCAAATGCTGAATTTGTGACACAAAAGCTGAATGTTTACAGCTGTTATGTTAAGCAAATAATTTTATGCCAAAAGCTAGTGTAGAATCTTAGCGTCGGCTGCTAGACTTTTTAAAAATTAAAACTTAATTTCTAAAAAACTGGGACCCTGAACTAAAATTATGGCTTCGACATTCCCTAGTTCTCAAAATTATCTTTCTTTCAACACAAAAATCATGAAAATCAGTCGAGTGGTTGATTCAGAATCGTGAAATAAAAAAACACTGTTTCGTTTTAATATTATAGATTCTGACATTGTTGTACTTTTATAACAATGCATTCTACCGTAAAAATAAAATAATCTAAACTTTTTACATAGCGTACACTTTATTTTAATAAAAGTTACTGCAGTGTGTTTTGTGTATTAGACCCCAATAAAAAAGTAATTTCTGGCCATATATGGCCATATAAAAATTCCATATATGGTTTCATAAAGCCATATATGGTTTTTTATGGACATATATGGAAGCAGATATGGCCAGATGTGGTTGTATCCATATATGGTGGTGTCCATATATGGTCATATATGTAGTCTATATATGGAATTATTGGCCATATATGGCCATACATGTTTTCTATATATGAAATGATTGTCCATATATGGCCATACATGTTTTCTATATATGAAATTATTGCCCATATATGGCCATAAATATCCTCCATATATGGAATCATGGTCTTTATATGGCCATATATGACTCCCAGGTATGGAATTAAATTACTCATATACGGAATAATAATTTTCCATTTATGCTCATGTATAAATGAGTTTTTGACAATAACTGGAATTATTATAAGGAATAGTTGCCACATTTGGATTTTGTAACTGGACTCCCAAACACTTCTTATAATATATAATATAATACTATAAATCTTAAAGTTTGTGAGTTTGTGTATTTTCTTGTTGCTCTCGGAAGCACAAACTACTGAACTGATTGAGTTGAAATGTGGTACAGTGGGGGGCAGATAATATAGGCATTTCTCATTTAAAGTAATTAGTAGTAAAGTAATAAAGTATCCAGATTTGAACCCAGATGACAAAATCCTGTACATACATCTATTGTACAAAGGCTGTATCAAACAAAGGCTCTTCAGATACACAATAGGAAAAAACCAGATTGTTGCCCTTTACTGCGCTCAGGAGGATCAACCATTAACATTGATAATTCCGTAAAATATCTTGGCCTAACCATCAGTGATGACCTGAGATGGCACAAACATATAGACAACATATCTGTGAGACTCACGGCAGTTTGCTATATGGTTCGAAGGCTCCAACCACTCCTGGAAAAAGAAGTACTAATGAAGATATACCATGGCTGTTTTCACAGCATCATGAAATATGGGATCCTACTATGGGGAAACAGCCCAGCTGCCCAACGAGTACTTCTCCTACAAAAAAGAATAATGAGATCTATTTTCTTGGAACCATTTCTCGCACACTGTAAGCCACTGTTTGAAGAAGCCAAGGTCCTTACCATGACAGCACTTTTTATCCTGGAGTCAGCACTGAGTGTAAAGAAGAACCCACAACTGTTCCTAATAAATGCAGCATTCCACAACTACAACACAAGGCAATGCAAAAATGTCCACCTAACCCAAGTAAACTCCACTTTAGTAGCAAATGGCCCTAAATTTATGTGCTCCAAAATCTATAACAAGATCCCAACTGAAATAAAAAATATTGAAGAAATAGAAAAATTCAAGATGTTATTCAAGAATTATTTATTGAAGAGGCCATACTACTCACTGACAGAGTACTTTGAAGATAAATGAAAAGGCCAATATTTTTTGACGACCACGGCGCAGTGACGCTTCCAGTGGGAAATCTTCAAGTATCAAGTAAGTATCAAGTATTGTACAATTTTACTATAACGCAACAAAATCTTAAAACTGACGTATAATTTTAAAATTGTAAGTGTAGTAGGCCTAAATAAAGAGAATATTATATTAATAATTAATTTATTGTACCTTTGCTATCAAACAACTGCAAATATCTATGTCACGTAGTTAGGCTATATTAATAATAAAATTCTTCAAATGACATAAAATGTCTAAGAAAATCTTGTTTTACGAGACCAAATACAGCTTCTCTTATTCGTAATGGGTTTTGTAAAGACATCTGATACGAAGCGGTTGTAGTGTAGTGGTCAAAGGGGTAGACTCCCACGCTGGAGTCCCGGGTTCGAATCCCAGTCGGCTACTTGAAAATTTTGTTTTGAAATTTTCAAATTAAAAATTTTTATTATGGTTTTAATGCATAGTTTATAAGATTTAATGTAAAAATATGTTTAATTGTAATTTTTTTATTTATTTATATATTTTTTATTAAAAAATTTCCATATTTGGGGGATTCCATATATGATCATATCTGGTTATATTTGGTCCAAAACCAAATATAACCAGATAAAAAAAAATTTTATATGGCCATTTATAAACTTTTTCATAAGGGGAACTTTAAGTGCATAGTACTATGATCAAACAATAATACTACAGTCAACACATTATAAGATATCTGGTTACACAATTTTACACCCGTGTAAACATCGTCTTCACGTCACACTTTACCCTTGCCCTACATAGTAGGTGCAACTGGCCAACAATGCAAGTCTCGTTACAGCTCTAGCTGCGTTGCAGTCTGTACCCCCGTGTAAACATCGTCTTCACGTCATAGTAGGTACAACTGGCCAACAATGCAAGTCTCGTTACAGCTCTAGCTGCGTTGCAGTCTGTACCCCCGTGTAAACATCGTCTGCACGTCATAGTAGGTACAACTGGCCAACAATGCAAGTCTCGTTACAGCTCTAGCTGCGAACAGTCTGTACCCGTGTAAAGGCGTCTACGTGAAGGAAACGTTAATTTATTGGTTCTTCGGTCATATATTTCGGTAAACAACTGTTGAAGTTAAATCCCATAAAACCACAGTATAAAGATACACTGTTAATCTGTGATAAAACTTAACCCGTACTACTGTGAGATTTATATTTAATTTATTGTTCAATCTTGATTATTTATGTACTAAGACACATAAATATACATAAAGATATTTATGTAGTAAAATCCCGCACATGTGATTCCGCGAGGCACGGTCAAAATGATTAACTCTAACGGCGAAACTGATTTGGTTGCAAGTGCAAACAAAATAACAAGCAATGAGGAAAACCCAACCGCTTAATTCCTGAACAAGACCGAGAAAAGTGGGCGAGATAGATCAGCATATTATTGAGTTGTTACTTTACTTTCTTCCTCTTTTCAAGTCACTCTTCCAACGTCTCCCAATCTCATTTTTCTCCAACTGTCTTCCATTTTCGAATAAAATAGGCCAATAGGCCTACGTCAAAGTTAGTATTTAGTACTATATAGCTCATATGGATGGCGACTTTCTACAGGGTGCCCCTAAACAACCTGAACCCCTTTTGTGGCATTAGTTCCTTGCTTAGAGACAAACAGATTTTGCAATATAGCCATGGGTCTCCGATGTCTAGTTTACCGTCTATGTGCTTGTATGTGCTTTTAACTAATTTCCTTTCAGCTTCACTGAATAGAACATTGAATCGTTACATACATGTATAAGATTACGGTATAATGAACTTAAAAAAAATATTTTGTTTTTCCACCATATCAAAATGGCGGTTATTTTTTTATTATTTAAATCATTAATATCTCGAAAACAAAGAATTTGATTTAAACAGTTTTATTTAAACATATTTTTTTAACAAAGAATCCAGAAAAACAAAATGAATGGTATAAAAAATCGCTTAAATGTAAAGAAAAATCTAATGACACGTTAATCAACAATATCGGGTGTGAAATAACAAAGTTATGACACTTTTTATCATCCAATGTTTTAATAATAGCAAAACTATACGACATTTATTTTAAATGTTTGCTTGATATAGTACCGGGAAACCGAGAATTAGCTCTAAGTGTTTGATTTGTTTAAGAGGTTAAGAAAATAAAACCTATATGACTATAAAATATTTTCAGTTTTGCTACGATTGATTAAGTTGTCAAGTCAATTAGTTTTCGCTAGACATTCAATTTGCCTAACAAACTTTTTCATGTGGACGAGCAATCTATATTGAAAATTTCTACAATAAACGTCCATATAAAAACTCTTAATACATAACATCAGCTGTTGTCCGTTATTGCGTTAGTCACTGGGATCGCGGAATGTCGTATCTAATTATGGGATCGTGGAACAACGCACCAATTCCGGCGGCACATCATAGAAAACTATAAAACGTCCTTGACCTTTCCTCTGGCCTTTTAGTTCAATATTAGTGCGGTTTAATGTTTTGCGTTAAAACAGTTTTATTAACAGTCGTAACCATCCCTTTGTAAGTAAACGTTATATACAGCCCAAATGAATCAATGCTCAATAGCATTCGTAGTCCTACGGATATTCCTGAATATCCTTTCCTTTGTACCGTATTTTACAATTTGCTACTGTACTGTAGATGATTTGTTACAAGCATGTGTTACAATTCGTTTGTTAACATTTTAGTAAAACTGCCATAGCTACTTGACAATCCATAAGACTAATGTTAAAAATATTAAAATTAAATTGTTTTTCCAAAAAAGAATTTTCCCGCAACAGAGCCTAGCATGGATATTGTTTTAGCCTATATTTCTGACAATTGGGAGGACATCGTAGGAGCCGTTTTTGAAATCATTGTGCGCAAACGTTAATCATATTATAGTATTTAGTATAGATATATAAATTGTATTTGTAAATTGCATTATATATTTGAATATTGTACAAATAAGCAAACATATTTCCAAAACAATCGATAACAAACAGCGATAAAGGATCCAGTATGAATGCTAATTTGTATATATTGTTGTATAGATATAGGTTGAGTACCTAGTATATGCTGTACATATGGCATATCTTTTTTAGATTCCCAGTAAATTAAACTATAAACGCTTTCTTATTCTTCTTGTGTGAGATCAACCTCCAAATCCTTACCAATAATTTCTCCGTTTAAAATCAAACAAAATAATGTTGTATACAAACACGGTAGTTTATGTATCCTATACTTACTTTCCTTGTTCTCGTGTAACTCTAGATTGTAGAAGGGAATAGAGGATTTATTTTTAGCACTGTCCTTTCCTTATTGAAAAATAAGAAATTCAGAACATAGAATTTCCAGTTCTATTTCTGACACAAATGGAGGTCAGATTTTGTGAACTACAGACATTGCCGAGATTCCCAAGTATTCAGTCAACCTTTTGTAATTAGATCAATATTGTGGCAGTAACAAAATGTAGGAAGCTACCGCATGAGTCATCTGGTATCAAATTGGTGAAGTACTGGACTCTATGTGACTGCCTCATAAACCATTCACTTTACCATCTGTGATATGATCAATGTAGATACTGTAAGCAATCAAATGTTAGTATACGCCACATGAGTCATATCATATGAGTGATATCACGTATACTAATGGCGTATACTAAATAAAAATAAGTACAGCTGAGGTATTTTTAACATTAGGTATATGGAAAGTTCCCTTTAGAAAGCAATTACGACCTTAAAGGGCAATTTTTGAAATAATGGATAGTTTCTCGTCATGACGAACATTTTAAGTGTGGTTTATGGGGGTGTGACTTGTAGTTTTCTCAAATGTTCATGGGTACTTTTGGCTTTATATATGATTTCGGTATGCGTGGTCTGTAGTAGGTATATGTTCTGCAAATGTGGATTTTTTAGTTGTTCTGTTTTTTAGCGAATTTCCTATATAGGGAATAAGCTATTACCGTAGTACTAATGGTAAGACCTGGACCCGGGTCCGATTACTTTTTCGTTTTGTGGTCCCCAGAGGTCAAAAACACCATCCGTTCAGCTTCATATATATATATATATATATATATATATATATTTATATCAATATGAAACAATTAGATGTTTAATGTTTCGTTGTTTAATGTAAACAAGCACTCTATAGTCATTGGGGAGTTCTTTGAATTAGAAGGTTGTTACTACCTATATCAAATAGCATCAAGATAAGTATTGAAATTACAGCACCAACTAAATGGTTCACCTTTCTCTTAAAAACATTACTCAGGCCCCTTTTCTTATGTTTTTTATATTATACATTCAATAGTATGCATATATATTATATATGTGTGTCCGTTAGCACGATAACTCAAGAAAAAATGATCCGATTTTGATGAAATTTCTTATAAACGTGTAAACCTACATTTATTCGAACCAGTTCGCGAACCAGCATGATCGGACTTTGGGAACGGGGGTTTACGGGGATTTTATGGGGCAAAAATAGGGTTTTCCCAGTTTTGACCAAAAAAACATAAAATTTAGCAATTTCTTTCCAAACCATTTTGTAGAGCTTAAAAAAACAAATAATTTAGTATATTGAAGCGTTATTATGCGCCTAATGGTTACGGAGAAAATTCCAAAAATTGTAAATTTAAAATTCCTATGTTATTCTTATGGAGAACAAGTAAACTGTTTAGTTTGCTTGTTTATGAACATATTTTGATCAAATTTGGAAAATGTTTTGATTTCTTACTAACTATTAACATTTTACAAAAAAAAGAGTTTTACCCTCCCTGATGCAGCAAACCTAAGTACTTGTTAAATTTATTCTATTTAAATAGGAAATAAATGTTATATTTTTTAGTAGACATTTTAGTGTAAATCCAATCAGGCAAATGGAAATTCGCTTAGTCTGCAGGTTTGCTGCGGCGGGGGTATTATTACGTATACACGTTTCAAGTAATTAAAAACCTAAATCATGCATGTAGAGATGTACACAGGACGGCTAGTAATAGAGACGGAACCGCGCGCCCAGACTGCTTGCGCTTTTTTGTACGTTTAGGCCATAGATAAAAGGAATGGCCATAAGTTATATTTTATTTCTATATAAAAAAAAACTACAATCTATTATAGTCCTTTAATCTATGGTTAGGCTGCTCCTACAAGACAAGACGATTAGACGACCTAGGAGCTCGGAGCGGGTCTGGTCTAAATCTGGCGATGACGAAAACCAAACATATCCACATGTGGCGCCGTCTCCCCTCCTATATACACTGGCGACTGTAGGGAAGGAGCAGCGGAAGGAGGGACGGGTCTGATCTGAACTGAACTGGTCTGACAACAATCTAACGAGTTTCTTGTATCTCCCTGTCAATTCCACTTCCACTCGCTTTGAAAATTTGGCCGAGGTCGGGTGGGTTTGGTTTATTTCGTCCGCTTGTTTCGCATATACAGTATTGCTAAAATGGTAGACAAAATGAAGTTAATTGAACTAGTGCGCGAGAGAGAGGCCCTGTGGAATCAGAGGGACAACCAGTACCACAACCGTGAGTTAAGAGCCAAGCTGTGGGATGACGTTGGTAAAGAGCTGGGAATTGAAGGCAAGTGAACTTAGAACTTACAACTAGGTAGTTGATATTAATAGTACCTTGGCTAAACTTCGCTCATGGTAAAATATTTCACCCATAGTTAGTAAATAGGTCCATAGTTCTTCCATGATTTTTCCAATCAATACACGTTCACTGCTAAAAATTTATATCAAAATCCACTAAAGAAAAAATACTCCCGCCGCAGCAAACCTGCAGACTAAGCGAATTCCAACTCGTCTAATCATATTTTTACTAAAATATTTCCATAAAAAAGTCATATTTATTCCCAATTTAAAAAACATTAGTTTTAACGAGCTTAGGTTTGCTGGCACGTGTCAGGCAAAAAGTGTTTTTTGACCAAACGTCAAATGGCTGCCATTTTTATTAGGGGTGCAATATTGACCACTGGTTTGCGCCATTCAATTTCTCTTGATAAACCCTTTAAAATGAGGGGTCACACGATAGGTGTTTACGTTTAAAAATTTGGGGCTGCCAAAATGGTTTTTTGGGGGCTGGGGCAAAGTTGTTACTTTGATGAAAAAGTGCAATTTCTTATGTCGTAAATATGTGCCGAGTTTGGTTTTCCTACTGCAATGCGTAAAAAGTTAACTGGGGGGATCCAGACTTTTGCCTAATCCTGTATATATATGTATATATATATATATATATTTAAATATATATACATATGTGTGTGTGTGTATATATATATATTATATATACATATTTAGGCCTATATGAATCTAATTGGATGGTGTTTTTGGGGACCTTAAAACGAAAAAGTAAATCGGTCCCGGGTCCAGGTCTTACCATGAGACCTACGGTAATACCTTTAATCCCTATATGAGAAATTCAAATAATTTATTATGATTTTACTGCTAATTATGTTATTTATATATGTTTAGATTTATAGGATTGAGGTGTCAGTTTGAAGCTTATGTTTCAGCGGAGTTACTAATCTATCTATCCTATTCTCTAATATGAGCAATGTTTGTTTGTTTGTATGTATGCTTGCACCAAGATCTCGAAAACGGCTCCGACGATTTTTTTCAAATGTTGTAAATAATTTATTTTTGGCCTAAAAACGAGTTTACTGCAGTTAGAACTGCAAACAAAAATCTAATTACGTAGAAAAATGAAACTGAAAGTCACATTTTTTTAACATTAGTCTTATGGGTTTGCTAAGTAACCATGTTGGTTGAATTAAATAACAAGAAAAAAGTAAACAAAATACTCGTAAGCTGTAACATGTGTTCATAAAGGCATCTATCTACCCACAGTATACTAGCAAATTACATTGACAATACAAAAGGAAAAACATAATTTGTTACTATTGAGCAAAGATTATACTGAAGCTTACTCGATACATTGTAGCATAGATAAAACATACGTTGGTTAGTCTATGATTGTAGTAAAGCAGTAAAGGCTAGCAGAGTGCGGAGTGTGGGATCTGTTATGATTTCCCATCCTTATGGAACAGCTGAAGCTAATTTTATTGTTAGTTCTGTCTGGTTTTCTGTAGATGTCGTGCTTTGTTTACAATTTGTTTCTTGTTATTTCAGTAATTTAAAACCTCGTTTAGCCAAATAATACTATCTAATCATAAACAATAACTCGTCCTCTAGCTATACAACCAAACAGTGAGACACAAATAATGAGAAACTAACCCTAAAATAGTAGAAACAAATTATAAACAAAACACGACATCTACAGAAAACCGGACAGAACTACCAATAAAAGTGGCTCCAGCTCTTCCATAAGGATGGGAAAATATCTGCAATCCTAAAATGCTATGGGAAGGGAAGGAAACAGGTCCGCGACGTAGGAAGTGGTGAAAGAAGTAGTAAAGGCAAACAATCCAGAGTGTGCGATATGCTTATGACCATTTAGGTTAAGGTATTTGCGATCCTAAAATTCTATGGGAAGAGAGGGAAACAGTTCCGTGACGTAGGAAGTGGTAAAGGAAGTAGTCAAGGCAGTATGTATGTTTATGATTAGTAGATTAGATAGTATTATTTGGCTAAACGGGAACCTGAGTTTTGCCAACGGGTGTCAGGTAGATGGGGGGGATGCCTTCGGCCACCTCTTGGTGCGGAGATTTGCCAACGGTGGTGGTGGGAGAAAGAGTGTGACGTCCGGAAGGAGGGTGATTGTCAGGGTTGTCTACGCTTGGCAGTTATGCGCTTGTCGCAGTGGGTTAGGTTAGGTTAGGTTAGGTAAAAAATTCAATACATTTCCTTTCACAGTCAGAGGTGCATAACTGCATTACATACTTTGAACACAGTCAGCATCCTGCCTGGTTTGTCCACCCCTAGCGGAAGCCACCCTCACGGTCACGTGTAATCTCTCTCCCCCTCCCCCTCTCGCGCAACCCACAACCGTTGGCAAAACTCCGCAGTATGTGGAATTCATGGATGGGGACCCTTTCTACCCTTTCTAGGTTGTGCGGAGGGGGATTGCCCAACTCCGCGCAGTGGTCAAATTTAATCCGAGGAAAAGTTTTATGGCCCCCGAAGGGTTCAGCCCAACTCCGCGCGGTGGTCACTTTTAGTGTCAAGTCCAACTCCGCGCGGAGGCCACTCCTAATATCTACGGTAGTTGTTTTGGTAAATTTTTTACCAAAACAAAGGCTACAGCACATTTGCATGGACGTGAGTTGAAGTTTCCAAAAAGTTTGCTGCTGTTATTACAATAATACCCCCGCCGTAGCAAAACTGCAGACTAAGCGAACTTCTAATTGCCTGATTGCATTATTTCAAAATATACTATTTATTCCCTATTTAAATAGCATTAGTTTAATGAGTGCACATAGGTTTGCTGCAAGAGGCAGGGTAATAAGTGTTTTTGTGAAATGTCAATAGTTAAGTGTAAAATAAATGCATTTCCAAATTTAATCAAAATACGCCCCTTTTACAGGAAATTATAACAATTTACTTATTCTCCATAAGAATAACACGGGAATTATAAAATTAAAATTTGTTGGCCTTTTTTCTGTAACCATTATGGTGCATAATAACACTTCGATATACTAAATTATTTGACTTTAAGCTCTACAAATTGCTTTCAAAAGAAATTGCAAACATGTATGCTTTTAGGATCAAAATTGGGAAAACTCGTTTTTTCCCCATAAACCCCAGTTTCCATGGTGCGATCGTGCTGGTTCGTGAACTCGTTCGAATAAATGTAGGTTTAACGTTCATATACAATTTGATCAAAATTGGATAATTTTTGCTCGAATTATCGTGCTAACGGACATCTATATTTATATGAATTCGAACGGAAAGTGTTTTCGACCTTTGGGACATAAAAACGAAAAATTAAATCAGTGGGTCCAGGTCTTACCATAATACCTACGGTAATAACTTATTCCCTATATATGGGAAATTCACTAACACGTTGGTCTGGGTCCGGCTTCAATGAAAATCCTCTTCATAGACGTCAAATTCGGCATTTAGTAAGACGTAAAAGAAATATTTTAGCTTATTATACATGCAAAATTATAGATTCACAACTGGAGGTGAAACTTAAAAACCACAATTAATGTAAGAAGTTCAAAAAGTCCGTGCGAAGAGTGATACGTATGGAAGTTTCTGAAATTCACAGCACACAATTATTTAATATGCTAATACATTTTATTAACGATTTCATGAGCTTTACGTTACACTAGTGTGCTGCGATCACGGATTTTACCTTTTTATACAGCAATATACTGCAAATTTGCTGTAATCTCTTTTTTTGTAAAAAAAAAAACTTAGCTCTGCATCTAAAAGTGGCTACAATGGACTTTTTAATGAATAGCAAAACTTAATTTATTATCCCTTCCAATAACATTTAACAAAGGAAACATTTTAAAATTCTTTTTGTAATCAAATTAAAAGTATAAGTTTGTTTTTGAGGTTTGCCAATAATATGATTTAGTTTTTCTGAAAAATTAATAAGATATTACTTACCGGTACTGAAATCCTTAAAATATTTACGATTGTAAAATGTTTTACTAAGCAATTGCTTCGCATTTTAAAGCTTATAATTATTGTTTAACTATATTAATTTAAATTTATTATGGTTTGAAATAAGTGTAACTTTTGTAAATTTGTAAATATTTTACTTATAAAATTTTAGTAGGCTAATATTTGTATTTTATTTTTAGTCCAGGTATTTAAATGAATCGTTTTTTTTATAATATACACGATGTTTATGTTAACGATGATTAATTTGACCAATTTTGGCTCACTTGCCATGAAATTTTGAACATTTTGTACGTAGAGTAATTAAATATAAAGTCAATTTTGAAGTCTGAAGTTTTATTAAAATTGCTATACTGCTTTAAGTATTGATATAACTTTGTATTACAAGTCATAAAAACATAGAAGTTTGTCGGCCATTTTTTTCCAATTTGACGTGTGTAGCTAACTGTTGTATGAAACAGAGATTACATAACTGTAATCTCTGTTTCATACAATCTGTTGTTATAGCAATCTGTGGTTGTATACAAAACTAATATTTTTGAACTTGGTATTAAAGTTCAGAGAGCTCATAAGCCCAGTAATATGAATGAGTGAGTATTGTAGAATTTGGAACGTATAAATTGACAGTCACTCTTTCTCGCAGACTTTTTCAAACTTAGTGGTTTTTAAGCTTCATTTCCTGTTTTAGGTATATCTCATCTCTTTACTTTACTATAAATGATAAACATAATATAAAGCATAACACAATTTCAAAGTTCAAACACAAACTCTCAGCCGTCAAGGCTGTGAGAGCCAAAATTGACCACTGCGCGGAGTTGGGCATGTGCCACGAGGGATCCGAAGTGACCACTGCGCGGAGTTGGACAGTCGGTTTTGACAGATTTCTGACCACTGCGCGGAGTTGGGATAAGCCCGTGCGGAGTTTCGGATCTGTTTATGACGATTAGATTAAGGTATCTATAATCCTAAAATGTTATGGGAAGGGAGGAAAACAGGTCCGTGACGTAGGAAGGGGTGAAGGAAGTTGTAAAGGCGAGAGTGTGGAGTGTGGGAACTGGAAACCGTTTGTAACAGTTGGATTTATGTATCTGAAATTGAAATACTGAAATGATATTAGAAGGGATAGTAACATGTCCACGACATAGGAAATGGTGAAAGAAGTAGTAAATGCTTGCAGTGCGGAGTGTGGGAAATGTTTGTGGCAATTAGATTAATGTATTTAAAATACTAAAATGCTATGGAAAGAGATGAAATCAGGTCCACGATTTCAGGCCACTGAAGTGGCTTAGGAAGTAGTAAAGTATGAGCATAGTGTGATGAGAACGGTCTGTGGCAGTTAGATTAATGTATCTTTAATCCTAAAATGCTATGAGAAGGGAAGGAAACGGGCCCCACGACGTAGGAAGTGGTGAAGGAAAGTAGTAAAGGCTGGCTGTGCAGAGTGGGGGAACCGTTTGGGCAGTTAGATAAATGTATCTATTAATGCTATGAGAAGGGAAGGAAATAGGTCCACGACGTAGGAAGTGGCGTAGGAGTAGGAGGTACGTAGTAAAGTTAAGCACTGCAGAGTGTGGGAACAGTTTGTGGCAGTTAGATTAATGTACTCTATCTGTAATACTTAAATGCTATGAGAAGGGAAGGGACAGGTCCATGACGTAGGAAATGTCGAAGGAAGTAGTAAATGCTGGCATCGCAGAGTGGGGGAATGATTTTCCCGAGCAAAGCTCGGTCCCCAGGTACTATAACTAGAAGTAGAAAAAGTAACTTTTCAAAAGTGCTACATAACACCGCTATATGTAGCAGATACTGCTATATTTCTGTAACAACTGAGTTTTTATGTCCTTGTCATTAAGTGCACGTATGAGTTGTAGTCGTAATAGCATGTATAAACAGACATTTGCAGTTTGTTGATAGCCTTTTTAGTTCTGTAGCAAAATTTGAAATTGATTCTCCATCTTCTCGCATTCGACTTATAAATGTGTGTTTTAAAGCAAAACTACTTTTCTTAGGATCTAGGAAGTTGTCAAGTAAGGTTACAAGCTTTTCATACTCTTTTTTTATATGATTGTCTGGTGTACATAGGTCGTATAGTTTCTGATGTAGAAGAGGTGTCAAGACATCTAAAAGTGTAAAAGTCTTTAATTTAGGATCATTTATACCTTATAAGGTCATAAAAACTCCAATGCCTCCAGTCTTTTGGCAAAATTAGTAAATTTTCCCCTTTCATCATAAGGAGTAAAGCTCAAATTGGAAGTAGGAAGGACTGTAATCGGTGTATTAGTTTGTGGAATTGCATTGATACCATCATTTTGATTAGGGATAGAGTTATCAGGGCCGCCTTTAACTACAGGCCGCGGCCTTCGAAGTGGCAACGTCGCAAGTAGGGTTGTAACAGCTGTTTTGTTTGGAAGCAGATAATGGTATTTGTGTATTTACGAAAGCTTGGTTAGTGGATTATGAAAATATTGACTCCACTTAAAATGTACAGATATAGATTTTTAATTACCTAATATTGTTCTGGTTTACAATTCTGTATGTTTTATTTTCAATATTTTAATAAATTTATTTTCATAAATTTAAATTTAAATCAATAAAATGCTAATTAATGAGGTGATGTCACCTGTCCACCAAGTTATCTTATGGGAAGTTTGTCACTAAAAAACCCTACTTGCGATGTGGCCAATTCTACCAAGTTATGCACGGTGGCCGTGGGCCGTGGTTATGTTGTATACTAGGTGTATGAAGTATTTGGGCATAACAAAATCTTGCTTTTTGTATTAATTAGCATGTCTTCGATACTTTCTCTGTAGGTCCGCTCATGTGTTAATTTTTTTTCTTCTGTATAGAAGTCGATCTTGTATTGAATTAGGTCATACTTTTATTTAATATCAGCTAACAAGTCAAGTCTAGTTTTGATTTCATTGATAGAAAATGTACCTATGTCTACATACTTCTTTACATTTCCAAGCTGAAACTTGAATGTTCTTCGCAATGATTTCAATTTCTTAACTTTATTTATATCTTCTGTTTTTTTTCTAAATCTTACATTATTCTCGTCGCCATTTGCTAGATATTTTTTTTATGATGTAGTAACATCTAATTTGTAAAACTTCAATATAACTTTATGAATCATACAAACACAAACAATTATAAATAGGAACAGATGTTTATAAACATTTTTTAGCCAGTAGTTTTGGAATACATATCAATTAGTGTCATCAGTTCACAGTTGTAGCCTCCTCTTCGGCGCGACATTTCGATACTCGTATGAGTACATTGTTTCCATACATGAATCAGCGCCTTATATCATTCGCACTAGGTAGTCTTATAAGTTAACCTAGCCTTAAAGAAGGATATTTGTTCAAACTAAGAGTTTCAATTGAGTTATGTTCCTGAAACCAAAGGGGAATGTGTAACTGTTTTATACAACAGAATTAAAGATCACATTTTTCGCGTCAGTGTCCTCTCTGTTGCAAAGCACGGATACATCAGCTAGTAGCATATAAAAAGAGCACCGGAATCACTAAAATTGTCTGTAACTGTTTTGTATAGCAAAGGTTATATATCAATGTTATATAACAAAAGTTATACAACAATGTTATATAGCAAAAGTTGTATAACATGTTTTGCTGCATAGTGTACACCCGGCTTTATTCGTTGCACCTGGAAGACAATGTTGAATCTTGTTTAAAAGTGCAACTTGCGCACGGGTCTTCGTTTCAATGTTAACTGATTATTCTAGAACAGCTAATTTAAATGTTTCGTTTCGATATTAGTAGTATCAGTTGATTTTAAACTCCGCAAGGCCAATGTTGAAATTAACTTAATAGTAACTTATCCAGCCTGAGAACTGCCAAAAACTAATTTTTGATGGAGAACTAACATATTTCCAGCGTATTCAAGTAAATTAATTATGGTTCACTATGCAGTAAGTACGAGTAAATCAAATTGATTTATATTGAAAGATATTGGGTAACAAACAAAAGTTATTTCTTAACGTTGAGCACATTTAATTCTGCCACGAGACACCGTCAGAGTCATTGAAGTAGTCTTTATAGAAATTTCTCCCTCCTGTGCAGTGGTGGAAGATGTGTTAAATCGTCGTCCAAGACCAAGACAAACTCTTGCACTTGACTCTTGTCTTGTCTGGTCTGTGTCTTGTTTATAAATCTGTTGTCTATGATTTTGTTGATCGTATTCCTCTAGAGCGTCTTAAAGCAATCGTTGATTCAGCGTTATATTCTCTTTACGCAAGTTCTTCTCATGATGTAATGCAGAAGGTAAAGCGTGACAACGAATAGTTGAGAATGCGCTGTGCTTAGGTCAACTTCTTTTGCACAAATCAAAAATGTCTTTAAAGGGTAAGCGTCGTTGCCAACTAACTACAACGAATGGAACCAGTGTGTCACTGTCTTCAATGCTGAACATGCTGGCAATGTTTAAGAGTCATTTTCAAAAAAAAAAAAAAAACTTTAAGATTTAACAGGCTTCAACATTTTGTAGCCACTTTGCTTTCCGTAGGCCACAACGTCAATGAACATGAGTCTAAAACGAGTGTCAGCTTCTGTGAAGATTAACAGAGGAAAATGTTTATAGTTGTAGAACCAGGGGCGTCATTTGGGGGGTTGGGCAGGGGGGGCATTTGCCCCCCCCTGGATCCTGGGCTAGAGAAAAAAATATGCTGTACTAGCCAATATACAAATATTTTCTCCTGTCAAATCCTAAAAAGCACAGCAGACAAAAATCTGTATATTCTTGTACATTAATTTGAAACAAAAATTATTATTATTTTATTGTCTTAGATAGCACATTTTGAGTTTACGTAAATTAGTAGTTTTGTTATTCATTATTTACTTTTTCTGTTTGGTGCTGTACGATAAACCACTTACTTCTAGTTGATATATATACATAATAATTCAGATTTTTTAGAAGCATTGCTTTGTCATTTACTTTTATGAATTATTCAAGCATTAAAATTATACATGTGTATAAATTTTACGTAATTTATTTTGAACATTGTAGACTACCAATTTAATATAGTTAAATAGAACCTTTTGTACTTTTTTGTCAAATTATTTTATTGGTGATAAAATTTGATTTGCTTTTAAGTTCTTAAATACTTGTATTTTATTTAAAAACCAAAATAAACTGTTATAAACTATAGGCTATGAACAACCGTATTCATTGCTAAATGTTGTACAAGAGAAATTGGTCATGAATCTAATAACAAACACAATATTAATACATCATGGAACTATTGATCACGTTTCTTATATGACTAACTTACCAACATAAAATTATTCTGTTTCTTAGTTTCATTAACTTTCTGCCTAAATTTAAATAAATTTTACTCACAATTTTTTTTTATTTGAAGTGCTTCTGACAGTTAAAATAAGCTTAAACCCCTCTTTTTTTGTTTCAAAACTGCAAAATGTTCCCTTTACTGGGGGGTATTACCCCCCGGTGTTTGCCCCCCCCCCCAAGGATTTGGTGAAATGACGCCACTGTGTAGAACATAGCACCTTTCTTGCGAGGAGCTTTGATTGTAGCATATTTGCCGTCTGTGCAACCAACACAGTTAGGTAAGTTCCACATGACCTTACATTCTGCAGCAATTTTCAACGAATCGTTCGTGATTTAGAACCGATGAATGGATGGAGCTGATTGCCAAAATAGCATAAGTGGTTTATTCAACGATTTTCCACACAGCAGTTCTTCATGCGAAACGTTTTGCCCAGAGCTTCAAAGAAAATACCTGTCAATAGATACCTAAAATGGACAAAATATATTATTAGTAATATTATCTACTGACACAGTATGGAATTAAAATAGTCACAAGTTAAGAGAAGAATTTATATGTTTTAAATCTCAACCACAAATAGCCTGTACAGCATTTTATGTTCTTTTATATATCATATTTTGTTACTGTTTTTCACACAACTCATTGTTTCAGGAGATGTGGCTCGGAAGAGTTGGGATTTGCTTAGAGATGTGTACCGGAAAAAAATTAAGGAAAACGTCGGTGCGTTAGGTGCTGCTACTAAATCCAAATGGTTTTATTTTGATGCATTGAGTTTTTTGTTCCCTATGATGAAGCTAAGAGCTACTCCAGGCAATCTCTCAGTTTCAGAAGTAGCAACTACACTGGACTTAGATGAAGAATCAGGCCAAACTCCTCAATCAGAAAATGACTTTGATGTCCACACTGAACAACCTGAGAATGCCGATGAGCCTGAGGAACCTGCTCAAGTAAGCGAAGCTCACCAATCTACAACAACCTCTTGGACTTCAACTACTAATCCAGAAAACAGTAAGTTTCAGCGCCCCGGATCAAAAAGGAAGCAAAGCCAAAGTATTCAAAATGAAGAGCTAAATTTAGAAAGAAGAAAAGTGCAGTTGCTGGAATATCGTTTTGCGGAACCACAACCTACAAGTTCATCAGAAGAAGACGATGACATGTATTTCTTCAAAAGTTTACTTCCATCGCTCAAAGAACTACCACTTCTGAGACGAATGAAATTGAGATCCAAAATTCTGAATTGTGTCATCGCTGAACTTGAATCGTATACAGATTACAATACATAAGCGTGTTGTGTGTTTAGGCTGTGCACTGAGACGGTGCACACTACCATTTACACTCGTATCGTAGTGATTTTCCCCAACCTCCCCCTCCGCCTGTTGCCTGTGATGTTGAACTGTTTACAAACAATCTACTGCAGTTTGGTACTTTATTACCTTGATACTTTGATCGTATTTAAGTTTTGTTTCAGAGTGACTTGCGCAATCGTGATATCCAAAATGGTGGTGATATTTGGCAGTGTCTACATGGTTGTCGGACATAGGTTGAACGATTAAATGTTAAAAATGATACTGAATAAAATTAAATGTTACCACAATTTGTTGTAGCTAGGATATTTTTATAAGTATCGTATCCAGTATTTCACATGAAAAATAAAAATTTTATTTTTAAGAATTACAATGAAGATGCCAAAAATAAAATTGCCTGTAATAAACTAATTATAGCAAATATTAGGAAACAATTTGCAAACATCCGTGAAGACTTAACTGCATTTCGGAGAAGTATTTCAGTTGTCATAACCTACATACCTTAATCAACCTTAGTACCTAGTTCTAATCTCCACGTTAGTTTGATGTGGCTTTGTACCAACCAATGTTATACATTGCGACGAATAAAGAATAGTTACATCGGAGTAAACCTGCAGACTACGCGAATTTCCTTTTATCTTACTGGATTTCTACTAAAACTTTCCCTTATAATGGTAGGATTTATTTCCTATTTGAATAGTAATAATTAAAAGGAGTACTTAGGTTTGCTGCTACAGGGAAGGCTATGAGGTGTGTGTTTTTCTTGGAAAGTTGATAGCTTAGTTTACAACTAATATCAATAACTTCTGATCATTATTAATGTACATCTATCATAAATAATCATGCAGGAGAATGCCATCCCTTCAAAAGATAACATTGGATAAAAAATTATTGTTCCGTCAATATTGATATTCTCCACTCATTAAATAATATCCTGTTATTTAGTTTCAGTAAAACAAAGATCCTAAAAATCAAAACAAACAATGTAACTGCTGTACTGTCAGTCGTCTTTTAAATTCATTGAACCGTTCTATACGCGTTTGCAGTGAAACACAAATTTTTAAACCACATTTTTATCTTTTCAACAAATCTAACAATGTTTCTACTAATTTCAATTTTAGAATAACCAACTGTTTCAAATTAGTGTAAATGTATTCATCTATTCAAATGTAAGCAAACATTTTCTCCCTAAGAATAACATGGGAACTTTGAAGGCCACTGGGGCAGAGCCCTGATGGAATTTCAAACATTTTTTGTTTGATGGAAAATCTACACGCAACGACCTATCCAATGATACCTTGAACATGGCTGTCGGATGCATGGCAGCTTCAAAATAATTATCATACAAAATTAATGTTGGCATATTAAATATATAGATATACACTTTAATACTTTTCATTGAAATGGTGACCATATATATTTATATTATATATAAATATATATATATATATATCATTTACATGAATAATAATATAAATATATAAATATATATATAAATCCCTATATATATATATAAATCCCTGTAATATAAATATATATATATATATATCAATATTTATGTGTAATATAAATATATATCAATATGTATGTGTAATATAAATATATATAATATATTTATGTATATATTACTGGTAAAGACAAGCAAGTGCAATCTTGCTTGGGTCTTTTGTGAGAAATAAGACCTCTGTTTACCTGGTCTGTAATCCTAGTTAATCAACAAAACCAATGTACGTTTAGGTAAGAATATCTTTTATTATGGACTAAGGTAGACATTTCAATCCATCTTAAGTTCAGACCAAATACGAACGTAACTAAATTGAGCCTACGATAGAATGCGCTTGTATACCTGATTTCTGTTGAATACGCATAATTTTAAACGACAACATATAATTAACTGTAGCTGAAGCATATATGTGATCAACTATCACAGCAACACAAACATGGGGAGAGATAGAATTGTATATTCTATGAACAAAACACTATGGTTAGATGGCCGGCCGTCTACATTCAACGGTTATTATGTTCCCTGTATTAGAGCCGTATATTGGCAGGTTGATCTCTGCTAACATAAAATGTAGTACCAGCTGCAGTTTTTTTTGTTGTAATTATTAGCGAATTTCCCTATAGGGAAGTAGCTATTACCGTAGGTCTCATGGTAAGACCTAGACCCGGGACCGATTTACTTTTTCATTTTGATGTCCCCAGAGGCCAAAAACACCATTCGTTCAAAATTATATATATACACGGCCGCGCCCGGGAAGCCAGTCACATAAAATATACACTGGAAGTCAGTCAGTTGCACCCCCCAATATATTTCAAGACTATGATATATATATAATATATGTTGGTAAATATCTTAAGCCTAGACATATCTGAACGTATATATCTCTTTTTTTCTTAAAAATACTAAAATATAATTACGTAAAAAATGTATGCTAATGCAGTCACCACCGCATTTGCATGGGAAAGCCAGTCACGTAAAATTTGTGCTGCTAAGCCAGTCACTATATATTTTACCGCATACCACTGGAATCCAGTCACTGAAAATCCACCCGGGTATCCCGTCACTTCAGTCACTTTCACCCCTGCCCTTCTACTTTGTGATATTTATTTGTTCTACAAGCTTGAAAATCCGCACCTCAAACAAATGGATTATGCTTCAGGCATTGAGCACTCTCATAACCCATCTTTCGCACTTCATTTTAATTAGTTGTCTTCCAGATTACTTAACAATTACTATTCTACAGATTAAATACCTAAATGTCAATGTAATCTTTGGTCGTCTTAATAGTCGTCCTGGCAAATGTGGATACAAATATGTACCGTACTAATTCGCAAGCGTAAGGTGGGAAGTTATTGCTTTATAGTCGCACAATTAGGCCTATTGTTGAGTCCTTGGAGGCAAGCGGCCATCTTCGATGATTTCAAAAAGCTGCAAAATTTATCGTCCAAAAATATTTTTCAAACACCAAAGTGTTTATAATTTAAATAGCTAGTATACTGTGGGATTAGAAATGTTCTTTGTAGTTTTGAATTATTCTCCAAGGGAGTCCATAAAATAAGTTAACGGTCACGGTCATCTTGGAAAAAGGCCAACTAATACGAAAACAATATCCTGTGTTGCGCGGGCCGTAGCACACAAATAGTTTTCCCGCCTCAAACAATCAAAGGCGTGTGGAACAAGGCAAAATTCTTGTCTCTTTTGTGGCGAGAGGTAGGGGCGAGCCTAACGGGTTCCATTGATGGGCTACCCGGCTACCGACCGACCTGGGGTAGCGACTAGCGAGCCAGTGGATGGTTAAAGGTTCTGCCGGTTATTTCCATCTTATTGCTGGTTCTCGAGCTTTTTGAGCTCGTTGTACAGTGAAATATTACTTCCCTATTTTATATAGCCACAATCAAAGCGATTTTCACAAGAAAGAATGAAGATATAGACTCAGTGATGTGTGGTTACTTAATTAAATCATGTTCCTTGATTGTTTACCCATTTGTAAGAGCCAATAATCAATCAACTTATATTTCTTTATTTTTCGATTTATTATCTATATCAATTCAAGAGGTAGCCCTGTACCTGGTTAACAAATATACCGATTACATTTAACGTGTTTTCTTTGAGTTACGCCCCATGGGATTCCAAAGTTTCACAATGTTTACATTTTTGAAGAATGTAGATAACAGAATGTTTAACGAAGTCAGCTTTAAATGCTGTCAATAAAGTTCTTTGATTTTGCGGTCCAAAAGGTAGAAACGATTCGATTTGTGAAACTTTTAACTTTTGCTACGGGCCTGTTAATTGGAGATTCTGACATTCTTAATTTAAGGAAGTAAACGTATTAACATGACGTGTTTGGAGTGGGATTTGAAATATGTGACGTGTATCAAACTTTTTCTCTTCAAAATCCTCTCCGATGTAAAACACAGGTACGGCAGCTAGGTTTATTAGAATTCAAAAGTTTTTTAATTGTCCTCCAATGTTTAGAAATTATTTTTCGATCAAGTTGTTGAATGAATAAATAATTGTTTTGCCAAATTATGTTTCGAAAACAGGAACTAAAAATAGATCAGGAAATAGATATTTTAGTTCAGAAAACAAAGCCAATCAAATAGGCCTACGTACTTTTTAAATAAAAACATTGGTCAGATGGTTTTTAACTTTGCTGTTTATTTACTTCAATAAATTTCTAATAAAAATCACCACAGGTACTAATCTATATAAATAAAATTAGAGTTTTGTCTGTACATTGCTCAGAATCATAAACTTTTAGATTATTTTTACGTTTTAAACATTCAAGAATCCGAAAAAAAGGTTTCATCTCAATTCCGTTATTATCTCAATCTCAATTCCGTTGTTGTCTATCTTCCGTCTGTCACGGTCCAAAGGCCATTTTACGCGGCCTTCTCCTGAAAACGAGAGTACCTATCAAGATCCTCGAATCATTTTAATGTATTCACTGGATTGGCGAAAGTGTCTTTAGCTATTAAAATATGGCCTCGCTACTTTGTAAAAAAAACTTACGGACGTTTAAAACCCAATTTTGTGCGATTTTTGTCAAGTTTTCTCACAATGTTTATCACATAATCATAATATGAAATAGCGAACAGCTGTTCGGATCAAGATAATTTTTCTCTAGCTGTCACTGATACGTTTACATTGAATATTGTTTACAAATACCGCAATCATTTCAGATCAAGTTTCAAAAGCAAATCCAAACCAAGTTGGATTAAAACCGTTTTTCCTTACATAACGGATTTAATTAATCGCAAGTGCAATAATATGTAGGGTAACCGTAAATGAAAATAGAGCTTATTTGTGTATAGAATTTCTATCGAGTTTTGGGTTTATAACCGGGGAAAAGACTTTGACTCAGTGTTCTATATGCCTGGGAAACTTACATTTTTTACATAAGCGTTACCAATAGCTTACATATAAGGTTTCAACTCGTTGACGGCACTTCAATGGTGGTTGTGTAAAGTGTTTAGAGACAACTGCAGTGGGTGATTGTAACAGAGGTTTACGGATTATGCTCAAATCGTATTTCTAATGTGTCTTCTCAACGCTATGTGCTGCTCGCTGGACCATACGTCCAACAGACCAATTATCCATCTCTTGGGTTCGTAGGCTTAAACAATTATTCATAAGTTGGTAGCGCATATAACTCAGTGTTCCGTACGGACAGGCCAAGAGCACCTTTGATAGTGAAATTTCCAACCTGAATGTTTAATGGCGAGGTTGAGGTATAGTATTTTAACTATATATCGTTTGGTTAGTTAGGTAAGGTTAACCTAACCTAACTAACCAAACGATATATGGAATTAAACAATTGAATAATCAATATTACTAATTTAGTTGTTTGTGCCAACGGATATGGAAGTGTACCCCTCATAGATCTATTACGCATTTTTTTTTTTTTACTTGAAACTGTCAGATACTGTATTTGTTTGTATATAATAGTTTGGCTAGCATATCTGAAAATATGCAAACCAATAGTTTTTCTTTATTTAGGAAGGTTTCAACTGACCACTAGAGGATCCCCGTGCGTAGAACGGGCACACAGCCAGTATTTAATATTTAATTAATACATCTTATCTTACTAATATTATAAATGTGAAAGTTTGTGTGTTTGTTTGTTTGTTTGAAGTTCAATCACGCATTAACTACTGGCACAGAAGATATACTGTTTTTAATTTATAAATAATTTGTCATATTGTGCGAATCTTGGTGATTTGCTTTTTTCTGCTGTTTAGGTGCAGTGGTAGAACATTATTATGGATATGGTAGATGTTTTATACTATATTATACCGTAAATTAAAGAAACGACACGACGAGTGTCGTTGTCAATAATGTCGTCTGATTCTGACTGATGTCAGATGTTACACTGAATCGGTCACAGGGATAATAATTAGTTGTAACCTACCACTAGCTTACCTAACTAAGTTTGAGTGTTGCTATTTGCAGTGTGGGATGATTGCACTGGACAGTTTAGCTATCTATTTCAGAAAAATAAAGTTTAAAATAAATCAAATTCTAGGATCTGTTCTTAAGTTGTGGCCGTTTTGAGATGGATGCTTTCAGAGTTCAGTTTAGCCTAGCCTGAACAACTGGATTAGTAGCTTGACTTAGTGGTTCATCCATGTTTAGTTTATAAACACTAATCAATGCCTAATCTAGATTATAGGTGCCTTATTCTACTCTGTTTTAAAACTAATATACATAGGCATAAGCTTTAATTTTTGTATTAAATACTGGGTGCATCATTAAGGTAACTCCGTTAGGTTGCTTTTTATAAATAAATAATTTCATAAATCACTGATACCCTATATCATCTAAGTGTGCTCAGTACATAATGACACTCTCTCAAAAAAGTACTAATCCTAACCCAAAAAAATATAGATAGGTAGCTTTAGGCCTACAGAGGATGAGTGTTTATATTTATATCACTTATATTTATATGTCTGTGGTTAGGTTGTGGTTATGTTTGCCTTAATATGGCTATAAGCTTAGGACTAGATATCAAATAAACTCCCAATTAACTTATAGTGCAGCCTAGCCCTAATTTGTCAGTGTCAATGAAATAGTGCAATATCAAGGACAACCAAACTTGGATATACAACCATGTTTATACCTAAGGTTCCTTTTTGGTACTCACCAACAAGGATCAACCGTAATTATTTTCAGTCAGAAAGTGTCCTGAGTTTCCAGAAAATTGTAACTTATTACATTTTAAAAATTGAGGGTAAATTAAACGTTTCGGTTCTGGTTTTGGAGCGAGTCCAAGTTCTTGCAGTGACTAATACTTCAAAGGAAGGAAGGTGGGAAGATTTTCATACTACTAATAGCCTTCTTTGAATTCAGCGTGAAAAATACTGGGTAATTTCTATAGTTTCGGCCATTTAGGGGAACCAAACAAATTTTTAAAAACTCTTCTATCTCATCATTTCAGTAAACTATGATATTATTATTTGAATAGAAGTTAAATGTCAAGAAAAAAAAAATACCGCAAATTATTATTTTTGGGATAGCATTATATTGACCAAGGAATACTCTCAAAGTGTAAAGTTTCCCGAACAAAGCTCGGTCCCCAGCTACTTGTCAAACAACGCAATAATGTACGTTATTTCATAAAATTTGTACCTGAGAAATATACAAATGGAAAATGCATTTCTCGTAAGTGTAAGCAAATCTTAAAATGATAGGATTTTGTAATGATACGATCTTAAAACGAGCAATTCAGTATTCTTATTCAAAACACCAAACACCCGCCACTGGATCAAAATATGCCCGCACGGCGCAATCCGGCACGGTGGGAAGCCCCTCTCGTACAATTTAAATTACGTACATAAGCCAAAAATAAAAAAAAATATGATTTAGAACATTTCACTTTTTGTATACAGAATCCACTGTTTTTAAACTAACCTGACCAAAAAACAAAATAAAGTAGTAGCCGACAAAAAAAGTTCCGTGGAAATTTGCTATGTCACGTTTCATAAAACATTAAAAATAATCGACTTTATTTGAATATTTAAAATGAAAAGTACCGGGGGACCGAGCCGTGGCTCAGTATGTATATTTCGATTGTAAAAGCAATATAAAGGAAACTCGTGTTTTCTTTATAACTAATTTCGGCTTTTATTGTTTAAGTTTCAGTGGAATTTTAATTTACTATGATGTAACTTTAAATGGACAATGCAACACATTAATTTATTTTAATCTTACACATGTCTGTTATTGTAAATAAATCATAGAAATTAAAAAAAAATAAAAGTAGTATTTTTTAAATACGTTCCTAATGAATGAATTAGTATGCGATCACAGGTTAATACAGTAGCAATCAACTACACAGCATTAAAACAGCACAGTGTATGTAAGGGGTGTGATTTATTTCTTGGTACTAAATTAAGTCATTCTTCAAGTATAAGTAAAACTTCAGCATGGGCATACTCTCTAACGTACTATCATATGATGGATTAGCTGAAGGCAGATAAGTCCGAATCAAGCTTATATTGCTTACTATAAAGATTGTTGTAATACAATTAACTTTAACTAGTGGTCGTCCAGTGGTCGAAAACTCGACCAAAAATATGTAATGTACAGGTTTAAAATGATTTAGGCCTAAAACTTTTTTCCCCGTGTGAGTAACTAAGGACTTCTGGATAATTTAAATATGATATTTATATGTTTCTTACTCAGGAACAATGCCGTTCCGGGACACTATATAAATGGACGTTAACGTGATTATAAATTTGCATTTTACATAGTCAAAATACAATAGGTATTGCGCAACCGTGATATGTTAAGTCATTAACCTTGGTTTACTAATAAAAACTACACCGTATGCTTACTCAAACAAAACAAAACTTGCTTACTGTACAGCAATAAATCACGTAAAGAACAAAACAAAATGAAACTGTAGACTAGAAGACTACTGATACCGTAGTCATCCTAGGCTACTACTACATGACGTTTCAGAACAGAAGTATGGGGATAAAAATATTAAATAACTCATAAAACACCATAAAATCATAGTACTGTACTTAAGTCTTTCTGGTAATAATAACAATGATAAAAATAAGATAAAGATAAAAATGTTGTAAAACACCTCTTATTATTTCTCTTTGTTCTATTATTTCTTTGGTTTCTCTACATCCACAAGTTGTCATGGTTACTAATCACCCAACGACCCAACCACAAAATATTGTAGTGTTGTGACAGCAGACAGAAGCAGACGATTGTCAGTATGTCAGTGTCAGTGCAAGATTGTCAGTCTGTAGGTGCGAGCGTATAGGTTGACCTTGACGATACTGATCGATATTTCTCCGTTTTGCTTCCATCTTATTTTTGTTAAATGAACTGTAATATTTCAATAATTGGGAACCTACTGCACATAAAAATTACCGTAAATAGTTAAAAATATCGTTCATATCGAAATATTAGACTGAAAAACACAGTTAATAAAACATTTTCTTGGGATTTGTGAGGTTATATAATATATAGGCATCATGATGATGCGACTCCAGTTAAGCGAGGTTTTACTGTATTTGCAAGTTAAAGTTACAAATAGAAAACCCATTATGGTTTGTATTCAATGACCGATGTATTATACAAAATAAATTATAACTTATTTTGATATTAATCAGCAGCATTTATTACAGCTTGCAGCACTTATTGGTATATATAAATATCCCAGTTACTATTAGTAAAAAAAAAATAAAACACAAAATTGTGTGGCCATTCAATTTTTATAAACACAGTGTTAAACATTTGACTCTGCAGAATACCGGATGGTAAAGAGTGTTTGGTTTCAAGAAAATAAAATAAAAAATAGTTTAACCTGCTTTACTATTTATTTTGAAAAATAATAGATAGGAAACCATAAGGATAAGTATGGGATTGAACTGAAATAATTGCAGGAAAACTTAAATCGTAAAGTCCACAATCTGTACATTGTTAGAGAGCGAGAGAGAGAGAGAGAGAGAGAGAGAGAGAGGGGGGGAGAGAGAGAGAGATTTGATAAGGAATCTGAAAAGTAAACAAATAATCGTTTCTGGCGTTCGTTATATTGTACCCCCCTCCTCCCCCCTGTATTTGCACTCGTGACCACTTTTTGTTGCTTCCTTATCATTCATCCGTCCCAAAATATAATTCCTGTAATAGTTTGTTTGTAAAATTGAAATTATTATAAAAATATTTTATCTTTCGAGTGTAGTTTCATGGTTATTCTTATCAGATAGAATAATATCGTTGTCATATGTAATAGTTACTCCTTCGCGTTACGCAATTGCGTAAAAAACAGTTCCAGTATCTCGGACAAGATTCACGTATATTTCTCGAGATAAAGAAAATCCGTATAGTTCCCGGTCCGTGGAAACACTGTAAATACTAGGATAAAAAATATTGTATAAAGGAGAAGTTGACTAAAATTTCAACTGAAGGTAAAAAAAATCTAAATAACTTAAAATATGAGATGATGAACGGGTAGGATCAAGATTCAACCAATTATAATTAATTAATATTCGACGATCCTTATTAGAGGTGCATCATATTTATTTGGAGTATGAACATGTTTAAACATTAACACGTAGTTAATCACTATCCCAACACAAATAGTAACAAGGAGTAAACGAAGGTTACAGACCGCTGGGTTTTACCGCTACAAAGTAGGGTAGGGTCAGGGTGCCGTACTGGCTACACTACTCCACGATAGAACACACGATGAGACAGTCTCCGCATTGGTATTGCAGTTAAGCTTATCGACACAGGCAGCAGCACCGGTTTGCTGTTTTCATACGTATAAAGTGCACGGGAAGCCATACCTGACTGGCTTATGGGAGAGCTGACTGGCTTTCGGGCGGGTGACTGCCACACCGAGTAAATTACCAGCGCACTGACTGCCAAACCGGGTGGGCACAAAAGTATACGTCCGTGAACGTGATAACTTGAGTAATTTTTGTCCGATTTTGATGAAATTTGGTTAAAAGGTGTAAAGCGGGATAAACTTGAATGAGTTCGCGAACCAGCATGATCGGACCATGAGAACGGGGCTTTACAGGGGGTTTTATGGGGTAAAAATGAGTTTTTCTTACATTTGACCCTCAAAATACAAAATTTCCCAATTTCTCTTTAGACCTTTTTAAAGAGCTTAAAAAAACAAATAATTTAGTATATAAAAGTATTTTTGTTCGGTTATTAGTAACGGAGAAAATTAAAAAATGTAAATTTAAAATTCCCATGTGATTCTTATGGAGAATATTGTTTATGGATACATTTTGATCAAACTTGGCAAATTTATTTATTTTGTACTAAGCTATCAATATTTTACTCAAAAACACACTTTACTATTTTCCTTGTAGCAGCAAACCTAGGTACTCGTTAAACCTAATGTTATTAAAATATATTTAACTGAAAATCAATTCAGACAAATGGAAATTCGCTTAGTCGGCAGGTTTGCTGCGGCGGGGGTATTTAAATCTATGAGTTGTTAACGTATCAATGTTTTGTGGCCTGTGTATTTATTTATAGATTTGCCAACGGATTAACACCACAGTTTGATTACAAGGACAGTTTGAATTGGTCGTAAGTACTATATTTCTTTTCTTAACTGCAAACATTGTTTTTTGGTACTGGTACTTTTCCTTAGAACCGGTGGTAGCAGTAAGAATCATTTTTACGTATAAACACATCACAATTTACAACTTAGTTCTGCACCTTATTTTTGATGTCTTATGTATAATTTTAGCGAATTTCCCATATAGGGAATAAGCTATTACCGTAGGTCTCATGGTAAGACCTAGACCCGGGACCGATTAACTTTTTCGTTTTGAGGTCCCCAGAGGCCAAAAACACTATCCGTTCAAATTCATATATATATATATATTTATTTATATTTATATATATTTATTTATTTATATATGTGTCCGTTAGCGCGATAACTCGAGCAAAATTGATCCGATTTTGATGAAATTTGGTACAAACGTGTAAACCTACATTTATTCGAACGAGTTCGCGAACCAGCATAATCGGACCATGGGAACAGGGGTTTATGGGGGGTTTTACGGGGTAAAAATGGGGTTTTCTCTTTTGTGACCCTAAAAACTTTAAATTTCTAAATTTCTCTCTAGACCATTTTGAAGAGCTTAAAAAAACAAATAATTTAGTATATTGAAGTGTTTTTGAATGTTCATTGACTATGGAGAAAAATTAAAAAATTGTAAATTTTAAACTCCCATGTTATTCTTATGGAGAATAAATAAACTGTTCTAGTTTACTTGTTTATGGATATATTTTAATCAAATTTGGCAATTTGGTTTATTACATACTAAGCTATCAATATTTCAATTGATAAAACACACCTCAACATCTTCCCCGTAGCAGCAAACCTAACTACAGTACTCACTAAAATTAATGTTATTTAAATAGGAAACAAATCTGAAAATTTTTAGGTAATATTTTAGTAGAAATCAAGCCGGGTAAATGGAAATTCGCTTAGTATGCAGGTTTGCTGCGACGGGGGTATTTTCGTTTTCTGTCTGGACTCTAAAATGTTATTTTATGCTATGAAAATGATTAAACATTAGTAAAAGATTTGTTTAGCAAATTATCATGATTTTTTTTAAGTTTCACGTTGTTATCGTATCAATGTTTAGTGGACTGTGTGTTTATTGACTTATTATTTATATAGATATATATTTGCCAACGGATTTGCACAAATTTTACAGTTTGATAAGGTCTAAATACGATTAATCATAAAATTTGATGACACTATCAAAACTTTCACATATTTTTTTTGTTAATAATATGATTTGGTTAAAGCGTACCGTAGCAAATTATCTAATTCAATTCTGTATTTGTGTGTGTAAATTTGTATGTGTAAATTTGTATGTGTAAATTTGTATGTGTAAATTTCAACCCGAATAAAGTGTCCAGTAGGCCTAGTGAGGTTGAGGGGTTGAGGTAGTATTTTAACTACTTTTAACCAGTGTGAAAAGTAAGTTTCAATTACAGACCTACCTTAGGGCTATGCCTCTTGGATCTATAAAGCAATTCCTTTTATCATTAGGTATAAAATATGGACTAACACGATCGGATGACATTTAATTGCGAAGCATTCGTTTTGGCCTGAAACTGTCAGATTGTACCTACAGTATTTGCGAGGCATATACATATTTTATTTGCATTCATATACAGTAATAGTTTTGTCAGAATATCTGAAAAATGCACACTAAATATGCTAACAAACTCCTGTTCTGAATATAAGAAGGTTTCAACTTACTACATACAAGATTCTTGTACGTAGAACGGGCACACATCTAGTACCGATATAAAGGATATGTATGTAATGACCACATATTTACTTATGAAACGTGTTATAGATGTTGATAGTTCTGAGCGAAAATGATAATTTAAATTGATGAAATAGTTGCATTTTGTATTATATCTATAAACATTTGTCCATTTATTGCTTCATTAAATACCATGAAACGTGATTGCTCCGGTTAACTGGATTTCACTGCTATGAAAGCAATCCTAGTAAGCAAAGAGCATTTGGCAGAATTTTGAATACAAAACATAATACTGTAAATTGGTCATGTACCGGCGCAGCGCCTGCACACAAAGACAAGGTACCGGTATAGAAGCTTAGCCTGTATTATCATATTGTCAAAATACAAAACATAATACTGTAAATTGGTCATGTACCGGCGCAGCGCCTGCAAACAAAGACAAGGTACCGGTATAGAAGCTTAGCCTGTATTATCATATTGTCAAAATACAAAACATAATACTGTAAATTGGTCATGTACCGACGCAGCGCCTGCACACAAAGACAAGGTACCGGTATAGAAGCTTAGCCTGTATTATCATATTGTCAAAATACAAAACATAATACTGTAAATTGGTCATGTACCTGCGCAGCGCCTGCACACAAAGACAAGGTACCGGTATAGAAGCTTAGCCTGTATTATCATATTGTCAAAATACAAAACATAATACTGTAAATTGGTCATGTACCGGCGCAGCGCCTGCACACAAAGACAAGGTACCGGTATAGAAGCTTAGCCTGTATTATCATATTGTCAAAATACAAAACATAATACTGTAAATTGGTCATGTACCGGCGCAGCGCCTGCACACAAAGACAAGGTACCGGTATAGAAGCTTAGCCTGTATTATCATATTGTCAAAATACAAAACATAATACTGTAAATTGGTCATGTACCGGCGCAGCGCCTGCACACAAAGACAAGGTACCGGTATAGAAGCTTAGCCTGTATTATCATATTGTCAAAATACAAAACATAATACTGTAAATTGGTCATGTACCGGCGCAGCGCCTGCACACAAAGACAAGGTACCGGTATAGAAGCTTAGCCTGTATTATCATATTGTCAAAATACAAAACATAATACTGTAAATTGGTCATGTACCGGCGCAGCGCCTGCACACAAAGACAAGGTACCGGTATAGAAGCTTAGCCTGTATTATCATATTGTCAAAATACAAAACATAATACTGTAAATTGGTCATGTACCGGCGCAGCGCCTGCACACAAAGACAAGGTACCGGTATAGAAGCTTAGCCTGTATTATCATATTGTCAAAATACAAAACATAATACTGTAAATTGGTCATGTACCGGCGCAGCGCCTGCACACAAAGACAAGGTACCGGTATAGAAGCTTAGCCTGTATTATCATATTGTCAAAATACAAAACATAATACTGTAAATTGGTCATGTACCGGCGCAGCGCCTGCACACAAAGACAAGGTACCGGTATAGAAGCTTAGCCTGTATTATCATATTGTCAAAATACAAAACATAATACTGTAAATTGGTCATGTACCGGCGCAGCGCCTGCACACAAAGACAAGGTACCGGTATAGAAGCTTAGCCTGTATTATCATATTGTCAAAATACAAAACATAATACTGTAAATTGGTCATGTACCGGCGCAGCGCCTGCACACAAAGACAAGGTACCGGTATAGAAGCTTAGCCTGTATTATCATATTGTCAAAATACAAAACATAATACTGTAAATTGGTCATGTACCGGCGCAGCGCCTGCACACAAAGACAAGGTACCGGTATAGAAGCTTAGCCTGTATTATCATATTGTCAAAATACAAACAAGTGTTGCAAAAGATAAAAATCAAGAAAATGATTTTTTCCCGCTGCGTCTAAAAGTGAGATGACTTGCAAAATATAGGATATATTATATAGAATATAGAATATATTTTGTGTTGTTTCATTCAGACAAAGTACACATTTATTTTAAGTATGGACCTTGTTGTAAAGGCTTGTACTTAAAATTCCTTTGGTATTCAAACAATACTCAATAATAATTAATAACATAACGCATAATAATAACAATACACAACGAAAGAGTCAATTAGTGTGTGTCCACGCCATTGGTATTTTTAACGTTTTAAACCCTGGTCTCGTTACTATAAAACTTCTGATAGATACCATTATTGATTGGACTATCAAAATATTAGAAACTGCATTTGGGTACAGGATCGATCTCACTTGGAACGAACCAGGACCTTCATACTTGAAGACGAGGACTATAACCACTCAACCACACAGATAGTTATGTTTTAATTTTATGGATCGAAATTAATTCAAGATTCACGATAGACACAGTGGTTCTTCAATCAGTGACAAATAATGTTAACCCATCCAAATGTAACAGATTTCCTGGTTACCCCTCTAAACCCCAACCCCTCCACCCCACCAATCCTCCCATCCAGCGCGTGCGTTCTAGTCTACAGGAAAACTACGTATTATTACAATATTGATTCATTTTCTTACAACTCCGCAAATAAACCACACTTTGACATCAACAAAATACTGTGAATGTTGGATTATTACAGCGTGATACGAGTATTGAAAGTGTGAGGTGTGATAATTGATGCAATACTGTGAATGTTGGATTACTACAGCGTGATACGAGTATTGGAAGTGTGAGGTGTGATAATTAATGCAATACTGTGAATGTTGGATTACTACAGCGTGATACGAGTATTGGAGGTGGGAGGTGTGATAATTGATGCAATACTGTGAATGTTGGATTACTACAGCGTGATACGAGTATTGGAGGTGGGAGGTGTGACAATTGATGCAATACTGTGAATGTTGGATTACTACAGCGTGATACGAGTATTGGAGGTGGGAGGTGTGACAATTGATGCAATTCTGTGAATGTTGGATTACTACAGCGTGATACGAGTATTGGAGGTGGGAGGTGTGATAATTGATGCAATACTGTGAATGTTGGATTACTACAGCGTGATACGAGTATTGGAGGTGGGAGGTGTGATAATTGATGCAATACTGTGAATGTTGGATTACTACAGCGTGATACGAGTATTGGAGGTTTGAGGTGTGATAATTGATGCAATACTGTGAATGTTGGATTACTACAGCGTGATACGAGTATTGGAGGTGGGAGGTGTGATAATTGAAGCAATACTGTGAATGTTGGATTACTACAGCGTGATACGAGTATTGGAGGTGGGAGGTGTGATAATTGATACAATACTGTGAATGTTGGATTACTACAGCGTGATACGAGTATTGGAGGTGGGAGGTGTGATAATTGAAGCAATACTGTGAATGTTGGATTACTACAGCGTGATACGAGTATTGGAGGTGGGAGGTGTGATAATTGATACAATACTGTGAATGTTGGATTACTACAGCGTGATACGAGTATTGGAGGTGGGAGGTGTGATAATTGATGCAATACTGTGAATGTTGGATTACTACAGCGTGATACGAGTATTGGAGGTGGGAGGTGTGATAATTGATGCAATACTGTGAATTTTGGATTACTACAGCGTGATACGAGTATTGGAGGTGGGAGGTGTGATAATTGATGCAATACTGTGAATTTTGGATTACTACAGCGTGATACGAGTATTGGAGGTGTGAGGTGTGATAATTGATGCAATACTGTGAATGTTGGATTACTACGGCGTGATATGAGTATTGGAGGTGTGAGGTGTGATAATTGATGCAATACTCGCCCTTTTGACGGTCGATATTGTTTGGTAGATTTCAATTATGCTTTTGTGGTCTGGTTTGGATTTCAGATCAGATCACACGTACTGGTAGTAATTGGTTTGCTTTGAGTTCCCCGCTCTGGCTCGTCACGCTTCGCATTCCTCATCACAGAACAACTAGTAACAGCATGCCGCCTATGGAACTCCATACCTTTTCACATTAAATCCATAGAAAACCGACCCCGACTGATTTTTTGTTAATATTTTGTTGTTATTATTAGTTTTTTAGAGGTTAACTGTAAGAAAGGACCATGAGGTCCTAAGTTCGCCTCAACAAAGAAGGATTTTTATTCATTCATTCATTCGCCGCTGATTGGTTGATTTCTTCACTATTTCAAAGTTATTTGCAAAAACGTTAAGCAACCTCCCATAGTGGTGAGAAAATACTGAATTAAAGATGTTGTTAAACTTTGTACAATTAAATCTACAGTTCATCTGAACCGGTTATATTAATTAATAGGTCATTGGAAAGCGTAATTCGTGTAGATTTACAAATAATTATGAAAGTAGAAATTATAATTTATATTCCATAAAAGATTATTTGCATTTCAGAAGATATCAATTGTATTTCAGAAATAATTTGTGTTAACAACTTTGTCACCAGCTTTAGGATGTAGCTATGAATTCGTTACGAGAAAAAAACCTTCAGTTAGTATAATTTGGGTATCATATGATGTGATTCAACTCGGAAAAAATATCTCATCAGGCCCTGGTCAAATCAGGAAAAAATCTTGATAAACGGCCGAATTTTCTAGGCTAACCTAATTAACCTAAACTTAACCCTGGGCTTCTTATAATTAACTTTTAATCAGATCCGCTACGACTGTGCAAAATTGTCTAATCGATCATTTCTGAAATACAATTGATTTTGTCTGAAGTACATTTGACTAACCCTGAAGTATATGTGACAATCTCTGAAATACATATGACTACTTCTGAAATTCAATTGATGTGCTCTGAAATAAAAGTTACTTGTCTGGAATGCAATTGATACTTTCTGAAATAAAAATGATAATTCTGAAATACAATTGATGCTTTCTGAAATAGACTTGACACTTTCTGAAATAAAATTAGAAAAGGTGTAGTACTTATACTTACGCAAGCAGGGTTTTTGTGACAATTACTCCTCCGAAACTACTAGACCGATTGAGATGTTGTTGGTGTCATTGAAAAGAGCGTAACGTGAAGTTGTGCAGGAAACTTTCTTTTTAGGGAAATAATTAGAGAGTGAGGCCCTGGGGCCCTTCGAAGTTTCTTATTTCTCCATTAGATTAAAATGGGAAACAAACATTGTTATGAAACTCCAGCTGTTGTCAGAAATTAAAAGTGAGAAGAAGAATATATAGCTTGATTGTAAAATTCGCCTATTGGGTCTGGTGATGATTGGAGTGTCCAATCGAAATCGATCACTACTTACCATCTTTCATATGTATTTACCGTCTTCTGAGTCAATAGTATAAGTGTAAATATAAATATTATTATTAGTGTTATTAGACGTATATCTTTTAGTTTTTTCTTTTTCAAAAATTATTGGTTTTTCTTTTTCAAGTTGGGTTAGCTCTTCTTCCCGACCGATTTTCATAATTTTGGCCTTAAACTAAAGGTATGGACGCACCATGGATTTGTAATCAAGATTCGGCATTTTGACGTATATTTTGAGTTATGCACAAAATGCGTCCCTGAACATTTTATATGAGAGTTAAATTTGTTTTTTTTCGGGTTCGTTTGGCTCTTATACCCGCCCGATTTCGCATAATTTTGGTCTTAAACTAAAGCTATGCAAGCTCATATTTGTCGTCAAGCATCATCAATTTAGCTAATGTGTTAATTAAGAAAAAAAATATATTTTTTTTACTTCAATTATTAAAGTTGTATTCCAGCAGTTCTAATTAAATTAGGGTAATGTATGTTTTGGTCTAAAAACCTTTAGTGAAATACCAGCTTAAATTTAAGCTATTTATTATTGAGATTCCGATCTTAATAATCCTACCTAAAGCACACTGCTGAATCACGAATCAACAATAATTATAATCGTTTTTGTTATCTTCAATCAATGATACGTAACTCTATTTTTATTTCAGTTATTTTATATGTCTTGGTCTTAAAATACTTCAAATTCTTTCACTTGAGATATTGATAGTTTTAATCAGTTAAGTTAAAGATACTGTATCGCTCAATCAGAAAACATAAATTTTATTATATCTTGGTCTGGATATGGAATTTAGTTTTAGATATAGATATATTTACTCAATTCTAATTACGTTATCCTATTTGCCGTTCATTCTCCAACAGATTATCCAAAAGAAGGTTCTTTTGACCTAAGAACCTTTAGTGAAATACCAGCTTCCATTTGAATTATTGATTATATTAAGATTGGACATACCTAAAGCACACTGCTAAATCACGAACAACCCAAATTGTTCAAAAAATTGAGTTATTTATCTCCGATTTATAGTCAAATGATCTTGCTTGCAACCTCAACAGTAACTGTTGACTTTGACGGGTTTCACCTAGTAAATCTTTAAAAAATCAAACTTTCATAATTATTTGTAAATCTACACGAATTACGCTTTCCAATGACCTATTAATTAATATAACCGGTTCAGATGAACTGTAGATTTAATTGTACAAAGTTTAACAACAACATCTTTAATTCAGTATTTTCTCACCACTATGGGAGGTTGCTTAACGTTTTTGCAAATAACTTTGAAATAGTGAAGAAATCAACCAATCAGCGGCGAATGAATGAATGAATAAAAATCCTTCTTTGTTGAGGCGAACTTAGGACCTCATGGTCCTTTCTTACAGTTAACCTCTAAAAAACTAATAATAACAACAAAATATTAACAAAAAATCAGTCGGGGTCGGTTTTCTATGGATTTAATGTGAAAAGGTATGGAGTTCCATAGGCGGCATGCTGTTACTAGTTGTTCTGTGATGAGGAATGCGAAGCGTGACGAGCCAGAGCGGGGAACTCAAAGCAAACCAATTACTACCAGTACGTGTGATCTGATCTGAAATCCAAACCAGACCACAAAAGCATAATTGAAATCTACCAAACAATATCGACCGTCAAAAGGGCGAGTATTGCATCAATTATCACACCTCACACCTCCAATACTCATATCACGCCGTAGTAATCCAACATTCACAGTATTGCATCAATTATCACACCTCACACCTCCAATACTCATATCACGCTGTAGTAATCCAACATTCACAGTATTGCATCAATTATCACACCTCACACCTCCAATACTCGTATCACGCTGTAGTAATCCAACATTCACAGTATTGCATCAATTGTCACACCTCCCACCTCCAATACTCGTATCACGCTGTAGTAATCCAAAATTCACAGTATTGCATCAATTATCACACCTCCCACCTCCAATACTCGTATCACGCTGTAGTAATCCAACATTCACAGTATTGCATCAATTATCACACCTCCCACCTCCAATACTCGTATCACGCTGTAGTAATCCAACATTCACAGTATTGTATCAATTATCACACCTCCCACCTCCAATACTCGTATCACGCTGTAGTAATCCAACATTCACAGTATTGCTTCAATTATCACACCTCCCACCTCCAATACTCGTATCACGCTGTAGTAATCCAACATTCACAGTATTGTATCAATTATCACACCTCCCACCTCCAATACTCGTATCACGCTGTAGTAATCCAACATTCACAGTATTGCTTCAATTATCACACCTCCCACCTCCAATACTCGTATCACGCTGTAGTAATCCAACATTCACAGTATTGCATCAATTATCACACCTCACACCTCCAATACTCGTATCACGCTGTAGTAATCCAACATTCACAGTATTGCATCAATTGTCACACCTCCCACCTCCAATATTCGTATCACGCTGTAGTAATCCAACATTCACAGTATTGCATCAATTATCACACCTCCCACCTCCAATACTCGTATCACGCTGTAGTAATCCAACATGCACAGTATTGCATCAATTGTCACACCTCCCACCTCCAATACTCGTATCACGCTGTAGTAATCCAACATTCACAGTATTGCATCAATTATCACACCTCCCACCTCCAATACTCGTATCACGCTGTAGTAATCCAACATTCACAGTATTGCATTAATTATCACACCTCACACTTCCAATACTCGTATCACGCTGTAGTAATCCAACATTCACAGTATTGCATCAATTATCACACCTCACACTTTCAATACTCGTATCACGCTGTAATAATCCAACATTCACAGTATTTTGTTGATGTCAAAGTGTGGTTTATTTGCGGAGTTGTAAGAAAATGAATCAATATTGTAATAATACGTAGTTTTCCTGTAGACTAGAACGCACGCGCTGGATGGGAGGATTGGTGGGGTGGAGGGGTTGGGGTTTAGAGGGGTAACCAGGAAATCTGTTACATTTGGATGGGTTAACATTATTTGTCACTGATTGAAGAACCACTGTGTCTATCGTGAATCTTGAATTAATTTCGATCCATAAAATTAAAACATAACTATCTGTGTGGTTGAGTGGTTATAGTCCTCGTCTTCAAGTATGAAGGTCCTGGTTCGTTCCAAGTGAGATCGATCCTGTACCCAAATGCAGTTTCTAATATTTTGATAGTCCAATCAATAATGGTATCTATCAGAAGTTTTATAGTAACGAGACCAGGGTTTAAAACGTTAAAAATACCAATGGCGTGGACACACACTAATTGACTCTTTCGTTGTGTATTGTTATTATTATGCGTTATGTTATTAATTATTATTGAGTATTGTTTGAATACCAAAGGAATTTTAAGTACAAGCCTTTACAACAAGGTCCATACTTAAAATAAATGTGTACTTTGTCTGAATGAAACAACACAAAATATATTCTATATTCTATATAATATATCCTATATTTTGCAAGTCATCTCACTTTTAGACGCAGCGGGAAAAAATCATTTTCTTGATTTTTATCTTTTGCAACACTTGTTTGTATTTTGACAATATGATAATACAGGCTAAGCTTCTATACCGGTACCTTGTCTTTGTGTGCAGGCGCTGCGCCGGTACATGACCAATTTACAGTATTATGTTTTGTATTTTGACAATATGATAATACAGGCTAAGCTTCTATACCGGTACCTTGTCTTTGTGTGCAGGCGCTGCGCCGGTACATGACCAATTTACAGTATTATGTTTTGTATTTTGACAATATGATAATACAGGCTAAGCTTCTATACCGGTACCTTGTCTTTGTGTGCAGGCGCTGCGCCGGTACATGACCAATTTACAGTATTATGTTTTGTATTTTGACAATATGATAATACAGGCTAAGCTTCTATACCGGTACCTTGTCTTTGTGTGCAGGCGCTGCGCCGGTACATGACCAATTTACAGTATTATGTTTTGTATTTTGACAATATGATAATACAGGCTAAGCTTCTATACCGGTACCTTGTCTTTGTGTGCAGGCGCTGCGCCGGTACATGACCAATTTACAGTATTATGTTTTGTATTTTGACAATATGATAATACAGGCTAAGCTTCTATACCGGTACCTTGTCTTTGTGTGCAGGCGCTGCGCAGGTACATGACCAATTTACAGTATTATGTTTTGTATTTTGACAATATGATAATACAGGCTAAGCTTCTATACCGGTACCTTGTCTTTGTGTGCAGGCGCTGCGTCGGTACATGACCAATTTACAGTATTATGTTTTGTATTTTGACAATATGATAATACAGGCTAAGCTTCTATACCGGTACCTTGTCTTTGTGTGCAGGCGCTGCGCCGGTACATGACCAATTTACAGTATTATGTTTTGTATTTTGACAATATGATAATACAGGCTAAGCTTCTATACCGGTACCTTGTCTTTGTGTGCAGGCGCTGCGCCGGTACATGACCAATTTACAGTATTATGTTTTGTATTCAAAATTCTGCCAAATGCTCTTTGCTTACTAGGATTGCTTTCATAGCAGTGAAATCCAGTTAACCGGAGCAATCACGTTTCATGGTATTTAATAAAGCAATAAATGGACAAATGTTTATAGATATAATACAAAATGCAACTATTTCATCAATGTAAATTATCATTTTCGCTCAGAACTATCAACATCTATAACACGTTTCATAAGTAAATATGTGGTCATTACATACATATCCTTTATATCGGTACTAGATGTGTGCCCGTTCTACGTACAAGAATCTTGTATGTAGTAAGTTGAAACCTTCTTATATTCAGAACAGGAGTTTGTTAGCATATTTAGTGTGCATTTTTCAGATATTCTGACAAAACTATTACTGTATATGAATGCAAATAAAATATGTATATGCCTCGCAAATACTGTAGGTACAATCTGACAGTTTCAGGCCAAAACGAATGCTTCGCAATTAAATGTCATCCGATCGTGTTAGTCCATATTTTATACCTAATGATAAAAGGAATTGCTTTATAGATCCAAGAGGCATAGCCCTAAGGTAGGTCTGTAATTGAAACTTACTTTTCACACTGGTTAAAAGTAGTTAAAATACTACCTCAACCCCTCAACCTCACTAGGCCTACTGGACACTTTATTCGGGTTGAAATTTACACATACAAATTTACACATACAAATTTACACATACAAATTTACACACACAAATACAGAATTGAATTAGATAATTTGCTACGGTACGCTTTAACCAAATCATATTATTAACAAAAAAAATATGTGAAAGTTTTGATAGTGTCATCAAATTTTATGATTAATCGTATTTAGACCTTATCAAACTGTAAAATTTGTGCAAATCCGTTGGCAAATATATATCTATATAAATAATAAGTCAATAAACACACAGTCCACTAAACATTGATACGATAACAACGTGAAACTTAAAAAAAATCATGATAATTTGCTAAACAAATCTTTTACTAATGTTTAATCATTTTCATAGCATAAAATAACATTTTAGAGTCCAGACAGAAAACGAAAATACCCCCGTCGCAGCAAACCTGCATACTAAGCGAATTTCCATTTACCCGGCTTGATTTCTACTAAAATATTACCTAAAAATTTTCAGATTTGTTTCCTATTTAAATAACATTAATTTTAGTGAGTACTGTAGTTAGGTTTGCTGCTACGGGGAAGATGTTGAGGTGTGTTTTATCAATTGAAATATTGATAGCTTAGTATGTAATAAACCAAATTGCCAAATTTGATTAAAATATATCCATAAACAAGTAAACTAGAACAGTTTATTTATTCTCCATAAGAATAACATGGGAGTTTAAAATTTACAATTTTTTAATTTTTCTCCATAGTCAATGAACATTCAAAAACACTTCAATATACTAAATTATTTGTTTTTTAAGCTCTTCAAAATGGTCTAGAGATAAATTTAGAAATTTAAAGTTTTTAGGGTCACAAATGAGAAAACCCCATTACAACATGGGAATTTTAAATTACACTATTTTTGAATTTTCTCCGTGACCGTTAAGCATACAACAGCGCTTTAATATACTAAATTATTTCTTTTTTTAATTTCTACAAAACGGTTTAGAAAGAAATTGCAAAATTTTGTGTTTTTAGGGTCAAAAATGGGAAAAACCTATTTTTACCCCATAAAACCCCCCATAAGTCCCCGTTCCCATTGTCCGATTATGCTGGATCGCGAACTCGTTCGAATAAACGTAGGTTTACACGTTTGTACCAAATTTCATCAAAATCGGATCATTTTTGCTCGAGTTATCGCGCTAACGGACACACACAAATATATATATATATATATATACAGGGTGTCCGGTCATAAGTGTTAAATAAAATTTTGCATCAAACTAATAATAATGCATAACACTACATGGTAGTTGTGACATAATGACGCACATTTGAGGTTCCCAACCATAACCGTTAGGGAATAACAGATAAATTAAGATTTTTCAAAAATTATTTTAGTTGTTATGAAAAAAGGTAATATTACTCTGGTAAAAATGCACTAATTGTTAATTTAAATGCCATTTTCAGAATCCTCACAAAATTTTAAATAGATATAACACATAATCGTTGTGGTACGGAAAAAAATTCTATTTAAATTTCTTTGTTAAACAATTATTTTTAATATTGACGAAAATTTAAATAACATTCAGCAATTTATTTCTCGGTTACCGAGTTCCGCTGAGCTAAACAAATATTACTAAAAACTTCCTAATTTAAAGGGCTTTACAATGATGTATAACTGCAATTATCTACTGTCAAATCTATGGTGAATTTTATGTACTATTGTGAAAAATCACGGTTAAACCAAAACAGATATTGTAAAAAATAATGAATACTTACTATTTTATGAGCTGACCACTGATGATGAGGGTTTGTGTAATTAATGATTGACTAGATTACACTTTCATCAAACTAAAGAGTTTTTGTTTAGACTTTGGAAAATTTGTTATTAAAAAAACACAATACATTAGTAAAAACACACAATACAAATCAAATCTATGACATACTTCGTCCGAAGCACAACTTAAGGTGGAATCACAGTTTGGGTGTAAAGTGCCCTCCGTTTTCCCGCAAGCAGGCCCTAGCTCGCTTGTGAATGCGCCAACTGTGACCTCGTACGTCAATTTTTCCCTTACTTTCCCAGCAGCCTCAAAGATTTTCTACCGTAACTCAACGTCAGAGTTTACAACAGTCGAGTAAACTAGACTTTACATGTAACCCCAAACAAAAAAATCTAACGGGCTCAAGTCTGGAGATCGAGGAGGCCATGTCACACTTCCTCCACGTCCAATCCATGTCGGGTAGTTTTGGTATATAGCCACAACCGAACTTCCGCGAGTTAATTGAAATCTTATCAGAAATATGAAAAATATACGATAACCGTTACTTTATCACAAACACATTTTGCTACTATATGTTTCTTTTCTTAGCTTAATAGTTATAAAAAAGCGTTGCATGCGAGAAAAAAATACAAGTTATTCGTTGCCTGCAGTTAAATGTATTATTCTTCACGATGGCTTTTCTTTGTCCTACCATGTTTTTCAACAACAATGATTGAATTACATTAGAAAATTTGAAACTTGGTAAAAACTATCATACACCATTGTAAAGCCCTTTAAATAAGGAAGTTTTTAGTAATATTTGTTAAACTCAGCGGATCTCGGTAACCGAGAAATAAATCGCTGAATGTTATTTAAATTTTCGTCGGTATTAAAATTAATTGTTTAACGAAGAAATTTAAGTAGAATTTTTTTCCGTACCCCAACGATTATGTGTTATATCTATTTAAAATTTTGTGAGGATTCTGAAAATGACATTTAAATTAACTATTAGTGCATTTTTAACCGAGTAATATAACCTGATTCATAACAACTACAATAATTTTTGGAAAACCTTAATTTATTTGTTATTCCCTTACGGTTGAGGTTGGGAATCTCAAATGTGCGTCATTATGTCGCCATTACCATGTAGTTTGATGCAAAACTTTATTTAACACTTATGACCGGACACCCTGTATATATATATACATATATATATATATGAATTTGAACGGATGGTGTTTTTGGCCTCTAGGGACCTCAAAATGAAAAATTAAATCGGTCTTGGGTCCAGGTCTTATCATGAGTACTACGGTAATAGCTTACTCCCTATATGGGAAATTCGCTAAAAGGCAAAGCCCTCACTGACTGACACTCACTCACTCATCACTAATTCTCCCACTTCCCAACCTAGGAGGCTGAAATTCGGTACACCGATTCTTTGGGCATTAAATAGGAAAACTAAGTAGTTTTATTTTACTAATTTTTCATTACTTTTTTATTGCTTATTTTTTATTTTAAATTACTAAGTTTTTATTCTGATCGGGCTTTCAGGCTCCGCCCCAGTGGCTCTGGAGTTTCCCATGTTAACCTTATGATTTTTCATATTTAAAAGGAATTTCTTAACAGCTGTTTCAATTAAACAAGTTGGTTCTGTTCTATGATGTTCAATAGCATTAAAGTTACAAGGATTACCAACAGGGTGCAGCACTATTATTTGTTTAAATTTATGACTACAGCCAATTTGCAACCAAAAGGTGAGTGAGCGTAGCGAACGAACTTCAACCTGGAAGCGAGTTAGCGTAGTGAACGAGCTAACCTGAAGGCAAGTGAGCGGAGCGAACGAGCTCCAACCTAAGGTGAGTGAGCGTAGCGAACGAACTTCAACCAGGACGTGATTAAGCCATGCGAACGAGCTCACTTGTGAAGTTAAACGGGGCAAAGCCCGCGGGTACAGCTAGTATCTATATACTAGGGTTGCTTTCAGAGAGGTGAAAGCCAGTTGAGCGGAACAAACGTGATTTGATATTTGTATAAGTAACTAAATGTAAAAAGGTCAATAGATTTATTTACTAATGCTGGTTTAAAGATTAAAATTATAATAACTCAAATTTACCTCTTCGAGAAGTGCATTATGGTAGTTTTGACCAGGAAAATATTACAGTAGTTGGAATCTGATATTAACATCCAAAAAGTAAAGTATAAAAATGAGAAAGGTAATTTAACATTCAAATGCAACTGTAGCTTACAACAAAAAAACATTGGGCTACATTTTCACCCTTACAATCGGTTAAAGTATTTAAGTATAAAAAAAAACAGTAACTATAAAAAAACGAGTATTAAAGTATAACAACAGGAGGGGAAATTTGACATTTAAATTCAACCGTGCAACATAAAATGGCTGAAATGGCAGAATAATATAATAAGTAGGGAAGACATACCTTAAATATACAATGTAGATAATATAATTAGAAATTAGTAGCCTACTTCTGGACAGGCCTAGACAATTATCCATACCGTGGTTAAAAGTGTACTTCTATAAGCCCAGGTTTACTTATCAACGGTTGTAACTGGACGTATGTATAGTCCGTGGCTTGGCAATCAAATAACAGTATTTGTATAGGATGGGCTACTGTTATCAACATTTGAAATAACTGAATTGTTACCAAATTACTGTTTCACAAAATCTCCCTCCTTGTTTATGCTCCGCGCATTGAGAAAGTAGTTCAGTATATTTTCTCGATTTTCAGTGAATTCCGTGCCTTAAAAAAATGTTTTAACGACATTTTCTTGTTTATTAAAATCATAGGAATGGTTTAAAATCGTTTAAAAGAAAAGTATAGAAAGTTCAGAAATACCTTATGATTCTCTTGTTTACATTTTTCTTGTAAACAAAAAAACTGTCATAACTACTTTAGTCCCATAAGCCCAATGTTAAAAATTTTAAATTTTAAGTTCGTTTTAAATTGCATTAGCACTATCTAATTGAAATTTGTTTGTTTACAAACCATCTCATTATTAGTCTAAGTAGTCTTGTTAAGTTTGGCTGAAATGTGTTCAGCCGTTATTGAGTGATGGTGTTATATTGTTTGGATTGAAGTTGATCGCAAAGAGCTTCGCTCGCTTCGCTCGCTCCGCTCAATAATATAAGGCAAAGCCCTCACTGACTCACTCACTCATCACCAATTCTCTTATTTCTCATTTACCTAGGAGGCTGAAATTTGGTACACTGATTCTTTAGGCATTAAATAGGAAAACTAAGCTGTTTTTATTCTGATCGGACTCTCGGTCTCTGCCCCAGTGGCTCTGGAGTTTCCCATGAACCTTGTGAGTACTCATATTTAAATGGAATTAATGAATCTTAACTGCTGTTTCAATTAAACAAGTTGGTTCTGTTCTATGATGTTCAATAGCATTAAAGTTACAAGGATTACCAACAGGGTGCAGCACTATTATTTCTTTTACATTTATGACAACAGCTAATTTACAACCAAAAGGTGAGTGAGCGTAGCGAACGAACTTCAACCTGGAGGCAAGTTAGCATAGCGAACGAGCTAACCAGAAGGCAAGTGAGCGCAGCGAACGAGCTCCAACCAGGACGTGATTGAGCCATGCGAACGAGCTCACTTATAAAGTTAAACGGGGCAAAGCCCGCGGGTACAGCTAGTAAATCTATATATTTAACAAATCGAGAACAGTTTAACAAAAATGCAATTAAAAAAAAAATAATAATTATGTTCCTTTCCTTTATATTCCGATGTTCCTAATCTGATGTATCCTTAATATGTACCATTAATATTAGTGAGTAAAGTGGTGAATGGGTTTCATAACCATTATTTTACTAGAGACCGTTGTATTTAACCACAACGGACTCTGTTGCTAGTATATATATAAATATGAATTCGAACGGATTGTGTTTTTGGCCTCTGGGGACCTCAAAACGAAAAAGTAAATCGGTCCCGGGTCTAGGTCTTACCATGAGACCTATAGTAATAGTTCGTTACCTATATGGAAAATTCGCTAAAAGCGAGAGAGCCTGGATAATTTGATATACTAAAAAGAAAACTGAATTAACACTGTGCTGCATTTCTTAGTAATAATTGAAAGAGCCGATTTGCAAACTATGGAAACATAGGAAAGTCATAGAACATCACCAAGGAGAAGAAATACCTAGAAAGCTTAGCCTGTATTATCATATTGTCAAAATACAAAACATAATACTGTAAATTGGTCATGTACCGACGCAGCGCCTGCACACAAAGACAAGGTACCGGTATAGAAGCTTAGCCTGTATTATCATATTGTCAAAATACAAAACATAATACTGTAAATTGGTCATGTACCGGCGCAGCGCCTGCACACAAAGACAAGGTACCGGTATAGAAGCTTAGCCTGTATTATCATATTGTCAAAATACAAAACATAATACTGTAAATTGGTCATGTACCGGCGCAGCGCCTGCACACAAAGATAAGGTACCGGTATAGAAGCTTAGCCTGTATTATCATATTGTCAAAATACAAAACATAATACTGTAAATTGGTCATGTACCGGCGCAGCGCCTGCACACAAAGACAAGGTACCGGTATAGAAGCTTAGCCTGTATTATCATATTGTCAAAATACAAAACATAATACTGTAAATTGGTCATGTACCGGCGCAGCGCCTGCACACAAAGACAAGGTACCGGTATAGAAGCTTAGCCTGTATTATCATATTGTCAAAATACAAAACATAATACTGTAAATTGGTCATGTACCGGCGCAGCGCCTGCACACAAAGACAAGGTACCGGTATAGAAGCTTAGCCTGTATTATCATATTGTCAAAATACAAACAAGTGTTGCAAAAGATAAAAATCAAGAAAATGATTTTTTCCCGCTGCGTCTAAAAGTGAGATGACTTGCAAAATATAGGATATATTATATAGAATATAGAATATATTTTGTGTTGTTTCATTCAGACAAAGTACACATTTATTTTAAGTATGGACCTTGTTGTAAAGGCTTGTACTTAAAATTCCTTTGGTATTCAAACAATACTCAATAATAATTAATAACATAACGCATAATAATAACAATACACAACGAAAGAGTCAATTAGTGTGTGTCCACGCCATTGGTATTTTTAACGTTTTAAACCCTGGTCTCGTTACTATAAAACTTCTGATAGATACCATTATTGATTGGACTATCAAAATATTAGAAACTGCATTTGGGTACAGGATCGATCTCACTTGGAACGAACCAGGACCTTCATACTTGAAGACGAGGACTATAACCACTCAACCACACAGATAGTTATGTTTTAATTTTATGGATCGAAATTAATTCAAGATTCACGATAGACACAGTGGTTCTTCAATCAGTGACAAATAATGTTAACCCATCCAAATGTAACAGATTTCCTGGTTACCCCTCTAAACCCCAACCCCTCCACCCCACCAATCCTCCCATCCAGCGCGTGCGTTCTAGTCTACAGGAAAACTACGTATTATTACAATATTGATTCATTTTCTTACAACTCCGCAAATAAACCACACTTTGACATCAACAAAATACTGTGAATGTTGGATTATTACAGCGTGATACGAGTATTGAAAGTGTGAGGTGTGATAATTGATGCAATACTGTGAATGTTGGATTACTACAGCGTGATACGAGTATTGGAAGTGTGAGGTGTGATAATTAATGCAATACTGTGAATGTTGGATTACTACAGCGTGATACGAGTATTGGAGGTGGGAGGTGTGATAATTGATGCAATACTGTGAATGTTGGATTACTACAGCGTGATACGAGTATTGGAGGTGGGAGGTGTGACAATTGATGCAATACTGTGCATGTTGGATTACTACAGCGTGATACGAGTATTGGAGGTGGGAGGTGTGATAATTGATGCAATACTGTGAATGTTGGATTACTACAGCGTGATACGAATATTGGAGGTGGGAGGTGTGACAATTGATGCAATACTGTGAATGTTGGATTACTACAGCGTGATACGAGTATTGGAGGTGTGAGGTGTGATAATTGATGCAATACTGTGAATGTTGGATTACTACAGCGTGATACGAGTATTGGAGGTGGGAGGTGTGATAATTGAAGCAATACTGTGAATGTTGGATTACTACAGCGTGATACGAGTATTGGAGGTGGGAGGTGTGATAATTGATACAATACTGTGAATGTTGGATTACTACAGCGTGATACGAGTATTGGAGGTGGGAGGTGTGATAATTGAAGCAATACTGTGAATGTTGGATTACTACAGCGTGATACGAGTATTGGAGGTGGGAGGTGTGATAATTGATACAATACTGTGAATGTTGGATTACTACAGCGTGATACGAGTATTGGAGGTGGGAGGTGTGATAATTGATGCAATACTGTGAATGTTGGATTACTACAGCGTGATACGAGTATTGGAGGTGGGAGGTGTGATAATTGATGCAATACTGTGAATTTTGGATTACTACAGCGTGATACGAGTATTGGAGGTGGGAGGTGTGACAATTGATGCAATACTGTGAATGTTGGATTACTACAGCGTGATACGAGTATTGGAGGTGTGAGGTGTGATAATTGATGCAATACTGTGAATGTTGGATTACTACAGCGTGATATGAGTATTGGAGGTGTGAGGTGTGATAATTGATGCAATACTGTGAATGTTGGATTACTACGGCGTGATATGAGTATTGGAGGTGTGAGGTGTGATAATTGATGCAATACTCGCCCTTTTGACGGTCGATATTGTTTGGTAGATTTCAATTATGCTTTTGTGGTCTGGTTTGGATTTCAGATCAGATCACACGTACTGGTAGTAATTGGTTTGCTTTGAGTTCCCCGCTCTGGCTCGTCACGCTTCGCATTCCTCATCACAGAACAACTAGTAACAGCATGCCGCCTATGGAACTCCATACCTTTTCACATTAAATCCATAGAAAACCGACCCCGACTGATTTTTTGTTAATATTTTGTTGTTATTATTAGTTTTTTAGAGGTTAACTGTAAGAAAGGACCATGAGGTCCTAAGTTCGCCTCAACAAAGAAGGATTTTTATTCATTCATTCATTCGCCGCTGATTGGTTGATTTCTTCACTATTTCAAAGTTATTTGCAAAAACGTTAAGCAACCTCCCATAGTGGTGAGAAAATACTGAATTAAAGATGTTGTTGTTAAACTTTGTACAATTAAATCTACAGTTCATCTGAACCGGTTATATTAATTAATAGGTCATTGGAAAGCGTAATTCGTGTAGATTTACAAATAATTATGAAAGTTTGATTTTTTAAAGATTTACTAGGTGAAACCCGTCAAAGTCAACAGTTACTGTTGAGGTTGCAAGCAAGATCATTTGACTATAAATCGATGATAAATAACTCAATTTTTTGAACAATTTGGGTTGTTCGTGATTTAGCAGTGTGCTTTAGGTATGTCCAATCTTAATATAATCAATAATTCAAATGGAAGCTGGTATTTCACTAAAGGTTCTTAGGTCAAAAGAACCTTCTTTTGGATAATCTGTTGGAGAATGAACGGCAAATAGGATAACGTAATTAGAATTGAGTAAATATATCTATATCTAAAACTAAATTCCATATCCAGACCAAGATATAATAAAATTTATGTTTTCTGATTGAGCGATACAGTATCTTTAACTTAACTGATTAAAACTATCAATATCTCAAGTGAAAGAATTTGAAGTATTTTAAGACCAAGACATATAAAATAACTGAAATAAAAATAGAGTTACGTATCATTGATTGAAGATAACAAAAACGATTATAATTATTGTTGATTCGTGATTCAGCAGTGTGCTTTAGGTAGGATTATTAAGATCGGAATCTCAATAATAAATAGCTTAAATTTAAGCTGGTATTTCACTAAAGGTTTTTAGACCAAAACATACATTACCCTAATTTAATTAGAACTGCTGGAATACAACTTTAATAATTGAAGTAAAAAAAATATATTTTTTTTCTTAATTAACACATTAGCTAAATTGATGATGCTTGACGACAAATATGAGCTTGCATAGCTTTAGTTTAAGACCAAAATTATGCGAAATCGGGCGGGTATAAGAGCCAAACGAACCCGAAAAAAAACAAATTTAACTCTCATATAAAATGTTCAGGGACGCATTTTGTGCATAACTCAAAATATACGTCAAAATGCCGAATCTTGATTACAAATCCATGGTGCGTCCATACCTTTAGTTTAAGGCCAAAATTATGAAAATCGGTCGGGAAGAAGAGCTAACCCAACTTGAAAAAGAAAAACCAATAATTTTTGAAAAAGAAAAAACAAAAAGATATACGTCTAATAACACTAATAATAATATTTATATTTACACTTATACTATTGACTCAGAAGACGGTAAATACATATGAAAGATGGTAAGTAGTGATCGATTTCGATTGGACACTCCAATCATCACCAGACCCAATAGGCGAATTTTACAATCAAGCTATATATTCTTCTTCTCACTTTTAATTTCTGACAACAGCTGGAGTTTCATAACAATGTTTGTTTCCCATTTTAATCTAATGGAGAAATAAGAAACTTCGAAGGGCCCCAGGGCCTCACTCTCTAATTATTTCCCTAAAAAGAAAGTTTCCTGCACAACTTCACGTTACGCTCTTTTCAATGACACCAACAACATCTCAATCGGTCTAGTAGTTTCGGAGGAGTAATTGTCACAAAAACCCTGCTTGCGTAAGTATAAGTACTACACCTTTTCTAATTTTATTTCAGAAAGTGTCAAGTCTATTTCAGAAAGCATCAATTGTATTTCAGAATTATCATTTTTATTTCAGAAAGTATCAATTGCATTCCAGACAAGTAACTTTTATTTCAGAGCACATCAATTGAATTTCAGAAGTAGTCATATGTATTTCAGAGATTGTCACATATACTTCAGGGTTAGTCAAATGTACTTCAGACAAAATCAATTGTATTTCAGAAATGATCGATTAGACAATTTTGCACAGTCGTAGCGGATCTGATTAAAAGTTAATTATAAGAAGCCCAGGGTTAAGTTTAGGTTAATTAGGTTAGCCTAGAAAATTCGGCCGTTTATCAAGATTTTTTCCTGATTTGACCAGGGCCTGATGAGATATTTTTTCCGAGTTGAATCACATCATATGATACCCAAATTATACTAACTGAAGGTTTTTTTCTCGTAACGAATTCATAGCTACATCCTAAAGCTGGTGACAAAGTTGTTAACACAAATTATTTCTGAAATACAATTGATATCTTCTGAAATGCAAATAATCTTTTATGGAATATAAATTATAATTTCTGAAATAAAAGTGATGATTTCTGAAATTAAAATTACTATTCTGAAATACAATTGACGCTTTCTAAAATTAAAATCTTACATCTGAAATACAAATTGCCATTTCTGAAATACAAATGACTATACTGAAATACAATTGACCCTTTCTGAAATAAAAGTGGAAAAGGTGTAATGTGCGGTGTAATTATATTAGAGAGGGAAAGTCGAGGGTTTTGGTATAAAGAGGTTGATTTATTATGAGAAAAAATGAGTGCGTGATGTTATGAGCGGTGATTCGAGACGAATGAATGCAACAATGAAAATTGACATATGGTAATGTGATGGGAATTACAGATGGACTGTTAAAAACAAAGACATATAAAATTAATACAAAAAACAAAGACACTTGACTGAACATACCGCCCCCTTTGAACCAACAAGGTTCAACAAAAGAGAAATTGAAAAAAAATATAAAATTTGTATGAGAATTGACCAGAGTGGGTTGAAAAAATTATTTAAAGAATGCAGCTTAATGGTATGAAGACACTTTTGATGGTCTTGAATGAGGATCAGCTGGTCTGTAGCTAGGAGGAGCTGATGTGTTTTAGCAAACAGGGTCTACATTGAGGTTTTCTTTCTTGAGGTTCCACTTGAAACAACGCTGATGAGGGGTCTTAAAATATTCTTGACGCCAACGGCAGCATAGGCTTTGGGTGATGTTTTGAGGTAAATTATCAATAAGAGGTGAGATATTTGTTGGGTCAGGAACAGTTGTCAGAGAAGAGTTGACAAGAAAATGGCCAGGAGTTACAGCTGTCAGTTTAGAAGGTTTTGAGTTTGCTATTGCTTCTTTTTGTTCTTGGATGGAGTGATTTCTGTTATCAGCCATAGGCTTAGTAGGCTTCAAAAATGAAGGAGTGTGTGATGAAGTTTCAAACAGGTCTTACAAGTATTAGTCGACTTGCAGCGTTTAGCAAAGTGATTACCAAGGCAATTTGTGCAGCGTTTTAAGTCGCGTACAACTTTAAGCCTTTCTTGAGGGGTTTTACTATTAAAGACAGGGCAACTGTATATTTTGTGATTTTTATGACAGCAAAAACATTTCAAATCATTTGAAGTACATATCAAAGCCATAGGAGGATGTTGAAACTGAATTGATTCGTAAATTTGACGTGGAACTTGGTGAGGGTTGGATATTTGGAGAGGAGCTACTTGTGGAGCGTGACAGAGAGAGGCATCTTCACTGTTGTTACAAAAGTCTTTAAGAAATTTAATTATTTCACTTGCTTGAGGAAAATCAAAAGAATTTATGCGTTTTGATTCGAAAACTTGACAGAGGTTGGAATTCATTTTTTGTAAGATCAACATACTTAGTAGGTAGTTGTCTTCCATGACATTATAGTCAAGAACACTAAGAGCTTGTTCATTTTCATTAAACTCATTTAAAAATGATCTGAGGTTTTTGATAGATTTGTCAGTTATATTAGGCAAATCGAAAATTTTACTGAGGTGCACAGAGATTAGCCTACGCTTCGAGTGGTATCTTTCCCGTAAAGCATTATAGGCTACTGTATAGTTGCCAGATGAGATCGGTAAAGATTTGATTAAGTGTAAGGCTTCGCCTTCAAGTGAACTTATCAAGTACTGGTGTTTTTCAACAAGGACATACTGACAATATTACTTGGATGAATTCGTTAGCTACTATTGTTGTGGATATTTGTATCAAAGGATATCCATGTTTTAGTGTCACCATTGAAGGACTTCAGTTCTAGCTTAGGCAATTTTACAATGCTAGTATTAGGCCTAGAGGTTGGGTTTAATGTTACCTACTGAGTTATTTGACAAGTGTTTATCATTAAAGTTCTGAATAAGAAGAGAAATTTCGGTTTGAATGTTAATTGAGAGTTCTGATATGTCGTTCTGGAGCTTTAAAATAGCTTCTTCATTGTCAGAAAAAACGTTAGTATCGTCATAAACATGAAGAAGCTTATCAAGGTTAGCTTCAAAATTGGCAGAAATTGTTTTAGCTTCGTGCAAATAAAGGTTAAGTTTAGCGGTTTGAGCTTCTGTTATTTCTGATGGACATGATTGAATATACTCACTGATCGTATTTAATTTATTTAATTGCAATTTGCATCTATTGGAAAATGTGGAAAATCTCATTTTGAAAGTTAGGCCTAGATCATTCAATGAGTTAAGTAAGTAGTCGAGATATTGTAAATTGATGGGGTAATTTGAGGATAAGGACGACTGAGGAATAAAATCAGGGTTTCTTTATTATTTCAGTGTTGATATTGATAACTTACGATGAGATGCGATGAGTTGTCTTCATTGTCTTCGAAGAAGTACAAACATAACCTTACTTTTCTTTTCCTTCATGACGTTTGAAGCTGAAGTTGTTGTAGACGAAATGAAGTGTCGAAGTGATGAATGCGGAGCGGAACTAGCAGAACGATGTTTGACGATGTTGAACACTTGGAATGAGAGGAGTGTGGACTGTATCGTGACGTAGACGTAAAGTTCAAAATGGCGATGCAGTGTCCTTGGCGGCTTCACGTTGGATGAAATACGTTCAACCGAGACATTGAGACAATTCTTGTGGTGTCTGATTCTGTTAAGCTAGGCGCCCACCGGGCAACTCAGCGGGTGACGCGGCGCGGCGCGACGCCGTGGAAAAAAGTTGCCACGTATCCGTGCCATGTTATCTTATGGACTGACGCCCACCTAGCAACCCAGCGGGTGATTCAAGACGAATGAATGCAACAATGAAAATTGACATACCGGTATGGTAATGTGATGGGAATTACAGATGGACTGTTAAAAACAAAGACATATAAAATTAATACAAAGAACAAAGACACTTGACTGAACAACTAGTGGTCGTCCAGTGGTCGAAAACTCGACCATAAATATGTACAGTTGGAATTTTTTGGCTATAAGCGGTTTCGGTATCGTGGAATATCTTTGCGGATGAACCTTTTTGGCTGTAGGCTGTAGTGAGCTCGATACATCGATGTATATAACCTAACATCGATGGTGTTAGGTTATATACATCGATGGTGATGCTTGATGCCGATTATGTGTTAACTTTTCACATGTCAATATTTTAGGTCAAATCAATACAAACAAACTGGCATGTTGTCAATTAGGGACAATGTTGTATTACTTACGAAATAAATTTCATTTAAGATAAAATAAATTAATTTAGTAGCCTATAGTCCTATGTCATTGTCTGATTTATTAGAAAACATTCTGGATTAAGGCTACTGCATTTTGTAAACCAAACTCGAATCTTGCTTTCTTGGCCCATCGTACAACGTTTTCCAAATCCTAAATCATCATTATGTCCCAACAGTTTATCATGTGTATCCCAGTCACAGCAACTACAGTATTCTATTAATATAATGATCAACATTAATTTTGCAAGAAGATTCAATATTTTAAAACTGCTCATGTAAATTAATTATTTTCAAAGCAATTATAACTTAATTTGAAGGCAAATATTAAATAACATTTTATTCATTAGTTGTTTTTGAATTAGGAATCATGTCTCTATTTCACGGTAAATATTCTTTAATGATTAGCTAATGACAAAGTGATTTTATTAAAGTAAATTAAGTATATTTAACTATTGTCAAATTCCAATAATATATTACTAGAGGACTCATGCTGCTCTGCAGCGTTAAAATAATTAAAGTGGTTTAAATACCTGTAATGTCGACGATCTCAAGTGGTTGTGAAACAACTAGTTTCGGCTCATAACGGAGCCATCTTCAGGTTTTCCAAGGACATTATCACTTCTTCCGAAGGTCGTCAAAGTTCACAAATAATTTACATACATTAAAAACATTTAAAAACACGTAACACGCATGCCTAGGCCTAGCTTTAACGACGTGACCGGCGGGAGTTTACAATGACAGAACTCCTCCCTCATTTTTTGACCGATTTTGATGATTAAAGTGTCAAAAAAATGGCCCTGATTTGTAGTTTTGCAAAGTGTTTTTTGTTTTTTGATATCTTTATTAGTTTGGGCAGTGTCTTCCATCAAAGTTGGGTTTTCTCCCATAAGATTAACATGGGGGGGGGGGGGAATCTAAATATTTAATTTTAAACTTTGTCTCCACTAATTTAAGAGAACGGCTGGGCTTAGAAACTTGGTAGGGATGTCCAAAAAAAGGTCTTGGTCTGTAGATGAGTTATCAAAAGAAAAACGAAGTAAATTCGCTTAGGGCTCTGCCCCAGAAGCCTTTAAAGATTCATCCACAGATTTGTTTACATTTTGGCCATGTGGATAATATTTTTTAATGAAACAGCTGTTTATTTTAAAATTGTATTTTAAACAACACACATTTATTGGGAGTTACTGAATTGTCCAAAAGAAGTATTTGCAGTGTTATTTTCTGATTTTAAAATTGATTTCCTTCTATATCATGTCATGTTTTGCAATATAACGTTCCATTACTAAATCAGTGGAAAATCCTTTTATCACAGTAACTCTTACAATGATTTCTTATTGAACTATCTTATCTACTTTACGGGTTGGTGTCTGCCTTTTTCACACATTTTCCCTATATTTTATCATTATTGTTGACAGATCATCATAGGTTCATGAGATTATTGTTATACATGATTTCATCATTGGAAAAATCTTTGATAGTGTAATACAATACAAAATAATACAAGTGCAGAAGGGCACCCATTTGAGCAGTGTCCATATTTTGTTAAATTAATAGTAGTTTACAGCAACTGGATAAAACATTTTACAATATTTATGTAGAAACATGTGCATGATTTAGAAAGTCATGAAGCTGGAAAACTGCAATATATTGCAGACTTTTCAGAGAGGTTACTTTGATATATTCATTAAGATTAGTGAAAACATAATATAGATATGTATACAAATGAGAACTTGAACTCTTAGAGAACCTTTGAATGTTATTAGACTAACGAAAAGGGTTGTGCATGTTTACTAGCGCTACTCAGCAACAAAAACCTTTTAATTCATCTCTAAAATATATATTCTTAAAGTGCGCTGAGCAGCAGCCTAAAAAAAATATATGTAACTTAAGCTTATTTATTAACATATTTTGATCAAATTTGGAAAAATACATTCATTTATTACTTAACTATTAACATTTTACACCAAAAACACTTTTTACCCTCCCTGTTGCAGCAAACCTAAGTACTCGTTAAACTAATTCTATTTTAATGGGTAATACATGTGATATTTGTAAGGAGACATTTTAGTGTACATCCAATCAGACAGATGGAAATTCGCTTAGTCTGCAGGTTTGCTCCGGCAGGAGTATTTTGACAGTTGTATTGAAATAATAATACAAACAAGTTTATTTTTGGGTTATTTGTTTGTTTATGATCCATATAGTTTCTATTTTATAATCCGTGGGATAGTCAAAACAACGCGCCCATTCCGGTGGCGCATCGTTAAAAACTACAGTATGCTCTTGGGTTTTCCTCAATACTCTTGGTTCAGAATTAGTGTATAATAGTCTTTGCGGTAAAATATTCTAAGATTTTGAACAGTCGTAATGATCCCATTGTTTAATAACACACCCCAAGTGTTAAATAACCAATGCTAAATGGTTTAAATATATATATGAGGATGTCCTTTTCTTTTGTACTGTATTTAGTAATTTGCCACTGTACTGTAGATGATTTGTTATAATCATATGTTACAGTTCATTTATTTACATTTTTGTAAAGCTATCTAGGCTACCTAGATTTCAATAAGACCAATGTTTAAAAATATTAAAATTTCATTTAAAGTTTTTAACGAAAAGCGAATTTTCCAGACCAGTGGCTAGCATGGCTATTGTTTTTAGCCTGAAACTATAAAAATGTTGCTGGACTATATTCCATCCGTTGGAAGAATTTATATGTCAACGCACACGTGATCAATGTTGTAGTCAGAGGGTCGAAGCCCGACCAGCGCCACTGCTACCATTGGGTTGCGTCACACATCTGATATAGCCGTAGTATTATTAGTCCGGTGAATCAGCGACCTTCTATCTGGCACTTGGCAATCTCTTCTTCCTACTTTAATGTTCACTGTCTTACTCAGTAGTCTGTACAGAGTACATACAGTACGAACTGTATAGCACACAAACAAAACGACGGTTCTTACGATGCAACACAGTAATACCACCAGGGCCCAATCTATTTTAACAGGCAAGCATGTTTCTTTATTTAACCTTTTTTCTCAGCTCGTGTACATTGCAGGGAAAATATACGCATACTTTTGGAAAGATATTTTCCTGTAGATGTGCAGAATCCCTTCATAAATTAAAATAGGCTGAAAAATAAACACAACAAAATAATTAAAATTAAAAAAAATTAACATGGACCTAATGGGTTGCCATGCTGGTGACGAAATAACAACGCAATATAAACAGAAAACTAAAACAAACGGAAGAAATTCCACTCACATGTTTTATTTACAGCGTAGTGTAAAATAGAGAAGTCTGTACTTAACACATTTTGACCACTGGACGACTTCTAGTCTATATTATTAAAAGTACCTGGGGACCGAGCTTTGCTTAGGGAAATCATTAGTATACTCAGAGAGTAATCTTTGGTCAACAATGTCATCTATCTAAAACATTCAAAAGCTGATCTTGTTTTTTAGTGTTTTCCACAACTTAATCATAGCAGCATTAGGTTTTCCATAATAACTATTATTAATTCTTAAAAACCCATTTTTTTCTAGGTATTTCTTCTCCTTGGTGATGTTCTATGACTTTCCTATGTTTCCATAGTTTGCAAATCGGCTCTTTCAATTATTACTAAGAAATGCAGCACAGTGTTAATTCAGTTTTCTTTTTAGTATATCAAATTATCCAGGCTCTCTCGCTTTTAGCGAATTTTCCATATAGGTAACGAACTATTACTATAGGTCTCATGGTAAGACCTAGACCCGGGACCGATTTACTTTTTCGTTTTGAGGTCCCCAGAGGCCAAAAACACAATCCGTTCGAATTCATATTTATATATATACTAGCAACAGAGTCCGTTGTGGTTAAATACAACGGTCTCTAGTAAAATAATGGTTATGAAACCCATTCACCACTTTACTCACTAATATTAATGGTACATATTAAGGATACATCAGATTAGGAACATCGGAATATAAAGGAAAGGAACATAATTATTATTTTTTTTTTAATTGCATTTTTGTTAAACTGTTCTCGATTTGTTAAATATATAGATTTACTAGCTGTACCCGCGGGCTTTGCCCCGTTTAACTTTATAAGTGAGCTCGTTCGCATGGCTCAATCACGTCCTGGTTGGAGCTCGTTCGCTGCGCTCACTTGCCTTCTGGTTAGCTCGTTCGCTATGCTAACTTGCCTCCAGGTTGAAGTTCGTTCGCTACGCTCACTCACCTTTTGGTTGTAAATTAGCTGTTGTCATAAATGTAAAAGAAATAATAGTGCTGCACCCTGTTGGTAATCCTTGTAACTTTAATGCTATTGAACATCATAGAACAGAACCAACTTGTTTAATTGAAACAGCAGTTAAGATTCATTAATTCCATTTAAATATGAGTACTCACAAGGTTCATGGGAAACTCCAGAGCCACTGGGGCAGAGACCGAGAGTCCGATCAGAATAAAAACAGCTTAGTTTTCCTATTTAATGCCTAAAGAATCAGTGTACCAAATTTCAGCCTCCTAGGTAAATGAGAAGTAAGAGAATTGGTGATGAGTGAGTGAGTCAGTGAGGGCTTTGCCTTATATTATTGAGCGGAGCGAGCGAAGCGAGCGAAGCTCTTTGCGATCAACTTCAATCCAAACAATATAACACCATCACTCAATAACGGCTGAACACATTTCAGCCAAACTTAACAAGACTACTTAGACTAATAATGAGATGGTTTGTAAACAAACAAATTTCAATTAGATAGTGCTAATGCAATTTAAAACGAACTTAAAATTTAAAATTTTTAACATTGGGCTTATGGGACTAAAGTAGTTATGACAGTTTTTTTGTTTACAAGAAAAATGTAAACAAGAGAATCATAAGGTATTTCTGAACTTTCTATACTTTTCTTTTAAACGATTTTAAACCATTCCTATGATTTTAATAAACAAGAAAATGTCGTTAAAACATTTTTTTAAGGCACGGAATTCACTGAAAATCGAGAAAATATACTGAACTACTTTCTCAATGCGCGGAGCATAAACAAGGAGGGAGATTTTGTGAAACAGTAATTTGGTAACAATTCAGTTATTTCAAATGTTGATAACAGTAGCCCATCCTATACAAATACTGTTATTTGATTGCCAAGCCACGGACTATACATACGTCCAGTTACAACCGTTGATAAGTAAACCTGGGCTTATAGAAGTACACTTTTAACCACGGTATGGATAATTGTCTAGGCCTGTCCAGAAGTAGGCTACTAATTTCTAATTATATTATCTACATTGTATATTTAAGGTATGTCTTCCCTACTTATTATATTATTCTGCCATTTCAGCCATTTTATGTTGCACGGTTGAATTTAAATGTCAAATTTCCCCTCCTGTTGTTATACTTTAATACTCGTTTTTTTATAGTTACTGTTTTTTTTTATACTTAAATACTTTAACCGATTGTAAGGGTGAAAATGTAGCCCAATGTTTTTTTGTTGTAAGCTACAGTTGCATTTGAATGTTAAATTACCTTTCTCATTTTTATACTTTACTTTTTGGATGTTAATATCAGATTCCAACTACTGTAATATTTTCCTGGTCAAAACTACCATAATGCACTTCTCGAAGAGGTAAATTTGAGTTATTATAATTTTAATCTTTAAACCAGCATTAGTAAATAAATCTATTGACCTTTTTACATTTAGTTACTTATACAAATATCAAATCACGTTTGTTCCGCTCAACTGGCTTTCACCTCTCTGAAAGCAACCCTAGTATATAGATACTAGCTGTACCCGCGGGCTTTGCCCCGTTTAACTTCACAAGTGAGCTCGTTCGCATGGCTTAATCACGTCCTGGTTGAAGTTCGTTCGCTACGCTCACTCACCTTAGGTTGGAGCTCGTTCGCTCCGCTCACTTGCCTTCAGGTTAGCTCGTTCACTACGCTAACTCGCTTCCAGGTTGAAGTTCGTTCGCTACGCTCACTCACCTTTTGGTTGCAAATTGGCTGTAGTCATAAATTTAAACAAATAATAGTGCTGCACCCTGTTGGTAATCCTTGTAACTTTAATGCTATTGAACATCATAGAACAGAACCAACTTGTTTAATTGAAACAGCTGTTAAGAAATTCCTTTTAAATATGAAAAATCATAAGGTTAACATGGGAAACTCCAGAGCCACTGGGGCGGAGCCTGAAAGCCCGATCAGAATAAAAACTTAGTAATTTAAAATAAAAAATAAGCAATAAAAAAGTAATGAAAAATTAGTAAAATAAAACTACTTAGTTTTCCTATTTAATGCCCAAAGAATCGGTGTACCGAATTTCAGCCTCCTAGGTTGGGAAGTGGGAGAATTAGTGATGAGTGAGTGAGTGTCAGTCAGTGAGGGCTTTGCCTTTTAGCGAATTTCCCATATAGGGAGTAAGCTATTACCGTAGTACTCATGATAAGACCTGGACCCAAGACCGATTTAATTTTTCATTTTGAGGTCCCTAGAGGCCAAAAACACCATCCGTTCAAATTCATATATATATATATGTATATATATATACAGGGTGTCCGGTCATAAGTGTTAAATAAAGTTTTGCATCAAACTACATGGTAATGGCGACATAATGACGCACATTTGAGATTCCCAACCTCAACCGTAAGGGAATAACAAATAAATTAAGGTTTTCCAAAAATTATTGTAGTTGTTATGAATCAGGTTATATTACTCGGTTAAAAATGCACTAATAGTTAATTTAAATGTCATTTTCAGAATCCTCACAAAATTTTAAATAGATATAACACATAATCGTTGTGGTACGGAAAAAAATTCTACTTAAATTTCTTCGTTAAACAATTAATTTTAATACCGACGAAAATTTAAATAACATTCAGCGATTTATTTCTCGGTTACCGAGATCCGCTGAGTTTAACAAATATTACTAAAAACTTCCTTATTTAAAGGGCTTTACAATGGTGTATGATAGTTTTTACCAAGTTTCAAATTTTCTAATGTAATTCAATCATTGTTGTTGAAAAACATGGTAGGACAAAGAAAAGCCATCGTGAAGAATAATACATTTAACTGCAGGCAACGAATAACTTGTATTTTTTTCTCGCATGCAACGCTTTTTTATAACTATTAAGCTAAGAAAAGAAACATATAGTAGCAAAATGTGTTTGTGATAAAGTAACGGTTATCGTATATTTTTCATATTTCTGATAAGATTTCAATTAACTCGCGGAAGTTCGGTTGTGGCTATATACCAAAACTACCCGACATGGATTGGACGTGGAGGAAGTGTGACATGGCCTCCTCGATCTCCAGACTTGAGCCCGTTAGATTTTTTTGTTTGGGGTTACATGTAAAGTCTAGTTTACTCGACTGTTGTAAACTCTGACGTTGAGTTACGGTAGAAAATCTTTGAGGCTGCTGGGAAAGTAAGGGAAAAATTGACGTACGAGGTCACAGTTGGCGCATTCACAAGCGAGCTAGGGCCTGCTTGCGGGAAAACGGAGGGCACTTTACACCCAAACTGTGATTCCACCTTAAGTTGTGCTTCGGACGAAGTATGTCATAGATTTGATTTGTATTGTGTGTTTTTACTAATGTATTGTGTTTTTTTAATAACAAATTTTCCAAAGTCTAAACAAAAACTCTTTAGTTTGATGAAAGTGTAATCTAGTCAATCATTAATTACACAAACCCTCATCATCAGTGGTCAGCTCATAAAATAGTAAGTATTCATTATTTTTTACAATATCTGTTTTGGTTTAACCGTGATTTTTCACAATAGTACATAAAATTCACCATAGATTTGACAGTAGATAATTGCAGTTATACATCATTGTAAAGCCCTTTAAATTAGGAAGTTTTTAGTAATATTTGTTTAGCTCAGCGGAACTCGGTAACCGAGAAATAAATTGCTGAATGTTATTTAAATTTTCGTCAATATTAAAAATAATTGTTTAACAAAGAAATTTAAATAGAATTTTTTTCCGTACCACAACGATTATGTGTTATATCTATTTAAAATTTTGTGAGGATTCTGAAAATGGCATTTAAATTAACAATTAGTGCATTTTTACCAGAGTAATATTACCTTTTTCATAACAACTAAAATAATTTTTGAAAAATCTTAATTTATCTGTTATTCCCTAACGGTTATGGTTGGGAACCTCAAATGTGCGTCATTATGTCACAACTACCATGTAGTGTTATGCATTATTATTAGTTTGATGCAAAATTTTATTTAACACTTATGACCGGACACCCTGTATATATATACAGGGTGTTGAAAATGTCTGGAACCAACATTATATCTGGTGAGTGGTTAAAGAAAAACAACTGATATTTTGTGTACGGATATACTATGGTTTTACCTATCTTTTAGTGCCTTATGAAAATTTTTACCACTTATAGGGAACGTCCTGTGGAGGATGCAGTAAAAAGTTTTAATGGAAGCCTATGGTAAATGATACATCATTTTAAAGGCCATTTTTTTCTGAGTAAGGAGCCACAAGTTTCATCTCAAAAGGACCACCCTAGCAAAAATGGCGACTGTTTAAAAAACCACTTATAGGGAACGGAATTTTTAAATTTCAAACAGTCACCATTTTCGCTAGGGTGGTCCTTTTGAGATGAAACTTGTGGCTCCTTACTCAGGAAAAAATGGCCTTTAAAATGATGTATTATTTACCATAGGCTTCAATGAAAACTTTTTACTGCATCCTCCACAGAACGTTCCCTATAAGTGGTTATTTAAATTTCAAACAGTCGTCATTTTTGCTAGGGTGGTCCTTTTGAGATGAAACTTGTGGCTCCTTACTCAGAAAAAAATGGCCTTTAAAATGATGTATCATTTACCATAGGCTTCCATTTAAACTTATGACTGCATCCTCCACAGGACGTTCCCTATAAGTGGTAAAAATTTTCATAAGGCACCAAAAGATAGGTAAAACCATAGTATATCCGTACACAAAATATCATTTGTTTTTCTTTAACCACTCACCAGATATAATGTTGGTTCCAGACATTTTCAACACCCTGTATATATATATATATATATTTGTGTGTGTCCGTTAGCGCGATAACTCGAGCAAAAATGATCCGATTTTGATGAAATTTGGTACAAACGTGTAAACCTACGTTTATTCGAACGAGTTCGCGATCCAGCATAATCGGACAATGGGAACGGGGACTTATGGGGGGTTTTATGGGGTAAAAATAGGTTTTTCCCATTTTTGACCCTAAAAACACAAAATTTTGCAATTTCTTTCTAAACCGTTTTGTAGAAATTAAAAAAAGAAATAATTTAGTATATTAAAGCGCTGTTGTATGCTTAACGGTCACGGAGAAAATTCAAAAATAGTGTAATTTAAAATTCCCATGTTATTGTTATGGAGAAAATGAACATTGTTGTAGTTTACTTGTTTATGGATATATATTGATAAAATTTAGCAAATTTATTTACTTCAACCTATACTATTGACGTATGGTCAAAAAACACTTTTTTACCTTCCCCGTAGCAGCAAACCTAAGCACTCGTTAAATCTAATGTTATTTAAATAAGGGAATACATGTCTTATTTATGGAAATATTTGAGTAAAAATGTAATCAGACAAGTTGAAATTCGCTTAGTCTGCAGGTTTGCTGCGGCGGGGGTATTATATATTTAGATTAGATAAAGAACTTTCATTGTATTTTTATTTAATTATATTTAAGTTTGTCAGGTTAAGTGTAAGAGAGGGCCATTGTGGCCCTAACTTTGCCTGGTTGAATAACGAATTTTTCATTTAATTTAATTTAAATCATTTCAAGGAACACAAATGCAAATTGTTAGCAACAACATTCAATCAAAGAAAATTCAATTAAATAACAATATACCAATAAGCTGTTTACTTAATTATTAACACATGTTTCGTATGATTAGATTATACATAATGGTAAACCAATTATTGCCATCCATAACATTTATTGCATTTTCTTTTCCGAGTCGGGTTAGCTCTTTTATCCGACCGATTTTCATAATTTCGGCCTTAAACTAAAGGTATGGACGCACCACAGATTTGCCATCAAGCATCGGCATTCATTTTTAACGTATATTTCGAGTTATGCACAAACTACCTCCCTGCCCTTTCTTATAGGAGTTAAATTTTGTTTTTTCAAGTTCGTTTGGCTCTTCTACCCGACCGATGTTCCGGATGTTCAATTTTGGTCCTAAAATAAAGCTATGCAAGCACATATTTGTCATCAAGTATCATCATTAATTTACCGTATCTAATGTATTACTCGACAAAAAAATATAAATTAAATTTTTGTATTTTTTCAATTAAAATTTTTAATTTTTGTATTACTTCAATTAAAGATGTATTTCAGCAGTTCTAATTACATTATGTGTTGGTCAAAAATCTTTTGTGAAATACCAGCTTTCATTTGAACTATTGATTATTAAGATCGGACTACCTACAGCACACTCTGCTGAATCATGAATCAACAATAATTATAATCGTTTTAGTACTTATCTGCAATCAACGATACGTAACTCTATTTTTATTTAAGTTATTTTATATGTCTTGGTCATAAAATACTTCTAGAAATAAAGTTTTTCATTTGAGATATTGATAGTTTCAATTAGTTAAGTTCAAGATACTGTATCGCTCAATCAGAAAACATAAATTTGATTATATCTTGGATATGGAATTTAGTTTTAGATATATTTACTCAATTCTAATTACGTTATCCTCTGCCGTTCTCCAAAAGATTATCCAAAAGCAGGTTCTTTTGACCTAAGAACCTTCAGTGAAATACCAGCTTCAAAAAATCTAACTTTCATAATTATTTGCAAATCTACACGAGTTAGGCTTTACAATGATATATCTATTATATTATTAAAGTGATACAATCAAATTTTATGTAAACGGTTAAGGCCATTTACCAAATAAAAATATAGGCATATAGCATATCAAAATGAAGCTCAGAGTGTGTAGATTTGCCGAAAAGTATTGATATGGGCGAACTCCTGAAAGGCTCTGCCCCACAGGCTGATTTCCAAAGAGCTACGCCTTGCATGTTTTGGAAGTAAATGTTATTCCATTAATTTAGTGAACAACAGCTGGCCAATGCAATTGACAATATAGTTTGTTTGTTTACATTTTTGTTTACTTATTTTATTATTTAATTTTTATGTTCTTAAAAGAGGTTCGGTGAATGGACAGTTAAGCTATTTGTAGCTGTGACCGATGAATATGAGATACACAAACAATGTATGTTGTTCGTTCCAAGAGGTTGTCACCGATCTTTAACAGGTCACCATTTCATTGAAAAGTATTAAAGTAAAGTATTAAAGACGTCGTGGAAGAGAGTGGTGAGTTCAGGTACAACCGTACCCACCTCGGCCACCTCAGGACGTAAGGTATGAATGTTCCACTGCTTTTAACATCCTTTAAGATGACAATTTTTCGAACTTGGACCCTTTAAATTTAATATAAAGTTAAAGTTGATTAAATTAATTTAATGGTGGCTTCTGTACACCCGTGAGTTCGTGGGTAGAACCTCTTGTATTTATATATTCCACTACTGGAACAGAAACATTATGGATCATAAAAATAAACAAACTATGCTGCATAACATTATAGTAACAATTAGTAAACATTATTTAATATTTCTGAAATGGAACTGTCAAAAAACCATGTAAATGTTATTAGTATCCGATTATCCGAATCAATAGGGACCAGACCCCATTCGGATAATCGGAGTTTTACCGGAATTCCAGGAATTTTAAAGAAAAATCCTCATTTTCGGTACTAAGTGAACTTTTAATTAATAATAATTTAAATCCGAACATTATTACAGTTTACAATGCTCATAGTACAAGTGTTCTATACATGTTATTAAGTCAATAGTGTTCCATCAAAGTCCAAAATTGGCTAAATGTGTTTAATAACAATTCTTTGATATTTTGCAAAACTTATTACTGTAGCTTTACGTTTTTAAAATTGTTGAAATAAGCGATTCGGATAATTGGAGATTCGGTTAATTGGAGTTCGGATAATTGGAGTTCTACTGTATAGGATTCTGGCCGGTTATGTAATTTGTTTATGTTTATGATCAATACCACTTTCTGTTTTAATACGCACGATGTATATACTGTACCCTTCATTTCTGAACCGTCGACAGGGTATATTCCAATCAGGCTCCTAAGTTTATTTTTATGCTGTTTGTGATAGACTAGGCAAAACAAAAAGCTTAATACAATGTTTTATGTGAAACCGTCATTTTCTGGTTTACTTACTCTAGAGCCCATAAGGGTATACTGTACTCCAATCAGGCTCCCAATACTGTAAGTAGTATATTATAAAAGACACTTTTTGCCTGTGTGATGAACTACCTATATTTTTCGACTTATTGCACCATTATTTGAACAAACTATGTTAAAAACTAAAAATAGTTTTCATATAAATATAACTTCTCAAAACTACTTCTAAATTGGTTTCAATTCAATTTGGTAATGGAAACCAGCAGCTGTTTAGTAAGTGCTTCAATTGTTTTGTCTATTACGATTGCGTTAGTGTACACTACCATACATTAAAAATGGCTGTTATTGCTGCAGTATGATGAAAATTATTTTTTAACACTGTTTGTGATAGAGGCAAAACAAAAAGCTTAATATGATGCTTTTTATTTGAAACTGTCAGTCACACTGGTGCACGGTGCACTAATCCTAAATCTATAGTTAACTGTACTACGTGCGGCGGACGATGTGTCATAGCATAGATAAAAGGAGTATAGACATACTATATACATATTCTCATATCTATTATATTATAAAAGTGATACAATCAAATTTTATGTAAATGGCTAAGGCCATTTACCAAATAAAAATATAGGCATATGGCACATCAAAATGAAGGTTAGAGTACAGTATGTAGATTTGCCGAAAAGTATTGATATGGATGAATTTCCTAAGGGCTCTGCCCCACAGGCTGATTTCCAAAGGGCTACGCCTGGCATGCTTCTAGTTTAGATGATTTAGTTTAGTTAATTAAACAGCTGATCAGTACAATGAACTGGTGTTTGTTTATTTACTCGAAAAAGATGTTTGTGGCGCTTTATGTAGATTGAGGAGGGTTATGTTTGGTTTTAAAGAAAGGTTGTATACGTTTTGTAAAGTATTGCTCAAAGTTTCATTTTGTAATTTATATAGTAAGCTTCATGTAAAGAGGCTGGACAAAAATTGAAGAATTATGGTAAAAAAAACATGCCATTCATGAAACATCAATATGAAGCAATCGATGCTATTGCTACACTAAGGTACGTTGTCATATTCTTTTGGATCCATTAACATTAAAAGTAGGGGTTTGAAAGTGTCATTAGATTAATTATTAAATAATTGTACTGAACTCAAGAAAGGTTGTTTATTTCTGATTTAACAAAAACTCAATCAAAATATAAAAACAATAACACAAAACATATGTAGAACAATTACCATGTTATAAACATATTAACTACTACTGTCATCCCTCCTTCACAAGTCAAATTTATTATGTTCTTATTAGTCATTGTTATGTTCTTCTGACCTGGACGATTGACCTTTATTCACATCATGGGAGATTCTGAATGACTTGTCTCTTCTTAGGAACCATGAGTTTCTTCGGTATTCTCGTCCATCACTAGTCTGGATTTTGTACGATCGTGGTTCAGGACCAACTTGAACAATCTTTGCTCTCAGCCAACACTTTGGTTTGAATCTGAAAAGCACTGGTTCATCGAGTTTAAACTGATCAGGCTCTGTCTTCCTCATCTCTGTCTTCCTCATATCACCGTATAGCTTCTCTCGCC